>NC_090335.1:51807925-53095620 GCF_035084215.1 Heptranchias perlo
TCACAGAGAGAGAGAGAGAGGAGAGAACACAGAGAGAGAGAGGAGAGGAGAGAACACAGAGAGAGAGAGAGAGAGAGAGAACACAGAGAGAGAGAGAGAGAGAGAGAACACAGAGAGAGAGAGAGAGAGAGAGAGAACACAGAGAGAGAGAGAGAGAGAGAGAACACAGAGAGAGAGAGAGAGAGAGAGAACACAGAGAGAGAGAGAACACAGAGAGAGAGAGAACACAGAGAGAGAGAGAACACAGAGAGAGAGAGAACACAGAGAGAGAGAGAACACAGAGAGAGAGAGAACACAGAGAGAGAGAGAACACAGAGAGAGAGAGAACACAGAGAGAGAGAGAACACAGAGAGAGAGAGAACACAGAGAGAGAGAGAACACAGAGAGAGAGAGAACACAGAGAGAGAGAGAACACAGAGAGAGAGAGAACACAGAGAGACAGAGAGAGAACACAGAGAGAGAGAGAACACAGAGAGAGAGAGAACACAGAGAGAGAGAACACAGAGAGAGAGAACACATAGAGAGAGAGAACACAGAGAGAGAGAGAACACAGAGAGAGAAGAGGGAGAACACAGAGAGAGAGAGAACACAGAGAGAGAGAGAACACAGAGAGAGAGAGAACACAGAGAGAGAGAGAACACAGAGAGAGAGAGAACACAGAGAGAGAGAGAACACAGAGAGAGAGAGAACACAGAGAGAGAGAGAACACAGAGAGAGAGAGAACACAGAGAGAGAGAGAACACAGAGAGAGAGAGAACACAGAGAGAGAGAGAAGAACACAGAGAGAGAGAGAACACAGAGAGAGAGAGAAACACAGAGAGAGAGAGAACACAGAGAGAGAGAGAACACAGAGAGAGAGAGAACACAGAGAGAGAGAGAACACAGAGAGAGAGAGAGAGAACAGAGAAAGAGAGAAAGACGAAGAGAAGAGAAGAGAGGAAAGAGAAAGAGAAGAGAAAGAGAAAGAGAAAGAGAAGGAGAAAGAGAGAGAGAGAGAGGAGAGGAGAGAACAGAGAAAGAGAGAGAGAGAGAGAGAGAACAGAGAAAGAAGAGAACAGAGAAAGAGAGAGAGAAACACAGACACACACCTGAAAGGCACAGAAAAAGAGATAGGATGACCAGATGTATTAAAAACAGATAACTTTTTTTTTTCCCCTGGTGGGGTTACATGTAGCGTGACATGAACCCAAGATCCCGGTTGAGGCAGTCCTCATGGGTGCGGAACTTGGCTGACGATTTTGCGTTGTCGTGTGTCTCGAAGGCCGCCTTGGGAACGCTTACCTGAAGATCGGAGGCTGAATGTCCTTGACTGCTGAAGTGTTCCCGACTGAGAGAGAGAACCCTCCTGTCTGGCGATTGTTGCGCGGTGTCCGTTCATCCGTTGTCGCAGTGTCTGCATGGTCTCGCCGATGTACCATGCTCCGGGGCATCCTTTCCTGCAACGTATGAGGTAGACAACGTTGGCTGAGTCGCAGGAGTATGAACCATGTACCTGGTGGGTGGTGTCCTCTCGTGTGATGGTGGTATCTGCGTCGATGATCTGGCATGTTTTGCAGAGGTTGCTGTGGCAGGGTTGTGTGGTGTCGTGGACGCTGTTCTCCTGAAAGCTGGGTAATTTGCTGCGAGCGATGGTCTGTTTGAGGTTAGGTGGCTGTTTGAAGGAGAGTAGTGGAGGCGTGGGGATGGCCTTCGTGAGGTGTTCGTTGTCATCGATGACATGTTGAAGGCTGCGAAGAACATGGCGTAGTTTCTCCACTCCGGGGAAGTTACTGGACGACAAAGGGTAATCTGTTGGTTGTGTCCCGTGTTTGTCTTCTGAGGAGGTCTATGCGATTTTTTGCTGTGGCCCGTTGGAACTGTCGATCGACGAGTCGAGTGTCATATCCCGTTCTTACGAGGGCATCTTTCAGCGTCTGTAGGTGTCCATCGCGTTCCTCCTAGTCTGAGCAAATCCTGTGTATTCGCAGGGCCTGTCCATAGGGGATGGCCTCCTTTGACGTGGTTAGGGGTGGAAGCTGGAAAAGTGGAGCATCGTGAGTTTGTCTGTGGGCTTGCGGTAGAGTGAGGTGCTGAGGTGCCCAGTCTTTGATGGAGATTCGTGTGTCCAAGAATGAAACCGATTCTGAGGAGTAGTCCATGGTGAGTTTGATGGTGGATGGAACTTGTTGATGTCATAGTGTAGTCTCTTCAGTGATGGGGACACAACCAAACACGGGACACAACCAACAGAGTACCCCTTCATCATCCAGTACTTCCCCGGAGCGGAGAAACTACGCCATGTTCTTCGCAGCCTTCAACATGTCATCGATGACGAACACCTCGCTAAGGCCATCCCCACGCCTCCACTACTCACCTTCAAACAGCCACCTAACCTCAAACAGACCATCGCTCGCAGCAAATTACCCAGCTTTCAGGAGAACAGCGTCCACGACACCACACAACCCTGCCACGGCAACCTCTGCAAGACATGCCAGATCATCGACAGATACCCACCAATCACACGAGAGGACACCACCCACCAGGTACGTGGTTCATACTCCTGCGACTCGGTCAACGTTGTCTACCTCATACGTTGCAGGAAAGGATGCCCCCGAGCATGGTACATCAGCGAGACCATGCAGACACTGCGACAACGGCATGAACAGACACCGCACAACAATCGCCAAACAGGAGGGTTCCCTCCCAGTCGGGGAACACTTCTGCAGTCAAGGACATTCAGCCTCCGATCTTCAGGTAAGCGTTCTCCAAGGCGGCCTTCGAGACACACGACAACTGCAAAATCGTCGAGCAGAAATTGATAGCCAAGTTCCGCACCCATGAGGACGGCCTCAACTGGGATCTTGGGTTCATGTCACGCTACAAGTAACCCCACCAGGGGAAAAAAAAAAGTTATCTGTTTTTAATACAACTGGTCATTCTATCTCTTTCTCTGCCTTTCAGGTGTGTGTCTCTCTCTCTGTCTTTCTGTCTGTCTTTGTGTTGTGACTGTTTGTGTATTCGGTAGTCTTGTATGTAATGTTTCCCTGTCTGAACACCATTCAGTCCTTTGATTGCTTTGATAACGGGCAGTTGGAAAGATTATCTGTAATCACCAGGCATTGTTCTCTGACTATATATGCTATACCTTTATGGAATCCTACACTCACCTGACAAAGGAGGAAGCCTCCGAAAGCTTGTGATTTCAAATAAAACTGTTGGACTATAACCTGGTGTTGTAAGACTCCTTACATTTGTCCACCCCAGTCCATCACCGGCATCTCCACATCATGCATCATATAATTCAATTGTATTTTAACCTAATGATGGTAATTTTCTTGGTCCAATATTCACGTGATAGACAATGCAACAGATGAACCGCGAAAAATCATCCAAATTAATTTTTTTTAAACCCATGAAGGGATGAATCATGGGTACTGCAACAAAGCACATGCACAAAAACTATTAAATGAGTTTTAAGTTGTGCACTACACAATTCAAAACTTTTTCTTAAAATATCTAGCAGGACCCCTGCATACAAGTAAGTTACAGAATTCTTGTTTATGTTCCACATATAGGGGCAGAAGCCACAACAGCACCACACACATCTTAGTAAATTGCTAGTCTATATAATTTTGCTTATTCTTTTTTGCCAATCTCCAGTTGCTTTTAAGTTGGTTACTACTACAGCAGTTAAAACTTCTTCAAAATGAAGCTAAACCAGCCACATCACAAAAATTAAAATTTTGAAAAATATACACTAAAACCATTGGATTGTCCATCAGAGCTATTTGAAAGTATGTTAACAAAACAATATTTTACATTGTTATTGGCTACTTCATTAATGGCAAGGCAATGTACATTTTTCTGAGAATTGGGTAATGGGCAGGTATTTTAGAAAATACACTGTCACTGAATACAAAAAACAAACACAAATGAGAAACCACTAACAAATCAAGCATTGTGGATCACATCCCAGTATTGCAGCATGTTTCCATTAATACTGTATTCGGATAGCAAGTTGCATACAGGTCCATACAATTCCACATATGGCAATTCCCAATCTCTGCTGAGCTACCAGGAAAAGAGTAGGGGTGGGTGGGGGGAAGGAAAGAAAGGAGTTGGCGGGAGGGGAAGGAAGGAAAGAAAGAAAGGAAAGAGTTGGCGGGAGGGGAAGGAAGGAAAGAAAGGGAAGAGTTGGCGGGGGGAGGGGAGGAAGGAAAGAAAGAAAGGAAAGAGTTAGCGGGGGGAGGGGGGAGGAAAGAAAGGAAAGAGTTGGCGGGGGGGGGGGTAGAGGAAAGAAAGAAAGGAACGAGTTGGCGGGGGGGGGGGAAGGAAAGAAGAAAGGAAAGTGTTGGCGGGGGGGAGGGGAGGAAGGAAAGAAAGAAATGAAAGAGTTAGCGGGGGGAGGGGGAGGAAAGAAAGGAAAGAGTTGGCGTGGGGGGGGGGTAGAGGAAAGAAAGAAAGGAACGAGTTGGCGGGGGGGGGGGGAAGGAAAGGAAAAGAAAGGAAAGAGTTGGCGGGGGGGGGGGTGGGGAGGAAAGAAAGGAAAGGGGGCAGGGCAGCTCTTGTCAATCTTGCAACATACCACAAAAAGTGTGTCATTTGTCAGCTGCCTAAAGGCGACTGTTTTTTTAAAAATTATTTCTTGAGTTAAATGTTAAGATGCGGTGGTAGCTTTTGGTGATCATTCATGTCAGATTTGATAGGCGAGTCTCAATGGTGGAAAATGACCATAGAATAAATCTTAGCCAAGTCCAATTCTATCCTTACTCAGAGCTCTCA
The DNA here is from genome assembly GCF_035084215.1 of Heptranchias perlo. NCBI lineage: Eukaryota > Metazoa > Chordata > Chondrichthyes > Hexanchiformes > Hexanchidae > Heptranchias > Heptranchias perlo. The sequence goes on from NC_090335.1 coordinate 51,812,687, forward strand.
AACAAGCACTTACAACAGGGGTTGCAGAAAGCCCGAACAATTTCCCCCCCCCTACTTGACAGCACGGAGGCCAACAGTAGCACAGCAACTACTGTCTCAGTCAAGGTTGATTAACTAGAACAAAGTATGGATCAAACTTTCAACTTCCTTGGTTTGTTTAGCTCAGCTACACGCCATGTGGTGCTTTTACCTACTAAAACATGCAATGTCCTTTTTCTAAGCATAAAAAGACAGGAGATGTACATTAAGTTAACCAGAGCTCTCTATGCTGAAGACATCGGGACAATATTGTCTTTCCGCTGCTGTCCCCCGCATCCTATTACGCATTTAAAGAAATAAGGCCTACTGTTCAAAGAGATCTGTAAAAAGACCTGATTAAATGTGAAGCTTTTTATCATTTGGCTAGAGGGGTAGGATTATTACACAATCAAACAATGATTTTTCTCAACAAAATATCCTCATAAAGATAAAGCTGCAGTATGCCAATTTACTCTATGATTTTTGAAGTTTACAACGTACCAGTAGTTTCTCAGGGAATACAGATTTCTAACATTTTTTTGGAAGATTTCAAATAGTTTATAAAATTATGCCAAATGGATTCTGTAATACTCGTTTCTGGATATATTAATGGAAGTTGTAATCCAGGCTTTCCCTAAAAAGCTAAAACATTGCAAAACAATGCAAACTGTGAAATATTCTAAAATCTCCAACTTTAAAGTTAGTCAAGGAAAAGGATTCTTTCATGCCCTCCCCTCTCAAAAAGTTCTCTCAATGTTCATAATCATTATTGATGGTGGGTAGGTTAGGGTTTGCATGTCTCCAGTAGGAATGTCACAGTACTACTACTGTCTCATCACTTAAGTTACTGAACATTCTTACCTCCACTTTTACTAATGTTTAAAGAAAAAGAGTGCAGTGTTAGTGAATTGCAGAAAATCATTGTATATTTTGAAGTAAGCTACACCCTGCTTGTACATTACCACACAAATCTACTTACATTTTAAAAACTGTATCTACCATGCACTGTACTTTTGGAACTGAGAAATTCAGGATACTCCCCTGATGAACAGGTAAGTTTTACATTGTAAAAGGTAACACTCGTCTATTTGCTAAAATAAACAAGCATTTATCAAGAATGATAAATGTTACTACATTTTGAAGGTATATCATTTTTGAATAAACCAAAATCAAATAAGACATGTTAAAAGGAGTAAATGACACATCATATACGCCAAATTCCTAACCGTCATTGATTAAATTACTACACCCTCTAACTAACCTGGTGGACACACAGACACAGGAAAGGCTAGAAATGACACACCACAAAATAATTAAGTCAAAATCCACTGGTTGACAATAAAGTTATTCTAATATTTGCACCCTTCTGAAATTGCAAAATCCCATTCCAACCTATTTGAGGCTAATTAGAAATATGAAAGTGACGTTAATTTCTGCTGTAAGTAATCACTAAGTTAGAAGAAACAGAGTCCACTACCAGTTCTAATACAGTTCTAAGCAGATTGAAGTTTTACGCCTATTTTCAATTTTAAATAGTCAGAAATAAAAATGCTTATGGATAATGGCTTGTGAACAGAAATCCTTATGGTCATAAGCAGACGATGAGACGAATCATTTCCAGTCTACAGTTTTTATTTTTTTTAAATTATCACAGGATGTTACTTAATTAACGAACATATTATGGATCATGAAATCGATTACTCGCTCGATTTTCGAGGTGGGGGAAGATTCTAAATAAATAAAAATGATTTGGATAAAATGTACTTACTGCTGACTTTCATGCTCCCAAAAGCAGACGGCTGCTGCACAGGTTTGCAGCTCTCAGCAAAAGACGTTGTCCTGGGTCGACCACTCATGATTACTTTAAAGCGACATCTAATTTTTCAAACATATATATTTTTTAAAAGACACTTTTATATTCCTTTATTTTCTTTCCCCTCTCTTTCTTAATTTTAATCTTGTCCACCTGGATTCATCGCGCAAATTTCTCCAGACAAATTAGTTGTGTTTTTTTTTGTTTTCGTTTTATAATAAGAATCGCCAGAAATAAATCTGAATTGATTTCAGAGCTCTACATTGATCTTGACTGAGCTCAATGCAGGATGGTGGTGGTGATGATGATGGTGGTGGTGGTGGTGGTTCCTGCCATGGCGGCTCCTTCAGTTCAATTCAATCCTGAGGTAATTTTTTTCTTTTAATTTCTCGACTTATTTTTTTCAGACTTTAAAAGCTCATTCGCATCTCTTTTAACAGACGATAAAAAATTAAAACGATTTCTGAGGGAAAACCCGTGTTTCTACCCCAATTAAAACGGTTAAAACCCCTCCCTAATTCACTCCGCTGTCTTTGTACTATTTTTTTTGCCTATCTCTTTCTCCCTCTTACTGCAGCTGTAACCCCTTGGTCAATCTAACTTGATACTGGGGCACTTTGATTGACTTTAGAAAGAAACCATTCACAGAACGCGTCGAAGACGTCAGCGCCTCCTAGAGCGATACGTAACCAATTGGTGGAGGGGTGTTGCTTAAGGTGCATATCAGGTTAGGTTGACCGACAGCGACGGGGAAACTGGCCGACAGCCTCGGAGTGCCCTTCCCCCTCCTCGTTTGTCTTCGCCAGCCAATGAAATCACGTCATCAGTCGTACGAAGCTGTGACGGAAAGGCACGAGCTCCGCGAAGTGCCAGTGACGATGGCCAATCGGAATCCGAGGAACGACCTATCCGCCCTGACGACGAGCGTTCCCTGTGATTGGAAGGCGGTCTGTGTTGTGCAATTGGCAGGGGCCTCTAGGCTTGGAGGAGCTGGTGGCGCGACCTAATGGACAGGTGCAACTTGCATCACATAGAGGGTAATTTATTTGTATAAACAAACATATTAACGGTCAAAACTAGAACAGTAAGAAATGAGAGGAGAGTAGGACCAAGTACATCGAGTTACCTCAAATCTACAGCACGGAAACAGGCCATTCGGCCCAACTGGTCCATGACTGAGTTTATGCTCCACACGAGCCTCCTCCCACCCCTCTTCATCTCACCCTATCAGCATATCCATCTATTCCTTTCTCCCTCATCTAGCTTCTCCTTAAATGCATCTATGCTATTTGGCTCAAGGTTAAGAACATAAGAAATAGGAGCAGGACCACGCCATTAGACCCCTTGAGCCTGCTCTGCCATTCAATAAGATCATGGCTGATCTTCGACCTCAACTCCACTTTCCTGCCCGATCCCCGTAAGCCTTGATTCCTCGAGAGTCCAAAAATCTACCTCAGCCTTGTTCATATTCAACGACTCAGCATCCACAGCCCTCTGGGGTTGGAGGGCAGAGAATTCCAAGGATTCACAACGCCCTGAGTGAAGAAATTCCTCCCCATAGAATCATAGAAAGGTTACAGCACGGAAGGAGGTCATTCAACCCATCGAGCCCATGTCGGCTCAATGCAAGAGCAATCCAGCTAGTCCCACTCTCCCACCCTTTCCTTTCAAGTACTTATCCAGTTCCCTTTTGAAGGCCACAACTGGACCTGTCTCCCCCAAGACAGCACATTCCAGATCCTAACCACTCGCTCTGTAAAAAAAGTTTTTTCTCATGTCACCTTTGGTTCTTTTGCCAATTACCTTAAATCTATGTCCGCTGGTTCTTGACCCTTCCCCACAATGGGAAAAGTTTCTATCTACTCTGTCTAGACCCGTCATGATTTTAAATACCTCTATCAAATCTCCTCGCAACTGTCTCTGTTCCAAGGAGAACAACCCAAGTTTCTCCAGTCTATACAAGTAACTAAAGTCCCTCATCCCTGGAATCATTCTAGTAAATCTCTTTTGCACCCTCTCTAAGGCCATCACATCTTTCCTGAAGTGCAGTGCCCAGAACTGGACACAATACTCCAGTTGTGGCCGAACCAGTGTTTTATAAAGGTTCATCATGACTTCCATACTATTGTACTCTTATGCCTCTATTTATAAAGCCCAAGATCCCGTGTGCTTTTTAAACCGCTTTTTCAACCTGCCCTGCCACCGTCAACAATTTGTGCACATTTACGCCCAGATCTCTCTGTTCCTGTACCCCTTTTAGAGTTGTGCCCTCTAGTTTATATTGCCTCTCCTCATTCTACCGAAATGTATCAATTCGCATTTTTCTGCATTAAATTTCATCTGCCTGTCTATATCCTCCGGAAATCTACCAAGCAGCACTTACTCACCAATAACCTGCTCACTGATGCTCAGTTTGGGTTCCGCCAGGACCACTCGGCTCCAGACCTCATTACAGCCTTGGTCCAAACGTGGACAAAAGAGCTGAATTCCAGAGGTGAGGTGAAAGTGACTGCCCTTGACATCAAGGCAGCATTTGACCGAGTGCGGCACCAAGGAGCCCTAGTAAAATTGAAGTCAATGGGAATCAGGGCCCAACCATCTTCAGTTGCTTCATCAATGACCGTCCCTCCATCATAAGGTCAGAAATGGGGATGTTCGCTGATGGTTGCACAGTGTTCAGTTCCATTCGCAACCCCTCAAATAATGAAGCAGTCTGAGCCCGCATGCAGCAAGATCTGGACAACATCCAGGCTTGGGCTGATAAGTGGCAAGTAACATTCGCGCCAGATAAGTGCCAGGCAATGACCATCTCCAACAAGAGAGAGTCTAATCACCTCCCCTTGACATTCAACGGCATTACCATTGCCGAATCCCCCATCATTAACATCCTGGGGGTCACCATTGACCAGAAACTTAACTGGACCAGCCATATAAATACCGTGACTACAAGAGCAGGTCAGAGGCTGGGTGTTCTGCGGCGAGTGACTCACCTGACTCCCCAAAGCCTTTCTACCACCTACAAGGCACAAGTCAGGAGTGTGATGAAATACTGTCCACTTGCCTGGATGAGTGCAGCTCCAACAACACTCAAGAAGTTCGACACCATCCAGGACAAAGCAGCCCACTTGATTGGCACCCCATCCACCACCCTAAACATTCACTCCCTTCACCACCGGGGCACAATGGTTGCAGTGTTTACCATCCATAGGATGCACTGCAGCAACTCGCCAAGGCTTCTTCGACAGCACCTCCCAAACCCGCGACCTCTACAACCTAGAAGGACAAGAGCAGCAGGTACATGGGAACAACACCACCTGCACGTTCCCCTCCAAGTCACACACCATCCCAACTTGGAAATATATCGCCGTTCCTTCATCGTCGCTGGGTCAAAATCCTGGAACTCCCTTCCTAACAGCACTGTGGGAGAACCTTCACCACACAGACAGCAGCGATTCAAGAAGGCGGCTCACCACCACCTTCTCAAGGGCAATTAAGGATGGGCAATAAATGCCGGCCTCACCAGTGACGCCTACATCCCATGAATGAATAAAAAAAAACTATCCTCCTCACTGTTTACTACCCTTCCAAGTTTTGTGTCATCTGTAAATTTTGAAACTGTGCCCTGTACACCTAAGTCCAAGTCATTAATATATATCAAGAAAAGCAATGGTCCCAATACTGACCCCTGGGGAACACCACCATGCACCTCCCTCCAGTCCAAAAAACAACTGTTCACCACTACTCTCTATTTCCTATCCCTTAGCCAATTCTGTATTCATGTTGCTACTGCCCCCTTTATTCCGTGGACCGCAATCTTGTTGATAAGCCTACCATGCGGCACTTTATCAAACACCTTTTGAAAGTCCATATACACCACATCAACTGCATTGCCCTCATCTACCATCTCAGTCTTAAATGGCTGACCCCTTATCCTGAGACTATGCCCCCTAGTTCTAGACTCTCCAGCCAGGGGAAACAACCACTCAGCATCTGCCCTGTCAAGCCCCCTCAGAATCTCGTATGTTTCAATTGAAATCACCTCTCATTCTTCTAACTCCAGAAAGTATAGGCCCATTCTACTCAATCTCTCCTCATAGGACAACCCTCTCATCCCAGAAATAAATCTAGTGAACCTTAGTTGCACTGCTCTGAGGCAAGTAAATCCTTCCTTACATAAGGAGACCAAAATTGTACACAGTACCCCAGGTGTGGTTTCACCAAAGCTCTGTACAATTGTAGTAAAACTTTCTTACTCTTGTACTCCAACCCCCCTTGCAATAAAGGCCAACAGGCCATTTGCCTTCCTGATTGCTTGTTGTACCTGCATGCTAACTGTTTGTGTTGCTTGTATGAGGACATCCAGATCTCTGTGAACACCAACATTTAATAGTTTCTCACCACTTAAAAAATATTCTGTTTTTCTATTCTTCCTACCAAAGTGAATAACCTCACAATTCCCCACATTATACTCCATCTGCCACCTTCTTGCCCATTCATCTAACCTGCCTATATCCCTTTGCAGACTCTTTGGGCTCAATTTTACGGGGAAATTGCAGGGCCGGGGTGCGGTGGGGGGCTCCGAAAATAGCGGAAATCCCGTTCGGTTTGGAAGCTGGCTCCAACCTGCCGACTTCCGAGTTTCCCACGGATGCACCTGTGTGTGCGTGGGTGTTCCAAAACAGGAAGTCCCGCCGGTAATTAAAGTCGGCGGGATGACAGTTAAAGAGCTAAATGTACCTCATTGAAGTACTTAAGGCACTTTACTTGTGATAGATTATTTGGTTATAATCATTTTTAACTTACCTGGGCGACTTGCCCACCGCTTCTGATTCAAGCCTGGATCAGGGAAAAAGAAATGAAATAAAGTACATCAAAAACCATTTGCAGGAAGTTAAAACACAAAATCAATCTACCTTTCCACGCTGCTCCGATGTCTGATGTCTCCCTCTCCGATGTCCCCCTCTTCACGCCCCGATGTCCCCCTCTTCACGCCCCAATGTCCCCCCGATCTCCCCCTCTTCACCCCCCCCCCGGTGTTCCCCCAACCTTCCACTCCCCCCCGATCTTCCCCTTTCCCCCCTCGATCGTCCACTCTCCCACCCCCCCACCCCCCGACTTCCACTCTGCCCTCGCCCCCCCCCCCCCCCCCGGTCTTCCCTTCCATTGCCGGATGATGTCCCGCTCTCTCTCTCTCTCTCTCCCCCCCCCCCCCCGCCTCACATTGCAGCTCTTGACGGCAGCCAGCCTGTCAATCAGGCTGGCTGCGGAACGCGAAACCCGGAGAACACGTTAATCATTAGCAATCACCATGCGATCGCGTCGGAAACTGTAAGTTTTGTTTATGCGGGTTTGCCACGTGCACCTTCACCCCCTCCTCCCCCTGCCGCTGCCAACCCGCCACCATTTCAAAATTGAGCCCTTTGTGTCCTCCTCACAGCTTACATTCCCACCTAGCTTTGTATTGTCAGCAAACTTGGATATATTACACTCAGTCCCCTCATCTAAGTTGTTAGATTGTAAATAGCTGAGGTCCAAGATGTAATAAAGATAATTTAATATAATATAGATTGTAAATAGCTGAAGCCCAAGCACAGATCCTTGCGGCACTCCACTAGTTACAGCCTGCCAATCTGAAAGTGACCCGTTTATCCCTACTCTCTTTTCTGTCCGTTAACAAATCATCTACGCTAATATATTACCCCCAAACTCATGAGCCTTTATCTTGCGTAACAACCTTTTATGTGGCACCTTATCTAATGCCTTTTGAAAATCCAAATATACTACATCCACAGGTTCCCCTTTCTCTACTCTGCTAATTACATCCTCAAAAAAACTCTAAGAAATTTGTCAAACACGATTTCCCTTTGATAAAATCGTGATTACTCTACCTAACCATTATGATTTTCTAAGTGCCCTGTTACCACTTCCCTAATAATGGATTCCAGTATTTTCCTGACGACTGATGTCAGGCTAACTGGCCTGTAGTTCCCTGTTTTCTCTGTCCCTCCTTTCTTGAGTAGCAGGGTTACATTTGCTAACTTCCAATCCGCTGGGGACCATTCTAGAATCTAGGGAATTTTGGAAGATCATAACCAATGCATCCACTTTCTCTGCAGCCACCTCTTTTAGAACCATAGGATGTAGGCCATCAGGTCCAGGGGATTTGTCGGCTTTTAGTCCCATTAATTTCTCCAGTACTTTCTCTTTACTAATCTTAATTACTTTAACTTCCTTGCTCTCATTAGCCCCTTGGTTTCCCACTATTTCTGGTATACTTTTTGTGTTTTCTACTGTGAAGACAGATACAAAATATTTGTTTGACATCTCTGCTATTTCCTTATTCACCATTATAAAGAAGTTTCTCCTGAATTCCCTATTGGATTTATTCGTGACTATTATATTTATGACCCCTAATATTGGACTCCCACAAGTGGAAACATCTTCTCTATGTCAATCCCTTTCATAATCTTAAAGACTTTTATCAGGTTACCCCTCAGCTTTCTCTTTTCTGTTCAGCCTTTCCTGAGAAGCATATCCTCTCAGTTCCGGTATCATCTTGTGAATCTTTTTTGTATCTTCTCCAACGCCAAGTAAGATATAGACAATCTGTTTTTGTTAGGAAATACAGTTTTATTTCTTTTGTGTTTATGTGTGAATGTGTGTATAAACCATCTACTGAAGAAAGAACTCTGAAGTCATGATGAACCTACGATACACTTAAGAAACTGCAAACGGCACACAAGTTTTTTTTAAAGTCTCATAATGAACATCAGTCAGTGATTGGGATGGACCTTGTCCTCTGTTGAAGTTAACGAGAAATGCCTGATGATTACTGAGCTATTCCTCCAGTCATAAATTAAATGTAACTGACTTACTGGATAAGGTATACCTGGCCCTGTAGCAGACTACTATTGATTCCCAAGTAACTTATTAGCTGAAGGTCTGATTGTGATATAACTGCAGAGTTGGTCTTGCTGCAAACTAGTTACAGAAATACATTCAAATTGGTAACATTTCTTATTTCATATTAAGTTTTACATTAAACAAAGATTTTGGGCATCAGTCCAACATAACTCTCCAGTAGCACTCCTACCAACTATCATTAAGCTATTAGCTAGGAAAATGGTGCACACCAAGCAGTATTTGAGAAAGAAGTTAGGGGAGGTTGCCAAAAGTACAGTCAAAGAGGTAGATTTTTGAAAGTGGAGGTGTCATGAGGTGAAGAAGTATAGCAAAAGAGTTCCAGAATACAGGTGTGTGGTGGTTAAAGGTTCTGGCACTGATAATGAGTGGAGGGAAAGAAAATATACAGTAAACCAAGGTCAGAAGAGTGTATACAGGTACATAGACTGTAGAAGATTGCAGTGATGGAATGGAACAAGGCTGTGGAGGGATTTGAAAATAAGGACAAGGATTTTGAAATTGTCATGTTGAGAGTCAGGAAGCAAGCAGAAGTCAGCAAGGATGAAGATAATGGACCTGTGAGACTTTATATGAAATGGGATAAGGTTGGTAGAGTTCAGGATGAGTTAGAGTAGAATTGGTGAGGAGGACATTGGGGAAATCAATCAATATGCAGTGATAAAGATGTGGATGAGGGTTTCAGCAGCAGTGAGGTTGAGGTACAGCACAGGCAGCTGATGTTACAAAAGTAGCAGGTATTGCTAATAGATTAGATGTGGGGTTTGAAGCTCAACTCAGGGTCAAACAGTCCACCAAGAACACACATCTTCAGACTCAATCTGAATCAGATTCGTGTGTTTCTTGGTGGGGAGCGAAATAGCATTGGCACCTGAAGTGTGAAGTTTCCGGCAGGAGCCGAACAGGGTGGTTTTGATCCTGCTGATATTGAGCTGAAGAAATTCATGGTATATAGAGACCTTGGTTTGGACAGTTGTGAATTTGGGGGTGGTGGTAAAATGATACAGTTGGATGTCATCAGTGTACATATGGAAGTGTACATTCTGAACTCATGATTGCGAATTATATGATTTGAGTGCAACATATAGATGAAGAATAGGAAGGGGCCAACGATAGAGCCTTGGAGTATATTGAAGTGACAATGTAGGGACAGAGTAAAAAGCTATTGCAGGAGTTATGCTGACTGGGTTGGGATAGATAGGAATGGAACTAGGAAAAAGTGAAGTTGCAGAGGTGTATCGTGGAAGAGATGATGGAGGAAAGGAATGGTGGGCCCTGTCAAAGGCAGGTTAATCAGCATCTGAAAGAGAAAGGTTAATCTATATCCTAAAATATTTGAAAAAAACTAAAGGAGAATATGAGAAAATAAGAGGTTGTGGGATAAGGAATGCTAAGATGGGACATAAGGAAAGCTATAAAGGAGTATGAGGGAATTAAAAAAAAAACATCAAAAGGAACAGTAGGGTATTTTACAAATATATCAGTAAAGAGAATTGTTAAAAGCAAGGTGGATCCCGGAAATGAGAAGATTGTCAATTTGGAGAGGATGATCAAAAAATGTCAGAGGTATTTAATAAGTACTTTGCATCGGTCTTTACTGAAGAGAAGGATATCAAAGAGGAGGTGAGTCTTGAAGTGGTTGAGAGCAAGCTGAATGATATTGTGTAGGATTAAAGGAAATTTTAGACAAATTAGTTAAACTAAGGGAAGACAAAGATTCCCCCTTCAAGCGCAGGCTGTATCCTCTGGTTCTACTGCTCTGGACAAAGTGAAATAGCTTGTCATGGTCTACATTATCTAATCCCTTTACAATCCAATAAACAGCAATCATATCACCTCTCAACCTTCTCTTTTCCAGCGAGAACATGCTCAATTTACATAATCGCTCCTCATAATCCAATCCCTCAATCCCTTCTCATTCTGGTTAATCTCTTCTGTATTCTTTCAAAAGCTGCAATATCCTTTTTGTACTGCGGCAAACAGTACTGTATACAGTATTATAAGTGCAATCGCACCAATGATTTATAAAGTGGCATGGTTACCTCACTTTTTCAGCTCAATATTAACCTTTTAATACATCCCAACATCTGATTTGCGTTACTCACTGCCACTGAGTATTGTTGCGATTGCTTCAATTTATTGTCAGTTGGGACCCCCAGATCTCTTTCATTTTTCATACACATTATTTTCTTTCTATTTAAGTAATAGTCCCTTCATTGAATCTTACAGCACAGAAGAAGGCCATTTGGCCCGTTGTGCCTGTGCCTGCTTTTTGGAAGAGCTGTCCAATTTAGTCCCACACCCCAGCTTTTTCCCCATAACCCTAAAAATTAGTCCTCTTCAAGTACATGTCCAGTTGCCTTTTGAAATTTCCTATGGAATCTGCTTCCACCACCCTTTCAGGTAGTGCCTTCCAGATCTTAACAACCTTCTGTGTGAAAAAATTCTCCTAATTTCTCCTCTAGTTCTTTTGCCAATTATTTTAATTCTATGACCTCTGGTTATCAACCCACTTGCCAGAGGAAACGGTTTCTCCCTATTTGCTATATCAAAACCCCTCATTATTTTGAATACCTCTATCAGGTCTCCCTTTAACCTTCTCTGCTCTAAGGAGAACAATCCCAGCTTCTCCAATCTCTCCACATAACCAAAGTCCCTCACCCTTTGTATCATCCTGGTAAACCTCCTCTGTACTCTCTCCAAGGCCTTGACATCCTTCCTAAAATGTGGAGCCCAGAATTGTACACAATATTTTCCTGGATATTTTGTCCCTGTGTGAAGTACTTTGCATTTCTCCACCTGTCTGCTTAATTCCCAAGTATATTCAAATCCTCTTGTAGCTTATCCTGTTCAGCTTTGGAATCTAGCACCTTCAGATCTTTTATAAAGATATATATATATAAACAAATATAGATTTTATAAACAAAAGAGGACCTAAAACAGACCACTGTGGGACTCTATAGGTAGCATTCTCCCAGACTGACGACAGTGCCTGTACCACTGCTCTCTGGGTTCTATCAGTCAACCAATTCCGAATCAATTTTAAAATATTTCCACTGATTCCCGCTTTCTTTATTTTTAGTACCAGTCTTTCCAGAGGAACTGTGTCCAAGGCCTGAAATTCAAGTACACCACGTCCACTGCCTTATCCCTATCAAGCTCCTTTGTCACACCCTCAAAGAAAACAGTAAGTTAGATTGGCAAAACCTCCCCTTCATGAGCCCATATTGCTTCCAATGCTTTCATGGTTAGTGCTGAAATGATAAAGACCGGAACCGGGGTCTGGATTTTAAAAAAACATCTGCATGGTATGGCAAGTAAAATAGGGTGGAGAGGCCCTCTACTGAAAATCTGCTCCTAAAAATGGCAGCCATGATTTCCCGTGACCTCGCTGTGACCCTGATCCACCTACTGGAAGCACACCCTGCTATATTTAAAAGAAAGATGGGGTAGCCAAATGCCCCAAGAGGTTTTCCTGTTTTTTCGTTCACTTACCACTCGTATAAATTATTGCCACTATAAAAGGTGGTGGTGCTGTGCCTGTATGTTGCCCCTGAGGCAGGAAGATACTGGGAAGGTAAAAGGTCACACAGGCAAGCGATTCTACAAAATACTGTTTTGACTGGGAGTCACTTTCACTACTTTGAAGCTGCAGTGTCTGAGCATTTAAAGGAATTTTGTGAAACTTACTGAGCATTTAAGAGGACCTCTGCATTGTGAAATAACGGATTTCCCTCTGGGGATTCCATTGCTCCTGTCCTTTGAGAAGAAGATGATGAGATGGAGAAGGAAAGGATGGAAAGTCGGAGCGTGCAGCATCATGTGCAGAGGCATCACCTGACCCATTGGGACTGCAGATCACTGAGGACCTATCTGGATATTTGCTATCTGCAACATCGAAGAAGGCTGCGGTTTCCCTCTGGCACCATGACAGAGATCTGCCAGCTGTTGGAACCTGACTTGTAACTTCGTTCCATCATGGTCAATACCTTGTCTGTGGCTGTGACGGTGATAACAGCACTTAATTTTTGTGCATCCAGTTGCTTCCTGGCAGCCTCTGGTGACAGTCACATCAGTCATCAGTTCATTGCTGCATTAGAGATGTTACAGATGCCCTTTCAGGCATGACTGAGTTCATTCTGTTCCACATGGACCCAGGAAATCAGAAAGAGAAAGCCATCAACTTCTTCTAATGGCTGGATTGCTACTCATGTGGCTTTAAAATCCCTGTCTGAAAGCCCCATCAACTTCATGAACAGGAACAGAGTGATGCTCACCACTTTATTATGCATGTCTAAGCAAGCTACTCAGGGGGTAGCAATAATTTGTTTATTCTCAAGCAATCTGGGATACCTGTACTGCTCAGCTACAGCAATAGGACAGGACTCACAAGGGACCAGGGGTACCTGATTCAACTGTGGTTTGAATTCTTGCAGTCGCTAGTGCTATGCAGCTGTGAGGAACACAAAAGACCATTAAGACTTGTGAATCAGAAGATGTAACTAAACAATAACTGGGGGCCATTTAAGTCATCAAAATGTCTGCAGACTGCAACAAGTAACATTTCTGTAAGTGTTCCATCTCATTACCAACCTGAACCTGACAGCTGTTCTCCAACTTCTCCATCTCCCACTGACTTCCATCTCCCTGTGTCTACCCAAAAATTACAGAGTTTCCTCCTCATGTCTACTGAGAGCCCTGATGTTTGCCATTCCTCCACCCATGGCAGTCCATTGCCTCTGGTTGTGCGCTTGTGCTCTATTGCAAAGAATTGAAAGATTTAGACATGCTACAGACTAATTCACAATAACATTTTCACAAGGAAATGAAAAGACATCAGGTGAAGGCAATGCAGCAGTCTCTTCACTTCTCACTTGGACATTGCAGAAAATCCAATATGAAATAGTGGAACGGTAGAAGAGGATGTGTACTGACGAGGAGAATGGTGTAGGTCTCTCTTGCCTTTTAAGGGTCTCATTAATTTCACCTTTTACACTATGTGGTTCTGGATGGTCTGGAGGTGAGTCATGTCAACATATGCATGGGCACTTGAGATCCAATGCTAACCCACTGGTGTCAATAACATTAGTCTATTTGACCTTTTTTAAGTAATGGCTTTGGACTTACATAAGTATAAATACTATAATGCACAACTGTAAAGTTTCTCTTTAAAGCTCTGGTGTGTATGTTCTAGCTTGCAAGTAAGTAAGTAGATGACCATAAACACTGTTCTATTTAATTGATCAAGTTGCTTATTAAGAATAAAAAAGAAAAGGCAAATTAATCCACAGCTGTGTGTTTTACAGAAGACTTAATTCTGAACAAACTCAGTTGCAGCATCTTCAACAACAACTTGCATTTATATAGCGCCTTTAATGTAGTAAAACATCACAAGGCGATAACAACAATTAAACATGTTGTTCTGAAAATCTCATCATTATAATTTTCAAAATTTGCTTATTGTAAAATTACACTGGACTCAATTTGTCTGTTGCTAAATTTGTTGTATAGGAACAGATTGACAGACTAACGTTTTTTTCAAAAGTTTTCTCCCCTACCCTCTTTCTCTTCTGAAGGCAGGACTCTTTACTAGTGTACAATTTCATGGGCACCAGACACCCTCTAGTACCTCACCCAAGTTTGCATTCTTTATGTGTGAGTCTAGATAGTGAGTATTGCCAGGTTATTCTACCATAGAATATCGCAGTAAAGCCTGATCCTGTCCTCACCCACTGTCAATACCTGTGATTAACGGGAGTTAATTTTCTGCTGTCTAATCCAGGGGCACTTGGGTCAATTGTAGCTGCCCTGGATGAGATCAACTAGCTTGGCACACACTGTGGATCTGTATAGTTCAGCTGATCCACTAGGAGCCTGAGCAACAAATTCTTCATTTTCAGTTTTTAACTAATTTTCTCCAATAAATTCTCTAATTTTAAACTATTCCTAATAAGTTTTTTTAAAATCAATTTTTACCTAAAAATGTTAATACTTACCACTAAATGAGATTTCTTAAAATCACAGAGTTTGGTTCTGTGTACCTCTTTCAGCATAATATAGAAACAGAATATTAAGAGATCTACAATGTTTTCCGTATCTACTCTCCAGTAAGGTGATAGGTTACACAACTTACATTTGTATGTACCTCTTTTGCTGCCTGTGTAATGAACTGCTGCCAGATTTCTCCACAGAATTCCCATTCAATCCACAATCTGCCCACTTTCTCCCTGTATCTTCTAGTTTTTCAGACTTTCATTGTTCTCATCTCCACTGTCTCCTGAACTCTTTACTTCTCAGTTGCTTTAATCTCTATGTTGTATCCACTCACTGCCCAGCATTAGCTCCATCTAATTCAAAGCTAGAGCTCATGAGATTGGATTGAATCGCTGTACCGTTAGGGGAGCCTCAAATAAATAAACAGCAGTGACAACTACAATATATGTAGCACCTTTGATTTGAAAAACATAGGAGAGGTGCCGGAGGAGGATAGCATGGGCAACTGTGTCGTGTGGCACAGAAATGTTGAGGATACAAGGAGAGAGAGTTCACCAAGATCACAATTACAGTGGATGTTTTTGTGACTTTGGCTAAGTCCATTTCAATTCTGTGAGAAGGCCGCAAGCCAGACTGAAGAGATTCCAGGCAATTTTGGGAGAGATGGGCACAAAGCTGGGATGCAACAACAGGGCCTTAGCAAAGAAAGGGAGTTTGGAGATGGGGTGATATTTGGAGAGGGAAGGTGTTTTTTTTCAGGAGGGGGCTATAATAGCAGTTTCAAAGGGGAGAGGGAGGCTACCTGAGGACAGGAAATCATCGACTATGTCAACCAGTGTGGGGGCCAAGAAGAGGAGTTGAATGGCAGGAGTCGTGTGGAGAGGGGAACAAGGGACCAGGAGGTGGGTCTCATGGAAGATACAAGCTTGGAGGAGGCAGGTTGGAGATAGGTGAGAAACTGCAGAAAGATAGGGTTGCTGGGCTAGGGTGGGTGGGAAGACTGGAAAAGGTTAGGGACTAAATTTTTGGGAGCTGGGATGGGGGGAAAGGGAAGATGCAGTGGAGGCAGATGCATGGATTGTCCCATTCTTTCAGGTAAAGAAATCCATGAGCTGCTCGCATTTGGTGATTTGAAGTGACGCTGGGGGAAATGGGTTATAGTAGGTGGTCGTTCATGAAAAAAAAGTTGCTTGGGGTTGTCCTTGCCTTCCAGGTGATCCTGGAGTATTGGACTGTTTTGGCTGAGGAAAGCAAAGCACGATTATGCTTAATGTGATCAAACCAGGTCTAACGATTGATGAAACAACCTGTTCAATCTAAATAAAATAATTATGACATATTTCTACTTCTGCTTATTTTAAATCAAATATAAGGGCTGAGTGTCCATGGGGGTTCTTCTGCTCATCTGCCGTAACTTCAGTGGAAGAGCTGTGGAAACCCCAAGTAAATGGCAGTTACGCTGTTTTTTCACTGTTACGGGAGGTGAGTAGGAGAACCTTTAGAAATTCACCCCTGTAATTTTTAAAGTGAGTGTTTAAAAAGCTATATAACTAGCAAATGAAATTAATTGAATAAGTGTGGAAAAATTTTTGCTAAGTTTTTTGTCTCTTCTCCCCACCCCCCCACAACCCCTGTTTTCTATCTGCATTTATTTTTTTAAACAATGACTGAAAATTGTTGAGAAATTTAAGACCAGAGAGAAAACAAAGAACCCTGGACATGTTGAAATAGGAAAACACATTTTCATACCTGCAATTCACCATGCAGTGTGTTTCTCAATCTCAGCCAGCCTATGGTTAGGTGATCTCCTATAAGAAGAGAGGAAAAATCAGGGACCTTGGAGTATATCGCCTGTCCAACCACTGGGGTTGGAAAGCATTGTAGCATGGAGGTGGGGATAGATCCTAAAAAAAAAGAGAGAAAAATAACTCTGAAAAAGACTGGAAACAAAAACATGCTAACATAGAATTTGAAGCAAGAGTTTCAAATAGTTCTTGACAACAGCAGGTATGAATATATCTGAATTGGCTTCTTTTCAGCATTACTGTGATTTTAAAAAGCATTGGACGTTTTTCTGCCATCATGATATTCTATGTAATGTAGTGACATTCATGCGCAAAACAGGATGCAATTCATTACTTATAAATCTATATTTTAATTGTTTTCAAAATTATGTTTTCCCGTGAAACTAAGACTACAGATATCCTCCCTATATTTTGGGAGGGGCAGGAGGAAAGTCATGTCAACCTATGATCCCTTCTGCAGCTAAATTTTGCAGTCACTGATGAGTCAGAATAATACTCCACACCCAGCTAGGTTCACCATGAAAACAGTTTTGCAAGCTGTCCAGTCAATACATATTTAATAATGCACATAATGGATGCTTTCACTATAGATGTGAAAGCTTGAGCAATCCACCCACACTTGTGTATAAAAATGGATTTCCCAATGGAAATAGGGGATCAGAGAGTTTAATTCTGTTTTCTGCTGCAGCCATTCCCTTTGATATAATCCACAGCAAAAGCAAACAATTCTTTAAAATGTCAATTTATTTTGTTACCTGCACTAATGAGTGAAAATATTAATTTTAGTGAAAGTTCGATTGAAAACTATAAATCATTCCAATTAAACCGAGAATTTAAAAATGGGAGTATTACAAAATATAGGTGGGGAAATTGGTGAATTAGGACATCAGGAACAAACTTGGGGTCAGGTTTACTGCAAAACTCTTGTTTCTGCTAAATAAGGTGAAGCATGTACTGAATAACTCCAGTCGCACACTACTTGGTTGACTTTTAATACTCTCTGAAGTGGCCTTGCAAGCCACTCAGCTGTCAGGGCAAGTAGGGATGGGCAAAATAAATGTAGACTTGCCAGTGTCATCCAAATCCTGGGAACAAATAAATGAACAAGAGCCAAAAAGGGTCCAGTATGAAATTCCATTTTTTGCTAACAAAATCATGGGAACCTGTTGCTCTGAAATGTGCAATTTCTGAGAATTGGATTTCATTAGTAACTGGTTGGTTATGAAGGAAAAACAGGCATTTTCCTGGTTTTCATTAAAAGTGTAATTTCAGCCCCTTACTGTGGTTCACCACCTAAACCACACACCACAAGAAAATGTTTTCTGGAGGTGCCCTCAGTGGCCCTTTCCTTTTAACGTATATTAGAATTGCTATCAATTTGCTAACTAACTTAATCAACATTTTATCCTGTTCTGTAGACTGTACATTGTGCCCTATTTCTGGCCAACAGAATGCAGAATAAACAAAAAGCAGACATCGTAAATCTAAAAGGAAAAACAAACATTTCCAGAAATCCTCAGCAGGTCAGGAAGCATCTGTGGAGAAAAGAAATAAGTTAATGTTTCAGGTGTGGACCCTTCATCAGTACTGAGAGTGGATCAATAAGCTGCTGCTAGGCCTCTGCCTTCGCCTGTTGTGATACTGCAAACTTTCCCCTTCATTAAGCTCATTAATGACATGTATAGCCTGGAGTAAAATACTTTTAAATTTGATTATACAGCTGTAAAATGTTGCATGACTTCCCATTAATAACCTCAACAAGCAAAACTTGACTTTTATTTTTAGCATCTTTGAAAGTAGTTAAATCGCCGGGCCTGGATTAAATGTATCCAGGCTGTTAAGAGAAGCAAGGGAGGAAATAGCAGAGGCTCTGACAATCATTTTCCAATCCTCCCTGGCTACAGGCGTGGTGCCGGATGATTGGAGGACTGTTAATGTTGTACTGTTATTTAAAAAGGGAGAAAAAGATAGACCGAGTAATTATAGGCCAGTCAGTCTAACCTCAGTGGTGGGCAAATTATTGGAATCAATTCTGAGGGACAGCATAAATCATCATTTAGAAAGGCACGGGTTAATGAAGGACAATCAGCATGAATTTGTTAAGGGAAGGTCGTGTCTGACTAACTTGATTGAATTTTTTTGAGGCGGTAACAAGGAGGGTCGATGAGGGTGACGCGTTTGATGTAGTGTACATGGATTTTAGCAAGGCTTTTGACAAGGTCCCACAGGGCAGACTGGTCAAAAAAGTAAAAGCTCATGGGATTCAAGGCAAAGTGGCTAGTTGGATCCAAAATTGGCACAGTGGCAGGAAGCAAAGAGTAAAGGTTGACGGATGTTTTTGCGACTGGAAGGCTGTTCCCAGTGGGGTCCCGCAAGGCTCAGTACTAGATCCCTTGCTTTTTGTGGTATATATTAATGATTTGGACTTGAATGTGGGGGGCTTGATCAAGAAGTTTGCAGATGATACAAAAATTGGCCGTGTGGTTGATGGTGTGGAGGAAAGCTGTAGACTGCAGAAAGAAATCAATGGACTGGTCAGGTGGGCAGAAAAGTGGCAAATGGAATTCAATCCAGAGAAGTGTGAGGTAATGCATTTGGGGAGGGCAAACAAGGCAAGGGAGTACACAATAAATGGGAGGATACTGAGAGGTGTAGAGGAACAAGGGGACCTTGGAGTGCATGTCCACAGATCCCTGAAGGTAACAGGACAGGTAGATAAGGTGGTTAAAAAGGCATACAGGATACTTTCCTTTATTAGCCGAGGCATAGAATATAAGAGCAGGGAGGTTATGCTAGAACTGTATAAAATATTGGTTAGGCCACAGCTTGAGTACTGCATACAGTTCTGGTCACTACATTACAGGAAAGATGTGATTGCACTAGAGAGGGTACAGAGGAGATTTACGAGGCTGTTGCCAGGGCTGGAGAATTTTAGCTATGAGAAAGGATTGGATAGGCTGGGGTTGTTTTCTTTGGAACAAAGGAGGCTGAGGGGAGATTTAATTGAGGTATATAAAATTATGACAGGACTAGACATAGTGGACAGGGAGGACTTATTTCCCTTAGCAGAGGGGTCAGTGACCAGGGGGCATAGAATTAAAGTAATTGGTAGAAGGATTAGAGGGGAGCTGAGGAGAATTTTTTCACCAAGTGGATGGTGTGGGTCTGGAACTCACTGCCTGAAAGGATGGTAGAGGCAGAAACCCTCAACTCATTTAAAAAGTACTTGGATGTGCACTTGAAGTGGCGTAACCTACAGGGCTACGGATCACGTGCTGGAAAGTGGGATTAAGCTGGATAGCTCTTTTTCGGCTGGCACAGACATGATTGGCTGAATGGCCTCCTTCTGTGCCTTAACTTTCTATGATTCTATTTTAGTAACTTTTTATTCCTATTTGCTAATTCATTTTTGATAGGGTAGAAATGGTTAGAGCGGTGCTAAACACAGAAACATGCAAATAATCTGTAACCACTCTCTCCCTACATTCCAGCACTTTTTACTTGTGTATACCTTTTCATTAAAGTTAATGAAGATTGGAATGTTGACCCCCTCAGTTTTAAAATGCTAAATGTGAACTCTGTTATCATCCTAGTGGTGGTGGTACATCTCCTGCATGGTCTTGGGGATTTAACATTAAAGTCACAAGCTGCAGCTTCAGACCACAACATCTAACCTCTGCAAAGAAAAGACTGACACTAATTAAATAGAATGCAAAGAACCATGACACTGAAGACTATAGGCTAACCTTTTACTTTGCTGCCAAACACCAGTAAATTCTCTTTTCTTAGTCCAGAATTGGTGAGGATAAATGAGTAGAGGGTGCTGCTACGGTAATGCACACATATCATGATGATATTCCTGGCACCAAATAACATCCTTATATTAATTGAATGGAAACCGTTCCTGTTACTGTAGACATGCACATCCTTGGCAAATCATAGATGGAGGTGTGGGTGTGGCCAATGACACTGAAGAATATAGCAACAGTAAATAATGCTGCTTTGGTTCCATGTTGCTGTGGACACACTGGGAAGCTGATACAGTGAAAGGCCCACTAAGGCAAAATAGCAGTGACATCAGAAATGATTTTGGACATTGTTGACTGGCTGCTGCTCACATATTGGGAGACTGATAGCCTAGAAGGTGAATTCAGTGGTTACCTTAGTGATGGGCAGTAATTAGCAGGTACCTGATACTAACTCATGATTAATTGTATAAATAACACACTATTTGCTTATTAAGTCTAAATCTTAAAAAGCCAGGAATGTCAGGCCAATCAATATAACCAATGCAACATCCCTAAATTTTAATGACTATCTCTCTTTCCTGAAATGTTAGCATTTTGAAATTTGCAAAATGCATTATCAGCAACCGTTTTATACTCTTGTCGTCATTGACTTAATTGTATGGTGAGATTTTAAAAAAAGAAATTTGAAAATTTAAAACTAGTTTCTTTTCAGCGGAACAGTGATCTGTGTCAAAATGCTTCATTTACATCAATTGAAAGTTGTTGTTGTTGTCTTGCTTGTATCCATGTCCAACTACTAATGGACTGGACCAGGGTCTCTCCGTCTTATCAACACCAC
Organism: Heptranchias perlo; assembly: GCF_035084215.1. Classification (NCBI taxonomy): domain Eukaryota; kingdom Metazoa; phylum Chordata; class Chondrichthyes; order Hexanchiformes; family Hexanchidae; genus Heptranchias; species Heptranchias perlo. The sequence continues at coordinate 51,833,825 of NC_090335.1, forward strand.
ACCTAGAGCTAATGGTAGTGACTCTGGCCTCTGTGTACAGAGACAGAGTACCGTGTTGTGGTTAGTACACAACAGTGGTGAAACACTGGGGAATTGAGTTAAAAACATATGGCATGACAAGGCATCTGTGTGTGCAACAGAAGGTGACAGGACAAAGGCGGAGGATACAAGGTGATGCAGTACTGAAGCAATAGGTGTGGATAAAAATGCAAAAGAGAAAAAGACAGAGACAAAACAAGATGAGAGACAGAACTGCAAAAGAAGACAAAGAGACATAGAAGCAGAAGCCCACAAACAATTAAAACAATAGAATGAGTAAAACAGCAGCAAGTCAGAATTGAGGCAGTAGGCAATGTACAAATCAAAAGTAAGGAAAGTAGCTGGAAAGCTGCCAATGAGAAACTATTAAGGCTTTATGAAAACTGAAAGGAGAACCAATTAAATTACTCAAAACAATTTTTGTCTATCTTTTTTTTTCTCGGTAACTGAAATTTCTAATGTCCAAAATAAGGTGTGTGGCCTAAAAAAGACATTTAGAGATTATAGCAACAATTTTAACTGGGAATGGGAATATTATGGGCCTCTGACGGAGAAGCAATGATACGTGAGATTGTGTTCAGATTCCATCTTGCATTAAGGACTTCATTTTATTGATTTAAAAAACAAGGCTGTGGAGGCTCAGTCATTGACTACATTCAAAACAGAGATCGATAGATTTCTAGATATTAAAGGCATCAAGGGATATGGCGCTGAGGTAGAAGATCAGCCATGATCTTGTTGAATGGCGGAGCGGGCTCGAGGGGCCGGATGGCCTACTCCTGCTCCTATATCTTTTGTTCGTATGTATATTCAGAAACCTGTTGAAGCAGAACATGTCCAAAATCAGCTCAGCAAGACCACTTCATGGTTGATACAAGCTATAGTAATAGAAGATAGTGTTCTGTGTGTAGTTACAGCCTTCTAATAGATCAATCTATCTGTCTTACAAGCATATATTTACCTTTTTCTGTAGATGTAAGTAGTCAGACAGCCTGCGTTATTTCTTAAGCCCGTAATTGATGTGGATGAGTGATGACCATGGAGCTTTCACCCACTTGTAGCACTGAGACAGCAGGTTTCTGGAAGGCTAAGTTAATGTAAACCAAGGGTAAAGGTCATGGGGGAGGTATAATGTAATGGCCTATAGCTGAGGGTATAATAACTGTATATTGTAACAACTGACCCTCCACAGCCCTATTTCTTAAATCAATAAAATGAAGTCCTTAATGCAAGATGGAATCTGAACACAATCTCTCGTATCATTTCTTCTCCGTCAGAGGCCCATAATATTCCCATTCCCAGTTAAAATTGTTGCTATAATCTCTAAATGTCTTTTTTAGGCCACACACCTTATTTTGGACATTAGAAATTTCAGTTACCGAAGATATAAGGGGAAGATCGCGGGTTGGCCACCCTGCTGCTGAGCTTAGCAACTGTACCGTGAGGTCTCCCACAGCTTTCGCATCATCGTGTGTGTTGTCTGTATCATTTCCTCTAATAAATCTATAAGTGAAATACTCTGCATCTGGAACTCTCATTCCTGGCACAGAGACAACAGCTGCAAGCTTGTCTCTTTAGTATTCCCCTATGAAACCCTTCCCTAGGGAATACATGTACTGATTACATAGAGACCTACATCACAAGCACTGAACTGTAAACTTCTGGTTGTTTGATTTCCAGTAACGAGCTGTAAACTGAGGCATCCACTTGCACCAATAACATAGACCTGGGTAGAAGTGACAAGCTGTGTGAATCCTCAAATCTATTGTTCCCCGTATTTCTCTCTCTGCCTCCTCCAATGCGGATATTAAAGATCACAGCTGGGACTTTCTGCCGTCCCCCCACTGATTTCCGGCTAGAACTGAAGAGGATAGGGACGGGAAATTGGATGGGTACGCAGTTTACTGTGTCCTCGCCTATTTTCCCACCCATTAGATTTCTGGCTGGGGACCTTCAATCCCTGGAAGTGCGTATTTGTAATAATAAGCAAATGAGGAAAATATGTCATCCGGCATATTTCCTTCCATTCACGCCATTGCTGGTTCATCTCCGGTGTCCAGCATTGCTAAGGTAATGGAGGGGGGAATTCATTTTTAAAATCCGGAAAGCAGCACCACAGACCAGAGAAGCGCACCAATGCTGCTGAAGTGGGAAATCTGAGCCCTCATGTCTTCTTGTCATGGCCAACATTTCTTCCTCAACCAACACCAAAACATTAATGGATCATACATCTCATCGCTATTTGTAAGATTTTGATGTGTGCAAAATTGCTGCAGCATTTGCCATCATAAGTTACTGTACTTAGCACTGTACAATAGCAATAATAATTTACATTTGTATAGCACCTTTAATGTGCAAAATATCTCAAAAGAATTTTAAATGGTACTAGTAAGAAGAATAAAAGAGTGAGTTATCCAGATAGATGGGCATGGAACCACACAAGGGCAGTCCCACAGAGCAAGACAATGGAGGCAAGGAGGTGGCGGAGGATAACACAATCAACCATGTCAAATGCTGCTATTGTAAGGTGTTGTAAGATTCCTCGCTATATTTAAAGTAATTCATAATATGTGAAGCATTTTGAGATGGTCCTAAGAAACACATAGACGTTGCAACATGGAAACAAGTCATTTGGTCCAACCAGTGCATGAGGTGTGATAGGGAGCTGTTTCTTTCAAATATTATTTCTTTTTGCTCTATCTTCCTAAAGCATGGGGGTAAATTTTCAATAAAAGGTGGGATGGGGGGTGGGTGGACAGCAGGCACCAGGAAGTCCCGCCCCCACTTAAAGCCGGCAGGCCGATACTTGAAAGGGCAATGTACCTCATTGAAATACTTGAGCAACTTAATATTTTGTGTATTGGAACATTAACCTTACCTGTTCGGGTTTCCCATAGCTTTCGAATCAAGTCAGGTGAAAGCAGGCGGGAAGGGTCAGAACCATGAGATGAGTGCCTTTATTGCACGGCCTGTGGGCCCGGAGGAGCAGGAGTGCTTCATCCAGGCCCAACAAGCTCGCCTACGATCTGCCGCACTCCCCCGCCCCCGATGGTGGATCCCCCCATGGTGGACCCCCAACTACCTCCATCGCTTCACCTGACCTCTAGTGACCTCTGGTCGTCTTGCTGGTCCCCTCGATCTTCTTCCCGGCCCCCCGCTCTCTTCCCTGCCACCCACCCCGATCTCTTCCCTGGCCTATGATCCCTCCCTCTCCCCCCCCCTCTTATCCCTTGTCAATCAGGCTGGCTGCCGGGTGCGAAACCCGGAAGTAAAATTTATTGGCATCATTAAGCTTGCGATCCACCAACTTACCTTACGGATATCACACCCAAAATCTTCCATCCCCCGCTTCCTTCCCAGCTGGAAATTCTGCCCATGGTATCCATTTTATGCACCAAGGAAGGATGAAAGGTGTACTACCCCGTTGCCCGTATTTGAATCCTATGGCCCCCAACCCCAGTGCTCAACTGACTGAAGTACCCAACCATAGGTTTGTTCAATGAATGTCATTGTTGTGGTACTCTTTTTGTAGTCATTACAGGGTAAGAATTACTGTAATAGCTATGCTTTTTGGGGTCCTGGTTTGTGTTTCAGAATTTGCTGACAAAAATTCAGAGGGCAGGCCCATCTCTCTACAGCACTGCACTGACCCGAGTCCCGTTGCAAATGGAAGTGATTCTTGCCATTGGATATTGTAGGCAGGAATTGCTTACTATAGTACACAATGGCCAGAATCACTTCAATTAACAGCAGTACTCAGGTAGAAGTGGCAATGAAGGGTAGAGGAAAAGAAGAATATGGGCAGTGAAGGGGAAAGGGAAATTGATGACAATGAAATAGAGAAGGAAATTGAGGAAAGGGGGAAATGGAATGCACTGAAAGGGAGAGAGAAATAGATGGAAATAAAGGAGACAAAGAATGGGAGAAAAATGGAGGGATATGGGAAGGGGTAAAAGCTGAGAGTAGCACTTTGGCAGTAGCAAGAAAGAAAATGTTGGTAATAGTGCTTTAAGGCAGGGAGAATGGAGAGCACTAGCATTAACTGAGAGGATGTAAAGGGAGAGTGCCAGCATTAACGGGGGTGGGGGGAGGAGGAGGGAAACAAGTGCTAACTTGAACGGGGGAGGAGTGCCAGGTTGAATGGAGGAGTTGGCCAAAATAGTGCCAGCTTGAATAGGGGAAATGGAAGGATAGTACCAACTTGAACAGGTTTAAAGGAGGAAAAGAGTGCCAGGTTGAACTGAGGGGATTGGAGGAGGAGAGAGTGTCTCTGAAAAAGAGGAAAGTGGGATTATGTACAGTGCTTCTGTAAACTGGGGCAGGGGTTGGGTGTGGGAGAATGATTGTTGAGGTAAGTTTTGGGGAAGAGATGGGTCTGGTTGGTCTGCTGGAAATCCAAATGTAACTTTGTTTCTTTTTTTAGATTTAAGTTTATCAGTTGTGAATTTTAAAAGTGATTAAATGATCCAGAATACTTCATTTCCAACATAAAGCTTCAAACTTTCCCAGATGTGTTTCCCCCCAGACTCTTCTAGAATCATAGAATTATAGAATCATAGAAGGTTACAGCAAGGAAGGAGGCCATTCGGCCCATCGAGTACGCACCGGCTCTATGTATGAGCAATCTGGCTAGTCCCGCTGCCCCGCCCTATCCCCGTAGCCCTGCAGATTTTTCCTTTCAAGTACTTATCCAGTTCCCTTTTGAAGGCCATGATTGAATCTGCCTCCACCACTCCCTCGGGCAGTGCATTCCAGATCCTAACCACTCGCTCTGTAAAAAAGTTTTTCCTCATATCACCTTTGTTTTTTTTGCCAATCACCTTAAATCTATGCCCTGTGGTTCTTGACCCTTCCTCCAATGGGAACAGTTTCTCTCTATCTACCTCTATCAAATCTCCTCGCAACCTTCTCTGTTCCAAGGAGAACAATCCCAGTCTATCCACGTAATTTAAGTCCCCCATCCCTGGAATCATTCTAGTAAATCTCCTTTGCATCTCTCTAAGGCCTTCACATCCTTCCTAAAGTGCGGTGCCCAGAACTGGACACAATACTCCAATTGTGGCCGAACCAATGTTTTATAAAGGTTCATCATGACTTCCTTGCTTTTGTACTCTATGCCTCTATTTATAAAGCCCAGGACCCCGTACGCTTTTTTAACCACTTTCTCAACCTGCCCTGCCACCTTCAACAATTTATGCACATAATACCCCCAGATCCCACTGTTCCTCCACCCCTTTTAGAGTTGTGCCTTCGTTTATATTGCCTCTCCTCATTTTTCCTACTGAAATGCATGACCTCACATTTTTTCGCTTAAACTTCATCTGCCACGTGTCCGCCTGTCACCCAAGTGTCTATATCCTCTTGCAATCTATCACTATCCTCCTCACTGTTCGCTACCCTTCCAAGTTTTGTGTCATCAGCAAATTTTGAAATTGTGCCCTGTACTCCCAAGTCCAAGTCATTAATATATATCAAGAAAAGTAGTAGTCCCAGCACCAACCCCTGGGGAACACCACTGCACACCTCCCTCCAGTCCGAAAAACAACCGTTCACCACTACTCTCTGTTTCCTGTCATTTAGCCAATTCTGTATACATGTTGCTACTGCCCCCTTTATTCCATGGGCTGCAATCTTAATTGCAAGCCTACCATGTGGCACTTTATCAAACACTTTTTGAAAATCCATATACACCACATCAACTGCATTCATTGTCCTCATCTACCCTCTCTGTCACCTCATCAAAAAACTCTATCAAGTTGGTTAAACACAATTTGCCTTTAACAAATCCGTGCTGGCTTTCCCTAATCGATCCACACTCGTCCAAGTGACTGTTAATGCTGTCCTGGATTATCGTTTCCAAAAGTTTCCCCACCACTGAGGATAAACTGACTGGCCTATAGTTGCTGGGTTTATCTTTACACCCTTTTTTGAACAAGGGTGTAACATTTGCAATTCTCCAGTCCTCTGGCACCACCGCTGTATCTAAGGATGTCTAGAAGATTATGGCCTGGACCTCTGCAATTTCCACCCTTACTTCCCTCAGCATCCTAGGGTGCATCCCATCTGGTCCAGGTGACTTATCTATTTTAAGTACAACTAGCCTTTCTAGTACCTCTTCTTTCTCAATTTTTAGCCCATCCAGTATCTTAACCATATCTTCCTTTACCGAGACTCTGGCAGCATCTTTTTCCTTGGTAAAGACCGATGCAAAGTACTCATTTAGTACCTCAGCCACGCCCACTGCCTCCATGAGCAGATCTCCTTTATGGTCCCTAATCGGCCCACCCCTCCTCTTACTACTCGTTTACTGTTATGTCCGTAGAAGTCTTTTGGATTCCCTTTTATGTTGGTTGCTAGTCTATTCTCATACTCTCTCTTTGCCCCTCTTATTTCCTTTTTCACTTCCCCCCTGAACTTTCTATATTCTGCCTGGTTCTCACTTGTGTTATCAACCTGACACCTGTCATATGCCGCTTTTTTCCACTTCTAGAAATGCACTGCCAATTTTGTGCCTTCAACAGTGTTTCCCCCTTCAGTTATCCATATTTTTTTCCTCCGATATAAGTGAAGGAATGTTGCAAACAAACTTGGCCTCCACAGGCTTATGTGATAGAGAATTCCACAGGTTCACCACACCCAGTGAAGAAATTACTCCTCATCTCAGCTTAATTTAGAAAGCCCATATAACTCTTTTTGTTTATAAATAAGGCTGTTCTTGAGTTGTAAGATTTCTGGGGGTTGCGTTAGCTTTTGCTATCTTTCTAGGTTGGCAGTTCTGTCTAATCTCACAAATTAAATCCATGCTGGAGTCATGTTTACTAAAATCTGCAATAACATGGTGCCTATTGGTGGAGCTGTTGGAATAGCAAGACACACACTGGAACACTGCCACCAGCAGGCACTTTATTATTGTAGCACTGAGTAAACCACATTAAAAGGGCACTGGCTTCATTTTCAAATAGTCATCTCCAATAAACTTTTGGCTGCTTTGTTTACAAAATTGGTGATGGGATTAAATTGAATTTTCAAAAACAAAGTTTCTTTTTAATTATCTTTTTCATTTGTTCCTGGTCTTAGAGTACTGATTCTCCAGTTAAAAACTCAAAAAATCTTGCCAGTATTATGGCTGTGATTGTTAATCTCATTGATAGTATCTCCAGGGCAAAAAGTTTGTCTAGTTTCATTGTCTACTTCTATTGGTGAATCAAAAGAAAGTGTTGCACCTCTTTCTAATAATACAATGAAAGGTGGCAATAAAAATTAACATAGAAACATAGAAAATAGGAGCAGGAATAGGTCATTCGCCCCTTCGAGCCTGCTCTGCCATTCAATATGATCATGGCTGATCCTCTATCTCAATACCATATTCCCGTTCTCTCCCCATACCCCTTGATGCCTTTTGTGTCCAGAAATCTATCTAGCTCCTTCTTAAATATATTCAGTGACTTGGCCTCCACTGGCTTATGTGATAGAGAATTCCACAGGTTCACCACACCCAGTGAAGAAATTACTCCTCATCTCAGTCCTAAATGTCCTACCCTGTATCCTGAGACTGTGACCCCTCGTTCCGGACCCCCCAGCCAGGGGAAACATCCTCCCTGCATTCAGTCTGTTTAGCCCTGTCAGAATTTTATATGTTTCAATAAGATCCCCTCTCATTCTTCTAAACTCGATTGTTTGAACAGGATTGACCCGAGCTTTACAGACTTTTATTATGATCACTTTCACCCTTGACATCCTGTTAAGATGCTCATATGTTAAGAGGAATGAAATAAAGGACTGAAGTGGAGATATCCATAGTATTCACAGTCTGATTTATTGTACATGTATAATTTTTATATCAATTTTGGAAATGAAAAATATCACATGTCTATGGTATCCAAATTCATTCAAACACAGCAGATTATTTTGAATGATTTCAATTCAGGCGCTCATGGATGTGATTTTGCAGTATAAAAGTACTTGTAATTCTTCACCAATTTGGCAATCTCACTCAGAGAAGCCACAAAGATGGTTGTTTTGAGAAACAGAAATGTCATACCAGTGAAGTAACAAATGTTCTTCGATGCTTGCTTTAAAGCATATTTCTGCATCTAATTGGTGCTTTATCTACACCACACTGTCTTGTGAAGTGGCGGAAGTGAATACAGGTCTCCTCTGACAGGTCATAAGAACGTAAGAAATAGGAGCAGGAGTAGGCCATACAGCCCCTCGAGCCTGCTCCGTCATTCAATAAGATCATGGCTGATCTTTGACCTCAACTCCACTTTCCTGCCCAATCCCCATATCCCTTGATTTCCCAAGAGTCCAAAAATCTATCGATCTCAGCCTTGAACATGTTCAACGACTCAGTGTCCACAGCACTCTGGGGTAGAGAATTCAAAAAATTCACAACTCTCTGTGTGAAGAAATTCCTCCCCATCTCAGTCTTAAATAGCCGACTCCTTATCCTGAGATTATGCCCCCTGAGAGGTTGCAAAAACATACAAGATGTCCAGGTACATGTGGAGGAGTCTATAATTGCAGGTTGTGAGATAGTGACAGGAATGGCTGAAACACCTCAGGGGTCATTGCACCTGCATTTGGTGGGCCCTCATGAACTCCTTTTCCTCATCTCAATTATATAACACATTCGGAACCCCAAAGGCTATCCAAAGGAAGGGGCGGGGGGCGAAATCAGAAATGAAAGATTGCTGAGCAAAACCAACTAATGCATGGAGTAAAATGCAGCAAAAACTAAGGATTGCAAAATCAGAGCCGAGCACCTACCACATCCTCTATATTGATATTGCTGATACAAATCTGATAACCTTCATTTCATGTTGCAAATCTGATCAGCCATTTGTGTTCAGGAGATAGCTTTACTACCCACTATTTACAGGAGTTCCCTTGCAGGTTACTATTACATTGCCTCATAGAAGATGATTGTACAAGATACAGATCTGATAACCTATTTATGTTCACGGCACTCAATGATTATGAGATGTGATGTCATTTAGTTGGTATATTATTGAACAGTAGCCATTATATTCTGTATAAATGCTAATCACACACCACGTTTACAGAGAGGCCATAGAGACAAGTTCCTCCTGGAGACATTGTTTTACATGCAGTGAAACTTATTAGTAATTTTACTGCATCCAATCCAGTTGAAGTCAAACATATACAGTGACATATTTTAAACTGAATTTTCTTTGTGGAGATGAAGTAATGTAGATAAGTGTAATGTAGTTGAGGTAAGCAATGTTAAGCTGTGAGGTATATTTGTGAACAGCCTTTGGTAATAGGTTAGGGTTCTTCACGGTTGAGGTTTCTTTTCATGAACTCATGCTCAATTTAACAAATGTGCCAGCACAGAATATTCTATTTATCAAAACCACTAGACTACAGACTAATAGAATTGGTTCTACCACCTCTTGTTTAAATATTAATCAGGCCATCAGTAACAAAGAAAAATAGCTGACCTAAGTCAGGTATGGCCACAGTATTTTTTTATTCATTCATGGGATGTGGGCGTCACTGGCGAGGCCTGTATCTATTGCCCATCCCTAATTGCCTTTGAGAAGGTGGTGATGAGTCACGTTCTTGAACCGCTGCAGTCCATGTGGTGAAGGTTCTCCCACAGTGCTGTTAGGTAGGGAGTTCCAGGATTTTGACTCAGCGACGATGAGGAACTGCGATATATTTCCAAGTCAGGATGGTGTGTGACATGAAGGGGAACGTGCAGAGAGCCTGGATGTTGTCCAGGTCTTGTTGCATGGGGACACGGACTGCTTCATTATCTGAGGGGTTGCGAATGGAGCTGAATACTATGCGATCATCAGCGAATATCCCCACTTCTGACCTTATGATGGAGGGAAGGTCGTTGATGAAGCAGCTGAAGATGGTTGGGCCTAGGACACTGCCCTGAGGAACTCCTGCAACGATGTCCTAAGGCTGAGATGATTGGCCTCCAACAACCACTATCATCTTTCTTTGTGCTAGGTATGACTCCAGCCACTGGAGAGTTTTCCCCGATTCCCATTGACTTCAATTTTACCAGGGCTCCTTGATGCCACACTCGGTCAAATGCTGCTTTGATGTCAAGGGCAGTCACTCTCACCTCATTCAGCTCTTTTGTCCATGTTTGGACGAAGGCTGTAGTGAGGTCTGGAGCCTAGTGGTCCTGGTGGAACCCAAACTGAGCATCAGTGAGCAGGTTATTGGTGAGTAAGTGCCGCTTGATAGCACTGTCGATAACACCTTCCATCACTTTGCTGATGATTGAGAGTAGACTGAGGGGGTGGTAATTGGCCGGATTGGATTTGTCCTGCTTTTTGTGGACAGGACATACCTGGGCAATTTTCCACTTTGTCGGGTAGATGCCAGTATTGAAGCTGTACTGGAACAGCTTGGCTAGAGGCATGGCTAGTTCTGGAGCACAAGTCTTCAGCACTACAGCTGGGATGTTGTCGGGGCACACAGCCTTTGCTGTATCCAGTGCACTCAGCCGTTTCTTGATATCACATGGAGTGAATCGAATTGGCTGAAGACTGGCTTCTGTGATGGTGAGGCTCTCGTGAGGAGGCTGAGATGGATCATCCACTCGGCACTTCTGGCTGAAGATGGTTGCAACTCTTCAGCCTTGTCTTTTGCACTCACGTGCTGGGCTCTGCCATCATTGAGGATGGGGATGTTCACGGAACCTCCTCCTCCTGTTAGTTGTTTATTTGTCCACCACCATTCACGACTGGATGTGGCAGGACTGCAGAGCTTTGATCTGATCCGTTGGTTGTGGAATCGCTTAGCTCTGTCTATAGCATGTTGCTTCCACTGTTTAGCATGCATGCAGTCCTGTGTTGTAGCTTCACCAGGTTGGCACCTCATTTTTAGGTACGCCTGATGCTGCTCCTGGCTTGCTCTTATTGAATCAGGGTTGCTCCCCTGGCTTGTTGGTAATGATGGAGTGAGAGATATGCCGGACCATGAGGTTACAGATTGTGGTGGAATACAATTCTGCTGCTGCTGATGGCCCACAGTGCCTCATGGATGCCCAGACTTTGTCTCCACAAGGACTGTGCGGTGGTCACTCCTACCAATACTGTCATGGACAGATGCATCTGCGACAGGTAGATTGGTGAGGATGAGATCAAGTAGGTTTTTCCTCATGTTGGTTCTCTCACCACCTGCTGCAGGCCCAGTCTGGCAGCTATGTCATTCAGGACTCGGCCAGCTCGGTCAGTAGTGATGCTACCGAGCCACTCTTGGTGATGGACATTGAAGTCCCCCACCCAGAGTACATTCCATGCCCTTATCTTAACTTTAACCTTAACTTTCTTAAACAGTGTTGATAGTTCAAAAATCAGCCCTCCCAAATTCATCTTTGGTAGTGACCCATCTTCCAGCCATTAAAGCATTATGACAGGGATCTGCGTTCAGCTCTAATCTTCCATGTATCATCTGTTGCTTTATGTTGAAACATAATAATGAACCATTTTCCAAAATACAGAGAGACATTCAACCAATACCCAGGGAACAAAGACTTTTGGTGTGTGCGTGTGTTAGAGTATTTACTACCCTCTTTCTTCGTTTGGTTTTTTGTCCTTACTGGATATCTCCTACAGCTGAGGGGGCAAAGCAGACAATGCCAAGCCACACTAATGCCAGCTAACTGTTGGCCAAAAATAGCATATGAGTGAACCAGTGAAAAAACCCTTGTGACTTTGCCTCCCCAACACAGTGCAGATGAGATCAAGAGCTCAGTGGAGTAAAGTGTAGATTCTGACTTGAGCCGACATCAGCTACTTCATGGAACAGTGTGTTGGTTCTTTTTTTACATCTGCAATCTTATTAATAAACTAATAATATTTCACTAAGGGATAAAATAACAGCCAAAATAAAGTAAGGAGAGCTGTGCTGAATCAAACATTGTGAAATTTAGTACGATTGCCTAAAAGACGACAAAATAGCTTTTATATATATACTGCCAGAACCGGTGTAAAACGTACTGTAGATTCCAAAAGGGTGACGGACTCTACTCACTATATGCTGTCATGACAAGCAATTTCTGATGAGCCGGGACATAATTTTTCCCTCATTGGCACAGGTGCAAACTAAACACTACCGAGTCCAATTTTCATTTGAGTGCATTACCTTCAGCTTCTGATCAAGCTAATGGGTCGCTTTAGAGATTACATTTACTAAATTAATCGATTGCATTAAATGTAGTGGAAAAACAGTTATACCATGCCTAGCCAGTTTCTATATGTAAGGTTTACTGAAATGTTCTGTTATTAGCAGTTGCTAACTTACATCTGGTGTATACATAAAGTAAAGCAATGTGCAGCTAATTCTTTGCCATTTTACAGCATTTGTTGGTAAATGCTTCAGCATTTGTTGACATTAAAACAAAGAACCCATTTTGGTTTACACTTTTTTTAACATTATATTAAATATGAGGTATGGGAAAGTTGTGGATAAATTTACTTATATCATTAAAACAGTATTAGCCATCATATTGACTGGGTTAGAGAACTAGTCATTACTCTGCAAAAGTTATTCTACAAATATCGTGACTGAATTTATTGCTATGCATTGCGATCAAGTAAATAGCTGTAATGAATATATTGGAGTGCATGCTTAGTATCTTGTTATTGGGTGTGTGAAGTGTTAACTGTGCACTAAACAGTAAGTAGCCTTCCAATCACAGCTAAAATTTGATTTTTTAAGCCAAGAAATTTATTTCAAAGCACTAGGATTTTTGAGAGACTGCGCTTCATGCATAGACCAGACTATCTGAAAACCTTTTCATTTTGCCCCTGAGATCACTAGTTAAGTACAATGGTAAGTTACATAATATATCCTACCCTGAACCCAACCAACAATGTGCATTTATATAGTGCCATTAACATAGTAAAAACATCCCAAGGCGTTCACAAATTCCCCCTTCCCCAATTTCCATTTGCATTAATACAGTGATGGCAAATAAAGTTTGTATTGTTGCACCAAGGGAAATTTGGGGCCTAGACATTTGTTGCCTGTAAGCAACTGCACTGAAATTTTGAGATGGCTTGCTTCAGATGCTAGTTTGCTTCTCTCTTGCTATACCTATATGATTCCTCACTGCAGAGGTTTTGTACCTGCAGACAGTCATGCTTTACATTTTCAAATATTAAATACTTTCATACCGAGCTGTAACACCTTTGCAACTAACATTGTTTAGAAAAGTTTAGAAGAATGAGAGCTGATCTCATTTGAAACATATAAGATTCCGAGGGGGCTTGAAAGGGTAGATGCTCAGAGATGGTTTCCCCTGGCTGGAGAGTCTAGAACTAGGGGGCATAGTCTCAGGATAAGGGGTCGGCTATTTAAGACTGAGATGAGGAGGAATTTCTTCACTCAGTGGGTTGTGAATCTTTGGAATTATCTACCCCAAAGGGCTGTGGATGCTGAGTCGTATATTCAAGGCTGAGATAGATAGATTTTTGGACTCCAGGGGAATCAAGGGATATGGGGATCGGGCGGGAAAGTGGAGTTGAGGTCGAAGATCAGCCATGATCTTATTGAATGGCGGAGCAGGCTCGAGGGGTCGTATGGACTACTCCGGCTCCTTGTTCTTCTGTTCTTATTGGAAAGTAACTATGAGTCATAGAAATCTGTAAAACACTACTGCCATAACTTTCAACTTCGGCGAGGGCATAAAATGGGTGGTAGCAGATTGGCCGTCCATTATTCACCCCATCTGATTTTGTTTTCCACGGAAATCAATGAAAAAGGAAAATCAGGCGGGCTGTGTAATGAGTGGCCGATCCACTACTGCCTGTTTTATGACCCCGCCAAAGTTGAAAATTCTGCCAAACATCTCACTTACAGAAATATCACAAACCTTTCAAATTATTTAAATCAAAATTATATTGAACTATTATAGTACAAAACATATGATCTGGATATATTAAGGTCATTGTGTGGTAGGATGATAGAGAATCTTAACAATTCACTACAGACTGACTCGCAGGACGGTTCGGATACTCAGTTAAATTAAATTTTTTGTATTCATTTTTTTCCTGAAACTTTGTCAGCATTTTAACAGTACAAAGTGTTCAATACATAACATGTGATCATGGATTCACAAACTATGATCTGACTATTAGAACACGCTTGGTTTTATCACTCGGACATTACACTGTCTGATCACACATTAAAACAAGTCAACACACTGGTCTTCTATCCATTGTTGCTATCATGGTACAAAAACAAGAAAACTACTAATCAAAATTAAGTTGTAAGTTCATGAAAATGGCCCAAGAAATATTTTTACTTTACTAACAGAACAAAGTATGAGAGCACCAACTGAATTGACACGTTGCAAACATTTCCAGATTTTCATTTTTTGGTTTGTTGGGATGTTTGTTGTGACACACTCCAGGGATCTGTGCTGGGACCTCTTTGGTTTTACATTTATTTAAATGATTTGTACATAGGCACAAGAAGAATTATATCAAAGTTTGCTGATACCAAATTAGGGACAAGGCAAATTATGAGGAAGAATGCAGGAAGTCATAGGCAGGTTGGTAGAGTTGGCAGATAGATGGTTGATGCAATTCAATGCAAAAAAATATGAAGTAGCACTTTTGGGAGAAAAGAATAGTGAAAGTATGCCCTAAATGGTAAGCTTCTTAAGAATGGAGAAAAAGAAATCCAGGAGTGATGTATCTTTAAAAATGAGAGCATGGGTAGAAAGGGCCATAAGGTGGCAAATTATATTGTGGGTTTCATATGAAGAGGGATTGGAAGTGAAATTCAACCGTGACAGGGTACAAAATGGGTGGCAGCAGGTCAGATGCCCATTATACACTCTGCTCAATTTTCCTTTCCATTAACTTCAGTCCGTTACTACCTCTGCCGTGCACCCGCCAAAGTTGAATTTCACCCCTATTGAATGTAAACGCAAGGAAGTCATGTTGAATTTGTACACAATATTGTTTAGGCCACAGTGTGACTACTGGTGCAATTCTGGGCATCACATTATAAAAAAGAACGGGTTCAGCAAAGCTTCACCAGAATTATGCCAGGAATGAGAAGTTATGGCTATGAAGAAAGTCTTGAAAAATTGGGGCTTGTGTCATTGGAACAGAAAGGTTAACGTGGAAGGGGAATCTAATAGAAGTTTTCAAAATTATGGAATGTTTAGAAGTAAATAGTGAAAACTTGTTTACACTACTTGGCAAACCAGCATCAAGGGGCAGAGATTTGGGATTATCACTCGAAGAACAAAGGAGGAAGTTAGAAGTAAATTATGTAAGTATTTAAAATGGAAAAATATAGAAGAGGACATGGGGAAAAGGCAAAGAAATGGGATTAGAGAAGATAATTCCAGGTGAACAGCTAGCACCAGCACAGGTTTGATGGAATTTCTAGATTTATGATTAATAACTCAACCACAACCCTATCTGTATAAAACCTGGAGAATATGATGGCTATCCTTTGAGACAACATCTAGATCACATTTCATCTGTTGCTTCCATTAATTAGAAAATAACTTATTTTTTAAAAAAGTTTTTCAACAAGATATCACAAGAGAAAAGTATATGCTTATATTGCTAACTCAATCAGTTGCAGCTGTCTTAAGCTTTATGGAACAATTCACAGATGCTCAAATCCTTCTAGGTTCCTGTTGGTCAGAGGCTAAAATAAACAATATTGCTACTCATACATAGGTAAAGCCTGCCATAGTCTTATTTTTAGGGAACCAAACACTCCAATATATTATAATGGAACATATTTTAGTCTTGTATAAATCCTAGATTACATTAAATCTGCATTTTATACTTCAAACAAAAGAATCTTATTTAAAAACCTAGTACACAGGTAAAGTACCATGATATTGTGCTTTAGGTATATTATGGCTTTTGTGGAGGTTTAGTTCTATGTATAGCTATAAACAGGAGACTTTCATGTTCCAGTTTTTCTACAGTCAACAGGTTAGTGACTTCAGAGATAAATCATATGTATCTGTATGTGTAAAGAAGGGACATTATGATCACCCGTCTTAAAACTTCTGGGATGTCTAAGTTCCGGTCCTGGTTTGATTTGTCAAAACCATATTGATGTGCCCAAGGTCCTCAGCAGATGTCTGGACCCTGATACCAGGTGGTTGTTCTCCTATCAAGTTAAATGAGATTTCCTTTTCAAATGTAAACAATATTTACATTACCAGGTACACTGGTGTAGAATTGAAGGTGGTAAGTGTCTTTGAGCTGTGGGATATATTCATACTTGCTGTATCGTGAGATCTTACAGTTGAGGATTACATTCATGTATTATTTTTGAGAAATGTTATCCAAAAGCAATCATGCACATAGAAAAGCACACTCCCATAGTGGAGTTATTCACTCTCCCTCGTTACATAAAAGGACAGAGTGTGCTTCCGACCCTCTACACATGACTTTTTTTTCACTCTGCAAACCTCAACATTTATAATAGATAAAAGTAAATTAAATGACATTTAAAGAAAGCAAGGCTGTCTACCGAAAGACAGTTGACAAAAGGAGAATTTATGTGGTGCATCTGAAAATGTTCCAAGTCCCTTGAATTAATCATACAAAAGTGGGTTTTAAGTCCTCTTTAAAATTAACAATTGGTTGGTTACGAAAATGTCTTTGTGACCAATCAAACGATGGATTAAATTGCTCGCTATCTGAAGTTTCTGAAGTACTAGAATCGTATGAGCCTCGACAACATGCTTCACAACATGACCTGTGGTAATAGCAGAAAGTTTCATCTGAGCTACTCGATTCAGAGTCTGAATAATCATACTGGTATGTTTGAGAAGATCCATCTTTATCATCTATTTCAATTTCTTCAGAGGATATGTGTGCTATCTTAGAGTAAGGGCCTGAACATGGCTTGATAATACATTTTCCTTCTAAAGTAGGATAGTAGACATATCCATTTTTTGGGTCTGCTTTGCCAGATGGTAGACAGCTGTCAGGCTGTGCGTCCATTTTCTTCACTGAGCTTAAAGTTGCTGAAAGACTGATAGACCCATTGTCATCTGTTAATATTTTGTTGTGAATGCTTTGAAGTTGACAGGTGTCAGTAGTTTGTGATTTTATTGTATTCCTGCTTAAGTCTTCATTAACCATACACTTGGTATGTCGAGGTGTTGAGTGTAGGAAATAATACGGACGAGGTGCACCCCTTATTGAATAAAAAGGTGGTCTCCTTCGCCTCATCATATATGGAGAAATACTATGACAGCAATGTTTCAATTGCTCTGCTGTCCTAGTAGACTGTTCAAGATGAAGATTCTGTAGGATTCGTCTTGGTCTGGCCGGTGAACAGATTGAGCTGACAGCATTAACACTTAGCTCTTGTAGAATTTCTTGCAGTTTCTCACTGCTCACATAATTGTTTTTGATCACTTTTGTTGGATCCTTGACCAGAGGAGGACTTTCAACTGACCCAGATCTAATTGATGTTTGGAGTGCAGAAGAGACCAGGATTTCACCTGTTGGATGCTGGGTGATTTTCACATGGTCATCTATGTTGGTCTGAATTTCTGAAGTTATTTCCAGAGTATCACATAACTTTGGAAAAAATTCTGTAACATACTCAGAATTTCCTAGCTGTCCTAGATGGTTCTGAGTGTTTCTATGAAAACTCTGATAATCTATGAAGTGTTCTGGCCTCTTCTGAGAATGCAAAGCTGTTTCTGAGACATTCTTAGCATCCCATAAGATCTGTTGCAAATTATTCTGCAGTGACAGAAGTTTAAGATCTTGCTGTGAACCAAAGGTCTGATCTAGGTTCTTCTGTACGCCTGACAAAGGCTTCTCACTCGGTGGATCTTCTATTGCTGTGTTGTGACATTTGACCTCAGAATTAATCAAAGGGTGGAGAGCTGCATTGGATCCTGATGTGGAACTGTGGCCCGGGGTCTCTTCAGGGCAATCTGATACCATTAAATGCATCAACTTATCCTTCACATTATTAACCTGTTCCTGCAGACTTTCAATTGCTGCATTTTTCTATAGGGAAAAATATAATTTTATTAATCCACATTACAGTTTGAGACATACTTTGTTTTTTTAAATCCCCAATTCCCCTTCTTTTTCTTCCCACAGGAGTTGTCCACAAACATGCAGTCTACTTCAATAATTAAAGTGAGGCAATCTAGCAAACAGATTTCTCCATATCTCAACACCTGAACTGGGCAACAGTGAAAGATATAACAATGTCAGATTTTCCTTTCTACACCTTGGAGACGAAGCATTCTATCTCTGGAAATGGCACATGCTCTATTTTCAGTGTTTAATTGTGTTTCTTAGCAGAAAGTTAAAACATTCAGAAAGTTCCATGTCACAGATACCTTCATGCTGATGCAATATTAAGCCTGTGGGAGGAAGAACTGTCAGGGAGAAGTAGAAGTCAATATCAATGTTCTCCATTTTAAATTTCTTTTCTGTCTCTAAATTTGGGTCTCCTATACCATCCACTATTCCCTATCTGTCTTGCAGCACCTGCTTCACTTGGGTGCTCAGCTTATCTGGGACTGCTTGGGCCTTGGGATCAAATTTAGCCCTTTCACACAATAAGTACACAAGCTTCAGGCATTCCCATATCGCATTGCTATGTGCAGTGTGCATCAAAAAGAATAGGCTTCAGCGTTGGATAGTACAGAGCCCTGGCCGCCAAAGTGCTACTGCTTGGGTGCATCTGATCACATTATCAGCCCCATTGAGTAAGGACAGCTCCTACAGACCCATATCTTGCCAATTCTCAGCAATTGTTTTTAATATATTTACAAGTGGCAATGTTTGCATTATACATTTCTATATTGTACTACCTCAGTGAGAAGACGCTTCATGGAGTTATTTTCTCCAAGCAGGTAATATATCTGCTCATCACTGTACATGGAACGAAAGCTCTTGCTTGGGCTGTTGAAATATTTGGCCATTTGTTTCGGAGTATGGCTTAGTTCTTCCTCAAATTGCTTCCACTGTCTGACCTGTTAAGAGAGCTCAGAATAATTCATTTGAATTTGCTATAATTTATTGAAAGTTACTATGAAGCATATCAAAAATGTTCTATATGTTAGAAAACAAAATAGCTGCCCCGATTAGCCACATTGGAAGAACTGTCTATGCCTAGAGGAAAAGTAACTTGAGTGGCAAAATCTTGAGCAGGTATCAAAGTCTATGAATGGGATACACTCAGTATCCCTCAGTTCCCAGTCAAATATTCTGTTCATACCAGGAGGTAAAAGTGCAATTAATGTCACAATTTGAGAGTTATGTCATTTAATAAACGATAAGACTGCCAGCCGGATGTGATTTGCATTGTAGTGGAAAGCAATGCAGAAATTGTGTTAGGTTTTCAGCCTGGAGGACTACATGGAATTTACAGTACAGAAACAGGCCATTTGGCTCAACAGGTCTATGCCAGTGTTTACGCTTCACACAAGCCTCCTCCCACCTTATTTCATTTCCCCCTATCAACATATCCTTCTATGCCTGTCTCCCTCATTTACTTATCTAGCTTCCCCTTAAATGCAGCTATGCTATTCGCCTTAACCATCCATGTGGTAGCAAGCTTCACATTCTCACCACTCTAATACTGTACTGTGACTGTACAGAAACTGTTTTGTGCTCCTTCAGTCTTAAAATGTGATGCCATTTCTAATAACACAATAGCACTCAGTCAGGGATCATGAATGCTGAATACTACCTTCAACTTATTAATACATTGGAGACAAGAATCTTATACACAAGGGATAGAGTGGAAAATGGCAAATGGCAAATCTCCACTATATGCAGTTCGAAGATTGAGGTTGCCTTGTAATGGGTTCTAATTTAAAATACAATAAAGAGAGCTTAACAAGGTAAATATTTGCATAAGCTAATATTTCTAAAATGTTTATTTGAATAATTTTTCAGTTTTTACTGTGTATGTTTAGGGTATAATGGAGACTAAATCTTAAAGGCCCAAGACAACTCCCTAGACTGTAATATCAGAGTGTAATTATATAATTGCCTCTTTCATTACTGCCATTGTGCCACAAATCTTTCAGCTATTCTGAGAGGGTACAACAGCGGTGTAAACTTTTGGTGACTGTTACTTTGTTTTTTCATTATATCCCAGAATACAATACAGTTTCACTGACTTCACATTCAACCACTACTTCTCATTATGTTCACATTCAGCGCAATGCCTGAAAATCACTTTAGCAAAAATTAATGGAATATTCAGTTTCTACAAAATTATAAACTTTCAAAACCACAATTGACCAATTACATATAAAGCAGGTGAAAGAAATTGATGTTTTCATGATGGTGCGAACGGTTCTCTCACAAATGTAAATCTTACTGCTGGAATTAGTCTGTGACCCTTGTGGCTGTTTGCATTGTTCGTTTCAAGGGCTGTGTGCACTCAGCTGGTCAGTGAGAAGACGTATCTAGTGTATACGCTAGATAGCAGCAGTGATCCATACAGCAACCAGCAGCTGTATGCTAATAAGCCTGTGTACAATGGCACAGACAGACAAACCTGCCAGGGTACTGAGCATCACTCCAAGCCAATAATAACTCTGGAAAAATCAAAATCCTTTTCATGCAGCAAAAATACTCTGCTGACCTCATGAATGTGCATGGATTGTTATTCAAAAGCATGCAATTAAATATACGAAAAGAGGGCCATTCTACAATTGCATATAGTGCTGGACAGTGTAAAGCTTTATTTGAATGCCTAAGTTAGCAAATTACAGCTGTTGAACAAATGGATAATTCTGACATTTTGTATACAACAAGGTAATATAAAATTTGATGCAGATAACATTGATTTCTAGATTTAACATACATACACTGTTTGAGTTTCGCTTTTGTTTTGTAACAAACATCTGTTTGACTAATCGCTGGACAACTTTTTAAATTATATTGGTAAATTTTTGGATGCGTTGCCCTCCTAATTCTTCAGGACTCTGATGCTAAGAGGGCAGGCAGATTGCCTACTTCCAAATGACAAGAAATATGTATTAGGCTGGCTGCTAGGAGCACACAAGATACCCCCATGGAGGATATCCTGATCCAATCTACTCTCAACCTTTCTCAACCCTGCAGAGAAGCTGTAGTTTTTTCAGCATAGCTCAGATTGGGAACTAAGCACAGTAGGAGAATGAACCTTTGTTTTCCATGTACAACATGAGCAGATGATGTGGAGATGCCGGTGATGGACTGGGGTAACATGAGCAGAGGCACAGAAGTGGGTGCAATGCATCCTACCCTTCTATAACTGATAACAAGTACAGAAGCTGGAAAGGGAGGATGCGAGTTGGAGGCTTAGCCATAAAGGGGGGGGGGGGGGGGGGGAGTGGAAATTCTTTTAGGTCCGTTTTGATAGAATGTAGGCTTTTGAACCTCAGCTCTGGGTCAAACAGCATGTCAAGATTTTATACTGCCTGGTTCTGCCTCCGGGGAGGGATATGGAGTCACTAGCAGGGGTTATGTTTGGGGAGGAGGAAATTGTGACTCATTTATTACTTGATGTCAGACAGGCAAATCCCATACTTGTGGATGATGTCACCAAGGAGCACCATGTAGATGAGGAAGAGACGGAAGATCAAGGGAGATTCTGAAGGTGACTATGCAGGGACGGAAAGAGAAGCCATTGTTGGAGATGGGCTGGCCTTGTAGGAGTAGAACCAAGCAAATTCAGTTCCATGACCTAGACAACGTAGGAGAGGCAATGGGGGAGGATAGCATAGTCAACCATCTCAAATGCCATAAAGAGGTTGAGGGATTGACAAGGAGGTGATAATGCATCATTTTCTACTCTTCTGCTATTCAACACATTATAATACCATTCCAAGCATGTTGGAATTGTTACTTTCTCTCTTACCTGTGGGATGAAGATGAGACAGTTGATAGTTGAGGTACATACAAAGATTCCCCCAGAGGTGATACTATAGGAAAGGTTGGGCCAGGAATCCAAGAATCTGGAAATGGGAATGATTATTCCTGCAGAGAACATGATCAAATAAACTCCCACCATGATGGTGACAGTCTGGTTCACAGGGGGAGAGCTGACATTGCTGGTTAATCCAGCTAGATATGTGCCATATAGCAGAAGACTTCCCTATGATGAAAAAAAACAATAGCAGTCAGTTCCATGTAACCTCAGAACTAATCAATCAATAGAAACTTTAAAAAAATCTAAACTTATATTAAACTAGATTCAAATGTGTGAGATAACTAAAGTTTACATCCGAGCGGTAGCAGTAAAAAAGCCATCCTGGTAGAAAGGTGATTTTCTCCTATTGCCAAGTGCAAGTGGATGGCTGAGCAACAAAGCAGACAGACAGAGCAGAAACAAGTAGAAGAAATGTTGACAAGATGAGCTCAGAGAGGACATGAAGGAAATAGAGAAACTGGAGAAAGATGCATGTTCATTGCTAGGTGGGGGATGGGGGAGGTGAAGCCTAGGGGGAGGTTTGCCTTAGTGGACAAGGGGAAAGGGGGGAAGACAGCAGAAACAGCTGAATGGATGGTCTCAATCTTAGTGACAAAAGTCCATAAACTCTTTGCACTTGTTGGACGTGAGGGTGGAAGGAGAAAAGTACAGGACACATTTGGCAGTGGAGAAAATGAGCTCTGCTCTCCATAATGATCCTGCTTGGCAGAGGAGAGTGTAACATCTTGACATCGTCCAGCTAGATCCGGTCGATGAGAGAGGCAGTGCAAGGGAATTTTCCCCTGTGGTCAGAAACACATTTATAGATGCTAGATCTGCTACAGCACAAACTGTTACAATGTGAATTCTAGTTTATATTTTTTTGAAAAAAGTTAAAATGTGACACTTATGGTGCCAGATGTAATCTTAGTGAGCTTCTTGAACAGTTAAGAATCAATCTGAAGAATGATTTATAGTAGGTTTTTTTAAATTGAGTAATAAAGATGGCGGGTCAGATGGCCTATCAAGGTTGAAAAGAGTAAGAGATGAACTAAGTAAGTATAGTGGTTAAAGAACTGGATGAGCACTCAGAGGTGGTGATGAGTTCAAATTCCACCATGGCATGGAGTGAAAATGAATAAACCTGGGATTGTAAGCTGGAACCAGAAGAAATGACCACAACAGCTGCCAAATGTCTAAAAACCCAATAAGTTCACTAATACCCTTTAGAGGAGAAAACCTGCTATCTGGTCTGGCCTACATGTGACCCTAGTCCCGCACTACATGGTTGATGCCCTCTGAAGCGGTCTAGGAAGCCACTCGGTCGTAAAAACAATTGCTAAGAAGGTGGCCCAATAAATGTAGTCTTGTCAGAATTATCATGCTCCAGAAAAAGGCAATACCAAGCTTGGGCTTTAAAAGCCAAGAAATGGTAAGAGGAAAGAAATAAAAATTCTTACCTTTAGGAGTGAAATAAGAATAATCCAGATGTCGGTGTAACGCGAAACACAGCATTTCATCATTGTGATAGAGTAGGAACGATCTTTTTCAATTGCCTGAGGAATGAAAATACCAAAAAAAAAGTAAATGTGCAATGCAGTTTTTCCTGAACCTGATTTGTTTGTTTTCTTTCCTGTTCAATGCCATGGGAGGTTGACTAGTAATAGATAAAAATAAATTGTTTTGCATTAGACGTTCTCTAATTTTTCACAAATAAGTAAAAAAGAAAGCATCAAAATTAGAGTACAGATTTTTTACCCTCATTCCTGCATTTAAGGACTGCATACACTGCAGTGGGTCAGCAATGCCCCATGTTGCCAGAATTAGAATATCCAAGCCAATCATTCCAGCTACCAGCCCCAGTAACTGAATGTCTTTGATAATCTGAAAGGGAAAGAGAATTTGGATCATTACATCACGGAAACATATGAAACACCAATTACTTAGCTCAGACAGCAACAGCAACATGAAATTATAATCAGATGTTTTATTTTTTTCATGAATAGTGAGTTACAACTTTTTCAGTGCTTCTCCAATTTAACCAATTCTAGATAAACCAAACTTACAAAGGAATTCTGAGAACTGTACTCTTAATGGCTAACAGAAAAGAAACACTGCTGACACTGAAACATCTGCAGTTACATTCAGCAAATCGGAGGCCTGTTTACTATAAAGCCCACAGTTTGTGTGCCCAATATCTTCAATATTTTGGCCTTCCTGAGATTATTGTCGAGAACTATAGGCAAGCAATATACAATTTGAGTGAATGAAAGCTCCAATACTGTTAAGTTCTGCAAGTAACACTGTTGAGACAGTGACTTCTACCAGTTTTACTGCACCATCACTGGAGTCCCAGTGGTAGTGTAAGTGCTGGTAAAATATTAACATTTTGAAAATCTGTCTTAAAGTAGGCATTTAATGACTACAAAAATTAATTTAATTTCAAACGAAAGGACCATTTTTCAGAAACAGTGGGCTGATACTGGATACTTCGCAGTTCTATATTATAAAAATTCCTGGACACCCATACATAGGTGCTATCGGCAACTAGAAGGAATTTCTGGATACACAAATACTACAGTGGAAAAGTATGGGCTAATAAATGAAAGTCAGCACGGATTTGTTAAAGGAAAATCGTGTTTGACTAACTTGATTGAGTGCTTTGATGAAATAATGGAGAGGGTTGATGAGGGTAGTACGGTTGATGTTGTGTATATGGACTTTCAAAAGGCATTTGATAAAGTACCACATAATAGACTTGTTAGCAAAATTAAAGCCCATGGGATTAAAGGGACAGTGGCAGCGTGGATGCAAAATTGGCTAAGGGACAGAAAGCAGAGAGTAGTGGTGAACGGTTGTTTCTCAGACTGAAGGGAAGTATACAGTTGTGTTCCCCAGGGGTCAGTATTAGGACCACCACTCTTTTTGATATATATTAATGACCTGGACTTGGGTATAGAGGGTATAATTTCAAAGTTTGCAAATTACACAAAAGTTGGAAATGTAGTAAACAATGTGAAGGATAGTAACAGACTTCAGGAGGACAGAGACAGATTGGTGAAATGGGCAGACACATGGCAGATGAAATTTAACACAGAGAAGTGTGAAGTGATGCATTTTGGTAGGAAGAATGAGGAGAGGCAATATAAACTAAATGGTACAATTTTAAAGGGGGTGCAGGAACAGAGATGCCTGGGGATGCATATACACAAATATTTGAAGGTCACAAGACAAGTTGAGATGGCTGTTTAAAAAGCATATGGGATCTTGGGCTTTATTAATAGAGTATAGAGTAGAAAAGCAAGGAAGTTATGCTAAACCTTTATAAAACACTGGTTAGGCCTCAGCTGGAGTATTGTGTTCAATTCTGGGCACCACACTTTGGGAAGGATGTCAAGGCTTTAGAGAGGGTGCAGAAGAGATTTACTAGAATATTGCCAGGGATGAAGGACTTCAGTTATGTGGAGAGACTGGAGAAGCTGGGATGGTTCTCCTTAGAACAGAGACAGTTAAGAGGAGATTTGATAGAGGTGTTCAAAATCATGAATGGTTTTGACAGAGTAAATAAGGAGAAACTGTTTCCCAAAGCAGACAGGTCAGTACAGTAACCAGAGGACACAGATTTAAGGTGATCAGCAAAAGAGCCAGAGGCGACACGAGGAAACATTTTCTTACGCAGCGAGTTGTAATGGTCTGGAATGCATTGCCTGAAAGGGTGGTGGAAACAGTTTCAATAGTAACTTTCAAAAGGGAATTGGATAAATGCTTGAAGGGAAAAAATTTACAGGGCTATGGGGAAAGAGCAGGGGAATAGGACTAATTGGATAGGTCTGACAAAGAGGCAGCACAGGCACGATGGGCCAAATGGCCTCCTCCTGTGCTGTAGTTGCCATTTTACAGTGAGAGTATATCACCCTGTGATTGCACAGTTTGGCCATCGGGCTCTCACAAATCACTCAAAACGCTTTCTAGAGTTATTTTCATCTGCCTTTTATCTTAAGTGTAACATCTGCATATTTCATAATATGTTTAAATTTATCCACTGATTTGTCCTGTGAGTCCTTTAATGTCTCCATTAAAGGTTTTAACTTGAAGGCCTCTCCCAAAAACTTGTGCTTAGATTTGGTACTTTGCTCAAAGCTGCGAATGTGAGCTGAATTTGGATTGTGCAATGCACCTAATAAGCCAGGATGTTTCAGTACCAGCTAGCTTTACTAATGAAATATAATTTTTAGCTTAGAGCACTTTCTATTTAGCTTTTCTTCAAATAATTTTGAAAAACAAGACACATTTCAAAAGCTTTACTGAGGTAAAATTCATAGGGAGAGTTTTTTTTTTAAAGTCTGTGAGAGAGAGAGGGAGAAAATGAGTAAAATGACTTGATTATATGCCTGTTGTATCTTTTATTTTGTGTTCTAGAATAGTCAGAAGTGCATTAAGCTAGGGGAGGGAAAGAGAGAATGAGAACTTATTAATGTTAGTTCAACTTTCAAAAATAAATCACCAGTTGAATTTTTGAAGCCAACTAATTATCCATCGGGAAGATGGGGGGGTGGAGGGAGAGGAAGGAGAAAGAGATGGTGGGGGGAGGGAGGAGAGATTAGGGAGGGGGGAGGTAGTGGGACAGTGAAGGGCTGGGGAAGGATGAGTGATTGGTGGAGAAGATGGGAAGGAAGCCACTGAGGGCCACATTTTCTCCACAGCCCTCAACCATAAAATGAAACCTTCAGCTGTTGGAGGCTCTTTATCCCACCACCCACAAGAAAAGAAAGAACAGAGAAACAGCTACATGAAGACTGTAGAAACAGATAAGAGAGTGACATTATTCACTGACTTACCCTGACCAATGCCACAGAAGATTGACTCATTTATAAAATTCCTGTTCATTTTTATATGCACACTAAAATCTCAAAGGGGACATTAATAAATTTTCAAGTGCTTTACATCTACTCCTGTCCTTTAAGTAAGTATTAAATAAATAACACACCACAATGTGCAGATATTAATCATAAATGGTGCTTATTTAATAATCAAGTTATTGTTTATCTTTTCTATTAATGATGACAAAGTAATTTTTGTTCAAAAATATTTTAGACAAAGATGATGGCTCTACTTCTATACTGTGTTAGAAGACAAGAATGTATGGGACTGGCAGAGACCACTAGTTAATCTGGCAGACTAGTTTGAAAAATGCAGTACATTGTTCCATGTGTCTCATATCTTTCTATTTCTTTCTTTGCCAAATAGCCATCCAGTTCCCCCTTGAGCTTGCTGACTCTATCCACTTCCAATATTTGTTATATATAAAGTATTGCAGTCTAAACTGCTCGGTTCCCCTTCTTCTGAGCTTGCTACCTTGTTGTAAAGCTCATGTAAAGTCGAGAGAGGTTGGGGTGAGGCAAGGGTCACGGAGGTTCACTTGGTTGCTTACCACTCTCTTTTCTGGGACACGTTGAGTGAAAACTTTGCATAGTCGCCACGTCTTTCCCAAGATAGGCCCAAATACCAGTGAGGTTCCTATGCACAACATCCATATGCGAATCTGAAATTTAAAATGAAGGTTTGTGATTACACAAAATATACTGAAACCAATGCTGGCAACACTACAACCATTTGAATGCATGGCCACAGATTTGAAGTAAATGTTTTAGTCTCTCCACTATAAAGCTACCTTTTCAGACATATTGGACAGCTGAAAGAAAAAAATATATACAAGTAGGAATAATCCATTATTTTCACTGCAAAACATTACTTCATTGGCACACATTGTTAATTGTATCCATGTGATTTATATCAATTAGTGTTAATTGTATTCAAGTGATGCGCATCAATTGGGAACTCTCGTATCCATTTATAAGAGAGCTGATCTAGGGTGTGGTGTGGAGCTCTGAGAATAAAGGCTTGTAAGCAACTGAAGACTAGGCTCTAGTATTTTATCCTTCACCACCTGGCTATCCAATCTATAAACACACATCATATAATTAATATTATGTACTTGGGTATCTCAAGTGCTTGTAACATGCATTGGCTGATTGATGTCTTACTTCACAAGATTTTAAAGTGGTTTCCAAGTCACCAGGAATTTACAATCTTTATGAATAAAAAGTCAGAACTATATTTACTATAAAGAATGATAGATAATATGGGGATTAAGGGTGTCAAAATCTCTGGATTTATGTCAGATGTCCGATCAAAGCCTCTTGGTCATACATACATTTTGTAATAGACTCCTAGTTATGTATTAGTCTAGATTTTCAACAGCATTCCTAAAAATCCAACAACTGTGTTCAATGCATGTTCAAACAGAATTCTGGAACCAGAGCTACTGATCTCCCAATCTCCCAATTTTCTGCCTCATGGTTTATAATGTAATCATCCCACAGACAACACCACTACAATGTAATCAAGCTTTTATGCAAGATCTTTTTTCAAATTCTAGACTGGACTGCATCTTCAAATGAACATGTTGAGTAGTTTGAAAAATAAAAAGGATCCCAGGAACAAAAACAAAATCACAGAAATCTGCTTATTTTCACCTTGGTCTCCCTGGGCTGTGCATATCCTGTGGCTGAGTTGGAAAATATATTATAAGAGTGCTCAGTGCTTTGAAAACTAAACTGTGGACTTTCCAGTTCAATGCTGGAACACTCGTGATGATTAAGCATTGGGTAAATGGAGGGGTTCCAAAAACTTTGGGGTGTTGCTGGTAGGGAGGATAGGGATGATGGTTGGGATGGAAAGTGAAAGATATGAGAAAGGGAGAGAGAGTTAACTGAAGGGTGAATGGGGGAAGGTGATGAGAACGGGGGGACGGTGGGTGGGGACGGTTGTCATGATTAGACAGAAAAAAAATGGGAAGAGGTGAAGCAAAAAGTTAAGAGACATGGAAATGTAGAGGGAGCTGGCAAAGAATACGAGAAGAGGAAGGAATGGAAAGAGTACAGGGAGAAAAATGGAAGGTGGAGGAAGAAGTAAAATGGCAATGCAAAGGGTAGAGAAATGAGTGAAGATGAGATCATGGGTGGGAAAGAGTAGAAATGAGGAGGGGCATAGGAATGAGCAGCAGCTGATGCTAAGGGGGAGGGGGGAAAGAGGAAGAGAAATAAAGACTGGCGGCAGTGGATGCAGTTGTGTGTGGCCCCCCTACCCTACCATCCACTAGTAAAGGAAAATAAGAAAGAAGCAGATGATAATAAGAGAGACTCAAAAAAGGTACAGCAAGCAATAAGGAAGGCAAATGAATGTTGGCTTTTATTGCAAGGAGGTTGAAGTACAAGAGTAAGGAAGGCTTATTACAATTGTACAGGGCTTTGGTGAGACCTCACATGGAGTACTGTGTACAGTTTTGGTCTTATCTGAAGAAGGATATACTTGCCTTAGAGGCGGTGCAACGAAGGTTCACTAGATTGATTCCTGAGATGAGAGGGTTGTCCTATGAGGAGAGATTGAGTAGAATGGGCCTATACTCTCTGGAGTTTAGAAGAATGAGAGGTGATCTCATTGAAACATTCAAGATTCTGAGGGGGCTTGACAGGGTAGGTGCTGAGAGGTTATTTCCCATGGTAGGAGAGTCTAGAACTAAGGAGCATAGTCTCAGGATAAAGGGTCAGCCATTTAAGACTGACATGTGGAGGAATTTCTTCACACCGAGGGTTGTGAATCTTTGGAATTCTCTACCCCAGAGGGCTGTGGACGCTGAGTCGTTGAACATGTTCAAGGCTGAGATGAATAGATTTTTGGACTCTAGGGGAATCAAGGGATATGGGGATCGGGCGGGAAAGTGGAGTTGAGGTCAAAGATCAGCCATGATCTTATTGAATGGCGGAGCAGGCTCGAGGGGCCGCACGGCCTACTCCTGCTCCTATTTCTTATGTTCTTAAAAGTAGAGAGAGAAAAAACAGCAACGTCGAGATAAGAGACAAGACAGAATTCTGACTTAACGTGGGTCAATGCCACGGGCATATTAATTACATACACACAAATAGGCTAACATATTTCACTTTTTTTAAAGCCCCCTTTTCCTTCTTAATAAACTTTTACAATCTATATATTATTAAAAGTTTTGGTATATGGCATGTACTTCTTGTCTACAAACTTCAGTATCTGTTGTCACAACTTTATCACTTTTTACATAAACATTTGTAATGGAAAAGAGTCCATATCAACAGGCCAACATTTTATAATGGAAAACCAATATCAGCATGCAGTGATGCTGTAGTTTCAGCTTTCTGGCCACGAGATGGCGATGTTGCACTGGGGAGAGCACCTGGGGCTCCAAATCACTTCACAGAAACTACACTACAAACGAATTGTAAAAACTATTTTAGAACTGTTTAAAATCACTGCTGAAAAATTTTGAATGCCCAACTTGCAGTGCCAAAATTTCAAAATGACTGATCAGATCTAGGGGTTTGCCACTCTGCCCACCTGCTCTTCCTGTCCAAAAATGCCCTGCTTCCAACCCTGAAAATGCCAGCTCAAATTGGTTTTTGGGGGCTCCACCCACTCCCCATTGTTCCCATTGAAAATGCCAGCTTTGAAAATGCCATTTCAAATCAGACCCGATGCTGTCCTTGCCCGAACACTACCTGCTGTTCCCAGCAAAACATGCCCAGCCTTCCCTGAATATGCTGTGCTTGCCTGCCTACTGCACATTCTCCCCAGCCAAAAATACTCCACTTCCAGACACAATGTCCTCCTCCAGTATCAATTAGAGCAGTGGGCACCAGAAAATTAATAAGTTCATCGATCAGCATACTCTCCTCCTCTTCTTGGTTCCTGCATCCTTTAACATTAGAATGCCTGCTCAAGTTGCAATGCACCCCAGTCCTCTCTGTGCTGTGGGCTGTGTTCCTACGCTCTGCTCAGCTGCCATGATCCACCTGCCCACTCTCCACTGCAGTGCTGTGCTTCATTCCCTGTAGTGTTCCTGCTCCTGTGCTTTCCGGCCACAAAAGAATTACCACTCCTTACTCTTCGCGATTCAATTTGGGCCTTGGGGTCTGGTGCTGTTCTCCTTTGCCTGCTCCCCATTCAAAAAGAATTTAAAAATGCAGTCCTGCTCCATACATTTTGGCCTTGGGCCTGGTGCATTATGGATTGATTAATTAGCTGGCATGTCCACTGCTCCATGAATTTATTAATTTACTAGTGATTGGTGCTCTATTAGTTCACTGCTGCTTGCTGATCCATGAACATATTAGTTTGCTGGTGCCCACTGCTCTATTACTTTAAAAATTATATTCCACTCCCTGTTCTATGATTTGGGCTGATTGCTGGTTTTGTTTTCTGTGGATAAGTTGTCCTGCAGTGTTTATCAGTAACCTTTCATTGTATGAGTTATTGGCCATGCATATGGTGAAATGGGCAGACACATGACAAATGAAATTTAATGCAGAGATGTATTAAGTGATGCATTTTGGGAGGAAGAATGAGGAGAGGCAAATAAATATAAACTAAATGGTACAATCTTAAAGGGAGTTCAGAAACAGAGATATCTGGGGGTTTACATACACAAATCTTTGAAGGTGGCAGGACCTGGTTGTTCTAATGGGCACCTGGTTGTTCTTCGAGCCGGCACAGACACGATGGGCCAAATAGCCCCCTTCCGTGCTGTATCTTTTCTATGGTTCTAAGTTGATAAAAGCTATTCAAGTATACGGGATCCTTGGTTTTATAAATCGAGGCATAGAGTACAAAAGCAAGGAAGTTGTGCTAATTTTTTTTATAAATCACTGGTTAGGCCGCAGCTGGAGTCGTGTCCAATTCTAGGCACCGCACTTTAGGAAGGATGTCAAGGTCTATGAACGAGGACAGAGGAGATTTACTAGAATGGTACCAGGGATGAGGAATTTCAGTTATGTGAAGAGACTGGAGAAGCTAGGATTGTTCTCCGTAGAGCAAAGAAGGTTAAAGGTAGATTTAGTAGAAATGTTCAAGATTGAGAGGTTTTGATACAGTAAATAAGAAGAAACAGTTTCCACTGGCAGGAGGATTGGTAACCAGAGGACACAGATGTAAGATAATTGGCAAAAGAACTGAAGCAGAGATGAGCAGAATTTTTTTTTTTACGCAAGTTATGATGATCTGGAATGCACTCCCTGACAGGGTGGTGGAAGCAGATTCAATAGTGACTTTCAAAAGGGAATTGGATACATACTTGAAAAAGAAAAGCTTGCAGGGCAATGGGGAAAGAGCAGGGGAATGGAATAATTGGATAGCTCTTTCAAAGAGCCGACATAGGCACGATGGGACAAATGGCCTCCTTCTGTAAGATTCTATGAATGGTTTTGTTTGACAACAGGAAAACTCAACCCTCACAAACCAATAACACCTTTTGTTGTAATTTAAGTTATCTGCTTTATTCCATTAATTTTTAAGCTTCTGCTGTCCACTGTTTGAGGGTGTGCTGTATTCTGTGGGAACATTAAGTTGAAACTTTAAGAATGTATAGCTCTTTATTTCACGAGTGCAGTGCTGGATGCCAACTTGTTATATATAAAAAAAACTTACACTACACAATTTCATTTTATTTTGAATTAAATTCATCTTTCAATTTCTATACTTGTTCTCTATCATTTACCGTATTTTACATTAGTTTCCATTTAAAAACTTTCCTTATATTTCCAGCACTTAAAATATACAATATCATTCTCCATTAAACCATATAATCCTCTTGTGAAATAACAGATTAAGTACACTTATGTGCACAGAATTCAAGCCTTAAAATATTAACACACACAATACTTCAGAATAAAAATACAATTTGACTTAAATCACCATAAATCGGTAGCCTTGATAATATACCCCACATAGGATAAAACAGTTTATCCCCCAACTCCCTTGTGAGACCGTCTAGTATATATGAAAGTTTCTCCGTTCTTTGTTTCCATTTTATGTCCCATGGATAAAAGATTCTTTGACTCACTTTCCTAAAAATAATTGAGAGAGATGACACTCATCGTAAAGACATACGCAGCAGTTATCAAATTTGTCAGTGTTGCTTTATGACTGGCTGACAGGTCAGATTAAATTAGGGCAAGTGTTTTTCTTGCTCACATATAAATCCCTTCATATTGTGCACTGACAAAACTTATTTTTAAAAATGGAAGCAATTCTGAGTGATGGGCAGCCCTGGCTCTCAGAATAATATGCACCACTGCATAGTTCCTTATGTTTCCTCACCTGAAAGATCAGCTCGATTGACATTTCCACTGCAGCTGTTTTTCCTTCCTCAATCCCGAACATGTATCCACTGACATAAGTGAAAACACTTCCGATAATTGTTACAATGTTGAGGTTTGGGCTGGACATTTTCACGATCCTAATAGAAATAATTAGTAAGGGCAAAGCACAGGGTGAGATCTTCATATGGCAAAACAGAATTGTCAGTGTCCCTATGACAAACTCTTAATGTTGACATTTTTCGTTAAGAATGTGGTACATTATTAATATGAAGAGAACCTGATTTTTTATGGAAGCATGCAGAGTCTGGTGCAGTCTAGCTATAATTTAACTGTTGAGCCACTTTTACACAGAGCTCACTTAGTTTGGATTCTGGGAGATGTCAATACAGTGGGTCCCTGCCTATTTACACTAAATCTAGTTTCCTTAACCTGAAGGTAGAATCCTAGAACCAATTTTTTTTGTGGGTCTATGATTCTGCTGACAGGTTATGGGAGCATGATTTAGCAGTGTAAACTTAGGACTTGGTTCATGATGTTGCATTCCCTGAATCCAAAATTTACCAGTGCTTTACAGTGATGCTCATTTATTTGGTTTCTGGAACACTGAGCTAGTTCCCAGGGGATTACACTACTGAATTTTGCTCCCTTATACTGGTAGTAGAATCATATACCCAAAAAATCCATGGGTTGGGGAGGAGGGGGGGGGGAAGGGATTGGTTAGACATCCTGATACAAGTGCTGCGATCTCTGCCACTGATCCCAAAGTTCACTGGGCCACCAAGAATGCACCTAGGACACCTGCCATGGTAGAGAGGCCAGGATGCCAGGCACAAGTAGTCAGCTTTGGGGAGGGGGTGCCAGGTTCCAATCTGACAAAGATATAGGTGCCCTGCAGCCTAACTTTATAAGGGGGCCACTTTAAAATGATTTTAAAAAATAGAAAATATGCTGCAGTGTTCCAGGTAACAAGCTTTCTGGCACATTCCCACCAAAGGGCCACAGATGTTTGGCTCACGGTCTAGGATTCTGCAGTCAGATTAAGAAAGTTGGATTTAGTGTAAATGCATGGAGTGAGCTCATGGATGCTAGTCCCTTGAATTCCAGACTAAATGACCACTAGTATAAGAGCAGCGAAGAGGACCCATAGTATATAGAACAGCGGCCATGGAGGAAGAGTTGAGACATACAATATGATGTCCAAAGCAAAGAATATAAAAGGAGATAGATTTTAACTTTCACTGCTGGGCGGAAAACTGGCAGTAGTGGATCGTTCGCCCATTATATACCCTGCCGGATTTTCCTTTCTGTGGTAAAGAAAATCCAGCAGGATATAATAGGCGGCTGATGCACTATCTCCAGTTTTCTGCCCAATGGTGAAAGTTAAATTATACCCTATGAGTATGTTCTGATAAATAAAATAAAAAAATCTGCAATAGTGCAGTGGTCATGATTCTGAACTAGCAATCCAGAGGTATGAGCAATTCATACATAGATTTTGGAAAGAAATAAAATCAAAAGAGAGTGCAAATGGTATTGGAGTGTAAAGAGATTAGAGATAGCAGTGAGAGAGAAAAAAGGAACAAAGTGGAAAAAAATTCATAGGTTTTCTCCATGTAATTTTTTAAAGCATTTAATATTAAACCAGATCATTATTGATATTATTTTGCTCATAACATTTCATTCCATTATTGGACTTGGTAGTTTGAACCCTGTGAGTGCTTTCCTTTAAAAAGAAATTGTCCCTTGGGTTAGTACAGTGATACAACTGGAGTCGAGACCTCTACACGTTTGAACTATATGGAGTTCTGAGTCTCAGTTGCACTGCTTATTCCTAAGCCACAATTATGCACGACCCAGCAGCCAACTGAAAGTGGCACTCTGAGGATCAGAAATTCTCGATCAAAATTGAATTACACTAATTTTGGATTTATTCAGGAGAAAAAAAACAAGAACTTTAGCTTAATTTAGATACTTCAACTTTGCTTTCCCTGTAAGAAAATGGGACCCTGCTTTTTCTGCTAGATGTCATTTTGCACATGCTTGATGCCCTTTTCTCAGTAGAAAATGATGCACCATTATTTTGGGCTTCTAGGAAGTGATTTTCATTTTTAAATGTTGCCTTGTTGACTGCCCAGTCTGTCTAATGTCCATAGTGGTCAGTAGCTATATCCATAGGTGCAGCCATCCACGTAATCACGGTAGTGACTCTGGCTGCATGCACACTCTGCCCAAATGCCTTTATTCAGCTCATTCAAGCAACTGGAATTCTTGATAATAAATTCAAACAAAATATCTGATTAAGCGGTTCTGAAACTTTTTCAGGCCATGTCCCTTTGATAAACTCAGTCCATTATGCTAAGTATAGAATGGTACATTTGGAACAAAAAAAATCTCTCTCCTCCTTCTGTTTGTTCTCTCTAGTCTAGATTTTCTGATCACCTATATTTTAATGCCAGCATTAACCCCATTTAAAATAATGCTGATTGGAAAAATCTATACCTATCTCTCTCCTCGTCCATTTCTATTGCTCTCATCTCTACTTCCATTTCTTTCCCTTCCTTACTTCTGTCTCTCTCATTTTTACTTTTTCTCCTCCCTTCCCCCCTCTTCTCATGGTGCCAACTCAACTGGGTATAGTTTCGTGGTGGGTGGGGGGGGGGATTGCAGAAGCCCTGATACCTTGCCCAATTGATTACTCTTCATGTGTACTAATGGATACTATTAGTAGGCCATTCAACGCTGAGTGTCTGACCCTGCCTTTATTCAAGGCACACATTTGGTGACCAATTCTTCTCCTCCCTAACCTGAGGACGCTGAGGTCAATTGCCCAATTCAGCACAGACCAGCGACTGAACCTGGATCTTTTCTTGTCAATATAATTCAGTGCCAAGTAATTCTCTTACCTATTAAGTTGCAGGAAGGGGAAAGAGTTAGATCTTAGAAGTTTAAAACTGCTGTTAGAAATGCATTACTCTACGTATTGTACCTGTTATTTTTGAATTTGATGGTGAAGGTAAGAAAGAAGAGCGCTAGTAGAATTCCACATGATAATAAGGTGCACATCATTCCAAGTAATATAGGGGAGATATGTTTGGCTTCAGATGTTATCTTCTGTCAAGAAAATCATAAGTGTTATTAAATACAAACTTTGTGAACATGAAAAGTACTTACTCATTACTGCAAATATTATTTAAAGATGAATTACCTCATCAGTTTTATTAGCCGAGTACTCACTTATTAAAATGATCCTGAGCAAACACCATAAAAAATTTAAATATAAAAATGTGGGTTTGAGGCAAATTTTTGTGCTTACCAAGTGGAATGCTGTCAGTAATAGGGACTGAAACATTTTTCCATTTTTGAAATCCAGAATCAAACACTTCAGTTCAGGCCAGGGTATAGTCCCTCTATTCTATCTGGGAAATACAACTTAACCTTTGTTATCAAGGAATTTCATAATAGCGTTTTTAGTGTCTTGGTCACATTTCCAGCTTTATTTCAGACCAGTTACTCCTAAATCACTCCTTTACCCAATAGTGCACATCTTGTACCAATCTAACAGTGACACAGGACCATTGCTTTTTTGTTGTATATAAATGTCCAGGACTCGGGTATAGGAAGTACAATTTTGAAGTTTGGGGATGATACAAAACTTAGTAACGTAGTAAATAATGGGGGGATAGTAGCAGACTTCAGGAGGACTCAGATAAGCTGACAGGTGGCAGATGCAATTTAATGCAGATAAGTGTGAAGTGATGCACTTTGGGAGGAACAACATGGAGAGGCAGTATATTCTAAATGGTACTATTTTGAGGGGGGGTGCAAGAGCAGAGAGACCTGGGGGGGTACATATTCAGAAATCTTTGACGGTGGCAAGGCAAGTTGATACAGTGGTTAAAAGAAGCATATGGGATACTTGGCTCTGTAAATAGAGGCATTGAATACAAAATCAAGGAAGTTATGCTAAACCTTTGCAAGTCACTGGTTAGGCCTCAGCTGGAGTATTGTGTACAATTCTGGGCACCACACTTTAGGAGGGATGTCCATGCCTTGGAGAGAGTGCAGAGGAGGTTTACTAGGATGATAGCAGGGTTGAGGGACTTCAGTTATGTGGAGAGATTGGAGAAGCTGGGATTGTTCTTTGCAGAGCAGAGAAGGTTAAGGGGAGATTTAATAGAGGTATTCAAAATTATGAGGGTTTTTATAGAGTAAGTAGGGAGAAACTGTTTCCTTTGGTAAGTGAGTCAGTAACCAGAGGTCATAGATTTAAAATAATTGGCAAAAGAACTAGAGGGGAAATGAGGAGAATTTTTTCACCTAGAGGGTTGTTAAGATCTGGAACACAGTACTCGAAAGGGTGGTGGAAGCAGATTCCATAGGAACTTTCAAAAGGCAATTGGTCATATACTTGGAGGACTAATTTGCAGGGTTATTGGAAGAAAGCTGGGGTGAGGGACTAAATTGGACAGCTCTTTCAAAGAGCCGGCAGAGGCACAATGGGCTGAATGGCCTCCTTCTCTGCTGTGTCATTCTATGATTCTACGGTACAAGTTCCCTTTATAAACTCTACACTTCTATTTATTGTGCACCATGAAACAATAACTTGCATTTATATAATGCCTTTGATGTAGAAATCCATCCCAAGGTACTTCACAGAGGCATGAATTAAACAAATGGACACCAAACCAAAAGAGATTAGGTGACCAAAAGTTTAGACAAAGAAATAGGGTATTAAAGGAGGAAATGAATGCAAGAAGAAATGTAGGAATCTGAGGGTATGACCACCAATAGTGGGAAAAATGGATGGGTGGGGATGCACAAGAGTCCGAAGTCAGAGGAATTGAAAGATTGATAGGGCTGAAAGAGGTTACAGACATAAGGAGGGATAAGCCCATGGAGGGACTGGAAGCTTTTATAGGTCAACAAGGACTGGGGTGTTGGGTGAGTGGAACTATGATACAGGTGGCAGAGTTTTCGATGAACTGAAGTATATGGAGGGTGGAGGATGGAAGACCGGCCAGGAGGACATTGGAGTACTTGAGCCTGGAAGTGACAAGGTATGAAGGAGGATTTCAGTGGAAGATAGGCTAAAGTTTGGACAGAGGTGAGCAATATAACAGAAGTGGATGTAGGCAGTCTTTGTGATGGACAGAGTTTGGGATTGGAAACTCAGCAGGTCAAACAGGTTGCCGACATTGCAAATAGTCTGGTTCATCCCAGACAGCAGCCAGGGAAGAGGATGGAGTTTGTGCCAGGGGCCAAAATGATATCTTCAGTCTTCCTGGTGTTTAGAAGGAAGTTACAGCTCATCCAAGACTGGATGTTGGATAAGCAGTCTGACAGCACAGATGCAGTGAATGAATTAAGAGAGATGGCGGAGAGGTATAGCTGGGTGTTGTCTGTGTACCAGTGAAAGCTGGCCATGCCTAGACAATGTTGCTAAGGGGCAGGATGTAGCTAAGGAAGAGGAAAGAGCCAAGGATGGATCCTTGGGAGACTACAGAGGTAATGATGTGGGAGTGGAAAGAGATGCCATTGATAGAGATGCTCGGGCTGCAATTGGATAGGTAAGAATGGAACCAAGCAAGGGCAGTTTCACAGAGCTAGTCAATGGAGGAGGATGGTGCAGTTGACCATGTCGAATGCTGCAGAGGCTGAGGAGGAATAATGCACAGAAATGTTGGTCATGACTTTGGTTAGGGCTGTTTCGGATCTATGGGAGGGATGGAAACCTGGGTTTGGATGGAGTTGCAGGAGAGATGGGCACCAATATTAAAACTAATATTTTAAAAAAATTATTTAATGGTCAGCTGATCTGAGGCCCTGGTACTAACCAGGGCCTCAGTGCCCCTCGTCTAGGGAGGGGCAAAAAGACACAAATAGCTATTGTTTCTACTCTTGATTTGTATGCAGGAAAGTTTACGTGTGTGATATCAGTTGAAGTTCAGGATCAGGTTCAGCACTGATGCCCTCCATGTTTGAATAGATTGTTGGCACTTGCTATCTAGGTCCACAAGTTGAGATATCTACTTGGGTATCAGAGGTGGTCAGTGCCAAGTGGAACTTTATCCCAGCCACATTATATCCCGACACAAGTCAGCACCTTCAGGAACTGAAGGGGAACCAAATTGAAGGGCAAAAATACGAAATGATTTATGAAGTGATTTCATTAAAATATTTGCATTGCTCTTATTTATATTTTATACTTACTACTTGGATATTACACAACTGCTGTAGAAGTCGCTGCCCATCTTCTGTGCTCATGGCTGGATCGATGGTGCAGTCCGCAGAGCTGCATGGAGCACTGCAGTTCGGAGTTGTCTCCATATTGTAAGCTGCACACCCCAGTGTTTTCAGCTCAGCATCTTCCACTAGTTGCCACTGAGTGTGCTGAAGTACTGCAGGTTCATCACAAGAAGGCAGTCTACACCCATCCTGCCAGATAGAATGCATAAAGCAACAAAATTGAACACACATGGATGGAAATGGCATACTTATTTGCTTTCCAATATTCTTCTCTCCTCCTCTCCTGAAGGCTGATATTTGATGGAGTACAGTATGAGGCACCAGCAATGCTCCAAATCAGTGAGCAGTCAGGTTATTTGAGCATGGGGAACATTACGGCCAAGCCTGATCCTGTTCTCACACAAAAACTTCCACGCAAAAACTTTCCAGCACAGGTCACTGAATAATGATCAAAAATAGTTGTTTTATCCCCTTCCTAGACCAGGGATGCTGAGTCTAATAGTAATGTCTTTACTGTGGCCTGAGCGCAGCAATTCTGCACGGACCAGTGATGAAACATGATAACTTCCAGTTTGTGTGACAAGATACTATGCTGGACTGTGTTTTTACTCACCAGCCATCGAAAGGTCAATTCATAGCCAAATTCAAGGCTTTATTAGAGAAAAGTGAATTTGGATTTACAACTGTGTCCCTTGAAGCCAGATTTTGTATTCAGATGCCTTTAAAGATGTCAACTATGAGAAGCTTGGAGATTATAATCATCTGAATTCCAGCTACTTCTTGAAGTAGGTCTCTTACTAAAAGTATTTTAAAATGGTATCCACCAGGAATGGGACTGTGAAATAGAAGCTCTGGGAGTGGGAGTAAACAAAACCGAACGCAAGCAAGACTAAAAGAAAGAAATACTGGGAGCAGGAGCTAAAAGCAAAGAGAGCTGTACTTAAAACTAGAGAGGGGGCAAAACTTGACCTCCTCTTGGGAAATAAGGAAGGGCAGGTGACAGAAGTGTTAGTGAGGGATCACTTTGGGACCAGTGATCATAATTCCATTAGTTTTAAGATAGCTATGGAGAATGATAGGTCTGGCCCAAAAGTTAAAATTCTAAATTGGGGAAAGGCCAATTTTGATGGTATTAGACAGGAACTTTCAGAAGTTGATTGGCAGGCAAAGGGACGTCTGGTAAGTGGGAGGCTTTCAAAAGTGTGTTAACCAGGGTTCAGGGTAAGCACATTCCTTATAAAGTGAAGGGCAAGGCTGGTAGAAGTAGGGAACCTTGGATGACTCGGGAGATTGAGGCCCTAGTCAAAAAGAAGGAGGCATAGACAGCTGGGATCAAGTGGATCCCTTGAAGAGTATAGAGATTGCCGGAGTAGAGTTAAGAGAGAAATCAGGAGGGCAAAAAGGAGACATGAGATTGCTTTGGCAGATAAGGCAAAGGAGAATCCAAAGAGCTTCTACAAATACATAAAGGGCAAAAGAGTAACCAGGGAGAGAGTAGGGCCTCTTAAGGATCAACAAGGTCATCTATGTGCGGAACCAAAAGAGATGGGTGAGATCCTAAATGAATATTTCACATCGGTATTTACGGTTGAGAAAGGCATGGATGTTAGGGAACTTGGGGAAATAAATAGTGATGTCTTGAGGAGTGTACATATTATAGAGAGGGAGGTGCTGGAAGTCTTAACGCGCATCAAGGTAGATAAATCTCCGGGACCTGATGAAATGTATCCCAGGACGTTATGGGAGGTTAGGGAGGAAATTGCGGGTCCCCTAGCAGAGATATTTGAATCATCGATAGCTACAGGTGAGGTGCCTGCAGATTGGAGGGTAGCAAATGTTGTGCCTTTGTTTAAGAAGGGCGGCAGGGAAAAGCCTGGGAACTACAGACCGGTGAGCCTGACATCTGTAGTGGGTAAGTTGTTAGAGGGTATTCTGAGAGACAGGATTGGCAGGCATTTGG
Source organism: Heptranchias perlo (assembly GCF_035084215.1). NCBI lineage: Eukaryota > Metazoa > Chordata > Chondrichthyes > Hexanchiformes > Hexanchidae > Heptranchias > Heptranchias perlo. Next base: position 51,875,180 of record NC_090335.1, read on the forward strand.
AGAGGCAGGGACTGATTAGGAACAGTCAGCATGGTTTTGTGAGAGGAAAATCATGTCTCACGAATTTGATTGAGTTTTTTGAAGGGGTAACCAAGAAGATAGATGAGGGCTGTGCAGTAGACGTGGTCTACATGGACTTTAACAAAGCCTTTGACAAGGTACCGCATGGTAGGTTGTTACAGAAGGTTAAATCTCACGGGATCCAAGGTGAGGTAGCCAATTGGATACAAAATTGGATTGACGACAGAAGACAGAGGGTGGTTGTAGAGGGTTGTGTTTCAAACTGGAGGCCTGGGACCAGCGGTGTGCCTCAGGGATCGGTGCTGGGTCCGCTGTTATTTGTTATTTATATTAATGATTTGGATGAGAATTTAGGAGGCATGGTTAGTAAGTTTGCAGATGACACCAAGATTGGTGGCATTGTGGACAGTGAAGAAGGTAATCTAGGATTGCAACGGGATCTTGATAAATTGGGCCAGTGGGCCGATGAATGGCAGATGGAGTTTAATTTAGATAAATGTGAGGTGATGCATTTTGGTAGATCGAATCGGGCCAGGACCTACTCCGTTAATGGTAGGGCGTTGGGGAGAGTTATAGAACAAAGAGATCTAGGAGTACAGGTTCATAGCTCCTTGAAAGTGGAGTCACAGGTGGATAGGGTGGTGAAGAAGGCATTCAGCATGCTTGGTTTCATTGGTCAGAACATTGAATACAGGAGTTGGGATGTCTTGTTGAAGTTGTACAAGACATTAGTAAGGCCACACTTGGAATACTGTGTACAGTTCTGGTCACCCTATTATAGAAAGGATATTATTAAACTAGAAAGAGTGCAGAAAAGATTTACTAGGATGCTACCGGGACTTGATGGTTTGACTTATAGGGAGAGGTTGGATAGACTGAGACTTTTTTCCCTGGAGAGTAGGAGGTTAAGGGGTGATCTTATGGAAGTCTATAAAGTAATGAGGGGCATAGATAAGGTCGATAGTCAAAATCTTTTCCCAAAGGTAGAGGAGTCTATAACGAGGGGGCATAGATTTAAGGTGAGAGGGGAGAGATACAAAAGGGTCCAGAGGGGCAATTTTTTCACTCAAAGGGTGGTGAGTGTCTGGAACGAGCTGCCAGAGGCAGTAGTGGAGGCGGGTACAATTTTGTCTTTTAAAAAGCATTTGGACAGTTACATGGGTAAGATGGGTATAGAGGGATATGGGCCAAGTGCAGGCAATTGGGACTAGCTTAGTGGTATAAACTGGGCGACATGGACATGTTGGGCCGAAGGGCCTGTTTCCATGTTGTAAACTTCTATGATTCTATGATCTAAAACAAAAACATTGGGAGTGAATCTAAAAAACGATAGGGAGAGACTAACTCAAAAAATGAACAGAGCAGAACTGCAGTTAAAAAAAAGACTGGAAATACAAGTCAAAAGGAAGCAGCAGAACTACGTTTAAAAAATAGAAATAAGTGGGAGCAACACTAAAATAACTATAGAATATCACTCCCAAGCATTTCACCCCCACATATACACCCTAAAATAGTCTCTATCACCTCCCATAAACATATCTACATATTATAATATTAACCACCACACACACAGATAGAAAGAGTATACCTCTGCATGAAGATATAAAGCCAATATTTAATTTAAAAATTACACACATTTAAAGTTTATAAAATTACCGCACATGAAAATAAAAAGTTAATTACTGTCCCACAAAGAGCCAGTAACAAAAGATGAGTTACACCTACAAGATATAAAAAAGCCAACATATAAAAATGCTTATATTTTTGAATGAACATGAAAATGAGAAGCCAATAACAAAAATATCAATAATACCCTCAAACATATACAGAGATATTAATCTATCATATCGAAAATTTGGGTGTGCATGTCATTGAAATTACTGGCAGTAACTGTTACTTCTGTAGATGCACTTGTTGTCAGCGGTAAGGGTGGGTTATCTTTGCTCTCCAGGATGATCCTGGAGTATTGGAGTGCATTTCCTTTGTTCAGTGTTTGTAGCAAAATCGTTCTTTATAGGAGTTTAGACTTTGCTGCAACTAATTAACAGAGGAAATCCTCCCACTTTTTTTTCTTAAAAAAGGTGCGAGTTTCTGTGTTGCTTTGTATGTCTGAGCAATGTTTGACTAAAATGCTCACATCACCAGCCTGTGTACACAGGTTTGCTTGTGTCCATGTTCTACCAGCACTTGAATGTGCCATTCAACTACATGAAAAAAAGAGTACTACACAGTTCAGTTATAATACTAAAGTAAGTAACAGAGTCAGACGTTATCACTAACTTGAGGAATAGTAACATTTGGCCACAACAGTTCTGATGGTTTTATCTGAAGTGGAAGAACGTTAGGAACACAAAGTACCCAGAGATGTGCTTATTCTAGATTTAGTTTTGGGAGCTATGTATGTTTTTTTTGGAGAGTAAGTTCTGCTTCTGCAATGGTCTGAGAAATAACCCTCAAAGCTATTCTATCCAGTGTGAGGAACAAACTGTGCTGCTTCAGGTGTCCTACTTAAACAAAAATGATACTAACTGTCATTGTATCAGGGTCTTGCCACCATTTACCATTTTCTGAGGTTATCAATATTTGCACATTGGAAGCAGTGAAAAAGATATTTAGAAACAATTTTAATTTTATTACGTTGAATATCAATTTGGATCAAGACTACCAAGTAATGGTAATCAATTTTGAACTGAACAAAAAATGTATACGGAAAAAATCAGGCCAACTCAGTTTATCTTCTATCTTTATTTGAAAGTACGTGTAAATTTTCCTATTTTTTTCTTGCATGGTTTCTAAAGACCATACATCTCTGATAGTTGCAACAGTGGGTGATAAGTTCTTTGCCAACTGCATCAGCTGCCATCAACCCTATGACGACTCCTGATCTTTGCTCCCTCAATGAAAGTAGCAGCAATTCCGGGGGGAGGGGGGCTGAATCTGCATCTCACTGCTCAGAGGCACCATATATTAGTTCTCAAATGCTCAGAGCACCACCCCCCCCATCCCCCCTGTTTATCATCTCACTTTTAAATTATACTTTCAGAATACTGTGGATCCTTACTTACAATTGTATAGGTTATTGAACTGAATAGTATGACCTAAACCATCAACAGCTTGCAAGAAAGAAACTGAGTTTATAAATTTAGTTATATTGAAGGAAATGTGAAGAGGCCTTTTTTGGTTTGGCAGTGAGCTTCCTGCCCATTAACTTGCCTGTCCTCCCAAGGCAGTTCATAGAACCAGGCAAAAATGGACACCTAATCAAAGAATGAGATATTAGGAGGGGTTACAAAAAGATTGATCAATGAGGTGGGTTTTAAGGAGGGTCTTTAAAAGGACAGGGAGGTTGAGAAACAGAGAGGTTTAGAGAAGGAATACCAGAGCATAGGGCCTAGATAGCTGAAGGCATGGCTGCCAACGGTGGGGCAAAGGGAGTGCAGAATGCACAAGAGGCCAGAGTTGAAGAAACGCTGAGTTCCCAGAGGGTTATTGGCCGGAGGAGGTTAGAGAGGTAAGGAGGGTTGAGCCCATGAATGGATTTAAACACGAGGATGAGAATTTTAATTGAGATTTTGGGACCGGGAGTCAACGTAGGTCAGCAAGCACAGGGGTGATGGGTGAACGGAACTTGGTGCAGGATAGGGTACAGCAAGCAGAGTTTTGGATGCCATAAATCTTATGGAGGGTGCAGGATGGGAGGCTGGCCAGGAGCGCTTTGGAATAATCGAGTCTGGAGGTAACAAAGGCGTAGATCAGGGTTTCAGCATCAGGTGAGGCAAGGGCAGAGAATGTTATGGAGGTGGAAATAGGCAGTCTTTGTGATGGTAGTTTCCAAGGTCAGAGGGATCGAGGGTATTTTATTTGAGGAGGTTGGTAATGACAGTTGTTGTGGAAGGGAGGGGAATGGTACCCAAGGAGAGGGAAACATTTACAATATCAGCTAGTATGGGGACCAGGAAGGGAAGTTAGGTAGTCAGCAGTTTAGTTGTAATGGGGTCAAACGAGCAGGAGGTGGGTCTCAGACAACAAGAACTCAGAGAGGGCACAAAGGGAAATGAGAGAAACTAGAGAAAGACACGAGTTTAGGGGTAGAGCAGGGGGTGCAGCAGATGACAAAAGCCCATGTGCTCCTCGCACTTGGAGACGCAGGTAAAGGTGGCAGGGGAAAGGGTTTAAGGAGATAGTTGGTGGTGGAGAAAAGCAGCTGGGGGTTATCTACGCTCTCCAGATGATCCTGGAATAATTAGAGGTTTTGGCAGAGGCAAGCAAGGTCCAATAGTGCTTGATGTGATCCAGCCGGATCTGGAGATGAATGGCTAAAACCAGTTATGCACCAGGTACACTCAAGTCTACGCCCCTTGGACTTGAGGGAGCAAAGATGGAGGCCATACCAGGGGGAACAGCCAGGGTGGGAGAGAGTAAGTGTATTACTGGGGATAAAGGTGGAGGAATGGGAGTAGTTGAACAGATTGACAGCTACAGAAATATCATGGCAAAATGGAGGCCAAGGCTAGATAGTTGGGAGTTTGAATGTGCAGTTGTGAATGACGTAGGGGAGTTTTCCAGTGGTGGACGTAGAAGAAAGTGGTTGGAGATTGTCTTGTCTGTGATCGAGACTATGGGACACAACATAGCAATGTCAACAGGGTGGCTCTGAATATGGGCAAGAAAGAACTTGCATTTATGTAGCGTCTTTCATGACGTCAGGATGTCCTAAAACGCTTTACAGTCAATATAGTACTTTTGAAGAGTAGTCACTGTTGTAGTGTAGGGAAGCACGGCAACTGATTTGTGCACAGCATGGTTCCACAAACAGCAATGAGGTAATGACCAGATAACCTGTTTTAGTAATGTTGATTGAGGAATAAATATTGGCTAGGACACCAGCATAACTCCCCTACTCTTCTTTGAATAGCACCATTGGATGTTTTACGTCCACCTGAGAGGGCAGACGAGGCCTTGGTTTAACATCTCATCCAAAAAATGACACTTCCGACAATACAGCACTCCCTCAGCACTGCACTGAAGTGTCAGGCTAAATTATGTGCTCATGTCTCTGGAGTGGGACTTGAATCCATGACCTTCTGACTCAGAGGTGAGTGTGCTACCACTGAGCCAAGGTAGGAGAGTTTAAATGGATGGTAGTGAAATCAAAGGAGGCAAGGGGAGCTAAGATGGAGATTGAAATCAATGAGGAGTCACGCAGTGCAGAGGTGTGGGAGGAAAGGAGGGAGGATATCTTAGTGAGAAACACGAGGCGGAGCTGAGTTGGGTGGGGAGGGGGGTGGGGATGTAGAGAATGAGGATTTTAAAGAAGAGTCTAGATGGGTGGAAGAAGGTGAGATGCTCCAAGCAGAAGGTACCATGGGAGATGGGTGGGTGGGAAGAAGAGAAAAGGGAAGGGATTTGGACTGGATAAAGATGATGTTCCTCCTCCTGAGAGATTGTTAAAAAGGGGTGAATATACACATTTCGGATGCCAGTTAAAATGGATAAACCAGTAAAACCAGTGGTTTGAGCACTGACCCCACTTGTGGCCAGAAAAACAAAAAATTGATGTCTGGCAGAGGCAGTGTGTTTATTCCTTTTCCAGTGCTACTTCCCCTGGAAGCATTAAGAAAACCACCTCTCTAGGAACAGTAGCACCACTGCCAACATAGTTGGCATGTAAAAGTCACAGAATAAAAAAAATAGATGTGGAACTAGGACAAAATAATGTTGGATAAGTTACATTAACAATGGATAGGGTCTGATTACAACAATGGCCTACTGGAGGGAGTGAACTTGATGGGCTGCATAGAACAACTGTCTAATATTGAAGAACTTGACAAAATGGAGTGAATAGCAGATTTGAGACATTTGCTTTTATAAAGGAATACTGCAGCTTTAAAAGTTGCTTTTCTATTACCCGTGACCTATGCCTGTGACGCCAGTTTCTGTCACATCAGCCTTGCACAGATAGGTGCAATCCAAAGGTAAACTTGCCAGAATTCACTCAAAGTTGGTGGCCACAAACATCTGATAAAATAGATCTCCCTAACACAGGTCTTAGTGCAGTATAAAAGCAGATAAAAGTATTCAGGCAATACTGCATAACTTTACAGCTAAAGTGTTGCAGACTTAAAACAACTTCCTGATCAGTCAGCAAAGTAGGAAAGACATTAGAACAGACCCTTGGTACAAAAGGAATGTGTCGAAAAGGGAAATGGATTGTTCCGATATGAAAGTGTGAAGTACAGCTCCAGCCTTTAACATCTCTCTTTGTTATTCAGTGAAGTCCTTGCAAACTATTGTGATGGTTATGTGGAGACCTGGTGGCATAATACCAACTCTTTGAATCTGTGGGAAAGTGAAATTACCCAGTTTATACTGCTGATTCTTCATCAGGTAGCTCCTTGGTTGTAACACATGCATATTTTACAAGCCCATAGGAATACACGCTGCATACCCCTGTGAATGAGGGATTTGTTCCTAGTTTGCCATAAAGTTTTACTGGCATATGTTCTAATAGCAACAGCATGAAACTGATCTTCAAGGTGTGTCCTGTTTAAATTGATAGTGTCTCAGTAAATAATAAATCAGCCCAAATATATTGGATTGCACAAGTCAGATTTCATCCAACTTTGGATGAGGATCAACTTCCCAAAGGCAGTAGAACCATGGCCTATGCTTGTTAAGCACAGTGTAGAAACTATTACACATTTAAATAGAAGTTCAATTTCAGATTTAAACAAAATGTACAGTACTTTTATATTGGATTGAACAGTGTCAGAACCAGTTCAAACAGAAACTGTAGTAGTGGAGTTCAGAAACTGTAGTAGTAGAGTGCTGGGCTAGCAGTAGGGAGATCAGGAGCTTTGATCCCAGGCTTAGACTCAAATTGAGCTTTGTCAAGCAGCTGGATGAAGCACGGCCCTGCCTTTTTATATCGGTCAGTCAAAAGTCACTTTTCTACTAGTGTTATTTTAGTTTGGATTCTGGGAGGCTGGCATTGGAGAGTCAGCTTCTAGCATTTAAACTGATTCCCTTATCCCATTGGCAGAATCATAAAGTCGGGTTTTCCATGAGTATTTGATTCTGCTGCCAGGATAAGAGCCAAATTTGATGGAGTAACCCTGGGAGCCAGCTCATGAACACCATTCTCCCAGAATCTGAATTAAAAATGCCTCCAGTATAAAAGCAGCTTTGATGGGAGCTGTGGAGAAGGCGGTTACAATCCAGCCTGATTACAGGAAGAAATTTTGGGGGAGGGGTAAAGAGAAAAGACAACAATAAGGGGATATGCAGACATTCCAATGCAGAAAATTAGCACTACCTGACCAACAAATGTAAAAAAAAAACTGACAACTCATCCTGATTATGTGTAAAAACTAGTTGCACAGGTGTAACTTAATCTGTAGATATAGCCAACATTCCTTCACCCATATTGGAAAGGGATGGGGGTGAAACTACATAAAAACCTTAAGGGGAAGCACAAATGTTGAAGGCACAAAATTTATATTCTGGGGGACTGGGGACATGTCTTTCATAAAATTTTAGACTTTTGGCATTTACCAGTGTATTGGCATCCGCAATAAACATGAGCACTGCATTTTAACTTTTTTAAAAAAAAAATTAGAAGCTAGTTTCTATTTGCCATTTGGGAATGAATGACAAAAATTGGGTCTATGGTTCTGCTTTTGGGATAATGGAGCCAGATTAAGTAGTATAGACTCCCAGAGCAGGTGAAACAGACATTGGTCTCTCAGAATCCAACCTAAATGAATACTGACATAAAATCAGCTTCTGGGATAGGTCACACCCTAGTTTTGTTGTTTAGATGCATAGAAAGTCCTGTCAGTAGAAAGAGACAAACAAGCTGTCCTACAGGATCCCTACCAATTCCACCACTCAGCTTAATTGCACTGGCTAAATTAAGCGGCCTGCGCTTTCCCTTCTACTTTAATGTAGATTGAAGTACAGTACTGAGGGGATTAATGTCTCTTTGATCTATCAAAACTTTTAAGGGATAACAGTGATTCTGTATTACTTTCTGTGGTTCAATTATTCCCAACTTTTTTTTTGTAACGGAATTTATGTATACACTGGCAGCCGAGGTCAGTTATAGCTTTCTGTCACTGCACTGACGGAGATCTGATAACCCACAACAGGTTGGTAATCAAGTCTGGGACCTTCCTAGTTTGCATGGTAAAGGCACCATATAACTGAACCATTAAGACAAAATGGTCTTGGGCTTAATTCCTGGTATGTCCCAAGTCAGGGCAGCAATTGGAGTGCCTCAGTTATCCAATGGCAAGGAGAGGGGGGGGGAAATGAGAGAGGGTTTGTTATTCCTGACTCCTGCTTGCTATTCTGTATCGGCTGCTAAAAAAAGTGCACATGTGTACACTGAGCTTGGCTTGGACGCCCCCACAAACAGCCTGCTGAGATTCAATGTCCAGGCTCACATATGAATAGTTACTTGGTGCACTAAAGAAGGGCAGCTGACCCTGCCAAAGAAAAGGAGAAAAAAATGGGGGTGAGAAATTATAAGCAAGTAGAAGTACAAATAATAGTCAAATCATTTTGGAAAACATTGAAAGTACTCAGTAGATATTAACCAGAGGGGATGAATGATCCAAACTCAGAATAACCTTGACAGTGCAACATAAACCACAGCTCACAATAAGCAACAGTACAAGAAGATAACAGCCTTTGGATTCCAAAACTCACTGGTGAGCAGTGGTCTGGTTGAGCAAATGTAGCTGAACATAAGGTGCAAACAACCTCCTTTATAAACTGGAAGCATCAGTGGAATGTGAAACTTACCACTATGAAGTTTCATTATTTATTAATTAGCTTCCCTATGATCTATTAAAGAAGTATCTCTTGCAGACTTAGCAAATCCATTAACAATAAGTTCTTGAAAAATACTTCTTGTTTTTCAGTGGACTCCAACAATGTTCTCCAATTGTAGATAAATTTCTTCTTATCAGATATGCCTACCACTGCAGAGAAAAGATTAATATTTCTCCACAAGTAAAATATATCCCTTTATTGTCAGTGACCTATCATCACAAAAAGGCACTTTTAGAGCAACGGTTACCAAACTTTTTTTTTGCTGAGCCCCCCTTTGGAGATTCATGTCCCATTCACACATCCTCCTTTTTCTAAGAAACAGTAAAGATGGCAGAGTTCAATCCTATTCGTTTCAAAACTGGGGGAAAAAATTGAACGAATCTAGGGAGTGTGTGCCTCAATAGCCAACTGCTTCAAGGATCCCTACTTTCATGCAGCAGTCAGGAGGTGCCACAGAAATGTCTCCATTTAATTGATGCAGCCTTTCATTAGCTGGAGGAGGTGCATTACAGGGCGATCTCAGCACGGCATGGGAGGTTTGAATCTCCGCCGATTTCTAGAAACGGACATTTTGACCCATTAGAGCTGCTTCTGGTGCATGGTGACCGATTACTGTCACGCCAGAAGCAGCTGCGATGGGTCCAATGTCCACTTCTAGAAAGCAGCAGAGATTCAAACACCCAATGCTGCACTAAGATCGCTCCATAATGCACCTCCTCGGGTTACATGAGGCTGCATCCGTGGCTCTCCCTCTTGGCCAGCGTATCCTCCTTGTGCCGCCAACCTCGGCTGCCCCCCCCCCCTCCCAACCCGTTTGAGAATCTCTGATGCAGAGGAATAAAAGAAACTGGGGGGTGAAAAGGAAGTAAAGGGGGAGTATGGGAAAGAAAGATCTGGAATGAAAAAATTGATTGAAAATTACTACAAAATAGTCAATAAAGACTGCAAAGCAGAATAATTAACTTTCCCCTATCCATTTTTATACTTTCCCTCTCCCTCAATCAGATACTTAACTACCCAGTCCAAAACTAAGACTATAATCCTCTAAAGTATAATGGAGCAAGTTTAATGAACCTAGTAACAGTCTGCAAACATCTACTGCCTGCAGAAGAATTTTCTACACTTACATCAGATTAAATTATTGAATGGATACACAATAATACGAAAGAGATTCGTAAATTTACAACATTCAAGAATCAACAATGCACATGTAATCAGGCAGTGAGCTTCATATATTAACAAATAAGCAACTCTATTTTTCTCTTTGCTGGAGGTACACTGAAGAAAAGTGCCTCTATGCTACTATCTATGCTCCATCCAGAGAAAATGCCCAAGGAAATAATGAGTTCTCAAGGATAAGGGATGCTGTAAAAGGCTGTAAATTACTCATTGCAGTCAAAAAACAATGACCAGGTCATCCAACTTTCAGTATTAGAAGTTTCCAGAAAATCATTCTTCCCTGGTGAGGATCTATTGTAAATCAGTGAAACAGCACAAAAACTCATTGTGTGTGTGTGTGTGCGTGCGTGCGTGCTTATACTTAGCAGTGGAAAAGTTCCAGTCCGAAATTTGATCCCTTACTATTAATTGGGAAGAGATTAATCCCATCATTTAGATTGGAATTCACTCCATATTCCTGAGGTAAAGTGACCGTGTTAACCCACTGCACTGCTGAGCAGTCCCCTTTATTTTTCTTCCAATCTAATTTTCTCTTCCCAACCCCCAACCACCTTTCTGTGTCACGCTACGGTACAATTTCATAGACATCTGGCCAAAGTGGCCATTACTGATTTGTCACTAGGCTATTCAAGCATAAGCCACATTACAGCTAGGGTTGCCAACTCTGGTTGGAGGTATTCCTGGAGATGTGACCACGTGACATCTGCAAATGCTATTGCATTTATAGTATAAAGGTTGGGTTCCCTGTAGTTAAGTATTTTTGCTTGTGGTTTCATGTTGTGCGAGAAGTTCCGAGAACCAGGCGGCCACCTACGAGCAGGTGAGGAAGGGAAACTGAGAGCGGGGAAACCAGAGGTGGGGGGATCTTTGATTCAATCAGTAACTAATGGTAACTCACTGAAATTGCACCGATAAATAATAGTCATACTGGTAATATTCAGATTCCACTCATAACCGACAGTAATACTATCAGTGAGATATTGTAGTAGGTGTAACACCACAATATCCTATCTGTATCTAGTAGTAATCTTATGACCCGTTGATATTCACCCCGTTACATCCAGAATCCCCTGCACTGCTCAAGGTGCGGCCAGGCTCCCCAGTTGATGCCACTTTTAACAGGCCCCATGTCTCTCCCCATCTCCTTCAACTCTGGTTTGGACTTGGGTTGTGTGTGAAGGTGACAACACTGAATTGGAAGCCTCAGTCAAAGCCGATCTGTACTTGGACTTCACATGTCAAAAGTGGCCGGCACAGACCGACCTGAACCAATCAGAGAGATCACACAAAGGGCTTGGTGTTTGGGGCTCTTCTCACAGGAGACAATGTCCTAAATTCAGCTCAGCACTATCATTTCTAAACCACTCACTGGGTTCAAACTCAATAAAAGGAGAGTTATCATAGAGTGATACAAGAGGAGGCCATTCAGCCCCCAGTGCCTGTTGGCGCTCACTCATGTAACCCCATTCCCCTCAGATCTTTTTACATTCCTCTTTTTCAAATACTTATCCATTCCCTTTTAAATGATATTCTGGTCTCTGCCTCAATAGCTACTTGTAGTGAAGCATCCCATGTTCTAATAGCCCTCAGCACATAAAAAACCTTCCTCCTCCCTCCCCCCTGGTTCTTTCATTAAGAATCCTCTGTCTCCCTCCCTCACCCGACTCCCATTCCCCCTCCCTCACCCGACTCCCATTCCCCCTCCCTTAACCGATCCCCAATCCCCCTCCCTCACCCAACCCCCAATCCCCGTCTCCCTCTCTCCCACGCCACCCAAGTTCCAATCTCCCAATCTCCCTCTCTCCCCCCAACCCCTATTCCCATCTCCCTCTCTCCCGATAACCATTCCCCAGTCTCCCGATCACTCAGTCCATCTCCCTCTCCCCCAACCCTGGTCTGCTGTCTCCCACCCCCCTAGCCCTTATTCACCTTAGCTCTGCACCTCCCCCTGCTGCATCTCTCTCTTCTCTTCCCCCCCCCCACCCCAATAACCATTCCCAAGTCCCTCTCTCTCTCCTGATCTCCCATTCTCCAACACCCAGTCCCCTGTCTCCCCTCCCCTGACCCAGTCTGCTGTCTCCCACCCCACTTCTGAGCCCCAATCCTCTGCCCCACTAGCCCCTATTCACCCTAGCTCTGCATCTCTCCCCACTGCGTCTCTCTCTCTCGTTCTTCTCTTTCCCCCCTCACCCCACCGTCCAGACTCCCAGCAACCGGCCCGTTTCCGGTCACCCCGAAGGCAGGGGCAGGCTCTCTGCAGCTTCAGCCTGTGATGTCATGGAGCAGGGGGCCGTTGCTCTCACGGGCAGCTAGCAGCAGTGCTCAGGAGATTCATGCCCCATTCCACGAGACTTGGTGGGTTTGTAACCCTGGTTATAGCTAATCCCAATCCTGTCCTTACTAGATGTCCACTTATAGCAGGGGTTACTGGATACCAATCAGGAGCAGTGACACCGTGGCCAATTGTAGCTTCTCTACAGCTACCCTGGATAATGTCTGCTACAAACCAAGCTCATTGAAAAGGATTAAATACTTCTCTTTTATGAACCAACAAAATCCATGAATGCAGCTTTAAACACTTTGCCCTGATGCTGGCTCCCAGACAAATGCATGTAATTTACTCTGCGTACCTCAAAACAGTACGGAGCTAACCTGCTGGGGTTGTGAAACTAACAACAGCTCACAGCAGAGCAGAATAGGATTTACTGTATTAATGTCAGCTCATACTAATTTAAAGACTTAAATTAAGGATTTAATAACTGAGGAATTCATATGTAATAAAGTAGAGACTGTAGTAATACAAAATTAATACATCTCAACATTAAAGATATACTTAAAAGGGTAGAAGATTTAATCATGATCCCAATAAGTGCACTTAGATTTAAATTTTTACTATCTATCTAAGATTTATAACCAGGTCAGTTAATAAAATTATAGAAATTGAATCCAACAAGGGTACGCTTATCAGGAAATGCTGAACAGGCTGGGGCTCTTCTCTTCTAGAGGAGGATGAGTGGTGACCTGATAGAGGTCTTTAAGATAATGAAAGGGTTTGATAGGGTAGACTAGAGAAGAAGTTTCCACTTGTGGGAGAGTCCAAAACTAGATGTCATAAATATAAGATAGTTACTAATAAATCCAATAGGAAATTCAGGAGAAACTTCTTTACCCAAACAATGGGAAGAATGTGGAGCGTGCTACCACAAGGAGTAGTTGAGGCAAATAACAGATACATTTAAGGGGAAGCTAGATATGCACATGAGGGAGATAGGAATAGAAGGGTATGTTAATAGGGTTAGATGAAGAGGGGTAGGAGGAGGCTTGTGTGGAGCATAAATGCCGGCATAGGACAGTTGGGCCAAATGGCCTATTTCTGTGCTGTAAGTATCATAGTAGGCACAGCACAGGAGGAGGCCGTTCGGCCCATCACACCTCTTTGAAAGAGTTATCCAATTAGTCCTATACCCCTGCTCTTTCCCCATAGCCCTGTAAATTTTTCCCCCTTCAAGTATTTATCCAATTCCCTTTTGAAAGTTACAACTGAATCTGCTTCCACCACCCTTTCAGGCAGTGCATTCCAGATCATTACAACTTGCTGCATAAGATCAGAGTTTCTTATGCAGGCATTTACAACCCTGTTGGCTAAACCGGTGAAAGGCTGTATCATTGACACAAATCAGAACTTTACACTCAGCATCTAATATAAAGCTCAGAGAGGATATAGTGTCATTCATTTGGAATTAAAGGTGTCGCAGTAACATTCACGCACAGCCAAACATGCCATGATATTCACACGTAGCCAAAAGGTAGTTAATGGGTATACAAGCTAAATGTGTCTTAATGATATTCATATGTGACTAAACATGCCTGTCTTCAGAAGCGAGTATAAATGGAGAAAATTTGATAATTTGTTATCTTCCCCACACACTTCACAGCTTTGTGAAATCTGTATTCCTAAGAACCCCCAAAATCAGAACCATTAAGTAGAATTTAATCTCTCAAATATTGATCTTTATAAATCAACTGTTGTAGAAATAAATGCATTTTGGGAACTAATGTTTTTACATTAAAAACAACTTCTGTACTGGCCACTGTAGCACATCTCATATCTGCGCTACTTGTGAGTTATGTGGTCAGTGTTGCTCAGTGGTCTATAGCAAGTGACATGTTATTTTTTTCATCCCTTGGAAAATAAGTATTTGTAAATTACTGGGATTTATGACGTTAATGTTACAACACTAACAGAATATTATGCTACATTGATAAATACTGTTATCATTACAACATTTCCTACATTACAACAGTGACTACACTTCAAAAGTACTTAATTGGTTGTAAAGCGCTTTGGGACATCCTGAGGTTATGAAAGGCGCTATATAAATGCAAGTCTGTCTTTTTAATTTCTGACGTGCCTCTCAGCATTTGAGATCAAGAATGCTTAAGATCAACTTGTCCCCTCCCCATTTTCTCCACACCTCAAGGCTTGGTCTCATGCTAGGGTACGGTTCCATGGATATCAGACACATTCACCCACTGAGCCATCGGGGAATTATATTTTGTAATTTATGTACAAAAAAAGTAAACATATAAAATTGAGTTCTTGCTAATCTCTCAGAATTCCCCAAAGAAGCCACTTTACAGTCAAACTGATTAGTGCTCATTGGCTTGCGGTAAATATACCTTTTGTATATGAGTCCCTATTTTCAGTGCAGATCAGGTCATGTTGAGCCAGGGATTATCAGTGAGATGCAGTGTCAATATCAATCAGAGTCCACAATCGTCTTAAAAAGGGCAACGTCTGACAAGTAATTTAATTTTGAAGTCTTCAGTCCACATCACTGTTATTTTTACTGTTTCTAATATAATAATTCACTGCAATGAAGATACACAATAAGAGCATTGGGATACATATGTCACAAGTCGAAGGAGCACATGAATAATGATCAAACCTGCTTGAATGTCATTCCCTCTTAATATCTTCCTCTATATTTCCCACATTCATTGTTTTTCCAGTTTCTCCCATATTTATTGGCTAATCCATAGTTCAAGGGCTCTTTTATACAAACAGAAGATATTTTAAAATTGACTTGCTTTGCTGATGAGTAATACTTGCATATCAATCTGCAAGGCTCACTGCCAATTTCCAAGTAGCAAACAGTCTAACTATGCAGCAGTAATGATATCAAGTAGCTATGTGCTGCAAGGATCCCCTCCTTGATGTTAGTGAAAGTGTGTTTTTGCCTTCAACTTCAATGTAATATCTGCATCTGAGCTGTACAAAGGAGCCCTTCAACTGAGGATCAGTCTACAAAAGACAAATGAGATGTGAAAAACAAAAAAAATGGTAAATAAATACTTTTTTTCCCCCTGGCAGTCACTCTCCTCTTTGTGCTAAGCAGTTTGATGCTGTTTTTTGAACTTAGACCAAAATTTACTTAATACCAGCAGCAAGTTTATTGGTTGATAACTTACATAAGAACAGCCAAAGATGAGAAAAGGCCACGTGACCCATTAAAGTTCATCTGTCTGATAAAAAAGATTTGCATTTATATTGCACCTTTCACAACCACAGGATGTCCCAAAGTGCTTTACAGTCAATGAAGTACTCTTGAAGTGTAGTCACTGTTGTAATGTAGGAAACACAGCAGCCAAATTTGCGCACAGCAAGGACCAACAAACAACAATGAGGTAAACAACCAGATAATCTGTTTTAATGATGTTGGTTGAGGGATAAATATTGGCCAAGACATCACGAGAGCAGCTCCTCTTGGAATAATGCCATGGGATCTTTAACATCCACTTAAGAGGCAGACGGGGTCTCGGTTCATCCGAAAGCTGGTACCTCCAACAGTACAGCACTGAAGTGTCAGCTTAGATTATGTTCTCAAGTTTCTGGTGTGGATCTTGAACCCATGACCTTGTGACACAGAGGGGAGAGTGCCACCACTGAGCCAAGCTGACCCCGGTTATGAGATGTGGTTGGTTATCTCCAAGGTTGCAGGATTGAGAGGAGCACTGCCACATAACTCAAGTATAAACAATGCTGTGTGATCATTCAGTTATGTGTATGACTGACAGCTCCTTTTTGAATTGAATAGTCATTTATTTAAATCCGGTAAACCCTGGCTACTGTTTTGAGGGGTATTTAATAAGTTGAATTGTTCAAATCAGAAAGATTCGATTTGGAACCTTCAAGAGTTAGGTCAGACTGGTGCAACTCCCACAGTGGTGAGAAATGTAAGGAAAGAATCACTGTATATAATATGTTAATTCAAAAGAATCATTGTTTCGTATAGAGATTGCAAACATTGATTTCCTTTCAAGGAGTTGGGTGGTACAATTTCTACTATAATTAAATTATTTATTCACTTATTGTTAAATAAATTCTCTTTGATAATCAAAGTTTGAAATAAAGTGGACATTATCTTGGGCAGGTTACTGAAAGTTTACCTAGATATTAGAGCTGGTAAACATACTTGAGGTAATATGGAGCAGGGAATTCTAGACTAAGGTTAGAAAGGATCCAAAAATGAAAAAGAAACCTTACTTCTGGAATGTAAGGATTTCTATAGCTATAGGGAAATTTCTGTCATTCCACAAAGAATGATGAGCAGAGGCAGATGATAGCATTGATTTACATCAGATATAAAATCACCAATGGGGGCTGCAACCATTCCATAAAGAAAAGGTTAGTAGATGGCAGTTCTTTCAGGATCTTCTCTGGGAAGAATTGTAGCTGAACATTTCAAACTATGGGACTGCTCCATTTTAAACAACTTATACCTTTAGCTTCATTCTTCAAAAGACTGAATGTCTTGTTGTCTTTGTGGCAAAAGACATTGCATGATGTGGTAATAAGTGACACAGACCATAATGCCCCTAGGTACAATCCTTGGTTTCTATACAGTTATTTGAACTCAGGCAGAGTTCTCATTCTGCTCAACATCCGATGACTCCAAATGAAAAGTGCATATGTGTAGATATATGTTATGATGGCATTAGGCTCGACTGGACGAGAGTTGACTAGCCTGATTATCTGCCTAGGCTCACACATGAAGTAACCACTTAGGCAGTATATAACATGAGTCAGCACCTACATGAGAGGAGGAAGCAAAGGGGAGAAAATTGAGAAAGAAAGCAGAGGAGAGGTAGGAGGAGTAAAGAAGAAAAATATCTGTTCGAAGTTAACTAACTAGATCGCAAGCCTTACAATGTTCTAACCAGCTACCTTACTGTAAATATTCAGCAGCAGATTTATAAGTAAATGGGCCAGATTTTGCTGTAAAAATAACAATGAGGCTAATAGCGCTCACCGTTATTCATGTACAAATCGGACAGTAACTTTCGGCGACCGCATATGCGCAGTTAAACGCGGAAATCTGGAAGTTACTGTCAGAGATATGATGCTCCACCAAAAGCTGTGCGAAAACGACATCTTGTTGTCTGGCTCCCTGTTTAACAGCGTGAAGTTCCTGCACTTACCTCAGAGATACGGACTAAACTCGTCAAAAAAAGTTAGAGCTTATCTATTCCAGTGCAAGTTCCATTTTAACAGCGTGGTAAGTCTTAATTACTGCCAAACAACCTCTCTGGCACTGAAAATTAACTTTTATAAGTGTGGAATCTCATTCCTTCAGGTATTAATTATTGTTGGACATTTAAAAGAAATTAAATAAAAAATATTCTGTCTGCCTCTTAATCCAATCTTTCTTTCCCTTTCTTTATTTTGCTTACTATACCTGATTTGACGTTGAATTCACTATTCTAACTTGCGCTTCCTGGTTCAGTCCTTGCGCTGCTCATTAACGATTCTTCGGCCTGATAAGTTAAGGAGATACGCAGTTGCTTGCCCTGTTCACACTGGTCCCAAATGCCCTGTAGAGGGCACCATGCTGAATGGATTTCTAATTTACTGTAACTTGCCGTGTAAAAGCTCAAAGAAAGTCTATGGGCAAGTGCAAGTCTAATGAATGGCAGGGTCTGTTTGTTCGCCGCTCACAGCAAAATCCGACCCATTGTCTTTTTGTACTGCACTCAATATCATAGCTAATTGCATTACTTTGTAAGAAATAAAATTGGGCACTGAAGAGTGCTCTCTACTGTCCTAGAACTACTAATTTACAAATGAATGTTGACTGACAACATCAGTTTAAGGATGATAAATTGGTCATGGATAATGCACAAGTAACAGCCTAGGGACTACTGTTGAGCCAAAACATCACATACTTGAAAGGACTCTGACTTACTGTCCATAGAGCTGTATCATATTACATTAACAAGTGAAGTGTTCAAATGCACCCAATCTGTCTTCCATCAACAGTACGTCCCAGAAAAAACAAATTTTAAAAACACTTTGCAAAAATGATACATGCAATCAAATCTGGCACAGATATGCTCTTCGATTAAAATTTGATAAGAGCAGTGAAAACAATTTAAAAATTGGAAAATAATGAATTAGACATGCAAGACCTTGGGTTGTCAGTTTCTGCTAATGATTCTCTGTAAGGTTGCATGTTCATTCTACAGCAAGTTGGTCAATCCTACTGTTGAACTCACATGTCTAATTAGAGCGGGATTATGAAGCAGGGTCTATTTAGGGGCAACGAGTAATTAACCCTTTCATTACTGAATGCTGTTCTTTATGAGCAATGTTTTTGTACCACAATTTTTTAAAAACACAATTTTTGTATATTGTAGGTCAATAGCTAGGAGGTTATCAATATCAACTGTTTAGAAATGTCAAACAATAGAAATTTTCACAATTGCATTTATGATGCTGTAACACATAGCAACCAGAGGAATTCTTACCCCCTGGTGGTTTTGGCATGAAAGCCAGAAATTCTTAATCATGAATATGATTAGAATGGGAAAAAAAATTCCAAATTGTTGCTTTGATGTACCCAGCAGTTTCTTGACAGCAAAGATTGAATAATTAGTTATCTTTGGGGGAGGAATTCACTTCTAAGTTTTCCCTCTCCTTCAGTCTATCAACTATTTAAAGATATTAAGCAAACTATTCACAGCATCACTAACACTTCAGTTTTAACAAGTATTGCAGCCATGTTTAGAATCTCAAGAACAGTATTCTAACTACCATATCGCAGTAATGGCAGCAGTGTATCTGTTGGTTAGCTCACTGCAGGATATAAGTCAGAGAAAAAGAGTGATTGAGAGCACGCATACAGGCGATCCCATAAAAAAGATGGCCTTTTAGACAGTAAAACAATGTGCCCCTAAAGCAGTGTGTACTAGGTGAGCTGCTAGTCTAGTAGAGGGTGTCAGATTCTACATGGGGGTAGCTGTCTGATTCTGTGGTAGCATAGATGGAGTGTATGTTCTAGTTTCTGAAACAATTTGAATGAAATCAGCTCAGATCATCCAAATCTACATTCAATTTCTGAAATAATTTGAATAGTAATGTAACAAACAGATTTTTCAGCTTAAAAGAAAACTGACCAATATGGAAGCTGTAATTATACAAAGTATCTTCCCAGATAAATTTGTTCTTGCTCTCATATCTTAAGACATTCTTAGCTCATTTCCAAATCCTTGTTGGATTATGTACTTCAAAATTGTATGGGATCTCAAATATAATGCACTGATATTGATGTAAGCCCCTCTGCCTTGTATGGTGCCAAAATACTCTATGCTGAAACTCACAAGAAAACATGCGCTTTCCTTTACTGCTGCCAAAGTCTCTAGTTAGAATGAAAACAGCTCTATTAAATCTTTGATGTTTCATGCAAAACTTGGCAATGTATACAGCCAATTGGCATAAACCCAAGATTGAATACATTTCCACATAATGTCAGATCTAAGCAGTATTAGATTAGAACAAAAAAATACAAGCCAATTTTAGGGTTGGGAGGGACAAACTGCTTTGATTTAAGTCTCACCAATCTAATGATTTTCAAATGTGGCTTTCTTCTAGCTCCCATAATTCATCATTGGAGTGAGTGTAGAGAGAGAGAGAGAGAGACGGGTGGACAAGATGGAGACAGAGGTGCTTGAATCCACAACCTTCTGACTCAAAAACAAGTGTCCTGACACTGCACCAAGCTGACATTTGTAATTTATCCCTGATCAAAGGTCTAGAAACTACAGCAGACTGTAGCAAACTGTATGAGTTTAACTGGATTAACAGCCTCTCCAAAAGAGGAGCCTCAAAATTGTCACTTTTATTCACTAACAAAATAATTGTAATATGGTTCACATGTGTCCTTCCTGGTCTGCATGTATCAGCTGTTCACTGGATAAATAGGCTGACCCTTTGAGGGAACCAGGTGAGGTTTCTTAGGTTTGAGGCATCAGTTTCACACAAATACTGAATGGGAGGGGAATTTATGTAGAAATCAAACATCTAACTCGTGAGATTTTAGAAAGAATTTAGATATTTAATCCGCCAGCAAATAAAAATAATGCAAGTAATTTAACTTGATCATCTACCAGTTGATCATCTCTTCTGTGTGCAGATGACCTTTTGAGTGAGCTCCTGTGTGCTGCAAACACTTTTTCCAGTTCCCACTAAGTATTCAATCAAGTAATATAATTATCCACCATTGGTCTCTAAATACCCCAGTCTCACGGACACAAACTATTGCATTTATAGTGAAGGACTACTTCCCGAAGCAGTTCTCCAACATAGGCTCCTAGTTCCGTTGCAGTAGAAACTGCCCTGTTTATACCGCACGGTAGAGTATAAACAGCTGTATATGCATAAGCTTATGCAATTGCTTCAAGCTCAAAACAGGGCCTTGATATTTTTGCATTGTGATATTAGGCAAACCTTTAGCACATTCATCTAGAATTCCCCTCACCGCTATCTTAACATAGATATTAACCTATGTAAAATAAATATTAGCTAGCAAAGAAAGTAATATCAGATGAACACGCTAAGTTTTCATTCCTATTTTCCCCGTGTAATTTCAAATCTCGCAACTACTTCACAGGTGCTGGTACCTCACCCAGTGGCTGAGAAATGTTCACACAGTCCAGGAATTATGATGTGGAGATGCCGGTGATGGACTGGGGTTGACAATTGTAAACAATTTTACAACACCAAGTTATAGTCCAGCAATTTTATTTTAAATTCACAAGCTTTCGGAGATTTTCTCCTTCCTCAGGCAAATGTTTCAAGATCTCCTTGAAGCCTACGCATTTATACATATTGAACAATAATACATGGTGTTTACAGACTGCCCCTGCAACTGCCCGTTGCCAAGGCAATCACCGTGTTCAGACAGAGAGGTGTTACCTGCAGAACCTCCGAATACACATTCAACAAAAAAACAAACAGGGAAAAAAAACAGAGAAAAAAAAAACACAGAGAGAGGCAGAAACATCCGGAAGGCAGAGAGAGCCAGCAAATGACCCATTATATTAAAAACAGATAACATTTGTTCGCTGGTGGGGTAACGTGTAGCGTGACATGAACCCAAGATCCCGGTTGAGGCCGTCCTCATGGGTGCGGAACTTGGCTATCAATTTCTGCTCGACAATTTTGCGTTGTCGTGTGTCTCGAAGGCCGCCTTGGAATTATGAAACTGTTTTGCCAGCTGTACAGAGCAGGAGGTGGGAGTACTTTAGTCATTCAGCCCACTGGTGGTCAATTTTTTGGCCAGCCGCAAGTTGCTTTGTATCTGTGCTGCTATTGTAAGCAGTACTACCATCGGGGCATGGAGCTAAACTAGCAGTTTTGGTAGCTGCACCATGCCTCTGGTGACAAGAATTTCACTTGGTTCACAGTTGTAGTTTTCCATTGTTTTTAAAAGAGTGTGGTCAGCAGCAAGCTGCAAATATAAAGTTACAGAATGAATGCACCTTATGGGGATTCCATGGGCTGATCTCAAGCAGTGTTTGTTGAGTTAGCTAGGTAGCTCCTGGAGGTCCAGAGAGATGAGTAAATGTGAATATTTAAAAGTTATACTTTGAAAACTATACAAATGGAAGTGATCAACTCAAGTGCTTATATTTAATAGTAACCAGAGTAGATTATAATTTTCAATTTTATGTGTATTCAAAATGGAGTTAACATTTGGATTTTTGAGTACACCAGCAATCCAGAACATTCAAGGACTTGAGAGGAAAGGGGGGTTAGAGATAGGTAGTAGTTTGCAAGGACAGAGGGGTTAAGGGTGCATTTTTGAAGGGGGGGGGTGCGAATGATTACGGCAGATGTGAAAAAGAGTTTTAATAAATATGAAGAGTAAGAGAGTGGCTAAGAGAGATGAGGGCCCATTATCGGCAGATGCAGGTGATACGATAATAGATAACAAGGTAATGGCAGATTTATTAAACAAATACTTTGTATCCAGGTACAAAAAGCAATCAAAAAGCCTAATGGAATGTTGGCCTTTATCTCAAGGGGGCTAGATTACAAAGGGTCAGAAGTTTTGCTTCAGTTGCCTAGAGCCTTGGTCAGACCCCATCTGGAGTACTGCGTTCAGTTTTGGTCACCGCACCTCAGGAAGCATATGCGAAGGATATTGGAAGGGGTGCAGTGCAGATTAACCAGAATGGTACTGGGGCTTAGAGTGTTAAATTATGAAGTCAGGTTGCATTAACTTGGTTTGCATTCCCTTGAGTATAGAAGAATGGAGGAGTGATCTGATCAAGGTGTTTAAAATGATTTGATAGGGTAGATAAAGATAAACTATTTCCTCTGATGGGGGAAATCAAGAACAAGGGGGACATGGTCTTAAAATTAGAGCTAGGCCATTTAGGAGGGAAATCAGGAAGCACTTTTTCACACAAAGGGTTGTAGAAATTTGGAACTCTCTCCTCAAAGGCTGTGGATGCTGAGACAATTGGAACTTTCAAGACTGAGATTGACAAATTTTTGTTAGGCAAGGGTATCAAGAGATATGGAGCTGAGGCAGGTAAATGGAGTCGAGCTACAGATAAGCCATGATCTAATTGAATGGTAGAGCAGGCTCGAGGGCTGAATGGCCTACTCCTGTTCCTATGAGACTACAGTGCAATTGGAGGACTCGCATTGGAGAGTGTGGCTAGTTTTGTGGCCAGAGATTTGTTTAGATGGAGGGTTCGATGGACGGCTGTAAAAGATTGAGGGACTCATGGTGTATTTTAGTTACCGTGTAACTCACTTACGTCCAAAATTCCACAATCTTTTATGCCACGTCTCTGGGTGCAAATGAGGAGAAAACTCCAGGCCTGACTAGTCTGAAAACTGGACTTTAGTAACTGCGTGCTGGAGCCCCTCTCCCAGACGCCACTATTAATCTAAAAGCAGCAGTTAATGGCCCAAATTTTCCTGTCAAAATAACGGAGGTGCTAACTGCGCTCACTGTTATTTATGCGCAAATCACACAGCAATTTCAGGCGAGGGCAGATGTGAGGTTGAATGCGAAAATCCGGAAGTTGCTGTCCGAGATGCGCCACTCTGCTGTTAGCTTCCTGAAAACGGCATCGCGCTGTCTGACTCACCGTTCAAATACATTGAATGGCGTGAAGTTCTTGTACTTGCATGGTAGGTACAAAATAAACTTACCTCAGAAAGTTAGGGCTTGTCCATTTCAGTCTAAGTACCCTTTTTAATAGTGCGATAAGTGTTAATTACTGCCAAACAAACTCTCTGGCACTGAAAATTAACTATTAGAAGTGTGGAGTCTCATTCCTTCACCTTTTAATTGTTGTTGGAGATTTTTTAAAAAGTTAAGTACTTTTTTTAAAAACCTTTTCTTTTTCTCTCTCTTAATCCAATCTTTCTTTTTCTCTCTTTATTTCGCTTTCTGTACCTGATTTGACCATAATTCACTATTTTAAACTTACACTTCCTGGTTCAGATTCTGCACTGCTCATTTAACAATCCTTCAATCTGATTGGTTAAGGAGATACACAGTTACTTGCCCTGTTCACACAGGTCTCAGATGCCCTGTAGAGGGCGCCATGCGGTTTCCATCTCCCACTTACAGCAACTTCCACTGCAAGATCTCATGGAAATTAAACGGGCAAGGGCAAGTCTAACTAAAGGCAGGAGCATTTCCTTCACCAACTACAGTAAATTCTGCCCTTTATCTTGATGTCAGTTTCCTGTTGATTTGGAAATGAACTACTGCAACCAGTCAGCGGCCAACAGACAACTTACATCAGAGGACCATAACTACAATACAATGTTCATATTCATGATGCAACAAATACAGATATTCCGACAGGACCAATGCGCTTCAATGTTTTATAACTTTGTAAACTCAGGATTTAAAAAAAATGTCACGGGTTGAATGAAATAGACACTATTCAGAAACAATTGCACCAAAAAAAGCTCCTTCGCTCACATAAACAGAGAAAGAACATGTAATGATAAAAGGCTTTAAACTGCTGCATTAAAGAAAGGCACATTTTCTACTACTTTCAAACATACCTGCGGTTCCACTCGGTACAACTCCAAATAGCAGCAATCCGCTGGGATTTATAGAAGCGTTGTTTCCATGGAGAAAGTTTTAGTCACATTTATCGAGGTTACTTCAGTCGCTCTGCACTGGTATTAGTAAAAGATCGCCCCCAGGTTGTCTATAATCACAGCAGTTGGACCATCGCAACGTTGTCCCTCAGAATGGAAACACACCAATACCTTGAGCGCTCAATAGGCGAGAAGGTGGGTTAATTAAAGGGAACGAGCCACTCGCTCCCGTATTTTTGTCGGCAATGAGTTTTTTTTAAAAAGGCAACAGGACGAGGCGATAAAATAAAGTAAATTAAAATAACGAAAAAGAGCGAGACTAAGTAGAGAAACGATAAATAAATTAGAATATCAACTGCGTCCGAGCTGGAACTACTCAAACTCACTTCCTTACAGCTGGCAAAGAGAATAAAATTGCATCCTATGTGAGCTGGAATCAAACCTTACTGCCCGAGGTGAAAGGATAGTGCGCGACAAGAAATGCTGTAATTCTACTTTGAATAGTCAGCTAACATCCTAAAGACAAACACGGCTCAACGATAGGTTAGTGTTTTTTTTGTTGCTCGGTATCATGTCATATTTCCAGTTGGTTACTATATTCATTGCCATTAACCAAATCAAAATATTTTACGCTAGAATCAAAATGCTACACCTTCCTTCCATTCAATGGTACAGTTACCAGCTTTCCTAAAGACAATGCTGATCTTTGCTCCTCCAACTCTAGTCTTGATCATCCCGGTAAAGAAGCTTCCTCTATTCCTCCATTCTTTTCAACCATTACGATCAACATTGTGCTGACATTGGTACTCTAAAGTTATGGCAGCTGTTGTTAGCTCTCAAAACCCCCATTTCTATGAAAGTTCTAGTCTAACCCATAATTGTCAGTCATGGTCTTTCCCCTAATGATCTTGTTGCCTTGTTACTCAGCTCTGGAATTCTGCTTTTGAACACTTTTACAAGTCATCTGTCAATGCTTGGTACATCACAAGTCTTTGGCAGGGTCTGTTATTTTGCACTTCTAATTAAGATATTGGAGCAAACCTTTGACTTAGTGGTGGCATTCCCACCCCTGAGTCAGAAGGTGTAGGGTTTGAACCCTACTCCAGACATTCCTGGTCAGTGGAAACCAGACCTCTGGCTCTGAATTCTGGGTTGACATCTAGCATGATACTTGTGTCGTGTGGGTGTCATGCCATATAACACTAACCATCCTATCTGCTGGTATAAAGATGGTTATGGCCATGAAAGGAGCATTCATGTTATGGCATTTCAGACTGTTAATCAGCCTGTGAATACTCCCACTACTTTGCACTATTCTCCAAGGGAAGAGTGTGAATATATGAAAACAAGATAACCACCAAAGCTATGTCCATACTATTTGTGCTGTAAGTACTGGGCCGTTGACTCTTTCCCATTAACTCAAGGGTTCCCCAGAACTGTGTGCTCGCTCTCCATATCAATGACCTCTTCCACTTGTTATCGACCCTTATCCATTCTTTTCCTGATGATTCCACTCCACGTTCATCAACTTATGTCAGTTTGCACATCCTTAGTGCTCACAACATTCCATCTTTCACAGTGCAAATGTGCCTCCCTATTCTTGATCACCTCTGTGGCTACAGTGGGGAATGAAAATGTTGTTTCTTCAAATCTATAATGGTGCCAAATTTCCTGTCTATTTTTGCTGCAAGAGTAGCAGTGAGAACTGGGATGGGAACCTGTTACATCAGGTTCCTGCCATTCAACAATTATGCTGGTAGTGTGGTGGTTACGTAACACACCCATCTACACATGAATGGGTGATGACCTGTAATGAGGGAAATACATCAAACTTCCCATCAGTTGCATCCTAAAATGCTGGGTGCAAGGGCTGCATGTGCATCACTGCTGTCCAGTGATGCAAAGAGCCTTGAGCAATGGGTGGTAAATTTTAAATACACAGTTTTTCTAATACAGTTGATTGCAGAGCATAACAAGCCATCCTACACTGCCAGAAATGCCCAGCATTTTCCTTCCCTCCATAACTAACTGAGATAAGTGCTCCAGCAATGCAATAAATTTGCCTGCACCTGTCCAAAATTCCTGACTCCAGGAAATGAGAAAGGGTCAGGGGAACAGCCAAAGGGTGGGCGGAAGTTCTGTCGAGCCGCTTTTCCAGAAGCAGAGTGGGACCACAGGAAAGTCAGTCCAAATTTCCTTATGTCTTTCACAATATACAGCTAGACCTTTTACCAATCAACTTAGTCCATCAGCACTCTTGGCATTACTGTCTTCTTTGACCTCCAGTGGAACCTCCATATCATCTTCATTTCTGAAACTCCTCCAAGGAGCTTGGTTTCCTCTTTCATGCCAAACACATCATGTCTTTCAACTAAGCTGTATTTGTCCCTCCCACATGGTGACTTTGTACTAAAATTAGAAAATTAATCATTTGTAGCGTTGCTTGGCCTAGCATTAAGCTTGTTGACAGTAGTTGTATCATTATCAAGATTTATTACTGTAATATTTGTTAATTAAAATTAATGGCTACAGCACTTTACCAAATACGTCCTGACTCAAAACTGTGATGTAAGGCAATATTTGTTATATATTGTAAAGTCATTCCTGTGTAATCTAACAAAGGTAGCATATCTCAAATCTGGTGACATGCTAATCACACCTAATCATATTCTGGTTGGTTCAATACTGCTTTTGTTTAAATAGAGCCTAGAGATCAAAGCAAATGTTTATTTTATAATGTCATTAATTAGTGGAAGCTTAGACTATGCCTGATAATTAATTTGTACTTGCTTATAGGATTTCTGTGAGCGCATAGTTGTAATTAATTTTCTTGAATGATACCATCCCACAATTAAGCTCATGAAATCTCCCTTTCCCAAATGCATTTTACTAAGGTTTATAAGAATTTGTCTACAACCCTGACGGTAAAATATGACACACAATTACTTAAATTATTTTTTTCAACACACCTTCCACGCCCTCCCCCCCCCTCAAAGTGGTCCACTTAGTCTGCTTGGCTCCGTGGTAGCACTCTTGCCTCTGAGTAAAAAGGGGTCCAAGATTCCTCTTGAATTTGACAATATTACCTAGACTGGCATTCTAGTACAGTACTGAGGAAATGCTGCATTGTTGGAAATGCTGTCTTGCAGCTGAGACATTAAACCGAGGCCTTGTCATAAGATCATAAGACCATAAAACCATAAAAGATAGGAGCAGGAGTAGGCCATTCGGCCCCTCGAGCCTGCTCTGCCATTCAATGAGATCATGGCTGATCTGATTTTCACCTCAACTCCACTTGCCCGCCCTTTCCCCATATCCTTTGACTCCCTTGCTGATCAAAAATTTGTCTAACTCAGCCTTGAATGTATATAATGACTTAGCCTCTACAGCTTTTTGGGGTAAAGAATTCCAAAGATTCACGACCCTCTGGGAGAAGAACTTCCTCCTCATTTCCATCTTAAACGGGTGACCCCTTATTCTGAGACTATGCCCCCTAGTTTTAGATTCATCCATGAGGGTAACATCCTCTCAGCATCTACCCTATCGAGTCCCCTCAGAATCTTGTATGTTTCAATAAGATCTCCTCTCATTCTTCTAAACTCCAATGAGTATAGACACAACCTGTTCAATCTTTCCTCATAAGACAACCCTTCCATACCCAGAATCAACCTAGTGAACCTTCCCTGAACTGCCTCCAATGCAAGTATGTCCTTCCTGAAATAAGGGCACCAGAACTGTACCCAGTATTCCAGGTGTGGTCTCACCAGCACCCTGTACAGTTGTAGCATGACTTCCCTGCTTTTATGCTCCATCCCCCTAGAAATAAAAGCCAATATTCCATTTGCCTTCCGGATCACCTGCTGCACCTGTATGTTGACTTTTTGTGTTTCATGTACGCGGACACCCAGATCCCTCTGTACTGCAGCGTTTTGTGGTATTTCTCCATTCAAATAATATTTTGCTTTTTTATTTTTCCTCCCAAAGTGGATGACTTCACATTTTCCCACATTATATTCCATCTGCCAAATTTTTGCCCATTCGCTTAACCTATCAATATCCCTTTGCAGACACTTTTTGTCCTCATCGCAACTTGCTTTTCCACCTATCTTTGTATCATCAGCAAATTTGGCCACAAGACACTCTGTTCCTTCATCCAAGTCATTGATATATATTGTAAATAGTTGAGACCCCAGCACTGATCCCTGCGGCACCCCACTAGTTACAGATTGCCATTTTGAAAATGGCTCTTTTATCCCGACTCTTTGTTTTCTGTTAGTTAGCAAATCCTCTATCCATGCCAGTCATAGAGTCATACAGCACGGATAGAGGCCCTTCGGCCCATCGTGTCCGCGCCGGCCATCAAGCCCTGTCTACTCTAATCCCATATTCCAGCATTTGGTCCGTAGCCTTGTATGCTATGGCATTTCAAGTGCTCATCCAAATGCTTCTTGAATGTTGTGAGGGTTCCTGCCTCCACAACCCTTTCAGGCAGTGAGTTCCAGACTCCAACCACCCTCTGGGTGAAAAAGTCCTTTCTCAAATCCCCTCTAAACCTCCCGCCTTTTACCTTGAATCTATGTCCCCTTGTTATCGAACCCTCAACGAAGGGAAAAAGCTCCTTAGTATCCATCCTATCTGTGCCCCTCATAATTTTGTACACCTCAATCATGTCCCCCCTCAGCCTCCTCTGCTCCAAGGAAAACAAACCCAATCTTCCCAGTCTCTCTTCATAGCTGAAGTGCTCCAGCCCTGGTAACATCCTGGTGAATCTCCTCTGCACCCTCTCCAAAGCGATCACATCCTTCCTGTAGTGTGGCGACCAGAACTGCACACAGTACTCCAGCTGTGGCCTAACCAGTGTTTTATATAGCTCCATCATAACCTCCTTGCTCTTATATTCTATGCCTCGGCTAATAAAGGCAAGTATCCCATATGCCTTCTTTACCACCTTATCTACCTGTTCCGCCGCCTTCAGGGATCTGTGAACTTGCACACCAAGATCCCTCTGACCCTCTGTCTTGCCTAGGGTCCTCCCATTCATTGTGTATTCCCTTGCCTTGTTAGTCCCTCCAAAGTACATCACCTCGCACTTTTCCGGGTTAAATTCCATTTGCCACTGTTCCGCCCATCTGACCAACCCATCTATATCGTCCTGCAGACTGAGGCTATCCTCCTCGCTATTTACCACCCTACCAATTTTTGTATCATCAGCGAACTTACTGATCATACCTTTTACATTCATATCCAAGTCATTAATGTAGACCACAAACAGCAAGGGACCCAGTACCGATCCCTGTGGTACCCCACTGGCCACAGGCTTCCAGTCACAAAAACAACCTTCGACCATCACTCTCTGCCTTCTGCCACTAAGCCAGTTTTGTATCCAAAGTGCCAAGGCACCCTGGATTCCATGGGCTCGTACCTTCTTGACCAGTCTCCTGTGGGGGACTTTATCGAAGGCCTTACTGAAATCCATGTATACCACATCCACTGCGTTACCCTCATCCACACGCCTAGTCACCCCCTCAAAAAATTCAATCAAATTAGTCAGACATGATCTTCCCTTGACAAAGCCATGTTGACTATCCCTGATTAATCCTTGCTTCTCCAAATTTTGTCCTTCAGAATTTTTTCCAATAATTTTCCTACCACTGATGTTAGGCTCACTGGCGTGTAGTTCCCCGGTTTTTCCCTACTCCCCTTCTTGAATAATGGTACTACATTAGCGGTTCTCCAGTCCTCTGGCACATCCCCTGTGGCCAGAGAGGTTCTGAATATATGTGTTAGAGCCCCCGCAATCTCCTCCTTTGCCTCACACAGTAGCCTGGGATACATTTCGTCCGGGCCTGGGGATTTATCCATTTTTAGGCCTGCTAAAACCGCCAATACCTCCTCCCGCTCGATGTTAATATGTTCGAGTATATCACAGTCCCCCTGCCGTATTTCTATGTCTACATCGTCCCCAACACCATGAGCTCTTATCTTGTGCAGTAATCTTTTATGTGGCACCTTACTGAATGCCTTTTGGAAATCCAAATTTACTGCATCCATTGGTTCCCCTTCATCCACCCTGCCCGTTACTTCCTCAAAGAACTCTAATAAATTTGTCAGACATGATTTCCCCTTCATAAAACCATGTTGACTCTCCTTGATTGTATTATGAGTCTCCAAATGTCCTGCTACTACTTCCTTAATAATGGATTCTAGTATTTTCCCAATGATAGATGTTAGGCTAACTGCCTATAGTTACCTGCTTTCTGTCTCATTCCCTTCGTGAATAGGGGTGTTACGTTTGCGGTTTTCCAATCTGCTGGGACCTTTCCAGAATCTGGAATTCTGGAAGATTACAACCAATGCATCCACTATCTCTGTCGCCGCTTCCTTTAAGACCCTCGGATGCAAGCCATCAGGTCCAGGTGACTTGTCAGCCTTTAGACCCATTAGTTTACCTAATACTTTTTCTCTAGTGATAGTGATTGTTTTTAGTTCCTCCCTCCCCTTTGCCCTTTGATTTTCTACTATTATTGGTATATTATTAGTGTCTTCTACTGTGAAGACGGATATAAAATATCTGTTCAATTCCTCTGCCATTTCCTTGTTTTCCATTATTAATTCCCCAGTCTCATCCTCTAAGGGACCAATGTTTACTTTAGCTACCCTCTTTTTATATACTTGTAGAAGCTTTTATTGTCAGTTTTTATATTTCTTGCTAGTTTACTCTCATAATTTATTTTCTCCCTCTATTATTCTTTTAGTCATCCTTTGCTGGTTTTTAAAGTTTTTCCAATCTTCAGGCTTACCAGTAATCTTTGCCATGTTGTCTGTTTTTTCTTTTAACCTGATACCCTCCTTTACTTCCCTAGTTAGCCATAGTTGGTTCACCTTTTTTGTGGAGTCTTTCCTCCTCACAGGGATATATTTTTGTTGCAAGTCATAAAATATCTTTTTAAATGTTTGCCACTGCTTATCCACCATCATACCATCTAACCTGTTTACCCAGTCCACTTTAGCCAGTTCCGCCCTCATTCCTTTATAATTGCCCTTATTTAAGTTTAATACAGTCGTTTCAGACCCAAGATCCTCGCTCTCAAACTGGATGTGAAATTCTATCATGTTATGATCACTGCTTCCCAAGGGATCCTTTACTTTGAGATCATTAATTAATCATGTCATCTTGTCCCTATGGACATAAAAGATCCCACAATACTATTTGAAGAACGAGTGAGTTGTAGCAAACATCAATCCTCAACCAGCACCACCAAAACCGATTAACGAGTTATTTATCTCATTTGATGCTTATGGTACCATGCTGTGCACAAGTTGCTGCTGTATTTGCTTACATAACAACTATGACCACATTTCAAAAGTAATTAATTAGTTGTGAAACACTTTGGGCTGTGCTGAGAATGTGAAAGGTGCCAAATAAATGCAAATTCTTTCTTTCTTTCTTTCTAGCCATTTCATAAGTAATTAGCCTATTATTTCAACGTATCAATGAACTACAGCTTTTCTGTGTTCCTCTCCTTCCACACAATATTGTTCCACCACTTTTTTCTTGCTTCTCCCTCCCCAAATAATTAACAGGCTATTTCATTCATATCATTAGCACATATGAAAGTATGGACTAACAGAAGGTCATTTTATCCATCATGCTCACTCCTTCCACAAGCAACACACAGTCTAACCTCTCATGGTCTCTATCCACCCAGTTAATCACCTGAGAGACAGTTCTATATAAGTATTCATTGATCCCCAGGCAACAAAGTAAAACTCCAGAATATTCTTTCATCCTTACATCTATATTATTTGACTTGGACATGCTGCCCTCTAGAGATAACCGTTCATTCCTGATCCAGCAGCAAGGAACCATTGCGTCTTGTGGAGTACTTGATCACCTCGGTCTATACCTTTTCAGATAAATTCAAACCTCATTCCCAACCATACTTAATTAGTTCTTTTTTGAAGGAGTCAGTTAACTCGGCCTGAATTACTGTTCTTGGGAGTCGTTTCCACATTCCTTCCACTCTGCAAAGAAAATGTTTCTTCTAAATCTGTAGGCTCATTTGAGGCTTATTAGTTTCATGACATCTAAGCAGCAGAGAATATTTTTGCAAATCTGCTGTGTTTTGTTTAGGTCTTACAACCACTATGATTGTAAGAGTGCATGAAGTAAATGATCAATTTTTTAAAAAGTAATAAAATTACCACAACAACAACTTGCACATATAGATAGCACCTTTTTAACGCAGAAAAATGTTCCTGGGTGCTTCACAGAAGCATAATCAGACAAAAATGGACGCCAAGCCAAAGAATGAGATATTAGGAGGAGGGACTAAAAGTTTGATCATTGAGGTAGGTTTTAAGAAGCGTCTTAAAGGAGCAGAGGGAGGTGGAGATATTTATGGAGTGAATTCCAGAGCTTGGGGCCAAGGTGGCTGAAGGCATGGCTGCTATTGGTGGGGGGATGCACAGGGTTAGAACACAGAGTTCTTGGAGAGTTCTAGGGCTGGAGAAGGTTACAAAGAAAGGGAGGGGTGAGGCTATGAAGGGATGGAAACACAAGGATGAGAATTTTAAATTTGAGCGATTAGAGGACCGGGAACCAACGTAGGTCAGCGAGCACAGGGATGGTAGGCGAGCTGGACTTGGTGCAGGATAGGATATAGGCAGCAGAGTTTTGGTGAGCTGAAGTTTATGGAGGTTGGGAGAGCATTGGAATAGTCGAGTGTGTAAGTGACAAATGCGTGGATGAGGGTTTTGGCAGCAGATGGACTGAGGCAGGGGTTGAGGCAGGCGATGTTAAAGGTGGAAATAGGCAGTCTTTGTGATGGAGAAGATATATTCCTTTAAACTTTAAATGTTTCCTATATTTAATCTAGGATTCTAATATCCCACATTTTGCTATTTAAAACTTACTACTTCTACGATACAGTACCTGAATGCAATTCTTAGACAATAAGAATCTTCAACTGTAAGCTAATATATATGGCATTGTCTGGGATCGTGCATCAAGTCTGGTACTTCATGGATATTTAATATTTGAACTGTCAGGACCTTTGCAGCCATGGCATATCAGTTTGACTATATCTGGAGTCCTATACATCTCAGACAATGGTGTAATATGATACTGTTAAATAATTGAGAAACTAATTAGAAAATGACAGCACCCTTGCCACACAATATGTACACAAGGGGATTCACAAGGACTAAATTTAATAACTGATTCCCCTTTCAATGCAAAAATTAACCAATTCAAACCCAGAAAAAGTGGTCTTAAAGGACTTTAAAATTTACTACACAAGTAATGATGGGAAGGGTAGCTTTTAAATAGAGGATTGATGATCAGTAGAAGTTCACCTGTTAATCTTTCTTAATGAAGGCAGTTGACATGAAGCTCATTAATATTTTTTACTTTTAACTCTTTGTAGCATTTTTCAAAACTTCTTAGGCATTGGGTTCTTTACAAATCCTCAGTCTCCTGTGTTTAAATATATTACAATAGTAACATGAAACATGAGTCTTCAATGGAACTCAGTTGAAAACTAAGCATAGTTTTCACCCAATACAGTTTAACTTATTGTCTCAGCTTTGGCTGCATCAGGAATGAGTGCAAAACCATTTTGAAAAAGTTGAGTAGTTACCTCAGCAAACAGCTCAGACTATTTTTGTTCTCCAATTTTCTCCCATTCTCTTCTGAACATGCAGAATCTTGCTAGAAACCATTTCATAGGTATCTGCAGGTCTCTGACACTTCACCCAAGTAGCCATTCTTCATGTATGAATCTAAATAATGAGTATTGCAGGGTTATTCAACCATGGAAGGAATCCACTGCGGAACCCAATCCTATTGTCACCTGATGCCCTCACATGGGTAGGTTCCAGCAGGGGTCAAATGAATAGATATCAGGAGTTGGAAACCTGACTAATATTCCCCTCCCTAGCTGAGGTGCACCAAGATCAATTGTAGCACCCAACTACTCCCTGGCTGAGATCAGCTAACGGTGCAGAGCAGGAAATGAATCTGGAAATTTCTGTATGGTAAAGTGCTATATCAAGTTGTGCCTGTACACATTATGCCACTGGAGAAGCACCGGACCATTTAAAATTGTTTGCATTCTGATGGAAATTCTCCTCCCCCCCCCACAATGTTTTTTCATTTAAATATTTGCATATAAGTCAAAATAAAATTTAGAGAATGCAAACCAAAGCAATAAAGGGAAAAACATGACACATCAACAATTTCCATGTGATGACAACAGCTGTGATTGCAAACCTTCCATGTTTGGCAATACAAACATGAGATAAGGAATCTACTAAAAAGACATATGGGTTGAATTTTCACCTCTCTGCTCTGCCTGAGCGAGCCCTAAGTGTAGTCCACCTGAACAGACCTGAATCCATCTGTATTTGCAGGTTCTAGTCATTTATTATGGCTTCAAAGTGCACTCCCCCCCACCTTTCCTCTTCTCTCCCCCCCCCCCCACCGCCCCCAATGTAGCAATGGCTACTAGCTTCAGGCCTTTCAGTTGCTGTCCAAATAGCAGCCAGAAGGCTTACAGCCCTAATGATTCTCCTTGCTGCCCCTGAAAATAAAGTACTTATTTAGAAATGCAAGGAGATTGCTTGTAGTCCCCTTCTCACATCCTCCAATCTGAGAGGCTGGGTGCAACCTCCAAGGCCCATTTTCAGTGGACGCTGCAACCTTTGAGCCTCTGCCAGGTGAAGTCACAGGAAAATGATGTGGGAGGCATTCTGACATCACACATGCCATTTGCATTTGATAATGGGGGTGGTCTTAACCAATCCGTCCAGCAGAACCCAAGCGGGTGAGCAGCTAAAATCACCCAGGTTAGATGTTAGGCAGATCTTCCTTTCCCAGAGGATAGTACACCTTTGGAACAAATTGCCAGCTTGTGCTGACTTTCTGCAAACCTTCAAAAGAGATCTGGACCAGTTCCTGGCTGGGGTGGAGCTCACATCTTATAAAAAGCAGGTGAAATAACAGGAAATATAAGGATGGTCAATGTGGTCTCCTGGAATAGTTTTCAAGCATCTAATGGGTCGGAGAGGAATTTTCCAGATTATTTTTCCCTAATTGGTCTTGCATTTTTAATTTTTTTTCCTCTCTCAGTAGATTACATGGCTCCTGGTGGGTGGAGGGTGTCTAATCATGATGCTTCATGCATCACAACTGTATGGGGGCAGGCTTTATAGACCAGATGATCTTTTCCTGTCCGTCATTTTTGCATGTTCTCAGGTTACTTACCAACCCAGGAGCTGACGGTTCCTGATTTTAACCTGCTCAACTGAACAGGCAGCAAAGACACCCACCTAAAGCCAGTGGGATTCTTTTTTTATAGATGCTTGTTGGGTCCCGATGACATAGTCAGAACCCGACTGCTATTTTAACTTGGCAACCTGATTGGGAAGCTGCAGTGTGTTTCCTGCTAACCCAGCGGGGATGAGGATTGGGGCCAGATGAGGCTCAAAAAGTTATGTTTTTTTTTAAACTTTCCTTGTGGAGTCAGGA
This sequence comes from Heptranchias perlo, assembly GCF_035084215.1. Classification (NCBI taxonomy): domain Eukaryota; kingdom Metazoa; phylum Chordata; class Chondrichthyes; order Hexanchiformes; family Hexanchidae; genus Heptranchias; species Heptranchias perlo. The sequence continues at coordinate 51,911,167 of NC_090335.1, forward strand.
GGAGCTGGAGTGACCTGGTCTTGGCGGACAGCCTCCGAACCGGACTATAATTAGTCAGCTCCTGCTGACTTCCCGGCTGGAACGAGTGGGAAGTCGACCGGCGGGATTTAAATGAGTCCCACGAGTTAAAACAGTGCTGACCATTACGTGGTTGCTTGCTAAGTAAATATACACCTGTGAAGTACATTTACCTGTATTGTGTAAGCAAGTGTGATGTTTTCTACTAAAATTAGGGTATGTGGCTTAAAGGTGTCACTGTAGCCACACCTTTTAGCTAGTCAGAAATTTCTGTTGGACAACACTGAGTTAAAATACCCTGGACCTTATTTCTGGAGCAGAGAGTGAGTTTCTAACTCACCCGCCGAAAATTGGCCTGGAGTTAAAAATCGGGCTGAGAATCTCTGATTTGATAAATACTGTCAAAGTGACCAGGACCAAGCAGATTTAAATAACTGGTAATCCCCCAGAACTCTGTGTTCCTCCAACTCTAGCCTCTTGTGCATTCCTCCCTTCCTATGTCCCATCATTTTCAGCAATGTCTTCAGCTGTCTAGGCTCCACACTCTGGAATTCCCTCCCTAAACTCCTCAGTCTCTCCACTTCCCTCTCCTCCCTTAAGACCCTCCTTAAAACCCACTTCTCTGACCAAGCTTTAGTTCACCCCTCCTAATATCTTCTTTGGCTCAGCATCCATATTAGTCTGATGACACCATTGTGAAGTGCCTTGTGATGTTTTTCTACTTTAAAAGTGCCCAAGTTGTTGTATTATACCCATGATAGAATGGATTCCTTTTAGAAGGTGCTCTTTCTTGTAGCCCGGACAAGAACTGATGAAACAGCCACAATTGGGGCAGGCAGATTCAAATTGCAAACAGCCCTGTGATTCATTGGAAGATATAGCTTTTCTACTTGAGCTACTAAACTGACAAAAAAAGCTCAATTGTCCATGCTGATGACTTAGTGAGTAAACATGGTATTGCTCTAAACAGACGATGAAGTTCCTGGTTTGATCCCTCCTGTTCTGTGCTGAGTTAACTTAATTCAACCAAGTCAGAGAAGAGAACTACAACTGGCCACAGCACTACTAGGCTAGGGAAGAGGAAAAAAAAATCCTAATTGCTATCAGTGGTTCCTGTTGGAAAGTGCGTATGTGTGGACATTGGGAGAGACAGGTTTGGGCTTAGATGGCTTCCAGCACTCACCGTCTCAGCTCACACATGAAGAATGGTCACTTCAGTGGTACAGCTGGAACCATAGCCCAGCAGTCAATTCCTTCAGGAGAAGTGGGGTGGGGGGTAGGAATGGGGAAGAAGAATAATAAATAGAGGGTGCCTTATCAATAGGGATTCCTTTCATCAGTTCAAACCAAGAGTACTGCAGACACAAACAAGTTATGAATAACTGTCTTTCACATAGATAAACAAACATTTAGAACTTGTCATCACAGGAAAGCCATTTTGTTCATTCTATCAGTCAGTACGTTGAAGCTCAAAATTCCTTACGGATCTTCAACTGAATCTTAGAACACCATAGCTTTAAAATCACACTATGCAGCTAAAAGTGTACAAACAATTAACCATGCATATGAAGTTCTTATGTCTGCTATTTGAACAGTGGTGTTAACAATTTAAACAAAATTTCAAAGAAATTTCACATGGATGCGTTAAGCCTCTGCATATTTATATTCGCTCAGTGTAATTTCAAAGTTAATGTGTTGCTGACCACAAACCAGTGGATTTTTGTCCAATACGGACAGGTTGTGAAATTACCATTTGCTTCAAAAGAGTAAAAATACTTGATGAAGGAAAAGCTGTTGTGAATTGAAAAGTTTTAGATGACTAAAGTCAAAGTGCATGACATTCAAAAGCATCATATATTCCTGTATTCTCTAAATCACCTGTGTAAGGTAAGCTTTATCTGTATAATGATCAGTTTTGAATATTTAAGTAGGGTCTGTCAGAGTATAATAAATGAGAGGATAAAATAATCATATTTCTCTAGAACTTTAAACAGGTAGAGGCAGAGAATTAAATTACTAAAGAAGCCACACCCTGTTCATCTAAATAGCTGAGCCCTTTGTATATTTAATTATGGTTCATAATTTTCTGCGTTTGAAGCCAGAGTTATAAACCACGCATGATGCCATCTGTTTACATGCTGCCTTCATCTCACCGCAATTTACAGTATATTCAATTGTAGAAGACATGCTTATTTTATAAAGACAGCAGTCTAGTCTACTTCAACGGAAGTGTAATACTGTACTTTTCAAGGCCAGCACCCCCTCACCAACCACCCCCCCCAACTTAACTCCCTAAATAACTGCAAGGAGTGTATGAAGGAAGTTTTGAAGTTGCAAGGAAGCTGGTTGAATACTTTTGGACTAGCTTCCATCTCCCCATCAACACTGAGATTACCATGGTTGAAGTCACTAATATCCTATGTTATTATCCAAACTTGACCTCTCTATGGCTTTTGAAACAATTGACTGCTTCCGCCTCTTTCCCCTACTTCTCCTCTGTGGGACACCCATGGCACTGCCCTTTCATGGTACCATCGCCACATGTCTCAATGTAACCAGCATAGTTCCTGCAATGGCTTCTCCTCTCGAGTGCTGACAGTCACATCTAATGTGCCTTAATGTTCCATCCTTGGTCCCTCCTATTCCTCACATACATGATCCTCCTTAACAACATTATCTGTAAGCATGGGGTCAATTTCCATATATACATTGACGACCCAGGTTTACCTCTCAGTACCACCCTTGATTGTTGCTGCACTTCCAGTGTCAAGCCAGAAATGACCCAGAACTTCCTCCAGATAAACATTGAGACTGTTCAGTTCTAGGCAGAAATTCCCACTCCAGTGTTTGTTTTCATCCCTCTCCCTGCTTGCTCGCTCAGACTAAACCAAACAGTGTGCAACTTCCGTGTCCTGCTCTGAGCTGATAATCAAAACCTACATCCAAGAACATCTATTTCCCTCTCTAAAATATCACCCACCTCTGCTCCTACCATTCACACTGCGGATGAAATCTTCATTCCATATGTTTGGTCAATTCCAAGCTGGACTTTTCCTATGTTTTCCTCACTGACCTCTCTAGCTCCAGCCTACACAAACTCCAGCTCATGCAGAACTCTGTCACCCACATTGTATCCTGTGCTATTTCCCGCTTACCTATCACTCCTATCCTCGGTTTCCCATCCCTCAATACATTGATTTAAAAATCCTAGTTCTTGGTTACATGGGCTTACTCCACTCTACCTCTGCAAACTTTCACCATTGATGGCACAGCCCTCAACCATCGTGGTCCTGCTTTCTGGAATTCTCTTCTTAAACCCCTTCTACATTGCCTCCTGAAAACCCACCTTTTTTACTTTGTCTGGTCACCTCCCCCACCCCTGCATTCTTTTCACAATTCCTTTTCGGTGTCTGAATTTACTTCCTCTCCACCCCTGTGAAGTACTTTAGGACATTTAGCTATGTTAAAAGCACTTTATAGGTTGCAGTTGTTACATTAGTGATGTTCTTATAATACTTCCACGGAACTATCTTTGAGATTTATAATATTGAACAAAAGAAGTCCTTTGGCTGGGAACCTGTAGGAAGTATTTTACCTGGTGACCAACTATATACACAATAATGTCATCACACTGGCAGCTTTAAATTACTCGGTTTCATTTTGCAGCATCTCTGGATGGCACTGAGCTGATTATTTTTGAGAAATAATTGTATTGATAAGCATCACATTTTTTTAAAATCATAATTTTGCAGTGCATCTGGTCTCATCACTGCCAATGGAAGATGGTAATTATTCATTTATCTGCTAGAGTCTAGCCAGAGTAAATATATCCTAATCTCTAAGTAGTCCTAAACTGTCTTGTTTGATGTTTTATATTTACAATCAAAGCCAGTTTTTTTTTAAAACTACACAATGGAATCCTCTTAAGCCCGTGCCACAGATCAGTGTATCACAAATTGTGAAAAATTAGTTATACTGTATACTTTACAGGAACACAATGTTCTTTTGTGGTTTGGTGCAGGCTTTAAGTCCTTCACCATTGTAAATATTGCTTAATTTTATCTCTGGATCTTGTTACAAAACTTTGATAGAGGAGAAAATCATGGAACATTAAAGAGAAAACAAAAGTTAATGGGACCCATAACATATTGTACCATTTTACTGGTAAAATCTGAATTTTCATTAACCATTTTGGCTTGGAGACACTTACGTGCTTAATAAATAATTATATTGAATTACATTTTTAAAATTAGGATAACACACCCTGAATTCTACAAGTCTGGAGCAGACTATTTGGCCATTTGTATCCAGGAACTTTACAATATGTGATAGAAATATTAGAAATTAACATGAAACCCCCATTCATTATTTCGGATCTCTTCAAAAGATTCAAAATTGTCAGTCTGATTTTTTGACTCTATTTCTCCTTAGAAAATAGGGGGGGATTTTAGGAGGCAAATGTGGGTGCGTTGGGGGGGTTCCGAAAACCGCGCAAATCCCGTTTGGGTTCGGAAGCCGGCTCCAACCCGCCAGCTTCCAAGTTTCCAGGGACCCACCTGTGTGCGAGCGGGCGACTCGAAACCGGAAGTCCTGCCGCCAATTAAAGCCGGCGGGATGACAGTTAAAGAGCCAAATGTACCTCATTGAGGTACTTAAGGCACTTTACCTGTGACAGAGTAAGTGATTAGAAAGATTTTTAACTTAACTGGGTGGCTTGCCCACCGTTTCTGATTCACGCCATTTAAAACACTAAATGCACCTACCTTTGAAACCTGCTGCGATATCCGTTGTCTTCTGCTCCGATGTCCCTCTCTTCACCATCCCGATGTCTTTTCTCCATCCCCCCGATCTTCCCCCGATGTTCCAAGCCTCCACAATCTCCCCCTCCCCTCTCCTCCCCCGCCCCCCCGGTCTTCCAGTCCAGCGCCGGATGACGTCTGGCTCTCTCTCTTTCCTGCACCCCCCTTCCCCCCTCAACTCCTCGCGTTGCAGTTCCTGATGGCAGCCAGCCTGTCAATTAGGCTAGCTGCTGGGTGTGAAACCCGGAGAGGACGTTAATCATCAGCAATTAACGTGCGATCGCGTTGGAAATGGTAAGTTTGGTTCATGCGGGTTTGCCACATGCCCAATCGCCGCCCTGCTGCCAACCCGCCTCCCTGCTAATATCAGCTGTCAAATAGGATCACCTCTTTCATTTCAATGGAAAAATTTAAATTTTAAGGGCACCAAAGCTGAATGTTAAGCAACCTACTCATCCAAGGTGAATTCAGAGCCTTAGTGATGAGGAGTGGGTTAGACCTATGAAGCATGTGAGGCTGGAAATTTTTTTTAAAAACAATATTTTTCCCAATAGAATAAATCTTAGGGTTCAATTGTTATCTTTTGCTCCTATGGCACCTGGGGGGCTTCCCTCCCCTGAATGGCACTGTTTTTGAAAAAAGAGGCCACATTTAAACTTTATAGGATTCAATGAAGTGGGAAACATTAAGAATACAACATGGTGTTCATTCATTATTTATTTAGGCATGGAGGACATACATTCAGGTTTGTAAAACTTGTTTAGCCTGAAGAACATGCACTCCGAAAAGTCATTATTGAGCCGGCAACAGGGCAGAAATGTAGCTGGTCAGTGTACTCTCTTCATATTAATCCAAGTTAACAATTCTTGGCAAAGGAGAGGGATTACAATTTCATTATAATATTTATTTACAACTTACTGTATTTTTAAAACTTTACTATTTTAATTTTAAATTTCTTGTTTGCATTAAAATTACTCTAATCAGTGAGTTCCAGTATTAAGTGAATGAAGTTGTAGAAAGATCCCAAGGCCGCTACAATTCAGCATCCAATTGTTTCTTAAAATATACCAGGATTGTTGTATCCATACATTATTTGCATACATTGATCATTCTTTGTCCAAAGAAGAATTTCTTGAAATCAGTACAAATTTATATTTTACTCTTTTGAACCTATGTCCCCTTGTCCTATTCTCGCATATTAACTTAAAGTAATATTCTGGGCATACCTCATCCACTCCCTTAACGACCTTTTTTATAAACCTCTCGTGTCTCCTTTCCAGGCTAAAAAGCTCAAGTTTCTCCAGTCTCTCCACACAACTCAGAATTTTGACACGAGGCTTCAGCCTTGTGGCTCTGCACTGCATTGACTCCAGCATTTGAATGTCTCCCTTGTGTCTCAACAACCAGAACTGGACGCAGTACTCAAGGTAAGGTCTGACCAGAACCCTGTACAGTATCACATCCTCTGACTATAGTTTAATATTCTGTTGGCTTTGTTGATTAAATGGGTAAAGAAGGTTTACACTCCTGTGTAACTCTCTTGCATACAGTGTTTCCTGTAACACTGTCTATTGTATAGAGAAGTTGAAAAGCACAGTTTCTCACCACTGGCTAGATCATCAAGGAATATGTTAATCTTGAGGGATATGTGGTTGTATCCATGCTAAATGGATGCACAAATAAGAATCGGATGATGGACAGTTTACTTAGTAAGTGAGGAAAGCCTCATAATCCACTTGTAACAAACTCATAAATGGGTAAAGAAGGTTTTACTCCCAAGAGGGATTCATTCAGCTTTCCTTTCCTTAGAAATTTCTAAAAATGCAGTAATAAACATTGAGCATGGTTCAACTAATGATTCCAGTAACATTGTTGATTGAAATTTTAGGGAAACAGAGCAGGGTAGCAGTTAAAATGGAGCATCTCTCAATTTCCCGTTCTGTTTTTGCCGATTTGTGATTTTGTGGTTTTGGTGGCGGATAAGGCTTCTGCTGGACTCCTCCGGGCCCCATAAGGAAAGTCTGCCAAAGAAAAACCACCCCCCCACCACCCTCTCAGACTTACCGTGCCGCCAACAACCTTTTGCCGATGCTGATGGGGGGGCCTCTGGGCTGCCCAATTTTCATATTTCCCCACTGGCCAGGTGCTGCTCTCTGCCGGTAATGGCTGAGCAGCTGACCGGTGGATTCAAATGAGGCCCTGTAATTAAAATGTGCAGGGTCTCCGACTCTCACTCCTCCGCAGGACTGCCGTCCACTCCCACCGGCTTTCCACCAGGTGTTAAAATCATCCCTTTTATATTTTTCTAGGAAAACATTTTTATAATATTTTGCTTACTACAAGAATGCCATAAGGTTATAGTGAGAGTTTCAAGCTGTTTGAATCTATTGCAATGTATAAATCTTTTCATTATAAAAGGATTACAACAGAGCCACTATATGGAGACATTCACCTGGGCAACAGCCATCCCAAAATGCACTGCACGAGAGACAAGACAGTGCTATCCTGCACTAAACCACACAAAAGCAAAAATAATAACCTAAGATTGTGCAGAGGAATGAAGAGATAATGACTGGAATAATTAAAAGGTAAGGAAATTTGACCACAATAGTGTTTTTAAAAAAAATCTTCCAAGTTACCCTGTAATTTATAGAAATATGATCTCTGTCCCCTTCGTGGGTGAGATTAGTACTCGTATTGTAAAACCGTAAAATGTTTTTATGTCTGGAATCTCAAGTTCATGAATTCTAAGCATTCAGTGAACAGTTGTATCATCTGGCTCCTCAGTGGAACATCCTGTGCCAAATTCAACAGATTAGATTGGAAAGAACTGAAAATCACTTTTAAAGCCCTTTTCTATTTAGTAGAAATACAAGATTACTAAGACAGGAAGCACAGCAGGGGCTGATGATGCAACATAGACAGACTAATTGGTATGTATCAGTCTGCGCTATGTAATATTTACACTGTAGTAGAACTCACATTGTTGAAATCTAATACAGTTGGAGTAAAGTGAGGACAGTAACACTGGAACTCCAAGCTCCAGGTACCACAATGGCATCCCTCGGTGCTTAGGGTATCTTCACACAAGGTTATCAGGAGTTCTCTTCAGTTTTACTCATCTCCTGACTCCATCCCCCTCCCCAGCCACTGTCTCAGACTGAACCAAATTGTTCTGAACTTCGGCATCCTATTTCTGAGCTGAGTGTCTGACCCCATAGCCTCTCCATCACAAAGACTGCCTACTTCCACCTCATAACGTTACTTGTCTCCACCCCTACCTCAGCCCATCCGCCTCATCCACACCTTTTGTCATCTCCAGACTTGACAATTTCAATGCCTCCCTGGGCGGCTTCCCATCCTCCACCTTCTGTAAACTTCAGATCCTCCAAAACTCTGTTACCCATATCCTATTCCATCCTGCTCGTCCATCACCCCTGGTCTCACTGACCTACATTAACTACCGGCCTTGCAAGTCTCAAAATTAAGATCTTATCCTCGTGTTTAAATCCCTCCATTGCCTCACCTTTCCTATCTTGATAACCTCCTGCAGCACTACAACCTATCAAACTCTCCGTTCCTTTGATTCTGCCCTCTTGTGCATACTCCCCTCTCTTCACCCACCATTGTTGGGCTAGTCGCCATTCTCTGGCAGTCCTTTCCTAGACCCCTTTTGCCTCTCCACCTGCCTTTCCTTTTTTAAGACCCTCCTTTAAACCCACTTCGTTGACTAGATTTTTGATCACTGCTCTTAATATCTTCTTCTTTAGCTCAGTGTCCATTTTTTCCTTATGCCTCTGTGAAGCACTTTGGAATGTCTTTCTACATTAAAGGTGTGATATAAATGTAAATTGTTGTTGTGTTTCTACTGGCACTATATCAGTATAGTCTCAATAAAAGGATTTTTGTTGCCCATAGTGGAGATCTTAGTGGATTCACTACAATGTGAAGGTTGAAATAAAAACAGAAATTGCTGGAAATACGTAGCCGGTCACTAAGCAATTGTACAGAGAAAATACAGATTATTCATATATTGGGTGTAAACTGTGACAAAAAAAGATATTTTTGTCTATTATTGTTTCAGTAACTCAGCTTAAAACTCTGATACAATGTTGCAAGATTTGTTATTGTTATGGACTTTGGTAACAAGCTTGTGAGGCAATCTAATGCACAGTTTTAAAATATACACTGATTTTGTGTTTGGTTCAGTTTGTATCTGACTGATAATCCCTTTTCCGGGAAATAAGTAAGACTATTTTCTTTGAATTTTGGCTTAACAGTGGAGAATCTCATGGGCAACTGGAGAATCTATAAGGAAAGACAGTTTGAAAATCTTATCAAACAGCCAGGAGACTGACAAAAGTTGATATTCCTGAAAGAGAAAGACTATAGGCCCGATTTTAACTCTGCCTGGGAATGGGAATGGGGTAGGTGGGTGATTAAGATAGCAGTAGTGTACTTACCACTGTGTTCCCAATGTGCTTCTTCCCCCCCTGCCATTTTAACTGTGCAGCTTTTGGATTTGGGACAGGTGCCAGCTTGGACCTTATAAATATATTAAAATCAGGGTACTATAAAGCAATTAGGACCCTTGCTTCATTTTAACTACAGATCACGGGAGTCCTGCTCAGTACCTGACCCACCATTAAAATCTGAAGCAGTATTTCAAGGGGCACTCAGCTGCAGGTAAGTGGATCATAGGATCGTTCTGCTGTCTGTTTTGCCAGGAGAGTTTCCAACTTCCAGATCGCCTCTTTTGAACTTTTTTTTTGGCTTATCATCCCCAGTGAGCTTTCTGTGCATACCATGGGTGCTATTATTGCTAGTTTCATTTGGATGGAGGAATAGTTACAGAAACATGAGCAGCAGCTGTACCAGCCACAGCAATTTGCAGCAGCTGCATCTATCAGCAGACAGCAGGTGGTGCGGGTGGCTGCTCGTAGGAGGCCATACCCAGTGCATAGGCCTAGAGTCACTTTCTTGGATCTATCTGAAAAGTAATGCATCAGAAAGGCTGCGCTTCTCCTGACAGGATAGCGCAGACCTCTGCAGTCTCCTGCAACAGGACCTACTACCTGCTGGACTACTTTGCCTGTGGCTGTGAAAGTCACTACAGCCCTTAACTTCTTCGCCACTGGCCCCTTTTTAGTTTGTTACAGGGGACATCAGCTGCATCTCCCAGTCTGCAGTACACAGCTGCATTAAGCAGGTCTCTAATGTCCCACTCACTAGGGTTCAGCAGTACGTCACTGTCCCCATTGACCTCAACAGTCAACACGAGAGAGCTCGGGGATTTTCAGCTGTGGCTGGCTTCCCTCACATCCAGAGTGTCACTGACTGCACACATTGCAATCAGGGCACCAGAACACCAGCCAGCAGGATTTTTCAATAGAAAGGGCTACCACTCCATTAACACTCAGCTCGTGTCCAATCACAGAAACAGGATCATGCAAGTTTCTGCAAGGTATCCAGGCAGTTGTCACAACACATTTATCTTGTGCCAGTCCATCATCCACCCAATATTCAGCCCTTCCAGGAACGTGGCAGGATGGTTTCTGGGGGACAATCACAGGTGACTCATAACATCCCTTCACAACCCACAACTCTTGAGCAACAAAGGTATAATCAAAGACAGGAGCCACCAGCATTGTTATTGAGCATACCATAAGGCTACTGAAGCAGAAGTTCAGGCGTCTCAACAGGTCCAGGAGCTCCCTGCAATATTCCCCACAGAGACACTCTCGCAATCATAGTGCTGTGCTGCATACTGCATAACCGTGCCATTTGGAGGAGGCACAGTGGCAGTCCTCATCAGACTAGGAAGACCAGGCGTGGATGAGGAAACATCAGCAGCAGCAGGAGAGCCACCTCAATGCCTTGCAGCAAGAGATGTGAGGGATCAGCTAATTGCTTTGTGAACCAGCTGACCTCATTCCCCTGCCATGAAACGATGCAGAATCAGAAGTTGCTATTAAACCACATTGCAGAACAAAGTACCAAAGGTCAATAATTTAATGGCAAAAATAATAATTGCCAACCAATCATTTCTCACCCAAGTGATCAATCCATGGTGTGTTTCTTAAAAGAAGGTTTACCAACCCTATGTGATACTCTCCTCGTGGCCTCAGCAAAGCTGGTGGAAGGCTGCTGTTTCTCATGTTGGGACCCTTGAGGTGCTTGTGGCTGGGGCTTGGTCCTGTGAAGCATTCTGCTGCCGGGGCAGTCTGGCCCAGCTAACTTGCTGGCACCGAGGTGGCTACTGGTTGAGAGAGTGGCGAAGGAGCAGCTGTGCTAATATCCTAAGAGAGTGTTGCTCCCACCGTGCCACTGCCACACTTGTGGGGCTGAAGCTCACCATTTCCACTGATCTGCGGGAGAGCAAACTGTGGTAGATGAGTGACTCCTTTAAAGCCCCTATCCATTTGCTCCACCAAGGTGGATGTCTGCCTCTCCAAAGCAGAGCACAGATTTGAGCCCAGGGTAACTGTATGGCAATCATTTGACCTTCCACAAAAGCTGAAAAGGCTGGTGACGCTGACTCCCATTGTCAGGGCCTGGCTACAGCATCCCTGGAGGTGACCACACTCTCCACGGTAGACCGTAGAGTACTGATGACACCACACAGGCTGGAAGTGGACTCCTCCATACTCTCAGCCATAGTGCTGAAACTCCTTGGTGGGCACTCCATTATCTTCTATCACTACCTTTATGAGGCAAGCAGCTTTCTTTTTATGGCTGAGCCCCTGAAGTCCTCATCTCTCTGCTCAGCAGAGTTGGGAGAGGATATCTCCCTCTGACGAGTTATCTCCTGGGCTGTACATGCCACCAGAACCTGCTGCTGCTGATTCGTACTGGGTGTTTCACCACGAGCAGACCCCTGTAACTCAGCTTGAAGTTGTGATGCTTGCTGCATATTTGCTGAAGTGAATAAAAGGTTACAAATAATCAATCATACTGCTTAGGCAAGCTACCAGCCTCCCCATCCCCAGTGCTCATGGCTCTGCCTGGGCCAATGATCTGCAGGGCTTCTTGCTCTGCTTGGGTGAGGATGATGATATTGGCAACTCCTCACCCTTGTCTTGGTCTCCTCCCTTGCATTATGTGCTGTCTTGTCCTGCAGAAAGAGAGGGGGAGATTTAGTGAGTGGCTGTTGCAAAGGTAAGTGCAGATGTGTAGGGCTTGTGCATATAGTGCGTGTCTTGAGAGGTGGAGAATTAGCAAGATGGGGAGTTGATGAGCGTAAAGGGAAGTGTGTGTAATGTGAAGTGAGGAAGGAATGCTGGATGGAGTTGATTGTGTAAGTGCTAGAATGTGAGAAGAGAATGGTGTCGGTATGTGATGGAAAGGAAAAAGTATGATTGGAATGGGAGGAGTTGGTGAAATGTGCCCTTGTGAATATATGCTGAAGGATGTGATGGAGATTGGTGGGGGAGGGGGTGAAAGGAGTGCTGTCAGATGCTGTTGAGAGGTGGAGGGATGAAGAGCTGTACTCACCTTTGCTGCTCTTGTGAATTCATTGAACCCAGATTCCGGGGATGATGCTGGTGGCACTGACCGTTCCAGTCACCTCTCTCCAGGGCTGCTTCATAGTGATCTTGGGGCTGCTGCTACAGCTGTTGGGGCACAGTACGTCCCTGCTTGCCCTGACTTCCTCCATTAGGCCAGAATCGGAAAACCGGGGGCAGTCCTTCTATTCATCTGCACTGCCAAAATATTTTGAAGCACTATTCCAGAAGAAAATAAAACCAGGGAATGCAATCTCACTTTGAAGTGCATCCCCGCTGTAAATAGGCCTTGGGAGGCCGGAAATTGTGCGCGTCATGTGGGCAGGCTGCCCGATTCCCATATGATCAGGAGGGCAGTCAAATGGAAATGAGGCCCGGGAGTTACAATTGAGTCTCACACCAACGACGTCATGGGAGTTTGTAGCACGCTCTCCCCGCCTGCCCGATTCGTGCCCCAAGTTAAAATTGGGGTTGATCTGCATTTAAAAGTCAGTTATAAAAAATCAAGTTAGCTCTGCAATCTATTATTTTATTTGCTCAAGGTAGATAATAGATGTTCTACTGTAAATATAACTTCTATTACTGTTAGATCATTTACTTGTCTAATAAATTTGTTTCATGTCTGAATCTTTAAACCAAATCTACTGTGAGGCTTTACAACTTTCAAGCCTGAAGGGCAAGGCAAAATATAGTCCTGTGCTTAATCGCAGTTACCAAACAGGATTTGCTGTTCATTTACTAAGGCACGTTACTGAAACCTTTCCTAGATTTCCCGGCAAGGATAGACATGCTTGAAGGTTTGGGGAGTTGACACACAACAGTGAGTGATCTGAAATACAAAAACCAAATAACCTTGGGTAATAATGTTTTAAAAGACCCAAAAACTGAAGACAATATGAAGGTTGTAGAATAAACAGTCGAATAGTTACAGTCAGAATTGTTTACTATATGGAGTGGCTTTAAGGGCAAGACTTTCCTCATCGTTTAATGCTACGTTACAGCCTTGCTTGGTGTTGCATCAGCCGATCTGAGTTGGGGGCAGTGAATTACTACCAGCTTTTTGTATGTCATAATGGAGATGATCTGTAGAGGGTGCCACTATGTTAAGTCTATGCAACACTTGTGCATCTGACTTTCTGAAGTATTTAACTCAATAAAGCATACTGAAAAGAAGCATTTCAAGAATATGCAAACATTTTCTTTCATATGTTATCTAGCCAGATAATATGCTGTGAATTTCTAATAAATATTAATAGAATGTTTTTAAATTCATAATATTCTTCAAATAAAACTAAATCTGCAGATTTTAAGAGGTGATCAAACTAATTCAGTTTCATTGCTGTGTTAGAAAGAGAACTTATTATGGTCTACACAAGAACAAAATTGTTTGGGGTCAAATTTTAAGCCTTTCTACTATATTTATTTTTGAGTGACCTAGTTTACACATTTGTTTAAAAATTAATCTTATGAATTCTCCTGATGACTCTGAAATTATCCATTGAGTAGGTCAGCCATACACAGCAAGACAGCACCAGTTTAATCCCAGTACTTTGAATGTGAATGGTCCCAAATCCAGATTAATCCAAATGCTTCTCTCAATGTTGATGTTGAAATGCTGTTTAGGACTTGAGGGGTTAAAGTTCCTCTATTCCTTAAAATTAGATATCACTAAATCTTTGCAAAGAAAACCTTGCAGCAATCTTGTAGTAATAATAATAGGGCTGTTTATATAAATGAGGAAATGTGGACTTAGTTCCAGCCCCATATGTTCAGCACGTTTCAATGAACAGAAATATAGCTTGGGTCAGTCCAAAAGAAAATTGCTCTCTACAGTCTGTCGAACAATTTTTCCACCAAGTTCCACAACTTTTGTGCCAGGAATTTCCTTGGGGCTTCTCACGCTCTGCCACTGAAACCTCGGTGGAAACGTCACTTATGCACGTAAATGGGGTTTCCGCTGAACTTGCACCAGAGTTACAGCGCGGAGCAGGAGAAGTCCTGAGAAAATTGCCGCCATAGACCTCTCCAGTTTTTCAAGAACAACCTTGCTCTCTGCAATCTATCCACAATATTCTGACTTTCTGCAGCGTTCTTGATTTCATCCTCTCCAGAATCTTGCCTTCTCCAGTCTGCCCAGAACAACTCCATAATCAAATAGTACTAGTTCCACGCAGATATCTCACAGCATAAAATTTACATAGCTAAGTTCCAGGATGTAAAAGTATTGACCAAGTGCCCCCTCAATGGCTCAGTGTATTTATCCACTTAGTAGCTGAGCCATACAGGCCATAGGTCCCAGGTGCAATCCCTAGTCTGTGCTGAGTTAACTGATCCCTGACAGTACAATGGTAAAAGCTTTACAAATGGCCTCCGAGGCCCTAAGTAAGGGTGGGAAAGATTGGGAAGGGTTTCTGTTCATGACCTCTACCCAGTAAATCCTCTTGGAAATGCATAAATTTGGACTACAGGTGAGAATAGGATCAAAATTGACAATATGCCTCTCCAGCCCCACAGTTGAATAGCCTTTCAACAGTCACTGTCAAGACTTGCACATGAAGAATAGATACTTGGGTGAGGCACATGACAATTATGGAACTGCACCTCAGCAAGTAGTCAATGTCTCGCTTTAAAATAAGCAGTGCACATAATGGCATATGCATTGGAGTGTTTGTTACAGGTTCTCTGTGCCTTGTTCAATTTATCTTACTCTATAAGTTACTGTTAGAAATTGTTAACTTCCTCTCAACATTATCTTAACACAGTTAGAGGTCAATTAAAAGTTGTAAGTCAATATGAACCATAGTTCCCTTCATGCAGAATTGAAGCTAGAAACACATACAAAAATACACCCGCTGAGATTAAAGGCCTTAGTCAGTCACCAAACCGGAATTTACTCCTCGCCTTTACCAGAAGAAAATTAACTGCATTTATTATGTGCACAATTTAATGAACTGCTGGACCTGTTTTAAAGGTCACTTAGTGCTTATCTTGTGGTCCCAAGGTTTGAAACGTCAGCTTGCAGATGATCAATTGTGCATTAAACTCACCAAAGAAAGCTATCGTAAACTGGTTTCACATCAGCTGCAACAAATTTTTTTTAAACATAGAAAATCACATATTGACCTTCATTCCTTCACATGACTGACCTTTTCGGGAAGGGACGGTAGTATTCTCCTCGCTGGAGTGGATAGTCTTCTCCCTCTAAACTGAGCTCTCTATTCTTTGTGCTGTCAAGTCAATTACAGCACTTCAGTAACCAGCCCCTTCACAGTCTTTGTAGTTGGACACACAGCACACAATATCTAATAATACAACTTTAAAAAAAAATAGAAATATACAGTGTTACCCTATTCCTCTAATCCTGTCTCTTAACTGAATCAAGCTGTTGTCTTTATCATATTAATTTTTGACTCCACCTTTTGAGTTCAGCTCCTGAGGTTTCTTTGGCAACAACTACAACCTGCTATTTTGTGTTACTTACCCCGTACACCTGTCACTTAATGAGGCACTTATCTCCTGTGAGGACAACGGCTTGCTCTAACCTCCCACAGTGGCATATTTTAAGAACACATAGACTGAGAGCACAACAGTTTTGTAACTTTAATGTTATAAAGTAGAACAATCTCTTTAACCAGTCAAATTTCATGGAAAATACCACAAGTCAAGCTCCAAGCAGTCTAAATATGTGGAGGTATATATAGAAGTTGTTTTTCATTATTACATGTTTATAATATAATTAATTAAAGTAATTTTGTACATTCAGTTTTGATGTTTGGATCAGAATTAAGAGTAAGATTCAAAACCATTCCCAGTGGGGGTAATTTTGACTTTGGTGATCATGTCGAACAGATGATATTGATTCAGCCATTGCAGTCAATGGAAATAAAAATTAAGATGTATAATGGGTGGCTGAATTGATATCGCCTGTTTTACACCATCAACCATAGTCAAAATTACCACCAATGAGTTCAATTTGAGATTTGAGTGACTCTTCCTTTCAATAAATGATCAGTAACTATATGCAGTGTAAGTTTTCTTACTCAGGTGTCTAATCAATGATTGCTGTCTGTGACTGGAGTCAGAGTAAAAAAAATCTATCTTTTCCACAAATGGTAAGGATTAGATCTTTGTACAAGGTTTTTCTAAGGGGACTTGGGCATATCCTTGCAGTGTTAGGAAAAATCTGTTAAAGGTTTGGATGTGATTACCAGCAGCACCATCGTCACCCAGACTGATGAGCTCAATAAGAACTCTAGAAACAACTGTCATACTCTGCCACAAAGCCACCATAGGTTGGGAAAGATGACAGTGTACATGCACAGAAGATAAATTTGTATCTTTGCTACTGTTTTCTAAAAGACAAAGGTCAGCCTTAACTCCAAATGATCTGAACTGAGCAAAATATGATTGCCACAAATTAATCAGAATTCCCCTTTTTCAGGTGATTTTAGGTTTCCAAGTTGCTTTGATTCTGATCCAAGTACTAAATTCCAATATTACTCAGTCCTCTATTTAAGTTATACATTACTGCTGACTGAGCAGCTTTTACTTGTAGTTGAGGGGCTTCCTGTGCGCTTAATATTGCCTGAGGAAATACTGTTTGTTCTACCTAGGTGGCTAACATATAGTATGTTTGCAATGCACTTGAATTCTGAATATGCTATTTGCAATGTGTCATTTAATGTATATGGATGTGAGAGGACAAGAGAATGAGGCCATTTGGTACTTCATGACTGTGTTGACACTTTGCTAGAGTAATTCAAAACTAATCCCATTGCCCTGCTCTCTCCCCATAACCCTCTAATTTCCTCTGTTCCAAATATTTAACCACTTTTCTCTTTTTAAAAAATGCAGTTGTCTGTGCCTCAATTACTGTGGCAAAGCATTCCAAGCTCTAACAACTTTCTGGGTGAAGAACTTTTTCCTAATCTCTTTCCTCGCTTTCTTAGTGACAAATTTAAATTGATGACCCTTGTCACTGACTCACTAACCAGCGGAAATAGTCTTTCCCTCGTTACCCTACCAAAGCGCTTCATAATATTAGCAAAGATGGGAATTGTTTGATGCACTTATGTTTATTAACACGAGGGGTGACCGTGTTGGAAAATAAATAGTTTTCTACTGTATCACACAGACACCAGCAACTCCCTGAGGTCAGATACAGTTGGGTTGGAGTTGCCTTACAGTTGACCTCGGCTATAATCTTCAAACAGTCATCAATTGCACAAGCCTGGCTTTTCCATTTCCTATTTTTAAAATTATCTCTCTGGCTTCATCAACTGAGATGCCAGATTAAGAATAACTAGGGATGAATTCTTGTGATGGGGTTATGGGATCACTGGGGAGTGAATGGAGACTGTCCAAACACATTAGCAGCCAAGAGAGGGGAAAACTTTCCTTCGCTTAATCAACAATTAAACCCAGGTTCCAGAGATAAAAGGGTTAATTTTGATTATTGTATTAAAAGATTTGAAAATAATTAAGCAATTATTAGAAATATATGCTACACCTTCAATCAAAATGTATGTTTTAAGTATTGTAGCAGTTATTAAGAGAACAGCAAGTTTTTCAGAAGTTACTTCAAGTTTTTTTTAAAACAAAACACTTTATAGTTTTATCCCTTGTTCCTGTCTCTAATAATATGGTACTTCCTTTCATCCTCCCACTCAATCCCAATTCCACATTTTCAGGATCAAAAGAATCTACTTATGTTGGTTGATTACTACTCAACTATTATAACCTAACTGGTGACTTCTGTTCTGTTACTGTCTATTTGTCTTTCATCTCTAGCTAAGAAGACTGCCTGAACTCCAGGACCCCTGTCACAGCTGAAGGGGTACATTCCATTAATTTGCAAATAGGCTGCAGCTAATGAATGGAAAACATTTTTTTATTTCATTAGGTCATCAAATACTCTTTAAAGTTGAACATCACTTGGAGGGAGATCTGAGGGAAGCGAAGGCACATAATGTAGTCAGTGTTTGGGACTTCAATGTCCACCACCAAGAGTGGCTTGGTAATACTACTGCTGATCAAGCTGGCTGAGACCTGGAGGACATAGCTGCCAGACTGGATTTGTGTTAGGTGGTGAGGGACTCAACAAGAAGTATCCTACTGGACCTCCTCCTCACCACCTTACCTGTCACAGACATGTCTGTCCACAATAGCATTAATAGGAGTGACCACCCCACAATCCTTGTGAAGATATGTAGTGCAGCACAACCATCACACTAAGTGGAACAGACAAAGCGCAGATCTCACACAGCCCATAATTGGGCTTTCAAGGGGCAGTTTTGGCTATCATCAGCAGTTGAATTACAGCAGTAGACGCTGCCAGCTTGATCAGTCGTGGTATTACCAAGCCACTCTTGAAGTCCCAAACCCAGATTACATTATATGTCTTTGCTTCCCTCAGATCTCCCTCCAAGTGATGTTCAACTTTAAAGAGTACTTGATGACCTAATGAAATCACTCACTCCTTGATCACTATCAAGCCGGGAGACCAACCATGGTTCAATGTGGAGTGTAAAATGAGCATTAGGGATAGCTTGGTATAAACACCGATCTGGGATTGTATAAACTACACAGGGCTACATGCATGCTTAACAGAAAAGCAGCAGGCTATAGGACGAGCTAAACAGTTCCACAATCAACGGATTAGAGCTAAGCTTTGTAATGTTACCACATCTAGTTTAAAATGATGGTGGATCACCACATAACTAAAAGAAAGAGGAGGCTCCAAGAACATCACCATCCTCAACTATCGTAGAGTCCGTTAGATTTCCAAGCATATTCAGCCAAAGGTGTCCAATGCACAATCCTACCTTGCCTCCTCCCTAGGTCCCATCATCATAGATTCCAGTATCCAGCCAATTCGATTCACTTTACGTGAAATTAAGAAGCGGCTGAGTGCACTGGATACAACAAAGGCAATGGGCTGTTACAACGTCCTGGCTGTTGTGGTGAGCTAGTCACTCCCTAGCCAACGTGTTCCAGTGCAGTTATGACACTGGTATCTACCCAACAATGCAAAAGATTGTCCTCGTATGTCCTATCAATACAAACAGGATAAATCTAACTCAGCCAATTACTCCTTATGGAGTTGATGTACAGATCAGCCATGATCTAATAGCATGGCAGGATAAGTTCGAGATGCTGAATGGCCTACTCTTGTTGCTATATTCCTAAGGACCCTTATGTGTAGGCTATTCAGCCCCAGGGCCTTATCCTCTTTCGTGCCTTCAACATTTCTGTCACTCCTATCCTGAGGAATGGTACCATGAAATACCCAGAGGAGTAACAGGACAAGTTCTTAAAAATTTTTCTTGAAATTTCCTCTTCATTTTCTGGAAAATCAACTCTAATTTCCAGGAATCAGGCTTTTTCAGTGAACACCAATGGAAAGGACTTGTTCAGGATGGCCACCATTTCCCGGTTGCCTTTTACCACCTGTCCATCGGTGCCTTTCAAAGGCCCTACAACTTCCTCGATACTCTATTTACTCTAGATGGATGGACATCTTTTGTATTGTTTTTCATGTTTGATGCAATCTGAATCTCATTGGTTCAGCAAGCAAAATAAAACAGATTTATAATAGGATAGAAGAAATTGAATTATTCAATGCTTAAATCTACTTTCCTCTTGTTTTTGTCACTTCTGAAGACACCTGCTGGTATAGCGTTGGAGAAACAAGGAAAATGAAACAACAGCAGTAAATTTTCCTCCCTATCCCTAGCAGGGACAATAGCCATCGAACTGTTGACTGCCCTGGTACATTTAAAAGACATTGGGAGAGCAGAGCCAGGGAAACTGGATGATTAACAGCCTCGCAGTTGAAGTACAGCCAACCCCAGCTACTGACAGGAGAGAGATGGTGGTACATGATGGAGCAATGGCTGAAAGGAGATCAGTGGAGGGACACAGCCCAGTAGTGGCCATCTGACCCTCTTCTACCATCATAACTAAGCCATGGCTCAGTCAGCACCTTTAATTTTTTAAAATATAAATCTTCAAGCTGTTCTGCGCCCCCCCTCCCCCCTTTAATTGTGCTTCGTCCTATTCCAGTAATGCAGCAGGTGAACAGCTGTATTTTTAATGAACCCCGACCTAGTAAATTGGATCAGGGTCATAGCAAGGTTGGGGCAGTGAGCAGAACCCCTGCCCTGACCCAATTCTGGCATTAAAACCACCCCTGAGGAAAATCCAGCCCTTTATCTCTAAGAGCGATAAAACATCAACCTTTAACTTTTTCATCTTTTAACTTTTTATTACAGCCTTTTAAAAATAATTCTGTAACTGACTATGTATAATCTGTTTTCAATTTGAGTAATAATCCCCTTATCAATGAGGGGTGTAATTTAGAACAGAGTTACATCCAGATTCAGGGATGGACTCCACCCTTCAGAATGCCAATGGAAGGTTGCTGATGATATGGAAACATTCCAGATCACTTGCCAGCACCTTGAGCGAGATCATTCCATGGATGCACTCATGTTCCTATCCTAGAATCATCTCCATACTCGTCTAAATCATGCTATTTTCAAGGCTGAGCACAGAAACATGCCATTTCTACTCTTAGCCTGGTCTCCACATTGTTCAGAGTTGACCACAAGTATAGAGACATTACATTTCAGTGCTCAAGGCTCAGAAACAACATAAGCGTGGCTAATACTCAAACATAAACTTTAACTAGATTGTGCTTAATTACATATGCTGGTATATCTTATGCAACAGAGGCCCATTTTAAATGTACACCCTGTTGGTATGCAGCTCTTCCTGTACAAGAAAATTCTCTATTATAACATTGCATCACAAATACTCTCCTGAACCGAGCAACAATTAAATCCTGTAGGAGACATAGTAATAAAACGAGCAACAATTAAATCCTGTAGGAGACATAGTAATAAAATGAGCAACAATTAAATCCTGTAGGAGACATAGTAATAAAATGCATTGAAATAAAACTTTTAACATTTGCTTGTTAAGTACTGATTTTCTAATAACTACTGTATGAACAAGAGCCCAAAATAAACATTTTAATATAAAAGTAGGAAACCACCCTGCAACAATGTAACATACAAATGAGTGAATGAAAATCTGGTCATCCTGTTTAATACTTACATCCAACTATTTACATAGATATTTCATACCTAGAAATGAGGCTCTCTGTTGTCTAGCTTAAATGGTTTCCAGGTATGTTATTCTGCTTTTCATTGATAGAGTGGGCAAAACCGTGGTAGATGGAGTTCAGTGTGAGGAAGTGTAAGGTCAGCCACTTTGGACCTAAGAAAGATAGATCATAGTATTTTCTAAATGGTGAGAAGCTAGGAACTGTGGAGGAGCAGTGAGATGTAGGGGTCCAAGTATAGAAATCACTAAAGCTAGTGGACAAGTACAAAACATAATTAAAAAGGCTAATGGAATATTGGCCTTTATCTCAAGGGAATACAAAGGGATAGAAGTTATGTTACAGTTATACAAATCTCTGGCTAGACCCCATTTAGAGTACTGCATTTAGTTCTGGGCACTGCACCTCAGGAAAGATATATTGGCCTTGGAGGGGGTGCAGTGCAGATTCACCAGAATGATACCTGGGCTAAAAGGGTTAAATTATGAGGACAGGTTCCATAAACTAGGCTTGTATTCCCTTGAGTATAGAAGATTAAGGGGTGAACTAATTGATGTGCTTAAGATAATTAAAGGAGTTGCTAGAGAGAAACTATTTCCTCTGGTGGGGGAGTCCAGAACAAAGGGGCATAACCTTAAAATTAGAGCCGCCTATTATATACCTCTCCCAATTCTCCTTTTAGTTGACTTCAAGGGAATGGATAATCAGGCAGGGTGTATAATGAGCGGCTGATTCAGTACTGTCCGTTTTGTTGCACTGCTGAAGTTGAATCTCTTCTCCCATAACTCTAGTATGCGTTTATAACGGCATACTGGTTATAAGTGACAAAATCCACAAGGATAGTTAGAGAACTGTCAGCTTTATTGGTGCCATGAGAGAGTTGTAAAAGTTATGCAATTTCCAATAGAAAATGACTATAAATCTGGTTTCAAGGCATTTTGCTTAACCACTTCTATTAATTGTATCGATGGATAATATGTATGTATGGATTCAGATATGATGTGGAGATGCCGGTGATGGACTGGGGTTGACAATTGTAAACAATTTTACAACACCAAGTTATAGTCCAGCAATTTTATTTTAAATTCACAAGCTTTCGGAGGCTTCCCCCTTCGTCAGGTGAACGATGTGAAATGAAATCCTCGAAATGAAATCGCATTTATAATTCACAGAACAATGCTTGGTGAGTACAGACAGTTTTTTCAACTGCCCGTTGCCAAGGCAATCAGTGTGCAGACAGACAGGTGTTACCTGTCAGGTCTCACAGAATATACAAATCACCAAAAAAAAACCAACAAACAAAAAAAAACAGAGATAGAGAGGTAGAAACATAGAAAAGACAGCAACTGACCCGTTATATTAAAAACAGATAACATTTGTTCGCTGGTGGGGTAACGTGTAGCGTGACATGAACCCAAGATCCCGG
Source organism: Heptranchias perlo (assembly GCF_035084215.1). Lineage (NCBI taxonomy): Eukaryota > Metazoa > Chordata > Chondrichthyes > Hexanchiformes > Hexanchidae > Heptranchias > Heptranchias perlo. The sequence continues at coordinate 51,934,042 of NC_090335.1, forward strand.
TTGAGGCCGTCCTCATGGGTGCGGAACTTGGCTATCAATTTCTGCTCGACGATTTTGCGTTGTCGTGTGTCTCGAAGGCCGCCTTGGAGAACGCTTACCCGAAGGTCGGTGGATGAATGTCCATGACTGCTGAAGTGTTCCCCGACTGGGAGGGAACCCTCCTGTTTGGCGATTGTTGCGCGGTGTCCGTTCATCCGTTGTCGCAGCGTCTGCATGGTCTCGCCAATGTACCATGCTCTGGGGCATCCTTTCCTGCAACGTATGAGGTAGACAACGTTGGCCGAGTCACAGGAGTATGAACCATGCACCTGGTGGGTGGTGTCCTCTCGTGTGATGGTGGTATCTGTGTCGATGATCTGGCATGTCTTGCAGAGGTTACCGTGGCAGGGTTGTGTGGTGTCGTGGACGCTGTTCTCTTGAAAGCTAGGTAATTTGCTGCGAACGATGGTCTGTTTGAGGTTGGGTGGCTGTTTAAAGGCGAGTAGTGGAGGTGTGGGGATGGCCATAGCGAGGTGTTTGTCCTCATTGATGACATGTTGAAGGCTGCGGAGAACATGGCGTAGTTTCTCCGCTCCGGGGAAGTACTGGACGACAAAGGGTACTCTGTTGGTTGCGTCCCGTGTTAGTCTCCTGAGGAGGTCTATGCGATTTTTTGCTGTGGCCCGTCGGAACTGTCGATCGATGAGTCGAGCGTCATATCCCGTTCTTACTAGGGCGTCTTTCAGCGTCTGTAGGTGTCCATCGCGTTCCTCCTCGTCTGAGCAGACCCTGTGTATTCGCAGGGCCTGTCCATAGGGGATGGCCTCTTTGACGTGGTTAGGGTGGAAGCTGGAAAAGTGGAGCATCGTGAGGTTGTCCGTGGGCTTGCGGTAGAGTGAGGTGCTGAGGTGCCCGTCTTTGATGGAGATTCGTGTGTCCAAGAAAGAAACTGATTCTGAGGAGTAGTCCATGGTGAGCTTGATGGTGGGATGGAACTTGTTGATGTTGTCGTGTAGTCTCTTTAGTGATTCCTTGCCGTGGGTCCATAGAAAGAAAATGTCGTCGATGTATCTGGTGTATAGTGTTGGTTGGAGGTCTTGTGCAGTGAAGAAGTCCTGCTCGAACTTGTGCATGAAAATGTTGGCATATTGGGGTGCGAATTTGGTCCCCATGGCTGTTCCGTGTGTTTGGGTAAAGAACTGGTTATCGAAGGTGAAGACATTGTGATCCAGGATGAAACGGATGAGTTGTCGGATGGCGTCTGGAGATTGGCTGTTGTTGGTGTTGAGTATTGATGCTGTCACAGCGATGCCGTCATCGTGGGGGATACTGGTGTAGAGTGCCGAGACGTCCATCGTGGTGAGAAGTGTTCCTGGTTCAACTGGTCCGTGGGTACTGAGATTTTGTAGGAAGTCTGTAGTGTCGCGACAGAAGCTGGGGGTTCCCTGTACGATGGGTTTCAGGATGCCCTCGATGTATCCAGAGAGGTTCTCACACAGGGTTCCATTGCCTGATACGATAGGACGTCCGGGTGTGTTGGCTTTTTGTATCTTTGGGAGGCAGTAGAAGTCTCCCACGCGGGGAGTACGTGGGATGAGAGTGCGTAGGATGTTTTGAAGGTCTGGATCGAAGGTCTTGATCAGTTTGTTGAGCTGGTGGGTGTGTTCTTTGGTCGGGTCTGCGGGTAACCGTCTGTAGTGTTCCTGGTTGTCCAGTTGTCGGTATGCTTCTTTGCAATAGTCCGTTCTGTTCTGTATGACAATGGCTCCTCCTTTGTCTACCTCATACGTTGCAGGAAAGGATGCCCCAGAGCATGGTACATTGGCGAGACTATGCAGATGCTGCGACAACGGATGAACGGACACCGCGCAACAATCGCCAAACAGGAGGGTTCCCTCCCAGTCGGGGAACACTTCAGCAGTCATGGACATTCATCCACCGACCTTCGGGTAAGCGTTCTCCAAGGCGGCCTTCGAGACACACGACAACGCAAAATCGTCGAGCAGAAATTGATAGCCAAGTTCCGCACCCATGAGGACGGCCTCAACCGGGATCTTGGGTTCATGTCACGCTACACGTTACCCCACCAGCGAACAAATGTTATCTGTTTTTAATATAACGGGTCAGTTACCGTCTTTTCTATGTTTCTACCTCTCTATCTCTGTTTTTTTTTGATTGTTGTTTTTTTTTGGTGATTTGTATATTCTGTGAGACCTGGCAGGTAACACCTGTCTGTCTGCACACTGATTGCCTTGGCAACGGGCAGTTGAAAAAACTGTCTGTACTCACCAAGCATTGTTCTGTGAATTATAAATGCGATTTCATTTCGAGGATTTCATTTCACATCGTTCACCTGACGAAGGGGGAAGCCTCCGAAAGCTTGTGAATTTAAAATAAAATTGCTGGACTATAACTTGGTGTTGTAAAATTGGATTCAGATAGGGACAATAAGGTTAGTCCCGATACCAATAATCGGTCTGGGTGGAGATGCAGCATTTCACTATGTGAGGACTTCATATCAGATTCACTCTGCTGCAAACTAGGTGGGTGAGCAACATGGGGGCCCAAATCTGCCATACATTGGGCCAGATTTTGCTCTGAAAATAACGGCGAGGCTAACAGCGCTCACCGTTATTTCAATGCATCTGGTACAGCAACTTCTGCCGATCGCACACGCGCAGTCAAACGCGGAACTCCGGAAGTTCCTCTACCAGATGTCCTGCTCCTCCATAAGAGCTGCATCTCGCCGGCTGACTCACCGTTAAAATGAATGCAACAGTGTGAAGTTCCTCTACTGCCCTGATGGAAACAAAGTAGTGTTTTTAAGTCTCAGCAAACTTTTAACAGCGTGGTAAATCTTAAAGTCTCTGGCATTGAAAATTTACTTTTACAAGTGTGGAGTCTCATTCCTTGTGATTTTAATTGTTGGACATTTAAAAAAAAAATTAAAATTTATTTTTACTTTTTCTTATCTTTGTCTCTTAATTCACTATTTCTTACCCTCTCTTTATTTCGCTTTCTGTATGTGATTAGACACTGAATTCACTATTCTAACTTACACGTCCTGGTTCTCACTCTGCATGGCTTGTTAACATGCTTCAATCTGATTGGTTAAGGGGATAGACAAATGCTTGCCCTGTTCACGCAGGTCCCAGGTGCCCTGTAGAGGGCGCTGTGTTGGATTGAGAGCCTCTCAGAGAGGAAATTGCCGTCCAAAAACCCACGAAAAGTCTATGGGCCAGTGCAAGTCCACCGCATGGCAGACGCTATTCGTTGACCACTCACGGCAAAATCCGATCCAATGGCGTTTGCAGGGATTTAAAAAGTACAACGCACATTAGGTATGCGGATACAACAGAATGTTAGCCAACAAATTTTCTACTATAACCGTTAGAGTCAACAGATGCCAGTCAAGTTTATAGCAGCTTTATTTTATGAATGGTAATGGTCTGAAAATGAAAATGGATTTTTAAAAAAAAGTTGCAGAAGTTAAAGGAAATCATTAATTCATCTTGTACTTGAGATTTATTTTTAAAATTTTCTGAGTGCTCAAATATTATATTGAAATTAAATATTCCAGCAGTCGCTTAAACCCGTTTCTACTGAAAAGCTGAAAGTCTCTATGTTCCCATTTTAAAAAATCAATTTACTATCTCAGACCATTAATGGTAGGAATATTAATATCTGAGCTGATAAACAAAGGGACCTTGCAGTTATCAGCTTACTTACAATTTTTGTAATCAATTAGTCAAACCTCCTGAAATGACTAAACTGGAATGAGTGTGGCAGGACGGTTACAACTGTTACCACCTTCCTGAGAGTTTCTAGAATTTCACAGGTCCTACTCAGGCTAGATAGAGTAGCACTTTCCTCTAAATTCAGGTCTGGAGCGAATGGCAAGACCATGGATTATAGGGCTGGGGCTGAGAGGGAGTAGAGCTGCAAATGTGCCTGACACTTGGTGGAGGTGGCAGGCCTGTGAGAGAGTGGGTTTTAAAGATGAGCTTTAGTTGGGAAGGAGTGGAAAGACAGAGGGGCCTGAGGCTGGGAGGAAGCAGGGCTGAGAAGTGAGTTAACCGAAACCTGTTTTAACAAGCTCAGATCAGCTGCATGAGAATGAATGGTATTGGTATCCAAGAAAGGAGGCAGAGGGGCTGCAAAGGAAGCAGTTGAGGGATCTACACTGTCAGAATGGTTCGGTGTGTGGCAGCATAGGACTGGAGGGATTACTACTGCGAGGAGGAAGTGAGCAAAGCTGGAGTACTCGGTTTGGGACTTGGTGGGAGAGTGGGACTGAAACTGGAACATTTAAGATTAGTAAGGAGCAGAGGCCCTTGAGCAAAGAAGGCTGTGGTGCAGGATTGATGGAGGGAGAAGCAACAAACTATCACGATGGCCAACACCAACATGATTGACTCAACTGCCCTCCGAAATGGCCTAGCAAGCAACTCAGTTGTATCAAACTGGATGAACCACTCAGCTGGACCTAGGCATCAAATTTGGGCTCGATGCAGGCCTACCCAGCTCAGTCGGCCTTGCAAAGTCCTCCTCACTAACATCTGAGGACTGGTGCCAAAGTTGGGAGAGCTGACCCACAAACTAGTCAAGCAACAACCTGACATAGTCATACTTACAATCATACCTATCAGCCAATGTCCCATACTCCATCACCAACCCTGGGTTTGTTCTGTCCCACTGGCAGGACAGGCCCACCAGAGGAGGAGGCACTGTGGTATTCAGTTGGGTGGGAGTGGAGTCCTCGACCTCCAGGTGAAACATGGGCAAGGAAACCTCTTGCTGTTTACCACCTACCGCCTTCCCTCAGTTGATAAATCAGTACTTCTCCATGTTGAACTCCACTTGAAGGAAACACAGAATAGGAAGCGCACAGAATGTACTCTGGGTGGGGGACTTCACTGTCATTACCAAGACTGGTTCGGTAGTACCACCACCGATCGAGCTGCCCAAGTCCTAAAGGACATAGCTGCCATCTGGGTTTGCGGCAGGTGGTGAGAGTACCAACACTAAGAAATAACCTACTTGATTTCTTCCTCATCAATCTACCTGTCGCAGATGCATCTGTCCATGACAGCATTGTGACCATCACAGTACTTGTGGAGACCAACTCCGTCTTCGCACTGAGGACACCCCGCATCGTGTTGCATGGTACTACCACCGTGCCAAACAGGATAGATTAAGAACAGATCTAGCAGCTCAAAACTGGGCATCCATGAGGCGCTGTAGGCCATCATCAGCAGAATTGTATTCCAACACAATCTGTAACCTTATGTGCCAGAATATCCCTCACTCTTGCAAGCCAGAATATCCTTCACTCCTCCACCATCAAGCCACATGACCAACCCTGATTCAATGAGGAATCTAGAAAAGCATGACAGGAGCAGCACCAGGTGTACCTGAAAATGAGGTGCCAAACTGTTGAAGCTGCAACACAGGACTACATGCAAGCTAAACAGCAGAAGCAACATGCTACAGACAAAGCTAAGTGATTCCACAACAAATGGATCAGGTCAAAACTCTGCAGTCCTGCCACATCCAGTTGCGAATGGTGGTGGACAATTAAACAACTAATGGGAGGAGGCAGCTCCATGAACAGCCCCATCCTGAATGATAGCGGAGCTCCCCAAGCTAGTGCAAAAGATAAATGTTTGCAACCATCTTCAGCTAGAAATGCCGAGCGGATGATCCTTCTTGGCCTCCGGAGGTCCCCACCATCATAGGTGCCAGTCTTCAGCCAATTCGATTCACTCCACGTGATATCAAGAAACGCCTGAGTGCACTGGACCCAGCAAAGGCTACGGGTCCTGACAATGTCCCGTCTGTTGTGTTGAAGACCTGTGCTCTAGAACTAGCTGCACCTCTAGCCAAGCTGTCCAATACAGCGACAACACTGGCATCTACCTGACAATGTGGAAAATTGCCCAGCAACGTCCTGTCCACAAAATGCAGGACAAATCTAACCCAGCCAATTACCATCCTATCAGCCTACTCTCAATCATCAGCAAAGTGATGGAAGGAGTTGCCAATACTGCTATCAAGCGGCACTTACCAATAACCTGCTCACCGATGCGCAGTTTGGGTTCCGCCAGGACCACTTGGCTCCAGACCTCATTACAGCTTTGGTCCAAACATGGATAAAAGAGCTGAATTCCAGAGGTGAGGTGACGGTGACTGCCCTTGACATCAAGGCAGCATTCATCTGAGTGTAGCACTAAGGAACCCCAGTAAAACTGAAGTCCATGGGGATCAGGTGAAAATCTCTTCAGTGGCTGGAGTCATACTTAACACAAAAGAAGATGGATTTGGTTGTTGAAGGCCAACCATCACAGCCCCAGGACATCGCGACAGGAAATCCTTAGGACGACGTCCTCGCCCCTACCATCTTCAGGTGCTTCATCAATGACTTTCCCTCCATCATAAGGTCAGAAGTGGGGCTTTTCACTGATGATTGCAGTGTTCAGCTCCATTCGCAATTCCTCAGATCATGAAGCAGCCCGTGCCCACATGGATTTAGATTCCTGGGACATTGGGACCGGTTCTGGGGAAGGTGGGACCTGTACAAGCAGGACGGGTTACACCCGAGCAGGACCGGGACCAATGTCCTCGCGGGGGTGTTTGCCAGTGCTGTTGGGGAAGGTTTAAACTAGAGTGGCAGGGGGATGGGAACCTGAGCGGGGAGTCAGAAGGGAGTAAAGTTGAGAGCAGCAAGAGAGGGGAAGACCCAGGGGAAATTTACAATACAAATAGTACAAACAGTTGTTCAAGAACAAGTGAAAGGGAAAAACGTAGAGTAGCAGAAAGAAAGTGTACTTTAGACACTACAGATAAAGTGAAAACTAGAAGGCGTAAGGCGATTAACCCTGCATCAAAGCTGAAGGTCAGGCTAGGGTGTGTGGCCCAACTAAGAGTTCTATATACAAATGCACGGAGTATAAGGAATAAATTAAATGAACTACACGAACAAATTCAAATTGGAGGGTATGACATGATAGCTATTACTGAGACATGGCTGCAGGATGGTCAGGATTGGGAACTAAATATACCGGGTTATAAAGTCTACAGGAGAGATAGGGAAAATGGAAGAGGGGGAGGAGTAGCCTTAATGATTAGAGACTAAATCACTTCAATGATAAAGGAGGATATAACGAGAGGTAAGCAGCCAACAGAGACCTTATGGGTTGAATTGAGAAATAGGAAAGGATCAAAGACCATAGTGGGAGTTGTGTATAGGACCCCTGGCAGCAGCTCTGAAGTGCTAGATTGTATAAATGCAGAGATTAGACAAGCGTGTAAGAAAGGCATAGTGGTCTTAATGGGGGACTTTAACCTTCACATAGATTGGGAAAAGTAGACTAGCGACTGTCAGAAAGGTAGTGAATTTCTTGAGTGTGTCCGGGATAGTTTTCTACAGCAGTATGTCCTGGAGGCAACAAGGGGGCAAGCCATACTAGATTTAATAATGAGTAATGAACCAGATTTAGTTAACGGCTTAACTGTACACGAACATCTATCCAATAGCGATCATAACATGATCGAGTTCAATGTACTGTTTGAAAGGGAAAAAAGTGAATCAGCTGCTAATATTCTAGACTTGGGTAAGGCCGACTTCAATGGGATGAGTCAGAGACTGTCCACAGTAAACTGGGCAAATCTGTTAATGGGTAAAACGACTGATGATCAGTGGGAAATGTTTAAAGAAACATTTAACGTGATACAGAATCGGTTTATACCCCTGAGGGGCAAGAACTCTACTTGCCGAAAAAAACAGCCATGGACAACTAAAGAGGTAAGGGACAGTATAAGACATAAGGAAAAGGCATACAAAAAGGCAAAAAATGGCACAGATCTTGGCGAATGGGAAAGATACAAAGATCAACAGAGGGTCACAAAACAGATAGTAAGAGCTACAAAAAGAGAGTATGAAAAGAAACTTGCAAGGGATATCAAAACCAATACGAAGAACTTTTATAGTTATATTAGGAAAAAGAGGGTGGTCAGGAGCAGTGTTGGCCCCATAAAAACTGAAAGTGGGGATATTGTCATTGACAATGGGGAAATGGCGGACATGTTGAACGATTACTTTGTGTCGCTATTTACAATAAAGAGGATAGCATGCCGGAAATCCCAAGAAAACGAATATTAAATTGGGGACAGGGACTTGATAAAATTAACATAAGTAAAGCAACAGTAATGAAGAAAATAATAGCACTAAAGAGTGACAAATCGCCAGGACCAGATTGTTTCCATCCCAGGGTTTTAAAGGAAGTGGGTGAGCACATTGCAGATGCCCTAACTATAATCTTTCAAAGTTCTCTAGATTCAGGAACTGTCTCTCTAGATTGGAAAATTGCACGTCACTCCACTTTTTAAGAAAGGAGAGAGAGGGAAACCAGGAAATTATAGACCAGTTAGCCTAACATCTGCTGTGGGGAAAATGTTGGAGTCTATAATTAAGGATAGGGTGACTGAACACCTCGAGAATTTTCAGTTAATCAGAAAGAGCCAGCATGGATATGTGAAAGGTAGGTCGTGCCTGACAAACCTGACTGAATTTTTTGAAGAGGTGACTAAAGTAGTGGACAGGGGAATGTCAATGGATGTTATTTATATGGACTTCCAGAAGGCATTTGATGAGGTCCCACATAAGAGACTGTTAACTAAGATAGAAGCCCTTGGAATCGAGGGAAAAGTACAGACTTGGTTAGGAAGTTGGCTGAGCGAAAGGCGACAGAGAGTAGAGATAATGGGTAGGTACTCACATTGGCAGGATGTGACTAGTGGAGTCCTGCAGGGATCTGTCTTGGGGCCTCAATTATTCACAATATTTATTAACAACTTAGATGAAGGCATAGAAAGTCTCATATCTAAGTTTGCCGATGACACAAAGATTGGTGGCATTGTAAGCAGTGTAGATGAAAACATAAAATTACAAAGCGATATTGATAGATTAGGTGAATGGGCAAAACTGTGGCAAATGGAATTCAATGTAGGCAAATGTGAGGTCATCCACTTTGGACCAAAAAAGGATAGAACAGGGTACTTTCTAAATGGTAAAAAGTTAAAAACAGTGGATGTCCAAAGGGACCTAGGGGTTCAGGTACATAGATCATTGAAGTGTCATGAACAGCTGCAGAAAATAATCAAGAAGGCTAATGGAATGCTGGCCTTTATATCTAGAGGACTGGAGTACAAGGGGGCAGAGGTTATGCTGCAGCTATACAAAACCCTGGTTAGACCGCACCTGGAGTACGGTGAGCAGTTCTGGGCACCCCACCTTCGGAAGGACATATTGGCCTTGGAGGAAGTGCAGCGTAGGTTTACTAGAATGATACCCGGACTTCAAGGGTTAAGTTATGAGGAGAGATTACACAAATTGGGGTTGTATTCTCTGGCGTTTCGAAGATTAAGGGGTGATCTGATCGAAGTTTATAAGATATTAAGGGGAACAGATCGGGTGGATAGAGAGAAACTATTTCTGCTGGTTGGGGATTCTAGGAGTAGGGGGCACAGTCTAAAAATTAGAGCCAGACCTTTCAGGAGTGAGATTAGAAAACATTTCTACACACAAAGGGTGGTAGAAGTTTGGAACTCTCTTCCGCAAACGGCAATTGATACTAGCTCAATTGCTAAATTTAAATGTGAGATGGATAGCTTTTTGGCAACCAAAGGTATTAACTGATATGGGCCAAAGGCAGGTATATGAAGTTAGATCACAGATCAGCCATGATCTTATCAAATGGTGGAGCAGGCACGAGGGGCTGAATGGCCTACACCTGTTCCTATGTATCAAGACTTGGACAACATCCAGGCTTGGGCTGATAAGTGGCAAGTAGCATTTGCAGCAAACAAGTGCCAGGCAATGACCATCTCCAACAAGAGTCTTAGCACCTCCCCATGACATTCAATTGCAATATCATTGCTGAATCCCCCACCGACAACATCCTGGGGATCACCATTGACCAGAAACTAAACTGGACTAGCTACATACTGTGGCTACAAGAGCAGGTTAGAGGCTGGGTATTTTGCAGTAAGTGGCTCACCTCCTGACTCCCCAAAGCTTTTCCACCACCTACAAGGCACAAGTAAGGAGTGGGATGGAACAGACTCCACTTGCTTGGATGAGTGCAGCTGCAACAACACTCAAGAAGCTGAACACCATCCAGGACAAAGCAGTCCGCTTGATCGGTACCCCATTCTCTGTACCCCATCCGTACCGTGGCTGCAGTGTGTACCATCCACAGGATGCACTGCAACTCGCCAAGGCTTCTTCGATGGCACCTCCCAAACCTGTGACCTCCACCAATCAGAAGGACAAGGGGTGCAGGTGCATGGGAACGCCACCACCTGCACATTCCCATCCAAGTCACACACCATCCCGACTTGGACATATATTGCTCTTCCTTCATCGTCGCTGGGTCAAAACCCTGGAACAGCACTGTGGGAGAACTTTCACCACACGGACTGCAGTGGTTCAAGAAAGTGGCTCATCATCATCTTCTCAAGGGTAGCTAGGGATGGACAATAAATGCTGGCCTTGCTAATGATGCCCATATCCCGAGAATACATTTTAAAAAGTGGGTTGGAAATATTTTTCATATATATAGTATAATATTCTAGACATAAGGGGCATAATTTTAACTTTTATCACCAGGTGGAAAATGGGTGATAGTGAATCAGCAGCCTGTTTTACATTTCGCCTGATTTTCTTTTCCATCAATGTGGAAAATTATCTATTTAGCATTAGGTGGCAAATAATCAAGTATCATTATCAAAGAAATTGATTAATTTGACATAATTTACTGCTACTGCACAATGGGAGCCTGAGTGGAGTAAAATTGTTAAGGAAAATCTGTATATTCTGATGCAGAGGTAGTGCGGTCTTCAGTGTTTGAAGGAGCTTGATTTCTTCACGCTGTTCTGATCTCTTAGATCAGCTGCCATATCTCTATTGTTACAGCTGATGATTGAGAGAGTAAATTGAAGCAAATTTTTTTTTTTAAACTTTCACAAACAGCTCTGTTTAAATGATTTTCCCAAGGCAGCAGATTATTCACACAAACAGTGCTGATTTCCGTTTTGTTCTATGCTGATAGGGTTTAGATGAAGTAGGGAGGGAGGAAGATCGTGTGGAGCATTAACACTGGCATGGACCTGTTGGGCCGTATGGCCTGTTTCTGCGCTGTACATTCTATGTCATTGTCAATGTGATCTCAAGAGCTCTCAAAATATCATCTATTACACACAATATACATACAGGTATGAATTTTGAAAGCTTTTAATCAACTTCATTTTAGAAATGTTGTGTGGTTCATTAGGGTGCATCCTGGGAAGCAAAAGATGTATTAGGGAACCAGCAAGTTGGGGAGGGCTTAACAATGATGTAAAATCTCTGTGCTTCAAACACAATCCACATTTAAATGAAACTGGATTTTCTCTCAGTTGTAAGTTAGTTTCATGTGTGGTTATACTTTATTCACAGAATATCATACACCTCTCAAATTTTAGACAATGGCATAATATATAAAAACACAATCAGAGTAACCCTTAGTGTGGTCAAGGCCATTTGTTATAAATTATTTCAGATATTCGGGAATCACAGTAGACATTTTATTTCTAGGACAAATATTGTCTGATCTTGACCCAAATTTATATTGGCCGAGAGAAACAAAAAGGTAATTTGACTCCATTCATCCACTAGCTTAACAAAAAATTAACAGAATAAGCAATACCACTTCTTACAATCAAAAGCAAAATACTGTGGATGCTGGAAAGTGCAGATTCACCAGAATGATACCGGGACTAAAAGGGTTAAGTTATGAGAACAGGTTGTATAGACTAATCTTGTATTCCCTTGAGTAGAGAAGATTAATGGGTGGTCTAATTGAGATTATTAAAGGATTTCATAGGGTAGATGCGGTAAGGATGTTCCCAAGGATGGGTGAAACTAGAACTAGGGGGCATAATCTTAGAATAAGGGGCTGCTCTTTCAAAACTGAGATGAGGAGAAACTTCTTCACTCAGAGGGTAGTAGGTCTGTGGAATTTGCTGCCCCAGGAAGCTGTGGAAGCTACATCATTAAATAAATTTAAAACAGAAATCGACAGTTTCCTAGAAGTAAAGGGAATTAGGGGTTACGGGGAGCGGGCAGGAAATTGGACATGAAGCTGGGTTCAGATCGGTCAAGGCCCTGTGGGTGGCGGAGCGGGCCCAGGGGCTGAGTGGCCGGGTCCTGCTCCTACTACTTGTGTTCTTTAGATTTGAGGTTAGGATCAGATCAGCCATGATCTTATTGAATGGCGGAGCAGGCTCGAGGGGCCGATTGGCCTACTCCTGCTCCTATTTCTTATGTTCTTATGTAGAAAGAAACTATTTCCTTTGTTGGGGGAGTCCAGAACAAGGGGGCATAACCTTAAAATTAGAGCCAGAGCTAGGCTGTTCAGGGATGATGTTAGGAAGTACTTCTTCACACAAAGGGTAGTGGAAACCTGGAACTCTCTCCTCCAAAAAGCTGTTGAGGCTAGGTCAACTGAAAATTTCAAAATTGAGAGAGAGATTTTTGTTAGGCAAGGGTATTAAGGGTTACAGGACCAAGACGGGTAGATGGAGTTAAGATACAGATCAGCCATGATCTAATTGAATGGCCGAACAGGTTCGAGGGGCTGAATAGCCTACTCCTGTTCATAAGAGTGGTGTGTAAAAATGTAGCAGGATTCTTTATTTTCCTCTAAAGCCAGTGAAAACTGAGCATGCTATGCTGTGACACACCAATGACAATGTTGTAATAATCCGACCATGACTGGGGACAGAAATAGTCAACCTTGGTGTTTATCAAGGCAACCGTACCATCCCAGTGGGAAAAAAAGGCACCAGCGACCTCCCAAATGCTGCTGACATTAGTAAGCCACAGGCCTGTGTTCTCAATGGAGGAGGAGAACTTAATTCAACATCACAGATATTTAATCCTTAAATAATCTGATCACCAAGATAACAGAATGTTCAAGGGTTAATTCCACGATCCTGCACTCTGTGGGGATACACGCTCATTGTCGTAGCCCTATCTCTAACCTGCGCTTCCCGAGAGAGTGGATCACGGAATTACTTCTTTATAGTTTTAAAAATTTATGCAGAACACTTCAAAGTATCATTCATGATTTTTCTTCAGGCCTGCAATGAACACCACAAAAACCATCGGCCCTGGATTCAAACACCTGAAAGAGTTTGCAGACAAATGGGTTCCTGTTTAATAACATGGATTGCAGCGGTTCAAGAAGGCAGCTCATCACCACCTTCTCAAGGGCAATTAGGGATGGGCAATAAATGCTGGCGTTGCCAACGATGCCCACATCCCATGAACGAATAAAAAAAATAATGTAATGGGGCTGTATTTTGCCGATTGACGATGAATAGCGGAAAACTAAACCTAGTGTTTGTGTCTCATAAGTCCAACTCTGCTCAAAAATGAGAATATCCACATTATTAATATACATATATAGTTAGTTATTTTGTTTATTGGTGGGTATTTTGAACCAAACAGAATAAATGAGTTTGTGTCAACACAAAGCAGCCTCTGAATCGCCAACAAATTTGGCTACACCCTGCACCTTCAGCATTTAGGGGAGGTTTCACCCCCTTAAAATTTCTCTCCAACTAGTAGAGTTGTATAAGTATCCATTGTTGTTCAATAAATTAGCTTTCCATTAGAATGAAACTAGTTTTCATCTCATTTATATCCTGTTTCATATCTTGTTGATGTAGTTTGGAATTCCATCACCCAGTTTCTGTTGATTCCTATAAACAGCTAAATGCCAGCATAACAAAATGAAACACCAGCCCAGCTTGAGATTGGGTGGCAGACCACTATTCATTTTAACAGCAATGGATGAAATAAAAGGAAAATTTATTTTTTAAAAACTATAAAAAAAGCTCCAAAATAAACTTTTGTAATATACCAGAAGTTCCACAAGAAATACTGCTTCATAGGAAGGGATGCTCTTTTCTTCTAGTGCTATTCAAATGATGGGGAGTTTGTCTCCCACCTCAATAGATGTATGATTCAGATGTCTGTCAGACGTGACAAAAGCATCAATGTAATTATATGAATCTGCAAAACATCCCTGCATAACTTAACTAAACCGCAAAAAACAACCTAAATCCTTTCATGCCCAGTCTGAGTATGAATGAATGAATAATAAATCTTGTGAACAGAAGCTTAAATCTGAACACTGACTACTCTCCAATACTTCCTAAGCAATTTGTAGCTACATTGTTTACTTCAATATTTTTGCTGTATGTTATTACTTTTTTTTATCACTTTCCCCCTCATTTCAATTTTAACATGGTTTCTATCCTTTATTTTGATTAGCTATGTTCAGCGTCACAGCCTTTGAATAGGAACGTAGCTGGCAAAGTGGGATTAAAAAGGGGCCCTCCACTCCAAACAAACAAGGGCCTCTCCTCACCTATAAGCTGCTACTGAAGTCTACTGCTAGTGGTTCTCAACTAGAATTCACACAATCAGCACTGTGTAACAATTCCAGCAGCGAACAAGACCCCACTATTTAATCCAGCCTGTCAATAATCGAAAACTACCTTTCTACTTGGCATATTCTAATTTTGCAACCAAGATCCCCTTAAAGGGAAAACTGGTCTCACCAAATGCAAATATTAACATTTCAAATGGGAGATTGCAAGTTTGGTAATTATCACATATTAAAGCAATGCTTCATATAATATGTTAAAAGTATGGTTATTCAAAATAGCTATTTGCACATCCAATATTAAGAAATACCAGAACATTTCAAAGTTACTGGCATAAAAATATAGTGCTTTAGTACAAATATTTAGGAGTCCATGATAATACTTCAAAGATTATGAACACTGTACAATCTAATATACTACAAATCTGATGTGAAGGTCTGAACATTAGTGCAAGAGCAGTAATGATTGGAGTCATCAAGACTCTGGCACGTTACATTAGATGGATTCATGTGTTCCAGGACTACAGTGATCCAAGTCTTCACAGTGGATTTGTTAACCTCCATAAACGGGCATTTAACCAAGGAGAACTTTCTGCATCCGGTGCTGTGGAATGTTGAATTCATCTTCAGAGTCACAGTCGCTCTGTGAATTTGAGCTACAGGGAGAGAAGCATTGTGGAGAGCACAGGTAGTGCATGAGAGGGAGGCGGTACTTGCCACAGAAGTCGACAAACTTGATATGACGAAAACAAGAGTCGAAGTAAACTCCTGGGGTGGGAGGGGGGGAGAAATAAAAAAAAAGTGTATAATTGAAGTCAAACAATTTTTATTTCTGCCACTCCTTCACTGATATCTCACTTTCTTCTTCAGCCAGTGATGGCTAAAACATCTAAGTTGTGACCTTCTCCAAGGCTACTGAGACTACTGACCCATAACTGACTGACTGGAGACTCATTACGCAAGTCTTACCTTCTTCATTAAGGTGCAGTAGACATTAAAAAAAAGCAAGTAAGGTGAAAGATCAACGAAGAAAAGTACCTGTGGTTTAAACAATGCATTATCTTACAATAAACTAACAGTCATTTGGCTGTAAGTGTAACTCGTCTGCTGGAGAGTGCGAGACATTAGTTACACTTGGTAGACATTGGGACCGAACACTGTCCTATCACCCCTCAGACAGCTAATTAGCGGAATATGGTGCTGTGTGCCCCCAAGTGCAGAAATATAGGTTTGGGAACCTCAAGACGGGATATTAAAAGGTATTGATTGGAAGAATTGTAAACAATTTTACAACACCAAGTTATGGTCCAACGATTTTATTTTTAATCCCACAAGCTTTCGGGGGCTTGTGGGATTAAAAATAAAATCATTGGACTATAACTTGGTGTTGTAAAATTGTTTACAATTGTTAACCCCAGTCCATCACCGGCATCTCCACATCTTGATTGGAAGACACAAGGGGCATATGTCTCAACTGTTGATTCATATCAGGACCTAGGGGTTCTTGTGGATGCCAACTTCAGCCTGGACACAGTCCTTCGGGACTGTGCTGAGAAAGAGCAAAGGGCACTTTAGTCTTTCTCATGTTCATTGACAACAAATGACAGGTGACGCTTATAGCTTTTATGAGGTGTCCTTCATATCATAAGAGAAATTATAAGAGAAATTCTGTCTTCACAGAAGAAGACACAAAAAACATACCAGAAATATTGGGGAATCAAGGGTCTAATGATAGTAAGTAACTTAAAGTAATTAAGATTTGTAAAGAGAAAGTATTGGAGAAACTAATGGGACTAAAAGCCAACAAATCTCCTGGACCTGATTGCCTACATCCTAGGGTTTTAAAAGAGGTGGTTACAGAGATAGTGGATGCAATGGTTTTGATCTTCCAGAATCCCTAGATTCTAGAACGGTCCCCATGGATTGGAAGGTAGCAAATGTAACACTGCTGTTCAAGGAGGGAGAGAGAAAACAGGGAACTATAGGCCAATTAGTCTGACATCAGTAGTAGGGAAAATGCTAGAATCGATTATTAAGGACATAGTAACAGGCACTTAGAAAATCATAATATGATTAGGCAGAGTCAACACGGTTTTATGAAAGAGAAATTGTGTTTGATAAAACTATTAGAATTTTTTGAGGGTGTAACTAGCGGGATAGATAAGGGGGAACGTGTGGGTATAGTATATTTGGATTTTCAAAAGACATTCGACAAGGTGCCACACAAGATTAGGGCTCGTGGGATTGGGGGTAATATATTAGCGTGGGTTGAGGATTGGTTAACTGACAGAAAACAGAGAGTAGGAATAAACGGGTCATTTTCGGATTGACATGTTGTATCTAGTGGGGTGCCACAGGGATCAATGCTTGGGCCTCAGCTATTTACAATATGTCTCGATGACTTTGACGAGGTGACCGAGTGTAATGTATCCATGTTTGCTGACGATTCAAAGCTAGGTGGGAAAGTAAGTTGTGAAGAGGACGTGAAGAGACTGCGAAGGGATATAGGCAGGTTAAGTGAGTGGGTGAGAAGGTGGCAGATGGAGTATAATGTGGGGAAATGTGGAATTATCCACTTTAGTTGGAAGAATAGAAAAGCAGAATATTTTTTTAAAAGGTGAGAGACTAAGAAATGTTGGTATTCAGAGGGATTTGGGTGTCCTTGTACATGAATCACAGAAAGTTAACATGCAGGTACAGCAAGCAATTAGGAAGGCAAATGGTATGTTAGCTTTTATTGCAACGGGGTTGGAGTATAAGAGTAAGGAGGTCTTGCTGCAGTTAAATAGGGCTCTGGTGAGACCACACCTGTATACAGTTTTGGTCTCCTTACCAAAGGAAGGACATACTTAAGAGTACCTTGGACATAAGGGTGGGAAAAATATTCCATTTGTATGAGGGTCATTCTTATCCCAACAAGCAAACACATAAATAAATACTGAAAGATTTTAAATAAAATTCTGTCCCGACTTCAACCCCAACAATGTGTTCATAATCCTAGCCCAAGCCATCTGTGGAGGCAAAGACACAAGAATCATTTTCCAAATGGGAGTGGAAACTTTCAGAATTAAAAGTGTGTTGATATAGATTTCTCACATGCTTCCTACTGGATGACTGTGGTGCATTGGTGGGGCGTGGATGTAAGCAGGAAAGCAGATGGGAAAAATGGCTTTGATTTTCAACTTCAACCTGTGATTTTTCACCCATTTATTTTAATGGACTGATAATTGTGGGTTGGGGAAGGCAGAAGTGGAAAATGACCCCAATTTTTTTTTAAGTAAAGTTTCCCCAATTGCTCAATGGATAAATGCATCACCTGGTGAGATATTGGACCATACAGGCCAGTAAGGTTCCAGGTTTGACCCCTGAACTATGCTGAGTTAGCTGACAACAAGGAAAGGGATGCAACAATCATCCATGGTTCCTGCTCCTGGAGGGTACACTTTGTGGACATCAGGTGAAGGCAGCAACCAGTGTTCAAATAAGTTTGCCAACACTCATATCGAGGCATACGCATAACGAATAGCCGGAGGCCAGCTGGCATCTGTGAAACTACAATAATCAGCATGTTCAGGAGGTGCATGGAGCAAATTGTGAGTGGGGGAGGGGGGGGGAATAAATTAAACAAAAACATAAATTACCACTTTCTTACCTGCACACTTGGGATTTGGGCACTTGCTGGCTGAATCTAGGTAGCTGACCAAGTTCCCAGGCATGTCTTCCAATGAATAGTTAAAGTTATGGGATTTCACGATCCGGCCAGCCAGTTCAAGTAATGATGGTGGGCCATAGATTAGGTCTTTTACAAATCGCACAACAAGAGGGTTGCCACGAAGACTGAGTTCCTGCAGATGGACCAAGTTGAGGATTTCTCGAGGAAGGTATGTAAGTAAGTTATTGTGGAGGCTGAGTGATCGTAGTGAGTTCAGCCTGAAAGATACAGAAACAACAGTGCGATTAGTGGGTTGAAGGGGTAAAGGGAAAATAACTTTTCAAGGGCAGTAAACTGAAGAAAGAATAGTTAAGTCATTATTAAATGAAACCCGCAAATTAGCACATATCCTGCCAGGTAAAGCAGTGATGCTTTTATTTTTAAGGAGACTCTTCGTTACTTACTGTGCAAGCTGTGGTGGGAGACCCTGGATTCGGTTGTCACATAGTCCCAAATAGCTGAGGTACGGCAGGTTAGCAAGTTCCGGAGGGATTGATATGATTGCATTCCCACCTAGATACAACAGCTCTAAGCTGAGGAGGGACAGAAAGAAACAAGATTAACAAGTAGTACAGCTACATACACAATAAAAGGTTTCCAATTTGCAGTTTCCACTGGGCAACTACAATAGGATCAGGGGAGACACCTTACAACCTATTATTGTTTTCCTGCCTGCCCAAGATGCCTTTTGTCCCATAAATTAAAAACATTTGAAACTCAATTGTAAAAATGTCCCCAGAGGCACATGGTCTGTAGCACTTGGTAGAGTGCTGTCTGAGTATTCATTGTATTTTTTGATGGATAGATCTGACGTTTGCAATAGTGCTTACTCCTCAGGTGGAGTGTGCCAACAATAATGAAAAACTGAGCATGGCTCGTCACTGTAAATCCCTCATTTCTTTGATTAACGGAATTAAAAAGTCTGGGTGTAATTCAACCCATTATGTGGCAGCAGCAAATGCATGGAGTGAGCCAGAGTTAAAGAATTCAACTGAAAGGACTGGCAGCTATAAATAAAATAAAGACACTTAAGATTTTAAAATTTGTAAATAGGCAATATTGGGAAAAAATTCTCCCTCCCCGAATCTTTCTTCTGGTTTGAAGGAGGTGACTTGCTGAGGTCTGGTTCCCACGTGGTACTTCACTCAATTTGCCATTCATCATGTTAAGTCCGGACAGCGAATGTCTGCAAGCTATTATACCATGGGGAGCATCACAGAGGCGCCCAATCCTGTCTTTGCTCAATATCCACACATGTACACCATCTAGCAGAGATCACTGGATCAGGAGGGCGAACTTCCGTTTTCTCCTGGGCAGAAATTTTGCAGTAATTATTTCCAGCTCTAACTGTTTAGCCGGAAGTGATATTGCTGCACCATCACATGGGAATGGCAATGCTTTATCACTCTTACAACGTGGTAGGAGCTGTAATGTAGGAAGTGTGAAAAACAGCCAGTGGCACTCATACAAAAAACTGATGCACAAGAATTATTAATGTTCCTTCCCCCTACCTTTACAAATATGAATAGCAAATGAAAGCTACTTTCTCTCAGTCAGCTAGGGGATTCTCAAGTGAAGAGAGTCTGGAGGAATCTCAATCAAATCCTTGGTGGGTTTGGGTCTACAGCACAAAACTGGCCCAACCTTAACAATGGCAGACACAAAACTGGCCCAACCATGATTATGGATCACAGGGCAATACTAAGTCGAGTGCATGTTTCAAGATCGTTCAAAACCATTAAGACAATAAAGAGCTTCTAATACTGCATTTGGAAGGGACTATGCTGGCAAACTTCCATCACAGTACCGAGATAACCTTGACATAATGGAATCTATATTTATTGCTCAAATTAAATATCCACCTGGGCATGGTCATAAAGGGCAACATGGCTTTTACTACAGTTGATTTAGCTGAGAGGTCACTGAGTACATAGCAGCACAGGGTAACGTTACCTGGAACAATGAAAATAATTAAAGGTTTCTAATTTTAGTTACAACTGTGCAGACAGTTAAAAGTTCATAACTTAGAATCATAGAATGATACAGTGCAGAAGAAGGAGGCCATTTGGCCCATTGTGCCTGTATCAGCTCTTTGAAAGAGATATCCAGTTAGTCCCTCTCCCCCTGCTCCTTTCCCATAGCCCTGCAAATTTTTCCACTTCAAGTATTTATCCAATTCCCTTTCGAAAGTTATTATTGAATCTGCTTCTACCACCATTTCAGACAGTGCATTCCAGGTCATAACAACTCGCTGGGTAAAAATGTTTTTCCTCATGTCACCTCTGATTCTTTTGCCAATTACCTTAAATCTGTTACTGACCCTTCTGCCACTGGAAACAGTTTCTCCTTATTTACTCTATCAAAACCCTTCATGATTTTGAACACCTCTATCAAATCTCCCCTTAACCTTTTCTGCTCTAAGGAGAACAACCTCAGTTTCTCTAGTCCCTCCAGTAACTGAAGTCTTTCATCCCTGATACCATTCTAGTAAATCTCCTCTGTTCCCTCTCTTAAGGCCTTCACATCCTTCCTAAAGTGTGGTGCCCAAAATTGAACACAATACTCCAGCTGGGGCCTCACCAGTGTTTTATACAGGTTTAGCATAACTTCCTTGCTTTTGTTCTTTTATATCTAGAATCAAATTGCTACTAATAAATAGATACTAGAAATGGCAGTGCAGGCTATGTGTCGGGACTGTAGTATGTGGGAGTTTGTGGACTGTGAGACTGTTCCGGATTGCTGCATCTGCAGGAAATATCTCTCTCTTGAGGCACTCTGGCTCAGAGGCCTTGAGCTGGAGTGTAACTTAGAGACACTGACACATATGGGAGGAGGAGGAATTTTTGGATAGTTTTCTCCAGAGTACAGTCACACCTCAGAGGAAAGCACAGGTGCAGGAAGGGGAGAGTGTGACTGTCACTCAGTAGGGTAAGGGGAACCAAGAGGCGGTAGCGAAGTAGGTCCCGCAGACATTGGTCCTATCCAACGGGCACAATGTTCTTGCTAACTGTGAGGATAAGGATGTAAGGATGCGGGGTGGACTGCCAGAATGCTAACCATGGCACCTTGGAGCAGGAGGCAGTCCAAGGAGGGGAGGAGCAGAATAGAAAGTTTGTAGTCATAGGGGATTCGATAATTCGGGGGATTGATAGCATCCTCTACAGTGGCGACCGAGAGTCCAGGAAGGTTTGTTGCTCACCTGGTGCAAAGAGTAAAAGGATATCTCGGAGCAACCGGAGAGGAATTTGTAAAGGGAGGGGGAAGATCCAGTTATCGTGATCCATAGGGAAGAAAAGGGAGGAGGTCCTGCTGAGGGAATATCAGGAGTTAGGGGCCAAATTAAAAAACAAGACGTCGTGGGTGGTAATCTCAGGATTATTACCCGAGCCACGTGCTAATTGGCATAGGGGTAAACAGATCAGGAAGGTGAATGCGTGGCTGAAAGACTGGTGTGGGAAAGAGGGGTTCAATTTCATGGGACACTGGGACAGGAGGAGTTGTACTGCTGGGACAGGCTCCACCTGGACTGGAATGGGACCAGTGTCCTAGCGGAACGGATAAATAGGGCTGTCGATAGGACTCTAAATTAGTAAGACGGGGGGAGGGATCTGGTGAAAATAACATAAGTCTGAAGATAAAAGAAATAGGAGATGTGCGTAAAGGTTAGACCAAGGTAAGGAATAAGGGTAACAAACAGTCAGGGAACAAATACAGTTATAGATCAAAGTACAATATGCCTGTTATAAATAAAGCGAGGAGAACAATTATTAAAAACAAATTAAATTGCCTGTACAGCAATGTGCACAACATCCCAAACAAAACTGGAGAACTGGAGGCAATAATTCATAGTGGGGAGCCAGATGTAGTAGGGATAACTGAAGCATGGCTACATAAGGAACAGGACTGGCAGTTAAATATTGCAGGATATAAAGTATTTAGAAAGGATAGGGAAGGAAGAATGGTGGTGGTGGTGGGGGGTAAACTGTACAAATTAGAGACAACATAATGGAAATAGAAAAAAGGGACATAAGCAATATTAACATAGAAACAGAATCCATAAGGACTGAGACAAAGGATATGAAGGGATCAATCACGTTAATAGGTATATTCCAGAGACCACCTAATAGTGGAAAGGGAGTGGAGGAAGAAATATGTAGGCACATCTATGAAATGAGTAAAAAACATCAAATAATAATCATGGGAGATTTCAACTACCCCCAAATAAACTGGCAAGAAGAGGTAGGGAAAAGGGAACGGAGTTTTTACAGCGTGTACAGGACTCCTTTCTTACCCAGTATGTGAGAACCCCAATGAGAGGGGAATCACTGCTGGATCTGGTAATGGGCAATGAACCAGAGCAGATAAGAGAGGTAAGGGTAGGGGAACATCTAGGCAATGGCAATCATAACAAAGTAAGGTTTAAAATAATGATTGAGACAGACACAAGTAAGGCAAAGACCAAAGCAATAGATTGGAAAAAAGCTAATTTTGAGTGGATGAGAATGGAAGGTAAACTGGAAAAAAATGTTGACAGACAAAGAGATAGAACAGCAGTGGGAAATATTTAAAATGGTGATCAACAGAGTTCAGGAGAAATATATTCCTCTAAAAACCAAGAACAAACTAGCCAATAATGAAACAACATGGATGAATAAAGAGATAAGGGTCAAATTGAAACTAAGGAAAAAGGCATAGTCTAAGCACACAGACAACAACAACATGCATTTATATAGCACCTTTAATGTAGTAAAAGGTCCCAAGGTGCTTCACAGGAGCATTATCAAATAAAATTTGCAACCAAGCCATGTAAGGAGATATTAGGGCAGGTAACCAAAAGCTTGGTTAAAGAGGTGGGTTTTAAAGGAGCGCCTTAAAGGAGATAGAGAGGTTTAGGGAGGGAATTCCAGAGCTGAGCACCTAGGCAGCTGCCGATGGTGGAGCGATTAAAATCGGGGATGCGCAAGAGGCTAGAATTGGAGGAGTGCAGGGATCTCGGAGGGTTGTAGGTCTGGAGGAGGTTACAGAGATAGGGAGGGGCGAGGCCATGGAGGGATTTGAAAACAAGGATGAAAATTTTAAAAGATAGAGAGGTTTAGGGAGGGAATTCCAGAGCTTAGCACCTAGGCAGTCTTTCCATAAGAAGACTATAAAGACTAGACTGCAGAAGGAGCTGGACTGCAAAAAGCTTCAGGTGAAGCTGTCAGTCGCCGAGGCAAAGAGTGCCGACCGAATTAAGTCAGAGTAGAGAGAATGCCCGGAAATGGAAGAAAGAGCGGTTGGAAGTGGAAATCAAGTACCACCAGCTTTGGTCCAAGTTCAAACAGACGCAGCAACAGAAAGAAGAGAAAGAGCAGCAGAATGTCCAGCCACAGGATGAGATCAATCAGCTCCACACAAAGCTGCTGGAGACCGAGCGGCAACTTGGAGAAGTATAAGGTAGCTTGAAAGAGCGGAGACAGCTGTCAGGCGAGCAGTTGAAGGAGCAGCAAGTGGCTGACCTGCAGCTTCTGGAGCAAGAGAGCGCTTCAGAAAGAGGAGAAAAGTCAGGTAACCACAACCATCGCCAGGCTACAGCAGTCAGTCCACAAGGTGGTGGATCAGAAGGAGCGGCTTGAGCAAACTGCGCAGGTTCAGGAGGGAAGACTGACAGGACAGCTTGACGTAGAGATCATGAAGCTCCACAACTCCCTGATGCAAAAGGATGTGGAACTGGAGGAGATGTTGAGGTACCAGCTGGTGAAAGACTCGCAAAGCAAAGAGCAGGTGGTTCAGCAAGCTGATCTCAATCTAAGCCTGAAGTTGGAGACCCTTGAGGAAACGCTGAAGGCTAAAGAGGAAGCACTGCTCAGTTTCGAGAGGGAGGTGGAAACCGAAAGAGAGAGCAAGTTGCAACACATTGCCGTGCTGAAGGAAGAGTCGAAAAGGATTTGCAGTGAGAAGGCTTTTGTTGTCATGCAGTAGGAGACACTGAAGATAGAGAAGGAGGAACTAGAGATGCTCAGTAAACAGATTCGGGCTTTGGAAAATAATCAGATGGGCATCGAAGATCTAGAGAGAAAGAGAGAAAAAAGAGCTGGTTCAGAAGGTGCAAGTGTTGGACACAGAGGTTGCGGAGCTGACCTCTCAAAACCAGAGCCTCTGGTCAGCCTGTGAAAACCACAAGCAGACCCATTTGGAAGAGGTAGCAGCTCTTCAACTGAAGCTGAAGCGTCAGCTGAAAAAGGCCAAGAAGGAGTCCTCTGGGGTAAGAGGAATAAAGTGCAAGGGTAAAACCCACAGGTTCACCAGATGGACCAATTCGAGGTGCAGGCACAACCTGCGGGAATCATGTGGAATGAGGGACGGTTGCTTCAAGGCGGAGGACGAAGCCGAATGCTTGCGGTTGGGAAAAGCGACGCAGGTGCTCATTATCCCTCAAAGTGTGGCTGAGGAGCAGCAGCTGGGGGTGGTTCGAGAGCCGGAGATCGCGGCGGGTGGGGGGGTTCGAGAGCCGGAGATCGCGACGGGTGGGGGGAGAGCTTGAAGTGCGGGAGTGCATGCTCTGGGGGAGCGTGGGGGCGAGCTCGGGGCAGGGCGGGGGCAGAGCTTGGTGGGGGGGGGGGGGGCGAGAGCTCGATCCCACAGGAATCTGTGTTGGGGCCTCAACTATTCACTGTATTTATTAACGACTTAGATGACGGGATAGAGAGCCACATATCCAAGTTTGCCAATGGCACAAAGATAGGCAATATTGTAAGCAATGTAGATGGGAACATAAAATGACAGGGAGATATTAATAGATGAAGTGAATGGGCAAAACTGTGGCAAATGGATTTCAATGTCGGCAAGTGTGAGATCATCCACTTTGGACCTGAAAAGGATAGAACAGAGTACATTATGAATGGTGAAAAGCTCAAAACAGTGGAGGTCCAAAGAGACTTAGGGGTCCATATACATAGATTATTAAAATGTCATGGACAGGTATGGAAAATAATCATAAAGGCTAATGTAATGCTGGCCTTTACATCTTTAGATCGTGATGGTAGGGGCAGCCGATCGCAGGGGGTGGTCAGAGGTAGGGCAATGTATTATATATAGCCCTACCTCTGACCCTGTCCACTGAGGGTTCACACTAGGAACTTTGCCTTTCAAAATTCTCACTAAATTTTATCCAAAGAGCAAGGTACAATCTATACTTCACTCCATTTTATTTTACAGATTAGCAACAGACTCTGGATCCTACAGTTGCCAATGCACAACGGACATTGGTTGCACTGACGCTGTCAGTAAGACTTTGTTTTACATGATGCCTAGTCGCACAGCCTACTCTCTGGTTCACTAGAGACCTCTTCGTGCATGTGCAGATCTACTCTCAGTTGGCAAATGGAAGTCCAACAGATTCCCTGTGCCCTTTTTAAAACAAGGCTTGACATTAAATTGGGTGATGCGTTTTGGTGCCTTCAAGAAGGTTTCATACTCCTCTCGAGTTGAGTTGGGATCTAATTCCAGAACTATACAGACAGTCAGTTATGTGCTTTTCACTGACAACAAAGTAACAGCATAACAGTACCAGTAATGAAATCTAAATGAGTGGGGAAAATAAGCAAAAAAAATATATACTATTGGAAATACTACAGCAAACTGTACAGAACAGAATGACTTGGACATCATCCACAAGCACTAATTTACACAATAAGGCTAAGGACCAGATTTGTGTTCTTCTGTGATAACTTGCATAGTGGCATAAAATAAATGGCGATAAGGGTGCTGAAAAGCTTCAAGTCTGAATGAAAACTGTAATGCACAATAGACCAACAAAACAAAAACACAACATAAACTGGGACAAATCCACAAGAGACGTGTAAAATGAAACTATGCATTCACAACAGAAAATGAAATTTGAGATCCAGTAATGGAATATAAAACCGATATACCAAAACACACATACGCATGCACACAAACATCTATAAACTTCCAAAATCCTTAACTTTGGGCAATGCTGATATCAAACACAACCTTTGGGACTGAAAAAAAAATCAGTAACAATGAAAAACAATGATTAACTATAGAATACAAAACAGAATGATAACAGTCCAGTCAGTGCACAAGCACCTTTTCAACTAGATTAAAAATAGTTAACCGGAACAAAATCTGAGATAGAATTTCAAAATGCTCTCAAAAATACTTGAGAAAATCGCAGAATACTTTTCCTGATTACCTGGATGTAGCACATTGCAAAGTAAACATGTAAGAAGTTGTCAAAGCCCCATCAGTCCCAATTAAAGCAAGTAGAATATTCAACATGAACATTAATGGACAAAACAATTCACTGAAACCACATACCATTAAAAAGAATACGACCTTGTATTATGGATTCAACAAAAAACTATTAATCCATCAAATAAACAAATTAAACAAAGACTATTTCTTCCACGCTGTCACCAACAAAATTATTTTACTCCTCTTAATTCCAAGCCATTTAATTTGAATTATCTGATAATTCAATTTTTTTGAGCACTAAATTCCCACTTTGTTCTGTTATTGCTTAATTTGAATTGTTGGGTCATATTGAACTTTTTTTACCACAAGATTTGCCTTTGAATTATCGGTCATAGACTGTAAACTGTGTAGAAACTCAAGAAACCATAGTAACAGCCAATAAAGTCCGTTGGACATTGATCCGACAAGCAGCCACATCAGTGTACCTAAATACCACTCAGCAGAACTAGCTGTCAGGGCCTCGTGTAAAGCACTAATACAAAGCCCACTCTTTGCCACTGGACTATTGAGGTGAACTGAACTATGTATATGGTGTACTATAACTTTTAACTTGCCTCACCTGGCAGAAACCAGGCAGGTGCGGGGGGGGGGGCTGGTGAACAGCAAAAATGGAGTGGAGGACTTACCCACTCCTTTCGCATCCCGCTCTGACTAAATTGCAGGTGGCAAGGACACGTGCCCCGAAGCCAGCACGGCTCTCTTTAAATATCCGGATCAGGCTCCAATGATGTCATTGGGGCCCAATATGTGATTTTAACCTAAGGCCTGAGCAGCGGAACAATGGTGACTTCCCTGCCAGGCCAAACCTGCTAGGAACAGGAGCCAGGGTCACAAGAGGCCCTGTTATTTATTTATTTATTTATTATTTTTAGTTTCCTTGTGGCTAGAAGGAGCAGGCTGCTCCTTCGGGCCCACAACAAAACCTTAGGCCACCTCTCCCCGGCCTCTCCTCTCCTCTCCTCTCCTCTCCTCTCCTCTCCTCTCCACCCCCACCCCCACCCCCACCCCGGCCTATACTCTTACCTTAGTGCCAGGATCTTTGCCTGGCGACTGCCTCCAAACGCCACAATTTTAACAGCCGAGCAGCTGCTTCCCACAGTCTTCCTGGCCATTTTGGTCAGCAAGCGGCATGCAAAGGAGGACTGGCCATTAAAACCAGCTGAGCCTGCCTGCTGTCATTTTACTGTGTTCCCGCCTGAGAGTAAAAATCAGGGTCAGTGGTTCTGAAATTCCGCCCTCGTGCTGATGTTGCTGTTGTGTTTGTGGGTGGGGGAGGGGTGCGGATCCAGTTCCACCAGGATTCCACATTGTGGCGAGGAGGCCAGGAAATTCCAGTTTGGGGGAGGGGGGGGTGGGGGGTGGGGGGTGTGGGGTGTGGGAAGGGGTGGGGTTGGGTGGAGTTTAAGCCAACCATCAACTATTGACCAGCTAGGTGACTATCCTTCTGTGGCGGGGGTGGGGAAAGACATATGAGATGGCAGTAAGTGGAGTCTATTTGGGGTTGAGGTTGATCCTAGGTGACACGCCTGGCAATGGAAGTTTGTAACCAAATCAAATCTCTGTGGTAGGTTCAGTAATCCAAAACGTTGCTAAATGACCAGCCAGCATGATTTGCTAATGGAGCATGAGACGTGTTACTGGGGGTGACATTCTTCTCATTCAGCTCCAGATAAACCTACGAGCCAATGACTTATTGAGTAAGGTGACAAACAGCAGAAATCTTACCAGTACTCTGTATAGGATTATCCCCATATTTCCAGTGCTCTGCCAACATAACTACAACTTTGTAGGCGGGGGGGAGGGAGGGGCGGAATTTGCAATCTATGTGGTTTTAGCTGGTTAGTCTCCAGCAGTACTCCTATGCACAGTTGAGGGTTCCTAAGACTTGTGTGAACTTCACTGTAGCTTCGTTTGTAGAGTCAAACATAGATAAGGTTTCACGGGTGTCAGACATTCAGCTGATGAAAAAAAAATCTCCAGCCACATGCTGGAGCTGAGAAAACGAGCAAGACCTGATCATGCATATCACTCAAAGCTAAGTATCCATTGGAAATCAGTGGTAAGAAACTCTGAAATAATTCAAACATTAGGTATACATTGTATAAACAGAACATGGCAAGGAGTAGTAGTTTATAACTTGTAAAATCACCATACAAGGGGAACAAAAAACAATTGTGTTCATTCAGGTGTTGTATATGCTTCTTTTTGCAACAGAAATTTCTAAAAATTGAGTTTATCTTCCCCAAATTAATGCAATGAAAAAATGTGTTCAATATGGCACCCTTCATTTTATGCAGCTCCCAGAGGATTACTACTAATTTTGAAGGAGATCTGACCTGGATTAGCGATTGTGGGATGTGCAAAATTTCATATCTGCTGGCCCTGGATCAACAACGCCTATAAATAACATCTGGCCCAGATGTTGCAGATTCGTTCCAGTACATTTTGTTCAATTTCTGTCTTCCACACGAGGAACAACAGGTACAAGAGGAAAATTAGGTAAATTTTGTGGCCAGCAATTTCAAGTTATCAGTGCTAAAATAAAGTGATGATGTGGAGATGCCGGTGATGGACTGGGGTTGACAATTGTAAACAATTTTACAACACCAAGTTATAGTCCAGCAATTTTATTTTAAATTCACAAGCTTTCGGAGATTTTCTCCTTCCTCAGGCAAATGTTTCAAGATCTCCTTGAAGCCTACGCATTTATACATATTGAACAATAATAAATGGTGTTTACAGACTGCCCCTGCAACTGCCCGTTGCAGGGGCAGTCTGTGATTGCCTTGGCAACGGGCAGTTGCAGGGGCAGTCTGTAAACACCATTTATTATTGTTCAATATGTATAAATGCGTAGGCTTCAAGGAGATCTTGAAACATTTGCCTGAGGAAGGAGAAAATCTCCGAAAGCTTGTGAATTTAAAATAAAATTGCTGGACTATAACTTGGTGTTGTAAAATTGTTTACAAAAATAAAGTGACACTAAGACAGGCAGGTGTGAGCTCACTTCCAATGTAACATTGGTTGTGTAACACACTAGTGCAGCAGAGAGGGAGGGAGAAAGAATTCACAACTCTGCAAGCAAGAAATGTAAAACCTGATCTACTCTTTCCACACACCCCCCCAAAGAATGTTCCGCTACAGATACCTGATGAGGAGCCTGCAAAGGGAAAGGGGGATGGGGAAGAAATGGGCATACTGAAAAAATAGTTGTCAAACTGGCTGCTGGAGGGAAGTTTACAAAGAAAGCTATTCTTTTTCTTTGCTAGGTTTTCAAAACATAAACTCATAAAACTTGGAACCTTAGCACTGCACTTAGAATCTGCTACTAAACATTCTGGGGAGTGATTTCTTTGTGCACGGTGTATAGCAAAATTATAAACTTGTTTATAATGAATGAGTTTATGATTTCATTGCACATAACGCACAAAGCAAATCTCTAAGTTAATAAAGTTATACACTAGAAGGAACAAAGAAGTATTTTTACGATTCAAGAACGACTGTGGCATCTTGGCAAATAGTGGAAATGACCCCCTAAGTGCCTAGGTTCTAATGTCTTTGGTAAACCTGTACAATGTTTTCTGATGGTGTAAGAAGGTTTACCTGCCTACACTTCAGCTTCACAAATACATGTACTAGTGTTTCCAGGTCAGTGAAATTCAAACATTTTAAAGTGCAATACACATAGCTTATCCCCACCCTTACGATGGCTCAGCAACTTTATACACTGAGTTCGGACCAGGAAGGTCTCAGCTTTGATTCCCAAACTTTGTTGAGTTTGCCAATCTCAGCACTACCTTAACACCTTCAGATTAGGAAGGTAGCAATCAGCTATCGTTCCTATTGCTGTTGGCTATCTGGCAACCAGAACTAGCTGCGCCTCTAGCCAAGCTGTTCCAGTACAGCTACAACACTGGCATCTACCCGACAATGTGGAAAATTGCCCAGGTATGTCCTGTCCACAAAAAGCAGGACAAATCCAATCCGGCCAATTACCGTCCCATCAGTCTACTCTCAATCATCAGCAAAGTGATGGAAGGTGTCGTCGACAGTGCTATCAAGCGGCACTTACTCACCAATAACCTGCTCACCGATGCTCAGTTTGGGTTCCACCAGGACCACTCGGCTCCAGACCCCATTACAGCCTTGGTCCAAACATGGACAAAAGAGCTGAATTCCAGAGGTGAGGTGAGCGACTGCCCTTGACATCAAGGCAGCATTTGACCGAGTGTGGCACCAAGGAGCCCTAGTAAAATTGAAGTCAATGGGAATCAGGGGGAAAACTCTCCAGTGGCTGGAGTCATACCTAGCACAAAGGAAGATGGTAGTGGTTGTTGCAGGCCAATCATCTCAGCCCCAGGACATTGCTGCAGGAGTTCCTCAGGGCAGTGTCCTAGGCCCAACCATCTTCAGCTGTTTCATCAATGACCTTCCCTCCATCATAAGGTCAGAAATGGGGATGTTCGCTGATGACTGCACAGTGTTCAGTTCCATTCGCAACCCCTCAAATAATGAAGCAGTCCGAGCCCGCATGCAGCAAGACCTGGACAACATCCAGGCCTGGGCTCATAAGTGGCAAGTAACATTCGCGCCTGATAAGTGCCATGCAATGACCATCTCCAACAAGAGAGAGTCTAACCACCTCCCCTTGACATTCAACGGCATTACCATTGCCGAATCCCCCACCATCAACATCCTGGGGGTCACCATTGACCAGAAACTTAACTGGACCAGCCATATAAATACTGTGGCTACAACAGCAGGTCAGAGGCTGGGTATTCTGCAGCAAGTGACTCACCTCCTGACTCCCCAAAGCCTTTCCACCATCTACAAGGCACAAGTCAGGAGTGTGATGGAATACTCTCCACTTGCTTGGATGAGTGCAGCTCCAACAACACTCAAGAAGCTCGACACCATCCAAGATTAAGCAGCCCACTTGATTGGTACCCCATCCACCACCGTAAACATTCACTCTCTTCACCACCGGCGCACTGTGGCTGCAGTGTGCACCATCCACAGGATGCACTGCAGCAACTCGCCAAGGCTTCTTCGACAGCACCTCCCAAACCTGCGACCTCTACCATCTAGAAGGACAAGAGCAGCAGGCACATGGGAACACCACCACCTGCACGTTCCCCTCCAAGTCACACACCATCCCGACTTGGAAATATATCGCCGTTCCTTCATCATCGCTGGGTCAAAATCCTGGAACTCCCTATCTAACAGCACTGTGGGAGAACCTTCACCACATGGACTGCAGCGGTTCAAGAAGGTGGCTCACCACCACCTTCTCAAGGGCAATTAGGGATGGGCAATAAATGCTGGCCTCGCCAGCAACGCCCACATCCCGTGAACGAATAAAAATAAACTGGATGTCAGGTGAGGCTCGACTGATGTCTCCCACAACTAAAAGTAGTTACTGTGTGTGACGTGACTTGCTGTAAAGTGCTTGTTTCCTGCATTTAACCAGTTGCTGTCACCTTATCTTGGGAAGACGTTATAGGTTCTTATAGGAAGAGAAAAGATAGATATGTTATAAGGCATTCAAACCTGCAACCCTTTTAAGAGACGGCATCGTGTACAATGCTGGTGTTGTGCAATGTAACCTTGGTGTTACTAACTAAAGGTGACAGTGAAAACAAGAAAGGAGGATACTTGCTGGATGATGGCAACACACACAATCTCACAAAGACCATCTCCTTAAATGTGGGCAGATCTCTTATTTTGGGAAGTCCCCTATCACTATGCTTCTGCTCATGGTGTCTGCAAGCAGCCTTCTCCTGGAAGCACACACAAGACAACCAGAAGTTAGAAACTGCCAGAGCACCGAGACAGCCACCCCTCTGGCCAGTCTACATCCCTCCTTGTGCGAGTGCTTTCTAATGCAGCAAGCTTAAATCAGTTCCATTGGCAGTGTTGGTTCAATCTTCATGTGTCAGCCTTGGCTCAGTGGTAGCACTCTCAAATAGGTTCAAATCCCACTCCAGAAACTTGAGCCCTAATCCAGGCTGACACTTCATTGCAATACTGAGGGAGTGCTGCACTGTCGGAGGTGCCACTAAACAGAGGGCCCGTCTGCCCTCTCAAGTGGACGTAAAAGATTCCATGGCTCTATTCAATGAAGAGCAGAGGAATTCTCCCCTTTGTTGTGGCCAATATTTATCCCTTAACCAATATCACTAAAAACAGATTATCTGGCCATTATCTCATTGCTGTTTGTAGGACCTTGCTGTGCGCAAATTGGCTGCCATTACAACAATGACTACACTGCAAATGTACTTAATTGGCTGTAAAGCATTTTGGGACATCCCGAGGTTGTCAAAGACACTATATAAATTCAAATTCTTTCTTTATGTGTCACAGTGGAAGCTATTCATGTGCAGCCTAAAAATTGTGCTTAACAGCTTCTCGACAATAAAAATAAGTGTGCGTAGAAAAGGGAAACGGTTGGTTCCATGCTTTGTGTGCTAACTCCATGAGGGTGCTGCAGCTTACAAATCTGGGTTGGCCTATGTGAACTATGCTCCAAAAGTAAAATAGTGTACCTACATTTGCAGACACTTACTTAGGCATTTCTTCTAATATAGAAAAACTTCTTGGGGTCACACAAATTGCTTTTACTGTTCCCATGTCTTAAGATCTGTGAGACTCCATTCACACTCTCTGCTAAATCCATGCAAAAGGGACCACCCTCCTTCGTTGCACCTCCTGCAGCAGGACCTCCAAGTCATCCTCAGTAAAAAGGGGGAGATTTCCCTCATACTGCTTCCAGACATTTTTGGCTGCATGCAGTACTGGCCACATTTTCTGTAGCTAGTGATTGTCGTTCTCTTGCAAGCACAACTTTTGTTACAACAATAATTGAGTGCTGGCTTGCTGGGTTTCCCATCCTTGTGGGGGCTCTTCCTGCCCATTTTTCATGCACATTAAAATGAGGTAGAGGAGCTAGCCTCACAAAATTCAGTCATACCAGCTCTCCTCGTTACCAGCATAGGGTTGTCCACTTCATGATGCACTGCTGCTCTGCTTTTGCCAGCTAGGAGAAATCAGGGCTTCAGTCTCAGCCCCATTGCATCAGATTTGGACAGTTTTTATTTGGAGTGCAGCTAAAAGTCAATTTGAATCGCAAGTTTTTAGAAAAATTTGCATTATGTGCTCTGTCAATGGCCTGGAGGTAAAGGCACCATCTGATCTATGCAGAGTTAGCTGATTTCCCTAGTGGGTAAAGACACCAACTGGTTTGTGCAGAGTTTGCTGAAGCATTGGGGGGAATGCTACAAGTAGCCCCTGCACTGGGAGAGAAAATCAATCAGGTTTCCCACACCTGAATGCTATTCTGTGACTCCCCCACTAGAAAATGTGAGAGTGGATTTGGGTTAGTTCAGGACTGGGCTTGGCTGTGATACCCACTTCCAGTAACCAACACTTTGCCAACACTCACTGCAGTAGATCGCGATTTTGTGCGATAGTGTAAAACAGGTGATAGCGAGTCGGCAGCCGGTTTTACATTTCTCCTGGAACACAAGTGGCCATTTGCTACAAGATGTTTGCTGACACCTGTGGAATATACATCAGAATGAGTCAGCACCTTGATGAGAGGTAAAGGGACAGTTTAAGCAATTACCAAGTATAAGTAACATACAGATGGATTTTAAAATATAAATCGCTATTTAAAGCTTACAGCAACTGAATAAGTCAAATTCCATTTTTGCTTTTCTTTTATTACAACTGGGATTTTTAACCAGTATTTTGGGAGTTAAATTCTGCCATCCATTTTTCTGTGAAAATCAAATCAGTAACATTGCCCATATTACAGTTTATGTCCCTTCATTCAGTGTGGTACATTTAGTTTAATATTTTAAAAAACAAATACTGTGATGAGTGTGTGAAAATTTAATCACAGCAATATTGGCAAACATGTCTGCAGTTGACGCCTCGAAGTCTCAGCTGACAGACAAAACTTCTTAATGTTCGCTGAAGGAAACTTACAATGATTCAAAATTACAATGAACATGCAAGAGCTCCCTGGCATTACATGGATTTGCGTTTTTTTTAAAACTCTGCCAATAGAATGAAGTCATATTCTGGTGCACTTCTAGCAACTGTCAAACCAATATTGCCAAAGATGCCAGGAATCGAAGCAGCTTCACACATGCCAAACACCATTGGACATAAGCCAATGATTTCCTGTGTTTCTGACTCCACTGAGTGCTCTTTTTTAAAACAGACAGTGGTGTTTTTAGTGTCTGGAAATACTAGACTTAAAAAATAACATACTCAAAAGACGATACAAATCTTGGGCTCAATTTTGAAATGGAGCCGGAAAGGGGGCAGGGGGGTCAATTTGAGGTTGGGAAACCCATTAGTACGGGTTTCCCGGATGTCCTTACAATTTTGACGTAAGGAAGTCTTTTATTTTTTTTGGTTGGTTTCCCGTCCGACTGACCGAATGATTGACAGGCTGGTCGGAGTCAGACGGGAGACCAGCCAGGAGAGGACGTCTGCAGGTAAGTCTTTGTTTGCGTGGGGGGGGGGGGGGGGGAAACGGGGGGGGGGGGGGGGGGGCACGGGGCACAGGGGTCTCGAGTTGCTGCAGTGCATCCTGTGGATGGTACACACTGCAGCCACAGTGCGCCGGTGGTGAAGGGAGTGAATGTTTAGGGTGGTGGATGGGGTGCCAATCAAGCAGGCTGCTTTATCTTGGATGGTGTCGAGCTTCTTGAGTGTTGTTGGAGCTGCACTCATCCAAGCAAGTGGAGAGTATTCCATCACACTCCTGACTTGTGCCTTGTAGATGGTGGAAAGGCTTTGGGGAGTCAGGAGGTGAGTCACTCGCCGCAGAATACCCAGCCTCTGACCTGCTCTTGTAGCCACAGTATTTATATGGCTGGTCCAGTTAAGTTTCTGGTCAATGGTGACCCCCAGGATGTTGATGGTGGGGGATTCGGCGATGGTAATGCTGTTGAATGTCAAGGGGAGGTGGTTAGACTCTCTCTTGTTGGAGATGGTCATTGCCTGGCACTTGTCTGGTGCATTACTACTGCAAAGCAAGTGAATGGGCGCAGCCACAGCAACAAAGGGAGAATCTTTTAATTAAAACAAAGAACATTTTGTCTAGTAACCAGCAATCCAGAATTTAAGGCCTACTGAATCTTATTTATCCCTCATCTCATTTCCAGCAATTCTGCTGACTGGAATGAACATTATGGTGCAATAGTCCAGCACAACAAAGCAGCCCAAGGCGTAGCCAATCCCTGCATAGACAAATTCTACTGATTTTCCATTGACAGATAAGCTTTTTGTTAAGGGAGTAAAAATATGCACATCCGTGGCAGAGTTCTCTAAAATTGGTAAGCGTTTACAAGCTGGATTTAAAGCTGTTGGGACAAAAACATTACTTGAAAACTTAACAGATCCACTGTACTTGAACACTTGTCTGGAAATTGTAACATTAAAGATTATAATAGAAAGAAAAAAA
The DNA here is from genome assembly GCF_035084215.1 of Heptranchias perlo. Classification (NCBI taxonomy): domain Eukaryota; kingdom Metazoa; phylum Chordata; class Chondrichthyes; order Hexanchiformes; family Hexanchidae; genus Heptranchias; species Heptranchias perlo. Next base: position 51,969,965 of record NC_090335.1, read on the forward strand.
ATGTAGGTTTTTGTAGCTTACATATTCAGTACATTAAATTAAAATAAACTGGTTAGTGTTCCCACCATTGTGATAATTATACCAGAATATGGTGAAACGGTCAGGTTTACCTAAATAGAGACAAGTGTAAATAACTGCATATAGGAAGGAAAAATGAACAACACACATACTCCATGAATAGTTTTGAAATAGCTGAGAAAGCCAAGAGGAGATTTAATAGAGATTTTAAAAATTATTAACAGTTTTGTTAGTTTTCCCTGTTTTTACTCTATTTCATCTAGTTGGTGACTCAATTGAATGAGACCAAGTGCAGAACAGCAACCAACAGAATGTTGAACTATATAACCAAAACCGTAGAATACATATCAGAAGAAGTCATGATCAAACTGTACAGTGCTCTGGTCAGAGCACATCATGAACACTGTCCAGCTCTGGTCACTGAAACACAAAGGAAATAATCAAGCGTTGGAAGAGGTGCAGAGAAGAGCCACGCGACTGATCCCCAGTGTTGGAGGACTGAGTTATAAGGCAATATCGAAGAGACTTGGTTTTCTCAACTTTGAAAGTAATCATCTGAGAAGTGAACATAGAGGTATATAAGATAATAAATGTTATGGGAAAGGTAAACCTGGAAAATTACTTCAAATTCAATTGCAAGCAGAACAACAGGCCACAGGTTAGGACTGACATCAGGGACGACTTCTTAATACAGAAGTTATCAACCGAGTAGCGGAGGTGAAAATCCTGGAATTATTTAAGAACCAAACTGGATGCTGCAGTTACGGTGGGAGGCGGTGGGGAACACGGCACTTTAGGATCATGCTAGATGTAGGAGTAAAGCTGAGCTGATATCTTGTGGTCTTGTGAACTATAAAAGTTTATAGAATGGAAAGAGGTAATTCAGCCCATCATATCTGCTCTTTGCTAAAGCAATCCAAAACTAATCCCATTGCACTGCTCTTTCCCCAGTGCCTTGTATCTTCCTCTGCCTCAAATATTTATCCAATTTTTCCCTTAAAAGATGCAGTGGTCTCTGCCTCAACTATTCTGTGTGGCAAACCATTCCATGATGCAAAAACTCTGAGTAAAGAAACTTCTCCTAAACTCTATCCTCACTCTGACAATTTTAAATTGATGACATTCATCACTGACTCCCCAACAATAGGGAAAAACTAACAAAACCCTTCGTAATTTAAAAAATTTCTTAAATCTCCTCGTAGCCTTCTCCGTTCTAAAGGAAATAGTCCCAGTATCAAGTCTCCCTTCATAACTATAGTTTCCCATTCCTGGCATCATCCTGGTGAATGTTTGCCAAATGCTGTCCAAGGCTTTAATGTCCTTTCTATAAAAGGGTGCCTAAAATTGCACACAGTACTCTAACTGGGGCCTAACCATTGCTTTATATAAATTTAGCACTATCTTTTTATTCTTGTACTTTATGCCCCTAATTACAAAACTGAAAATGCTACTGGCCAAGCTCAAGAACGGATTACCCCGATAATAGCTCTTCTATACTACCAAATAAATGATTAATCTTTACCACAATTAACGTGCCGCCATTATGACTTGCAGAAATATTGAATGGTTATTTTGCCTCCGTATTTACCAGGGCGACTAACAAAGTGGCAGAACATTAGAAGAAGAGATCAAAAAAGATGTTAAAACATTTAAGATAGAAAGGGGGGGTGGGGGGAGAGATAATTGATAAACTAATCAAATTTAGGGAGGATAAGACCCCTGGTCCAGATGGATTGCCTCCACTAATATTAAAAGCTAAGGAGGAGATAGCAGAGGCACTATTACATATATATAAAAATTCACTAGAAAAGGCAATAGTGTCAGAGGACTGGCGGACAGATAATGTTATTCCTTAATATTAAAAAGGGAGATAGAATAAATCCAGGGAACTATAGACCAATTAGTTTAACATTGGTGGTAGGAAAGAGATAACAGAATCTTTACTCAAGGATGTAACAGAAAGCCATCTAGAGAATGAAAATATAATAAAGAATAGTCAGCACGGATTTCAGAAGGGAAAGTCAGGCTTGACCAACCTTATTGAATTCTTTGAAGAAGTAACAGCAAGAGTAGACAAGGCTAATGCAGTCGAAGCAATATATTTGGATTTTCAAAAAGCCTTCGATAAGATAACGCATTGTAGACTCATGGTTAAGATCAGAGCATGTGGAGTCAGGGGACAGGTAGCAGAATGGATAGCAATTTGACTACAAAGCAGAAAATAGAAAGTAGGGGTTAAAGGTAGCTACTCAGACTGGCAAAAAGGTGGGAAGTGGCGTTCCACAGGAATCGGTGCTGGGACCACTGTTGTTCATAATTTACAATTAACGATTTGGATTCTGGAATCGGAAGTACAATTTCAAAATTTGCAGACGACACTGAATTGGAGGGGTGTCGTTATTAAAAAGGAAGAACACGACAAAATACAGGAAGACATTAATAAACTTGCAGAATTGGCAAATGAATTTCAATATTGATAAGTGTGAGGTGGTGCCTTTTTGTAGGAAGAATAAGGAGGCCACATACTACTTGGATAATAAAAGTCTAAATGGGATAGAGGAGCAAAGGGGTCTAGGGGTACAGATACACAAATCACTAAAAATAGCGATGCAGATTAAGAAGGCCATAAAAAAGGCAAATCAAGCACAAGGGTTCATTTCTAGAGGGATAGAATTGAAAAGCAAACATAAGAACATAAGAAATAGGAGCAGGAGTAGGCCAATCGGCCCCTCGAGCCTGCTCCGCCATTCAATAAGATCATGGCTGATCTGATCCTAACCTCAAATCTAACTTCATGTCCAATTTCCTGCCCGCTCCCCGTAACCCCTAATTCCCTTTACTTCTAGGAAACTGTCGATTTCTGTTTTAAATTTATTTAATGATGTAGCTTCCACAGCTTCCTGGGGCAGCAAATTCCACAGACCTACTACCCTCTGAGTGAAGAAGTTTCTCCTCATCTCAGTTTTGAAAGAGCAGCCCCTTATTCTAAGATTATGCCCCCTAGTTCTAGTTTCACCCATCCTTGGGAACATCCTTACCGCATCCACCCGATCAAGCCCCTTCACAATCTTATATGTTTCAATAAGATTGCCTCTCATTCTTCTGAACTCCAATGAGTAGAGTCCCAATCTACTCAACCTCTCCTCATATGTCCGCCCCCTCATCCCCGGGATTAACCGAGTGAACCTTCTTTGTACTGCCTCGAGAGCAAGTATGTCTTTTCTTAAGTATGGAGACCAAAACTGTATGCAGTATTCCAGGTGCGGTCTCACCAATACCTTATATAACTGCAGCAATACCTCCCTGTTTTTATATTCTATCCCCCGAGCAATAAAAGCCAACATTCCGTTGGCCTTCTTGATCACCTGCTGCACCTGCATACCAACTTTTTGATCTTCTTGCACTAGGACCCCCAGATCCCTTTGTACTGCAGTACTTTCCAGTTTCTCGCCATTAAGATAATAACTTGCTCTCTGATTTTTCCTGCCAAAGTGCATAACCTCACATTTTCCAATATCGTATTGCATCTGCCAAATCTCCGCCCACTCACCCAGCCTGTCTATATCCCCCTGTAGGTTTTTTATGTCCTCCTCACTCTCCACTTTCCCTCCCATCTTTAACATCTTATGTTAAATTTGTATAGAACCTTGGTTAGACCATGCTTGGAGTATTGTGCACAGTTCTGATCCCCATATTAGAGAAATGCTATAGAGGCATTGAAGAGGGTGCAAAAAAGATTCACAAGGATGATACCAGAACTGAGAGGATATCCTGATCAGGAAAGGCTGAACAGGACTGGGATTCTTTTCTCTAGAAAAGAGAAGGCTGAGGGGCGACCTGATTGAGGTCCTTAAGGTAATGATAGGGTAGACGTAGAGAAAATGTTTCCACTTGTTTGGGGGGGGGGGGTGGGTGGGGGAGTCAAAAACTAGAGGGCATAAATATAAAATAGTCGCTAATACATCCCCAATAAGGAATACAGGAGAAACTTCTTTACCCGAAGAGTGGTAAGAATGTGAAATGCGCTACCACAAGGAGTAGTTGAGGCAAATAGCCTAGATGCATTTAAGGGGAAGCTAGATAAGCACATGAGAGTGAAAGGAATAGAAGGGTATCCTGATAGGGTTAGATGAAGTAGGGGTGGAGGAGGTTCGTTTTGAGCATAAACGCCGGCATAGACCAGTTAGGCCAAATGGCCTGTGTCTGTGCTGTAGTTTCAATGTAACTCAATGTAACAGTTTATTCCCCCACTGCCAAGGGCATTACATGTTTTTACAACATACATAGGAAGGACAGAACAATCAGTGCAATTAGTCATGCTGGCTCTTCTGTTTAATGGCCAGCACAGATTCAACTGGCAAGATATACTTCACCAGTCAACTCCCTCCGTTCATTCTGGCATTCTTCCCCCCACCATGGTTCATGTTGGCACATTCCCACTCCACTCCTTCTCAATTAATGCATTAATGTTGGCACTCTTCTTCCACCATAGTACTGTTCCCAGCTTCTTCCCTTCATTTCCATCTATTTCCCCAGTTTAATTTTCTCCATTTCCCCTTCAATTGCCAGTCACTTCCCCCTTTCATTGTTTAATCTCAAGAGTTCCCACCTACCTTAAACAGAGACTGAAATCCCTTAACCTTGTGTTGGCAGCGCACAGAGGAGAGAGGGACCCAATCTGATAATTAGCTGTTGGACTCGAGTAGAAGTGGTACTGGGAGGAGAGGGGCCTAATTTGTGCTAAATTTTTTTCAGCAAATGATTTCACACTGAAAAGGGCCCCAAAACTATTTTGGCATTTATACGGCCTTTTGATTTGTTAACATCAAGTTTTCCAGACAGTAACAGGTTCAACATCTTCCCTTGTGACTCACAAATAACAGGTACACAGTATATCATTTTTACATCACAATTCAGCCTCATCACTTTACTCCTTTCTTTTGCAGCACTATAACTCAAAATGCCACCAGTCTTATTTTTACATCAACATCAATCACCGTCCCTTTCCGCATTTCGCACCAGACTATCTATTCATTCACGAACTAGGCCAATCCCATCCACCACCTTATTGTGGATGGCTGCATTGACATTCTGGCTTTGAGTGAACTTGGTTCAATTGCTGACACCATGCCCCTTGCTGAAGCTTCCCTGCCTGGCTATACTTTCCACGATCCACTCTGCCCAAACCAACACGGTGGCAGTGTGGTCCTTATCACCAAATCACAGCTTGCTCTCTTCCCCTACTCCACTGGTACCTTCTTCTTCTTCTTCTTCTTCTTCTTCTTCTTCTTCTTCTTCAAGCACCTGTCCTTGTTCCACCCCTCTGATCTCTGATGATGGATGGCTCATGATTCTGACCTCTCCTTTAAAATCCTCGCTCTCTACCACCCCCCATTTCTCACTGATAAATCCTCCCTCAGCCTCATCAGTGATTACAATCTTCATCTCAGCGCCCCTTGCCCTGCCCTCTAAAATCACAGACCTCCTGTGCTCCCTAAAGCTCTCCCTTCATATAAATTCTCCTAACCCTATTCATGGCTACCCCATCGACCTTGACATCTCCTATCACTTCATTGTAACCTCCACCAGCCACATCCCCAAATTTCTTCCAAATCCACTTCCTCTGTGTCCGATCCTAGAAAAGACTTTTCTAGATCCCAACTAGCCTCTGGTTGTCCATTTGCTGCAATACTTCTGTAGCCATCGATCTGCTCAGCCGCTCATTCACGTGCTCCTTTGGGCCCCGCAAAAAATAACGTGGGTCGCTGCTGCCCTGGGATACCGCCTCTCCCTATGATCATAACTCCGCCATCCAGACCTACCTTGCTGCCATTCTGCCGGATAATGAACCAGCCTGAATCCAGTGACCTGCTTCGGTTCGCCTGTTTGGGGTGGGTAGCTCACCAGTTCTATTTAAATGAGGTCCTACCCTCAAAATGGCTCCAGCCTCTTCGCTGCCAGAATGGGCGGCTGCCGAATCTTCCTCATTTCTGCTCTAATCCTTCCATCAATCACTTTAAATCTATGCCCCCTGGTTATTGACCCCTCCGCTAAGGGAAATAGGTACTTCCTATCCACTCTATCTAGGCCCCTCATAATTTTGTACACCTCAATGTTTTGTCAAGTTAGTGATCACAAATCACTGAGATAGAAGCACCAAATTACTGAATACTTGCATAGAAAATTAGATAGATTTAGTTTCTGTTTTATGTTCCAGTAACTTTGCAGACTTGAGGCTGTACCAATTTTCTTTCTCATATTGTACCTACAAGTGCGTGGGGGGTGGTTATGCTGCATTGTATATTTCAATCTGCACAGAACCTGGATTTGAATCTCTCTTCATGTTACGTTGCAGTAACAACACAGCTGAAGTCAGTGCCTAAAGAACACACAGCCCTGCACTCACCTCCTTGCAGTACGTATGCAGATAGTTAGCCATCAGTTTCCCACATTACAACAGTGACTACACTTTAAAAGTACTTCATTGGCTGTGAAGTACTTTGGCACATCCCGTTATATAAATGCATGTTACCTTAAGACCATAAGAGACAGGAGCGGGAGTAGGCCTTTTGGCCCTTTGAGCCTGCTCCAGCATTTAATGAGATCATGGCTGATCTGATTTTTACCTCAACTCCATTTTCCCGCCTTTTCCCCATATCCTTTGACTCCCTTGCTGATCAAAAATTTGTCTAACTCAGCCTTGAACGTATTCAATGACTCAGCCTCCACAGCTTTTTGGGGTAAAGAATTCCAAAGATTCACGACCCTCGGAGAAGAAATTTCTCCTCATTTCAGTCTCAAACGAGCGACCCCTTATTCTGAGACTATGCCCCCTATTTATTACATTATTTATCTTTTTTAGTTACAATTCACACAGGTAACTTCCCTTCATTATCTCTACTACTGATACGTTGTATTAAAATTGTCTCTGCTGAGTAAGGTATTTCATATTTTACTCAGAATACACAAACTGGTTATTATTTCCTAAAAAACATTGCTCTTTGACCTTATTATACGAGTACGATCAAGTACTTATAAAGTCATAACGTTTGTGGGGCAGAGTCAAATGTTGCAAGGGTGGGATCAGGATCGAGTATCCCTTCTTAACAAATTCCACTCTGCTCAGAGGCAATCATTTCTTTTTTTGATGTGCGGTAGAAGCACAGCGACATGTATATTTAGATTGTCTTTATTTTTTAATAACCAGCTAGCCCATTAAATTCCTTGCCATACAGTTCAGAATCAGAAAATGTTTCTCAATTCACAGTATTCCTGGTGGCAGCAAATGAGAAACGGGATTGCAGCAAAACGTAACCGACTGCTCAATGGGATCGCAAAGTCTATTGTGATGCTCGTCACTTCTGCACGAACACTGGTGCCTTGATGCATCTAAAAGAGCACTAACGTGAAAGGACTGGCACAGCAAACAGCTGGCAGGCTGGGTTGATGAAGCAGTACTATTACTGATTAGTACCGGGGCTGAAAAAGAAGCTGCTTGCCTCAGATATACCTTAATGTTGATAACGGTCAAAATTTACTTTCAGAAATATCTCATGCGTTGCATTTTATATTTCACCCTTCAATTTAAAAAAAATGAATAAATTGCCTTGCAATGAATGAGGTTGGCTTGTTTAATCTGACTACTACTACAACTATATTATTACTTGTAATCATTTAATCTAAATGAGTGTCTCAAACCATTTTACAAGGGAGAGCGATAACATGTTTGCCAGAAACAGCTTATTTTCAGTTTTGGCATTATTTGATCATATCAGTAATTCATTAATCTGCTGTGTATACTTACTACCGTTTCTCACTTGGACCTTGTAATTATATTCTGCATTCCACATTCCCCTCCCCTTTCACCTCTCCTAAAGGCAGGAAGAAATTTTGGGACATGCTTCTGTGAGTCAAGGACTGGATAACTGAAGTCGAATACATTTTAAAGTTCAACACACTTCCATGGCCAGCAGCAGCCATTAGGATCGCCATTCATGTCAGCCTAGATAGCAAGTGTCAGCCTGCTATTCCACACAATTAAGCCCAGTTCTGTCCAAAAGCACATACCTCCCAGAAGGCATCAGTGAATAGTGATCAGGAGTGTGAACCCGGGCTGATTATTTTCCTCTTCTTAGCCCAGGTATGCTGAGGCCTATTGAGATCAAACAAATCAGCATAAACCAGGAATTAAATGTGGGATCTTTCTGGTGTTCTGGCTGAGTATCACAGCAGGTAGTACTTTTACTCACCATTGGGCGTGTCTCATGTTCTATGCTTTAAAACTGTTGTTCAAATGGCCTGAAAGTAGACATTTTAGACAAACTGCTTTTGCAATGATGATATCATAAAAGTTCACTCCAGTTACTTCTACAATGGGAAGTTCTGAGCACAGCCCCATCATTCATGTCATTAATGGAACAAAACTTCATATCGTATATAAGGAAGAATTTGATTCTAAATGTCTTACCTTTAAAAGCATAAACCTTTGTTAAAAAGGACAAATCAGAGACAACAAGAAGTCTTTTACGAGATTTAGGATTATAAAGGAAGACATGCATTTATATAGCACCTTAGTATGTCTCAAAGTGCTTCACAAAACAAATTCCTTTGAAATGCAATAACTGTAATGTAGGCAAACACAGGAGCCATTTTGTGCACAAACAGCAGTGAATAAATTACAGTTAATCTGTTTGTGGTGATATTGGCTGAAGGAGGAATGTTGGCCAGGATGTCAGGAGAACTCCCTGCTCTTGTTCAAATAATGCCACAGGTTCTTTAACATCCACCTGCACATAGTACCATAGTATGTTACAGCACAGGAGGCCGCCATTCGGTCCACCATACCTGTGAAAAAGCTATCCAATTAGTCCCACTCCCCTGCTCTTTCCCCATAGCCCTGTAAATTTTTTCCCTTCAAGTATTTATCCAATTCCTTTTGAAAGTTATTATTGAATCTGCTTCCACCACCCTTTCAGGCAGTTCATTCCAGATCATAACAACTCTGCATAAAAACTGCTTCCTCGTGTCGCCTCTGGTTCTTTTGCCAATCACCTTAAATCTGTGTCCTCTGGTTACCGACCCTTCTGCACTGGAAACAGTTTATCATTATTTACTCTGTCAAAACCCTTCATGATTTTGAACACCTCTATCAAATCTCCTCTTAAACTTCTCTGCTCTAAGGAGAGTAACCCTAGCTTCTCCTGTCTCTCCATATAACTGAAGTCCCTGATCCCTGGTGCCATTCTAGTAAATCTCTTCTACACCCTCTCTACGACCTAGACATCCTTCCTAAAGTGTGTTGTCCAGAATTGAACACAATACTCCAGTTGAGGCCTAACCAGTGTTTCATAAAGGTTTAGCATAACTTCCTTGCTTTTGTATTCTGCTTCTATTAATAAAGCCCATGATCCAATATGCTTTTTTTTAAAAAACAGCCTTCTCAACTTGTCCTGCCACCTTCAAAGATTTGTGTACATACACCCCCGGGTCTCTCTGTTCCTGCACCCCTTTTTAAATTGTACCATTTAGTTTATATTGCCTCTCCTCATTTGTCCTACCAAAATGTATCACTTCACACTTCTCTGCATTAAATTTCATCTGTCACGTGTCTGCCCATTTCACCAGTCTGTCTAAGTCCTCTTGAAGTATGTTACTATCCTCCACGTTGTTTACTGCATTCCCGTGTTTCGTGTCATCTGCAAAGTAAATTGGATCTCAGTATAACATCTCATCTGAAGGACAGTACCTCCAACAATGCAGCAATCCCTCGGTACTGCAAAGGAGCTCAGCATAGATCATAAGCTGAAGACCTGGAATGGAGGCTGGTGTGATAACTCAGTAGAATATACTTCCCCTTTAACAATTTGTATGATACCGAACTACTTCATAAAAACATCAGGGTAATCTCCTGAATGCGACAATATTCAAGTGACAGATACGACCTCAAATACAGTAAGAACCCTTTGGCAAATTTCGGTGATAGGGTGAATCATTTGTTGGGCATGGCTATCTTGTCTATATGTCGGATGCACAGGTGGAGGCAGCCGTGGTGGAACCTGTGAGGAGCACCAAGCTACGGCCCCAAGACAAAGCTGGGAGTGCACAAGGTTCAGCCACAACAGCTGCATAAGCAATCCAGATCCTGCCAGATGGTGCAGGCATACCCTACTGTATAATATGTGGAACTGTAATTGGCACAAAGGGTCGGGGTGCCAGGCATAGGGATTACATGTCACTCGGGCAGAGTGATACGCAGATCGTAGGCTCCTGGGGTCCGGGAGAATCAGCAGTTGTGGTGGCTCATCTAGTGAGGAGTGTATAGTCTTCATGCGCAAGCTGTGGGGTTCACACGTGAGGGACCTACCCGGCAAGGTGGGGGGTGCGGGGGATAAGAGGGAACTATGTTAAATTTCAGTATTTTAGACTATGGGGAGGGGAGGGCGCGTCATTAGTGTAATACATATTCAAAATGGCACTATTGAGCTTAGCTCTCAAGTCAAATTCACATGACAACAGGGCTGGCCGGCATAGATTCATTTTCAGATAGGGCACCTGGATCAGCTTTTGTCTACATGGACTTCCAGAAGGCATTTGATAAGGTTCCGCACAAGAGATTATTAACAAAAATTAGAGTGCACGGAATTAGATGTAACCTTGTGATATTGGTCAGTAATTGGTTGGGAGGTGGGAGACATAGAACGTTCTCTTTATCCCTACGCTATGATTGGCACGATGTGACAAGTGGTGTTCCCCATGGATCGGTACCGGAGCCTCAGCTTTTCACCATATATATCAATGACTTGGGTGAAGGAATAGCAAGTTGTATATCCAGTTTGCAGATGACACTAAGTCAGGTAACACAGTAAGTTGTGTGGATAGGAGCAGGAAGTTACAAAGAGACATAGACAGACTAAGTGAGTGGACAAAACTATGGCAGATGAGTTCAATGTGGGGAAGTGTGAGGTCATCCACTTTGGATCTGAGAAAGACAAATTGGAACATTTTCTTAATGCCGATAGACTAGGAACTGTGGAACAGCAAAGGGATTTACGTGTCCATGTACACAAATCACTAAAAGCTAGTGCACAGGTATAAAAAGTAATCCAAAAGGCTAATGAAATATTGTCCTTTATCTCAAGGGGATTGAAATTCAAAAAAGTGAGGAAGTGATGTTTCAGTTGTACAGAGCCTTGGTCAGACCCCATCTGGAGTACTACGTTCGGTTTTGGCCACTGAATCTCAGGAAAAATATATTGGCCTTGGAAGGGGTGCAGAGCAGATTCACCAGAATGATACCAGGTTTAAAGGTTTAAATTATGAGGTCAGATTGCATAAACTTGGCTTGTATCCTCTTGAATTTAGAAGGTTATGGAATGATCCAATCGAGGATTTTAAAATGATAAAGGAATTTGAGAGGATAGATACAGAGAAACTATTTCCTCTGGTGGTGAATCCGGAGCAAGCAGGCATAATCTTAAAATTAGAGGTAGGCCATTTAGGAGTGAAATCAGGAAATATTTCTTCACAAAAAGGTAGTGGAAATCTGAAACTCACTCCTCCAAAATGCTGTGGATGTTGGGGCAATATATTAAAAAAAATTAATATTCATTCATGGGATGTGGACGTTGCTGGCAAGGCCAGCATTTATTGCCCATCCCTAATTGCCCTTGAAAAGGTGGCGGTGAGCCGCCTTCTTGAACCGCTGCAGTCCGTGTGGTGAAGGTTCTCCCACAGTGCTGTTAGGAAGGGAGTTCCAGGATTTTGACCCAGTGACGATGAAGGAACGGCGATATATTTCCAAGTCGGGATGGTGTGTGACTTGGAGGGGAACGTGCAGGTGGTGGTGTTCCCATGTGCCTGCTGCCCTTGTCCTTCTAGGTGGTAGAGGTCGTGGGTTTGGGAGGTACTGTCGAAGAAGCCTTGGCGAGTTGCTGCAGTGCATCTTGTAGATGGTACACACTGCAGCCACGGTGCGCCAGTGGTGGAGGGAGTGAATGTTTAAGGTGGTGGATGGGGTGCCAATCAAGCGGGCTACTTTGTCCTGGATGGTGTCAAGCTTCTTGAGTGTTGTTGGAGCTGCACTCATCCAGGCAAATGGAGAGTATTCCATCATACTCCTGACTTGTGCCTTGTAGATGGTGGAAAGGCTTTGGGGAGTCAGGAGATGAGTCACTCGCCGCAGAATAACCAGCCTCTGACCTGCTCTTTTAGCCGCAGTACGTGTGTGGCTGGTCCAGTTAAATTTCTGGTCAATGGTGACCCCCAGGATGCTGATGTTGGGGAATTCGGCGATGGTAATGCCGTTGAATGTCATGGGGAGTCGATTAGGCTCTCTCATGTTGGAGATGGTCATTGCCTGGCACTTGTCTGGCGCGAATGTTACTTGCCACTTATCAGCCCAAGTCTGGATGTTGTGCAGGTCCTGCTGCATGCGGGAACGGACTGCTTCATTTTAAGACTGAAATCAATACATTTTTGCTGGCTAAGACTACCAAGGGATATGGAACAAAAGGGGGCAAATGGAGTTGAGGTACAGATCAGCCATGATCCAACTGCATAGCAGAATAGGCTTGAGAATGGCCTACTCCTGTTCCTATGGTCCTATTCATTGGACTCAGAAGTGGCCATTGCCAAGTTAGGGTGGTGGGTACTGCTCTTGAGGGGGTGGGGGGGTGGAGATCATCAGTGTGATAAAAAGCTGACACTGGAGTCAGGCTTTTTTAAAAAAAGGATGGTGTGCAGTCAGTCAGAAAAAAAAGACAGGAGACTGCAGGGAGAAGATATTCTATTCTGGGCTGTAGGACAGAATGCCAAGGAATTATTCTATTTAAGTTAAGTAAGATGGCCTACTGAAGTTGGGTAGTGTAGTGTGTTCATTATTTTTAGCATTACGCAAAGTTATACCAATTCAACTAAATGAATCTGATTGTAACTATTGCTCTGTTTGTTCTCCTTACCGTATAATACTACAGTTTAATGATTCAGCAGAAACTGTGTTGAAGCAGCCAAATCAGAAATAAAAGCCTTTAACAGAAATCAATACCAATTACATAGAATTTTACAGCACCGAAACAGGCCAGTCGCCCAAAAGGTCTATGCTGGTTTTGATGCTCCACACGAGCCTCCTCCCACCTTACTTCATCATACCCTATCAACATATCCTTCTATTCCTTTTTCCCTCAAGCACTTATCTAGCTTCCCCTTAATTAAAGAACTCTTTTTTTACACAAATAAGATTCAAATGTAGTGCATAGGCAGCACCAGCAGTTGATAAATTACTGTACCAACTGCACTTGAACAGACAGGCATTTGTTGAAAGTGATTTCTAAGACTGAACAAGAAGCTCCCCATATATGAGAGTACAGTGCAGTAAGCCTACGTTAGAATGCATTTGCTGGCTTGTCACCCAGTCGCACCCCAGCTGATTAAAGTTGCCGACTCTTGCCAAGTCCAAAGCTAAACAGTAACAGGATAGGGGTGGGACACGGATTGGGATCATGGCCGAGTTCTGATGTTTTTCTTTGCCAGTGATAAAAGTTCACTGAAAATCTTAGTAATTAATGCTTCCACGTCACAGGGTACAGAGTAAAAGGGAACATCTGGATCTCTATTTATAAGGTCTACCTCTTTGTCCAAGCTGTTGGTCACCTGTCCTAATATCTCCTTATTTGGCTCGGTGTCAAATGTTGTTTCATAATGCTCCTGCGAAGCACCTGAGACGTTTTACTACGTTAAAGGCACTATATAAATGCAAGTTGTTGTTGTTGTCCAACTGGTATCAGAACTACCTATTAGAAAGCTCTGAACAACCAAAATCAGGCAGCTGGCAATCCAACCACCAGGAAGAGTCCGGAAGAGCTTCTACAGAAACTCTGCAAACAGTGGGTGAGCGGCACCACTTAGAACTATTCCCAGTTTTATGGGGAGGAAAAGTAATACCTAAAACAAGTTGCTTGCATCACTATAATAACTTAAAATAATTTATATTAAGTAAGGAAATATTTCAAAAGTTAAAATAATTTATATTTGGTAAAGTACTGCTTCAAAACTCTAGTATATGTATTGATTCCGGTGGTTCTCGGTCATTTACTTTAGTGAAATTACAGAGCAAAGTTTAAAGTACTTTATTAGCAGCAAGATTCAGAGCAACTGTCAGGAATCACAATAGTGTTAGTTACTAAAAGACATCCAGATTAACAAAATGAACCGAAGTACACAGCTATCTAGCTAGACGAAGGGTTCAGAGGAGGATTATGGAGAAAACGCTATAAACTAGTGACAACAGAATTTGGACATTACAAAGAGAAACAACAGATCTCGGTAATATCAGAAAACAAAATGAGAAGTGATGAAGGACACAGTATACAGATGATCAGGAGAGAAAAGTTTTTTTTGTTACAAAGAGGATAGATGATTCAGTAGAATCAACAAGGACTGTCAGGACTGACAACAATGAACTGGAACTATAAACTGTCAACGCTTTCATTGCCATTGTGTAATGTAATAGCATAGCGATGCATACACCAAGCTTATTAAATGTGCCTTATTCCAAGAAGACAATCTAATTCTACACGATCATTATGACCTTTACTGAAAAACAAATCCAATACTAATACCATGTGAAATACAGACGCTGAAGGGATTCAGAGCTGGCCCCAAGTACACGGGGTACGACAAGGATGATGCAATACCAACCCACAGCTATAGCACCTGAAGATAAACATTTGGGCTAGGAAAGTTGTCTGCTACATCAAATGTATGTTTTGATACTAAAAGTTCAACAATCAGCTTTTATGCCAGTTTAATGTCCTGAAAGTTGCTTTAATTACTCAGCTAGTGAAATGTAACTTTCAAAGCACTTTCCTAAAGCAAAGTATTTGACAACAATATGGAGGGGCCCTGTAACCAGTCCTACAATAACTGATAATATCACTTATTTACTAGCCCATCAATGCTGTATTATACCTGTTTTCCTATACTGTGCCATTCACAAGTCAAATTTGAATATTCTGAATGCACATGTTAAATCCAATACACCCTTTACTCTTTGTCCTATTTCTATTTAAAAGAAAGAACAACAGAATCTCAGAAGCTTACAGCACAGAAGGAAGCCACTTGGCTCATCATATCTATGCCAGGCCTTTGCTGGAGCAATCCAAAACCAATCTCACTACACCGTGCTCTCTCCATAGCCCTGTATCATCCTCTGCTTCAAATATCCAATTTTCCCATAAAAGGTGCAATGATCTCTGCCTCAATTACTCCCTGTTGCAAAAGATTCCACGCTCCAACATCGCTCTGCAAAAGGAAATTTCTCCTAAGGTCTCTCAGTTTCTTAATGAGAAACTTTAAATTGATGACCTCTCCTCACTGACTCCCAATCAGAAGAAAGAGTCTTTCCCTGTTCACTATCAAAACTCTTCATAATACAAGTGACATTTGAAATTGTAATTTTTTTGGGTGTATGTTGCTTCTTTATTTTACCCTACTTTAATTTTTGGGTCTGTAACTGAACACCTTTCTGAAAGTAAAGTACTGATGAAAAGAAACAATTAGTTCATTAGGATGGCATATTTGCTGAAGAAGCTTTTGCAACTGGGGTTCTTGATGACGTGTCAGAATAGGCGCTATCTACACTACAACGGTCATGATAAATTTAACACAAGCATTTCAGATAACAGCAACACATACTTTATGTTCAAAAACCTGAGTTGATTCATAATTTTGGTGGGTTCATCTATTGTCAACGGAATAAATTCAGAGTTCACACTAGTTTTGAATTGATATCTGTGAAAGAGTATAATTATGTCAGCATACCTGCCTTCTGCAATAGTTCCATTAACCTGCTTTAAGCTTTAGCTACTCTTGACTGCAACTGTCTTTTTGCAAAAATGCTTCACTGTTCATTTTTTTTTTACAAACATGTAATGCAATAGCATAAAATCAATGAATGAATTTCACATGACATCGTCGAGGCAAAAATGATGTACAGCTCTTCTCCCCTCCCAAACGAAAAAAATATTTACAGATGCTTTCACAAGTTCAGTGCCATTTAATGCATCTAAATGTTCAACACAAATAAGATTTGAGAGAGAGATGAGGTTTCATGTGCACACTAGTGCCAACAGAGATCTTGTTTTTGGTCAGACATGCACAGAAACCCATCACCACGTTGAAGAGTTTCCAAAACAAGATACAAGGAAATCCACACAGACAGCGTTTCTGGTTGTCTGCTACTGAATGCATGGTTGCTTAGTAGAATACATCCCACTTACTTAAGTCCAGATAGCTTACGTGCAGGTTGGCAAAGCCAAGGCTTAGGGATGCTCCCAGTGTGTGCAGGGGTACCGCTGGAATCTAACCACTAAAACCATGCAACTTACCAGTACAGAGAACAGGTAAGCTTCCTGTTGCTTGTCCAGCCAAGATCACCAAACAAGTTAGGGCATTTGCTTGCTGGTTATCTGGAGCTGAGTGGGAAGAATTCCAGCCCCGGTAATGGGTCTACTTGTGCCAGGCTGTCTAGCCAATCAGGAACAGTGCCCTCAAGTACTGCAGACCTGTGTGGCTAAGGTATTGGATTATTGAGTCTGCCACAATGGGTTGACATGGTTATGAACAGCCATTACCAGGCATGTCATCTTGGAATTATCTTGACCCTAAGGAGGCCCTGTTTGACAAAGAAAGGAGGGGGAAGCGCTTTTAATCCACATCGGACTCATTCCAGGAATGGTTTTCTTTTATTAAAATGCAATTCTGATGCTATAGTTTACAATGGGGTTTTACTTCAACAGATCTCACAGCTTTAGAGGCCTGTAAGTATTATGAGCAAATCTAGTGTCCTCATTTTTTTCTTGGCATCAACATTAGTTTACCATGGGGCAGGAATGTCCCTGTAATTTTCAATTGAACAGAGACAAGCACTGCTGAAACAAATCGATTTGAAAACATTATACATTGCTCTGCAGCTTCAACCAGAAATGCAACTGTCTCATCCCCCCCCCCCCCTTTCAAAATCTGCATAACTTATCTAAACTCACTTTGAATCAGAAGAGAATTACAATACAGCATGTATCTCTCTCTTCAAATATACTTGTGACGGAATATGAGCAGTAAGTTGCATCATTTCACAAAACTGACATGGATCGGCATCAGAAGTTACAAAATTGTTAAAACAGTGAAGTTTAGACAGGTTTTCTATCTGATACTTTAACCTGGCATCAGTGTTTGAAGTCACACTGCTGAGTGCTACAAAAGTGATCTGATTTTACAGCTGCATTATAGGGGACTGAGGGCTTTTACATTAGAAAAAAAATGCAAGTTCCCCTATGAACCATGAAAAAATGCAATCCTCCCAGCATTTTCATTAGCCACCTGAAACTGCCTTTTGTGACCATCTTCATAAATGGATTAAAGATCTTTAAGCTCACACTCCAAAACTAAATCACATTGTTCCTGGTTGCACTTGGAATGGATCTTGCTACAAAACAAGCAGTCTCACGCGGTTACTTTATGTTTGTAAACAATTTTACAACACCAAGTTATAGTCCAACAATTTTATTTTAAAATCCACAAGCTTTCGGAGGCTTCCTCCTTCCTCAGGTGAATGTGGAAGGAGGAAGCCTGAGGAAGGAGGAAGGAGGAAAGAGGAAGCCTCCGAAAGTTTGTGGATTTTAAAATAAAATTGTTGGACTATAACTTGGTGTTGTAAAATTGTTTACAATTGTTAACCCCAGTCCATCACCGGCATCTCCACATCATTACTTTATGTTATGTGATCAATATCATGGGAATAAGTTACAAGGCTGTAGTCTGAGGGGCAGTGGGTTCAGCTGACACTCATCTAAATTTGAAAAATTAGATTACAGAACTTAGTTATTTTATACTGTACATACTTTTGTAAATTAAATAAATTGAAGTGACCTGTTTCTCGCTGTTGTCAGCACAGTCACAGTGGTCACAAGAGGCTAATATAATTCCATGTGACTATACTATTGAGAAAATAATTGGCAGTAATTTTATAATACATTACTAATGGGCAAGCAGGGTAAATAACAGACATGTAAACTGTCCCAAGTTGTCACTCGTTAGCATACAACCAGCCCAATACATACCTACTATTTATTTCAAGACATGTGTTATTTTGGACAATATAGATAACCGTGTATTACTGAAAAATGGCTAACGCTACCTCATGGAACAATACACTAGACAGTTACAGGGTGTATTTGTTTAAAACATAAAAGGCGCGTGACCTCAGTTTCAACAAAGCTGTCCTGGTTATCAGTGAAGCAACTTATTGAAAACACAAGTTTTATAGAAATAACTCTTCAGGGTGCAAAGGAAATTAGCTGTGTATTAGCTGTTGAAAATATTATGTTTTAGAAGTGTTGATAGGATACAGACTATTTCTTATAGTTATTACTCCCACGAGGAAAAAAATGCAAGTCTTGCAACATTTTACCTGGTTAAGTTCTCTATTTCTGGTGGAATAGTTTTGAGTCTGTTTCCCCCAAGTGAAAGAGATTTCAGTCTTTGCAATTCTAGAAGCTGAGAAGGAACCTCCTCAAAATGATTGCCACTGAAATTGACAACCTCCAAGCTCATCTTTCCTAAATCTTTGGGCAGCGAGAACTCGTCCATTCTGTTGTTTTTGGCTATCAAAGTCTTAAGTTTAGTCAGTTCCAAGATTTCGTCGCAGATGAAGGCGAGTCCATTGGAGCTGATGTCTAGGAACAGCAGATTCCTTAAATATGCGATACTTCCAGGGAAAACAGTAAATCTGTTGTGAGTCAACAGTAGCTGTTGAGTCTCGTTTTTCTTTTCTTCGCTGATGTCTTCCAAAGCCACCGTATCCAGATTCATTCTGGACAAGTTCAGCACATTGTCTCCTTCCATATTCTCCAAAACGTCCATAGCTGATCCCGGCAAAGCAAACATTTTAAACTTGATCGGGAAAATCAAATTTAGTTAACTGCGGAATACACTGCAGCGATCCCGATAACCGCAAATGATACACTCAGCCACCTCGTCAAATCTCAATGGAACACTGCCCGGACTGGTCGAACCATGAAAGTGGGTGCCCCGGAATCGGAATTGTCCATAACCCACCTCTAATGCGGATACGTGTAACTCCGACTGCGCACGTTCCGGGGCTCAGTTGGACGAGCTGTCAATCAAATCGAATGGATCACGCGGGCTGAGAGAGGCACTGCGCGCAAAGGTCGCCGCGACGAGCGTGATGTGAGCATTGTTGGGCTTTGCGCAATGACGCACCAACTAGTCGTGAATCAGGCCGGAGAGCAAGTCAAATAAGTTCCATTCCTTGCTTTCTGCAACTAAGTGAAATTGCAATGAAACAAAAAGGAATTAAGAGATTGAAGTAAAAGTTGTAGCTTGTGAACTTTTTGTGTAATTACCATTAAAACGTTTAATAATGGTCCGGCATGCTTGCGAACAAAAACCGATCAATAACTTCAAAAGCAGCCCCCCCAAAATGCAGTCAGTTCAAGAATAGCTCTGTGACAGTAAGTCGTTATTCAGGCTTTGTAACTTAAGTATACTCAACGTTCCTTTTGGAGGGGAAAAAACATAAATACATATTGAAGGCACAAAATTGGTGGTGCATATATAGGGGAGTGAGGTGTCTGGAAAATGTTTGGATACTGAATACCCCTTGCTGCTGTCAAGGGGTCTCTTCCTCCTGTATGCTCTGTTTCCTTTGGATACTATGCTTCACCTTCCAATTGCTGTTCAGGGGCTCTTGCGGCAGTTCCTAATGAATGCCTCTTTCAATTGCCATGTTATGAAGAATGCAGCAGGCTCCAGTGATCCTGGCTGGGTTGTACTGCAGGATGTCCTGTGACCTGCCTGGCTCATGGTGCCTCAGTATGCCTATGGTGTGCTCTATGATGCTTCTTGTAGAGGCATATGCCTCGTTGTATCTGTGCTCAGTAGGAATGCAGGAATGGTGCATAACGGTCATCAGTTAAGGTAGCAGTGGGAATTCTTGTTCTCTCAGGTTCCCACCCTTCACTTTATGGGTATCATGTTGCCATGTTTGACTGGCATAAAATGAAAGAATCATGATTGCTGGGTAATGAACATTGACCTGCAGTCTTGGTGCAGATAGTCAGATGCAAGCTGATCATTCATTGACTGGAAGCTTTTGATGTTCATATATTAGGCATTTCTCTGCAGGATTATTATCATCTGGACTTTGAGGAACCCTGCTATGCAATGAAAACTTAGAGCTTGGGCCTGTTACTACCTAGTGTCCATATGGAAATAATGTAGTTGTTTGTCTGGCAAACAAGACATCAGTCACCTGTTTTATCAAGCAATTTACTGCAGACTGATTGATGTTGCTGATGCCCCCACTGGCTCCTGGAAAGAGCTTGGAGCAAAAGCGCTTATGGCGATTGTTATCCTGACTGCCAATTTGTCCTTGTCATTAAATCCCTCAATGACCTTATCGCTCTCTAATTCTGTAACTTCCCCAGCCCTTCAACCTCCTCTTAGGCACTCCATTTCTCTGACTGTGGTTTCTTGTGCACCCCCCCCTCACCACCCCATCCCTTCACCCCCACCATCAGGAGCTGTGCCTTCAGCCACCCGGATCCCATTATCTGGAATTCCCTCCCTAAATTCCTCTGCTTCTCTACCTCCCTCTCTTCCTTTAAGACCCTCCTTAAAACTTACCGTGTTAACCCAGCTTTTGGTCACGGCTTCTAATAGCTCCTTCTTTCATTTGGCATCCATTTTTCCTCACCCTTTGTGAAGCACCTTGGGACATTTTTCTATGGTAAAGGCACAATATAATTGCAAGTTATTGTTGTTGTTAAAGAGTATGTGCTATTGTTTATTGTGAATAGAAATGCAGCAATTTATTTTTATCCAGTGTTTACACTTTTTATTTTCTGACAGCAGAAATATCAATGGACAGCAATAAATGGGCAGATCTCATATTCCTTGGCTAGAAGTAATATTGGGATTTATCTTCCTGGCTGACACAGGGACATAAAAACATAAAGGAGTGTGGAACTAGGAAGAGTTTGTTCAGCCCATCAACCTTATTCTTTCCATGCACCATATACAATGTATCCCATTGTTGACTCTATTCAATCCATTCAATCACCTGAGGAAAGTTTCTCCTTGTCAGGTGTTAGCCCTAGCTCAATGGTGGCACTCTTGCCTCTGAGTCAGAAGGTTGTGGGTTCAGGTCCCACTCCAGAGACTTGAGCACAAAATCCAGGCTGACACTTCAGTACAGCACTGAGGGATTGCTGCATCGTCAGAAGCGCCGTTTTTCAGATGGGGCATTAAACCGAGGCCCTGTCTGCTCTCAGGTGGATCCCATGGCACTATTCGAAGGAGAACAGGGAAGTTCTCAAATCAATATGCTATTCTTTAGTTCATCTACTTAATAATTGCAGATTTTTTTGAATATTATTAGCATATCATCACCAATATTTCTATATCTTGTACAAAGGGAGTGACATACTGAACAGTGTAACAACCAATTCCACTCATGTTCAGGTGATCTCCTAATGAAAGTCCAAATCATAATTGTTGTAAAAATGAGTAATGCACACATTGTTTGGACTAGGGTGTGAACCTTCTGATCTACACTGTAGTACTGTCCAATTTGTTTTATGTTGTACCACACAAGGTTACTACATAGTACTTTTTCCCACTTGGACTGAACATATAGCTTAAGCAAAAGCACAAGTTGGGAGAGGCTGTAATACTCCATTAGTTAAGACTATTTCCCTCCCATCCACATAATCACTTATACATTCAAAACCAGATTCCTGGACATCAGATACATTAACTCGCATTGAATTACTAGCTTCTCTAAAGTGAGTCTCTTTGCGCTTACCATTCACAGTATTATGACACCCCTCGCTGCAGGAGTTCTTCAGGACAGCATCCTAGTCCAGCTGTCTTTAGCTGCTTCATCAATGACCTTCCGTCTATCATAAGGTCAGAAGTGGGACTTTTTGCTGATGACTGCACAGTGTTCAGTTCCATTCGCAATTCCTCAGATGATGCATGAGTCCTTTCCCACATGCAGCTAGACCTGCACAACATCCAGACTTGGTCTGATAAGTGGCAAGTAACATTCGTACCACACAAGTGCTAGGAAATGACCATCTTCAACAAGAGAAAGCCTAACCACCACCCCATGACATTCAATGGCAATACGATTACCTAATCCCCCACCATCAACATCCTGGGTCATTATTGACCAGAAACTCAACTGGACCAGCCACATAAATGTTGTGGCTATTAGAGCAGGCCAGAGGCTGGGTATTCTGCGGCGAGTGGCTTACCTCCTGAATCCTCAAAACCTCTCCACCACCAACAAGGCACAAGTGATGGAATACTCTCCACTTGCCCGGATGGATGCAGCTGCAACAACACTCAAGAAACTTGACACCATTCAGGGCAAAGCAGTCCACCATCTTAAACATCCTCCTCTACCACTGGCATACCGTGGCTGCAGTGTGTACTATATACAGGATCCACTCCAGTAACTCACTCAGACTTCTTTGGCAGCACCTCCCAGACCTGTGACCTCCACCACCTGGAAGAACAAGGGCAGTAGGTGCATGGGAACACCATCACCTCCAAGTTCCCCTCCAAGTCGCACACCATCCTGAGTTGGACATAGATCACCTTCCTTCATCAAAATCCTGGAACTCCCTGCCTAACATCATCTTGGGGGTATTTTTGCCAAATGGACCACAGCGATTTAAGAAGAAGGTCCACCACCACCTTGTCAAAGGCAACTAGGGATGGGCAATAAATGCTGGCCTTGCTAGTGATGCCCATATCCCAAGAATGAATAAATAAAAGATAATTAGGTCTGTCACGAATCCATAACATCATCATCAAAATTAGATGCTGCTGATGACATAGGCCCAACATCTGAATCAGGTTTAGAATCATTGAGTTTCATCACAGTAATCTTCTCCCTTTTCTCAATGGGTCTCATTACTACTTTGATCCATAATCAGGCATAATCTCTAGCATTTACAAAACTGCAGATTAGCTAGTCACATTGGCTGGGTCACATTGCTGCACCCATTCTTTAGTCTGTAGCTTTGTGAGATGAAAGAGTAAATTCAGCAAGGATATGTTCCAAGTGTGATGACCAGAAAATTGGAAGTGCCAAAAGAGGAAACTTTTAGAGACAATAATCCAGGACAAAATAAATTGGCACTTGGAAAAGTATGGGCTAATAAATGAAAATCAGCATGGATTTGTTAGAGGAAAATCGTATTTGACTAACTTGATTGAGTTCTTTGATGATGTAACAGAGAGGGTTGATGAGGGTAGTGCGGTTGATGTTGTGTATCTGGACTTTCAAAAGGCATTTGATTAAGTGCCATATAATAGACTTGTTAGCAAAATTAAAGCCTATGGGATTAAAGGGACAGTGGCAGTGTAGATACAAAATTGGCTAGGGGACAGAAAGCAGGGAATAGTGGTGAACGGTTGTGTTTTCAGACTGAAGGGAAGTATACAGTGGTGTCCCAGTATTAGGACCACTGCTCTTTTTGATATATATTAATGACCTGGACTTGGGTATAGAGGGTATAATTTCAAAGTTTGCAGAAATGTAGGAAACAATGTGGAGGATAGTAACAGACTTCAGGAGAACATAGATAGACTGGTGAAATGGACAGACACATGGCAGATGAAATTTAACTCAGAGAAGTGTGAAGTGATGCATTTTGGTAGGAAGAATGAGGAGAGGCAATATAAACTAAATGCTACAATTTTAAAGGTGGTGCAGGAACAGAGAGACCTGGCGGTTCACATACGCAAATCTTTGAAGGTGGCAGGACAAGTTGAAAGGCTGTTAATAAAGCATATGGGATCTTGGGCTTTATTAATAGAGGCACAGAGTACAAACGCAAGGAAGTTATGTTAAACCTTGATAAAACACTGGTTCGGCCACAACTGGAGTATTGTGTCCAGTTCTAGGCACCACAATTTAGGAAGGATGTGAAGGCCTTAGAGAGGGTGCAGAAAATATTTACTAGAATGGTTTCAGGGTTGAGGGATTTCAGTTCAGTGGAGAGACTGGAGAAGCTGGGGTTGTTCTCCTTAGAACAGAGAAGGTTAAGGGGAGATTTGATAGTGTTCAAAATCATGAACGGTTTTGAGAGAGTAAATAAGGAGAAACTGTTTCCAATGACAGAAGGATCGGTAATCTCAGAGGACACAGATTTAAGGTGATCGGCAAAAGAGCCAGAAGCAACATGAGGAAACATTTTTTTTATGCAGTAAGTTGTAATGATCTGGAATACACTGCCTGAAAGGGTGGTGGAAGCAGATTCAATAGTAACTTTCAAAAGGGAATTGGATAAATACTCGAAGGGAAAAAAATTACAGGGCTATGGGGAAAGAGCAGGGGAATGGGACTAATTTGATAGCTCTTTCAAAGAGCAGGCACAGGCACGATGGGCTGAATAGCCTCCCTTTGTGCTGTACCTACTATGATATTATGAATCGGGTTATAATAATTGAAAAGTTGGGAGTGCCTCGAATTGGACCGCTGATCTCCACTCCCAATTATCTGAGTGAAGTGATTCAAGATTCCTGTGCCAGAAACATAGGCTCATGGAATTTACCCCGAAATCTGATACCTTCTCACATAACTCCTCATTCGCCTTTGTCCTATCACTGAAATTGGACTGGGTCATCTTCTCCAACAGTGAAAGGAAGACCATTTAAAAAAAAAATTACTATGTAAGAAACTTTTTTATATAATGCCCTATGAAATCCTAAAGCACTTCCCATGCAAGGGTTAATTCTGTGATTGCAGCCAGGAACGGACCCATATAAGCAGCAGAGGTCAAAGTTGGGAGTAGATCCTGTTTTCCAATCCGTGCTCCACGTTAAAGCACAGAATCATGGAATTAGCCGGACAATTAATTACTTTGTAGTGCCTCGAGGCTGCGTGGTACGACCTTCCCTTCACTTTTGAAACATTCTTTATTTTATACACTTGCATTTGTGCATGCTTCCCAACCACTTGATACATAATGGGTTCCCACTGGCCCGCTAGAGTATTTGCATCTTTATTTCTTTAGCAAGTATCTCTAACAGTACTTGGTGTTACTCAGAAGGTTCTGTTTGTATAACAGCCTGGATTTGCCAATCTGGCACGGATCCGACCAGATTGGTAGGAGGGAGCAGTTTGTGCCTGTCTCATTCTGCCTGACCTAGCGGATCTTCAGCGGCCGAGCCAATTCTGCTCATTTTGGCAGGCTCACACGGTATTTCTGGTGCTGTTGGGTTGTCCGCCTTGAGTGGGCGATGGGGAATTGTTGCTGTACTGGCTGCAGCGTAGACTGGACAAGGTCAGAAGACAGATATTTAAAGCATCCCCCCCCCTCCCTATTTTGCCAGTTTCCATAGTACAATCAATCAATACGCGGTTCCCATTAAAGTTAAACCCCTTATGTTTTAGCAATGCGTCATGTGTTCTTCTCGCACACTGTTGCTTAGGCATTAATGATGGAAAACACGTCATTTAACATTTAATACGGGTATCCAGCATCCATCGCAACTTCCTGTGGGAAATCCCGCTAGTGACAGTGGAGACCACGGAGTTAGTGAAACAGCTGCTGGCACATTTCCCGCACTCACCCCGCCAGAAATCATCTGAAAATGGGCGTAAAAAGCTCAGGAAATCCGGGTCAACAAGTTTTAATTTAGGACTTTTATTCAAACAGTTCTTTCAAGATTTCCCTTCTTTAAGTTAATCCCTTTTATGCTTTTTTGTCAGATACATATAAACACTAATAATGTTTACTCAACTTAGAACACTTTACAAAATAAACGTTAAACAATGGTAAAACTTAAAGTATAAAGTTTCATTTGTCACATACCTTGCAAGTGATGTCCAAATGTCCATCATGCAACCTATGGTGTGTTACTAAATTAAAATGCATCATACAGCT
Source organism: Heptranchias perlo (assembly GCF_035084215.1). Lineage (NCBI taxonomy): Eukaryota > Metazoa > Chordata > Chondrichthyes > Hexanchiformes > Hexanchidae > Heptranchias > Heptranchias perlo. The sequence continues at coordinate 51,995,962 of NC_090335.1, forward strand.
AGGTTATGTTGGAAGAATTTGCTGTTTGAAGCCACTTTAAGGTGTCAGTGTGATAAAAGTTTCAATTGTAACTTGCAGCTTGAATGTGTGCCCTGCTGAAGTATGGTCATAAATGGTACGCAGTCACAGAATTGTAGGTTTGCCTGCATGCTTTACATGGATAACAGTAACAGGGTGGCAGGAAACATTTTGTGGCACACATACTTGAGCTAGCCACTTGGTATAGAGTGGCCTTAACATGGCACCCTTCCTGAGGTCTGCCACCTTCTTTCTTATTTACAGTCATGTCCTCTGGGTGTTGCAGATGGCATTCAACATGTCCAGTCTTTGCTGTCAGCCAGTTTGTATGACTTTTTTGTGAGGTAAGGATGCCCTGAAGTATCAAACAGAGCAATCCTTCTTTGCCTCACTTCATGAAACATTATCCCAAAGAATTCATTAATAAATCTGTGATTATGGTGTCTGGCACTCTCCATTTTACTGCAGTTTCTACCTTCAGTCGCTTAAGCTCCCTGCTAAGCACAGAATGTAAACCTTTAAATAGCTGGAGTAAAGCAGCAAAATTAATGTCAGCTGTGTACATGCTCACACAGGCTATGTGGGCAGACACTCAAAGAATTTTTAAAATATGCTAATCATGAATTTTAGACAGTAACAGCATGCAAGAGTCATAGAGTTATACAGCATGGATAGAGGCCCTTCGGCCCATCGTGTCCGCGCCGGCCATCAAGCCCTGTCTACTCTAATCCCATATTCCAGCATTTGGTCCGTAGCCTTGTATGCTATGGCATTTCAAGTGCTCATCCAAATGCTTCTTGAATGTTGTGAGGGTTCCTGCCTCCACAACCCTTTCAGGCAGTGAGTTCCAGACTCCAACCACCCTCTGGGTGAAAAAGTTCTTTCTCAAATCCCCTCTAAACCTCCCGCCTTTTACCTTGAATCTATGCCCCCTTGTTATAGAACCCTCAACGAAGGGAAAAAGCTCCTTAGTATCCATCCTATCTGTGCCCCTCATAATTTTGTACACCTCAATCATGTCCCCCCTCAGCCTCCTCTGCTCCAAGGAAAACAAACCCAATCTTCCCAGTCTCTCTTCATAGCTGAAGCGCTCCAGCCCTGGTAACATCCTGGTGAATCTCCTCTGCACCCTCTCCAAAGCGATCACATCCTTCCTGTAGTGTGGCGACCAGAACTGCACACAGTACTCCAGCTGTGGCCTAACCAGTGTTTTATACAGCTCCATCATAACCTCCTTGTTCTTATATTCTATGCCTCGGCTAATAAAGGCAAGTATCCCATATGCCTTCTTTACCACCTTATCTACCTGTTCCGCCGCCTTCAGGGATCTGTGAACTTGCACACCAAGATCCCTCTGACCCTCTGTCTTGCCTAGGGTCCTCCCATTCATTGTGTATTCCCTTGCCTTGTCAGTCCCTCCAAAGTGCATCACCTCGCACTTTTCCGGGTTAAATTCCATTTGCCACTGTTCCGCCCATCTGACCAACCCATCTATATCGTCCTGCAGACTGAGGCTATCCTCCTCGCTATTTACCACCCTACCAATTTTTGTATCATCAGCGAACTTACTGATCATACCTTTTACATTCATATCCAAGTCATTAATGTAGACCACAAACAGCAAGGGACCCAGCACCGATCCCTGTGGTACCCCACTGGCCACAGGCTTCCAGTCACAAAAACAACCTTCGACCATCACCCTCTGCCTTCTGCCACTAAGCCAGTTTTGTATCCAAAGTGCCAAGGCACCCTGGATTCCATGGGCTCGTACCTTCTTGACCAGTCTCCTGTGGGGGACTTTATCGAAGGCCTTACTGAAATCCATGTATACCACATCCACTGCGTTACCCTCATCCACACGCCTAGTCACCCCCTCAAAAAATTCAATCAAATTAGTCAGACATGATCTTCCCTTGACAAAGCCATGTTGACTATCCCTGATTAATCCTTGCTTCTCCAAGTGGAGACTAATTTTGTCCTTCAGAATTTTTTCCAATAATTTTCCTACCACTGATGTTAGGCTCACTGGCCTGTAGTTCCCCGGTTTTTCCCTACTCCCCTTCTTGAATAATGGTACTACATTAGCGGTTCTCCAGTCCTCTGGCACATCCCCTGTGGCCAGAGAGGTTCTGAATATATGTGTTAGAGCCCCCGCAATCTCCTCCTTTGCCTCACACAGTAGCCTGGGATACATTTCGTCCGGGCCTGGGGATTTATCCATTTTTAGGCCTGCGAAAACCGCCAATACCTCCTCCTGCTCGATGTTAATATGTTCGAGTATATCACAGTCCCCCTGCCGTATTTCTATGTCTACATCGTCCTTCTCCATAGTGAAAACAGATGCAAAAAATTCATTTAGAACCCCTCCTACATCTGCCGGCTCCACACACACATTGCCATTTTTGTCCCTAATGGGCCCTATTTTTTCCCTAGTCATCCTCTTACCCTTAATATACTTATAAAACATCTTAGGATTTTCCTTTATTTTGCTCGCCAGTGTTATTTCATGGCCCCTCCTTGATCTCCTAATTTCTTTTTTAAGTATCCCCCTGCACTTTTTGTACTCCTCTAGGGCTTCCTCCGTCTTTAGCCTTTTGTATCTGCCAAAAGCCCTCCTTTTTTTCCTAATCCATTCTCGTATATCCCCTGACATCCAAGGTTCCCTGGAGTTCTTGGAACCACCCTTGACCTTTACGGGAACATGTTGCCATTGTATGGTCTCAATCTCCCTTCTGAAAGACTCCCATTGCTCCGATGCGGATTTTCCTACAAGCAGCTGATCCTAGTCCATTTTGGCCAGATCCTGCCTTATCCTATTAAAATCGGCATTCCCCCAATTTAGAACCTTTATTTCCGGCCCCTCCCTATCCTTTTCCATGACCACCTTAAATCTCACCGAATTATGGTCACTGTCACCAAAATGCTCACCTACTAGCACTTCTTCCACTTGGCCGGACTCATTCCCTAGAATTAGGTCCAGTACCGCCCCCTCTCTTGTAGGACTTTCTACATGCTGGCTCAAAAAGCTCTCCTGGATGCACGTTAAGAATTTTGTACCCTCTAAGCCTTTTACACTCTGAGTATCCCAGTTAATATTGGGGAAGTTGAAATCCCCCACTATTATTACCCTATTATTTGCACAATTTTCTGAGATTTGCCTACATATCTGTTCCTCTATCTCCCCCTGACTGTTGGGGGGCCTATAGTACACTCCCATCAAAGTGCTTGCCCCCTTTTTGTTTTTAAGCTCCACCCATATGGCCTCATTAGAGGAACCTGCTAATATATCATCCCTCCTTATGGCAGTAATTGATTCTTTAATTAATATTGCGACCCCCCCTCCTCTTATACCTCCCCCTCTGTCTCGCCTGAAGATTCTGTACCCCGGAATATTGAGCTGCCAGTCTTGCCCCTCCCTCAACCATGTCTCTGTGACAGCAACAATATCATACTCCCATGTGTTTATCAACACCTTCAGTTCATCCACCTTATTCGCAAGACTCCTTGCATTAAAATAGATGCCATCCAGCCTTGCCCTCACATATTTGCCCTGTCTTCCAAGCTGACTTGTTTTTTTCTCTATATTTGGCTGCACATCACCCCCTATTGTAGCTCCACTCTGTATCCCATCCCCCTGCCAAGTTAGTTTAAACCCCCCCCAACAGTGCTAGCAAACCTCCCCGCAAGGATATTTGTCCCGCTCTGGTTCAGGTGCAACCCGTCCGACTTGTACAAGTCCCACCTTCCCCAGAAGCAGGCCCAGTGATCCAGGAAACTGAAACCCTCCCTCCTGCACCAACTCTTTAGCCACGCATTCATCTGTTCTATCCTCCTATTTCTATACTCACTAGCCCGTGGCACTGGGAGTAATCCAGAGATTACAACCTTTGAGGTCCTGCTCTTTAATCTGCTACCTAGCTCCCTAAATTCTTGATGCAGGACCTCATCTCCCTTCCTACCTATGTCGTTGGTCCCAATGTGGACCACGACCTCTGCCTGCTCACCCTCCCCCTTGAGAATGCCCTGTAGCCGCTGAATCTCCAGCATCGTATCATTCCCACCTGAATCATGCCCAAAGAGGGATTCTACTTTAATAACCTTTAGACTGGATTTATAATAGTGTCAGCTGACAGGATAAAAGGATTTGGATAAAGTATAATGCTAAAACTCTAATTCATACACTTGAGTTTATTATGAGGGCAATGCTGGTGACCATTTTTGCATGCCAACAGATATTTTACATTCCAATCTTTAATTTGATGCAAAATTCAAATCCATTTTTAAAAAATTTTAATTTTAGCTGGATTCTGCAGAGAGAACAAAAATAGTTTCCACAGGATTCATGTTTTTAGATTATTCGGGTGGTTTTTGTGTGCAAGCGATTTCTTAATACAGGTTTATATTAATGTTACATTTATATTAGTGGTTTGCCACCAACACCATCTCTCAATTTGATTGCAAGATAAACAAAGTAGTGTTCCTGCTACTGGAGGTCCGATGCACCATCAAAGCTCAGATGCTGATGTAAATGCTGCTGCTTGAAAAAAAATAAGGCCACTTGGAGGCCAAGTAACTGAAGCACTTTTTCTCCCACCCCATTATACAGATCAACAAAGTAGCTTTGCTATAGTTGTCCTGTTGTCTATTATTTAAAAGGCCCAGTTTCCCAGGACCTTTTCATCAAAAGGTTACGATAAATGCCTTCTCAAAGCTGATGTAAGGAATCTTACAACACCAGGTTATAGTCCAACAGTTTTATTTGAAAATCACAAGCTTTCGGAGGCTTTCTCCTTCGTCAGGTGAGTGTGGGATTCCATGAAAGGTACCGCATATATAGTCAGAGAACAATGCCTGGTGATTACAGATAATCTTTCCAACTGCCCGTTGTCAAGGCAATCAAAGGAGTCGAATAGTGTTCAGACAGAGACACATTACATACAGGACCACCGAATATACAAACGGTCAGGACCCAAAGACAGAGAGAGAGAGAAACATCCGAAAGGAAGAGAAAGAGAGAGAATGACCAGTTGTATTAAAAAGATAACTCTTTTTTCGCTGGTGGGGTTACGTGTAGTGTGACATGAACCCAAGATCCCGGTTGAGGCCATCCTCATGGGTGCGGAACTTGGCTATCAATTTCTGCTCGACGATTTTGCGTTGTCATGTGCCTCGAAGGCCGCCTTGGAGAACGTTTACCCGAAGATCGGTGGCTGAATGTCCTTGACTGCTGAAGTGTTCCCCGACTGGGAGGGAACCCTCCTGTCTGGCGATTGTTGCGCGGTGTCCGTTCATCTGTTGTCGCAGTGTCTGCATGGTCTCGCCAATGTACCATGCTCCGGGGCATCCTTTCCTGCAACGTTTGACTATAACCTGGTGTTGTAAGATTCCTTACATTTATCCACCCCAGTCCATCAACGGCATCTCCACATCATTCTCAAAGCTGGTAATTTAGTTAGTCACTATATAATCAAATATATCTGCCAACGTTGCCATGTGCTAATTTGCTCCTGCCTGCTGTCAGACACAGACACTCCTCCCACTATTTCCAATGCTCTCATCTTGCTCTTGCAGTCCAATCCACACACAGCTCAAACATCCTACTGGTCTTAATTCTCTTCAGATCTACCCTAAAAGTGCTCCTATATTTCCTGCTGCTGCTCCCTGCAAAAGTACTTAATTAAAGTAACACAAGTAAATGAGATTGCTTGTGATGACTTTTGGCCATGATTTGGGACTCATTGCAGGTATTGGAAATTTTCTTTTTCACTGTTATTTCAAGACAATAACTGAGCTAGGAGTTGAGAGCTATACAACGGGCTTAAACCCCTTTTGAAATGTTATAAACCAGAAGGGTTTCTATCTCAAAATATAGGGAGCAAATCTGGCTGATTAAGTTCTTCTTTAAGCAAACATTTCCATTTAACAGAATATTGATTAACCGGCTTGTCATATCACACACCTCTTATTGAAGTTTATAATTTGATAAATCACCAAGACTGGGGTACAAATCTTATTAATATTAATGTAGAAAATATAATTATCTTCCAATCAACCCATGTAAACTAAGGAAGAGAAAGGAAGAACCAATATTTCTATAGTGTCTTTACACATCTTTCAGAAATATCCCAAATACAAAAGGTAATGGAAAATTCTTGACATTATTCCTGATACAAAGTAATTTCTGTTACGATGAATGCCTCTTGAAGCTCATAATTTAATTAGTCACTATATAATCAAATCCACCTGTCTGCCAATGTTGCCATGTGCAAACTTGCTCCTGCCTGCAGTCAGACACAGACACTCCTCCCACTATTTCCCAATGCTCTCATCTTGCTCTTGCAGTCCAATCCACACATAGCTCAAACACCCTACTGGTCTTAATTCTCTTCTGATCTACCCTAAAAGTGCTCCTATCTTTCCTGCTGCTGCTCTTTCTCATCCTTGCTCTCAAAGTGATAAAGGGCACTTTGTGAGTGTGAAACTATTCTGACAACTTTTGGGCCTAGATTTTTCTGCTCAGGCGGTCCTGAGATGGGCGATGATGGAAAGTCAGCTGGGCCGCTCTCCACTAGCGTCCTGCTGGTTGCTACCACTTCTGAGTTTTTCCACTGAAGTGATGGTGACTGTTGAATATATCTGCCCAAATATGGCCAGGCATATTCAAATGATGTGCTAATAACAGAGTAATGTTTCATATCACATTTTCCATCATTATCACCATACACTGGATGTTAGGAATGCCAGTATGCTATTATGGACAGGAGGGGATTTAAAATTTAAACCCCCAAAGCATTTTTATTAACCTCAAGTTGATTGATTACAGCCCCAAACCTCATGAATTTCACATTTTTTGACAGAAGTGCTCTTCTTCTTCCGTTGTCCTGAAGGCAGCTTTCTCTTCCAATGTTGCAGGGCTGCAGCAGCCATATTCCACACCCTCCCAGAGGCGAGCTTCTTGAATAGGCAGGATTACCACCGGGAATATGCCAAAAATATTCAAACGAGGCTGACCCCGGGAAATCCATAGGGCACACATAGTATATAGAGTACATAGAAGTTACAACACAGAATCATGCCATTTGGCCCAACCAGTCCATGTCGGCATTTATCTTCCATTTGAGCAAATAGTTCTAATCACATTTACCCACACTGTTCCCATATCCCTTCAACCTCTTTTCCATCATCCATCTATCCAATCTAATCTTGAGTGTTGATATAGTTTCAGGCTCAACCACTAACCCTGGATGTGAATTGCAGAGCAAAACGCAGCCTCACAACTGTGTGTGAAGTTTCTCCTGCCCTCAGTTCTAAATCTCTTACATTTAATCTTGTGTTCATGGCCCCTCGTTCCTGGCCCAACTACTGGAGCAGTCTGCTTCTACCTACCCTGCCCCATCCTTTCATAATTTTAAACACTTCTATCATATCGCCCCATAATCTTTTTGAATTTTTGAATTTTTCTTCGTATATGTTTCCTCATACCAGGCAGTAACCCAGTGAATCTGTGTCGTACCCTCTCCAAACACCTCAATATCCTTCCTATAGTGTGGAGCTCAATAATGCACTGAGGTCTTAAGGGTTTAGATAGCTCATCGTTATCTCTTGGCTTTTTTATATGCTATACTTCTTGAGATAAAACCTAGAATTCCATTAGCTTTTACAACCATATCAACCCGAGTTCTGTGAACCTGTACCCCCAAGTCCCTCCGTTCTTCCACAGTACTGAGCCTACTTCCATTCATAATATAATTGCAGCTGTTATTTTTTAAAACCAAAATACATCACCTCAAATTTAGTGACAGCGAGGGAGCAAACAGGTGGGTGCAAAACCTGTCCTGCCACAGTTCCAGCAGGATTCCTGTCAAAGAGCAAAATGTAGGCTGAATGTTCTCATTCTAGTAATGATCGAAATGATTTAATTTTTAAGAAATGTGACTTTAGAAATTCCACTCCAGAGATTTGAGCACATAATCTAATGACACTTCAGTGCAGTGCTGAGGGACTGCTGCACTGTCAAAGGTGCTGTCATCCTCTCAGGTGGGCGTAAAAGATCCCACGGCACAATTTTAAGAAGTGCAGGGGAGTTCTCCCTAGTGTCCTGGCCAATATTTATCTCTCAACCAACATCACTAAAACAGATTATTTGGTCATTATCATATTGCTGTTTGTGGGCAGCAAATTGGCTGCTACATTTCCTACATTACAACAGTGACTACACTGCAAAAGTACTTCATTGGCTGTAAAGTGCTTTGGGACGTCCTGAGGTTGTGAAAGGCGCTATATAAATGCAAGTTCTTTCTTTCAATTTCTTTAGTTATGTAGACTATTTTCAAATAGTTAACTATTGAAAGACCCGGCTGTCTCCTTGATCTGGGGTGGGCATCCCATCATTAACTCACATATTTTTGTGAATTTAAACAGCTTAGAGGCAAATTTAATAATGACAAAAGATGGTATTAAACCTCCCATTCAATTTTTTTGTTGTTTGTTCTATTTTTGCTTGGCTCCCAGAATTTTCAGCATCTGTTCAACCGGTTTTGCAGCTTTTTTCAAATACTAAACTGCAAATGATTACTCCTTGTAATACATAGCAGAGTTTATAACTGATTAATCATTTCATTGAGAGGCCATGATAGCAGTAGATCAATTTCTTATTCTTTTAGTTATATTTGTAGGTAAAATGTTAAAAGAAAAATACTGCTGATGCTCGAAGACTGAAGCAAAAACAGAAAATGCTGGAAACACCCAGATCAGTCAAGATCTGTGGAGAGAACAGACAACAGTTGAGATGCGGGCACTGTATTAGAATATGTTTTAAGTTCTGATGAAGGGTCCACACCGAAACGTTAACTTGTCTTTTGTTTCCACAGACGCTGGCTGACTTGCTGAGTGTTTCCAGCATTTTCTGTGTTTGTTACCTCCTGCATTAAAATTAATGAGATTAATTTGTAGTACATGAGCTATGTTTCACTATGATTCTTTCATGCAATTACAATTAAATGTTAATTCATTTTCATTCATGTGTTTTAACCTAGTAGGATCACATACAAAGTGCTAAACCAATTCACTATCAGCCTGTTTTCCTCCAATTCTGGCCTCCTGAGCATCCCCGATTTTAATCGCTCCATTAGTGGCTATGCCCTCAGCTGCCTAGGCCCTAAGCTTTCCTCCCTAAACCTCTCTGCTCCTTAAAATCTAACTCTTTAACCAAGCTTTTGGTCACCTGACCTAATATCTCCTTATGTGGTTCGGTGTCAAATTTTATTTGATAACACTACTGTGAAGCGCCTTGGGACATTTTACTACGTTACAGGTGCTGTATAAATTCAAGTTGTCGTTGTACTGGCCTTGACCAATTTCACCCCCCCTTATCTAGGTTCACACTTTAGTGTAGTATTGAGATAGTGCTCCCTTTTGGATGAGATGTTACGGTAGGTGTATAAGGTCCCATGGCACCATTTGAATAAGAGCAGGGGAGTTCTCCTGGCCAACATTTAACATTCAACAAAAAAGATTAACTGATCATTTATCTCAGCACTGTTTGTGGGATCTTGGTGTGTTCAGATTGCCTAACATGTCTGCCTACATATGTATTCCTTCAAGACAGAGCTGAACCTGTTTCTGGCTGGGGTGAAGATCATTTCGTACAAGTGGTCTGTACCCTGTTATATAAATCAGGGTAAACATGATCTCCTGGACTAGTTTTGATCGCCTAAAGGAGTCAGAGAGGAATTTTCAAGATTATTTTTCCCTAATTGGCCTGGGTTTTTAATCTGGTTTTTCCCCTCGATGTTTTGGGTGTACACATTCGGGGTAATTTTGCAAGACATGGAACTAGTGTTATAGCCCCAACTCCAACTTGTGCTCACGTCTAGTATGACTTGATGCCAGCAGCGTAACCTCATGAAATTACCCCTAGTTTGTCAGGTAGAATTTCTGTTTCTGATCTTTCTCTTGGGCACTCTGGTCTGAAAATGGACTTTAGTCAAACTTCAGACCGTAGTTTTCCCTTCCATTTTTTTTTCAAGCAGGAAGTTATTCACACATCACTTTGTTGCTGTGTTTTATTGATTAGGTTAGCATCTCTGTGTAGCAATTTATCAGATTTTATTACTGCCATGACTTATGCTCTGTGTGGGATTCTCCAAACAGAACAGTCACAGGAAAGTCTGCATTAAATTCCATAGGCAATAGTTGAAGGTGTCAAGGGAAAAAAGAGACAAGCTTGTCCAGGACACAAAACACAGATTTTACTCTCTTCAGCATATAGTACAGAGTTTAAAGGAGTAACTGGCACAGGAGTGTACATATCTTAAACACAATATGCTAGTGTTTATCAACTTAGCTCCCCTGATGTTGGCTGTTTCATACTCATTAGGTGAAACAAAGATGACTAAATATATTGTGTGAAGTGAAAAGTTGCTGCAGGGAGGACAGCGGGGAATTCAGAGGTTTGTTGGAGTCACATCTTTGACAGCAATTGCTTGTACCTTGACAGGATTGGTCCTGTACTGTTGGATGCGTTTAAAGTTGATAGTGAGAATTGATTGAGAGTTATAAAACACTGCTTCAGCCACAACTGGAGTATTGTGTCCAGTTCTGGGTACCGTGCTTTAGGAAAGATGTGAAGACCTTAGAGAGGGTGCAGAAGAGATTTACTAGAATGATTCCAGGGATGAGGGACTTTACTTACGTGGATAGACTAGAGGGGTTGTTCTCCTGCAAATAGAGAAGGTTGCAATGAGATTTAAGAGGTATTCAAGATCATGAAGGGTCTAGGCAGAGTAGATAGAGAGAAACTGTTCCCATTGGCAGAAGGGTCAAGAACCAGAGGACAGAGATTTAAGGTGATTGGCAAAACAACCAAAGGTGATATGAGGAAAAACTTTTTTTTACATAGGATCTGGAATGCACTGCCCGAGGGGGTGGTGGAGGCAGATTCAATCATGGCCTTCAAAAGGGAACTGGATAAGTACTTGAAAGGAAAAAAAATTGCAGGGCTATGGGGATAGGGCGGGGGAGTGGGACTAGCTGGATCGCTCTTGCATAGAGCCGGCGCAGACTCGATGGGCTGAATGGCCTCCTTCTGTGCTGTAACCTTTCTATGAATCTATTGTATATGAATAATAAACTGAAAGCATAGGTTAATGCCATTTTGGTTTTAAATAACAGAAACCATGAGTTTTTGAAAGTTTTTGTAAGAAAATTTATTGACATTAAACCCAAAAATGCCAGTAAGTACAAAAAAAACACTACAATACATGAAACCCTCTTATGATAGTACTGTCACGGGGTACACATGGTTCCTCTTATGTTTTCAATAAAGTAGTAGTTCAAAACAAGGTAGCAGAAATACCATCTTAGAGCCTATAACAATAACAACATTTAAAAATAAGAAATACACGGTGCAAACATGTGTGCAAGGTAATACTTCATAAAGTTCTGACACAGATATTGGGATGCAGAAATTGATTAAATATCTATCTTTCAGGCAGGGTCTTCTTTAATTATCTGCTAGGGGAGTTTGGGGGTAGGGGGTTGCCTTGCTAATATTCAATCAGATTCATTACCACATTCTCAGTGAACCAGTTCCAGAGAATAAGCAGAAAAGCAAACTGTAACACAATGGATTGTGTTTTCCCAAGCAATCAAATCAATTGTAATTTGGATCATGCACGGATACTGTGACTGATCTTAACTCTTGAAAGGAAGCTCAAAGGCATTCAAAAGTGGTTCTTCCTATCTCTTCAACCTTGGCTTGTGAACCCACTCTTGAAACTATGGTATTCTCACCTTAAGCATCCTTCTAATTATTGAACACAGCATCGTGCCTCTTTGGGGGTCACCTCAAAAGTTCATGAAACTCCTACCTGGTAGTAGTTGATTGTGATCTCCTTACATCTGACATTAGCTTGAGAAACCTGGACATTATTTCAATTCTTTAGACTAGAGTGCAAGTATGGAAAATTCTGGAAAATATTGAGGTGGACCTCAGACACCCTTTAACCGTGTTTGTGTTTCTCTGACCACTATCCGTCTATATAAGGTCCACTCTATGTAAGATCTAGTCACTGACATGTCCATTGTAAGTGACCCTGTGGATGGAAAGGTATAGTTTTGGTACTAGAACATGAGACCAGAAATAACCTTCGTTGACATGATCCTCAATTTATTTATGAAGTGGCATACTTGGAATGATGTTGATTCATATTACATTAAATATGTCACTGTTTCCCAGCAATTGTCAAACTCTGTAGTGGATACTATCAAGACTTTACTACGGTAACAATCACAGTTTACAGTTTCACATTACAGTGCTGAATACTCTCTTTCAAATGCTGAGGAAGCACTTTGAAACTAGAGCTTCCCATGGCATTCAGATTCCCTTTTGCATGTTTATCAAAGTGGGTGACTTGTTTCAAATGGATCTTAGCCAATATACCAGGGAATATACCAAGTATATTGGTATAAGGCAATTTCCCCTATTTTGATACCATTATACCCCTAATTATAGCCTGTTACCACCAACTTCTATAGGATTTATATTCTATCCTCAGGCATTCAACCTTTTATGTTAACATTGTGGAAGTTATTTTTAACATAGAAGAGTTTAAATAAATTTTGGACACTCCAAAGAGATTACAAAAAAAAGCTGCAAATATCATAAAAATTATATATAAAAACAGGAAAGAAGGAATGTAGCACCTTTGTGAAATGTCAATAGAGTGCTTGTAAACCTTTAGGGAAGATGGCTGTAGTTATGTTTCCCATAATCCTCTGCATGACCTACAAAACATGGGAAGGATTCTACTCTTGAGTTACATCTTCTGGTATAACCCAAGCGGGCAAGGATGGAAAATTCAGCAGGGACCTGTCCCATTGGATCTCTGCCCATTTCTGCCCTTGTAGTGATCTTCTGGTGTCACTTCTGCTGGATGCCAAAGTGCATGGCCAAAAAGTGGAACCAAATAAGGCAGTAATGACAAAGTGACATCATACATTACATTTTATGTCATTACTGGCATGGCAATACTAACTGCTAGTAATGTCAGGATGTTACTAGTATTCAGCTTTGCTCGGGCTGGCGGAGGTCTTTTAAAAATTAAAATGTCCACCCAGGGAGCGGCAGTCAATCGTGGGGTGATTGAATGCCCCTCTCTTACTGGCACTGCACCTGAATTAGCAGAAGGCAATCGCTTTTCCCTGGCATGGAGGAGGATGGCCTCTTTAAACTGCTACAGGACCCAGAATCTTGTAGTAGCAATTTTTTTCTTCACCTCCCCTCCAAGTGTGCTCTGTGGCACAGGCAGAAACTCTACTAGAAGCCCACCAAAAATATTTAATGGTTGGCCCCGAAAAATTCACTAGGAGCAGTGGTGCAATTGTCATGCAGATGGCATTTCCATCCCACTACATTTATGGCTGTATAGCCACCAAAAAGGGAAACAGACTCTAGGCTGAAGGGATCCAAAGTGTGACACAGCCAGAGCCAAACTATACAATTTTTTTGAACCACACTCTGTATTAGGCACATTATATTGACTATTTAATCTTTTAGATATTTATTCATAAGGAAAATTATCTAATTTTTCATACACTAACTTACTTCCACCATCTAAGGTTTTGTGACACCACAATTCTGGGTCTATTGAGGGTTTTGGTTATCAAAGAGCACCAAGAAATGCCATCACAATTTTACTCCATGTCACTGAACTTTGCCAGCTGAAGATCGCCATATATCCACAATTCTCTGTGTTCTAATTCTAATAGCCGATTAATCTTTTCAATATTTTTACTCCATCATTCTTTTCAAAGCTGAAGCCAGGATTTTAGGACTTACTGGGAAACTTTAATATCTAGAATTCTGGTCTGAGGTGCTGTCCCACGGGGCTCTGTTGTGCAATACAGAGGAATATAGGTAACTAAAAAAGGGGGTGGGGAGATGTTTCCCACCATCTTCCATCACAGGACTATACAGCTGTTGCAACTCAAACCAACAGTTTATCATTTATAGCTAGCTCTTTTGCTAAACCCTTGTTTAACATTACAGTACTTTACAAGAAGTCTGTTTGAATAAAACCAAGGACTCCCTCCATCCCAAAAAAAGCCCAAAAAATACTGTTTATAATGTGTATATATATTTAGTAGTGATTGTTGAAGTTCCAAGTGTTTACTGGTAGGTTGAATGGAGAGAAACGTGTGGAAAAAAAATCATTTGTTTCTCTTCCAATCCCTGTATTTTTATATGTCCTTTACGTTCACTTTCTTAGCCTTCTCAGCAGTCTCCTAAAGCAAAATAGAAAAATAAGCCCATTATTACTTTCTTGAGCAGCCAGCCCAGAAACATTAGAGATAAATGTGCAACAAAAGCCTTAATCTAGCATTTTGCAGGAAGTTTGGTGAATTGATTGGCTGCTTTAGATTGTCATATCTAAATCTCAAACCTAAGCTGTCCAATGGCAGACTGACAAGTTGTTATAGGATATGATAAGTTCATTTCAAGTTTGAATTACCTCTGCCATTTTAAAACTTTATATACTGACACAATGGAGATCACCACTATAAAAGGGACTTTGGAATCACTTTTTCAACTACACAATCAGCATATAATGGAGAGAGAAAAGACTGCACTTGATGCTCATGCTTTTGTCACATCAAAATCATTTTGACCAATGGGTGCTCACAGAATGTGACATCCCGGCATTTTCCCTTTCATCGATGCCATGAAAGGAATATGTGTCTGGTTTTAAGAACCATTAGCATTAAATTGAAGTATTTAGCACACACTTGCTTTGGCATTTACTTTATTATATCACATCAGTGTAATACTTTGAAGGAGAAAGCTGTTATTATTGAATAGTGCTACGTGCTAGTGAGCACAGAAATACGAAGATAAGGCAGGTTAATGCGTGAATAGAGACATGGTGCAAGAGGGAGGACTTCAGATTCTTGGGGCATTGGGACCAGTTCTGGGCAAGAGGGACCTGTTCAAGATGATGGGTTGCACCTTAACAGAGCTGGGACAAATGTCCTTGCGGGGAGGTTCACTAGTGCTGTGGGGAGGATTTAAACTAATTTGGCAGGGGATGGGCACTAGAAAGGAGAAACAAAGTGCACAAAGGTTTGGGAGAGATAGATAGCATTAGAGTAATAAATAGTACAGTATTAGGTGAGATCAGACTAAGAGAGAATACGAGTAGGTCTAAGATAGATTTAGAGTGCATGTGTGTGCACAAAGCGTGGTAAATAAGGTTGGTAAGCTGCAGGTGCAAATAGCCACATAAGAATATGATGTAGTGGTGATAACAGATATCTGGCTCAAAAAAGGGCAGGATTGGGTACTAATTATTCCTGAATACAAGATGTTTAGGAAAGACAGGGAGGGGAAAAAAAGGTGGGGGGATGGTAGTATTGATTGAGGAGAATATTGCAGTGCTGGAAAGAAAGGATGTCCATGAGGGGTCAAGGACAGAATCTATTTGGTTAGAGTTAAACAACAGAGGCACCATTACACTACTGGGTGTATTCTATAGGCCATCAACTAATGGGAAGGATACAGGGGAGCCAATTTGTATGGGAATTACAGAGAGGTGCAA
Organism: Heptranchias perlo; assembly: GCF_035084215.1. Classification (NCBI taxonomy): domain Eukaryota; kingdom Metazoa; phylum Chordata; class Chondrichthyes; order Hexanchiformes; family Hexanchidae; genus Heptranchias; species Heptranchias perlo. The sequence continues at coordinate 52,011,576 of NC_090335.1, forward strand.
GAACTATAGAGTTGTGATAATGGGGAACTTTAACTATCCTAATATAGACTGGCATAGTAATAATGTAAAGGGCAAAGAGGGGGAGTAATTTCTGAAGTGTGTTCAGGAGAACTTTCTTGATCAGTATGTTTCTGGCCCAACAAGGAAGGAGGCATTGGTGGATCTAGGTCTGGGGAATGAAGTGGAGCAAGTGTCAGTGGGGGAACATTTAGGGAACAGTGATCATAGTATCATAGCGTTTAGATTAGTTATGGAAAAGGACAAGGAGAAATCCAGTGTAAAAATACTTAATTGGAGGAAGGCCAATTTCAGTGGGTTGCGAACAGATCTGGCCCGAGTAATTTGGAATTAAAGATTGGCAGGCAAAACTGTAGTCGAACAACGGGCAGCCTTTAAAAAGGAGGTGGTCTGGGTACAGTCTAGGTACATTCCCAAAGGGGAAAAGGTAGGGCAACCAAAGCCAGAGCTCCCTGGATGATGACAGAAATAGAGAATAAGATGATGAAGCAGAAAAAGATGTCAGGTTGATAATACAAGTGAGAATCAGGCTGAATATGGAAAGTACAGAGGAGAAGTGAAAAAGGAGTTAAGAGAGGCAAAGAGAGAGTATGAGAATAGACTGGCAGCTAACATAAAAGGGAATCCAAAAGTCTTCACTATTCATATGCCTATAGAACGGCTGGTAAGAGGAGGGGTGGGACCGATTAGGGACCAAAAAGGAGATCTACGCATGGAGGCAGAGGGCATGGCAAATACTAAATGAGTATTTGCATCTATTTTTATCAAGGAAGAAGATGCTGCCAAAGTCACAGTAAAAGAGGAAGCAGCTGAGATACTGGATGGGCTAAAAATTGATGAAGAGGAGGTTCTAGAAAGGCTAGCTGTACTTAAAGTAGATAAGTCACCCGGTCCTGATGGGATACATCCTAGGCTGAGGGAAGTAAGGGTGGAAATTGCAGAGGTGCTGGCCATAATCTTCCAATCCTCCTTAGATATGGTGGTGGTGCCTGAGGACTGGAGAATTGCAAATGTTACACCCTTGTTCAAAAAAGGGTGTAAGGATAAATCTGGCAACTACGGGCCAGTCAGTTTAACCTCAGTGGTGGGGAAGCTTTTAGAAACGATAATCCGGGACCAAATTAATGGTCACTTGGACAAGTGTGGAGTCATAACGGAAAGCCAGCACAGATTTGTTGAGGGCAAGTCATGTTTAACGAACTTGATTGAATTTTTTGATGAGGTAACAGAAAGGGTTGATGAGGGCAATGCGGTTGATGTTTATATGAACTTTCAAAGGGCGTTTGATAAAGTGCCACATAATAGGCTTGTCAGCAAAATTGAAGCCTATGGAATAAAAAGTAGTGGCAGCATTGAGACGAGATTGGCTAAGTGACAGGAAACAGAGAGTAAGGGTGAACAGTTGTTTTTCAGACTGGAGGGAAGAATACAGTGGTGTTCCCCAGGGGTCGGTACTAGGACCACTGCTTTTTTTTTGCATATATATTAGTGACTTGGACTTGGGTGTACAGGGTACAATTTCAAAATTTGCAGATGGCACAAAACTTGGAAGTGTAGTAAACAGCGAGGAGGATAGTAATAGACCTCGAGGATACAGACAGGCTGGTAGAATGGTACAAATCTAAAGGGGGTGCGGGAACAGAGAGACCTGGGATACATGTGCACAAATCTTTGAAGATGGCAGGACAGGTTGAGAAAGCGGTTAAAAGAAGCATATGGGATCCTGGGCTTTATGAATAGAGGCATAGAGTACAAAAGCAAGGAAGTCACGTTGAACCTTTAAAAAACACTGGTTCGGCCACAACTGGAATATTGTGTCCAGTTCTGGGCACCGCACATTAGGAAGGATGTGAAGGCCTTAGAGAGGGTGCAGAAAAGATTTACTAGAATGGTTCCAGGGATAAGGGACTTCAGTTAAGTGGATAGACTGGAGAAGCTGGGGTTGTTCTCCTTAGAGCACAGAAGGTTAAGAGGAGATTTGATAGAAGTGTTCAAAACCATGAAGGGTTTAGATAGAGTAAATAAAGAGAAACTGTTCCCATTGGTGGAAGGGTCAAGAACCAGAAGACACAATTGTGAGGTGATTGGCAAAAGAACCAAAGGCGACATGAGGGAAAACTTTTTTTTACGCAGCGAGTAGTTATGATCTGGAATGTGCTGCCTGAAAGGGTGGCAGAAGCAGATTCAATTGTTGCTTTCAAAAAGTAATTGGATAAATACTTGAAGGGAAAACATTTGCAGGGCATGGGGAAAAAGCAGGAGAATGGGACTACCTGGATTGCTCTTACAAAGAGCTGGCATGGGCTCGATGGGCCGAATGGCCTCCTTCTGTGTTGTAACCATTCTATGATTTAATATAATTAGCGTACCGATAATAGCCAAATTTTGATCACCTACTCAAAGTAGAATTTCCATATTTGATATAATTATTTTGGAAACGTGCACTTCCCAGTTGTGTAATTTCTCACATTGATGAGTATTAATTGAGCATTGCCACTGATTGGGGCAGTTTTAGGACAGTCATGGGATGGTCTGGTAGGGATATAATTCAGGCATGCATGCAGTGTGTATAGGATTTGAGGTACATAGAGAAGAAACCAATCTTCCATGAGTGCCGAGATGTGGACACCCACTACCGTTGAGCCTTCCCGTAAGTCTCAGATTCCAACTGTACTAACCTGGTGCTTGTTGAGCTCATGAACGTACTTTGTCCATTCATCCTCAGTCATCTCATCACCTGCAGTTGCTTCTGGCTGCTCCTCAGAGAAGTCCTTACTTTTACCTTCAGTGAGGAAGCCAAAGAAGAAAGCAATAGTCATCAGAGAAAGAGAAAATGCAAGACAGAGGAAAAAAAAAGTGAGAAAAAGTGAATAAACTGAATCAGATGTAGAAGAAAAGGAAAGATAATTAAACAAAGACAGAAAAAGGTACGATAATAGGGAAAAGGTAATCAGGAGATTAAATACATACATATCCACTGCTTCTCCAAGAAACATGTGTTCTGAAATTGCAGTGTAATTATTAGTACCTTTCGGAGCACCTAAGGGCGAGTCTGATCCACAACTGTTCGTTAGCTGATACCTGACTGGTCTGATATTTGTTGAGTTATTTTAAAGCCAATGTTTATTGATAATTGATGGCTTTTCTTGACAATTTAAGGTTTTTCCACTACGTGGAAAGGGTCAGAGGAAGATACCATTGCTGAATGTTCAAGTATTTTTTTGGGCAGATTATCCTTTTGAAGTACTTGGGTGTAAAACAGAGGTTCCCAAACTGGGGGTCGCGTGACAAGGTTATCAGGGGGTCGCAAGGAGGACGCAGCTTTAACCCACTAACAGGTTATGCCTGCAATATGCATTTTCTCCATTGGTGTTACTGTAGTCCTCCCCTCAACTCTTACAGGCTGATTCCTGTTCCTGCTCTCTCCAAAACGCAGGCTTCCCCTGCAAATAGTTACATCTTACAGGTATTTTCAATGCTCTATAGCTTAAATGTGTTTCTTTCAGTCAACAAGAAAAGTTGTTTGCTTTCTGGTCTGTGTCTCTGTGCAGCATAAATTTCTTCTTGGAAGTGCTCACGAACCCCGGGGTCCCCGATGCCACAGAGAAATAAATAAAGAGCAGCAAGTCGGTGCCCCCCCCACCCCAACTCCACTTCAAAAACTGTTAAAAGTTTCTTTGCCCTGAATTATGCGGCTCTGTAGAATGTTTTTTTTTATCCCAGTATCAAAGTCCTCATGAGCCCTTGGGTCCCCATGTTATTTAGAGGGAATAGATCAATAGCATTCCCCCTTTAAAAAATGGTCTCAACCTCAAAAATTACTTTATTGCAGAGTGCTCTGTACCTTTGTGGAAAGTTAATTTTGTTCTGCTTGGATTTTGTGTTACTGCTTTATTGGCAACATCTTAAATTGAGAAATAAAATAATAAACAGCATCCACACTCACTGTTCCTCAATATTGGCACAAAAAAATAAATTTATATTTCTCCTCCTCCAAAGTAACCCAACACTTCGTTATTCCCTGTTCCACCCCCAAACAACCTGACCTGAGATACACTCTAGTTCCATTTGCAGATATATGTGGGGAGAAAAAAGGCAAACTGACACCACCCACCCCCTGCCTGAGACTGAGAATCCTGTGAGAGAACAATAACAGTATTATTTCTAGGATAACATTTCAACTCACCGTCACAGGTCATGGCAGTACACACCCAGTTGCCGCAGGCACAGACGCAGCGGTTACACTCCACTGTAGTCTCAGCTCCATCCTCATAGGTCTCGTCTTCCAAGGCACATTCTATGACACAGCAAAGGAAGGACACTTTTATATTCACCTATGAATGATGCAGCCACACTATAGAAATACATAGGACATAGGGTATAACTGGGGTGTAAAATTAAACCACCACACTCGTTTCAAAATCAACAAAAAAAACTAACCTATGAAAGAGACAACAAACCGCTCAACTTTCTGCACTGTACAGTATGGTCATCTCTCCTTGGTTCTGTTACTCAAAATGGGGATCCTGATGCAGAAGTACAGCAGAAACTCTATTTTGCTCAAATTTTACCAAATGGTATGAAAATGGCAGCACCAAGAAACAGAAAATAGTAAATTTAAGCTAGAGCCTTGCCAATAACTTAGCACTACTAAATGTGACAGCTTCCCATCAAACCTCTTAACATCTCATTTCAGGCAAGTGTTCCAAGTGTTTAAGTTTAATTTTTACCAATAAACTGAATACCAGAATTCAAATGGTCTTATATAGCGCCATCTAGAGGCTGTGGTGTATGTAGCGCCCGACAAATACAATAACAAGAACCAGCAGGTGAACTCTGTAATTTAAATCACTGCGAAAAGCAATGCTACTGACTCGTGGTTTTCTTTTCCCACCTCTTTCAGGTGTCTGATTCTCACCCTCCCTATATCTTCCTCTCCTCATGCAATCCCCTTCAGTCAGGAGAGCTGAACAACCTGTACCACAGTTGGTTGCGCCCACAACATTTCATGGTCAGCTGATAGGAGACAGCATTGTACTGCGGCAAAGCAGATTGTTCCAGAACCTCCACAAGACATAATTCTTTGTAACATTTTAGTTCTTTAATTATCCAGCTGCTTGGCTGTGAAATATGTGACACCAATTCTAGTGACAGGCCATGCCTGGATATGAACCATAGAAGCTCACCCAGAGAATAAAGTCACTCAAGTAACAGGCAGGAACTGGGCTTTGAACTTTGAAAGGAGAATGAGCTAGCTTAAGCAACAGGTCTTCTGCGAAAGATTCTATTATAGACTGCATCTTAGAAGTACGATGCTGTGTATGTTGGAACACTATTTTGTAGATTAGAGATTACCAGTTTCAAACTGTCACCCACTCTATAATGTTAGATTCACTGCACTGGAGAGCTATCAGCTGGGGCCATGTATGTCCCTACAGGTGAGAGAAAAAAGTCAGAAAGGGACACACAGTTTCTGGGAGCAAACTATCCAACTTCTCCTTTTAGTAGTAAAGGTGTACAAATGGGTAAAAAGCATGCATGTCCTTCAATGGATGGTAAAATAATTTTAAAAATGATTTTTTGAAATATGTTAGCAGAGGTTAAATGTTTCATTCTTCAGCTTTCTATTCCTCACCTAAACAAGAATTTTGATTTTCATCCTGGAGTTTTCTTTTCAAGAATATGACTTAAAGTGATCTGTGTAGCTCTCCTGATCACTGACTGGGTAAATCCGTACACGGCCTGGTACCGAACTACTGAGACCAGAAAGGTCCCAGGTTAGATTCTTGCTCTATGCTCAGTTGGGGTAGTAATGTGGGGAATGGGAAGCTGCCTACAACTGGCCTCAGCACTCTCTCAGGTTAGGAAGGGGGTAAAAATTAGTTGCTGCTCCTCAAATCAACATCTACATCTGCCCCATGTTGAAAGTGGGATATCAGGAAAGCACAAGATCAGGGTTGGTTGTGAAAAGCACAACAAAACTCACTGTCCAAGCTTCCACATGAAGAATGGCCACCTCAGTGAAATCAGGAACCACTGCCAAACATGAGTCACAGTAGAAGGGGAAAAAGGGAGGAAACTGGAAGGCAGAGAGAGAAAAAATACCAAAAAGAGTATTCTCTGCATTAGCTGTAGAATGATTCTAGTTTGTACTTACTTTTCTCAGGAGGGATAAAACCAGGGTTCATGCAGTTTAGGAACTCATTGAAGCTGAGTTTCCAGTCAGCATTCTCATCAGACAGCTCAATCAGTGCATCCACACACAGACCCCTACAAAACACCACAGGATGCATTGTTTAGTCTTACTTAGAGTATGAGCAACAATGCTGATCATACCCAATAGCATCAACTTAGAAACTCATCCAACAATATCTAACGTTAAAATTTAAATCTCCCAAATAAACAAGAACAGCATACGACGGAACTGAACATCCGTTGGCCTTTGATCCCGACATATCCCAGTGGGCCGATCCTGGCATTCGCTGCTGCACACCCTGTCAGAGTGTCTGGAGTGGGGAGGTTCCCTTTTTTTTCCACATAAAGCTAGCAAGGCTGTGCCATGGCAAGTACATCTCAGGCACCTGCTTGGGGGGGGGGGGGGGGGGGGCGGGCAAGGGAAGTTGGGGTTGGTATTGCCGCAAAGGTCTGCCGCTCAAATAGGGTTTGGCAGCCCGAGCAAGTGGGTGTCTTTTAACGAGGCGGATTTCTAAACTTTGCCTGCCATTTGTCTCCGGGTCCCAGGTGCAGGTGGATTCCACTTCCGCTGGCTGGTATGCCTACTTTCACTAAGCGTACTGGCAGCCTGTGGATCACAGGCCAAGGCTGAGGAAACTCTCGACCTGAGAGATCCCTTCTCCAGCTATGCCCCCTCTGACGTGAGGGACCATGTTCGTGGGTAGGTGAATGTTCCGCCTCAAATAGGCCCTTGAGGAAACTCTGTATCTGAGTTCCAGACTAATTTGAGGGCCTTCCACAGTATTCCACCCGACTTACAGTTTCTCAAGGCCAATTGGCACACCAAATTCTGTGATGATTACTGTGTAAAGCTGAAACTGCTAGAGAATTGCAGAAAATAAAATTAATGAACGTGCAAGAAGCAGTTTTGGTTTTGGCTATTCTGTATGCACGAGTGTATATCAATCCTCAAGATTCCAGGGAGCAGTTTTCAACTTCCATTATCTTTAGTTTTTCTCCCCTTGTGCCATCTGCTGCTAGACATGATCCCTCATCTGGTTCACCTGGATGGGGGCTTCCTGATGACTTAGTCCCTTCATATCTTTTCAGTTGTTAGGCTCTCCCATAACTCCAGTCAAGACACTTATGTCCACCTATTCAGATAGTCAATCAATTGCAACATTCCCCTTGCTTCACGCCTCACCGAAGAAGTTTGTTGTCATCCTGATCAGTATATGAGGTAATGTTGATAGCAGTGTCATTGTGTTCTACGAATTTCAGGAACTCATTAGAATCTAGGTAGGAGTCACCATCATCATAATTCTGTCAAAAAGAAAATGAAAATTCTTGCTGTTAATTTTTCAAGCACCAGAATATTCCAAACAAATCCAAAGTAACCTAAATATGTCGGGGTAGAATTTTTGAGGGTTCCCATGATCGTCTGCCGTCAGCGGAAACTTTGGAGAAACAGGGCTTCCATGGATCTGCCGAAGTTACGGTGGATGATTGGGAGAACCCCTGTGGAAATTAATGGTGGTACAGTGCAGTTTCAAGATGTTCAGCCAAACTTCCACACACCAGGCAACGTACCAGAATTTTCTCACACAAAGCACTTCTAGTCAGGGAGCACATAACAATTTTGAACTATGATTTTCTAGGCTCAATTTCTCAGAACTTTACTGCACCCAGATAATGCTCCACATGAACAGCATTTAAAATTTACAAATCTTGTGTTAGGGAATACCTGGCAGCTGGGATTTTCTTCCCTAGTGGCACAACGGGGTTTCTGCCCGCCCGAGTGACCCCAACTAAGCACAATTAAATTTCCTGTCGATACTAAGACCGCCATTGGAGGTTCAGGAAATACGTGTAGCAGCTTAAAGGGGCTTGGGCAATTAAACAAATTTGCTGGCTTAGAGATCCTGGCCCAAATCTGCCAATGCTAAGAGGCTGTTTCCCCTGGCTGGAGAGTCTAGAACTAGGGGACATAGGGCATGATTTTAATCCCGAGCCGGGGGGGGGGGGGTGGGGTCAAATTGAGGATGGGAAATCCGGAAGTACGGGTTTCCCGGACAGCTTTACGATTTTGACGTAAGGAAGTCTTTTATTTTTTTTTGTCGGTTTGCCGTCCGACTGGCCGGCCTGATTGACAGGCTGGTCTCAGTCGGACGGGGTGGCGGGTCATGGATGGGCAGGGGCACTGATGGGCATGGGAATGTTTCGGGATCGAGGGTCCTCACGGGGGTCCGCGATCGATTTCGGGGAGAGGGGGGGCCGGGCCACAATTGGGGGCGGATCAGAGTGGGGGGGTCTGCAATTGTTGGGGAGTCGTTGCAGGTAGGCTTGTTGGGCCTGGGGGAAGCACTCCTGCTCCTCTGGGCCCACATGCTGTGCCTGAAAGGCACTTACTTGCAGTTTCATGCTTTCTCACCTCCTCTCACGAGGGTTGTGAATCTTTGGGATTCCCGGCCCTCAGGGGTTGAAATTGCAAAATCTGCAAAAGTGGAGGCCCGTAGCCTCCTTGAAAGGTTTTAGTGACCAACCTGCCTCCTGGGAGCAGGTTGGTCACCTGCCCAAGTGAAAACCGTAAATGGGCGGGTTGGGGGCAGGTCTGAAATGGTCGCAATTTTGAATGCCCTCCAGCCCATCCGTTTTTCAATGTTAAAATTGTGCCCATAGTCTCAGGAAAAGGGGTTGGCCATTTAAGACCGAGGTGAGGAGGAATTTCTTTACTCAGAGGGTTGTGAATCTTTGGAATTTTCTACCCAAGAGGGCTGTGGATGCTGAGTCACTGAATATGTTTGAGGCTGAGACAGATAGATTTTTGGACTCTAGGGGAATCAAGGGATATGGGGAACAGACGGGAAAGTGGAGTTGAGGTTGAAGATCAGCTATGACCTTATTGAATGGCGGAGCAGGCTTGAGAGGCCGTATGGCCTACTTCAGCTCCTATTTATGTTCTTATGTGCAAGTCATCAATGGTCCCTCCATTGACTCAACTCCCTACTTTGTGCATTTGATGTGTTGTACCTGACCCAGAAACACTGGTTGCCTGTGATGGTCTGGCGTTCCTAGTGCCTAGCGCTGATGTATAATAACAGGTATTGAGAGGCCGGGATGTGGTGGGTTGGCTGGTGAGTGAGGCGGGAGGGGAAGTGCAGAGGGTAGTAGCTGGAAAATACCTGCAGGAGAGGTGTAATTCTGGTGCAGTAGCAGGATATAAAATCTACTGCTACTTAAAGGGGCTAAGGTAGCACTGGTGGAAGCTCTGCAGAAACCCTGGAGAAATGCTGAAGTTACAGCAGGCAATTGGGAGAACCCCTGCGGAAATCCAACCTTATTAACTCTGTTAATGAACCAAAAGCAAATTAAACCTGTAGTTTTCGCCCCCAACTTCTTTATATTATTTGCTTCAATGATTTTCCCGTCTTCAAAAGAAAATTACTATTTATGTGAATTGCTAATTTCCTATTTCAAAAAAATAATGCTACTTAATTTTTGAACCCTCTCTCATGTTGGGTCAGAGTACAGATTGTTCTGCATCTAGCTGTGCTACTCCTCACCTTGGTGTGCTTGCTGGTGACAGTGGGTGCAAGACTGGAAAATGTTCCACTTCCCTAACATTCCGCTGACTGCAGCAGCAAAACTGGAAAATGTTTCAAATCTCAGGACTGTATCCTGAGCATCGATGATCATCCATAAAAGATATGAAAAAACAAAGCAAAAGATGCTGCAGTGCTCCATGTCTCAGAAACATACAGGTCAAGGCTTGTCCACGTGCATCTACTTTGTTATTTTCTTCAAGTATATTTTCTATATGTTGTTCCTGTGCTGAAACTTTCAAACAATGCCTGGGAACAAACTGGACTACCAACCTGCTTAAAGTAATAAATATTTCATATCTGTTGGTCTGCTTAGTGGAACACAGTTCTGAGGGGAACAAAAGAACTCTCACTGCCAACAGCCCTATTCTTCAATAACACCAGGAAGCACAAAACGCCTATTTATACGTGTTCTGTAATCGCAAAGTTACTTACTGCCAATGGTTTTAGTCCAACTAAAGAATAAGTTACTGTTACAGAGCGCATTAAACAATCAGCTTTAGATTCCGCCAATATTCCCTGACAACGGCTTCTTAATTCTCTGATTTAATGTTAAAGATTTCTTGGCAACGCAGTGCTTCTACCTCATTTCAGAATTCTCAATCTCTCAATGGATATTTGAAATTCTAGGACTATGGACGAAGACATAAAAGTAAGGATCAAGAACCAAATCAAATGCAATGCTGATCAAAGCAGAACAGTGCTGTGTACACTATCCGCAGAACCTTGGATCAAAACGAGAAGACAGCACTCGAAGGAATTTGAAAGGAAACAGGACCCAACTGCACCATATATCTTGTTGACGGCCCAACGGTTACTTGCCACAATGTTGACCGTTCCATACATACTCCTCACCCAGGTTTGTTCTCATACAAACATACAGCTCATTCTTTGCATCTCATATATACTCATGCTCCATGATGTCACACGTTCAAGATGCAGTATAAAATTGGAGGCTTTGGCACAGTCACGTATTTCGAGGCCCTAACACCTCAAATCATTTTAGAATAGCCTACATGCATGATGCACAGTCACTTCCCGACATGCAGGTTGTGCACATCTGTCACTCTGCACGTGCTCCTTCAACTTCCAACTTCTCAAGACAATTTTTTTATTATTATTCGTTCATGGGATGTGGGCGTCGCTGGCAAGGCCAGCATTTATTGCCCATCCCTAATTGCCCTTGAGAAGGTGGTGGTGAGCCGCCTTCTTGAACAACTGAGTGGCTTGCTAGGCCATTTCAGAGGGCGATTAAGAATCAACCACATTGCTGTGGGTCTGGAGTCACATATAGGCCAGACCGGGTAAGGACGGCAAGTTTCCTTCCCTAAAGGACTTTAGTGAACCAGATGGGTTTTTACGACAATCCGGAAGTTTCATGGCCACCATTACTGATACTAGTTTTTTTTAATTTCAGATTTTAGTTAATTAATTGAATTTAAATTCCCCAGCTGCTGTGGTGGGATTTGAACTCATGACTCCGGAATAGTAATCCAGGCCTCTGGATTACTAGTCCAGTAACATAACCACTAATTTTTCAGCTGGAAAACCAGGTGCCACTTTGAGGGCCCAATCCCAACCTGGATAGCGGCTTGCTTCCTTCATCAAGTTTCCTGTGAAATACCCAATGACGGTCTGGCAAGTTTCACGTCCAAATCTCTCAAAAGAATTTACAAAATGAAACATAAAAGATTATGAGGGGGCTTGACAGGGTAGTTGCTGAGAGGCTGTTTCCCCTGGCTGGAGAATCCAGAACTAGGGGGCATAGTTGCAGGATAAGGGGTCTGCCATTTAAGATTGAGATGAGGAGGAACTTCTTCACTCAGACGGTTGTGAATCTTTGGAATTCTTTACCCCAGAGGGCTGTGGATACTGAGTCGTTGAATATATTCAAGGCTGAGATAGATAGATTTTTGGACTCAAGGGGAATCAAGGGATATTGGGATCAGGCGGGAAGGTGGATTCGAGGTCGCAGATTAGCCGTGATCTTATTGAATGGCGGAGCAGTCTCGAGGGGCCGTATGGCCTACTCCTGCTCCTATTTCTTATGTTCTTAAAATTAATTTGTTTTTGAAGTGCAGTGACTGTAACGTAGACAAAAAGCTATACTTTCGGACTCTCCACTTGGAATGAAAATTTTTATTCATTTTCACTTTAAAACATCAAAGCAAAAGCAGCTGAAAATGCAAATTCTTACAATATTCTGTATATACAATACACGGGTATCAAAATATATTGTAATAATCTGACTGCTTATCCAGCCATATTCCAAAAATTTATCTGTTCTGTTTTCTCTCTATTAAACTGAATAGGATCTTCTCTCCCATACAGTGGCTGCGGGTCTCACATGGAATGCTGTGAAGCAACAAAATATCTTTTGCCATTCATGTCTGCATATCGTTACACGTAACTATCATTACTTAAGGAATTTACTCTAACAACAACTCAAACAAAACTGAAAACACTAAGAATATACAGCAGAGCAGTCAACATCTAAAAGCGAAGCTCAAGTAGAAATCCACCCATCTTTTCTCTTTCAGATACTGACTGGCCTGTCGTGTATAGCCATTAATTCCTGTTTCCATTTCAGATTTCCAGCATTCACAGAATATATACATATATAACAAAACTCCTGAATTTAGACCTTTAAAATTTAATGGTTGTGAATACTAATACCCTGCGTTATTACACTGGGAGGTCATATTTACCAGGTCTTTTAAGCACAAAATCAACCGTGTCAGAAGTATTTAGGTAAACCTTGCCAACAGCACAGTTCCAAAACTTTGCTTGCAGGGGGGCCTTTCACTGTATGATACTGCATAATTGTAAGTGTAATTGCAGGTGTCCATAGCATGACTGAGATCATCTGTATTGCTTTTTGGATGACAATAACACATTGAAAGTTTCACAACACATACCCCCTGTACCATATTTCAATTAATGGTTCCTTTTAATTATTAAAATCAGGACAGACTCTGAGCCAATAATGAAATGAATCTTCTGTCAATGCTATTTCCTTGTGTGTGAGAGTACGGTTTGAAAAGAAATACAAAGAAAGGAAAATGCCAGGAAAGGGGGAGTGGGAGGAAGATAGGGATAGCCTGCACCATCCTCTCTAGGAAATGTTGGAAATAAGCTTTATTGTGTATTTTCAGACAGCGAGCCACAAATGAGCATGGGGGAATTAGGACTTGATGGGAGATTCTCAATGATGACATTTCCTAAAACTCAAAACTTATTCCGACTGACCTAACACTTTACTTTGACCCACTGAGGAGAAATGTAGGGGTAAATTTTACAAATTAGCATTCCTGGTGCAGAGCTTTGCATGAAAGGGGCACATACTGGGAATTGGGACATGAAAGTTAGTGCAGCTTGTCTGATTTAATTGATGGAATTAACAGACGGAAAATCAAGCAAGGCATGCTTACCTCCACACCAATTACACTTTGTGCCAGGAGCACTAATTCATAGATTCCACTCCATAATGACTAATGCTTAGACACACATACACGAGCTTCACACAAACAGTTATTAGAAAATAAAATGCTGTATCGCAAGTGGTTATTAAGACATATTTTAAATGGAACTGAATAAATATTTGTAAAGGAAGATTATAAAAGGATACAAGGAAAGAGCGTTAGAGTAGCTCGCTGCAACTGAAGAGTTAACATTGCCAAAGGCATGGTGGTTCAAATAGCCTCCTTCTTAGCTATAATTTCTATGGATCTAAGTCCGCTGCATCACATGATGTTATATATCTTTGACTCCTGCACTGCTATCATCTTATTTCATTGTCACCTGTACTGCTCAGTTCACAACACTGACTTAAGGGAAAAAAGTGAAAGAAATAATAAAATTTAAAAATAATTATAAACTAAAATAATATGGAGAATAATTCAGTAATTCAATCTTGCTTAGCTGTAACCCTATAACAAATTGCTACCCTTTTTGGTATTTTATTAAGGCAGAGTCCATGCCTACCTTGAAGTATTTGTTGAGAATGTTTGTGTAGTTGATGCCTTTGGAGAACCACCCATCAGGGATGATTTCAGTCTCCAGCCATTCCATGACACGACGCCGGAGCTCATCACGGTCTGACTGGTAGCAAACAACTAGAGGAGAAAAGGTTTGATGTTAGTCAACAGCTCTTTCCTGTCAAAAGACCAGAGCATGAAGAATGACCACTGCAGTGGAATAGGACTATAGTAGGAGAATACCATAAAATCTAGGGTACCAGTTACAGCTTCAGTCAGATATAGGTTGTCTACATACAGAATTGATTTACAGCCCAGTGTGTAAAAGTAGAACAAATTGTATTCTGGACTTTACATCACTTTGAGACTTAAAACTAAAGACCATCGAGGGCAAAGGATCATTTTACCAAAGACGCCAGAAGAGTTGATCCTAAAAAGCCAACTAAGTTCAGAGTGGTTCGCTTATCCCTACACCCCTGGAGTCTGGGTTAGGGGTGCAGTGTTGATAATCTTAGGAAAAGAATAAGCATGAATAAAAAATGGAATTTCCCCCCTTTGTACTCAGGTGGACTTTCTCACTAAATTCATTTGCCACAAACTCTTCAGTTGTACCTAGTTTCTTAATTCAACATTTTGTTCAATTGGATGGAATCCAAAAAATATTGTAAAACTGTAGCCCCTTTCATAATGCAATAACTATAATAAAGCCATATTAGTCCTTTAAATCTATCATCACAATAAATGCGATGCTGAGAATCAGAACAAAGAAGTCTTCTCATGTTTCTCTTTTTCTTTCTTACGTAACAATTAAATGACTGGTGCCAGCATATATTGAAGTTCCTCTATACTTGAGTGACAGTAATAATTTAACTTTTTACTTTGTATCCACAACATACTTTTTAAAGCTTGTTTGAAGCCAAAGGGTTGTCATGTGCCTATGGGTATGATTACTAGTATGAGCTGTAATTATTATAACAAGCTTTCCATGCAGGGCACAGTAGGAGGAAATCTTATCAATATCTAGAGATTTAGCTGTCATTTCCATAGAAAGAGCTGATAATTACAGCACTCTCATTAATTAAGATTACTGGAAATACTGACCCATGATCTGAGCTGTTCTTATCCACTACAACTGGTGCAGTTCACTGCAGGTCCAGTCAGGCACTAGAAATGCCATGCTAAGTGAAACTGCTGTAATCTTTAACTACTACAGTCTGGTGTTGGTGCAGGACTAAAAGCAGCACTATCTTGTTGAGTGGTACTGATCTACAGTACAAGAACTGCTGCAGTACACTGTGGGTGTAGCACCTGGACCATAGTTACAACACTAACAGGCGCTGCTCCAGATTCTGCAGTATATTGTGAATGCATAAGAACATAAGAAATAGGAGCAGGAGTAGGCGATACGGCCCCCCGAGCCTGCTCTGCCATTCAATAAGATCATGGCTGATCTTCAACCTCAACTCCACTTTCCAGCCTGATCCCCATATTCCTTGATTCCCTTAGAGTCCAAAAATCTATCGATCTCAGCCTTGAATATACTCAACGACTGAGCATCCACAGCGCTCTGGGGTAGAGAATTCCAAAGATTCACAACCCCTCTGAGTAAAGAGATTTCTCCTCATCTCAGTCCTAAATGGCCAACCCCTTATCCTGAGACAATGCCCCCTGGTTCTAGACTCTCAGCATCTACCCTGTCAAGCCCTCTCAGAATCTTCTGTTTCAATGAGATCACCAGTCCTTCTTCTAAACTTCAGCGAGTATAGGCCCATTCTACTCAATCTCTCCTCAAAGGACAACCCTCTCATCACAGAAATCAATCTAGTGAACTAGATGCAGCAACAATACCATAACACTACCCGAACCTACCAGAATTAGCACAGTACATTGTAGGTGGACAATTGAAAGCAGGAATGTCATACTATGTGACATTTCTCTACCCTAAAGGAACTGTTAAAAGTATTTGGAGCAGAAAGGCCAAGCTAACGGGCACAGCTCTAAAACAGTTGCATATCACAGATGCAGAGCTGGAATTGCCATGCCATTCAAATCTCTTCTGGGTTACAATACAGCACTGCATACAGAAGAATAATGTAAAAATGCCAGTTCAACTACACAAATTTACCTGAACCGTGGTAGCACACTCTATGGGCAGGTCTGAAGAAACTTTGCTGTCCTACATGATACAGCCTTCTGTAATTAACACAGCGCACTATGTTCACTTTGGGTACAGGATTGTAAACAGCAACGCCAGTCTTGTGATACCCTACAAGAACACTCTTGGTGGAGGATTAGACTGCCATCCTAGCTGCTGAAGTCTACTGTAACTACTGCAGATGTAGAACTGGTTACATATGCACCTTATCACCACTGAAAATCTCTGAAATTTGTTACGTGCAAGGTTGAATCCAAGAGAATGCAGTGTAGACAAGTCAGCTGGAATGCTGATATAAAAAGGAAAGATTTGCTAAAGCAACAATGCATTCCAAACGCTAAAAGGAAGGCTGCTGGTTTATAGAAAGTTTAGTTCAGTTGTTCTTTTATTGCAAGTTCTTACTACAGAAATTATCTATTACTAGCAGATGAAACAATGTCAAAACCTCATTTCAGATAGTTGATGAAATGCTGTGACGCTTAGATCTTCATTAAAAACTTAAGTACAACTGGTATGAATGTTAAGATAGATTTTGCATAATCATCTGCTGCTGCTGCAATTAGACCCACTCACAGAGCTCAATGGGCCAGTTTATCACCTAATAGAAATCTGCTGTTCCAGACGGGTTTATGATATTACTTCTTGAGCAGTTATGGGGCACATGACTGCTCAAGTATACTCAGTCTTTAAATGAGCATTTACTTTACCTTTTCCCATGATGAAGTTTCAGTTGGAGCACACTTATGGATGAGTATCCAACCAGAGAAACAAGCACATCCAAATATTCCCAGTCTCACTAAACCAAACTGAATTCTAATCTGTCCTGTGAAGCAACATATCTGGTCCGGATTGTTGCTGCACTGTAACAATCCAGTCAGTGATGATACTGATATGAAGCTGTCCATGTTGGCAAGCCTCATAACGGTCCCATAGTAGACGGAGGAAAACTATCTTCAGCCTTACTGAGTATGATTAACAGATACCATAATGTGGATGAAGTCACAGTTAAATCCATGGACAGTCACACAGATATTAAAATCTCACAGAAATAGAACGTATTCAGCTATCCTGTACCTGGACTGCTGGCTGCTGCTATGACGCTCTTCTTTTCTGTAAAAGAAACACAAAGGATTCTATGTACAAGTTGTACATCTGGAGGAGTGACGAGATAATGCATAAAATAGTCTGTGTTGGTGTCTCATATGAAATGCTGAATTCAAAACTATTTTTCCCTGGTTTACCTTCACAATGCCCGTCGTGAGAGACCTGGACCTTCATGCCGGTGAGGCATGCATCACGGTGCAGCTCGCAGTGGTTACGATAAGTCTTCCCATTGCTTCCACACACCACTCTCTTGTGATGCTTGCATTCCTGAAAAAAACACACAGCTGCATTAGAAAGCAACAGCACCCTTTACGCTGTGAAACTTTTTTTTTAACGCAGTGAGTTATAACGATCTGGAATGCACTGCCTGAAAGGGAGGTGGAAGCAGATTCAATAGTAACTTTCAAAAGGGAATTGGACAAATACTTGAAGAGAAAAAATTTACAGGGCTATGGGGAAAGAGCAGGGGAATGGGACTAATTGGATAGTTCTTTCAAAGAGCCGGCACAGGCATGATGGGCCGAATGGCCTCCTCCATGTACTATGATTCATCTTGCTCACTGTCAGTCATCGTAACCGAGACCACTATCTGGAAACTGAGATGATACTAGAACTGAGAGGGTATACTTATCAGGAAAGGCTGAACAGGCTGGGGCTCTTTTCCCTAGAAAAGAGAAGGCTGAGGGTGACCTGATAGAGGTCTTTAAGGTAATGAAAAGGGTTTGATAGGGTACACAGAGAAAATGTTTCCACTTGTGGAGCAAGTCCAAACTAGAGGTCATAAATATAAGATGGTCACTAATAAATCCAATAGGGAATTCAGGAGAAACCTCTTTACCCAAAGAGTGGTAAGAATGTGGAACGCACATTTCCACAGGAGTTGAGGCAAATAGCATAGATGCATTCAAGCGTACAAGGGAGAAAAGGAATAGAATATGCTGACAGGGTTAGATGAAGGGAGGTGGGAGGAGGCTCCCACCTCCTTTCATCTGTGAAGCATAAACGCCAGCATAGACCAGTTGGGCCAATTGGCCTGTTTCTGTGCTACAGACGCGATGTATGATTGCGGCAGTGTATTGTTTTTAAATAATCCATCTTATTTCTGAAATAACTATTTGACCTGCTCCACAACCTACATTTTTTTGGTAACTGTTCCCCTTTAATTTAGTCATGATGCACCATGAATTGTTACATATTTTCTAATGTGCTGACTTTGGTTTATTTTTTGTTTAAACTTTGTTTTACAACTCTATGATGGCTCATTAAGTTTACCCGGTAAGTAGCTGAGGCATACGGAACAAGGCGGCTCTAGGTGTGACCCCCAGTTTGCGCTGAGTTAGCTGAACTCAGCCAGGGTAACGGTAGGGCTGGTACAATTCACCTCTGTGTCCCTACGAAAAAAAGGCAATTAAAGTTGCCGCTCATGGTCACTATTCAGCAGCTCCTGCTGGAGGTGCACACTTGTCAATATTGGATGAAGACAGCCTTGGGTTCAGCAGTGATGCCTCCCCCAATTGAACAGTCCACCAATGTTCATTGGCAAGCCTTGCATATGAATAATGGTCGCTTGGACAAAGTACCGGGAAAGGTGGGGGGACTTGTGCTGTGGAACAGTATCCCAGTAAGAAATTAATATGGGAAGGGAAGAGGAGAGAAAACTGGCAGAAAAAATATTGGCATGAGAAGAAAAGGTTTCATTTAATGTAAAATTTACTTTCCTCAGTTGGAAGCAGCCAGGAGGTCTATGGTCTATGTCACAGACTACACACTGTTCCTTGATTAGCTGAAAAAAGGTTTCCTTTTTTAATGGGGAGCGAACTTAAGTCCAGCTTTATCTTCCATTAATGTTTTGTTATTCTAAGTTATTTACCCGCTGCTCTGACTAGGGGAGCAAAAACTTCAACTGTGACAGGCAAATTGAAGTGACAGGCCCCATGGCTACTCTCCATGCAGTCTTGTTAGGAGGCAACTGTTCGACATCATAGTGAAACTGAGGCAGACCTGAACGTACGTGCAAGTGAATATGGCTTTTCTAAATGGTGCCATGACTGAATTTTGGCTTAAAATACAAGCTCCAGGGTGCCTGAGAAACAAAAGTGAGGGCCATGAAATTCCTGTGGATTCACTCCACTGGCACAAGTGTAGCAGAACAGAACCGCTGCTCCCCCCAAACCCCAGGCTGGAGACGCCACACAAAATCCTGGAGGGTTGGTAACCCTAGCGCCCGGGCCTGCCATTTTTTGGCCTGACCATGGAATTGGCCCTAGTGTCTTTACCAGGTCTGAAGTCAAAATTACATCACATCACTAGTTACCCAGGATATGACAAATGGTTCTACAGTACCCATGATCCAACAAAACAAATGCATACTGTAAAAACCCCGAGCAGCAATTTTAAGTTCAAAAATTACCATTAAAGTGTTCAAATGACCATTCCTCTTCCCATTATTTTAATTGAGGTGTTAACCTGTTTAAGATAAATGGACAGAGGTGCCATACAAACACATTAAACATTTATCTGCTGTTATTAGCAACAATAATTTCTATAATGTCTGTTGCAGATCAAACTTTCCTCTGGTGGATTTTCAGTAGAACTTTGAGAATGAGCCACTCCTGGCTATTTTGGAAACTGAGGCTAGAAAACGACCCTGTGAAAAGGACATGTAACCTTTAAGGGATCCTGCCCTCTTGAGGAATATAAACCTTTTTTGTTTCTCTGAAGTCTAAGCCTATGGTTACTTAAAGATTTTTCAATCCTTTGAAGGTCTGATAAATGGCATTTTAATAAATCCCCTCCACAGGGCATCCTGATGTTCAAAGGGCATCCTGATGTTCTGTCCCTCAGGAGCTCAGTGATGGCTGTCAGGCAGAACATTCATCAACACATTTCTGTCACACTTTATGAAAGGAGCTGTTGCTGCTTTTGAATTTTAAAACATTTAAAAAAAATAAAAACAAACAAAAAGAAAGCTCTTTCAATTCTCTATGTTCAGTTATGTCACTTTAAAATTACTATTTGGAGAAATTAGGACATTTACTTTAGATGCAGCTTCTTCTTATCCCACCTCCTGAGTTATTGCATACATTATTCTACTAACTGAGGCTGTGGCCCTGGAGCTTTTGCTCAAATAAAGCTCCACAGGGAATTAGGGGTTACGGGGAGCGGGCAGGAAATTGGACATGAAGCTGAGTTCGGATCGGTCAAGGCCCTGTGGGTGGCGGAGCGGGCCCAGGGGCTGAGTGGCCGGGTCCTGCTCCTACTTCTTGTGATGTGGCGATGCCGGTGATGGACTGGGGTTGACAATTGTAAACAATTTTACAACACCAAGTTATAGTCCAACAATTTTATTTGAAATTCACAAGCTTTCGGAGGCTTCCTCCTTCCTCAGGTGAATGTTGTGTTCTTTAGATTTGAGGTTAGGTTCAGATCAGCCATGATCTTATTGAATGGCGGAGCAGGCTCGAGGGGCCGATTGGCCTACTCCTGCTCCTATTTCTTATGTTCCACTACCTCACACACGAGTTGTATCTTCGGAAAGATTCATGACAGCTTTTTAATTATGAATGGCAATATTTATTTTGTTGAGATTTGAATTCTCCTTACAGCAGCGATGACTGGCGGAGAGGGCGGAACCAGCGACTCGAGGCCCGAGACCAACAGCGAGAGTGGGACCAGAGGGGTAAAAAAAAACACCTAAAGTGACGTCAGCTCAAGGGAAGGAACTGATTGGTGAGTAGCTGACGAGTGTTTTTTTTGTCCAAATTAGGGACAAGTCTTAAGTTTATTTCTGGTAAGTTTAGTTAGTAGTCTAATAAAAATAGAGGCATGGCAGGGCACCTCAGTCCTGTTGAATGCACATCCTGTGCCACGTGGGAATTCCAGGACGCTTCTCGTGTTCTGGACAACCACGTGTGCTGGAAATGTCGTCAGCTGGAGGAGCTCGAGCGCCGGGTCGCAGCGCTTGAGCAGCAGCTGACGCCACTGAAGTGCATCCGCAAGGTTGGGAGCTACACGGAAAGCACGTTTCAGGAGGTGGTCACCCCATAGCTTAAGAGTGTGCAGGCAGAGAGTGACTGGGTAACTGCCAGACAGACAAGGAGGACCAGGCAGGTAGTGCAGGAATCCCCTGAGTGCTTCTCGCTCTCTAACCGGTATTGAATACTAGTGAGGGAAGAGGGTTCCTCTGGGGATTGCAGCCAGAGCCAAGTCCATAGCACCATGAGTGGCTCAGCTGTACGGGGTAGAGGGGGAGGGGGGTGCGGAGGAGAAAGGTCAGGATAGTGATAGGGGATTCAATAGTTAGGGGAACAGACAGGTGTTTCTGCGGCCGCAGACGTGATTCCAGGATGGTATGTTGCTTCCCTGGTGCCAGGGTCAAGGATGTCACTGAGTGGCTGCAGAACATTCTGAGGGAGGACGGTGAACAGCCAGAGGTTGTGGTTCTTATTGGTTCCAATGAAATAGGTAGAAAGAGGGATGAGGTCCTGCAGGCAGATTTTAAGGAGCTGGGAAAAGAATTAGTAAGCAGGACCTCAAAAAGGTAATAATCTCTGGATTACTCCCAGTGCCACACGCTAATGAGTATAGAAATAGGAAGACAGAGCAGATGAATGCGTGGCTGCAGAGATGGTGCAGGAGGGAGGGCTTTAGATTCCTGGGGCATTGGGACCAGTTCTGGGGGAGGTAGGACCTGTACCAGCCGGACGGGTTGCACCTCAACAGAACCGGGACCAATATCCTTGTGGGGAGGTTTGCTAGTGCTGAAGGGGAGGGTTTAAGCTAGCTTGGCAGAGGGATGGGAACATGAGTGTTGAATCAGATGGGAGAGAAGTAGAACTGGAAATGGAAGGCAGAAAATTAGTAAGCGAATTTGGAAGGCAGAGGAAACAAAGGTTAGAAAATAAACAACAAAAGGAGTTTGGCAGTGCTTAATAGTATATATCTCAATGCAAGGAGTCTAGTGAATGAGGCAGATGAGCTGAGGCCACAGATAGACACATGGAAGTATGATAGCTTTTACAGAAACATTGTTTAAAGAGGGGCAGCTCAACGTTTCTAGTTTCAAGGATTTCAGACCTTGGGGATAAAAAGGAGGGGGGGGGGGTGCAATTTTGGTTAAAGAAACAATTACAGCTGTGAGGAGGGATGATACTTCAGAAGGATCAACAAATGAGGCCATATGGGTTGAGCTAAGGAACAAAAAAGGGGCAGTCATGCCACTGGGAGTATACTAAAGACCCCCAAATAGAGGGAGCGAGAAGAGCAAATATGTAGGCAAATTTCCGAGGAGGGCAAAAAGAATAGGGCAGTAATAGTAGGGGATTTCAACTACCCTAATAGTAACTGGGATACAAACAGTCTGAAAGGTATATAGAGGGCTCAAAATTTTTAAAATGCATTCAGGAGAACTTTTTTAGCCAGTATGTAGTAAGCCCACCAAGAGAGGGGGCAGTTCTGGATTTAGTTTTATGAAATGAAGCTGGGCAGGTGGAAGGAGTAGCAGTGGGAGAGCATTTTGGTGGTAGTGATCATAATTCAGATTTAGCATAGTTATGGAAAAGAACAAAGGTAGAACAGGAGTTAAAGTTCTCAACTGGGGAAAGGCCAATTTTACTACGTGAAGTGATTTAGCAAAAGTGGACTGGAAACAGCTACTTGAAGGTAAATCAACGTCAGAGCAGTGGGAAGCATTCAAGGGGGAGATTCAAGGGTTTCAGAGTAAACATGTTCCCACAAAGAAAAAGGGTGGGACTCCCAAATCTAGAGCCCCCTGATGACCAGGAGCATACAGGGTAAGATAAGGCAGAAAAGGGAAACTTATGTCAGATACCAAGAACTCAATTCTGCAGAAAGCCTAGGAGTACAGAAAGTGCAGGGGTGAAATTAAAAAGGAAATTAGTAAAGCAAAGAGAGGGCATGAAAAAATATTGGTAAGTAAAATCAAAGAAACCCCAAAGACATTTTATAAATACATTAGGAGCAAGAGGATAATTATGTAAAGAGTAGGACCTAGTAGAGTCCAAAAAGGTAACCTATGTGTGGAGGCAGCAGATTTTGTTATGTTTCTTAATGAATACTTTGGGTCTGTCTTCACAAAAGAGAGGGATGATGCAGAGATTGTAGTTAAGGAGGAGGAGTGTGAAATGTTGGATGGGATAAACATAGTGAGAGAGGAAGTATTGAGTGGATTAGCATCTTTGAAAGTAGATAAATCACCAGGCTTGGATGAAATGTGTCCCAGGTTGTTAAAAAAAGCAAGGGAGGAAATAACGGAGGCTCTGACCATCATTTTCCAATCTTTCCTGGATAGAGGTGTGATGCTGGAGGGCTGGAAGACTGCTTACGTTATACCGTTGTTTAAAAAGGGAGCGAGGGATAGACCAAGTAATTACAGGCCAGTCAGTCTAAACTCAGTGGTGGACAAATTATTGTAATCAATTCTGGGGGGCAGGATAAACAGTCACTTAGAAAGGCACAGATTAATCAAGGACAGTCAGCATGGATTTGTTAAGGGGAGGTAGTGTCTGACTAACTCGATTGAATTTTTTGAGGCGGTAACAAGGAGGGTCGACGAGAGTAGTGGGTTTGATGTAGTCTACATGGATTTTAGCAAGGCTTCTGAAAAGATCCCACATGGCAGACTGGTCAAAAAAGTACAAGCCCATGGGATCCAAGGGAAAGTGGCTAGTTGGATCCAAAATTGGCTAAGTGGCAGGAAGCAAAGGATAATGGTTAATGGGTGTTTTTGTGCCTGGAAGGCTGTTTCCGGTGGTGTTTCACAGGGCTCAGTATTAGGTCCCTTACTTTTTGTGGTATATATTAATGATTTGGACTTAAATGTAGGGGGCATGATTAAGGAGTTTGCAGATGATATAAAAATTGGCTGTGTGATTGATAGTGAGGAGGAAAGCTGTAGATTGCAGGAACATATCAGTGGACTGGTCAGGTGGGCAGAAAAGTGGCAAACGGAATTCAATCCAGAGAAGTGTGAGGTAATGCATTTGGGGAGGGCAAACAAGGCAAGGGAGTACACAATAAATGGGAGGCTATTGAGAGATGTAGAGGAACAGAGGGAGCTTGGAGTGCATGTCCACAGATCCCTGAAGGTAGCAGGACAAGTAGATAAAGTGGTTAAGATGGCATATGGAATACTTTCTTTTATTAGCCGAGGCACAGACTATAAGGGCAGGGAGTTTATGCTAGAACTGTATAAAACATTGGTTAGGCCACAGCTAGAGTACTACGTACAGTTCTGGTCACCACATTACAGGAAAGATGTGATTGCACTAGAGAGGGTACAGAGGAGATTTACGAGGAGGTTGCCAGGACTGGAGAATTTTAGCTATGAGGAATGATTGGATAGGCTGGGGTTGTTTTCTTTGGAACAGAGGAGGCTGAGGGGAGATTTAATTGGGGTGTATAAAATTATGAGGGGCCTAGATAGACCTATTTCCCTTAGCAGAGAAGTCAATAACCAGGGGCATAGATTTAAAGTAATTGGTAGAACGTTAAGAGAGATGAGGAGAATTTTTTTCACCCAGAGGGTGGTGCTGGTGTGGAACTCACTGCCTGAAAGGGTGGTAGAGGCAGAAACCCTCATCGCATTTAAAAAGTACGTGGATATTCACTTGAAATGCCGTAACCTACAGAGCTACGGACCAAGAGCTGGAAAGTGGGATTAGGCTGGATAGCTTTTTCAGCCGGCACAGATATGATGGGCTGAATAGCCTCCTTCTGTGCTGTAAATTTCTATGATTTTGTGTGAAGTTTGGTTTGTTTTGGGTTTTTTTACTCCAGGTGTTTTTCTTGGGTCCAGCATCTCAGACCACTCCTGTAGATGGGCTCGCTCTCCCTATGATTCAGTGTGCCTTTATCTGTATTTGTAGCGAGCCCAGGAATCAAACTAAAACTCTTGTCTATTTATTTCAGATTACTGGTAAATCACATGACCTCATGTGGAGCTCGATTTTAAAAGGGCGGTGGGGTCAATGGGTGCACGGCAAATGCGAATAATAAAAACTTACTATACCCCACACACTCACAACTTAATTGATGCCCCTTAACCTTGTTTCTGTCTGATAGCTGTGCAGCGGGTGGACTGTGCACCCACATGACAGGCTGTCAGCTGGAACATCAAGATTTAAAGGGCCTTTGCTCCAATGGATTTTGCTGGAACAAAGAGCAAGACGACCCAATGGAGCAGCACAGGGGCAAGGCTGCTTCAAGATTCAGCGATGCCTCACTTCAAGTGCTACTGGCTAGGGTGAGAAAGAGGAGGGAGCTATTTTAGCTGGCCAACAGGAGGAAGCGCTCTGCCACCAAGAAGGCCTGGCTCGAGGTGGCAGAGGAGGTCACCAGCATTAGCAACATCTGCCGCACTTGGGTCCAGTGCTGGATGTGTTTCAATGTCCTAACTAGATCAGCAAAAGTGTGTAGACTTACTGATTCTCCATTCTCCTGCATTCAGTGTTGCACATCACCCACCCCCCACCCCGCCAACTCATTCTGCACTGCCACGACTACTCCATCACATCACTCCTCACATCCACTTAAAGCTCATCCTCAACTTACCTTCACTTCCTGAGCATTTCCTCACCTCCCCTTTTGTGACCCCACCACTACCACTCACCCCAATCCTGATCCAATGTGATGTCTCTGTCTGATACTCACCCCCCCGATGCACCTCTTTCACGGTCAGCCTCACCCAATGCAATGCATTCATTGGCTGACCACTTCACCATCACTCACTCACATGCCTGTATTTTATTTCCTTCTAGAAGAGCACGCAAAATGCACGCGACAGGGCGAGGACTGGAGGGGGGCCACAATAAATAGTGGTCCTCACAGAAATGCAAGAAGAGGCCCTGGAGATCAGCTACGCCCTCGAGTGCCCGTCCGTCGGGGACGCCGAGACTGGCACCCCACAAACGTCTGGTGACACAAATTTAACAATTCATGTTGTCTGTGATGAATGTTGTTAACAATGCTTGGCATGTTGAACACCTCACTATGCTGATCGCAACATGACACATCTGTGATGATGGTTAATATTGCCTTCTGTTCTCTTACAGGCCTTTCAACGACTGCAGTGACGGGAGAGGGCGATTCCTCAGAGGAGTTCCCGGCCTCGGAGGGCGCACCGTCACATCTTAGTGAGCCATCCACCAGCGCAGATATTCACACCACAGTGGGTCCTAGTAGTCAGTTTGTTGGGTTGGCACCTGGTGAGTCACCACACACAAGTAAGCATGAGGAGACACTGGTGGCAGGGGCAGCTGTGGAGAGTCTGCATTGGTTGGCACACTCCTCTCCAGACTCTGCTCAGCTGGACGCAGATGCTAAACCCCGGGGGGGCCATCCTTTAAAAGGAGAATGATCGAGGGAGAGCAGCACAATTGCGAGGTACTGGAACAGGTGCCACTCACACTCTCCACAATAGTGCAGAGGATGGAGCAGTCCAACTCCTGCACGAGTGAAATGCTGGCACAGGTACGTGAAGGAATCTCTGAGATAGTGTCACAGGGATGTGAGCAACTGTCTGAGATAGTGTCGCACGTAACTGCTGAAGTGTCTGAGATAGTGTTGCAGGCAAGTGCAGAAATGTCTGCGATGGAGAGGCGGCTCATTCTCCCTGGCATGGGAAACACATTGAGGCAGCGGTGACATCGCTTGCCTTCACTCTTAATTAGATTTATGTACACTTCAAGCACTTTAAGTACTTGAATTCCTTGTTTAAATATCATCCCGCCGGCACTTCCAAGTTTGGGAATGGCGCGCGCACCCAGGTGACTCTGGGTCGTACGCGTTCTTAGGCATGTTGGAGCCGGGATTTCTGCCCGCTCCTGGAAATCCCGATTGTCTTCGCCCACCCCCCGCACCCACAGCTCCGTTTTAAAATCCAGCTCATGATCTTCCTTGACTTTGGAAGGCAGTGGAATAAACACTTTTATTAAGTCATGACTTAGGTTATAAATTGCCAAACAAATTCATTAAATAGTAAATGGACAAGTAAACAGTAGCAATAACATATTATAGAGTTACAGTAGTTACTGGCTCAACTATCCCTCTTCAAAAGATAGAAAATAACAGACTTTAATGTGAAATAGACCTGGGCACAAGATTCCTGAATATTGAAGTAAAAAGCCGGTCGGTATCAGTAAAAGTGATCAATGAAGCTGTCGGATTGTTGTAAAAACCCAACTGGTTCACTAATGTCCTTCAGGGAAGGAAACCTGCCGTCCTTACCCGATCTGGCCTATATGTGACACCAGCATGGTTGACTCAACTGCTCTTTGAAGTGGCTTAGCATGCCACTCGGCATATATCAAAACAGGGCAACTAGGGATGAGGAATAAATGCCAGCCTTGCCAGCGATGCCCACATCCCAAGAATGAATGTGGTAGTTCACTGCTCACCTCGCATAGCGTCTCTCTGGACTATCTAGACCTCTCTAATGGCTTCAGATGGACTAATTAACTGGATAAAAGCGAGTAGAAATATACTTTCAAGGAAATTTAAATATGTATCTCAACCTTAAGTAGAGCTGCCAATCGGACATACATTCAAAAAAAAATCCACAGGATGTTTGCATTTGAATTGAATGGCTTGGTCCCTTCCATGAACACCTGTTACAGACATGATGGCCTGATTTTGCTCTTCAGTGCTCCAGGCATACACTGGAAGTACATATCAGCAAATTCTGCACTTCCAGCTTGTGATTTTCTGATCATTAGAATTACCCAATATACATGCCAGGTGTATGCTAGACACACTGAGTAGGCCTTCCTATTCTGAGGCTAAGAGCTGGGCCATTTTCTGTGAGCGAATCTGGTTTTTAACCCTATATGTACCATGATAAACAAATAGGCCAATAACATGATACATCATAAACAAAATGATCACCATTTGTGTCACAGAATGCTTAATTTTTGTTACCTTTTATCTACAGATCTAAGTCAGTTCTAAATGGTTAAGAACTGGTGTGAATCCCACCTAAGGGACCAAGTGCTAACTGCACGAAATACTCTGGGGTAAGTGTATTACCATAATTATTCACAGCACCAGGTGCAGGCTCAGTCAGGTCTCGGGAGGACGCTAGAGGGGCGATTTTAACCCTGCCCGCTCAGCGGAAGTGAGTGCATAGTTAAATGCCCTTGACATCAAGGCAGCATTTGACAGAGTATGGCACCAAGGAGCCCTAGTAAAATTGAAGTCAATGGGAATCAGGGGGAAAACTCTCCAGTGGCTGGAGTCATACCTAGCACAAAGGAAGATGGTAGTGGTTGTTGGAGGCCAATCATCTCAGCCCCAGGACATTGCTGCAGGAGTACCTCAGGGCAGTGTCCTAGGCCCAACCATCTTCAGCTGCTTCATCAATGACCTTCCCTCCATCATAAGGTCAGAAATGGGGATGTTCGCTGATGATTGCACAGTGTTCAGTTCCATTTGCAACCCCTCAAATAATGAAGCAGTCCGAGCCCGCATGCAGCAAGACCTGGACAACATCCAGGTTTGGGCTCATAAGTGGCAAGTAGCATTCGCACCAGACAAGTGCCAGGCAATGACCATCTCCAACAAGAGAGAGTCTAACCGCCTCTACCACCTAGAAGGACAAGGGCAGCAGGCACATGGGAACACCACCACCTGCACATTCCCCTCCAAGTCACACACCATCCTGAATTGGAAATATATCGCCATTGGGTCAAAATCCTGGAACTCCCTTCCTAACAGCACTGTGAAAGAACCTTCACCACACGGACTGCAGCGGTTCAAGAAGGCGGCTCACCACCACCTTCTCGAGGGCAATTAGGGATGGGCAATAAATGCTGGCCTTGCCAGCGACGCCCACATCCTATAAACGTATATATAAAAAATTTTTTTTAAATCACCCATTGGACTCACCCGCCAATGTCCCACAGGGATTCCCCAGGCTCCAATTTTTGCCTGCTTTTCTGAGCAGGCAAGATGGACATCCCCCTTCTTTAAATATGCAGATCGGACTCTGATGACATAATTGGGGCCCGACTGTTATTTTAACTGTGGGCCTGTGGCTTTCCTAAGTAATTCCTAAATAATTATGCTAATGAACTTACACCAGAGAATTGTGTGCTTTTAGCACCTGACCTCTCAGCTGGGATTCACATCAGTTCTTAACCATGTGTATTCAATGTCCACGTCACTTCCCATGGATAATCCTGGAAAGTGTGACAGGCCCAGGGAACCAGTGGAACGGCACCTGCCCAATCTTCTACCATTGCCCAAGGGAAGTCCTGGAATAACTCCAAAGGAACATCTCTTCTCTAAACTCACTAGATCATAAGAAAAATAGACATTTTAGAGATAAAGGCCTAAAAGATCACAAGAAAATGAACACACAATCCTACGACCTTGGATGTATTGCAACTAGACTACAAGAGCAGATCCTTCAGACATGGACCTGTTAGATCACCAAGAAACAATACACCTCAAGGACACCGTTCAACTATATCACCATCACCAAAAGAAGTAATGCGCACAGACCCAGTAGCTCACAAAGGAAAATACATGCCTCCAACACAGACTCATTGGACCACCAGGGGAAATGGTCAAATATTTAATAAATAGAATGAAGCACCTACAGTTTCAGTTGCTTCCCTCTGGCTTTTGCATATCCAAATGTGTGGGGTGTTTTGCCTGTCTCTCAGCATGCATGTGCAAAATGGGCACAAGGCAATCAAGTAGGATGCACTGCTGTTCATATACACTGCCATTCTTTTAGCCCAGGTAAAATGACTGGTGTAATTGGAGTGTAAACAAAAGATCTGTAATGGAGTGACGATGTCACTACATTGCTGATTGCATCTACTAAAAATATGAAATCACCATCATCATTTATTAAATTTATACGAACATACAAAAATGACGGACGAGAAAAGACCCATTGGTCCATCTAACCTGTCCTATATAGTTGTGATGCCCTATGCATCATGATACAGACACTCCCACCCTCCCGGAGCCATGTAATCTCCTGGTTAAAAACCCAGGTCAATTGGGGACAAAAATCTGGAAAATTATAATAACCTAAAAACTGAGCTCCCCTCGTGACTCCACTGAGTTTGAAATTCCTCTGTGTGCTGTTTTTTCCCCATTGGTTAATACATTTGCATCAAGTTCCTGTGTATGCTATTTTAACTAAGTTGTTAACCCATTTAAAATAAACAGGTTAAAATAATACAAACAGAAATTTCAACTCTATGCTGTGGCAACGAACTGTGCAAATCAGGAAGCTCCCAGGTTTGATCCCTGCTCCATGATAGGCCACAACTGCTTTTTACTGATGCATAACTATTTCCTTAACAATCAATCGTTCACCACATGATGCTGTGAGTTTTGATCAAACACAGCAGTAAAATAACTAAGTACATAAAGATTTCAATGTTTTTGCCTGGTTTGCTAAATCAGGGCTGTGGTTCAAACCACACTAACAAACTCATAGTGAGATGCCCTCAACACTCAGCGAGTGGCATTGTTTTTGTTGGATACATCAAGGCCGAGCCGCAAGAAAGTACTGGTATTGGCCACTTCATCGTTTGAATCCTCTTTCACACTAGGTGGTCAAAAATAGCATCATGGTGTACTTTCAGTTGGTTGAGAACAGTTTTCAGCCGACAGTTTTTAATTCTAGTAGTTACACATATATATGAGTTTATATGAACTTCCTAGTGGCAGTGAAATCAGGCTGAGCTGAGCTTAGTGTACTTATGGGAACCAGATGAATACATTTTAGAAAATTATGATGTAGATGAAAATGAATACTATCACTGGCCACCTAACAACTGAGACTTAATTTTACATTCATTGTAGTTCTGTAGGAACAGGACAGCACAACAAACTGGTAAACTTACTGCAATGCACAGGCATGTGGGTGCACCCTTCTCCGTCACAGCACACTCCCTCCCCGCACCGCAGAACACATTGGCGCAAATCTTGGACTTGCTTTTCATTTCCTGTGGTAAAAAATAAACAACCATCCAGTGAGTCACAGTAATTCTGCAAAGTGTGAACATTACATTTAAAAACAAGAAGTTTTGTTTCCAAAGATTTTCGCCAGTTTAATTGAACACTTGCTGTGTTAACATTTTCATGCTAAATTTCCATAATCAGGTATCAGGAGCCGGTTACGGTGGGGGAATCTTAATTAACATAGGCCTAGAAATTCCATGGATGAGTTGTGCCACTTTTATGCCAATAGAGAATAAGTTGCACCTGTTGATGAACTGGAGCGATATTTACACCAGAATTTTGTGGATCAGCTTATTTGCATATCCAATGGAGTAGTGATTTGCATAAAACCCATATAAGATAGAAACAAAAGAAGTTAAATTTATATAGCACCTTTCACAACCTCAGGACACCACAAAGCGCTTTACAGCAAATGAAGTACTTTTGAAGTATAAAATGGAGAAAAGCAATTATTACTCCAAAAGTGAATCAGGAAACTACAGACTAGTGAGTTTAATGTCCATTGTGAGTAAAGTTATGGAAGCCCTTAAAAGATAAAATCATGGAGCACCTGGATCAAAATAAAATCATAAAAGATAACCAATATGGGTTCATGAAGGGGATGTCTTGCCAATCGAATGCACTGGTTTTCTTTGAGGGTGTTATAAAGGAGCTCGATAGGGGTAAGGCAGTGGATGTGGTGTACTTGGATTTCAGTGAGGTCTTTGATAAGGTTTCTCTGGAAAGACTGGTACTAAAAATAAAGGAAGCGGGAATCAGTGGAAATATTTTACAATGGATAGATACTTGGTGGACTGATAGAACCCAGAGGGTAGTGGTACAGGGATTGTCATCAGTCTGGGAGAATGCTACCAGTGCGGTTCCCAAAGCTTTCCACCACTAGGGATTTTCCTCGACTCATGTTTGGGTCTGTTGTAGACTAATTGATAGAACAATAATGGAGTTATTGACTAATCATAGCAATCAATCTCTATCATGCGACTACCAGGTTGGTAGAAGGTGAACTAGATGGATCTTGGTCTTTTTTTGTCTGGCAACTCACATGTGCAACAACAAGCTGGGGGAGCAGGAGATAAGTCGGGAACAATGCTTGGCTCAGTCAGTTGACTGTCAGCTACTTTGACTGGATGTCACATGACTGTTCTTGTGCCACTTTACAAGAATGTTTAACACATCAGAACTTGGTTGAATCAGCCAAACAAGGGACAAGAGCATGATACAGAGGTAGAAAAGGTTTCACAACTTGAGTCTGACCTGCAAACCCTCCTCAATGAAACAGAACGTTGGGTGTCCGTGGCAACAATCTTGTCAAAGGATCACTATGTGGAGGGAGGTGGAACTGGCAGAGTTCCAACCCTCTCATTCCCAGGGCTGCAGACCATGGTAGCTGCAATGCAATCCTGCTGTCTCTTTCAGTATCCGATAGCAACCATTAGACCAGCCATCCTGCTAGTCAGTGGGGACCTGCTTGATACTGCCCTCTCTCAAGACAAATGTAAGGAATCTTACAACACCAGGTTTAGTCCAACAGTTTTATATGAAAATCACAAGCTTTCGGAGGCTTTCTCCTTCGTCAGGTGAGTGTGGGATTCCATGAAGGTTACCGCATATATAGTCAGAGAACAATGCCTGGTGATTACAGATAATATTTCCAACTGCCCGTTATCAAGGGAGAAGGAGGTAAGGCACTCGTGCCAAAGGGAGAATGTGCTGAGCAGAAGACTTCAGTGATGAGGTGTGCTCTACTGCTCTTTGCAGCAGCCATCACTGAGTAATGCTTTACTTCATGTACCTCTGCCTCCAAAGCAGCTAGGGTCACTTCTCCAGATTTGTCCAAGGCCACGCCTTTTCATATGGTGAAGATGTGCAGGGCCCAGCAGGCTACAACTATGTCACAAACTACAATATGCTGCAAATTCCATTCCATCCTGACTAGGGAGCAAAAGCAAAATTCCTTTCGTGAGATTATTATTCATGGGAGCAAGGGGAGGCTTTGTCATTCAGAAGGCCAAATTTTGCTTTTCCCCAGTATTATTAGGTTTTCAACACTAGATGGCAGCAAAAGACCTAACAGCAACACAGAGCAGTTTTTGTTCAGCATTAAAAGCACAAACTGGTGATGAAACCAGACATGATCCAGACATTCAAAGCTGCTGTGGTGAATGAATATAGAACAACATGGGGCATTGCAAATGTGGAATCCAGAGCAGAAACAAAAAAAAACAATGCAACAGTTTTTCACAATAGATTGTAAAGGGTGTAAAACAATCACTATTTCCAAGAAGAAAAGACACCAATTATAGGAACATAGGAACAGGAGTAGGCCATTCAGTCCCTCAAGCTTGTTCCACCATCCAATTAGATCATGGCTGATCTGTATCTTAACTCCATCTACCCGCCTACGTTCCATAATCCTTAATACTCTTGCCTAGCAAAAATATGACATTACATTACAAGAACCAATGGGCATGAATTCTGTAAAAATGTGTTATCTAGAACCTAATGCAAGTAATTTCAATGTGCTGGCAAGAAAGGCACGAAACAGTACTAGACTCATACAATCTCCCTTAAAGATGAGATACAATTTGAACTCCGGCCCAAGGTAACTCTTTTGGGACTGTATTTCTTTGGGAACACAAAGAACACTTTAGGACTACAAAATTTGGAACTCACTCCAACCAATTTAAACACTTAACATTTGGCTCTAAACTTATTCAGCAATGGGAAGTAACCCAATGATTCTGGAGCCACAAATGTAAGAATCTTAGCTCATCAGTAATAATAATAATCAAAAAAGAACTTTTGAACAATTCCATGATCTATATATTGGGCTAAAAGGTTGATGTATCCCTCCTATTTTTTTTAAGGTAACTTCCTTCCTCTACATCTCTCTCCACCCGACTGTTCCTTGAGTTGGGAGTGGAAGCAAGTATCCTGCCTCTACTCCAGTGCTAAAGCTGCTCTATAACCAGAAGATAGAAGCTGTCGATTTGACTCGATGGTCCATCAGTGTTCTTCAGCGCATGCTCAACTGAGATCAGAAGCATATCATGCAGTGAAGTATAAGCATTAATATTTTTCACACCACACCAGTGATCCACTAACCTGCTACTTCTACACCGCACTACACACCATCGCGTTAACATGACCTTATCACACAGTCTGTTATTACGAATACCATACCACACCACAGTGACACACCGGCCTACTGTTACCATTACCATACAAACATATGAATTAAGAGCAGGAGTAGGCCATTCGGCCCCTCAAGCCTGCTCTGCCATTTGATAAGATCATGGCTGATCTGATTATGAGCTCAACCCTACTTTCCTGTCTACCTACTATAACCTTTGACTCCCTTGTTAATCAGGAATCTAACTAACTCAGCCTTAAAAATATTCAATGACCCTGCCTCCACTGCTCTCTGGGGAAGGGAGTTCCACAGACTGATGACCCTCCGAGAGAAAACATTTCTCATCTCCCTCTTAAATGGGAGACCCCTTATTTTTAAACTGTGGCCCTTAGTTCTAGCCTCTCCCACAAGGGGAAACATCCCCTCAGCATCTACCCCTTCTAGTCCCCTAGGATCTTATATGTTTCAATAAGATCACCTCTCATTCTTCTAAACTCTGGTGCATACAGGCCCAACTTGTCCAACCTTCCCTCATACGATAACCCCCTCATCTCAGGAATCAGTCAAGTGAACCTTCTCTGAACCACCTCCAAAGCAATTATGTCCTTTCTTAAATAAAGAGACCAAAACATCTATTCTAGATGTGGTCTCACCAATGCCCTGTACGACTGTATCAAAACATCTCTACTTTTATATTCCATTCCCCTTGCAATAAATGACAACATTCCATTTGCCTTCCTAATCACTTGCTGTACCTCTATACTAATTTTTTGTGATTCATGTACTAGGACACTCAGATCCCTCTGTACCTCAGAGTTCTGCAATCTCTCTCCATTTAAATAATATATTGCTTTTCTATTCCTCCTGCCAAAGTGCACAAGTTCACATTTCCCACATTATACTCCATCTGCCAAATTTTTGCCTATTCATTTAACCTATCTGTATCCCTTTGCAGACTCCTCATGTCCTCTTCACAACTTACTTTCCTACCTACCTTTGTGTCATCAGCAAATTTAGCAACCATACATTCGGTCCCTTCATCCAAGTCATTGATATAGATTGTAAATAGTTGAGGCCCAAGCACTGATCCCTGCGGTACTCCACTCGTCACATCTTGCCAACCTGAAAATGACCCATTTATACCTACTCTCTGTTTCCTGTTAGCTAACGAATCCTTTATCCATGCTAATATATTACCCTCTACACCATGAGCTCTTATTTTGTGTAGTAGCCTTTGATGTGGCACCTTGTCAAAAGCCTTCTGGAAATCCAAGTACACCACATCCACAGGATCCCCTTTATCCATACCGCACACCATGGTGATATGCCAGCCTGCTGTTACTATTAACAGAACCACACCAACCTGCTGTTACTATTAACAGCAGGTTGGTGTGGTTCTGTTAATAGTAACAGCAGTAACCTGCTGCTACCACACCATGCCCTGATACACCTGTTGCACCAATTAAATGCTTTGAAACGTACAAGTTTAACGTGCAGATAAAAGGGAGTCATTTCTGGAGTATACAAATGACCAAACCCTGTTATATAGAACAAGTCTGGACAATCCAACAAGAACTTGCATTTACGTAGCGCCTTTAACATAGGAAAACGTCCAAGGCGCTTCACAGGAGCGTAATCAGACAAAAACTGAAACCGAGCCAAAGGAGATATTAGATAGAGTGACTATAAGTTTGGTCAAAGAGGTAGGTATTAAGGACAGACTTCAAAAGGAACAGAAAGAGATGGAGAGGTTTAAGGACGGATTTCACTAGAAAGCTGAAGGCACGGCCACCAACGGTGGGGTGAAGGGAATGGGAAACGCACAAGAGGCCAGAGCTGGAGGAACGCAGAGTTCTTGGAGGGTTGTAGGGCTGGAGGAGGTTACATAGATAGGGAGGGGCGAGGCATTGGAGAGATTTGAAAACAAGGATGAGAATTTTTTTTTAAAATATCGAGGCATTGGTGAATCAGGAGTCAATGTTGATCAATGAGCAAGTGGGAATGGTACTGGTAAGGATAAAGTGTTTCTTACAACTGGAATCACTGTACCACTTCTATGTAATGAGTGGGCAGTAGAATTTGATTGTACCAAAGATTGCCACAAATACACTTAGTTCAGGCAGGATTGCGTTCACGAGGAAGACTGGGCCACTGAGCTCAGTAATGGGAAATAACGATGTGTTCAGTCTCTAGGTGGCAATGTTGAAACACTATTTCAGTGCTCACAGCAGGACTCTTAACCCCCTACAGCAGGCTACTTGCAGCAATCACCACCATCACATTCTTATAGCCAATTATATCCTAGCTTTTAATTTTACAAGCTCTACCCAGTTCTTCCATGGTGTGTCCCAGCTGGTGCCAGTTATATTCTATCTGCAGTGCTTGCTGCTGTTATTCCAGCAAACATCTGGAGTGCCCACTTTATAAAATGTTATCAATATAAAATGAGCCAAAGTATAAAACCTGGTGTATTTTGGCTAATGCATTTCAAGTTATCCCTAGTCGACATTTACTTCGGCAAAGTTGAAAAAGTGTACAATCAGACATGTTCTACTTAGATCAGAGTTCCTATAAGCTCCAGGGCTAATTTGTAGTTCGTAGACTGATTTATGGAGTAATTGAGTCAAAGAACTGAAATCACTTAAAAATACATTTTAAACAAAATTGAATAGCATTTGAAAACACTGGCTTGAGGTGACTGTGACAGAACAAGGTTAAAAAATTGTCTTATATATATTTCTTCCTTTACATATATATAGGGAATTAAGGCAAATGAATTTTCTGAACTTGCTAGCGTTAAAATGAAAACTGTTTTTTTTCACTCAAGACTATTAGCTGAGAATTAAGGCACGTGGCTCAATTTTAAAATCAAATTGCGGGTGCGTTGGGGACGGGAGGGCTACGAAAATCCCGAGCGGGTTCGGAAGCCAGCTCCAACCAGCCGACTTCTGGGGTTGCCACACACCCACCTCTGTGCACGCACGCTTCACGAATCTGGAAATCCTGCCGGCAATTAAAGCCAGTGGGATGACAGTTGAAGAACCAAATGTACCTCACTGAGGTGCTTAAGGTACTTTATTTCTGACGTAATAATCGTTAAAACGATTTTAAACTTACCTGGGCGGCTTTCCCACAGCTTCCGATTCACGCTTGTGAAACCAAGCGTGAAGGGCCGGATCAGGCAAAAATAAACGAAGTAATGAAATGAAAAACCACTGCACAAAGTTAAAAAACAAAATAAACCTACCTTTCCACCCTCCTTCTCCGATGTCCCTCTCAGCCCCCAATGTCTCCCTCTCTGATCTCCCCCTCTCCCCCCACCGATCTTCCCCACTGCCCTCCCGATCTTCCATTCTCCCCCCCAATCTTCAACACCCTCCACTCTGTTCCATCACTAATGTCTCTCTCTTTTTCTCTCCCCCCGGCAATGCAGCTCCTGTCAGCAGCCAGCCTGTCAATCAAAATTGAGCTCACAATGTCTGTCAGAGATCAGGCCCGGTTGTTCGAGCTGGTAACTGATTAGATAAGGAGGGTTAATACATAGTATTAAAATAAGTGATCAGAACATCTAGTTTACTGTGTTTGGATGAAGGGGCAGGCACACATTATATCAGGATTAGCATTTCCTGGTTACCACAGGCACTAGGTGTCACTGCTTACTAACATTGTTTGCTACCATTGTGTTTTTGTTCTGATTTTGATTGACAGTTTGTAGCTAGAAGCTGCCTGAACCTAGGAATTAATACAAGAGCTGTTGGCAATTGCTTTAATTCACATGATTCAACGATTCACTCCACGTTGCAGCTGTGAGCCAGAACTCCACAGTGCCTTGAAGCCTATGTATGACTTACAACCTCAATAAACAATTTGATGAAAGGACTCAAAGGGGTCCATTTTTGTATTCACTGCATGGCCGGTGGATTGCCTGCCCATTATAGAATCTGCTCGATTTTCATTCCATTGATTTATTCTTTCTTAATTTTAATAAGCAACAAATTAGTTGTTGTTATTCTGAGCTAGACAATCTGGCAGCATGTGTTTTAAATCAGTTCGGAGGGTTATGGAGCACACGGGTAGTTGTGCTATTACCAGTGCATCCCAAAAGGTAAAACGGTTCATTCTTCACCCTGCAGCATCCTATTGAAAGAACATAGGGATTATTACCCTGACAAGAATATTTATCACCAGACAAATCCTTAAACCTTTCACCGTAATTCCTCGTCAAAGAACCATCTGGGGTTTACCACCCGTTCTACGCCTAGGAGTTAATGATTCCTAAATTTGGCTTGCTAAACAGTTTTACATCAACCAGTTTCGATTATATTGGCATTTATACCTTCCATCAGGGACTGCACAAGCCACTAAGAAAATGAATTAATTCTGTCTTGTCAATTATCAATGAACTCAGACAAAGACATGAACTAACAACAACAACAACTTGAATTTATGTAGTGCCTTTAACATAATAAAAACGTCCCAAGGCGCTTCACAGAAACGTTATCAGACAAAATTTGACATAGAGCCACATAGAGAGATATTAGGACAGGTGACCAAAAGCTTGGTCAAAGAAGTAGGTATTAAGGAGCACCTTAAAGGAGGAGAGAGAGGTAGAGAGGCGGAGAGGTTTAGGGAGGGAATTCCAGCGCTTAGGGCCGAGGCAGCTGAAGGCACGGCCGCCAATGGTGGAGGGATAAAATCGGGGATGTGCAAGAGGCAATAATTGGAGGAGCGCAGAGATCTCGGAGGGTTTTACGGCTGGAGGAGGTTATGGAGATAGGGAGGGGCGAGGACATGGAGGGATCTGAACACAAGGATGAGAATTTTATAATCAAGGCATTGCCGGACTGGGAACCAATGTAGGTCAGCGAGCACAGGGGTGATGGGTGAACGGGACTTGGTGCGAGTTAGGATATGGGCAGCAGAGTTTTGGATGAGCTCAAGTTTTAACCTTAGAATCATAGTTATTGGCATTTAAATGTAAACATTGAGTATGTTGCTCATGTTAATCAGTAGATAAAGTTAATTGACAAAATAAATAAATGGTTACAAAGGCAGTTCAGTTATGTCACTGTAATTCAGCAGTAACTGCTTGGTGATTTAAATTTTACAGTTGATATTAGTATCTGAGATTGATATAAATCAAATCAGTGAGATTAATTTAGGATTAAATTCCTTAGATAGCTAACAAGTTAACAGCATTAGACAGCCAAGCTATTAAGTATATTAAAATCTATATGCTTGTAGTTAGCATGTTTCCAGAGGTTATATGATCTAATCCTTATGAGCTGGCATGAACAAACCAGCGACCTTCCTCTGGGAGGATGACGTCAGCCTTCTGACACGTCAGAGTACCAAACCTGCCTGTAGAGGTGCTATCTATTCCTCCTGGATCCTTTGCTCAAGTAAATTCGTTTACCACGCTGGTAGCTATATCTGGACTAGCTGAATTAAATCACACCTTCCTTGATGTCAGGGAAACTTATCCATCCAAATGACACACCATACAATATTAACTTATTTAACCTTTCTTTCTCTCGGTCAGAGATGCACTCTCTGATTTGAGAGAGACACCGGTCTACATATACTAGACAAAGAACTCCAACACCTTCTACTACAAATTCTACTACTAGAACTATTAAAAGAGCTAGAACTAAACTAAGATCTAAGGACAGAAGACTTGAGTTTAGTGTCAAAAACATCTTATCTAACCTCCATTTCCAGGAAACCTCCTCAATTCTATTGACCAATCTGAGTGACACATGTATTAGAAGAGTTCTGCCCTTCTGGTGTCAATCACCTCACAGAGTCCTGTCGGTACCTCCAAATCAATGAAATGCCAGCACCTATACATGCCAGGTCACTCGTTAGCTTCTCCCTAGCTTCTCAGATCTTTGCTCACAAAAGGGGTCTCACACAGTTTCAGAAAAAGCAGGACATCTTTATGTCTGCCTTAATGAGCCGTCTACAGGCCTGAAGGCTTGATGTTCCCATGTGCCTGCTGCCCTTGTCCTTCTAGGTGGTAGAGGTCGAGGGTTTGGGAGGTGCTGTCGAAGAAGCCTTGGCGAGTTGCTGCAGTGCATCCTGTGGATGGTACACACTGCAGCCACAGTGTGCCAGTGGTGAAGGAAGTGAATGTTTAGGGTGGTGGATGGGATGCCAATCAAGCGGGCTGCTTTGTCCTGGATGGTGTCGAGCTTCTGGAGTGTTGTTGGAGCTGCACTCATCCAGGCAAGTGGAGAGTATTCCATCACACGCCTGACTTGTGCCTTGTAGATGGTGGAAAGGCTTTGGGGAGTCAGGAGGTGAGTCACTCGCCACAGAATACCCAAACTCTGCTGTTGTAGCCACAATATTTATGTGGCTGGTCCAGTTAAGGTTCTGGTCAATGGTGACCCCCAGGATGCTGATGGTGGGGGATTCGGCGATGGTAATGCCGTTGAATGTCATGGGGAGGTGGTTAGACTCTCTCTTGTTGGAGATGGTCATTGCCTGGCACTTGTCTACGTAATATGTGATTCGTAATATGAAGGGCAGCTATGCTGGCAGTTAGTTTGGTGGTTGGTTGTTTCCATTCCCCTCATTGTTGGCAATGGTGCAGGGCTGTGCGGAGCTCAAAGCGTGTTCAGGGAACCAGGGGCCTCCAAATATTTCGAAAATTTGTAAGCATGAGAGTTGTGTTCCTACAAGGGCAGGGATTGGAAGCTGTTGACAAAAGAAACAGTGTCTTCAATGTTACAGCTTCCTACATTGTAATTAAGACCCCAGAGTTTGAGTTCTAAGCAGTAATGCGCCTATAATAAGGATCTGTTAAATACAGGGAGACTGGAACTTAGAGGTCCTATAATTAAATTAAGAACAGATGGTAAAAGTGCATCCTGTTGTTACTGGATATTGTACTATTCTGTTTCAGGGTTGCCCAAAGCTCAAATAGATCATCCACACTTGTAGTGAATTTGATCCATTTTCTGCCGAGCCAGAAGACAGAACCATTTGGAGCAGAACAGCAAAATTACTAGAAGCTTCTTTGTTATTATTTACCCTCCTCCCGTCAACCTGGCTCCGTCTTCCACCATGCACTATTCCTCAGCACAAGACTTGCTCTCAGGCCTTTTACAATGCTGCTCTTCTGCCAACTATTAGGTGGTTCCCATTGAGAACCCTGGATAGACTATTCCTCTTGAGGAGAATGGAGGTGTCCAGTTTCAGATGTGTACATCCCCCTGATGTATGGGAAGTTCCAGATAGGAACTGACATCTACCCCCTCCCCATAAAGCTTTTTCATACTGTCAGAAAAAGATATGAATTCCACTCCAGTGTAAACACACTGAACATTTAAAAGACACATCTCATGCAGGTATTGCAGTAATGTGGATGTTGGGAGGGGTGACAACAGAAAACTCTGGTATCAGCCAAAAAGAGTCTATACTGGAGTCTTTTGTTCCTGCATGTATCATTGGTCAGAGTGGCTGCATGTATCATTGCCTGCTGTGGCTGCAGTAAATAAGAACAACTGTAAAATCTGAGTGGTATCCACACTGAACACACTGGAGTCACACCAAGTACTAATAAAACCGGCAAAGCTCTATCACATTCCACACAATGCAGCACTGCTGTTTCTAAGGCTGCAATTACACGTTGCTCAACTGTTTGCTGAGCAGAAACAGATGCATGGTGCCCGGAGGAAAGCGCCTCAGGGAATGGAGAAGGGAGAAAATATCTGAAATAGGTAACATTTTTAAAGAGAAAGGCAAACATTTTTTCCCCTGTAATTTATTTTACACAGTCCAGTCTCTCTGCCTAGAGAAGCTGTGCGGCTAAGACAATCGACGATTCAGTCCCATTAATAAATCTGATGCATCAGATTTCAATCTGCGTTAGACTTTTGACCATTTAAGACTACTTGAAGCCAGTTATCTTTAGACATAGATGTTTATGATCATTTTTGACAACCTAACCAAATTTTCAAAGATAAACCTGAACTCTCATCTGATTTGACAAAGATTTGTTTTGCTAACCAAACTAATTATTTAAAGGCTTATTACCCTCCCCAGCATGAATTTACTGAACCCTTTTCAATGTTAATTCTGATTGCTAGGAATTTCTGTTTGATGTTGGCGATGACTCATTTATCCGTGGTATTTTGTACCTCTGAATATTAAGCCTGCTGAGTAGACAGGGGGACAGATGGCTGTGTTATACTTCAGGTATGGGTTTCAGACTTTATTGCTTAAACAGAGAGGTGGCAGTGCTGACTTATACCACCATCTCCACATATTTTCTCTCAAGAGGGTCGTGGAACTCCCTTCCCCAGAGAGCAGTGGAGGCAGGGTCATTGAATATTTTTTAAGGCTGAGTTAGATAGATTCCTGATTAACAAGGCAGTCAAAGGTTATAGTAGGTAGACGGGAAAGTAGGGTTGAAGTCGCAATCAAATCAGCCACGATCTTATCAAATGGCAGAGCAGGCTTGAGGGGCCGAATGGCCTATTCCTGCTCTTAACTCGTATGTTCGAAATCACTCTCTGGTCATGAGTACTCGAATGAGCATAGTTCCACTAATACTGGCCAAATTTTTAGCGTTAGCAAAGAGCCAACAGGACATTCAGCTCTTTCGTTGACATTAAAAAGGTTAAGAATGAAATTTTAAAAATTCATAGGTGGTCCAAAGTTCACACTAATTCCAGTTAAACTACAGGCAAAATGAAGTTGAAATGGCATGGGATGCCAGTCTCATCACTTGCCAGAATCAGTCCTAGTGACTTTATTCCTCATGTTATACAACACTTTGCATTGATACCGAAACCATTTCTCCTCCACCCCAAATATGAAATGTAACTAAGAGAAAGCCAAGAAGTTCTACAAGGCTGAGGAATTACAATAAAGCTAAGGAAAGAAAAGGGAAAGGCCTAAACACTTCTTTGGGTAAAGGTTTCAGTTTTGTGATAGTTATGCCTTGTTATGTTCTCCCCTCCTCCCCAAGTTATATCACCATTCTTAGTTACT
Organism: Heptranchias perlo; assembly: GCF_035084215.1. Lineage (NCBI taxonomy): Eukaryota > Metazoa > Chordata > Chondrichthyes > Hexanchiformes > Hexanchidae > Heptranchias > Heptranchias perlo. Next base: position 52,054,743 of record NC_090335.1, read on the forward strand.
TCCACAAAATTTGGTAGAATGAAAGAAACAGACAAGGTTTCAATTAATTCATTCCTGTCACAATGTGCTGTGTTATCTTAAAATTCTGAAACACTTATAATTTTCAGGAATTAAAAAAATGGCAGAGAGAGTGAGATAAAATTGGATCTAGTTAGTTTAATTATTTGAAAACCAGTGACAAATAACCCCTGACATTTTCAGAAGTCTGTTGTAAGCTTTCAGCAAACATTTTGGGAAACTAATGCAATAATTATTTTTATTGCCCACTGTCTAGTATTAAGCTGAAATAAGATGATCCTTTCAGTGACTATACCTCTCAATCACATCATATCTGAGTCACACCTGTTGCAGTATGTAAACAAAAAGAAAAAGAGGGACCTGCTTGAGAAATGTAGCCTTGAAAAGGGAAATGCAGAGGTCAGGTATTCTTTCCAGGGATGTATCCAACATTTGATTGGTTAATGGGCATATGCAACTGTATACATAACACTGAGTATTTAACTCATTTTCTTTCATGCTGACCCACAGAATACCATAAATATGCTAAATAAATTAAACATGTTAATTTTAGGCTTGCTTCAAGGTTCCTACTTCCTCAATTCTATCCTTACCCTTATCTTTAGCACACCAATTTATTAAGGGATATAATCATGGCTCACATTAAGTATAAATGGGACCGATCTCAGCAGTGGAGATCCGAAGGCAGATGTTCCCTTTCAATTATAGCGGAAAAATGGGAGAATTTCCTCTTTAGTAAACCGGGCAGGTGGGGCAGGAAAATTGGGTGTGGTGCTGTTCCGCCGGCTCCTCACGACCCAACTCCATTTCCACGAGTTCCTACTGGAGGTGACATAAGGTGTATAATATATCCTCCCAGATATGGGGGCTGTATTATAATGACAGGCAAACGTGGGGATGAGGTCATACAACGTATTTCTCATCATTTACTTCTTAGTAATAATTGGCACAAGGAACGGAGAGCAATCAATTACATTAGTCAAAGTGACAAATTCAAAGTAAAAGGAAAAAAATTCTGGATGTTCAGCTGGCCATGTAAGTGGTTCCCTGTTCGAGAGGTCAGTATGTGGAGTCTCAGGCTCTTGCCAGTGAGAGTATCAACTTATTTTCACGAAAATTCATGCAGCAGCTCAGATGCTTACTTCAAACCACTCAATTCTGTCAGACACTGTTGTGCTAAATTTAAAGCACCATTCTCGACCTGTCAGAAAGGTGACAATTAGCTCTATTATATCTACAGTTTAGAATTGTCTGTAGCTTTCCCAAACAGATAGCAGTTGTTCACCATTCAATGTAGCAGTGGAATGAAAGTCCAATGCTCACATTACTATCTCCACTGCCAAGCAAACATTTAACAGATGCCAAAATGTAATTAAAGGGGCACTCTTGGGACCCTAAATGCACTACCCAGTGTGGAAATGAGTCATAGGGTTTCCTTATACGCTTTCAGGGGCATTACGGCATGTTGGTGAACAGCTGGACAAACATGCTGTGAGAACACCCACGTTGTTGCTTCTTTGAAATAATTCACAGCACATTGTTTAGCCACTTGAATAGCAACAGTTAAAGAAAACAGCCAAATCAAAGAAAAACTAACGGCATGACTTGAAATGGCAGATGGCTAGGCTTGAAATATTTTCCACTGACTGCAGTAAAGGAGAAACTCTCCAATTTTGAAATAGAAATTTCACCTATAGTTTGCTCAAAACACCTAACTCTGAAGAATGTGTTCTTGTGTTGTGGAGATGTCCAACTTGTAACAATGGACCTGAAAGACCTCATTGCTTCTTTGATAATAATGCACTGTGATGCCCTAACTACTCTGCTATAAAACTTTGGAGATGAAAGAAAATATCTTAATAATTAAAAGATTCAATGTTCTTCAAATATTTTTTCTTTGTAAATTATATGAACTGATCTGGAAGATTGTAGTATATAATTTGTGCCAGTAAAATAAAAGTTTTAACTGTGTGCTACAGTGTAATTAAGCCCCCAAACTATCTATTTGGTATTTGACATTTTTAGTCTTTTCTTACGTTAGCACTGCCACAAAATCCTACTGCCAGACATTGGCCCCGATATTAGCGGGGAGGCGGGATGGCAGTGGGGGGGCGATTGGGCATGTGGCAAACCCGCATGAACTAAATTTACCGTTTCCGACGTGATTGCACATTGATTGATAGTGGTTAACGTCCTGTCCGGGTTTCACACCCGGCAGTTAGCCTGATTGACAGGCTGGCTGCCATCATGAGCTGCAACATGAAGGGGGAGCAGAAAAGAGAGGAGAGCCAGATGTCATCCAGTGCTGGACAGGGAAGATCGGGGGGGGTAGGGGGGGGGGGGGAGGGGAAGGAAAAGAGATCGGGAGGGTGAAGAGGAACACATCGGAGCAGGTTTCAAAAAGGTAGTTGCATTTAGTGTTTTCACTTCATTGCATGTTTTTTTATTGAATTTATTTAGTTTCTTTCTCCCTGATCCAACCCTTCACACCTGGTTTCACTAAGCGTGAATCAGAAGCGGTGGGCAAGCTGTCCAGGTAAATTAAAAATCTTTCTAATCACTTCATCTGTCACAGGTAAAGTGCCTTAAGTACCTCTGCCTCCAATGCACCCGTATTTGCCTCCTAAATCACCCCTATGGTCTGTGTTTGGGTTAAAGGGGTGCAGTCTGTCTGGAATATTGGCAAATGTTTTTGATATGGGATAGAAAAGCCACGTAGGCTACATGTCATTTCCCTCATGGACAAATGATGCATGGTGTAATTTGACACAACTTGTGTCATTTTTTTTCCCGTAAGCAAACAAAAGAAAGCTTTGGAACTCAGCTTTTAAATGTAGACAGTGCCCCTTTAGAATCATAGAATCAGAAGTTTACAACATGGAAACAGGCCCTTTGGCCCAACATGTCCATGTCGCCCAGTTTATACCACTAAGCTAGTCCCAATTGCCTGCACTTGGCCCATGTCCCTCTATACCCATCTTACCCATGTAACTGTCCAAATGCTTTTTAAAAGACAAAATTGTACCCGCCTCTACTACTGCCTCTGGCAGCTCGTTCCAGACACTCACCACCCTTTGAGGTGAAAAAAATTGCGCCTCTGGACCCTTTTGTATCTCTCCCCTCTCACCTTAAATCTATGCCCCCTCGTTATAGACTCCCCTACCTTTGGGAAAAGATTTTGACTATCTACCTTATCTATGCCCCTCATTATTTTATAGACTTCTATAAGATCACCCCTAAACCTCCTACTCTCCAGGGAAAAAAGTCTCAGTCTATCCAACCTTTCCCTATAAGTCAAACCATCAAGTCCCGGTAGCATCCTAGTAAATCTTTTCTGCACTCTTTCTAGTTTAATAATATCCTTTCTATAATAGGGTGACCAGATTATTATTAAACTTTACTTCCCAAGTGTTTATTTGTAATCCACCCTCACTCTATTGCAGTTTTTAGGATTCGAGCACCATTAATGAGGTATAGATAATGGAATATGAAAAAGCTTCAGGAAGCCACAGTCCAGTAGTTTTAAACTTTAAAACTAACAGCCTTTTGTATAGCAAAATAAAATGTTAAAAATCAGTTAGGTTGCCTGAAGATTTGACAAACAAATTCATAATTAAGTAAATCTGCATTAAATCCCAATTTGTCGCTTTATTATTCTGGACCAAACGACCTGTTTCTGTGCTGTGGATTCTGTATAATTCTATGTATTCTGTACTGCTACAGTTAACGATTCCTTTTACATGCTAGCTCCTTTCCTTTACTGCTTACCCCACCTGCTCTTACATCACAGTCATGGTACTGGGAAAGGCCCTGAAGCCTCGTGTCAATCAAAATAACTAAGTGCACTTTTTCCCCCCCCCATCAGGTACATCTGACCATGTGACCAGCAGGGTCATATCCAATTAGTAGGAAATCATTTTTCACCGAACCACACCTGGGGGATAAACAGACCCTAAATCCAATAGACAAAAGTGGCTTTATGGAAAAAAATTTTTAAAGTGGTTCTTGACCTAATTTTGTAAAACATTTTATTATTTTTAGCCATGTGTCTCATTTATCTTTTTCGGTTTACTATTTCAGAAAAGGCTCTTTTCTGTCCACCCATCTGCTACATAAAGGGTTAAACATTTTTTTGCTTTCTGCAGCATGTCCAGACACTGGTGATATAATGAAGTTTCAGCTGCAGGCACACACAACCTGAGGCCACACTTTGGTTATTGCTGACATGAATATCCTACCCTGAAAATATCGTAGATTAGCCCTGACCTCACAAACCTGCAGAAATCTAGAAATCCTTTTGTGAACAAGAATGAAGGTTAACTGAGGGGTTGTATTTTACTTCTCACATGGTTTTAAATTTTACGAATGCAGCCCTGAAATCATTAATAAAAAATTGTAAACCTCTCAGCTAAATTCTATAGTCGACGTTGCCTGTGACAGTGCATTTACAAAGTCATAAAATAATAAGGTATTTCTGACTGTGATTTAGATTTTATTAAACTTCAAATTATTGTAGTTTAAACGAGTGTAGTGATTATGTTACTGGACTCATAATCCAGAGGCCTGGACTGAAAATCCAAAGAACGTGAGTTCAAATCCCACCATGGTAGTTTGAAATTTGAATTCAGTTTAAAAAAATCTGGAAATAAAAAAAAAAACTGGTATGAGTAAAAGTGACCATGAAGTTGTTGGATTTTAGTATAAACCAAACTGGTTCACTAATATCTGTTAGGGAAGGAAACCCGCTGTCCATATTAGCAATATGAGAACACACAGTGTTGGAGATAACCTTGTGACATGGGTTGGTAATTGGTTGGGAGGTAGGAGACAAAGTAGGGATAAAGAGAATGTACTCTGACTGAGGTACTGAATGAGCACTTTGCATCTGTCTTCACAAAAGAGGATGAAGTTAATATCACGGTAGAAGAGGAGGGAGTAGAGATGTTGGAGAATAAAAAGATAGAAAGGAGGTGCTAAATAGGTTGGCTTCACTCGAAGTTAATAAGACACCTGGTCCAGATGGGATACATTCTATTTTGATGAGGGAAGCAAGGGTGGAGACTGCAGAAGCTCTGACCACAATCTTTCAATCCTCCTTGAATATGGGAGTGGTGCCAGAGGACTGGAGGATTGCAAATATTACACCCCTATTCAAAAATGGGGAGAGGGATAAACCCGGTAACACAGGCCAGTCAGTCTAACGTTAGTGGTGGGAAAACTACTAGAGATCATTGTCAAGGACAAAATTAATTCTCACTTGGAGAAGCATGGGTTAATAAGGGACTGCCAGCATGGATTTGTTAAAGACAAATCACGTCTGACTAACCTGATCGAATTCTTTGATGAAGTATCAGAGAGGGTTAATGAATGTAGTGCAGTAGATGTTGTATATATAGACTTTCAAAAGACATTTGATAAAGTACTACATAACAGACTTATTCGGAAAATAGAAGCACATGGAATTAAAGGGACGGTAGTAACTTGGATATGTAATTGGCAGTGGTGAATGGATGTTTTTCTGACTGGAGAGAAGTATGAGTGGGGTCACCCAGGGATTGGTATTAGGACCATTGCTTTTCTTGTTATATAGAAATGACCTGGACTTGGGTATAGGGAGTACAATTTCGAAGTGTGCAGATGATACAAAACTTGGCAATGTAGTAAATAGTGAGGATGATGGTAGCAGACTTCAGGAGGACATAGACAGACTGATGAAATTGGCAGATACATGGCAGATGCAATTTAATGTGGATAAGTGTCAAGTGATGCACTTTGGGAGGAACAACATGGAGAGGCAGTAAAATCTAAATGGTACTATTTTGAGGGGCATGCAACATCAGAGGGACCTGGGGTCACATATTCACAAATCTTTGAAGTTGACAGGGCAGGTTGATAAGAAAGCATATGAGATACTTGACTTTGAAAATAGGGGCATTGACTACAAAAACAAGGAAGTCATGCTAAACCTTTACAAATCACTGGTTAGGCCTCAGCTGGAGTATTTTGTACAATTCTGGACACCACACTTTAGGAGGGATGACAAGGCCTTGGAGAGGGTACAGAGGAGGTTTACCAGGGATGAGGGACTTCAGTTATGTGGAGAGACTGGAGAAGCTGTGATTGTTGTTCTTAGAGCAGAGAAGGCTAAGGGGAGACTTGATAGAGGTATTCAAAATAATGAGGGGGTTTGATAGAGCAAATAGGGAGAAACTGTTTCCTTTGGCAAGTGGGTCGGTAATCAAAGGTCGTAGATTTAAAATAATTGGCAAAAGAACTAAAGGGAAAATGAGGAGAAATTTTTTCACACAATGGGTTGTTAAGTTCTGGAACACATTATCTGAACGGGTGGTGGAAGCAGATTCCATAGGAACTTTCAAAAGGTAATTGGACATTTACTTGAAGAGGACTAAGAGGGAAAAGCTGGGGTGTGGTACATAATTAGACAGCTCTTTTAAAGAGCCGGCACAGGCACAATGGGCCAAATGGCCTCCTTCTGTGCTGTAAGATTCTTTGAAAACAATGGGTACTTGTTAGAGGAGTTATGTCAGGGTAGGGGTGGAAGTACTGAATGGGTACCTCAGGGATCAGTGCTATGACCACTGCTGTTTCTAATTTATATCAATGACTTGAACTCAGAAACCCAATGGAAGTTGGTCAAATTTGCAGATGATATCAACCTAGGAAGGGCAATGGAGTTGGAGGAAGCAGCTCAGAAACTAAAGAATGAGTTGAACAAAATATGTAAGTGGGCAAAACAATGGCAGATGAAACTTAATGTGAACAAATATAAAGTACAGAACATAGAAAGGAAAAATGGGCAATGCGTATCCATGAATGGTGTTGGAATAGGTAAGAATGAGGTTGAAAAAGAACTAGGAGTCTTGGTAGACTCAACACTCAATACGTCCAACCAATGTAGATCGACAATCAACAAAGGCAACAAAATGTTAAACTACAAAGCCAAAATCGTAGAATACAAGTCAGGGAAGTTTATATCAATTCAGCCATTTAACTATTTACTGTTTTCCACTTAAGCACTTTACAGGTCATCCTAGTTCTTTGTGTATGTGTGCTTTTTTCACCTCCTTTCCCTTTTTTCTCTTTTTTAAATGCTATTCACCTGTAATATCTTCCAGTTCTTATGAAAGGTCCACATTTGAAATGTTAACTTGTCTGTTGCTAAGGTGACCTACTGAGTGTTTCCAGCATTTTCTGTTTTTGTTCCTTGAATACTGGGCCCAGCTCACCAAGAGACAAGAGAAACATTCAAGCATTACAGGAAATGCAAAGAACAGCCACAAGGTTAATGCCTCGTGTTAAAGGTTTTTAGGTATGAGGAAAAACGGGAGAAACTTGGGCTTTTCAACTTTGAAATGAGATATCAGAAAGATGATCTCAGTTATCCATGAATGAAAATTGTAAATGGAAAAAGGTAAATCCAGAAAATTACTTTAAATTAAATAGCGAGAGTAGTGCAAAGGGCCATAGGTTCAAACTTGTAAAATCAAATTTGTGACTGATGATGATGATGTTTTTCTTCACAGAAAGAGCAAATAAAACATGGAATGGACTTCCAGAGTGAGTAGTGGAGTGAAAAACCCTGGAATCATTTAAGAACCAATTTAATGCTGCAATGGGTAGATTTCAGGATCATTCTGATGGATGAATAAGATGGGCCAAATGGCCTTTCTCATCTGTAATTATCTGGTGACTCAGCGTGTATGTGCTCCTCCATGAAGTTAGACAGGGGAGGACCATACTCTTAGTGTAAGAGAACTGCAGGCCCCTAGAGAACAGCATAGCAGCATTTGTATGAGGTGGCCAGGGAAGTGAGTGTGAATACAACCACACCATCCATAGAATCATAGAAGTTTACAACATGGAAACAGGCCCTTCGGCCCAACATGTCCATGTCGCCCAGTTTATACCACTAAGCTAGTCCCAGTTGCCTGCACTTGGCCCATATCCCTCTATACCCATCTTACCCATGTAACTGTCCAAATGCTTTTTAAAAGACAAAATTGTACCTGCCTCTACTACTGCCTCTGGCAGCTCGTTCCAGACACTCACCACCCTTTGAGTGAAAAAATTGCCCCTCTGGACCCTTTTGTATCTCTCCCCTCTCACCTTAAATCTATGCCCCCTCGTTATAGACTCCCCTACCTTTGGGAAAAGATTTTGACTATCTACCTTATCTATGCCCCTCATTATTTTATAGACTTCTATAAGATCACCCCATGGCCAGCTCAGCGCTGGAAAAAGTTTTAATGATCTTACCAGGGCAGGCAAAGTAAGAAGAATCAGTAGCATCTGGCAATGCACTGCGTAAAGCATATCAGTCACTTACCGTGACCTTCCTCCACTCTGTATTAAAGGGCGTTTACTGCTTTCCATCGATCCCAGGAAGTGGCATGGTGCCCTTTACACACTCTGCCTTTAACTGAGAGTATTTCATTCCACAGCCTTGTACCCCACTGAAAACCTGACTTGGACTTTAACTGCATGGTGCATTCACCTGTCATCATATCCATTATTGGCTACTTGCTGATACCTAGGCCCCGATATTTACAGGGAGGTGGGGAGGGTGCGGTAGCCTGGGGGAAACCCTGCCGAATTTAACGGCAGGACATCATCATTTTTCTCTCCCGCCTGGCAGCCGGCCAAATTGACAGGCTGACCAACTGCCGGGCGGGAAAGTAGCGGCAGGAGGCTGCAGCCAGGGACCCCTGGGGACAGTACCTGTCAATTGAGAAGGGAGCAGGCAGCAGATTGGGATTTGGTGGGGGTGGAGGGAAGTCGGCCATGATCGCGGGCTGCAGATCGGGGCTTGGCAGGGAGGAGAGCGCTCTCGGCCGCAATCGGCAGAAGGGAGACCGAAGGCTTCCTTGAGGGGCACTCCTGCTCCTCCTGGCCCACAAATAAATAGTGTTATAAAAAGCACTTACCGTCTGGAGCTGGCAGCTCCTGCCTCCATTTCGCAGCTGGGTTTCCCGGGCCTTTGGAAACCTGGATGGCAGCAGTAAAATTTAAATCAGGCTCCCAATTGCACTGTGGGAGCCTGATTTAAATATGTTAATGAAGTACGCCACCTCTCCAAGACGGGACACTCGCACAGCATGCTACCCGTTGCGTAAAAATGGCAGCAGGAGCATACGCGTACGTTTGGGGTCGCAATTTTTATGGTTTAACCTCCCCCACCGTCATGGGGGGGGGGGGGGGGGGGGGGCGGGCGGTGGTTAATAGTGAGACCCTGGATTGTGAAGCCTCTCATGGTGTTCATAAGTTATTCTACGTTTTTGCATTGCTCTTTAAGGATAAGACATAATGAGAAATACCATAAGGAGGTTCCCAGCCCCTTCCTCTACAGGGAGGAAGTCCTTGTAATCCTGGGCAGGGAAATCATACTGCGTGTTGGAAATGGGGAAGTAGAAAGGAAGGTGCAAGTTGCAAGTTCGACTCAAGATTGCTTCTCTTCCTCCTCATGCTATTGTATCTCACATTATCGGTTTGCTAGCTACAATTTGGGAGACTTGGTCGAATTGAAGTAAATCTGTATTTTTCCATTCTACACTGCATTTTGTGTTTATTGGAAACAAGAAAATAAAGTTGTGCACTACAGTTGGCCTCTTTATGAGGGGCAGAGAAAGGGAGCCAGGTCTCCTGCTGCTGAGTGACTCCCATAGTTGAATAGTTTGTCAACATCCACTGTCTAGGCTGAAAGAAATGCTGCTGAGATGAAATACCAGACAGCGATCAGCATCCTTTGAAACTGTATTGAGGCATGAGTCATCATCCTCAGGAGAGATAGGGAGAAAAAATTCATTTGTTGCTATGGTTTCAGTCATAGACCTCAGCTATCAGTTGCCACAATAAGTGCTAGCTAGACTCTGTAGCTGGAACAAACATTAACTGAAGCAGATGCTTTTATGTGCACTGGTTTTGCTGAACAGGGGTAGGAGAAGGGCGTGATGGCATAAAAATGGTGGACAAATGTAAGGACTTGCACAACACCAGGTTATAGTCCAACAGTTTTATTTTAAATCACAAGCTTTCGGAGCTTTCCGCCTTCGTCAGGTAAGTGAAGGGTTCTAAAAATGCATAGCATATATAGTCAGAGACTCCACATCATTAAAATGGTGGATATGCATTCAGCCAATCCTAATTTTTTCAAATTACAATTGTGAAGGGATTCTTGACTTCCTTGTTATTGGGAGTTCTGGACTGCAGAATTGTATGCATGTGAAATGGGCCCAGTTTACTCATTCCTAATCACCACTCTGCATCCAGACTTCTGGATTCTCCCAAGAGACAGTTGCTTCTAGGAGTTTTATGAATGTGCTAAGCATGAAGTTTTTTGAGAAAATATAGCTGCCCAGCATTACTCAGTAGTTTGTAAATTTACATCAGGTTTCATTCCAATTTTTAAAAAATTATTTCAGAACAGCTTTCCTACCCCCATTTTTGCAAATACACCCCATCTCACCTTTACATGCAAGAATTTGAGGCTTGCAAACTATAATTCTGTATTTCCCTTTAGTTTAGGATTTCTAATTTATGATTTAAGATGAATATCTATGAATAATGAAATCAATAATGAAAACCAGATTTATAAAAAATGAACTGAATAAATTCATAAATGTGAATTCTAATTCTGCTGGTTACTTTATGTCCCAGCTGACTTTCTATTGCTTGCTCATTCACATTCCCATGTAATAAGTCCATACTTTTAGTTCCCACTAGCTCAGGCGTTCTTAATTCCAAGTACTGTAAGCAATGGAAAATATTCCTCGCCCGGAGCCTGGGATGGTGACTGTGTTAGGATACTCCATTCCCTTCTGAAGTCTGGCTTAAAACATAGATAGGATTAAAACCTCACTATTAAATGTTAAATTCTGTGGTAATATGGGTCAAAATACCACTTTCACTTCTGGAACCAGGAATAAAATGCAGCCCAGTCAGAGGAGGTGAAGATCTTATCCATGAAAGGTCATAAGTAAAATGAGTTTCGACTGCCTCAAACCAGGTCCCAGTGGAGAGGATAAAACTGCTCTCAGATTCAGTTCTAATGAAGCCATCTTATTCAACGAGACTCTTAAGGATACTGAAGATACAAAATTTACAAGCCACATCACTACAGTTAAGTGCCCTGTAGGCTGTGTAATAATTTAAGGTATCTAACTGAAAGCAAATGGAAATGGATAGATTAAAAGAAAAAAACACTTGCGTTTATACAGCACATTTCATGACCCCAGAACGTCCTAAAGTGTTTTACAGCCAATTTGTAAAGTGCAATCACTGTAATGTAGGAAACACGGCAGCCAATTGTGCACAGCAAGGTCCCACAAACAGCAATGAGATCGAGTTACATCGAAACTACAGCACAGAAACAGGCCATTCAGCCCAACTGGCCTATGCTGGCATTTTTGCTCCACATGAGCCTCCTCCTTTCCTACTTCATCTAATCCTATCAGGATACTTTTCCATTCCTTTCTACCTCAGACTGTCTTTCGGATGAGACATTAAACCAAGGTCACACCTGCCCTCTCAGATGGACGTAAAAGATCCCATGGCACTATTTTGAATAAGAGCAGGGGAGTTCTCCCCAGTGTCCTGGCCAATATTTATCCCTCACCAACCTCACTAAAAGAAAATTATCTGTTCATTATCACATTGCTGTTTGTGGGACCTTGCTGAGCACAAATTGGCTGCCACGTTTCCTACATTACAACAGCGGTTACACTTCAAAAAGTACTTCATTGGCTGTAAAGCGCTTTGGGACGGCCTGAGGTCGTGAAAGGCGCCATATAAATGCAACTCTTTCTTCTTTCTTTCTATCTAGCTTCCCTTTAAACGTATCTATACTATTTGCCTCAACTACTCCTTGTGGTAGCGCGTTCCACATTCTTAGGGTAAAGAAGTTTCTCTTGAATTCCCTATTGAATTTATTAGCGACTATTTTATATTTATGACCTCCAGTTTTGGACTTCCCCACAAGTGGAAACATTTTCTCTATGTCTACCCTGTCAAACATCTACCCTTTCAAACACTATCAATATCTTAAAGACCTCTATCAGGTCTACCATAATGACCAGCTAATATGTTTTAGTGATGTTGGTTGAGGGATAAATATTGGCCAGGACACCAGGAAGAACTCCCCTGCTCTTCTTCAAATAGTGCCGTGGGATCTTTTACACCCACCCGAGAGGACAGACGGGGCCTCAGTTTAACGTCTCATCTGAAAGATAGCATCTCAGACAGTGCACTCCCTCAGTAGTGGACTGGAGTGTCAGCCTGGATTTTTGTGCTCAAGTCTCTGGAGTGGTACTTGAACCTACAACCTTCTAACTCAGACAAGAGAGTGCTATTCGGGCCAACTAGTTTATGCCGGTCTTTGTACTCCACACGAGCAGATTTACTATTGCTCGTTTTGCGCAACCACCTAAGACAAATTTATACCTTAGTTTCTCCACATTCATCCTATTGAACCCCTTGATGAAACACCTCAAAGTGCTTCTGGACTATCAGCCTAAATTATATGTTCAAACTGATATGGGACTCGAAGCCACAACGTTTTGACCCAGAGGGAAGAATCACGGTGGCTGTAGCAGCAGCCATTTCAGCACTTTGACTGGATTAATGCCCTGATTGAACGGCAGAAGGTAGGCAACTAAACCTCTATCATACACTACGATAGATGTTCGTGTTCCTGTGTTGTCATTTGGATTTTCTAAAGTATTACTACATCTCCAATGGCATTGCACATAGGTCGTCAAGACCATTTACAATTTTTAGGTTGGAGATTGGTGGGGGGGGGGGGGGGGGGGCTGAAAATTATCTCAGTGACAGTTGGGTGAATGTGTAGTTGTTGCTCAGGTTGAGGGTGGGGTTGAGGGCAGAAACCTTGCTAATGGATGTCAGGAGGGGAAAGTCCTAGTTCTTATTCAGTGTGGAGGGGTTGGAGGCTGAAATCTTGCTCAACAGCCAATATAAGATTCTTATCCAGAGATATGCAGCTCCACTGCTTTTAGGTTAAAACAGAATAGACAAGACATTAACCCTAATGTAATGCAGAGTTCAAACATTGAAATCGTGATATAAGGATTCAAAGCTTGAACAACTTTGGTACTTTCCAACCTAACACTGCAATCTTGAACTTCATTATTGCTGCCTGTTGACTCTTTGGAGAGGGTTTTAGTGTTCAGGAAATTACATCAGAGGGAAGTGAACAATGAAGTACTATATACTGAATGATGTCACTATTGAGCCATTACATCCTTTGACACTGCAATAAAGGGCTCTTCATTAGATATATCAATGTGTTTGAATTGTTGATAAGGGGGTGCACTGGTTTTAATATTTACGACCGCACTGAGAGACCTAACTCTATTGTTCCTCTAAACTGCACTCTGCTTTCAGTCAGTAAGAGACAGACTGAGGTGACCTCATGGTAGAGTATTAATGGGCTATACCATGAAGTGGTAGGATACAAATTCATTCCTGCAGTCAACAGGAATCAGATGGCCCCAGCAGGAAGCAAAAACCCTTTTCTCAGACAGAGGGCAGCTTTACCTTGAAATATTCAAATTTGGGCATTTCATACTTCGATTTGATTAGGGATATCAAACATTGAGTGTGCTTAAGGTTGTCGTGTGTCCTGAAATGAGACACGAATCTCCACGCGCTACTTCTAACAGCCCGGGAAAACTGCGCCTTTTAAACTTCACGCCACTCCATGACATCACCAACAATCCCCTCCCCCCTACCTGCCGGCACAGAGAGGCAGTACACACGTGGAGTCAGGACATTAAGATCAAGAACCGAGAAGGGTCAGGAGACTGAGATTGGGGCTAGAGGGTCGGGAGAATGGGACAGGTTGGTTGGGAGATTGAAGCTCGGGGCAGTGAGAGAGAGAGAAAAACTGGGGACTGGGTGTCAGGGCGATTGAGGCTTGGGCAGGGAGAGCGCGAGGCTTAACATTTTCTGCAGAGCCAGGGACGGCGGCAGCAGCAGCAGCAATATGGTGAATGGGAGCGGTGCTGAGAGAGAAGCAGCCAGTAAAGGGGTGAGTGAAACCCTGGGGACCTTACTGTGGGTAAATAGTGTAAGATTGTTTCCACTGGTGGGCGAATGGGTAACAAGGGGACGGAGACCGAGGAGTCTCACTGCGCTCAGGAAGCATCATCAACTCCAATACATGGAGGAGATGCAGGAGGGCAGAGTATAGGCCGGCAGCGGACCACGGTAGTGCTGTGGAGTTGGGAGGTGCTCTCTTGCTCCTCCTGCTCTACAGGAGAGGTAAAAAAAAAATTCCCAACCATTTCTCCAGCAACCTCCAGTGGTTCCTTTAAGGACCGCTGTAGAACAAGAAAATCTAGTCATACCTTGCACGATGCCTGCCCCACCTAGTTTTTCACACATCCTGAGGAAAGTTCCTGAAACAGGCTCAGGACCCGGACCCTTCTTTGCATCTTTAAATTGATCTAATACTGATTTCAGGCAGCCGCCAGGTCCGCCTAAAAACTGTGAGGACCAATATGACGGCAGTTATGCCGTCGGCGCAGGACCTCATGCCCGGAAATTGGTTTGCCTTGTGGCTGTTTAACATCCAAAAAAACTGGTGAAACGCATACCAATTTCTATTCCCGTTGTGTACAAATAACTTTTCTTGAATGTGGCTAATGCCATGTGCCAGGATGCAAGTGCCTACCATGTAAATTGAGTTTGACATCCCTAAATTAGATCTAGGCCAATTTGGGTTACTTCAGCTTCAAAATTCAGACAATAATCCTCCCTTCAAGACAGCAGGTAAAGAAACACGATAGATAAATAGCACAAGTGATTGCTTAATATTCAACCAGAAGATTGTGTGCTTCAATCCCATGATGGGCTGTCACTCAAACACAGTTGCTTCAGTTGGATGTGTTTGTCGGTGGAGGAAGCAGCTGGTAGATGGGACTTGCCTTGCCCTTTGTAGGTTTCTAAAATGGTGCTATATCTTTGTGATAAACTTTTTTTTTTGCAGGGGAGGGGGCGGGGTAGAAGAGAAGGAAAGCCATCCAAATGATGCTATGATGTGTTTTGACACAAATTAAATAATCATCATGTGCGTCTTTGTAAACAAGAAAAGTTTTATCAAAACATTTTTATGAAGACTTTAAGAGCTTAATTGTGTGTATGCATGTGATTACATTGTCATAAAAATCTATAATAATTGGAAAGCACATAGCCACAAACAACAAGAACAATGTTTCTTTAATAAATAATACTTATTGCTGGGAGAATCCTACACAGAACATGCACTAATTAAACATTTAGAAGTTTACTGGGGTCCCTGCCAAGCATATTTCTTTAACTGTTACTGCATGTGCCCCCTCCTTCTATTTGTTGGCCTCAGAACTGGGACTGAAAAACTTGGAACTCCTACCCCTCAAACTCTCCCAGAACCAACAGAAATAAAGCGACCTTGGAAAATTTTATTCAATGGTAAAGTTTATATACATGCCTCTCTACACATGAGGTTAGAAAAACAATCAAGGCAGCTTTTTAGTTGCAAATTTCCCATAAGGTCTAACCCATTGACATAGATGGGGCTCAATGGTTGCATGTGTAATTCATTTCAAGTTCTATTACACCCACCCAGTTGCTATGACAACTAAAAGAAAAATCTGGCGAACATAATTTTCCTAGGAAATGCCAGGGATTGTTAAGTAATGATAGATTCTTTGAGCTTGCACTCATACTTTTTAGACAACTTCAATCTATCATAATCTAACTGCCCCTCTGTGGTACCTCTTTCACCTCATGTTAGTTTCCATGACAACAACATACAAGGTGCCCTTCACATAATGAGGCAGGATAACCAGACTGCAATGCCTATAGCCACAGGATTCTTTCTGAAAGGTTACTTGAACTTGTAGCCATTTTATTCACAATCTCATGATTCAAACTTTTTTAACCCTCTCCTACTGAGAATAGCTGAAAACAGCCATCATACAATTATTCAAAATTGGATGAATTCTATCGGACACACTGGCGATGATTTGAACCTTTCCTGCTCAGTGGAAACCAGGTGGGTGGGTGGTTAAAATCACCCAAGTTACTTACCCACCCTGCAATTGCTGGGAGCTTTTAATCTCCTCTCCTGAGCAGTCTACAAGGACACCTGCCCAAAGCCGATGGGATCATTTTTATGCATGTCGGATCCAGATTACATCATCGGGACACAACCGCGGTTTGTACCAGATGGCCTGAGCAGGATGCTCCCACCAACCCAGCAGCAAAGGGGATCGGGGTCTGAAGAGGCCCAAAAAGGTAAGTTTAAAAATGTTTTTTTATCTTCCTTGAAGGCTCAGGAGGAGCGCTCCTGCACCTCCTGGCCCCACAGGGGAAGCTTAAGCCTCCTCCGTCAAGAACTCATCCCCCCCTCCCGATCGCGGAACACCTGCAGGATGGCGAGGCAGCTGATCCTGCCATTTTCTTGCTATTGGCGAATGGCCTCTGAGCCGCATGATTTTTTTGCCACTTCCTGCCGAGAACAGGTGAGAAGTCTGCCGGTGGAATTTAAATGGAGATCTGGCTGGGTCTCATCCTGCCGCTGGCAGGCGGGAAATTAACTCACCAGTTCCGTTTCCCACCGGCAGTTAAAATTCAGCCCATTATAATTTCTATGATCCAACTTCATAATATTGGGTGTACAACTTGTTCTCACTATTTATTAAAATGCAGCACTTAGGATTAAGGACATACAAATTCTCAAACATATAGAGTTCACCACACCCTGGGAACAAGAGCAATCATACCGAAGCGTCACTGGGTAAGACAGACCAAGGAAGCCAAACAACACTATTTATCTTTACTGTTAATTTAAAGTCAATTTAGAAATTTGGATTCAACTAACTTGTAACTTTTATGTAAAATGGTTTGTTTGGGCCATCGCTAAGTAGACCACTACAAGAGAGTGTTTTATTTTTTAAATTATTGACAACTAGAGTAATTAGAAATTCTTGGGCCTGATGTTTCTCCATTTTGCTTTGCCGTAGGGCTGCATCAGCATCCCACAATGTAATTATATTGTAGCTGAGCGCTGACAGTAATGATTATTGTCACAGTATATTTGAGAGAGTCTGCTCAGTGATCCAAATGATCTGATTAACTATTTTATTAACTTTGGAGATGAACAATGGCTTACTCTTTGATGGCTGTAAAATCAAGATTGAGGTGGCATGTCATAGCTAGGACAAATTCATTTGCAAATGAAAAGAAGATGATTCAAAAGAAAGCAAATTCATGTTCAAAGGGAACAGTGAAACATGAACACCACAATTGTCTTTAAGAAATATTTTTTTGATTAAAAATTAACTTCTATAAATTTTCCCACAAAATTATTTTAAAGTTAATGGCGCTTTTAGTGCTCAAATGCTGTTAGTACTTCAAGTAAAACAGTGGATGAGCTAAAACCTACATTAACGCAAGTTTTTACTGTGTCAAAACTAGCATTAATACAACAGTTTAGAATGAGTCACATGATAAGGACAATTAGTCACTAATTTTACAGTGATATGACTTGTTCAATAAAATTGGATTTCTTGTCTCTTTAAAAGGGGTGGGACATCACCGGCTCGGTAGTTCAATTGATTAAGATGGTAGCCATAGAACCTTGATGTTATAGATTAACGTCTTGGGGCTACTTAACACTAAAGTCTGCCATTCTCAAAAGTGATCTGTTTTGCCAGTAGTGCAATAGGCTCTGTTGTCATTTCTGGTTTGTTGTCACCATTTTCTTCACTTTAGACTAATATGCATGGAGAACAATACAGCATTGTCCAGCATGTCATTATAGAATCAATGTGAAGAAAAACATCAACACCCTAAAGAGTCTGTCTACAAAAGTCAAAGTAATACATCAAGCACAAGAAGTGAGCATGGCAGGAGTACAGATTTTGGTGCACAGTATCAGAGTGAACGTTAAACATAGAACAAGAAGAGGGGCTCTAATTTTCAAAAGCAGGATAAATCACCACTTTCCTCTCCAAGTTGAGAGAAAAGGAAAACATCCTTTAGAGAAGGAAGGAAAGGTCCAAGATTTCATCACACTCACTAATGAGTGACAGCAGACATTCTGGATCCATTACCCTAGATTCATCTCAGAGGAATGTTGCAGCAAGATGTGCGGCTCTCATACCATCCCCGCAGCCACTACTTCAAGAAGGGAGACCAAAGGAACTTGATTTGACTCAACATGGAATATACATTTTCCTTTGTTAGTGGACCATTTTGCAAAGCATTTGGTTCAAGTCAACCCTCACGGGGAGCGCTGTATAGCATTATATAACCAAGAAGGTACAAAATACAGCACAAGGAGACTAACAAGACAATCCATTCCTTAGTTTGACGGCCTCTCCACCAGAAGATCCAAAAGATAATGAAAAATGCTATGGTCAATTGTAGTCCATGTTAGGATCTACTTAAGCCCCTGTAGTTCTAAACACATCCGCTTATTCTTCACTAAACAATGCAACTTTTAATAGTTCAATCCTATCACTTGTCACCTTCTTCGTAACATTTTCATACACATAAACTTCATTAGTAAATTTCTCACATCAGTCAGGTGCAAGTGGTTGCAACTCCTTATAAATCACAGCAACTCAAATACTCCACAATATTGCAGCATCACTGCAGTGATCTTATTGCACATCTCCTCTTCAATATTTACCGAAGAAAAATACCAATGAAGTTAAACCTTGTTGATATCACTTCATACTTAAGAGATTTTTTTGTGCTGCAACCTGAAGTTACAATAAAAATATTCTATGTGTTCAAACTAACATCTAAGTAGAATGCATCATAATAAAACAGGCACCTCTTTTTAGGCACATCTTTATGGATAGGATTGAACTATTAAAAGTTGCATTGTTTAGTGAAGAATAAGCGGATGTGTTTAGAACAGTATCAGAGGAATGTTATAGCATTCAATTGTTAGGAACAGGAGTAGGCCATTCAGCCCCTCGTGCCTGCTCCGACATTTGATAAGATCATGGCTGATCTGTGATCCAGCTCCATATACCTGCCTTTGGCCCATATCCCTTAATACCTTTGGTTGCCAAAAAGCTATCTATCTCACATTTAAATTTAGCAAATGAGTTAGTATCAACTGCCATTTGCGGAAGAGAGTTCCAAACTTCTACCACCCTTTGTGTGTAGAAATGTTTTCTAATCTCACTCCTGAAAGGTCTGGCTCTAATTTTTAGACTGTCTCCCCTACTCCTAGAATCACCAACCAACGGAAATAGTTTCTCTCTATCCACCCTATCTGTTCCCCTTAATATCTTATAAACTCCGATCAGTTCACCCCTTAACCTTCTAAACTCTAGAGAATACAACCCCAATTTGTGTAATCTTTCCTCGTAACTTAATCCTTGAAGTCCAGGTATCATTCTAGTAAACCTACGCTGCACTCCCTCCAAGGCCAATACGTCCTTCCGAAGGTGCGGTGCCCAGAA
Organism: Heptranchias perlo; assembly: GCF_035084215.1. Taxonomy (NCBI): domain Eukaryota; kingdom Metazoa; phylum Chordata; class Chondrichthyes; order Hexanchiformes; family Hexanchidae; genus Heptranchias; species Heptranchias perlo. Next base: position 52,074,260 of record NC_090335.1, read on the forward strand.
CTGCTCACAGTACTCCAGGTGCGGTCTAACCAGGGTTTTGTATAGCTGCAGCATAACTTCTGCCCCCTTGTACTCTAGTCCTCTAGATATAAAGGCCAGCATTCCATTAGCCTTATTGATTATTTTCATGACACTTCAATGATCTATGTACCTGAGCCCCTAGGTCCCTTTGGACATCCACTGTTTTAACTTTTTACCATTTAGAAAGTACCCTGTTCTATCCTTTTTTGATCCAAAGTGGATGACCTCACATTTGCCTACATTGAATTCCATTTGCCACAGTTTTGCCCATTCACCTAATCAATATCCCTTTGTAATTTTATGTTTTCATCTACACTGCTTAAAATGCCACTAATCTTTGTGTCATTGGCAAACTTAGGTATGAAACTTTCTATGCCTTCATCTAAGTTGTTAATAAATATTGTGAATTATTGAGGCCCCAAGACAGATCCCTGCAGGACTCCACTAGTCACATCCTGCCAATGTGAGTACCTTCCCATTATCCCTACTCTGTCGCTTTTTGCTCAGCCAACTTCCTAACCAAGTCCATACTTTTCCCTCGATTCCATGGGCTTCTATCTTAGCTAACAGTAATTATGAGGTATGTTATTCTATTAATCACAGACACACAATAACAACATTCTGATACCAAGTTTTGAAAATGAGAGAGAGAGAGAGAGAGAGAGATCAGGGTTTGCACTTGCAATTTTTTGGATATTTTTTCATTTACTCTTTTCCCCCCCCTTTTGCGTGACATGAAGCTTTCAGTTTACAAGAATGTAGTGCAGCTGCAGTCTCAACATTTGGAGACTAAATAATCCAGGCAGTTTAGCCAACTAACTGGAAAAAAAAGCACAGGACTGGCCAATAAGAAACTGCCAAATACATTTTCCGAAAGAGGCCCTGCTCTAACGTTAGTCTAAAACCCTTACTTCATGGAGCAGGAAACTCCTGAGGAAATGTCTGACACCTGGGGTTTTTGTTCTGTATTTTAATCTGGGCTGAAACACCCAACACCACAAACTAGTTTTTTGCTAGCAAGAATTCTGAACTGTTACAATTTGTTCATTATGTCATGTTCAGAATGGTTTTCTTTTATAAAGCAAGATATTAAAGCATGGACAGTAACGCAGAAATATAAAGTGCTAATTCATAAACAATGGGTAAGGACAACAAAACAATTTACATTTGCATAGCACCTTTAATGTAAAGAACATGCCACGGTGCTGCACAGATAGGTGTAAGGAAAAGAGATACTGAGCCAGAAAGGAGAGGCCAGGAGGCTTGGTCCAAGAGATAAATTTTGAGAAGGGAGGGAAAGATTTAGGCAGTGAATTCCAGAGAATAGAACCTAGGTGGCTGTAGGCTGTGTGGCCAATGGCGGGAAGAAGGGTGATGGAATGCACAAAAGGCCAAGAGTCAGAGGAACGGACTATTCATGGAAGGGGGGAGAGAATATAGGGCTGGAGGAGATTGCATTGATAAGAGTGGGCCGAGACCTTGAGGGATTTATAGAGAACAAGGATTTTAAATTTAATGTGCTGGGTGATGAGAAGTACAGAGCAGCACTCTATAGTAATATCAATAAAATACAGAGACTAGAAAGGTTGTGACACACTTTCAGAAATGATGTGCATTCGTATAAAGGTGCTGAATATTTTCCATCAGTGATGACATGAATCTGAGACAACATTTTCCTTTATGTGCTTGCATGGTGTTTTTTCTAATCGAGAGTGCCTTCAAGTGGACAATGCTGCACTGGTATATGATGTAAGGCAACTGAAGAATGGTGGGGACCCCTGTGACTCTGAAGCATGAGTTTTTTGTGACAATCAATCTACATGGTTCAGAATGAGCTAAACCAATATCTATTCTTTAATCAAAACAACCACAACATATGTGTGTGTGTGAGTGATGTATTAGCTATACATAATAAATTTGTTGTTCCCTGGATAATATACTATATACCCACTGATCTTGTTTGATAACGCTCCTGTGAAGTGCCTTGAGATGTTTTACTACATTAAAAGGCGCTATATAAATGCAAATTGTTGTTGTTGTTGATTGCTGCCATGGATGGGGTATACTGTCTGCAGTGCTAAGATCAAGATACTGTTCCATATCAGAAAATGTGTGCAACCCACAGACTGACATACAGCTGCAATTTGGGAGAAATTCTACAACCACAGTTAACTCACACATATTTTAATGTAGCTGTGAAAGTATCTCTCTTTACCTCTCCTGCCTTATTGACTACCAGGGACGCCAGTGGTGCTTGTCTGTGCTGTGGTATCATGATCTTCTTGGGACCAAGGTAGCCCTTGTCTCAGGGCTTCTGAGTCCCGGTAGAATTATTCAGCATGCTGCGTCACCATCACGTGTGTCCACAGCATGGCCCTGTATCCTGACACCCACAAGAGCAGGCACGTACGGGGCCAGCTAGAAAGGTCACATTAATGGTCATCAGGACAAAGGATGACATTGTAGAGGCAGATTCTATTCATGCTATTTGTGCTGGGTCCTGGATCAGAATGCCCATAAATCAGCAGGAGGGCAGACCAGAGTGTCAAGTAGATCCTGCAGAACTGGAGAAATGTTGCCCCGATGCTCTCAGGGTCTACTTTGCATTGTTCTCTCCAAAGAGTCACCAAGGCCTGAAGGCCTCAAAATATGCATTTTGGATGCACAGACTGGGCTGGAGGCCTCATGTTAGGGGGGACAGATGTAGCTATTCATAGTGCCATCACCTGATCTATACCTCAAGTCCAATTACCCGCCTTTGCTCCATAGTCCTTGATACCCTTACCTAATAAAATGTGGTCAATCTCGGTCTTGAAATTTTTTTAATTGTCCCAGCATCTACAGCCTTTTGGGGAAAAGAAGAGTTTCAGATTTTCACTGCTTTGTGTGAAAAATTGCTTCCTGATTTCACTCCTAAATGGCCTAGCTCCAATTTTGCCCCCTTGTTGTGAATTCCCCCACCAGAGGAAACAGTTTCTCTGTATTTACCATATCGAATGTACTCCGTCAAATATCAACATCAGAAACAAAATTTAATCAAGATGATCACAATACACATGATAAATGGATTGATGATAAAAGTAGGATATCAAAACAAAGTTTCATTTTGAGAAATTATTGTTTTTCTTGGTGAATGTAATAGTCTTTCTTTCTTAAAAATTATTTTCTTCCCTTTCTTCAATTGGGCATCATCACGGCAGGTACCATCTATTGCTGAGAGGATAAGCAGGCTACCTTCTCCCAGTTCTCTATTAATTTAGTTGCTAAGAGGTTTGTGAAGTTAGTTGGCAACGACTCTCCATTTGATCTTCCTTCTCTCCGTTTGGAAAAGTGGCTGGCCTCTGCTCGATGCTCCCCCACAACAATGCAACTGTGTTTGGGAACTGAACAATAATGGGATTGCACTGCAGGTTCCTAGCCAGCTATTTTATGGTGCCACACCCATTGTTGCTCCAATACACTGCACTGTCACACCGCTTATTTTGAGAAATTATATTTTTATTTGGTACTAGTAATATAAAATTCATCACGTGATTGAACTTAAACCCACCCCTGACATTAATGTGAAAATCTCCTGTTCTAACCTCCTGATGCTCAGTGGCACAGACGTGCCTTTGCTGGGTAATGAGCAGTCAATAAATGTCCTGAGGCAACTTAATGTATAGCTTTTCAGAATCAATGTAAGAAGCCAAACAGGCAGATATCCCAAGGCTTTGCATCTCTGAAGGGAGTTTATGTATTGTAATGTAACATGATGAGTGGGAAGGAGTTTACATGAAGCTACATGGAGAGAATATCTTTTAAGAAAACAATTCTCTTGCTCAACAAAAGGATCTATCCATTCTTCTTTAGCACTAATGAATTAAGGCACAACCGTAAATAACTAATTCACCTCAACTCCACTAACGTTATTCTGACTATAAAAAAGTCCGGAGTGTTACAGCAACATGAATTATCTGAAGTCAAGCTCGTTAAATGCTGCTGTTACTTTGTTGTCTCTGAAGCAGGAACGAGATCAGATATTTGATGCAGGATCTTGCTAAGTTTGTTAAAGCTGAGCTGCTGCTGGGTGCTTCTCCCATGTGCAGTCCATTTTAAGAAAGCAGGGCTTTTAAAAATTAAAAGTGATGGCAGCTGGTGGTGCATTACGTTGGTGTGTTAACGATGCCACAGTCTCACTTGAGTAGGTCTCAATGCAACAGACTGAAGATAACTGCAGCACCCAGCAGCTGCTCTAGGTGAGATCAGCTGACTCAGAACAGGCAAGTGATTAAACCAGGGACAGAGATAAAGTCAACAAAGAACACTATTCAACGAGTTTGATAGCAGCAAATGAGAAAGGGGGAAAGATTTTGCCGTATGGCACTTGGCATGCACTGCGAATGAGTATCACAAAACTGTACATTTCTCGCCCATGATATTGCGGTTGACTTTGAAGTGAGCACTCTCATTGGCCAGGAGGCGGATGGAGCGAGCTTGCCATCTGCCCGATAGAAGCAGTTGGACACTTGAACCATTTTCACGGTCAGGCCTCATTCAAATTCCATTAGCGAGCGGCTTGCACTCTTGGAGCAGCTCACCAATTGGAGGAGGGTGGGAAATCTGGCGGCTCTCCACCAAGCCCAACTGGTCCAGGAGGGGGGAGGAATGGGCATCGGGTGGGGGGCGGGGGCAGTCAGGTGTTAACTTTTGTGAATCCAGGTGCAGCATTAACTCATGGGCTAATGGGGCTCCCATATGTATCCGGCGGGCATCTGGGCCGCCCATTTCAAAGCCCCCACCAAAATCGTGGGAATCTGGCCATCAGGGGGAATGGGGGCAGTAAGTGATGTGCCACCATTTTTATTCCTGCCCAATAGAGGGGCGTGGGTGAAAATCTGCCTCTGTGTCCCAATGCTTGACTTTAAGCTCAATAGTCAAATGTACTCCGACCAAGCTCTCAGTGCAAGCTTTTCCTGTTACGGTAGTATTAAGAGAAGCAAAATACAAAATGAGGTGTGGTCCACCCTCAGCTGCCAGTGCAAATGAGCCTGCACCAAAGGCCAGCTCAACCTCACTTTTGCCAGTCTCACAAAATCGATTTTCCAATCCATGGCCTTGGAAAATCAGGGCTTTAAGGTACATTAAGTGAAGGAGACTGTACTGGCACTCATCTTGTGTTGAGGAAAGGGGAGGAAACCCTGCACATGAATGTTACTGTGTTAGAAAGAAAAACAAAAAAGAAGCAACCCAATATTACAACATATGATGAAGGCTTTGTGCTGGTTTATGTTTCAACACTCCATTATATGTTTCTTTTTTTATATATGTACTGAGAAACTGTGCTGGCGAGTTAATTTTCTGCCAGTGGCTTAATGAGACCTGGACAATTTTAAACAGGTTTTAGGGCCATCTTGCAGGGGATTCACATTCGGGAAGGGGAGGGAGTCCGGGGCTGGGAAGGCCTAAGCTTTCCTTGCGGCTACCCCTGGACCCACAAAGGTTGGAAAATTGGATACCTTTTCCGGCCCTTTTCTGTGACTGATTCTCTTCTATCCTTGGTTATCCTGTCAGGAATGCTGCATATTTCTTAAAATTGCATTTGGGCCCTGAAGACATCATCAGGAAATGACATATATATGTAAAGAAGGACCCTGCCAGCTTTGAGGGGGGCAAGATGCCGCCTGTTCAAGAGAACAGATTAAAATTGTGGATAGTGGGACCCAGACGGCTCCAGGGCAGGTAAGTAACTCAGGGCATTTTCAATGCCTACCCAACTGGTTCCACTGGGCGGGTAGGGTTAATATTGCCCTCCCACTTCTTTTCCTCTTACTACTCTACACTACACCATGTACTTACACAATGCTCAAGTCCCGTTTCTTTGGGGACTGTAATCTCAACATGCATTATCCAACCAGACTGATGTGAAACAGATGCAGAGTTTAACAGTACATTCCAGTATAATGACAATAAGCTCAGATTACACTCACTGGAAGCAGACTCACTACTAACCCTTCACAAAGAAAACAGTTTAATGTTGAGTAAAAAGTGTGCTCAGTCCATGGAATGACTGTAAATGGGCTTATAACGTGTGCCTGTAAGTTGAAACTGCAAGTTAGAAACCATGATTATCCCACGAACATGCACATCTGCACCACACTGAACAAAAAAAAGTTTGTTCATAATTGTGAAGTCATTTATATGGAACAGCAGTACACTTGGAACAACTTTCAGCTTCAACCCCTCCCCACAGCTGCTGTCACCTCACTAGGAATCTCAAACAAGGCTTTCTATTAAAACCTGTGTGTCTGGATTTGTCAATGGGAGTATTATCATTTGCAGGTTAAAGCATTTTCCTGACACTGCCTCCTGTTCTATCATGCAGCGTCAAAGCCCCTTTGTTCTCAATTTTCATTACTTCTTTCCACCCCACTTCTTTTCTCCTGACGATGGTGACTTATGCTACAGTATGGTTCCACATTAGCCTTCGAGTACCTCACCCATTCTTAATGTGTGAGCCTAGATGGTTTTGGCAAGGCTACTGGACTGAGGTTCAATGTAGCCAAACCCAATCTAGTCCTCACCCTACATTAACATACACATACTTTCCAGTAGAGGAGATCTGAAGTGGCAACTTGGCAGATTTTCCCCTCTAGGCTAAAGAGGCATTCAGGGCAACTGCAATACCCCACTGTCACCCTAAATAAAACCAGGGATTAAATCTGGGACAGTCCTGATCTGTATGGCTAAGTACCACACCAGATGGTGCAATTATCCAATGAGCCATCAGGGAGCCCATTTTTCATCATTTTAAATCAGGGTAAATAGCTCTCATCATCTATATAACTTTTGGTACAATACTTCACACTTTGTATGCATGTCAGAAACCTTGGCATCATGAGGGCAATGTGTGTGTCTGCAAGCATATAAATAATATTTAACATTTCCTGATCTGGCCTACATTTCAACATTCGGCTGAACATCCCTCATTCCTTTTTTTTTAAACAATTTTACAACACCAAGTTATAGTCCAGCAATTTTATTTACAGGTAGTTTTTTTTTTACAGGTAGTATCCTTTGCTTTGAAGGGCCAATTTTAACAAATTGCACTCCTGCTGAAATTAGAATGTCGGGAATTTGGTTGTGCACGCCCCACGATTTTCTATCCATTGAGAGTCTTCTACCTAGTGTTCATAGAAATCATAGAAATTTATGGCACAGAAGGAGGCCATTCGACCCATCGTACCTGTGCCACCTGAAAAAGAGCTATCCAGCCTAATCCCGCTTTCCAGCTCTTGGTCCGTAGCCTTGTAGGTTACGACACTTTAAGTGCCTATCCAAGTACGTTTTAAATGCAATGGGGGTTTCTGCCTCCACCATCCTTTCAGGCAGTGAGTTCCAGACTCCCACCACCCTCTGGGTGAAAAGAATTCTCCTCAGCTCCCCTCCAATCCTTCTACAAGTTACTTTAAATCTACGCCCCCTGGTTATTGACCTCTCTGCCAAGGGAAATAGGTCCTTCCTATCCACTCTATCTAGTCCCCTCATAATTTCATACACCTCAATTAAATCTCCCTTCAGCCTTCTCTGTTCCAAAGAAAACAACCCCAGCCTATCCAATCTTTCCTCATAGCTAAAATTCTCCTGTCCTGGCAACATCCTCACAAATCTTCTCTGTACCCTCTCTAGTGCAATCACATCTTTCCTGTAATGTGGTGACCAGAACTGTATGCAGTACTCTAGCTGTGGCCTAACTAGTGTTTTATACACTTCTAGCATAATCTCCCTGCTCTTATATTCAGTGCCTCGGCTAATAAAAGGAAAGTATCCTACATGCCTTATCTATCTGTCCTGCTACCTTCAGGGATCTGTGGACATGCACTTCAAGCTCCCTCTATTCCTCTACACTTCTCAGTATCCTACCATTTATTGTGTGTTCCCTTGCCTCGTTTGCCCTTCGCAAATGCATTACCTCACACTTCTCCGGATTGAATTCCATTTGCCACTTTTCTGCCCACCTAACCAGTCCACTGACATCTTCCTGCAGTCTACAGCTTTCTTCCTCACTATCAACCATGCAGCCAATTTTTGTATCATCTGTAAACTTCTTAATCATGCCCCCTACGTTTAAGTTTAAATCATTGATATATACCACAAAAAGCAAGGGACCTAATACTGAGCCCTGCGGAACCCCACTGGAAACAGCCTTCCAGTCACAAAAACACCCGTCGACCATTACCCTTTGCTTCCTGCCACTGAGCCAATTTTGGATCAAACTTGCCACTTTCCCTTGGATCCCATGGGCTTTTACTTTACTGACCAGTCTGCCATGTGGGACCTTATCAAAAGCCTTGCTAAAATCCATGTAGACTACATCAAACGTGCTATCCTCAGACTCTCCTTGTTACTTCCTCAAAAAATTCAATCAAGTTAGTCAGACACGTCCTTCCTCTAACAAATCCATGCTGACTGTCCTTGATTAATCTGTGCCTTTCTAAATGACGATTAATACTGTCCCTCAGAACTTTTTTCAATAGTGTGCCCACCACTGAGGTTAGGCTGACTGGCCTGTAATTACTCAGTCTATCCCTTTCTCCCTTTTTAAAATGGTACAACGCCACGCCTATAGCCAGAGAGTTTATGTTACTATATTATTATTATCAAGCTTATCTGCGCAGGTTAAATCATATTTGAAAGCTGATGGGCATCTACAGGAAAGATGTGATTGAGCCAGACAGGGTACAGAGGAGATTTACGAGCATGTTGCCAGGGCTGGAAGGAGCACTCTTAAGGAAAGTTTAACAACAACTATTTACATTTATATAGCACCTTTAATGTAATAAAACGTCCTAAGGCACGTCACAGGAGCGTAATTAGACAAAAATTGCCACCGAGCCGAAGAAAGACATTAGGACAGGTGACCAAAAGCGTGGTCAAAGAGGCAGGTTTTAAGGAAAGCTTAAAAAGGAGACGAGGTGGAGAGATGGAGAGGTTTAGTGAGGGAATTACAGTGCTTAGGGCCTAGACAGCTGAAGGCACAGCCGCCAATGGTGGGGTGAAGGAAGTCGGGGATGCGCAAGAGGCCAGAACTGGAGGAACGCAGAGTTCCTGGAGGGTTGTAGGGCTGGAGGTTATAGAGATAGGGAGAGGTGAGGTCATTGAGGGATTTAAACACAAGGATAAGAATTTTAAGTTTGAGGTGTTGGTGGAGCCAATGTAGGTCAGCGTTCTGCTCTGGCATTATTTCCAAACTGGCTTCCTCCTTTACAGTTAGGCCTCGCTGTGGAGCACAGTTATGGAGCAGCAGCAAATGAAGGTGATCTTGGAAACGTTGCGAACTATACTGTAATGGGACCCCTGTGGTGCCACCTGACACCTTTAACAGCCCTTTTCTACTCTTGTTCTTGCTCGTATTTCTCAGCTTGGTAAAGTGCCAGGGGAGCACTAAATGCAATATCCATTGTAATTAACTTTCTTTCAGCAGAAATTCAGTGAAAAAACAGTTTCCTCCGGGATCTCAACAAATAAGAACCTGCTTCAGCCGCAACATCCAATTTATATTGTGGTAGGAGTGCATTGTTTGTGTGATATATGAAGCATAGTTTGGCTTAATGAGTAATTATGCTTGCAACAGCTTCCACAACTAGGCTTTTCTCTACATTACAATAATGACTACACCTCGAAAAGGACTTCATTGGCTGTAAAGCGCTTTGGGACGTCCGGAGGCCGTGAAAGGCGCTATATAAATGCAAGTTCGTTCTTTTAATGCATGTTTTAAGTGCAGTAGCACATGCCAACCTCAACGTCACCACAGCAATTTCAGAGTAGTACAAAAAGTGCCAACATCAGCACTTGTCACATTACTGTCCTCTATTGCACTGCCATAATTTGCCAGCGAGCTAATCATTACTGCCAAAGGTAAGTGCTAAGCTAATTTCTAACAAAATGACTGGAATTTTTCTTTAATGGAAGTCAGTTGTCACAGGGCAAGTTAACGTGGGTTCAACTGTAAAGGGAATGTTGTGGCAGAATATTTTCACCACCTCGGATGGGCCAGTAAATTGATAATAGGTGCAATAATTGCTGCAAAATTGGAAGTAGCAAGCGAAATACGTGCTGCAGTATAAGCAGCCAGAACCTAACATCTTCAGTCATTCTGCTTTCTTGCTGTAAACAGATGATATGAAGATTTTTAATATAGCTATGACCCAGGTCAGTTGCCAAATGTACAGAGTGGAGGAAGATGGATATCCACTTCAATGCAGCTGGTTGAACTATATTAATTATTTCTTTGATATAGACTGGAGACCTATGCTGTGGGAATCCAAATATATATGTTCTTAAGAAAACAACAGCAGTGCTCAGACATCAAAAGGTGAAGTTTGGGTTTTGATGTGATAGGTTTCTGATGTACTGCGCTTACTTCAAATGCAGTGTTCCTACCTGCTTGTCCTTGTGTCCTTGCGACCAACTGTGCATGGCAGAAGATTCACAGCTTGAAATGCAAGGAATTGGATCACCTGAGCAAACATGTTTTTTTTTGCTTTCATATGCTTGTGATGAAAGAAATTGTCCCAAACATGCCAAGCCTAACCCCCCCTCCCCAAACAAATAAATGTAATCCTCACCTTCAACTTTAGCAGCAGGTTCTGAAAGTAAAAGTCAAAGAGAACATTGTCCAGCATCACTTGTGTGGCTGACTTATACAGGTCTCGTGTACTGCTACAAAAAACATTTCACGGCGCCACCATGGTAGAATGCCACTAACTTGGTCCTCTTTCCTCATAGGACAAATTCCCACTAAAAGTTTTAGCCTTTTGAGTACTTTTATAGCAATGTCAAAACTATAATATGATTACAAATGACATTTACAAGTTTCTATTTCTATACATATTCAGTATTAAAAATTAAGGAAAAAAATCAGTTCGGCAAATGTATGAAAAGGGTGTTTTCTGAAAAGGCCTTTTGTTACTCAAATAAGGAGGCTCTGCAGTTTCTGTGATAAGTGGTTCCTTCATTTAATATAGGTATAAGCTAAGAATCCTAATGTGCAGCTGCAGTGTGAAGAAAGCTTATACGGAGAGAAGTTAAATTGAAAGTAGATGGTTTCATACCTCCAGCTTCATGGTGAGGTTTCAGTTCAATTTATGTCTATCTATTCAATGACTAATGGCACTGAAGAACTGAACAAAACTGAAGGACATCTGCACAGAGGCAGGATTTATTTGCAATTCAGTTCAAAGTACTCTTCATAAATTCAAGCATCTGGCTGCCAGTCCCACTGAGTATACAAGTATCACAGACAGACTGTCTGAAAGAGGAAACCCTAAATAAAACAAAGCTCCACAAAAGCTTACCACTGAGGCCAGCTCAGTACATCACACAGCTCAACAGAAAAACAAGAAAGCAGTAGTAGGTGGTTGCTACTTAGGAGAAAAGTGGGGCTTTGGCCCTCTGAATATTCACGTAGGATGATCTTGGTCGATTTTCTATTCATGTAAGATGGACTCCTACCCCTTTCTAGTCAAATAGAATGAGCTCAATCCCCTATCCATTCATACAGCACTGACTCAGTCCTGTCTCCAGTCACACAGCACAAGAATAGGAAAAGCCATTTGTCCCATCCTAGTTGATCCATTCAGAAGAGACTGACAATATCCCAATCACACCATCCTGTGGTTTCTTCGATGATTCTAGACTTTTAGTACCCACTGGCCTACCTGGAGGTCCATTCCAAGTTTAATCACTCTTTATGTAACAAAAGAATTTCTTGATATCAGTCTTAAATTTACCTTTCACTAACTTGAATTGCACCCTCTTTTCCTACGGATTAATCTGAAGTAGATTTCTAGAAAAGAAAATCGGGTGGTGGGGGGGGGAGGGGGTAAAACAGGCTGCTGATTCGCTATTGCCTGAAGCCCAATTTCACCCCAGTAAGTTTTATTAGCTGATTAAAGCCAAATTGCAGACTATGCTACATATAGACTCCTCACCAGCTCTATATTCTATAGTGCTCCTATCTGGGACTGTTAGTGATGGGCAGTTCAAAAGATAACTCCCTATGCACAAGGATTGAGAAGTAGTTGGTTTTCATGAGTTGCAGGTCAATTTACAAGGGGGCCTTGAGGTGATATACATGTTGTAGTCTGCAAGATGCTTAAATAAAAGTTGGGCAAACTACAATTTCTCAACCCGCACGCTGCTCCATTAAGTGAAACAATTAGGTGTTTTCCTGAAAGAATGCAAAGCTAAGCAGGACAGTCTAGACAGCTAACATTTCCCGGGGGCGGTGTAACGACACAGGAAGCATTCCCAGTTGCCTTGCAGTAACACAAATAAGAGATGCATTTCTTTCTGCCAATTCTTTAAAAATCTGGGACCAGGCCAATTCAATGATATTGATCTTGGCTCAAGTGCTCGTACTGTATATGGGGCACTAATACACTAAGGCTTCACTAAGGCTTGGAGCTCTGGAAAATATTGCAGCTGCTTTATAGTTGAAGACTCCCCTCCTCCTCCCTTGCTCCTCAACATGTACCCTGATTATATAGCAGCTATAAATTCTATTTTCTACCAAAATGTGTTGTAACTTGGAGTTAAAATGTTATATGTCAAGTACTAGGTTCAGTGCCTAGTCTGTGCTGATATCAGGTTGGTTGATGGTAGGGGTACTACAGATGAGCTCAGCACCCTTGCTCTAGGAAAGAGATGAATCAGCCAGGGTTCCCATTCCTGATCACTATCCAGTCCTCACTGCTGAAAAGTGCACATGTGGACATGGTTATGGGCAGGATTATCCTTGACTGTGATGCTCCAATAGTCAAAAAGCACAATGAAATTTACTGTCCAATTTCAGACAAGGAGAATGGCCACATGGGCAAGGTACTGAAGGGCAGCTGGTACCATTTGAAGTCAATGGGAATCAGGGGGAAAACTCTCCAGTGGCTGGAGTCATACCTAGCACAAAGGAAGATGGTAGTGGTTGTTGGAGGCCAATCATCTCAGCCCCAGGACATTGCTGCAGGAGTTCCTCAGGGCAGTGTCCTAGGTCCAACCATCTTCAGCTGCTTCATCAATGACCTTCCCTCCATCATAAGGTCAGAAGTGGGGACGTTCACTGATGATTGCACAGTGTTCAGTTCCATTCGCAACCCCTCAGATAATGTAGCAGTCCGTGCCCGCATGCAGCAAGACCTGGACAACATCCAGACTTGGGCTGATATCTGGCACGAATGTTACTTGCCATTTAAGTGCCAGGCAATGACCATCTCCAACAAGAGAGAATCTAACCACCTTCCCTTGACATTAAACAGCATTACCATCAACATCCTGGGGGGTCACCATTGACCAGAAACTTAACTGGACCAGCCATATAAATACTGTGGCTACAAGAGCAGGTCAGAGGCTGGGTATTCTGCGGCAAGTGACTCACCTCCTGACTCCCCAAAGCCTTTCCCAAAGCATCTACAAGGCACAAGTTAGGAGTGTGATAGAATACTCTCCACTTGCCTGGATGAGTGCAGCTCCATCAACACTCAAGAAGCTTAACACCACCCAGGACAAAGCAGCCCGCTTGATTGGCACCCCATCCACCACCCTAAACATTCACTCCCTCTACCGGCACACAGTGGCTGCAATGTGTACCATCCACAGGATGCACTGCATCAACTTGCCAAGGCTTCTTCAACAGCACCTCCCAAATCCGTGACCCCTACCACCTAGAAGGACAAGGGCAGCAGGCACATGGGAACACCACCACCTGCACATTCCCCTCCAAGTCACACACCATCCCGACTTGGAAATATATCGCCTTTCCTTCATAGTCGCTGGGTCAAAATCCTGGAACTCCCTTCCTAACAGCACTGTGGGAAAACCTTCATCACAGACTGCAGCGGTTCAAGAAGGCAGCTCACCACCACCTTCTCAAGGGCAATTAGGGATGGGTAATAAATGCTGGCCTTGCCAGCAATGCCCACATCCCATGAATGAATAAAAAAAACCCATGGAACTTTAGTCCACCGGGGGCCAGCACCTTCCAGGGAGGAGAGGGGAAAATATAGGTGCTGAAATATCTCACTCTACTTCAGCTAGGGAAAAAAAACCTCTCTCTCATAACTCTGATCTTATGTCGAAAAGTCAACCAGCACTCATCTTTAGTAGTAATGCCTGTTACATATGTAAAAAATTTTTGATAAAACTGTACTCATCAATGTGAAGCAGATGAGCTGTATAAAACTGTACCTACATCAAGCTTAAACTACTCTAAAGGTTCCTTCTTTCGTACTCCAAAACGTGCCTTAACTTCGCTGGCAGAACAGCAGGTATGCTACACTGATGTTATATTTCCACTTATCATAATATGCTACAGCACAGAAGGAGGCCATTTGGCCCATAGTGCCTGTGCCAAATATGCCCTTTGGTCTTATATAAATCAGACTGCAAAATTTTGTGTCAATTTCTGTCCTGTTGCAGAAAGTTTTTGTTTCCTCTTTGGGCCTGATCCCAGTATTTTTACTGAGGGGTCTTATTGCAGAGGTTCAAGCTTTCAAAATGCAACGAATTGCTCCTGAATTGGAAAATCTAGTTACAAAATCCTGCTCTTATTTAGTGCTGCTTTAACTTTTTTTTTGCCTCATTATAATAAATTTACAACTTGAACTCTGCTTATGCTCTTGGTTTGCTCTTCTTGATCTTTTTTGATTTTTCAAGTCCAATCAACAAATACTGACTGGTGTAAATTAATGCTGCAGAGCTGTTTGCACTGAAGTCATTTCATTGTAATTTACCACTAGTGCTTGAAATGAAGGTGCAAATGAAAAGCAGGTGCAGTTGCTCCTAAACTAGTGCATTTTTAATAATTTAAAATTACTGCATAACTCATTTTTTCCAAACAAAAATGACACTGAAATAACAAGAGTAGACTGTAGTATTTTAAGCCATTTTACAACTGTGTCTGGTGCATTTGGCACATTCCAAATGTTACACTCTAGATGTCACATTTTGTTAGAGATACAAAACAAGAGAAGGTCAGGGATTTGACCCTGGGCTTTCTGCTGTGGAGCGTGAAATTTACTGATTTCTGAATGACCTCAAGCACCTACAATCTGGATTCCCAAATGGTGTACTTTGACAGTGGCTTTAAAATGACAGACCACACTGGTAACTAAGTATTACAATGGTGCTCCAGACTCCAAACCATCCATGAGCAATGCCAAGGGAGATCTACCAGTGTATCATAAAATCTGGTGCAAATGTTGCACTATAACAAATGTTACAACCTGTGAGCATAGGGATGTAACTAACATGAGAATGAGTTGTGACATTCCAGACAGTTCAAGGGTCATGGGTGTGGGAGCTGAAATGCTGTTAAATACTGTACTAGTGGAAAAGATGGGCATTAGGCCCCTTAATTGCATATGCAAAGGGCCTAACACCAGCTTCAGGCGTGGGTAAAGGACACCTCTTGTTTGTCCTTACCCAATGTAAGGGTGCACTCCTGGACAGAAATGTGCACATATTTCCTGCCTGACATATTGGGGCCTTAATAGTCCAAGTAGTGCCCGAAAAATGGACGCTACGCGGACCAATTTCTAGGTCATGGACTATTATGGCCCTGCTGAGGCTTCAGTTGGAGCATTACAATAGTTCTCAGTGCCCTAGATTAGGGTTGGATAAAAGTGTACAGGGTTCCCATTCCTAGTCTTTATTCAGTGACCCCTGTTGGAATATTTGCACATGTAGATGTTGAGCAAGAACAAAATTGAGATTGGTCATCTTTCCCCCTATGGTTGAATAGACTGCTGACACACACCGTCTAGAAAATTGTTCATTTGTGCAATGTCATGAGAGCTGCTGGCACCTGTGAAACTGTTTGCTCCTTGAATGAAGAGGACATAAAGAGTCTGCAAAGGGATAAAGACAGATTAAGTGAGTGGGCAAGGTGGTGGCAGATGGAGTATAATGAGTGGAAATGTGAGGTTATTCACTTTGGTAGGAAGAATAGAAAAACAATATTTTTTAAATGATGAGATACTTAAATGTTGGTGTTCAGGGAGATTTGGGTGTCCTCATACAAGAAACACAAAAGGTTAGCATGCAGGTACAGCAAGCAATTAGGAAGGCAAATGGCATGTTGGCCTTTATTGCAAGGGGGTTGAGTACAAGAGTAAGGAAGTCTTGCTGCAATTGTACAGAGCTTTGTTGAGACCTCACCTGGAGTGTACAGTTTTGGTCTCCTTAACTAAGGAAGAATATACTTGTCTTGGAGGTAGTGCAACGAAGGTTCACTAGACTGATTCCTGGGATGAGAGGATTGGTCTATGAGGAGAGATTGAGTAGAATCAGCCTATACTCTCTGGACTTCAGAAGAATGAGGTGTGATCTGATTGAAACATATAAGGTTCTGAGGGGGCTCGACAGGGTAGATGCTGAGAGGTTGTTTCCCCTGGCTGGAGAGTATAGAACTAGGGGGCACAGTCTCAGGATAAGGGGCTGGCCATTTAAGACTGAGATGAGGAGGAATTTCTTCACTCAGAGGATTGTGAATCTTTGGAATTCTCTACCCGAGAGGGCTCTGCATGCTAAGTCATCGAGTAAGTTCAAGGCTGAGACAGATAGATTTTTGGACTAAGGGAATCAAGGGATATGGGGTTTGGGCTGGAAAGTGGAGTTGAGGTTGAAGATCAGCCATGATCTTATTGAATGGCGAAGCAGACTTGAGGGGCCTTATGGTCTACTCCTGCTCCTATTTCTTATGCAGTCAGTACATTAGGAGAGGAGAAAATTAAGTTCAATTTTAAATGCCGATTTAACTTATTCACTGAATTTTCTTTTGTGTCTTTAAATGCCTTGGTTAATGTTTTCACATGAAGGTCTCAGATTCTCTCAAAAGCCTAGGTTTGGACTTGACATTTTTACCCAGAGCTGTGACTCTGAGCTGAATTTAGGTTGTGCATTCTAATCATATACAGTGCACCTAATTTCCGAGGATGCATCAGTACCATTCAGTCAGGTGTACTAATGGTAGTTTTCTCTGTTCAAATAATTTTGAAAAAGGGGACAAATTTCAAACACTTTACTGAGGTAATTTTATATACAGAAAGCTTTTTTATTTAAAACAAAAAGGGAAGCTGTTTGTATGGGTATGCGAGAGAAAGAGAGGAAATATGACATCTATCCAATAGCGATCATAACATGATCGAGTTCAATGTAGTGTTTGAAAGGGAAAAAAGTGAATCAGCTGCTAAGATTCTAGACTTGGGTAAGGCCGACTTCAAAGGGATGAGACAGAGACGGTCCACAGTAAACTGGGCAAATCTGTTAATGGGTAAAACGACTGATGATCAGTGGGAAATGTTTAAAGAAACATTTAACGAGATACAGAATTGGTTTATACCTCTGAGGGGCAAGAACTCTACTTGCCAAAAAAAACAGCCATGGACAACGAAAGAGGTAAGGGACAGTATAAGACATAAGGAAAGGGCATACAAAAAGGCAAAAAATGGCACAGATCCTGGCGAATGGGAAAGATACGAAGATCAACAAAGGGTCACAAAACAGATAGTAAGAGCTACAAAAAGAGAGTATGAAAAGAAACTTGCAAGGGATATCAAAACCAATACGAAGAACTTTTATAGTTATATTAGGAAAAAGAGGGTGGTCAGGAGCAGTGTTGGCCCCATAAAAACTGAAAGTGGGGATATTGTCATTGACAATGGGGAAATGGCGGACATGTTGAACGATTACTTTGCGTCAGTATTTACAGTAGAAAAAGGGGATAGCATGCCGGAAATCCCAAGAAAACTAATATTGAATCGGGGACAGGGACTCGATAAAATTAACATAAGTAAAGCAACAGCAATGAAGAAAATAACAGCATTAAAGAGTGACAAATCCCCAGGACCAGATGGTTTCCATCCCAGGGTTTTTAAAGGAAGTAGGTGAGCACATTGCAGATGCCCTAACTATAATCTTTCAAAGTTCTCCAGGTTCACGAACTGTCCCTCTGGATTGGAAAATTGCACATGTCACTCCGCTTTTTAAGAAAGGAGAGAGAGGGAAACCAGGGAATTATAGACCAGTTAGCCTAACATCTGCTGTGGGGAAAATGCTGGAGTCTATAAATAAGGATAGGGTGACTGAACACCTCGAGAATTTTCCGTTAATCAGAGAGCGCCAGCATGGATTTGTGAAAGGTAAGTCGTGCCTGACAAACCTGATTGAATTTTTTGACGAGGTGACTAAAGTAGTGGACAGGGGAATGTCAATGGATGTTATTTATATGGACTTCCAGAAGGCATTTGATAAGGTCCCACATAAGAGACTGTTAGTTAAGATAGAAGCCCATGGAATCGAGGGAAAGTACGGACTTGGTTAGGAAGTTGGCTGAGCAAAGGCGACAGAGAGTAGGGATAATGGGAAGGTACTCACATTGGCAGGATGTGACTAGTGGAGTCCTGCAGGGATCTGTCTTGGGGCCTCAATTATTCACAATATTTATGAACGACTTAGATGAAGGCATAGAAAGTCTCATATCTAAGTTTGCCGATGACACAAAGATTGGTGGCATTGTAGATGAAAACATAAAATTACAAAGTGATACTGATAGATTAGGTGAATGGGCA
This sequence comes from Heptranchias perlo, assembly GCF_035084215.1. Classification (NCBI taxonomy): domain Eukaryota; kingdom Metazoa; phylum Chordata; class Chondrichthyes; order Hexanchiformes; family Hexanchidae; genus Heptranchias; species Heptranchias perlo. The sequence goes on from NC_090335.1 coordinate 52,092,883, forward strand.
AAACTGTGGCAAATGGAATTCAATGTAGACAAATGAGAGGTCATCCACTTTGGATTAAAAAAGGATACATCAGGGTACTTTCTAAATGGTAAAAAGTTAAAAACAGTGGATGTCCAAAGGGACCTAGGGGTTCAGGTACATAGATCACTGAAGTGTCATGAACAGGTGCAGAAAATAATCAATAAGGCTAATGGAATGCTGGCCTTTATATCTAGACGACTAGAGTACAAGGGGGCAGAAGTTATGCTGCAGCTATACAAAACCCTGGTTAGACCGCACCTGGAATACTGTGAGCAGTTCTGGGCATCGCACCTTCGGAAGGACATATAGGCCTTGGAGGGAGTGCAGCGTAGGTTTACTAGAATGATACCCAGACTTTAAGGGTTAAGTTACGAGCAGAGATTACACAAATTGGGGTTGTATTCTCTAGAGTTTCGAAGGTTAAGGGGTGATCTGATCGAAGTTTATAAAGATATTAAGGGGAACGGATAGGGTGAAACTATTTCCGCTGGTTGGCGATTCTAGGAGTAGGGGGCACAGTCTAAAAATTAGAGCCAGACCTTTCAGGAGTGAGATTAGAAAACATTTCTACACACAAAGGGTGGTAGAAGTTTGGAACTCTCTTCCGCAAATGGCAATTGATACTAGCTCGTTTGCTAAATTTAAATCAGAGATAGATAGCTTTTTGGCAATCAAAGGTATTAAGGTATATGGGCCAAAGGCAGGTATATGGAGTTAGATCACAGATCAGCCATGATCTTATCAAATGGCAGAGCAGGCACAAGGGGCTGAATGGCCTACTCCTGTTCCTATGTTTTGATTATAGTTATACATTGTAGCTTTTGTGTTCTGTATACTTTAATAACGTTATGATGCTAAAAGAGGTAAGATTCAGAGAGGGAGGAGTGAGAAAAACTGGGATCAAAGTGAATGAGAGAGCGTACTTTCTTCATTTAATGTCACCAATTTTTTAAAAAGTTGAATTTTCAAACCAACTGATTTATCTCACCTGTGTTTTGTTGACAATAAACGGTCAATGCTAATAACACACATCTGCGAAAGATTCTAATTTTTAATATCTATGAGATTGGGGGGGGGGGGGTAAGAGAAAGAGCTTACTTCATTTCACATTACCTTAATTTTTTAAAAAGTTGAATTTTGAAGCCAACTCATTATCTCCAGCTGTGTTTTGTTGACAAAGATGGTCAATGCTAATCACGTACAGCTGTGCTGTCGAGGGTGAGGGGTCGAGAGAGAGAAAAAAAGAAAAAAAGTGAGGGGGTTATAGGACGGGGCATGATTAGTGGGAAGGTTGGTAATTAGGAGGTGGAGTAAGCAAGAGTGAATGGGTGAAAGGAGTTTTTTGGGGCCACATTTCACCTGTAACCCCCACCTCAAATGTAGTCTGCAGCCTTTGGTGACTGATTTCCCTGTCACATCACATCATACCACCCACTAGAAAGGAAAGAAGAAAAAGACAGACAGAAGCAGAAGAGGACAAGGAGAGAAAAAGCAACATGGAGACATCAGAGACAGGTAAGATAGTGACTATATTCTCCGACTTACTGTGTGAAATACCTTGGAAGATCAACTAGTTTAATACAAAATAGTGGATTTGGTTTGTCGTCCTCATTATTGAAATTACTAAGCTATCTGCTGCTCCCCCATAAAGTAGCCATTTTTTTTTTATTGCTTGATAACTATGCAGTATGACATGAAATTAAAGAACTACCACAGAAGCCCGACATTAAGCCTAAGTTCACATTTCCTTCAATGTAATCATGTGACTAGGTACTGTACTGACAGCACATTTTGCCTAGAAAAACATCAAGCCAAGCTGGTTGCAGCTTAGCCTTGTTTAATTTTAATCCTTTCAGTACTGAAAGCACTCTTCAGGGGTAAAATTTGTTAAAGCCAGTAGTGCAAAACAGGCTGATACCAGATTAGCGGATTGGGAGCTCAATGGAAAAGACAAATTTCATCGAATGGGAAACAAACGGGCGCGGTGTAAAAATGGGCTGCCAATTCGCTGTCAGCCCGTTATGTGCTACTGGTATTGACCAGTTTCACTCCCGACATCTCTTAGGAGTTTCCATCCACTGCTGCAGAATCTATAGACTGCTGGAAGTATGAGACCAGACCTGGACCTCATCACTGGGAATCTGAGCTCAGAGCAGATGTCAAACTCTGACCTGTGATGTTAGTGTAAACTTGCTGAATTCTGCTCTTAAACACCTGTGTTGGTATCAAAAATTCATCTCCAGGATTAATTATCTGCCAGGACTGGTTCAGAAACTCTCTGATTCAGTCACTGGATTACCCCTCCTACTCTGACACATTGATATCAATGAGCATGATAATCTAACCTCATTATGCACACAGTGCTGGTATCTATGCACATACAGAAATACCTATTTTCCTGTGTAGATGCCATACTGACAGTAGCAATGTGGTGAAAATTGTGGCTTTCTTAGAACTCAAATGTAAACACAAAATTAGGCTTTGGCCTGGTGGTCCAACACTGACGATCTGGCTCATACCATTATAATCCCTGGCTATCGTTCCTTTGATCTTTTTTACCCAAATTTGTTTCTAAGTCATAAGTAGTGGTTTTTTTTAAATCAAGTTTTGTTTTCTCTCTTGAGAATGAATAATTCCTATGTACTGTACTTCCTGTCTATTGGTTAGCTGGTATTAATATAAACTGTGATAAATGTTGCCTGCCAGTTATGAGAATTTTACAGTTTAAAAAAAATCTACATATCAGCGGTGCCATAAATCATCTTACTAGATGAAAAAAAAACCTTTACTCAAGAAATTCTCCATCCCAGTCCAAACTGCAGATTGCAAACACCGAAGCTTACCGTGAGCGCACAATCTTTTCAAATGTAATGCCTCATAAATGTGCTATTTACTACATGTTATATTGACTATGAAAGCTAGTCATTGGGTGAATGGCTCATTTTCAATAATTATTTTAGTGTTTCTCTTCTACTTTAATACTGATTTTAATTGAAAGCTGGAGGAAACTACTTGTGAAATTCAATTAGACACAGCATGGTTTTATCAAAAATAATGTTACTCACAATAAAATGGACAAAGATAAAAGCAACCAGAACAAAGCACTGGCCCTTTTGAAACTTTACATTTCGAATGTCTTTTGCAGGCAGAGGATGTGATATCAGGCAGTACTTCAACTTTATTGCATCAGCAGCAAGGGAGCAGATTTGCAGTGTAGGATAATTTAGTTACATTGCACAGATCCCTATATTCCGCAAATATACATGCTCTGTATGAGATATTTACAATTTTTTTTATATAGATGCTAACAATTGTGCAGTTTTGAGCAGTGAGAATACTAGAGTTAAATGCAAACAAGGTTATTTCAATCATTCTTTCTGCCATTACCTCTCTCCTCTTCCTCTGGAGATGAGTATAGTTTTAAAAAAATCCATACTCCTCCAGTAACAGTGTGACTGAAGGGCAGAGAGGCATCATGTTAATTACACACTAATCAAACATCTTGTTCTACCTACAGCTTTGCCTATGACTGTGTTTGTGAAATCCTCATCATCTGTCAGCAAACATTAAGCTATTTGTGCTCCCAGCATGCCAGAAATCACATTGCTCTTATACTGTTTTACTGCAGTGACATGGCTTTTATTGTATTGCACAGTCTCTCATATACAGATGTTTCCCAACAATCTTAGCTTTTTGTTTTCTTGTGTGTGTATTAGGATGCATAACAATATGGTACAGCTGGAGGAACTAATTAAGGGTGCTTTATACTGAAGCTCCTGGTCTTCGATTGGTAGATGGAGTTCAGGTTCCAGCCAGGCAATACCATGTTTACACAGCCTGGGTGAAACATGAATTTTGCTGACCAGGAGAGCGCTCTGTAGATGCATGATTACACACATCTGCAGAGCTCCTCTCCCATTAGTTAGATGTTAAATGTTTTGACAGTGCAAATGGTATCTTGGACACTTTTTTTTACACCTGGTTTAATGCCACACTTGATTTGTACTCCATATGGTGTCAAACAGAAGTGGGCTCGAGGGAGTCTTATACTGCTTCCCTTCGGAGTCATGTCGGGGGCCAATTCTGAATGTACACCATTTTAGCACTGTGGAGAAGCTGAAACTTCAAGCACACCCTAGGACAGGTATCTCGTGAATTTGATTCTAGTAGTTGCTAAGAGCACAGACAGGCTTGTGTTAGGGTGCAGATGAGCAATCGAGTGATTTCCTATAATCAATGTATGTGATTTTCACAAAAAAAAAACAGATTTGCAAATGTTGTGCCCATACTACCAGGAAACATCTCAGAATCCCATGCAATAAAAATGGAATTTAACTTTTTCAGTCACTTTAAACTGGAAATGCTGTCTGTGTATACTCTTGACAACACTGGTTTAGCAAATGATAGTTAGCTTTTCAAATAAGGAACAGTGCTCCAAGCCATAGCCATGGGAGAGAGTTCTAGAGGCAAGATAGCAATGAGTAAAGCTTCACTGCTGGTTTTGGACATGGACTTCCTGGATTGGTACAGAATGTCAAGGTGCAGTTGCACCAGCTCTTTTGTTCCTTGTACAGACATGTAGATCTGATTCAACAGTTAGCAATTCTTCTATTGGTGTTCTGGTCAATATCTTGTGTAAGACTGATAGCCTAGCAACAGATCTCTAATGCTGTAGAAGTTAGAATCTAGAATTAATTTGGCCATCCTTATGGCATCCACTGGTTTACAAAGCTTTGAACTATGCAAGTACAAAACATAGGAGAATGAAGGAAAGGATAAGTTCAGCTGGCCCATTGAGCCTGTCCAATACTGTCACAGTGTAACTTCTGCATGCCATGACACTATCTGCCCCAGCCATGCAATTTCCTGGGAGTGGGAAAAAAAAGAAAAAACTTTAGGTCAATTTAGGAAGAGACGCCGGGAAATTCTTCTCTGACTCTTGAAGGTGATCAAACAAGTTCCAGGAGACCACAGTGACTGAGAGACACATCCCCTAAATCCCCACCTACCTTTTATACATATAGTTATCTTGGCCACACTGAAAAACGCATCCAGCTCCCTTTTGAATGCTTGCAGCAAATCCACACTTGTTTCATAGTTCAACAACTCTGTAAAAAGAAGTGCCTCCTGACATCTAATCTAGTTCTATGCTTACATAAGTTACGCTATGTCCCCTGGTCCTCCATAATCTATCTATCTTAAATAGCCTATCTCATGGAGTAAATCTAATCCTTTTTGTTAATTTAAAAAGCTCCATCAAATCTCCTCAAAGTCTACACTTTTATTGAGCCAAAAGATCTAGCTCTCTAAACCTATCGTAATAACCAAGGCCTTTAAACTATGTATCTATCTAGTGGCCTTCCTCTGAACCTTTTCCACAGCCTTTATATCGCCCAGCATATGAGACGACCAAAACTGGACATAGTTTTCTAAATGAGGCCTAACCATGACCTTGTATAGGGAGAGTATAGTATTTCTTGTGTATTTAATTGTCCTGGCAATACATATTAACACTCTATTTGCTTTTGCAGTAACCTCGTGGCATTGCTCATGAACCTACGGAGCATCACGTACTATAGTAGCCAGGTTTCTCTTCTCAGCAGCCTGAAGCACCCAATTCTGCATGGTGTACACATGCTTGGCACTGCCCCATCCCACATGAATAAAACTACATTTATCTATATTAAAAAGACATCTGACAGATATGGGCCCATTGCATCTAGATCTGCCTGTAATCTATTTTTCTCATCTAAGGTCCTTACACCCGCACGTATCTTTGTGTCAGCCTTAAATGCAGGCAGTTTCGCCGACTATGTCATCCAGATCGTTGATAAAGATGATGAAGAACCAAGGTCCTAAAGCTGATCTCTGCAGGAATCTACTAGTAACCGATCCTCAAGCAGAACCACTACCATTAATAACCACCTTCTAGTTAATCCAAAGCTGTCTGCTAATCCCACAGGACTCAATCCTATTTAGTAGCTTACTGTTGGTACCTTGTCACAGGCTTTTTGAAAATCAAGATACACAATGCCAACCAGACAACCTGCATCTACCAATCTAGTAACTTCTTCCAAATTCAATAAGGTTGGTGAGAAACCATATTGAGCTTCTCTAATAACCTCATTTCTTTAGTGTAACACTTATGATCCCCTCTACCAACTTGCCTATAACTAAAAAGTCAAATTAATAGGCCTGTAAATTGCCTGTTCTGACCTACTGCCCTTTTTAACTATTGACACCATATGAACCTCTCTCCAGTCCATGGGAGTGATCCCAGACCCCAGCGAGCTCTTAAATATATATTAGTTGGGGGTTCACAGAGCACACCCCATTTCTTTGAGCACTCTCGAGTGAATGCGATCAGGGCCAGCAGCCTGGTCTGCTTTAAGATCCCTATTGTAGCCAGGACTATATCCACATTCGCTTTGACACTTTCAATTTTAGCATCAACCCTACAATATATTATTGGTAACTCAGCATCAACTTCTGTGGTGAAGACTGACACAAAGTAGCCATTTAAAACCATTGCCACATCCAAATGAATATGCCCTGAGGAATCCTTCAATGGCCGTACATAGTCCTTAATGGCCCTCTAACTTAACATAGCTGAAATAGACCTTGCTGTTATCATAACATAATAAGGTTTAAAATAATGATCGAGAAAGTCATTAGTAAGACGAACACTAAAGTAATAGATTGGAAAAATGCTAATTTTGAGGGAATGAGTGTGGAACTAGGGAAAAAAATGTTGACAGAGATTGAACAGCAGTGGGAAATATGTAAAACTGTGATCAATAGAGTTCAGGAGAAATATATTCCCTTTTTTAAAAAAAACAAACTAGCCAAAAACGAAACACCTTGGATGAATAATGAGTTACGGGTAAAATTGAAACAAAAAAAGGCATACTCTTAAATACACAGACAAAAAAGAAGAGGATGACAAAAGGGAATACGAAGAGGTTAGTTAGTATTCCAAAAAATTTTAGGAAAGCAAATAAGAACTACGAAATTAAGTTATCAAGGAATATGAAAATGGTAAAGTATTCTACAGACACAAAAAACAAAAGAAAAATCAGGATAGGGATAGGGCCACTAAGGGATGCACAAGCTAAACTCACAGGAAATGACAGAGAGATGACAGAAATATTGAATAGTTGTTTTGCCTCGGTAGTTACCAGAGAGACTAACAAGGTGGGTATGATATTAGAAGGGGAGATCAAAAAAGGTATGAAAACATTTAAGATAGAAAGGGGGGAGATAATTGATAAACTAATCATACTTAGAGAGGATAAAACCCCTGGTCCAGGTGGATTGCATCTGTGAGTATTAATAGAAGTTAAGATGTGATACTGGCACTATTACATATTTTTAAAAATTCATTAGAAACAGGAATAGTGCCAGAGGGCTGACGGATAGTTAATATTATTCCCATATTTAAAAAAGGGAGATCAAACAAGTCCAGGGAAATATAGACTAATTAGCTTAATGTCGGTGGTAGGAAAGATGATTGAATCTTTACTCAAAAATGTAATAGAAAAAATCCAGGAAAAGAAAATAATAAAGAATAGCCAACATGGATTTCAGAAGGGAAAGTCATGCCTGACCAACCTTATTGAACTCTTTGAAGAAGTAACAAAGAGTAGACAAGGGTAATGTAGTAGATGTAATATATTTGGATTTTCAAAAAGCCTTCGATAAAGCACCGCATTGTAGACTCATGACTAAGGTCAGAACATGTGGAGTCAGGGTACATGTAGTACAATGGATAGCAAGCTGGCTATAAAACAGAAAACAGAGAGTAGGGGTTAAAGGTAGCTACTCAGACTGGCAAAAGGTGGGACCTGGTGTTCCACAGGGATCGGTGTTAGGACCACAGCTGTTCACAATTTACGTTAACGATTTGGATTTGGGAATCGGAAGTACAATTTAAAAATTTGCGGACGACACCAAATTGGGGGTGTAGCTAATACAAAGGAAGAATGCATCGAAATGTAAGAAGATATTAATAAACTTGCAGAATGGGTGTGTAATTGGCAAATAAATTTCAATATAGATAAGTGTAAGATGGTGCATTTTAGTAGGAAGAATAAGGAGGCCACATATTGCTTAAAATAATAAGTCTGATTGGGACAGCGAAGCAAAGGGATACAGATGCACAAATCACTAAAAGTAGCGACGCAGGTTAATAAGGCCATAAAAAAGGCAAACCCAGCACTGGGGTTCATTTCTAGAGGGATAGAATTGAAAAGCAGAGAAGTTACGTTAAACTTGTATAGAATCTTGGTTAGACACACTTGGAGTACTGTGCATAGTTCTGGTCTCCACACTATAGAAAGAATATAGAGGCATTGGCGAGGGTGCAAAAAAGATTCACAAGGATGACACCAGAACTGAGAGGATATACTTATCAGGAAAGGCTGAACAGGATGGAGCTCTTTTCTCTAGAAAAGAGAAGGCTGAGGGGTGACCTTGTAGAGGTCTTTAAGACAATAATAGGGTTTGATAGGGTACACAGAGAAAATGTTTCCACTTGTGGGGGAGTCCAAAACTAGAGCTCATAAATATAAAATAGTCGCTAATAAATCCAATAGGGAACTCTGGGTAAATAAGTTTCTCCAAAGAGTGGTAAGAATGTGGAACTCGCTACCATAAGGAGTATTTGAGGCAAATAGCATAGATACATTAAAGGAGCAGCTAGATAAGCACATGAGGAGAAAGGAATAGAAGGGTATACTGATAGGGAGGAGTCATATGGAGCATAAACACCGGCATAGACCAGTTGGGCCAAATGGCCCATTTCTGTGCTGTAGTTACTACTCAATCTTTTTCGGCAGAGTTTTTGACAATCTTCTTAGCACTGAAGATGACACACCATTTTTCTATTCACTCTCCAAATCTGTCTATAATAGTTAGTACTAGAACTTGTTTTTTGGTAACAGTTAGTCATGTTACATCAGTAGGGTTACAGGCGGAGTGTATTGTACCAAGTGTGCATCAGCAGATTTGTGCTGGAACAACTCATGTATGTAGGGTACTCCTACAGATAATTTTGCATTGTATGTAACCCCTCTTGTACCAGTATGGTAACACAGATCTCCAATAGAGGGTTTCCTTTGGGTATAATAAGGAAGGAGGTCACTACACTGCTAGCCCTCTTCCACAATATCACTGTTGGTTTTAAACTGTCTAAGATCTGCAGTAGTATGAATAAGAGCAAAATGTAAATACAGTATAGGGAGGAGTATTTCAGGTAATGTCTCACTGCCTCAGATAAAAGCAATAGGTTCAGATTCCACTTTCCATTTTTTTAATAATTTGAGACATTAATAATTAATTCTGCTAGTTTAGTTTATATTTTTTTAACCAACAGGCCAAATCATTCAAAAGTTTCATCTCAGTGCTTGTTGATTCAAATTTGAATACTACAGACTAGATTTGGTGGAAGACCATTTTTATAGAAGACCATTTTTACTTTGTGTATGAGGGAAGAGAAAAGTTGGGTAATGTAACTTGAACAAAAAAACACTTCAGTTTTGATTTTAAAAAATTACAAATCTTAAATCCTCATTTTACTGAACTTTAAATGTATATTCATTTGAGCATTCAGAATTAGTTAATAACGGATTGGTAATTCAATCTAATTTACATATATTAGGTTAATTAGAAAACATTGCACAAAAACAAATTCTACGTAGGAACAGGAGTAGGCCTTTCTGCCCCTTAAGCAAGTTCTGCCATTTAATTAGATCATGGCTAATCTGTACATCAACTCCATTTACTTGCCTTTATTCCAGATCCCTTGATAGCCTTGGCCAACAAAAACCCATTGAACAGTTTTGAAAATTTCAAATGACCCAGCATCCACAGCCTTTTGGAGGAACAAGTTCCAGATTTCAACTACCCTTTGTTGTGAAAAAGTGCTTCCTGATTTCACTCCTAAATGCTAGCTCTAATTTTAAGATTGCGCCCTCTTGTTCTGGATTTCCTCACAAGAGGAAATAGTTTCTCTGTATCTACCCTATAAAATCCCTTTATCACTTTAAACACCTCACTTAGATCAGTCCTCAACCTTCTAAACTCAAGGGAATACAACCCAAGTATATGCAACCTGTCCTCATAATTTATGTCCTGGTATTATTCTGGTGAATCTCCGCTCCAAGGCCAATATATCTCTCCTGAGGTGTGGTGCCCAAAATTGAACACAGTATTCCAACTGGGGTCTGACCAATGCTTTGTACAACTGAAGCATCACTTCCTCACTTTTGAATTCCAACCCACTTGAGATAAAGGCCAACATTCCATTAGCTTTTTTTGCTTGCTTGTTGTAATTGCGCACTAGTTTTTAGTAATTTGTGTACATGGACACTTAAATCCCCTTACTCCTCTACAGCTCCTAGTCTCTCACCATTAAGAAAATATTCTAATTTGTCATTCTCAGATCCAAAGTGGATGACCTCACACATCTCCACATTGAACTCCGTTTGACATAGTTTTGCCCACTCACATAGACCCATAGTTTGTCTATGTCCCTTTTGTAACATGCTGCTCCCATCCACACAACTTAATGTGCCCCCTAACATAATGTCATCTGCAAATGCGGATATACAAATCTCTATTCCTTCATCCAAGTCAATATATATGGTGAAAAGCTGAGGGCCACGGTACAGATGTCTGGGAAACACCTCTTATCACATGTTGCTAATAAGAGAACGAACCTTTTCTCCCTCACAACCAATTATCAACGCATATTGCAAGGTTCTATTACAAAGTAGAAAGTTGGAACACCACAACATGATGACATCAGGGATTATACATTAGTAATATTCTAATCAGATTCAATTGGCATATGGGAATTTGTTTAATTAGAAATTAGACTTTTTCATATAACTAAGAAAACTATATTCTATCTTTATGAAAGTCTACAGAATAATCAACATGCTAAAAATAGCATTAATGATTATTCTAATGATTTATTTTACAGATGTACATTAGGCTAAATCAGCAAATCCTTTTGCCATTAAATTAAAAACACAAAAATTGAAGGATTGGTCTAACTTTTGGCAATAAATCACATGCTGTACAACTTTCATCTTCAGACCAGTTAGATAAACTCTTTGTATGTCTTTTGTTGAGTATGCAGAATCTTATTTAAAATCCCGGTAACACACTGAAACTACAAGAAACGGTGCTTTGGGCTGTCTGTGGTGGATATTTGGAATGCTGCTCATAGCAAAGGTGAGACAATCTAAACATTTTTCCTGGTACAGTATAGACAACCAAAGTACCAAATCAATGATAAATTTATAGAACCCAGTGGTGGATATGACTTAAACCGCAAAACGCGGGGAGGGAGGATAGGAAGCGGAGTCTCCATCTCTTGGTCATTGGCGGGGGAGGGCTTGCTTTAGAATGAGGCCCTCTCCATTTATCAGAGAGTGATCTAAAGTGGGATTACATCCTTGCATTCCAAAAAAAGTTCCTTTCTTCAAAAAAAAGTAATTTTAGGGACCGTGGATTCTCCGAAATTTCCAGTTAAGTCATTCTTGTGTACTCCCTAAATTTCATGTCGCGCATACAGAATTTTCCCCCTATTTGCATGAAGACAACTTGCCATACTTTCTAGCCCATTCCCGTTTCACAGTTTGCATACAAAGCCCCTCACCAGATTTGGGCTCGTATCTGATTTTTTTTCACACTAACATCATAAAACCCCTATCAGCTCCTCTCTCTTCCAACATGCCTTCGTGATCTCTCTCTCTCTCAACATGCAACTCAAGTAGGTCAGCAGCAAGCAAATCAAACGTTAACCTCCCCATCCATAAACAACAGGTTTAACGATCCATTTGTCATATACATATAAAAACACGAACGGATTACTTTCCCTGCAATGTAACAGTTCTACAAAGTCCCGCACGACCTAGAAAACCAGGATCGATTTACCATGATAACGCCCAAGCCTGCAAAGCAAAATGGTTCAATTTTTAGCCAAATGCAACGATCGACTGAAAAGGGGGAAAGAGGTCAAACTTACTTCAGCATATATCAAGGCGATGGTCAGAAGGACAAAAAACGGAATACTTTTGAATACCTGTTTAAAATAAAACGAACATTGTAAATGCAACAAAATGCTACTCTTGGCTGTGCGAAAAAACTGAAGAGGCAGAAATGAACGCGATTAAAGAAAGCGGAATGAGTTTCTTACCATCTTGGAGTGATCGTAGTTGAAAGAGATGTGAGAGAGGGGAGGGGAGAGGAATGCAGTTCACACAAGGCGGAGAGCGGTAGAATTGGAGGAAATTTGATCAGGACTCCGAGATTTAAAGCAGTTCCACTCCCCTGTGACGTGACTTTGAACAAACACTAAAACATCATATTTGCAAAAGCTTTACAAACTCTGTCAGAGATCCGGCGGAGAAAGGGGCAATCCTTTCATCAGATCAAGTGTCTTACTCTCAGATTTTGCCAATTTTAGCCGATCTTGCCTTTTTTTGATAGAATAAATCAGGGGGTAAGTGAGATTAAAGGAATGGCTGCAGGAATTTGGAGTTGTTATTGGAGGAATCGCGATCACATGATCGTTTAAAGTTGAGAACATTGGGAATGAGAAAAGCTTATTATTCTTTAAGTGTCATAAATCAATGCGGCCAGTCAGATAACGGAAACGTTTGAAAGTTTGCAAGTCTGTGGAGCACTTTGAAGTTTTGAAACAAGTACTTTCTCACAACATTTAATACAATTTGCTCCGCGGTCATTCTGTTCTGCAGATGTCTTTATCTTTCGGGATTTCGCATATTTCTGTGGTTAAAAATTCTGCGTCAGTCCGAGTGAAAAGTTAGACTCCGTTCCCCTAATGCGGCCCGCTGGATTTGGGGGCATTTTGTTGTGTTTCATTGCAACATTTTAGAATTGAAAAGAATGACGTTTCGTAATTTTTCTCTCCTCGGATGAAATTAAAGGTGTAAAACCACAATCTGCCGTCTGAGAAGGTAAATTGAAGTTCAAAGTGGTAAAAACTTGACACTAGTCTTTGTTCTGAAATCAAAAACTAGAAAGACTTTTGCTACCCGTTAGTAAAATCAGATCACCATCAAATTTACTATTTAATGACACACAGTAGAGTTTGTTCTTTCTATATACATCGTGAGCAGACATTTTCTGATGCATGGGATGAATGAATCGGAATACATTTTGATTTAAGGGTTGACATTTGTGACTTGGTTTGCTCACATCTTGTTTTCTTTATTTGCTTCTCTTCCTATTTATTCTTTCAACGTTCCAGGCACTGTTCTGAATACTTCGTGAATCCCACACTTAGCGTTGGAAGTCGTTATGTCTGAAACTTGCCAGCACAACTGTTAGACATTTTGTGGGGTGGGGGAGAAATGTTCTCTGCCACCATGGCCTGTACAACACTACTTTCTCAACAAGTCCTGGACAGGCTCCATATAGATGCAATTGCAGAAATTTCCTGTTGCCACATGAAACATTTCAATGACCATAAATGTCAGTTTGGAATATTGGAAATCACCATAATTTTAATCATTGAAGTTAAACATCAATACAAAAATCTAAAAAAAAAGCCACAATTTCAGCTAAGTGTCAGCTTGGCTCCATCCAAGTATTCTTCCCTCTGAGTAGTAGGTTGTAGGTCCTAAGCACCACTCCAGGACATGAGCACATGATGTAGGCTGAAACTATGCTGCATGATTGAAGGAGTGTCTGCATTGTCAAAGCTAATGTTCTTGGAATGAGATGTTAAACCAAAGCCTGTTCAGTTGGATGTAAAAAAAATCCCATGGTACTATTCAAAGAAGAGCGAGGAGAATTCCTGGTGTCTAAACTAACAGTCCCCCCTTAACCAATATGATCCAAACAGATTAACTGGACATCCATCTCATTTCCACGACCCTTTGTGGGAAGAAGTGCTTTCTAACATCACCCCTGAATGGCCTAGCTCTAATTTTGAGGTTATGCCCCCTTGTTCTGGACTTTCCCATCAGAGGAAATAGTTTCTGTCTCTATATCCTGTCAAATCTTTTAATTATCTTAAACACCTAAATTAGATCACCCCTTAACCTTATATACTCAAGGGAATACAAGCTTAGTCTATGCAACTGGTCCTCATAATTTAAACATTTTAGCTCTGATATCATTCTGGTGAATTTGCAATGCACTCCCTCCAAGGCCAATCCATCCTAAGGTCCAGTGCCCAGAACTGAATGAAGAACTCCGGATGGGGTCTAACTAGAGCTCAGTACAGCCTTGTGGTTCTTGAAGTGAGTGGACAATAGAAGGCAGGCAAAAGGGATGCTATGCTGGGCCCTGCCTTCCCACTTACATGCAGCAGGCAGAGAAAGGATAGCCAGTAGTCTTCCCAAATGGGGCGGAGGCAGGAACACGCTGGTTGGCCTCGCTGCCTAATTTTCCCACCTTTTTGCTGCTTTCCCACCCAATTTGGACAATAGTGGAAGAAAATACAGGCTGATAAGGTGCTTTATAAATTTATATTGCTTTTTGATGGAGTTCCAATAAAATCCTGAATAATGACAATTTCTTCCTTTGCGCTGCGTTGCCATTGCAAACACAGTATGGCTGTTTCTTAGTACAGTCATTAATTGTGTCAGTCAAAAGAGATAACCAATAGTAATTTAAAATATGCATGTTAACAAAATGCAGTCCACAGCAATCATAATCACTAACATTTGAAAGGTTGAATACCCCGTCACAGTTCTACAGAAATAATGGGAACTAATGGACTGCAACCTTTTCTGACCCAGGTAGTTACTGTGTTTCTCTTGTAATGTGCTAGCAATTGGCCTCTGAATAAAACTATATTCAAATCTGGCTCCTTATTTGCATATCACCGCTGGGAGTTTCCTTGGGGGTTTCTTCCGGTCGGCCGGCGTAACTTCAGCATAAGATCAGCAAAAACTCCGGATAAACCATGTAAACAGGATTTCCCAACCAATCTTCCACCAAAGTTTCAGCAGCCGAGCAAGAGAACCTCCAAGGAAATTCCCAGCAAGCATGTTTATATCAGAAAATGCTGGAAACACTCAGCAAGTCAGACAGCAGTATTTTACTTATGTTTATGTCAGGTCTACATGACATTAATAATTAAAATTGCACTGGCAGGATAATATAAAAAGTGATTATGCCTCTGTGAAGCATGTTGGGATGTTTTTCTATGTTAAAGACACTATATTAATACAAGTTGTTGGTGTGCTGATATATTGTCATTTGATACCTTTTTTGATGTCGTGCCACCCTTAGCTATATACTCGGTACACTATTTCCTATTTTTTTCATTATAGTTAAAGATTTTGCCTCATTTTTCTTGTGTGAGCAAGATTTTGTCAGAGACTGCAGGGAAAGTCATCAAGCTTTTGATACTTTGTGCCCAATCTCCAAGTAAACAACCTTACTGCTTGGAAATTGATTTCTTATCCAAATTAGAGTCACAAAGAATTCTTTCCAGAGCATTGTTTGGGCCAGCTGTTGACCTGCCCAATTCGCATGTCAATAGCAACTTCATACAAACTTATGTCCAGGGCTAAGCACATTACTATTTGCCAGAGTTCCTCTTATATCTCTCATTTGATTGGGATGCTTTCTTCTTGCACAGCTCCTTTTTGATTTCATTCATTTGCATTAGTAGAATAGCAACTAGACCTAAAGGATTATCGTATATATTCAGGCTGTGGTTTACATTCACCAGAAACAATTTCTACTTAAACACTGGAACATTTTCCCTGATTCCCTCTTCTTCCCCATTCCCCCCCACCCCTGCACCACTCTGTTGAGACTGTTTTTTCTTTCACCGGTTATTTTTCAGCTCCCTCAGTTGCATCTGCTGCTTTGTTGCAGAGTTCGTGGAAGCATGCCTTGAGCCTAGTGTATCTATTTATTCCTCTGCAACAGCACTGTCCTTGAGCTACCCTCTACTTCTGTCAGTTCTTGCGCTAAGTATTGGATAAGGAAGAGCTTCAAAATCTCAATGCCTTCAAATCATATGTGGGCCTGACATAATTTCAAAGGAAATTTACTGTTAGAATTTTTGGCGTAACACCCTTGTTCTTAGAAAACCTTCAACTCACTATGAGCAATACCACAGGAGATCTGCAAATTTATATTGAATGAAATCCTCCAGACTATTTTCAATTGTTTGCTTGTGAAAAACAGGCTGGCACTTTTTATATTGAAACGAAAAATGAAAATGCCACGAATACACAGGAAGGTCTACCAGCATCTGGAAAGAGAAAAGATCGATCAACGTTTTGGATAGAGATTCTTTGTCAGAATAGTCTACACCCAAAATCTTAATTGTCTTTTTTCTTTTCAGATGCTGAGGGATATGCTGTGTCTTTCCATCATTTTCTGTTTCATTTCATGTATCGAATTTGGAATTTTTCTTATTTTTGCATTTAAATATATGTGTGCAGCAGTGATCATAAAAAAAGCAAGCACTGCAGATTAAAGAAATCATAACCCATATTCAATACAATAATAAGAAAATGTGCAAAATCTAGTCACTTATCTCCATAGTTTGCTCAGGGTTTTGCATTGTTCTGCAGATGTGCACACTAATCTGTCGGCTTTTTCTGAATTGCTTGAATCAAGGCCATAAAGAAAGGAAGAACTTGCATTTACATAACACCTTTTGTGACCTAAGGACGTCCCAAAGCGCTTCACAGCCAATTAATTACTTTTACAGTGTAGTTACTTTTGTATTACAGGGAAATTCAGCAGCAATGAGATAAATAACCAGATAATCATAGAAAAGAAGAATCATAGAATGGTTACAGCACAGAAGGAGGCCATTCAACCCATCGAGCCCATGCTGGCTCTCTGCAAGAGCAATCCAGTTAGTCCCACTCCCCCGCTACCATAATGGGTCAGATTTTCCTGTGAGCGGTGAATGAACGGTGCTCGCCGTCTGTTAGACTTGCACTTGCCCATAGACTTTCTATGAGCTTTTGCACGGCAAGTTCCTCTAGCGAGCCAACAAGCACCGTGCCCTCTAGAGAGCATCTGGGAGCTGTGTGAACAGGGCAAGCATCTGTGCAGCCCCTTAACCAAACAGATTGAAGCATTATTAATGAGCACGCAGAGACTGAACTAGGAAGTATAAGTCAGAATAGTGAATTCAATGTCAAATCAGATACAGAACGCAAAATAAAGAGAGGGAAAGTAAGGTTGAATTAAGAGACAAAGAAAAAGTAAAAAAGATAAAACTTTATTTACAGTTTTTTCAAATGTCCAACAACAATTAAAATCTGAAGGAATGAGACTCCACACTTGTTAAAGTTAATTTTCAGTGCCAGAGAAGTTGTTTGGCAGTCATTAAGACACACCACGCTGTTAGTAGGGTACTTACATTGGAATGGACACGCCCTAACTTTTTCTGGCGAAATTAGTCCATATCTATGACATCAGTGCAGGAACCTCACGCTATTCCATTCATTTGAACGGGGAGCCAGACAGCGAGATGCCGTTTTGCGGAGCTTACGGAGGAGGATTACATCTTGTACAACAACTTCTGGATTTCCGAGTTTAACTGCGCTTGTGTGCTCGCTGGAAGTTGCTGTACGATTTGCACAGAAATAATGGTAAGCGTTGTTAGCCTCACTGTTATTTTTACAGCAACATTCAGCCTCATCTGTTTTAGTGGTGTTTGAGGGATAAATGTTGGCCTGGACAACTCCCTGATCTTCTTCGAATTGTGCTATGGGAACTAAGCTTGAGTGGCCAAGCCAGAAGTTCTTAAACCTTTTTCTAATAATTTTTGTGGTGCCTGGAGGAGCAATCCTCGCGATTGGCTCCAACCCCCCCCCCCCCCCCACCACTACCTAACTCCATTAAAGATCCACTTTCGACAGCTCTGTGGAGGAGTTGCTGGATCCACTGCCCTCCCCGATCGGTAGGCTAGCTGTCACCGTTCATTCGTGCGCATATATGAAACATGGAATCTATCGCACCAATCAGCGCTAAGAGGTTTATCTTTGTTGATCTCAGCCCCAGCACTATAATGTTTTTGCATTGGCTACATGATAACTTGGTCTAGGAAGTTTCTTCTGTATTAAATATTTAAGCTGTCTATTTATGTGATCTTCACCACATTTCACACCACTGTATAAATATCCGCACGGTTCCTATTTCTAACTTCAGTTGCTTGCACTTCTGGTTGATATTTACCCAGGGTTCCTCTTCTGAAGAAATATAGAGAATCATAGAAATTATAGTACAGATGGAGGCCATTCGGCCCATTGTGCTTATGCCAGTGCTAGCTCTTCAATTGAAGCTATCTATTTTAATTCCATTTCCCTGCCCTTTTCCATTTTTCTTGAAATTCTTATCCAATTCCATTTTAAACCATGTTCTAGTCGCTGTCTCAATAGTTACTGTTACCATCTGTGTGAAAAATGTCTCCTTCATTTTTTTGGTCATAATCTTTTAGTCTATGTTCCTTTGTTACCAATTCGCCAACCAGTGGAAACAATCTTTCACTACCCTCTGAAAGCCTTTTATCATATTGAAAACCCCTGTTTGATCACCCCTTAGTCCCTTTTATTCCAGTAAAAAAGCCCCAGTTTTTTGACTCTTCATAACTAGTCTACTGGACTACTAATCCAGAGGGGGCTGGTTTAATAATCCAGTGAACAGATAAGTAGCGAATGAATAGCAAGCTAGCTGACAAAACAGAAAACAGAGAGTAGGGGCTCGATTTTCGAGTGAAGTAGCGAGTGCGTTGGGGGTGGAGGGGCTTCGAAGATCAGGGAAATCCCAAGCAGATTGTAGTCCACCTCCAACCCGCAGACTTCCGGGTTCCCCAGTGACGCGTCTGGGTGCATGCGCACCTCCCAAATGCGGGAGTCCCATCAGCAATTAATGCCGGTGGGATGATGATTTACATAGTTCTTGAAGTACTTAATTGTCTCCACATTTTGGCAGGGGTGCGATTTTGAAGCATCCTCAGCGTGTTTCTCGTGCTGTGGGAAACACTCCCTGTTGCAACAGACGTGTTTCAGCCAGCAGCCAGTGGGAGATCCAAATGCTTATTTGACAGATGGGGAGAAAACGTCATTTATTGCAGCAGGGTACTCTGTCACTTCAGACAAAGTTTTGGCTGCAAGATCTTTGTATTTTCACTCAAAATTCTGCCGTTCAAACATATTTAACTACTTTGTCGACCCCCTCAAACTCTCACCGTTAGGATGGGGGGGGGGCGCTGTGACTGCATTCACCACTACATCCGAGGACGAGCAACATCACCAGCCTCGCCAGGCACACCATCCACCTCCATCACATGGAGCCCCACAACAGTGCTGCGCCACAGGCACCTGCACAACAGCACAGAGGGCAACAACAGAGAAAGCACCGTCGCAGGAGGCACTACCCTCGCCACAGGGTCTACAGACCGAGGCTCAGCTTCCTGGACCTGTCTGAGGAGCAGTGCATACGGAGGCTCAGAGTCAGTCGCCAGGTAGTCGCAGACATCCGCAGCCTCCTTCATGCCGAGCTGCTCTTGACTGGGCTGAGCAGCATTTCCTTATCTGTCGCTGTCAAAGTCACTACTGCCCTCAACTTCTTCACCTCCGGATCATTCCAGGGTGCCACCGGGAACATCGTCGGGGTCTCTCGGGTGTCTGCAAACAAGTGCATAAGGCAGGTCACCGACAGCTTGTTTCGCAGGGACTCGCAGTACGTCGGGTTCCCCATGGACGACCTCAGAGGGCAGTGGGATTCCACTCCGTGGCTGGCTTCCCACGGGTACAGGGTGTAATCGATTGCACCCATATAGCAGTATGAGCACCTCCACACGAGCCGGACTGTTCATCAACAGGAAGGGGTATGACTCCATCAACACTCAGCTAGTTTGCGACCATCGCAAGAGATTCCTTCACGTGTGCGCCAGATTCCCTGGCAGCTGCCATGATTCCTTCATCCTCCGGGAATCCAACATCCCGCCCCTCTTCCATGCACCAAACACCCTTAAGGGCTGGCTCCTTGGGGACAAGAGATATCCCCTGCACACGTGGCTCATGACACCTCTGAGGAACTCCACTACCGAACAACAGTGTCGATATAACGACAGCCACGTCGCCACCAGGTCTACAATTGAGCATGCTATAGGGCTGCGCAAGATGCGCTTCTGATGCCTTAATCGTTCTGGGGGAGCGCTTCAATACACACCAGACAGTGGGACTCATTATAGTCGTGCATGGCTCAACAGAGAGGGGTGCCGCTTGAGGAGGCCCTGTCCACATCTGCCACCTACATGGAGGAGGAGGCGGAGGAGGAGCAGGAGCAACCTATGGGCAGAGCAGTGGCTCACCTGGCTGCTCGTGAGGCCAGGGAGTCACTGATATGTGAACGGTTCTCCTAACATCAGACAGTGTGAAGAGTCCAGTCCTTTCACCACCTGGATAGAGCAGCGCCCACACCAGCCCCCCACCCCTCCCTGCACAGTGACTCACCTCCTGACTCCCCAAAGCCTTTCCACGATCTACAAGGCACAAGTCAGGAGTGTGATGGCACTTGCCTGGATGAGTGCAGCTCCAACAACACTCAAGAAGCTTGACACCATCCAGGACAAAGCAGCCCGCTTGATTGGCACCTCATCCACCATCCTAAACATCCATTCCTTCACCACCAGCGCACCGTGATTGCAGTATGTACCATCTACAAGATGCACTGCAGCAACTCCCCAAGGCTTCTTCGACAGCACCTCCCAAACCCGTGACCTCTACCACGTAAAAGGACAAGGACAAGGGCAGCAGGCACATGAGAACAACACCACCTGCACGTTGCCCTCCAAGTCACACACCATTTTGACTTGGAAATATATCGCTGTTCCTTCATGGTCGCTGGGTCAAAATCCTGGAACTTTCTATCTAACAGCACTTTGGGAGAACCTTCACCACACGGATTGCAGCAGTCCAAGAAGGCGGCTCACCACCACCTTCTCGAGGGCAATTAGGGCAATAAATGCTGGCCTTGCCAGCGACGCCCACATCCCATGAACTAATTTTTTTTAAAAAGGCCTGCAACTACACATACACCCACTGTACAGTGACCCAATGGGTGGCATCAAGTGTTGCCATTCATAGTGCACGTCATGAAAGGGCCCTATTACAGAAGCCAGTCAAAAATGGCCAAGACGTGACAGTTGTGGTGACAATAATAATGTTTAATTGAGTTTAACAAAAAGCTAATATAAATTTTAAAAAAACATGACCAACTGACAAACACCCTTGTGCATACTCTTCGTGCTTACAAAACGTTCGCCTTTCTCTTCCGACTACTCCTACGTGGTGCATCCCCTGTGGCTGCAGCAGAGGTAGTGGCAGGTTGCTCTTGTTCATGCCCTGACCAATTAGATGCTTTGGGCTGACGCCCTCTGGGTTTTGATGCCCGTGAGGGCCCCTCCAAAGACTGCCCCATCTACACCTGTGCAGGGGCAGACTCGGCCACCTGGAGCGGAGGCAGCATTGCGGGTACTGGTTGAGAGGGGGGTAGCGGGTGAGACGTGGGAGCACTTTGCGTGGCGTCCCCACTTCCATGTCCCCTTTCACCATCATCCCTCACCTGGGCCAAGCCCACATCACTCTTACCACTCTGCTGGACATGAGTTTGGAGGACATGTGTGAAGCCTTCTAAGGCCAGTGCTAGTGTATCTGCTCGTCTGTTTAAGATGGCAGAATGTTGTTCACTGTGAGTCTGAACGGCCGTTGTCAGGGCCTGAATTGACTCATTTGTAAGCCGTGCTTGAAACTCAATGGAGGCTAGCCTTCTCTCCATTGCAGACATTCCTGCACTTAACTATGACAGTATCTCAGGGAGTTAATTACGTCTGTGACACTATCTCGAGATTCCCTCCTGTAACTATGCCACCATTCCACTCATGCAGAAGTTGGACTCCTCCATCCTCTGTGCTATTGTGGAGAGTGCACGTGGCACCAGTTCCAGCACTTCGCAAATGTGCTGCTGTCCCTCGATCATTTTCCTTTTAAAGGATGGCCCCCAGGGTTCAGCATCTCCGTCCAGCTGAGCAGAGCCTGGAGAGGAGTGTGCCCACTGACGACTCTCTGCAGCTGCCCCTGCCACCAGTGTCTGCTCTTGTTCACGTGTGTGGTAACTCACTAGGAGCCAACCTAACTAACTGAGGACTGGGACCCACCGAGGTGTGAGTATCTGTGCTGGTGGATGGCTCGCTCAGATGTGACTGTGCGCGTCTGAGGAATCTCCCTCTGCCATCACAGCGGTCGGTGAAGGCCCTGTAAAAGAGCAGAAGGCAATATTAAGCATGATCATAGATGTGTCATGCTGCGATGAGCGTACTGAGGTTCTGAAGATGGCAAGAATGTTAACATCAATTCATATTGTGTGTGCTGAATGTTAGTTATGTCACCAGATGTTTGTCAGGTGCCAGTCTTGGCATCCCCGACGGAAAGGGACTCGAGGTGTTCGACTGAGCTCCAGTGCCTCCTGCTCCGCGTCTGTGAGGACGACGATTTGTTGCGGCCCGCGCTCCGGTCCTCGCCCTCTCCCGTGCATTCTGGCCTCTCCTTCTATAAGGGGAGAAAGTATAAATGGGCGAGTGAGTGATGGTGACGCGGCCAACCGATGAATGCATTGGTTTCGGTGCGGCTGGTCGTGAAAGAGATGCATCAGAGGGTGAATATATGACAGAGCCATGACATTGTATGAGGATTGGGTTGAGTGGTAGTGGTGGGGTGGCTAATGGGGAGGTGAGGAAGTGCAGGTAAGTTGAGGATGAGCCTTAAGTGGGTGTGGAGAGTGATGTGATAGAGTAGTGTTGGCAGTGCAGAATGAGTTGGGGGGTGGGGGCGGTGATGTGGAAGACGGAATGTAGGAGAATGAGTAAGTGTACTCACTTTGGCTGACCTAGTTAGGTCATTGAAATGCTTCCTGCACTGGATCCAGGTGCGCGAGATGTTGCTGCTGCTGGTGACCTCCTCTGCCGCCTCAAGCCAGGCCTTCTTGGTGGCAGAGGCAGGCCACTTCCTCCCGTCCGTCGGGTAGAACACATCCCTCCTCCTCCTCACCCCATCCAGTAGCACCTGGAGTGAGGCATTGCTAAATCTTGGAGCAGCCTTGCCTCTTTGCTGCACCATTGTGGTGTGTGGGTGTTTGCTCCAGGAGCAGCTATTGGAGGACTGCCCCTTTAAATAGAGCTCCTCCAGCTGACAGCCTGTGATGCAGTTGCGCAGTCCGCCTGCTGCGCAGCTTTCTGACGGCAATCCCAGAAGCCACGTTAAGTGGTTCCAATTGACTCGCGATCGTGTGGGGAACGGACATTTTTTATTGGGCGGGTTACCCATGCGCCCAATCACCTCCCTGCTGCCATCCTGCCTCCCCGCTAATATCGGGGCCAAGGAGTTAAAGGTAGTTACTCAGACCACACTTGGAGTACTGTGAACAGTTCTGGTCTCCATATTATATCCTCCACAAGGATCGGTGCTGGGACCATTGTTTTTCAACATTTACATAAACAATTTGGACTCGGGAATCAGAAGTACAATTTTAAAATTTGCGGACGACACCAAATTGGGGGTTATAGATAATACAGAGGAGGACTGCAACAAAATTCAGGAAGACATTAATAAACATGCAGAACGGGCATGTAATTGGCAAATGAATTTCAAAGTAGATAATTGTGAGGTGGTACATTTTGGGAGGAAGAATAAGGAGGCCACATACTCCTTGGAAAATAAGAGTCTAAATGGGGTAGAGGAGCAGAGGGATCTGGGGGTACAGATACACAAATCACTAAAAGTAGCGATGCAGGTTAATAAGGCTGTAAGAAAAAAAGCAAACAAAGCACTAGGGTTTATTTCTAGTGGAATAGAATTGAAAAGCAGAGAAGTCATGTTAAACTTGTATGGAATCTTGGTTAGACCACACTTGGAGTACTGTGAACAGTTCTGGTCTCCATATTATAGAAAGGATATAGAGGCACTGGAGAAGATGCAAAAAAGATTTACTAGGATGATACCAGAACTGAGAGGTTATACCTATCAGGAAAGATTGAACAGGCTGGGAATCTTTCCTCTAGAAAAGAGAAGACTGAGGGGGACCTGATAGAGGTCTTTAAGAGTATGAAAGGGTTTGATAGAGTAGACGTAGAGAAGATGTTTCCACTTGGGGAGACCAGAACTAGGGGCGGTAAATATAAGATAGTCACTAATAAATCCAAACGGGAATTCAGGAGAAATTTCTTTATCCAGAGAGTGGTAAGAATGTGGAACTCACTGCCACAAGGAGTAGCTGAGGAGACTAGCATAGATGCATTTAAGGGGAAGCTAGATGAACACGAGGGAGAAAGGAATAGAAGAATATGTTGATGGAGTTGGAGGAGGCTCACGTGGAGTATAAACATCGACGTGGACCTGTTGGGCTGAATGTCCTGTTTCTGTGCTGTTCATTCTATGTAATTCTATGTAACATGAGTTCAAATCCAACCATGGCAGTTTGAGAATTTGAATATTATTTTAAAAATCTGGAAATTAAAAACGCAACCTTTACGGTAAGAAACCTGTTGTCCTTACCCAGTCTGGCCTATATGTGAATCCAGTCCCACACCATGGGGTAACTTTTAACCCCAAAAACGGGTGGGTTGGGGACGGGTGGGGACGGGTGGGAAGGTAAAAATTGTAAAAATGTAAAACCCGCCTCCAGCCTGCTCACTCCCGGTTGTAATGGAGGTGGGTCAGAGGGCCATTGATGAACCCACGCTCAGGAGGCGGGTCGATCAGTAAAATGTTTTAAGGAGGCTGCGGGCCTCCATTTTAATAGGTTTTTTATTTTTAATTCCTAAGGGCTGGGATTCCCGGGTCTTCTGCTTCAGGTTTCGTAAGAAGAGACGAGAAGGCCCAGATCAACAGGTAAGTCATTTTATTGCACTGCTTGTGGGCCAGGAGGAGCAGGAGTGTTTCTTCCAGGCCCAACAAGCTTACCTGTCGCGATTGGCTGACCCCCCTGCCCGGCCCACGATCTCTGACCCTAACCCCCACCCCCCCCCCCCCCCACCCCCCGATCTAAGACTTACCTGCTATCTTTGTCTCCACAGCTGCTCCAGTCCGCCTGTCAATCTGTCTGGTTGTCGGGCAGGAAATCTACTGCAAAAAAATTGAACTTCTGGGTTTCCCGTCTGGAAATTCCACCCCTCCCCTCCATGCACTCTTCCCGGCTTGACATTAAGATTTACCTCCGTGAGTCAATGGGTTGACTCTTAACTTCCCTTTAAAGTGGCCTAGCAAGCCACTCAGTTGTATCAAACCGCTATTCCAAGAAGAAGGCCCACCGCCACTTTTTCAAGGCAGCTAGGGACGCCCACATTCGAAAATGAATTTAAAACAAGCAGAAATGCTATAATGTGATGTCCTTGACTCTCACTTCAGTGTATCTGCTCCACTGAAATGATTTAATACCTGTAAATAGGATTATTACAATAATAAAAGATGTGAAAAATAACTGTCCAGCTGCCATTTATCTAGAGCTAACTACCTACAATATTTATTATTTATAGATCCTCTTTAAGTGCTTACCAATATTTCATTAACTTTATGTTCGAAGACAACCAATATAGTGCAATAAAAATTCTGGACGGCGAGGTTGAATCATCAGGAAGCTATTATGTTTGCCTGACTGCATTTGTTATCATTCACATTTCAATCTATCTGACCTTCTGAGTGACAGTTTTGTCTGCAGAAATTGTTTTCTGTAAGGCTGAAAATGAACCAATTGCGTTTTAGGGTCATTTTTAATTCACTCATCAACCATGGCTAATGACATTCTTGTGGCTGCCATGGATGGAAGCAGAGCATACATATAACAAGGCCCATGGAGCTATCAGGATTATTATAGAGCACACCATTGGCATCTTGAAGCAACATGTCAGAAGTCTTGACAGATCAGTGAAAACAGTACAGCCCTGCTACGGTCTCCAAGATCATTATCAAGTGCTACTTGGTTCACAACTTTCAAATACAAAAAGGTCTAACCGTGGAATAGATTTACGAACAGGGCCATAGCAGACTCGGACACCGACCATGCGGATATCGCTGCAAAAAGCACCAGTAAGCTGGAAGGTTGGTGCACCAGGTGCTTTTCCAAGTGAAATTGAGCTGCCCCTTTAAGAAATTTTGGGAGAAAATTGCTCCAAGCACTTTGGTAACATTCCTCTGCACTTCCTCAGCTGTACTTGTGCTTTCTTCTACACAATCAGGAACAAAGTCTCTCGGCAAAGTTTAAATACAGTGCAACCAATTTATTCATCTACTTTGTGTCTTCTGTGAGTGCTGTTAGCATGTTTTCCCATGGTGCTTCCCCGTGATGCTGGTTTTTATGTGCAACTTCTAACCCCTAACCTACAACTTTTAAATGATTCCCCAGTGCCAGCAATAAGTGTGGTTGCAGGCTCGTGGGTTTTCGTGAGAGTTGATTAGCATTCAGGAGACCCTGAACCTTCCCGTGTTGGCTTCTGAAATGGCGCTGCACCAGTCATGTCCATTATATATCGCCGTTCTTTCATCGTCGCTGGGTCAAAATCCTGGAACTCCCTGCACCAGTCATGTCCATTATAGTTTTTTTTTATTCGTTCATGGGGTGTTGGCTTTGCTGGCAAGGCCAGCATTTATTGCACATCCCTAATTGCCCTTGAGAAGGTGGTGGTGAGCTGCCTTCTTGAACTGCTGCAGTCCGTGTGGTGAAGGTTCTCCCACAGTGCTGTTAGGTAGGGAGTTCCAGGATTTTGACCCAGCGATGATGAAAGAACGGCGATATATTTCCAAGTCGGGATGGTGTGTGACTTGGAGGGGAACGTGCAGGTGGTGTTGTTCCCATGTGCCTGCTGCCCTTGTCCTTCTAGGTGGTAGAGGTCTCGGGTTTGGGAGGTGCTGTCGAAGAAACCTTGGCGAGTTGGTGCAGTGCATCCTGTAGATGGTACACACTGAAGCCACGGTGCGCCAGTGGTGAAGGGAGTGAATGTTTAGGGTGGTGGATGGGGTGCCAATCAAGTGGATGGTGTCGAGCCTGGATGTTGCTGCAACTGGCTGGTCCTGCCCACTTTCTGCATGTCTTCTGTCACTTGTGCAGGGGTGTTGGATAGGATGGATCACCTTCACTAACCATAAGTTTGTTGTAAGGCACTCCCTCAGCATGATCAATGATCTATGGGAGCAGATCTGAGGGCAGCAATGAGGTTTGTGAAGACCTGAGGTAAGACTCTCTATTTGATACAACAACTTGTTGAAGACTCATAAAGCATGAGAGATTTTCCAACTAAACTTAGAATCTTTGCCACTGGAGGATCTGCTGCCGGTGGCCATGGTATAGACTCTATGGGAGACTGCAGTGCAGAGAAGCTTACCTGTATCACTGCACGGATATGCCTAGTAGATTCCTCCACAATACTAGCCAGACCTTGTAGGTTATTTTGGACAGATTTGAATTATTCCTGTGGTTAATCTTGTTCAGGTAGCAATCATCTTTTTATATTCTGGCTCTGTGGGGTCAGAATCTCTAGACACAGCAGATAAGGATGAAACTGAGTTGGCCCTCAGGTTTCTTCCTTTTCTCTGCCACCATCACTTGTTCTCCTCGCCTATGAATTGTGACTCATCCAGTGCTACCTCATCAAGCTTACTATCTGCTTCCTGCTGGATGTAAAATTGTACTGGTGCTCGTGATAGTTGATGAGAATAACCCTAGGTGTTATGAGATGCTGGAAGTTCTCTTAGACATGCCAACCATCATACATGCCAACCATCAACATTTGCTGACATATGTCAGCCTAGAACAGGTCCCCCTTCTCCCAGTGCCATTTTAACTGTGTCTCGCTGCTAATGTGCTGGACCGGGTGTCTCACTTCTCTCCCTACCACTGATAGCACTGGGGCAGAAATTGATGGGTCATATTTCAGGATTTTTTTGAGCATATTTACATGGAAAGGATTTGGAAATGAGTTATATTGAAGTGATTGTATTTATAAGAAAGTGACTCCACACAAGGTTAAAGTCCAGCCTGCAGCTAAGGCTAAAAAAAAGCTGTGTATTCAAAGCAGATGATCAAAACAATTAAAACTGCATTCCTTACATTATGGGTGGGGGTTGTTACCTCATCTCAGAGCTCCCACACCTATTACGGTTGGGATGACCTCATTCATTTCACCTTAGCAGTTGGCAGGATAGTCTGGTGAGAATTGATCTCTTGGAGGGGGTAGCAGGCTTGATCCTCTGTAAACTTCAGATCATCCAAAGCTCTGTTGCCTGTATCCTAACTTGCACCAACTCCCACTCACCCATTACTCTGTGCTTGCTGACCTACATGGTCTCCCGGTCCGGCAACGCCTCGCATTTAAAATTCTCATCATTGTTTTCAAATCCCTCAATGGCCTCGTCCCTCTCTATCTCTGTAACCTCCTCCAGCCCTACAACCCTCCAAGGTCTCTGCACTCCTCCATTTCTGGCCTCTTGCGCATCCTCGATTTCTATTGCCCCATCATTGGCGGCCGTGCCTTCAGCTGCCTAGGGTCTAAGCTCTGGAATTCTCTTCCTAAACCTCTCCGCCTCTCTACCTCTCTCTCCTCCTTTTAAAATGCTCCTTAAAACCTATCTCTTACCACGCTTTCAATCATCTGTCCTACTATTTCTTTATGTGGCTTGGTGTCAAATTTTATTTGATAATGCCCCTGTGAAGCGCCTTGGGACGTTTTACTACATTAAAGACACTATATAAATACATCTTGTTGTTGATTGGAAGCACTGTTGACAAACCTCCAGACATGGGGAAAGATCAGAAACCAAGCCCTGCTTCCTGTGGTTCGAAGCAACAAAAAAATTAAAACACATAGTCAGTCAGAGTCCATTCCAACAAAGGCTGTGAGAGGCCGGCTTTGGCCTTGAAATTTCAACTGCGTTTCTCGTTCCTTTTTTAGGTTATAAATCTATTAATTGTTGGTCCTGAAAATCCATGGGTCATGATCCTGGCAGTTACACTGGGATTATGCCCCCCGGTACTCTCCGGTGCTGACCCTGCTAGAGTTTGCAGGATTAGTGGGAGTCATAGAGTCATAGAGTTATACAGCACGGATAGAGGCCCTTCGGCCCATCGTGTCCGCGCCGGCCATCAGCCCTGTCTACTCTAATCCCATATTCCAGCATTTGGTCCGTAGCCTTGTATGCTATGGCATTTCAAGTGCTCATCCAAATGCTTCTTGAATGTTGTGAGGGTTCCTGCCTCCACAACCCTTTCAGGCAGTGAGTTCCAGACTCCAACCACCCTCTGGGTGAAAAAGTTCTTTCTCAAATCCCCTCTAAACCTCCCGCCTTTTACCTTGAATCTATGTCCCCTTGTTATAGAACCCTCAACGAAGGGAAAAAGCTCCTTAGTATCCATCCTATCTGTGCCCCTCATAATTTTGTACACCTCAATCATGTCCCCCCTCAGCCTCCTCTGCTCCAAGGAAAACAAACCCAATCTTCCCAGTCTCTCTTCATAGCTGAAGCGCTCCAGCCCTGGTAACATCCTGGTGAATCTCCTCTGCACCCTCTCCAAAGCGATCACATCCTTCCTGTAGTGTGGCGACCAGAACTGCACACAGTACTCCAGCTGTGGCCTAACCAGTGTTTTATACAGCTCCATCATAACCTCCTTGCTCTTATATTCTATGCCTCGGCTAATAAAGGCAAGTATCCCATATGCCTTCTTTACCACCTTATCTACCTGTTCCGCCGCCTTCAGGGATCTGTGAACTTGCACACCAAGATCCCTCTGACCCTCTGTCTTGCCTAGGGTCCTCCCATTCATTGTGTATTCCCTTGCCTTGTCAGTCCCTCCAAAGTGCATCACCTCGCACTTTTCCGGGTTAAATTCCATTTGCCACTGTTCCGCCCATCTGACCAACCCATCTATATCGTCCTGCAGACTGAGGCTATCCTCCTCGCTATTTACCACCCTACCAATTTTTGTATCATCAGCGAACTTACTGATCATACCTTTTACATTCATATCCAAGTCATTAATGTAGACCACAAACAGCAAGGGACCCAGCACCGATCCCTGTGGTACCCCACTGGCCACAGGCTTCCAATCTGATTGCCTAATTTGCATAGGTTGCCCCATGTGACCAGAAAATTACAAATTACAGCCCTACAAATTCTGTTCTGCTTAATCCTACACCTGCTTGCCATCAGGGTGGGGCCCATGCCTCTCTTTCCCCCCCCCCCTGCCGACTCCCTGTCCCCCCCTCCATCCCAGTCATATTCCCTTTGGCCCTTGTATAAGGCCAATCCAGATTGTTTAAAAAAACAGGCTACTTCCATGGTGTGAACACCCTTCCAGAGGCCAGCAAGCCTCATCTCACTTGGTGTACAGGACTCGGCCTTAACTGGGGCACAATTGAGTTGGGGAAGCGGGAATTCTTGGCATAGGGAGTCCTTGCCCCCAGAGTTGCCTCCTGACGTAGTTGTTCTTGTAAAGAGTGGGTGGGGGTTTAGCCCTTTACAAGGCTGACTGGAAAATTCTAGAATCAAGGGGACCCAATTCTGGGTGATAGCATTTATCCTGTGAGTTATCTACTGCCAGGCTTATTCACCAGTCTTATCTCTAAAGGGTGCCTAATAATGCCAATGAGGACAGCCCTAATTTCTCTCACTTCATCCAGCATAAGTTTCAGTATAACATCTGTGAATTTGGTGAGAAATCTCCATTGTGCAGGAATTTTGCAACTCAAAATCCCATCCCTTATCCCTTCCCCTGTGTTGTGTTAAATGACTGCTGGTGCCCTTTAAATTACCGTTAGCTGTGAACTTTGTGAGAATGCCCCTCAGGTAGCCACTCTGCAGGCAGGAACTTTCACGCAGAGTAAATAATAATCCCTAACTTCCTGGGTCCTGGCGATGCAAAGCCATTACCTGGACAGGTGGGGAGGAATTTGGGACGGAACCCGGTTATGTGGGTCTCCCTTCAATTGTTCAATTTAAAATTCTGAGCAGACCTTAGAGAGAGGTGGGACTGGCAGGATGATGTCATCTTTGTACTCATGATAAAGCAATACGGTATTTTCATAAAATTGTTTAAACCCTTTCATAGGGATCTAGCAGAATATTTTATGAAAATGTTGTTAAAATGGACCAAAGCTGTGAAAAGATTTTAAAAAAGGGAAATGTAAAAATACCTGAAAGTAAAATTCTGAACAATGAGAGAAAAGAACCAAATATTAAAAGCAGTAATCTTTTATTATTAAAGTCTGTAAGCTTGGAAATTCCTTATTGTATGCAAATTGAGGTAAATGTTGCGATACAAATTAGTCCATTGGCTACACTTGCATGGCTGTTTACTCTTGATATGTAGGATTGGCCCAGAAATTCCTGGGGAGATCTTTTGGGGGCAGGTCTGGGGTGGGACAGAATTTTCTGGAAAAGTGCTGAAAGGTGCAGCTTTTAAACTTGCTGCTTTTCCGATGGCAATCTGCTACAGGAAATCCAGCCCTACAAATTCTGTTCTGCTTAATCCTTACAAAGGGATTTTAACATTTTAAGGAAAATATTGTAACATTGTATTACTTTATCACAAGCATAACTGGTTCTGATTTTGTTGAAAGTCAGCAGAACAAGTTACACACAGCATACCAAAAGGCTTGACCTTTAAATATTGCTTTTTGCTCATGTGAGACCCAAGAGTCTTACTTGCTGATGATCATTTGCCAGCAGCTACTACTTCAGAAACTTCCCATCTAATTACCATGGTGACCTATCTTTTGAGCAGCTCCTTTATGCATCATTTAGGATAGTCATGCCTCATGCAGTGGGCAGGCTGGCATTCAGTAATTGTTTTGGCCATCTGGAAATTTTCTTACAAAGGACATGTCGAAGATGTTACAGCTGTTGTGTGACTATCTGCTGGGTGCTTCGTGTTCTGAAAAGGGTGCTTGGAAACCCCTTTTTAAATTTGTAAACAAAGACATGATGCAATGAAGTAAATCCCATTGAAATACATCATTATGGAGTCTATCTGTTGCTCAGTGGCCAAATGCACTGGCTGGTTTGTTACCATTGCAGGATACAGAGGGGATTAAGGGAGACGGGTTAACATTTGGGGTGTAGACCTTTTGTCAGAACACAGTGGGGGAGGGATGGGGCTGTATCCATGCTGTTGGCCTGTGTTTTGCCAGCATGTTTTTATTTAATTTCATACCTGCTGCATTTGCAGATTTTTCCCCCACTCTCTCCAATTCCCCCTATTTTCTCAGCTTTTTGGGTTCAAATGCAAGGAGACAGATGGGATGAGAGTTGTTTCTGTCAGTTGCAAGGGTCTTAGCAGGTACAGGCCACAACAAAAACAATCTCTAATTCATAGCTAATTGGCAATCTCATTCAAAGAAACCACAGGATTGCTGATTGGGGAAATGGAAAGTATCACAGTGATGCTCTGAATTTAGAGTTTGGTTAGAGTAGGAGTCACTAGAGGATGGATTTTACAAAAGGATGTACCTAGCAGGAGCCTTACCTATTGGAATTGTGTATCGGCAAATTGTGGGGAGCAATCCCATCGTTTCTGATGCATGCTTGCTCCTGATGGCTGAGGCTTCTTGCTGGGAGTACGATTTTGTAAGATTTTCTCTTCGATATCTAGCTCTAAGATTGATCCATATCTAATTAGGCTATACTTGACTTGGGAGTGATTAACTAGATGGTTTCCATTTCCATCTCAAACATCCACATCAACTGAAGAAAATGTCCTGCTGATAAAGAAAGTTAAATAAAAGGAATATCTAGGATTAGAGGAACAAGTCAATTGTAAACTGAGCATTCATCCTTATTGCTTTGGAGTGACATTACCATTGATCATTATTGCTTGATTTGCTGTCAGTGGTATTAGAATAAAGTCATTATTCAATCGTATGGTTATTAATTTCATTGCATCATATAGGATTGTTTTTCGGCACTTCTTACTTTCTATGTGAAACATGCAGAATTAATTTGCAGTATTAAGGCACATGTAACTCATGCCAGGTACAGTGAGTTCCTGTCACCCTTTCCACCTATTTACAATCTATATTAATGACTTAGATGAAGGGACTGAGTGTAATGTATCCAAGTTTGCTAACGATACAAAGCTAGGTGGAAAAGTAAGCTGTGAGGAGGAAAGAAAGAGTCTGCAAAGGGATATAGACCACGTTAAGTGAGTGGGTAAGAAGGTGGCAGATGGAGTATAAATTGGGGAAATGTGAGGTTATTCACTTTGGTAGGAAGAATAGAAAAACAGAATTATTTTTTAAATACAGCATAAATATAGCATCAAATTGGTTTAGCAAGTGAGCCTTCATTACACCATGTGGTGATTAACCCATCTGACTTGCATTGTACAAGTACAAAAGCTGGTTTCTGATTTGTGAAGTTGAATCTGCATTTTTGTAGAAGAATTTAGATATATTTACACTGCAGATTTGCTGAATTTTTTTCACTTCAGCTGTCAAAGCTGCTCATTCCATTGTGTGCAAAGACTTAGCTATACTTACATTTCAAGTCACATCAAAAATGTTATGTTCAGGTTTATATATTTTTTGAGATTGTAAAATGACATCTAGCTGTACTTGCACATGATTTGAATTGAATGCTTCAGGATTGGTATTCAGATGGGATAAGCTGGTTTACTTGATAAGTGATGTGGTTTTTAAAGTACTTTCTGACTTGTAATGAAATTAAACTGCATTCTTGAAATAAACAGGTTAAAAGATGAAAAAAAAGCGGCGCAGGCTCAAAGGGCCAAATGGCCGCCTACTGCTCCTATTTTCTATGTTTCTAAATGATGAGAAACTATTAAATGCTGGTGTTCAGAAGGATTTGGGTGTTGTACACGAAACACAGAAAGTTAGCATGCAGGTACAGCAAGCAATTAGGAAGGTAAATGGTATGTTGGCCTTTATTGCAAGGTGGTTGGAGTACAAGAGTAAGGAAGTCTTGCTGCTATTGTACAGGGCTTTGTTGAGACCACACCTGGAGTACTGTGTACGGTTTTGGTTTCCTTACTAAAGGAAGGATATACTTGCCTTAGAGGCAGTGCACCAAAGGTTCACTAGATTGATTCCTGGGATGAGAGGGTTGTACTATGAGGAGAGATTGAGGAATGGGCCTATACTCTCTGGAGTTTAGAAGAATGACAGGTGATCTCATTGAAACATATAAGATTCTGAGGGGGCCCGACAGGGAAGTTGCTAAGTGGCTGTTTCCCTTGACTGGAGAGTCTAGACCTAGGGGGCATAGTCTCAGGATAAGGGATCGGCCATTTAGGACTGAGATGAGGAGAAATTTCTTCACTCAGAGGGTGGTGAATCTTTGGAATTCTCCACCCCAAAGGGCTGTGGATGCACAGTCATTGAGTATATTAAAGACCTAGATTGATAGATTTTTCGACTCTAAGGGAATCAAGGCATATGGGAATCAGGTGAGAAAGTGGAGTTGAGGTCGAAGATCATCCATGCTCTTGTTGAATGGCGGAATGGTCTCAAGGGGCCGTATGGACTACTCCTGCTCCTATTTCTCATGTTCTTTCATTGATGGAAAAGACTCATGATTCAGCAAAATAATTTAATTAAGACAGCATAACTTTAACGTAAACTGTTGATATATTTAATAAATTGAAAAGTACTCTATTGGTAACAGATTTCCAGCTTATACTTGTAAGATAGAGCCACTTATATCAGCAGAACAAATTGGATTTCAGCTGCTGCTTGTTTGATATTTTTCTGTGTAGATCACGTAAAACCTTGAAAATTGTAGCAGATATTCAACAATAAGAGAGTTAAGCCAGTAGTATAGGCAAATAAGAATCGAGATTCCGTTGAAAAATATTTGGGTCAGACTTTCATTAATACAAAGCAGCATACAAGAAAAGAAAGGAGAATTGGGTATTATAAATATTAGTGCTGCTATATTTACAACAAACAAGAAAGCGTGAAGCGCATAATAAGATAAAAGAAACCCAAGAGGAAAGAAGAAAGAAAGATTAAACAAAAGTAACAATCCAGGACCAAAACATTCAAATTGTTGTGACAATACAAATGTAATTTTGCTCCCAGAACTGAAACAAAGCTGAGGGACGGCGAAGTTTGCTTCACATCCAGTGCCAGTATAACATTCATCTCCTGGCGGGGGGTGGGGGGGGGGCACACATCAGCCCTTTTGTAGTTAGCACCCAAGTTTTCTCCTCCAACAATGAGCGGGGGGCTTGCTGCCGGTCATGCCAGGTGACATAAAATAAAAAATGTATCCACTCCCGACTTAAGCACATCAGAATTCCAGCGAGAAATTCTTTTTGAAAAAAGGTTGGACTTTGACTCTGCCAAAGAATATTATTGCTTCATTGTACTGAAATATTTGAGACTATTAGATATATTTGCCTGTACTGTGAATTTTGTAATGTAGCATAGCATGAGAAAGAATGTAACCTTTTTTTGTCTTAAAAAAAAACAGAGTAACAATGTTATTCAAGGCTTCTCTTTTGTTCTGCACCGAGCATCTAATTTCTCATGTGTGCTTATTTAATATTAATATTAAAATCAGTGGGATTGAAATTGGGCTTCAGCAGTAGCGCAAAACGGGGGCAATAGCAAATTGGCAGTCTGTTTTACACCCTGCCCAACTGTCTTTTCCATTGACTTTGAATTGAACTCCAACCGCTGCTGTGGCCTGAGAGGCTGTCCAAACACAGCAGCCAGTGGGCCTTCATCCCGAGGATCCACTGAAGACCAAA
This sequence comes from Heptranchias perlo, assembly GCF_035084215.1. NCBI lineage: Eukaryota > Metazoa > Chordata > Chondrichthyes > Hexanchiformes > Hexanchidae > Heptranchias > Heptranchias perlo. Next base: position 52,128,685 of record NC_090335.1, read on the forward strand.
AAAAAATGGTTTAATTTACTGCTAGGGACCGAAATTGTAACCCAGATCAAGAGCAGAGAGTGAGCAGATTGGCTGCCGATGGTCAGAATTTGGGATTTAAATATTAAACAGAGGTTCGAAATAATAACATCGAACAGCAAAGGTAAGTACAAGGAGAATGATGTGGATTCCACCAATCTGTAACACAGTGCATTGGAACAACATTGTGTTACCAGAATGTCAATTTATTTGATTTTGAATGCGTTGTAGGGCTTGATTGTCCTTTTGTATATATTTTGGAACAAATGTCTACTGTGGAAGTTAACTAAATTGGAGACAGTTACTGTAAAGACAGAGCAAATTCTATTCCTGGGTACTGCTGGGAAAAAATGGCCTTTAATTCCCTGTAGAGTGACTGCATTGCATGAAACTGATACCACTAGAATAAGATCGCCAGCATTTTAGACACATTGAAGGCAATTAAATCAACAAACATTTTATGCCAAAATAACATAGGTATTGTGATAAAGTAGAACCATAGAAGTTTACAATACAGAAGGAGGCCATTTGGCCCATTGGCCCCGATATTACCAGGGAGGTGGGATGGCAGCCGGGGCAGAGGGGGGCGGGTGGCGACTTGGCGCATGGGTATCCAGCCCAGTAAAATCCGTCCGTTCCCCATGCGACCGTGGGTAAATTGGAGCCACTTAACGTGGCTTCCTGGTTTCCTGTCGTAAACCTGCGCAGTGGGCGGACTGCGCACCCGCATCACAGGCTGTCAGCTGGAGGAGCTCTATTTAAAGGGGCAGTCCTCCAATGCTGTTCCTGGAGCAAACACCCAAAATTAAGAATGGAACAGCCCAGGGGAAAGGCTGCTCCTAGATTTAGTGATGCCTCACTCCAGGTGCTACTGGATGGGGTTAGGAGGAGGCGGGATATATTCTATCCGGCGGACGGGAGGAAGTGGCCTGCCTCTGCCACCAAGAAGGCCTGGCTCGAGGTGGCAGAGGAGGTCATCAGCAGCAGCAATGTCTCCCGCACCTGGATACAGTGCAGCGAGCGCTTCAATGACCTAACTAGGTCAGCCAAAGTGAGTACACTTGCTCGTTCTCCTACATTCCGTCTTCCACATCACTGCCCCCACCCCACAACTCATTCTGCACTGCCAACACTACTCTCACATCACTCGTCACACCCACTCAAACCTCATCCTCAACTTACCTGCGCATACTCACTACTTCACCTCCCCAGTACTCATCCCACCACTACCACTCAACCCAATCCTCATACAATGTCATGGCTCTGCCTCATACTCGCCCTCTGATACATCTCTTTCATGGTCAGCCGCACCCAAACCAATGCATTCAGCGGTTGGCCACATCGCCATCACTCACTCACGCCTCTCTACTTTCTCCCCTTATAGGAGAAGAGAGCCCAGAATCATGGGAGAGGGTGAGGACCGGAGGGGGGCCGCAACATCTAGTCGTCGTCACAGACGTGGAGCAGGAAGCTCTGGAACTGAGCCGCACCCTCGAGTGCCTGCACGTCGGGGACGCCGAGACTGGCACCCGACAAACGACTGGTGACAGAACTTTAACATTCAGCACTCACAATAGTAATTGATATTAACATGCCTTGCCATCTTCACCACCTCAACATCTGTCATCATACTTAATATTGTCTTCTGTTCTCTTACAGGGCCTTCACCAACTGCCGTGACGGTGGAGGGCAATTCCTCAGAGGACCTGCCTGCCTCTGAGGGGGCACCGTCACATCTGAGTGAGCCATCCACCAGCGCAGATACACGCACCTCGGTGGGTCCCCGTCCTCAGTTAGTTGAGGTCGCACATGGTGAGTCACCACACACGTGAGCACGAGCAGACACTGGTGGCAGGGGCAGCTGTGGAGAGTCCACATTGGTGGGAGCACTCTTCTCCAGGCTCTGCTCGGCTGAACACAGATGCTGAACCCTGGGGGCCATCCATGAAAAGGAGAATGATCGAGAGGCAGCAACACATTTGCGAGGTGCTGGAAGAGGTGCCACGCGCACTCTGCACAATCGCGCAGAGGATGGAGGAGTCCAACTCCTGCATGAGTGGAATGGTGGCACAGGTACAGGAGGGCATCTCTGAGATAGTGTCGTGGGTAAGTGCGGGAATGTCTGCAATGGAGGGAAGGCTAGCCTCCATGGAGCTTCAAGCATGGCTCACCAATGAGTCCATTGAGGCCCTGACAATGGCCGTTTGGACTCAGGGTGAACTGCCGCCTTAAACAGGCAGGCAGATACTCTGGCACTGGACTTACAAGGCTTCACACATGTCCTCCAAACTGTCATCCAGCTGAGTGGTAGGAGTGGTGTGGGCCTGGCTCAGGGGAAGGAAGATGCCAAAAGGGGACATGGAAGTGGGGACACCACTCAAAGCGCCCCCACATCTCACCTGTTGCCCCCCTCTCAACCAGTACCCGCAATGCTGCCTCTTCTCCAGGTGGCCACATCTGCCCCTGCACAGGTGCAAGTGGAGCAGTCTTTGGAGGGGCCCTCACGGGCACCGAAACCCAGAGGGTGTAGGCCCAAAGCATCTAATCGGTCAAGGCATGAACAAGAGCAACCTGCCACTACCTCTGCTGCAGCCATAGGGGATGCACCACGTAGGATTAGTCATAAGCGAAGGGCGAAGGTTTTGTGAGCACAAAGGGGATGCAAGGGTGTTTGACAGTTTGTCATGTTTTTTATTTATATTTGTTTTTTGTTAATCGCACATTAAATATTATTATTGTCACCAGTACTGCCACGTCTTGGCCATTCTTGACTGGCTTGTGTAATAAGACCCTTTCATGAGGTTCACCATGAATGCCCACACTTGATGCCACCCATTGGGTCACTCTACAATGGGTATATGTGTAGTTGCAGGACTATTTTGTGCAGGGGGCAGAGGGGGGCGCTGGTGTGGCCGCTGCCCCGGTGGTGAGGAGTGGACTCTTCACACTGTCTGTTAGGAGAACCATTCACATCTCCGTGACCCCCTTGCCTCACGAGCAACCAGGTGAGCCGCTGTTCTGCCCATGGGTTGCTCCTCCTCGTCCTAGTCCTCGTCCTCCTCGTTAATGTGGGTGGCAGATTTGGATGGGGCCTCCTCCAGCGGCACCCCTCTCTGTTGTGCCATGTTGTGCAGGGCACAACAGACGACTATAATGCGTCCCACTCTGTCTGGTGCATATTGAAGCGCTCCCCCAGAATGACCAAGGCACCTGAAGCGCATCTTGAGCAGCCCTATAGCATGCTCAATTGTAGACCTGGTAGCGATGTGGCTGTCGTTATATCAACGCTGTTGCTTGGTGGTGGGGTTCCTCAGAGGTGTCATGAGCCACGTGTGCAGGGGGTATCCCTTGTCCCCGAGGAGCCAGCCCCTGTGGGTGTTCGGTGCGTGGAAGAGGGCCAGGATGTTGGACTCCCGGAGGATGAAGGAATCGTGGCAGCTGCCAGGGTATCTGGCGCACACATGAAGGAATCTCTTGCGGTGGTCACAGATGAGCTGAGTGTTGATGGAGTGATAGCCCTTCCTGTTGATGAACAGTCCTGGCTCGTTTGGAGGTGCTCGTATTGCTATATGGGTGCAATTGATTACACCCTGCACCCGTGGGAAGCCAGCAACAGCGTGGAATCCCACTGCTCTCTCCGTCTGGTTGAGGTCATCCATGGAGAAGTTGACGTAGTGCGAGGCCCTGCGAAACAAGCCGTCGGTGACCTGCCTTATGCACTTGTGTGCAGACAATTGAGAGACCCCGGCGATGTCCCCGGTGGCACCCTGGAACGATCCGGAGGCGAAGAAGCTGAGTGTAGTGGTGACTTTGACAGCGACGTGTAAGGAGATGCTGCTCGGGCCAGCCGGGAGTAGCTCGGCATGAAGGAGGCTGCAGATGTCCGTGACTACCTGGCGACTGAGTCTGAGCGTCCATATGCACTGTTCCTCAGAGAGGTCCAGGAAGCTGAGCCTCGGTCTGTAGACCCTGTTGCGAGGGTAGTGCCTCCTGCAACATCGCTCTCTCTGTTGTTGCCCTCTGCTCTTGTGCAGGTGCCTGTGGCGCAGCATTGTGTTGTGGAGCTCCATGTGGCGGAGGTGGACGGCATGCCTGGCGAGGCTGGTGATGTTGCTCATCCTCGGATGAAGTGATGAATGCAGGCATGGTGCCCCCCATCCTGACGGAGTGAGTTTGAGGGGGTCTGAAAAGTAGGTAAATGTGTTTGCACAGCAGAGTTTAGGGTATAAATTAAAAATTTTGAGTGGAAATACACAGGTGTTGCAGCCAAAACTTTGTCTGAAGTGACTGCTGCAATAAATGAGGTTTTCCCCCCACCTGTCAAATAATCATATTTGCATCTCCCACTGGTTGCTGGCTGAAACACTTCTGCCACAACAGGGAGTGTTTCCCACAGCACGGGAAACACGCTGAGGATCCTTCAAAATTGCACCCCTGACAAGATCTCCACTCACTGAGGTCTGTCAAGTACCTCAACTATCTAACTAACTATGTAAATGATCATCCCGCCGGCTTTAATTGCCGGTGGGCGTCCCGCATTCAGGAGATGTGTGTGCACCCGAACGCATCACCGGGGAACCCGGAGGTCAGCGGGTTGGAGCTAGGCTCTGAACCTGCTCCGGGATTCCACCATTTTACGAGCCCCCTGCCCCCAACGCACCCGTTCCGCCATCCGAAAATCGGCCCCAATTGTGTCTGTGCTGGCTCTTTGCTAGAGCAATCTAAAACTAATTCCACTGGCCTGTTCACTCCCCACATCCTTGTATCTTCCTCTGCTTCAAATATTTTTCCATTTTTCTCTTAAAAGAAGCAGTGGTCTCCGCTCCATCAACTCCCTGTAGCAAAGCATTCCATGCTCCTACAACCTTCTGTATAAAGAAATTTCTCCTAACCTCTCTGCTCACTCTTTGATTATTTTAAATTGATGACCTACGTAGCTTTCAAATAAGCTAATGCGTTTCATTTGCAATTACTTGTTATCTGCTGCAAATCGATATTTACACATTATAGGCTATGGATGAGTAAAAAAATCTGTGATAATTTCAGTAAGAGACCAGGTTGGAGATTTTTTTATGCTGTTTAAATTTGGCACATGGTCAAAAGGGGTAATTCCAATGCTCTCTTGGCTGGCCTCCCATCTTCCACCCTCCATAAACTTGAGCTCATCCAAAACTCTGCTGCCCATATCTTAACTTGCAGCAAGTCACGTTCATCCATCACCCATATGCTTGCTGACCTACATTGGCTCCCAGTCCGGGAACGCAATTTTAAAAGTCTCATCCTTGTTTTCAAATCCCTCCATGGCCTTGCCCCTCCCTATATCCGTAACCTCCTCCAACCCTCCAATTCTTGCCTCTTGCTCATCCCCGCTTTTAATTGTTCCACCATTGGCGGCCGTGCCTTCAGCTGCCTAGGCCCTCAGCTCTGAATTTTTAAAAAATTCATTCATGGGATATGGGTGTCGCTGGCAAGGCCACCATTTATTGCCCATCCCTAATTGCCCTTGAGAAGGTGATGGTGAGCCGCCTTTTTGAACCGCTGCAGTCCATGTGGTGAAAGTTCTCCCACAGTGCTGTTAGGTAGGGAGTTCCAGGATTTTGACCCAGCGACGATAAAAGAATGGCGATATATTTCCAAGTCAGAATGGTGTGTGACTTGGAGGGGAACGTGCAGGTGGTGGTGTTCCCATGTGCCTGCTGCCCTTGTCCTTCTAGGTGGTAGAGGTCGCGGGTTTGGGAGGTGCTGTCGAAGAAGCCTTGGCGAGTTGCTGCAGTGCATCCTGTGGATGGTACACACTGCAGCCACGGTGCGCCAGTGGTGGAGGGAGTGAATGTTTAAGGTGGTGGATGGGGTGCCAATCAAGCGGGCTGCTTTGTCCTGGATGGTGTTGAGCTTCTTGTGTTGTTGGAGCTGCACTCATCCAGGCAAGTGGAGAGTATTCCATCACACTCCTGACTTGTGCCTTGTAGATGGTGGAAAGGCTTTGGGGAGTCAGGAGGTGAGTCACTCGCCGCAGAATACCCAGCCTCTGACCTGCTGTTGTAGCCACAGTATTTATGTGGCTGGTCCAGTTAAGTTTCTCGTCAATGGTGACCTCCAGGATGTTGATGGTGGGGGATTCGGCAATGGTAATGCCGTTGAATGTCAATGGGAGGTGGTTACACTTTCTCTTGATGTAGATGGACATTGCTTGACACTTGTCTGGTGCGAATGTTACTTGCCACATATGAGCGCAAGCCTGAATATTGTCCAAGTCTTGCTGCATGCGGGCACGGACTGCTTTATTGTCTGAGGGGTTGCGAATGGAACTGAACATTGCGCAATCATCAGTGAACATCCCCACTTCTGACCTTATGAAGGAGGGAAGATCATTGATGAAGCAGCTGAAGATGGTTGGGCGTAGGACACTGCCCTGAGGAATTCCTGAAACAATGTCCTGCGGCTGAGATGATTGACCTCCAACAACCACTACCACCTTCCTTTGTGCTAGTTATGACTCCAGCCACTGGAGAGTTTTCTCCCTGACTCTCATTGATTTCAATTTTACTAGGGCTCCTTGATGCCACACTCGGTCAAATGCTGCTTTGATGTTGAGGGCAGTCACTCTCACCTCACCTCACCTCTGGAATTTCCTCCCTAAACCTCTCTGTCTTTTTACCTCACTCTCTCCCTTTAAAACGCTCCTTAAAACCTACCTTTCGGCTCTCCTAATATCTGCTTATGTGGCTCGGTGTTGAATTTTGTTTGATAATCGCTCCCTTGAGGTGCTACATAAATGCAAGTTGTTGTCGTTGTAATAATAATTCTTAATGACATTCACACACTGTGACCAAGTTACATAGCGAAAGTAAGAGTCACAGGGACATCTGTCTCTCTTTCAAAGACTGTTCGGGATAAACGTTCTCTTGTGCCTCCTCCAATATATCAGCGTTCCTTCCCCCACTGGCCAGGCAACCACTTGAATTACAATAAGGTCATAGGCATGACATTAGGAAGTGATCTGAAATGAACTCAGCACATCGATCTTGAGGAATGGAGATGGGAGCTTCAGTGAAATAAAGTAATTGGTTTAAATTTCAATCAAAGGGATTTTCTAGCATTAATGACTGAAACAAGTAAAATTCACCTTTCTCCGCCCACTCATCCACTCTCTTTCTCCCCCTGCCCCCCACCCCAGCTCCACATTATGCTAATGTTCATTAATTCATTTTTAGGCAGTAACAACTCACATTTACATTGTGCCTTTTAATGCAGAAAAATGGCCCTAGAGACATCAGAGTTGTGAGAAAAGCAGATGCTGAGCCGAAGAAAGAGAAATATGTGGTGTATTCCAAAGATTAATGAAAGAGGTGGATTTTAAAGAGGAGAGGGAGGTGGTGAGGTGGAATGGATTAGGGAAACATTTCCAGAGAGTGGGACCTAAGTGGCCAAAGGTTTAGCATCGAATGGTGGGGTTAATGGGGAGGGAGTTCACGAGGCAGGAGTCAAATGAACAGAGAGCTCCAGGGGAGGGGTTGTAGGACTGTGGGAGGTTAGAGATGGGGAGGGGTGAGGCTATGGAGCAGTACTATACAATGGTGGACTATCCAATTGTGCCTTTCTAATGAGATTACAACACACTAATTTTTTTCACTAAAACGAATGAAGGGTGGAAAATATAGTCCATAGTAACTATGATTCTGAAATGAAAAATGCAGTCGATAACTCATAGGGAGAGTGGGTACATAGAATATTAATTGCAGTTGCAAATAGTACCACAGTGACATCACAAGGGTCTAATGGTCACCGATGATGGAATTATCAGGGTCCCTCATCATCTATTATTCTTTGTGTTATGTGTAAACTGGCATGATGATCACAATAAAGAGTAGGCGATAAAAACAGAAAATGCTGGAAATACTCAGCAAGTTAGGCAGCATATGTAGAGAAAGAAACAGAGTTAACGTTTCAGGTCAGTTCTGACGAAAGGTCATCGACCTGTTTTCTGATTTTATTTCAGATTTCCAGCCTCCGCAGTATTTTGATTTTGAAAGTGTAGGAGATGTTGGAAGGGATGACCAGAAGATTTGTACTGGTTCCTAAATGCAGTCTGTGAAGGTAAGCAGAAAGGGACACTGTTTTTCGAAACTAGAAATGTATTTTTTGCAGCGTGTATATTGCCTTTGGGTTGTCCAGAGGTTTGATTCATATTTTGGAATTTAAGGAAGAGATGTTGTCACCATTACATCAATCTCTTCAGTAAACAGAGCCATAATGACAACTCAGCTTCTCTGTCGAAACGCGAAGAGAATTACCATTCTATTACAAATGTTTTGGACTATTCTAGTGAACCACTCATTTAAATGTCCATATATTTACATTTACAATGATTAAAAAGCATGGATAAGTAAACCAGGGTTCCTTTTTAACTTAGAATCAAAGCAATGTAATTACATCTATCTCGTTCTTTTGAACTTTTAGAGGATAGGAAATAGAAAGAAAAGTTTTATAAATGGTTAGATTTGTACTGTTTACTTCAGCTGCTGTTTAATTTCATGAGTATGGATGCAATGTTTTTTTTTAATTTAAGGGTACAAATTCTTTGGTGCCCTTGATCCTGCCACTTTGACCTGCCGGTGACCCCGTTCCAAATCCCAGGGGATGAAGCCATTTAAATAAGAGGGGTGGGTGCCTGCAGTTATAGCTGTGCAACAGGCAGGCAGTAGGATCTTGGAGTGGCAGAGCGCCGCTCCAACAGGGGAACTAATGGGATCGGAAGGCAAAGGTCAGAAGAATTTTTTTTAAATCTCTTGCCAGAATGGCAAAGCCACTCTGCAATGGTAGCTGATCCCTCTGGAATTGAGTACTGCAGACTGTTCACTGGTAGGGTCTTCACTAGGCCTAGAATGTGTCCTATACATACTCCCAGCAGATATAGGTCCCAACAAACCTATCATAGGAACATGAGTAGGCCATTCAGCCCCTCGTGCCTGCTCCGACATTTGATAAGATCATGGCTGATCTGTGATCTAGCTCCATATACCTGCCTTTGGCCCATATCCCTTAATACCTTTGGTTGCCAAAAAGCTATCCATCTCACATTTAAATTTAGCAATTGAGCTAGTATCAATTGCCGTTTGCGGAAGAGAGTTCCAAACTTCTACCACCCTTTGTGTGTAGAAATGTTTTCTAATCTCACTCCTGAAAGGTCTGGCTCTAATTTTTAGACTGTGCCCCCTACTCCTAGAATCCCCAACCAGTGGAAATAGTTTCTCTCTATCCACCCTATCCGTTCCCCTTAATATCTTATAAACTTCGATCAGATCACCCCTTAACCTTCGAAACTCTAGAGAATACAACCCCAATTTGTGTAATCTCTCCTCGTAACTTAACCCTTGAAGTCCGGGTATCATTCTAGTAAACCTACGCTGCACTCCCTCCAAGGCCAATATGTCCTTCCGAAGGTGCGGTGCCCAGAACTGCTCATAGTACTCCAGGTGTGGTCTAACCAGGGTTTTTTATAGCTGCAGCATAACTTCTGCCCCCTTGTACTCCAGTCCTCTAGATATAAAGGCCAGCATTCCATTAGCCTTATTGATTATTTTCTGCACCTGTTCATGACACTTCAATGATCTACGTACCTGAACCCCTAGGTCCCTTTGGACATCCACTGTTTTTAACTTTTTACCATTTAGAAAGTATCCTGTTCTATCCTTTTTTGATCCAAAGTGGATGACCTCACATTTGTCTACATTGAATTCCATCTGCCACAGTTTTGCCCATTCACCTAATCTATCAATATCCCTTTGTAATTTTATGTTTTCATCTACACTGCTTACAATGCCACCAATCTATGTGTCATCAGCATGTTTCTGGCAAAATTCCTGGGGTAAGTCGGAAATGTCCACGAACATACACACAAAGTGCTTCCACATTGTAAGTGGGGCATGCAGAAGAAGTACCCATGGACTCCCGAGCACAATTTGCTGGGTATGCTTATAGGGCAAGAATCCTGTTTTCTGACAGAGGGAGATAGAAGAGCAAATATGTTGGCAAATTTCTGAAGTGCAAAGACAATAGGGCAGTAATAGTAGATGATTTCAACTACCCGAATATTAACTGGGATAGAATCAATGCAAAAGGCATAGAGGGCGCAGAATTCTTAAAATGCATTCAGTAGAACTTTTTTGGCCATTTTGTAGCAAGCCTATCAAGAGAGGGGGCAGTTCTAGACTTAGTTTTAGGGAATGAAGCTGGGCAGGTGGGAGGAATATCAGTGGGAGAGCATTTTAGTGATAGTGATCATAATTCAGTTAGATTTAGCGTAGTTATGGAAAAGGACAAAGATGAACCAGGAGTAAAAGTTTTCAATTGGGGAAAGGTCAATTTTACTAAGCTGAGAAGTGATTTAGCAAAAGTGGACTGGAAACAGCTACTTGAAGGTAAATCAGTTTCAGAGCAGTGGAAGGCATTCAAGGAGAAGATGGTGAGGGTTCATAGCAAATATGTTCCCACAAAGAAAAAGGGTGGGACTCCCAAATCTAGAGCCCGCTGGATGTCAAGGAGCACAGAGGGTAGGATAAGGCAAAAAAAGGAAGCTTATGTCAGATACTGAGAGTTCAATTCTGCAGAAAGCCTAGAGGAGTATAGAAAGTGCAGGGGTGAAAGTAAAAAGGAAATTAGGGAAAGCAAAGAGAGGGCATGAAAAAATATTGGCAAGTAAAATCAAGGAAAACCCAAAGATGTTTTATAAATACATAAAGAGCAAGAGAATAACTAAGGAAAGAGTAGGGCCTATTGGAGACCAAAAAGGTAACCTGTGTGTGGAGGCGGAAGACGTGGGGATGGTTCTTAATGAATACTTTGCGTCTGTCTTCACAAAAGAGGGGGATGATGCAGACTTTGTAGTTAAGGAGGAGGAATGTGAAATATTGGATGGGATAAACATAGAGAGGAAATATTAAGGAGTTTAGCATCTTTGAAAATAGATATATCGCCAGGCCTGGATGAAATGTATCTCAGGCTGTTAAGAGAAGCAAGGGAGGAAATAGTGGAGGCTCTGACTATCATTTTCTAATCCTCTCTGACTACATGCGTGGTGCTGGAGGACTGCCAATGTTGTACCGTTGTTTAAAAAGGGAGAAAGAGACCAAGTAATTACAGGCCAGTCAGCCTAACCTCGGTGGTGAGCAAATTATTGGAAAAAATTCTGAGGGACAGTATTAATTGTCATTTAGAAAGGCACAGATTAATCCAGGACAGTCAGCAGAGATTTGTTAAAGGAAGGTCTTGTCTGACTAACTTGATTGAATTTTTTGAGGCGGTAACAAGGAGGGTCACTGAGGGTAGCGTGATTGATGTAGTCTATATGGATTTTAGCAAGCTTTTGACAAAGTCCCACATGGCAGACTGATCAGAAATGTAAAAGCCCATGGGATTCAAGGGTTAGTGTCCAAAATTGGCTCAGTGGCAGGAAGCAAAGGGTAATGGTCGATGGGTGTTTTTGTGACTGGAAGGCTATTTCCAGTGGGGTTCCACAGGTCTTAGTGCTAAGTCCCTTGGTTTTTGTGGTATATATCAATGGTTTAGACTGAATTGCAGGGGGCATGATTAAGAAGTTTGCAGATGATACAAAAATTGGCCATGTGGTTGATAGTGAGGAAGAAAGCTGTAGACTGCAGGAAGATATCAATGGACTGGTCAGGTGGGCAGAAAAGTGGCAAATGGAATTCAATCCGGAGAAGTGTGAAGTAATACATTTGGGGAGGGCAAACAAGGCAAGGGAATACACAATAAATAGTAGGATACTGAGAAGTGTAGAGGAACAGAGAGACCTTGGAGTGCATGTCTACAGATCCCTGTAGGTAGCAGGACAGGTAGATAAGGTGGTTAAGAAGGCTTACGGGATACTTTCCTTTATTAGCTGAGGCACTGAATATAAGAGCAGGGAGGTTATGCTAGAACTGTATGAAACACTAGTTTGGCCATAACTTGAGCACTGCGTACAGTTCTGGTCACCACATTACAGGAAAGATGTGATTGCATTAGAGGGGGTACAGAGGAGATTTACGAGGATGTTGCCAGGACTGGAGAATTTTAGCTATGAGGAAAGATTGGATAGGCTGGGATTATTTTCTTTGGAACAGAGGAAACTGAGGGGAGATCTAATTGAGGTGTATAAAATTATGAGGGGCCTAGATAGGTCCTTCCTATCCACTCTATTTCCCTTGGCAGAGAGATCAATAGCCAAGGGGCATAGATTTAAAGCAATTGGTAGAAGGATTAGAGGGGAGTTGAGGAGAAATGTTTTCATCCAGAGAGTGCTGGGGGGTCTGGAACTCACTGCCTGAAAGAGTGGTAGAGGCAGAAACCCTCATCGTAGTACTTGGATATGCACTTGAAGTGCCATAACCTACAAGGCTACGGACCAAGAGCTGAAAAGTGGGATTAGGCTGGATAGCTCTTTTTTGGCTGGCACAGACATGATGGGCTGAATGGCCTCCTGTGCCGTAAATTTCTATGGTGACAACCATCCTCCCCTCCTCCCGCCCCTCCCCCCCACCCAACCCCCGGTATTACCCCAAAACCATCAAAAAAAAAATCCACAATTTCTGGAGTTTCATGTTTTGAAAGTGATTTAAAAATATAAAATTTATATATTCAAAAGACTAGCAGATCACCCGTGGTGCTGTTAATGATGAGTCAGACATTATATGGTTACAAGGAAATTGGGGGTTGCTGGGTGTGGGAGTGCATACCTGCGCTTAAAGATTTTTATGTGATCTCCTCAGAAACTGATTCCTGGAAAATAGATAAATGGTGTTTTCCTTATTGATGGCAAGTAGATAGATAGTTACATATAGATAAATAAATATAATTGTTATATAAATGAGTAAATCTCTGCATTGTAATATGGGGGAGCAGTTCTTTACCTTTACTGTCCATCTGTTTAGGACATATGTTTCACAGAGAATATCAAGAAATATAAACTTAAAAACAATGAAACTACTTTGCATCTTTCCTTCACCAAATATCCCTGCAAGAGTACTTATTGTTGCCAAATATGCATGTTTAAATCAAAGCTTTCATTCTAAATCCCCCTACAAACTTGAATTTTCCTATTCTGTGACCACCAAGGCCAGAAATGTCCCCAGTCCCACCTCCTCTTACGCTGATTGTTCATTTTTGGGGCAGACTTTAGCTCCGCTCCCAACAGACCAACTTGGAACTCTGCTTTAAGGCTGGGTTGAGCATTTCTGAGTCCTGGCCTAATTTGCAGCCCTTCTGGTGGATTCCTGCCAAAGTAATATCAGAAGGGCTGTGGATTTTCAGGGCCAATTTCTCTTATTCTGTGGTGATAAGTGATATCTTCCTTAAACAGATGATCTGGTCATTTATCACATTGCTGTTTGTAGGACCTTACTGTGTGCAAATTGGCTGTTGTGTTTCCTACATTACAGCAGTGACTACACTTCAAAAAGTACTTCATTGGCTGTAAAGTGCTTTGGGACATCCTGAGGTTGTGAAAAGCACTATATAAATGCAAGTCTTTCTGTCTTTCATTACTGAAAACCAAAACCAGCTTGCTATTGCAATATCAAACAACTGTTACTTAGTGCCACCTACTGGCACTTGTAGGAATAACTGTGATTTTGGTAAAAATGCAAGGGTTAACTCAGCGCTCTCAGCAGGGAAGCCTTGCTTGAAGGGAACATGGGTAAGAAGTAGGGGTATAACATTGTAAACCTGATTCTGTGACCTGTTCTCCCTGCAAGAGCTGCTCCCTACTGGGAATATGATATTGTGGAATTAGCTCTTTATTTTACAGTCAAATTTACCTACCATTTTAAATATCACAAAAAATAAAATAAATGCATCTCAGTATGGATCTTTTGCACCATGAAGAGGTATGATTTATTTAACTGAAAGTAAAGATAGTTACAGTTCTTTGAGGATGTAACTGGTAGAATAGATAAGGGGGAACCAGTGGATGTGGTGTATTTGGATTTTCAGAAGGCTTTCGATAAGGTCCCACACAGGAGGTTGGTGAACAAAGTTAGAGCACATGGAATTGGGAGTAATATACTGGCACGATTGAGAATTGGTTAACAGACAGAATACTGAGAGTAGGAATAAATGGGTCATTTTCAAGTTGGCAGACTGTGACTAGTGGGGTACTGCAGGGATCGGTGCTTGGGCCCCAGCTATTCACAATCTATATCAATGATTTGGATGAGGGGACCAAATGTAATATTTCCAAGTTTGCTGATGACACAAATCTGGGTGGGAATGTGAGTTGTGAGGAGGATGCAAAGAGGCTTCAAGGGGATATAGATAGGCTAAGTGAGTGGGCAAGAACATGGCAGATGGAATATAATGTGGAAAAATGTGATGTTATCAACTTTGGTAGGAAAAACAGAAATGCAGAGTATTTTTTTAAATGGTATGATATTGGGAAATGTTGATGTTCAAAGGGACCTGGGTGTTCTTGTACATGAGTCACTGAAAGCTAACATGCAGGTGCAGCAAGCAATTAGGAAGGCAAATGCTATGTTGGCCTTTATTACAAGAGGATTTGAGTACAGGAGTAAAGATTTCTTGCTGCAATTATATAGGGCCTTGGTGAGCCCACACCTGGAGTATTCTGTATAATTTTGATCTCCTTACCTAAGAAAGGATAGACTTGCCATAGAAGAAGTGCAACGAAGGTTCACCAGACTGATTCCTGGGATGGCGAGATTGTTGTATGAGGAGAGACTGTGTAGACTAGGCCTGTATGCTCTAGAGTTTAGACGAATGAGAGGTGATCTCATTGAAACGTACAAAATTCTTACAGGGCTCGACAGGGTAGATGCAAGGAGGATGTTTCCCCTGGCTGGGGAATCTAGAACCAGGGGTCACAGTCTCAGAATAAAGGGTAGGCCATTTAGGAATGAGATGAGGAGAAATTTCTTCACTCAGAGGGTGGTGAATCTTTGGAATTCTCTACCCCAGAGGGCTGAGGAGGCTCAGTCATTGAGTACATTCAAAACAGTGATCGATAGATTTTTATATATTAAAGGCATCAAGGGATATGGGGATGGTGCAGCAAAATGGCGTTGAGGTAGAAGATCACCCATGATCTTGTTGAATGGCGGAGGAAGCTCGAGGGGCCGGATGGCCTACCCCTGCTCTTATTTCTTATGTTCTTATGTAACATTCCTTTCATCAGAACTGAGATAGGACTGACCTAAAGATGGGAGGAGAGAACAACAGGCCACAAGTCAAATATGCTGAATACAAGGGTAAAAAAGTTCATAGTTTCAGTAGCTTTTTTAAAAGGCTAAAAGGAGGTGAAAAGTACATATGATTTATTGCCATCGCAGTCAGGATGTGAAAAGCTGTTAGAAAGACAAAGGGAAAGTGAAATGTGAATGGGAGAACAAACAAGAAAATGGCAGAAACACCTAGTCCACAATTTTAGTCCCGTTAATGCCTCTTAAACATGTGCAACTGGGACGTTGGGGAGTGGAAATGTGGGCGAAGGTCTGCTTTGCCGAATCTCCACCCACAAGGTGAATATGGCAAATTTCTGTTGGTGAAAACAAACGGTGCAAGAAGCTTCAATGTAATGCAATAGAAATTAAGCCATTTTCTCATCTTCATGCCACAAGTACTTGTTTCTTCATTTAGCCCATGCCCATGGTTGGCCAGATTTGTTTCCGTATCTTTTATCCCCCTTTCCTTCAACCACATATCTGATCTATTCTGCTTCAATCCGTAATCTGATACTGTATTCCACTGCCTCACAATCCTTTATGTAAAAAAAGTTACCCCTAGATCTTCCATCCAGTTTAGTTTCTATCTATTCTGTCACATCCCTTCATAATTTCAAACCCCTCTGTCAAATCATTCTCAGAAAAATAGCCCCAATTTTTCAAATCTTTCTTTTTTATTTGTATTTCCACACCTGGGCACTCAGCCAGTTCACCCTTGCAGGAAGGCGGAGGGAGAGGTGGGGCATGGAATACTGCCGCCCAAAATGTGTTCACCCAGCCCTGATTTTGCATCCAGAAATCTGGAGCAACAACTATCAATTTCTTCCCCAGTATGCCTTATTGCCTGCATCTCACTAAAGGCAGTAATCCTGGAATTGTCTGTCTTCATAACCATTTTCCAACACTTGCTGCAATGCCATTCTCCAAAACACCCTTTTCCTGCCCAACAGGAAGTGCAACTACAACTTTAAAGTGTTGCACCTGCACTTTTAAGGCACTGTGTTGGAAATCGTCACCCCTCCCACACTCCACCCCCACCCCCCCACCCTGCCCCCCCCCACCCCCACCCCAACCCCAGATCTCTATGCTGTCTTATGCAAAGTGTGCTGGGAATGGAGCACCAATATGCTAATGAGGGGACTTTGCTAAATATCCTGGGGACCTTTTACTGTGCTTGCTGGTGCAAGGTATGCAGCGCAAAATTCCTCTGTGCTGGGAGCATAATTTCAGGCCCAGAAGGAGCACTTAATGGGAAACGGAGCTGCCTTGAAGTGTACCCTGCTTTATAACGGGCAATCATGGGAAGCTTACAAGTACTGTAAGAAGGCATGAGTGGGATAACGCTATACATGCCAAGCATACTCAATACATAGCATTCAAAGTTATGGTAGGCTTTTCTACCTTAGCATGTTTGGGAAGTCATCAAACTTTTTACAGCGCTGAGGCCAGGTCTGCTAAATAGTGCGGTCGATATTCATATGCATCGCAACCTCCAGCCAGGCAGCCTGAGCCCCTCTTCCTGCCACCTAATGACTGCAGGAAAGCGGAATTCCCTACTCTGGTGCATTTGCTGCTGTAATTTTTCTACTGCCACATCAGTGAATTGGGGCACATGCACCTTAAACTCACACCACAATGGAGTGTGCACACAAGAATTCTGTGAAGGTATGAAGTTGCTAAAGTCACATGTTCAGACCTAAAGGCCACAGACAGTCCAGGATGAAATTGAGATTCACGAGGTATTTCTTGTTCTTGCCTCCCATCTTTCTTTTGGTAAGACCTATTAAAGGGAACACTTGTCTTCCTTTTCCAGTTCTGATGAAGGGTCTTCACTCAAAATCTTAATCTGTTCTCTTTTCAGATGTTGATGGACCAGCTGTGCATTTCCAACATTTTCTGCTTTTATTTCAAATTTTTAGCATTTACAGATTTTTCTTTTTGGTTCTGACGTTAGTAACAATTATTCAAATCTACAGATGTTACATTGCATATATTTGCATAACATAAGGTGTTAACAAATGCAACATCACACTCTGGTGGAAATAGATGTGGTAAAGTTGCAAACTGAGTTGAAGATTAAATAAAGCTAAGGACCAAATTTGAGTTTATTATGAGCAAACAGTTAGGAAATATATAAAGAGGTGTTCTTCAGTAATAAATCCACACCACCAGCTCCAGACTGCCTACACATTCGTATACCTCTTTTTTTTATAACATCCAGGGTTAAATCATACACAGTTATTGGTTTAGAGGATTAATGATTAAAAACAAACATGTTATTGAGCATATTGCACAAGATATGCAGATTTAATGACTCTACTGGACCTCTGTTCTTTTGTGGATCACATCTAAGAATGTTCTAGTGTAATGAAGAACCTTAATTGCTCCATGTTGGAGTATAGACTGGTTTACCTTGCACTGTATATAATATTTGCCGAATATATTTTAAAATTCATAATTTGTATTAAAATGATTTATTGATGCAGTAACTACAAGCTACAGCACTAGATAAGTGGCTGCAAGATTGAGTCAAGTCACGATCTTGACTGATATCGATACTTAAGATTCCCCTAAAATGCCAACCTTTGCCATTCTTGGCCAGGCCAAGGGGAAGGGAAGGAGCTGGTAAAAAGATGTTCAGTTTATATTTCTCACGCACTCAAGCCAATCAACTCCTCCAAAGATGTCACTCTATGGCCCCTCAGAGATCAATCAGGAAGTGATATCCTTGGAAAGGTCAATTGGTTGGAGTGTCCAATCCTCATGATTGTGTGGAGAATAGATGGGTGGAGGTAATTTGAGGAGAAATTGGAGGGAAAATTAGATAAATGAAGATTAACGATAATCTTAATTCACAGATTGAAAAGCTTGATTTTAAAACATGTACAACGGTGAAGCTACACTAAAACTGTATACATGTATGTCCTCTTGTCAGCGTATTCTAATAGTATGTCCACTACAGTTGGTTACCTGAATCTGCTAGCTGAAACTTGCTTAAGAAATATGGTCCATATTATTACTTTATTTTATAACAAATTCTAACAAACTTTCACATTCATTGTAACTGAACAAATTCAGGATTCTTCCTTGTTCATAATCTACCAATAAGCTTTCACAGTAAAAGATGTTGGATTATGTTTTTTTTTCCCTAGAAAGGAACATTTGGAGTATTTAAACATACTGTCGTCTTTTGGTAACAAAAATCTTGTCTGGTAGCTTTGTTCTTGAAGCAACGGATGTAGAGACACTCACTCTGCTTTCACAGACAGTCACCAAACTGGTGGTAAAATAAGCTGTTATCTATGACTATATCATTGATACAGCGGGGTGGCCTCGCACTAAAAAGGAAAGAAAATTATCGTTCGAGTGGGTAACAACTTGGATAATATTGTTCACTATAAGTTCATAGCTGTTCACAGTATCACCACAACATAACAAAAGTTGCTCTTTATTTATTCGTTCATGGGATGTGGGCGTCGCTGGCAAGACCAGCATTTATTGCCCTTGAGAAAGTGGTGGTGAGCCGCCTTCTTGAACCGCTGCAGTCCGTGTGGTGAAGGTTCTCCCACAGTGCTGTTAGGTAGGGAGTTCCAGGATTTTGACCCAGCGATGATGAAGGAACGGCGATATATTTCCAAGTCGGGATGGTGTGTGACTTGGAGGGGAACGTGCAGGTGGTGTGGTTCCCATGCGCCTGCTGCTCTCGTCCTGCTAGGTGGTAGAGGTCGGGGGTTTGGGAGGTGCTGTCGAAGAAGCCTTGGCGAGTTGCTGCAGTGCATCCTGTGGATGGTACACACTGCAGCCATGGTGCACCAGTGGTGAAGGCAGTGAATGTTTAGGGTGGTGGATGGGGTGCCAATCAAGCGGGCTGCTTTGTCCTGGATGGTGTCGAGCTTCTTGAGTGTTGTTGGAGCTACACTCATCCAGGCAAGTGGACAGTATTCCATCACAATCCTGACTCGTGCCTTGCAGATGGTGGAAAGGCTTTGGGGAGTCAGGAGGTGAGTCACTCGCCGCAGAATACCCAGCCTCTGACCTGCTCTTGTAGCCACAGTATTTATATGGCTGGTCCAGTTAAGTTTCTGGTCGATGGTGACCCCCAGGATGTTGATGTTGGGGGATTCGGCGATGGTAATGCTTTTGAATGTCAAGAGGAGGTGGTTAGACTCTCTCTTGTTGGAGATGGTTATTGCCTGGCACTTGTCTGGCGCAAATGTTACTTGCCACTTATGAGCCCAAGCCTGGATGTTGTCCAGGTCTTGCTGCATGCGGGCTCGGACTGCTTCATTATTTGAGGGGTTGCGAATGGAACCGAACACTGTGCAATCATCAGCGAACATCCCCATTTCTGACCTTATGATGGAGGGAAGGTCATTGATGAAACAGCTGAAGATGGTTGGGCCTAGGACACTGCCCTGAGGAACTCCTGCAGCAATGTCCTGGGGCTGAGATGATTGGCCTCCAACAACCACTACCATCTTCCTTTGTGCTAGGTATGACTCCAGCCACTGGAGAGTTTTCCCCCTGATTCCCATTGACATCAATTTTACTAGGGCTCCTTGGTGCCACACTCGGTCAAATGCTGCCTTGATGTCAAGGGCAGTCACTCTCACCTCATCTCTGGAATTCAGCTCTTTTGTCCATGTTTGGACCAAGGCTGTAATGAGGTCTGGAGCCGATTGGTCCTAGCGGAACCCAAACTGAGCATCAGTGAGCAGGTTATTGGTGAGTAAGTGCCACTTGATAGCACTGTCGATGACACCTTCCATCACTTTGCTGATGATTGAGAGTAGACTGATGGGATGGTAATTGGTCGGATTGGAGTTGTCCTGCTTTTTGTGGACAAGACATACCTGGGCAATTTTCCACGTTGTCGGGTAGATGCCAGTGTTGTAGCTGTACTGGAACAGCTTGGCGAGAGGCGCAGCTAGTTCTGGAGCACAATTCTTCAGCACTACAGCAGGGATGTTGTCGGGGCCTATAGCCTGTGCTGTATCCAGTGCACTCAGCCGTTTCTTGATATCACGTGGAGTGAATCGAATGTGCTGAAGACTGGCTTCTGTGATGGTGGGGATATCGTGAGGAGGCCGAGAAGGATCATCCACTCGGCACTTCTGGCTGAAGATGGTTGCAAACGCTTCAGCCTTGTCTCTTGCACTCACGTGCTGAACTCCGCCATTATTGAGGATGGGGATGTTCACAGAGCCTCCTCCTCCCGTTACTTGTTTAATTGTCCACCACCGTTCACGACTGGATGTGGCAGGACTGCAGAGCTTTGATCTGATGCGTTGCTTGTGGAATCGCTTAGCTCTGTATATAGCATGTTGCTTCTGCTGTTTAGCATGCATGCAGTCCTGAGTTGTAGCTTCACCAGGTTGGCACCTCATTTTTAGGTACGCCTGGTGCTGCTCCTGGCATGCTTTTCTATACTCTTCATTGAACCAGGGTTGATCCCCTGGCTTGTTGGTAATGGTAGAGTGAGGAATATGCTGGGCCATGAGGTTACAGATTGTGCTAGAATACAATTCTGCTGCTGCTGATGGCCCACAGCGCCTCATGGATGCCCAGTTTTGAGCTGTCAGATCTGTTCTGAATCTATCCCATTTAGCACGGAGATAGTGCCACTTTGTGGATACGAACGTCAGAGGAGGAAAGGACTGGGCTTTCAAAATAATACCCCCCCCTCAGTCAAACAGACTACTGATTTTCCCTTATTAAGTATGGTCACTTGGTTGAGAGCTGCTGATGCATGTGGAGCCATGCCCCAGGATAAGTCAGCTCATTTAGGAAAAGAGGCAAGAAAGAGAAGAAACTTGAGGGAAACAGTCACATTATGATAGTACCTTAACTAGCAACAGGGAAAACTATTTACCTGTCATTCAAAGGGAGCTCTCTAATGCGTAATTTCCCAATTTGAATCTCAGATCTTTTCCAATGCCAACTGGACAACAGTTTAATAGTGACAGCATTAATGTTCCCAAAGCTGGCATCGTGCGATATTACTTTTTTCATTGTTCTTTCACTTGATTGCTTATTAGGTCTATAAGGAAAACATAAATTGAGAGATTTAATAATATAAAAAAAGAATGTTCCAACTCTAATTATTTTCCCAATCTTCCTTCAATAAGAAATTTCCTCGAGTGTTTTCCCGATTGGCTGCTGTAACTTTGGCAGAAGATTGGCAGAAACCCTGGATATACCACTGCCAGGAATTTCCTCGGAGCACCTTCTGCTCCATCACCGTAACTTGACCAGAAGTGTGGCGGAAACCCTGTTTACACGCATAAAGCCAAATGAAACACTTACGTTGTTAGTTGCAGATTTGACATCATGGTGTAGTTGCTGCTCAGGAATTTTATTTCAACACGCTGGGCACGAGTTTCTGGCTGTTTTAAAAATATTTCTACTAGAAAATGTTTTGCTGGTTGGAGAAAAAGCAAAAAATGAATTAATCAGACACCTGTAGATGAATTTTCTTTTGATTTATTGCCATTTTTGCACACGTACTGAGGTGGACACCGCACTGAAGAGGCCATTTTGATTTCTACAGTTGAAAGTTGTTTCTACTTTGGCTTCATATCAATTTTAGTTGTTTGGTACTTTGGGGGGTCTGTCAGGACTTTTACTGTGCTGTTTAGTCAGTTTTGCAGAAAGTTCACTTTTGCACTGAGGACATGGATTTCCCAATGAGAATCCCTCTGTTCCTATGTTACGAAGAGGAGGCAGGATGAGGCTCGATTGGAGGCATTTAGAGTGAGACATCACAGAAGGGGTCTACTCCCTGCACACAGATACCAATTCACCTGGGTTTTCAGAGCAAGAAGGTCTTCATTACTTCAGAAAGCAGTACTTCCCCAAAGAGGCTATTGGGGAGATTTGTCAACTGCTGCCTGAAGACTAGCAGCCCACTTCCACCAGGAGAATAACATTGTCTGTGTCAGTCAACTTCACCGTTGCCTTGAATTTCTTTGTAACTAGATCCTACCAGGCAGCATCTGGTGACCTTAAGTCAAGCAGCAGTACACCATTGCATCAAGAAGGTGACTGATGCTCTATAAAAGGGCTGTAAAATCCATTTATTTCCCAATGGAATGAGGGAAACAAAAAAAGAGCTATGCAGTTTTTCAATCTAGCAGGGTTCTCACAGGTGCAAGGGATAAGTGACAGAATGCATGTGTGCAGAAAGCCCCCTATAAACTATGAACATGAAAGGCTTACATTTGATTAATGTGCAGCTAGTATGCAATACCGGTCACCTTATCCTGTATGTGAATGCACAATACAGAGGAAGCTGCCATGACAGTTTCATCATGTGACTACTTACCATATCAGTGCTCATAACGCAGAGTCATGTATGAGGATGGTTGATTGGTGATCAGGGCTATCCCCTGCAGTTATAGTTTACAATGTCGGTAAGGTTTCCACAGACAAATATAATGAGGCCCCTGTCACTATAAGAAGTCTGCTGGAGCAGTCTATAGACATTCTCGAGTCTCATTTTAGGTGCCTCGATTAAATTTGGTGGAGCCCTGCAATACAGCCCAGCACAAGTCTCCAGAATCATTGTAGCTTGCTGCATTCTACATAACATTAAATGAAGAAAGGCTTGCACCTGCAAGGAAGATGAAGGGGCACTTACCTCCCCACAGCATGAGCAGGGTGCACAGGAAGAGGAGGATGTGGAAAAGAATAGCTAGCAGTCAAAGAATGGAGGATACAACTTATAGCCCAGTGCTTTCAATAACTTAAAGTACCTTCACATCCACCTGTTCTCTCCTCACATCCTCACAAAATCACTCCCTGTCAAAAACCTGCCAATGTGCTTCATATGATAGATGTTTATGTTTTCCTGCCATCATCCAACTCCCAAAAGTTGCAATCATACACAGAAATGAACTCAGAACTCTATGTGGTCAAGCTGCGTTTTCAGAATAACATTCACTCAAAGGTGCTAGAAAATCCATTCATCTATCCACAACCATTTCTTAAAACTGTGTATATCCTTTGTGCCAGCTAATTACCTGCTCTTGTTCCTAGTCCACTACATCTATGAGATGCTCCCTGAGTGAGACATGTTTGAGTGATGGGTGGCTGGGAACGTTCCTCTGGAGCCTTAGAGGCCTGAGGTGCTGTTTGTCTCAGGGAAGCAGCTGTTCCAGAGGGACCGGCTTCCGGCAGCCTTTTTCTCGCAGTATCAAGGGGTGCTGGGCTCTGAAGCTCCTTCATGTATACACAGTGGAGGGGGCCTTATGGACACAGGCTCATTGCCACTCTCCACAGAGGCAGCAAAACCTGTGACCACTCCTTGCAGTGCATTGGTACAGGGTTCAGGCTCAGAGCAGCTATTGGTCGGTGTCATCACAAATCGAACAGTGTCAAGCAGGTGATGGAAGCCTTGTCAAAGTGCCCTGTTCAAAACGCCTATTGAAGCAGTAGTAGCTGTATGGTAGAGTGACTGCAGCTAGTTAAAGGGGGACATCACTTTATCAGCAGCAGGGGGTACAACTGCTGGAGTGGCTGAAGGAGTAGCAGCCTCAGGGGGGATGGGTTTAGCAGCAGGAAGGGCACCCAGATTCACAGATGCATCCATGGAGATGTTACTGGCTGAAGTTAGGGGGAGAAGGGGCTCATCTATTGGACACTGAGAGCAGGAAGCCCCTTAAGAGGGTGGTTCAGGCTGCATGGAGGGAGGTTACAGAAGCAGTCAGTGCAACTTCTACCACCACTAGGAGGGAAGGACCATGTATACTTTGGTGTCCTACTTAGGAGAATGTTGTGATGCCTGAACCAATCTTAGAGACCAGTTGTGATCTCTGATCTTCCTCTGCACTTGAACCAATGTCCATTGGTAATTGCTATGTACACTGACATGGGTTGACACCTCCTCCTTTATACGTTGGATGACTTTTCTATGTGGCCTTGGGTGCCAAAGATATCTATCCTCCTGGAACGTACTAACTCTAACAGGACCAAATGCTGGCATCTGGGAACCTTGGAGCTCTTGGTACTGCTTCTTCAGCCTGTTCCAATATAAATCACGCCTCCACAAAGCATACATCCCATTAAGACCTAGCTGCAGGCTTTTAAAGTCTGCAGCATGCTGGATTCCCAATCCACGAGTGAGTTTCCAATATAGGCACTGCACCCACTGGGAGCTCACTCATCTGTTAAATGAAGACTTGAATATTGCACTCAGAAAATACTCTTTTTCTAATATAACCATCCAGCTAAGAAAGAAGCACTGCAAGCATCCTTCTGAAGGAAACCTGATTAATATACCTCTCACAACATGATACATCAAAGTGTCTCATCGTACACAGTTCAGAAAACACTATCACTTCTGTTCTGATGCCGGAAATAGACAGGCACTGAAAATGCCAGCAAGACCACAGATTGAAAGTAATCTATAAGACAATAAAACATAATAAATATCTGTAATTTAATTTAATGCATTGCAAGTAAAAACATAATCAGATTACACACATCTAATTGTGACCCCTAACTCAGCTGCAGAACCATTACATTCGGTAATAAAACGGTCTCTGTGTTTACAGGAAATAAAGCATATTGTGAGATCATTGCAAAGCCACCCCTTCTAGCATCCTCCAAACAAAAACTAATAAAACTAACCAAAGTAACACAAAAATAGGAACCAGGGAAAATAACCTTTGTTTCTTGTCTGAGGTTCTTTATTGAAAGATCCTGATCTCAGCTATTCCATTGGAGTTAAGCACAAGTTAGTCTCTACCCCACAGGGAGGGGTGGGAAAAAAGGAAAGGCAAGTCACCTTTGGTACTCTTGCATACCCCCCGGAGACACTGATAAAGATACGAGGATATCTTCTGCTCAGTTTCTTGGCAAAGAATGGTGCATGGAACATGTATGTGTGGTTGTTTATAAGACCTAAAAAAAAGTAAGCAAATATAAATCTAAATATTATTAAAATTGGTACGTATGGGTCACTTGTCAACATTCCTCTTGCCTCTCTGCCCTCTAATCCCAATTAGAGTTTATCTTCACTCCCTGTGTGCAATGCCACAGATCAACCAGTAACAAAGAAAATATGATATCAGTTAATCTAAAGCAGTGGTTTTCAGTAATAATATTGTACATAAGGAACAGTCCCAAAGAAGACGAGTCTGCTGAGGGCTCCATTTCCCACAATACAACAGTGATTACACTTCAAAAATACTTCATTGGTTGTAAAGCACTTTGTGACGTCCTGAGGTCGTGAAAGGCGCGATATAAATGCAAGTCTTTCTTTATTAGAGATACTGACAGGGGTACAATGTACTGTCCCGGCAGTGGTTATTTCAAGGTGCCACTGAAAGAGGCTCAGAAAAGGTCACTCACCCATCTTTTTGTCTAGGGAGAACATGTGGTGTGTAACGACTCAAGTAGGAGGAACAGAAATACCTTCAAAGTGGTGGTTGAGGATATGATGTAGACACACTGTTATGAGACCCTTTTCCCGACAGGCCTTATAACAATCAATATTAGAGAAAAAAAGTCACCACCTCACTCTCTAATAGGCCAGAACAATATTGGTGACCTGCTTAATGCAGCTGTGTATTGCAGACTGGGAGATGTGGGAGATGTCCCCTATAGCAGACTGGATGGAGCCAGTGGCAAAAAAATTAAAGGCTGTATAACTTTAAGAGCCACTGGCTAAGCATGACCCTTTGGTGCAGCTGATCCTGTTGTAGGAGGCTGGAGAGGTCTACAACGACCTGCCTGGAGAAGCGCAGCCTCTTGATGCACTGCTTTTCCCAATGGATCCAAGAAAATGACTCTTAGCCTGTACACCCTGGGGGTTAAATTGGATAACCTCTGAAAATGGGCGCTCGGATCGCGGTCTGCGATTAACCTGCGCCCGTTCGTTGCGATGCAGGCAGCACGTAACGTTTGTGTTGCCTGCTGATTTAAATGATAGCTGTCTGCAGCCAGTGCTACCTGCGCTGTTGATTGGCTGCACGCATCAGCAAGGGGCCTCGATATCGTAGGTGGCTAGCGCTACTTTAAAGGCAGCCTGCACCTCTTAGAGGGGAGGTGCACTGTAGCTGCAGGAAGTGGTGCGAGTCGTGTGAGAAGTGATTCCTGGAAAAATGGCTGTGCGTGCGAGAGTGCGCGCACCGAGGTTCTCTGATGATGCACTGGAGGCCTTGGTGCAAGAAGTGGACAGAAGGAGAGGCATCCTATATCTACAGGGGGGCAAGAGGCCTTCCAGACATATGCTCAAGGGGCAGTGGGAGGAAGTAGCGGATGAGGTCAATGCAAGGAGCATAGCATCAAGAACATGGATGCAATGCAGGAAGAAGTTCAATGATTTGACACGAGTGGTCAAAGTGAGTGAGTTCAAGTTTCAAGTGGCATATCCTACCAACTGCACCACTAGCTTCGTCCACTGATCAATGCACTACACACCCCACCATCCACCTACCAACAATCTCTTTCAATCAGTACTCAACCCTTCAAATCAGATGCTTCATCTCACCCTCACACATTACCACTGTTGCAAGCCTCACACCCACAACTCTCAGGTCACACACACTGGCAGCTATTCAACCATGACAGCCACATCACCCAAACATCTTACAGGACAGTCACTGACATGCTTCCTTCTTTCTTGCAGGAGAAGGTGGCACATAACAAGAGGCAGCAAGAAAGAATTGGAGGAGGACAAGCGTGCTTACATGTCCTAACCCCCATGGAGGAGACAGTGATGGTGATCATTGGAAGGGCCTTCACTGAGGCTGTGGCCACTGGCGGTGCTGGAGGGATCGATGATGAGGTTCTCTGCATACCTACTCCTCCTCCTCGATTCCCACTTGTCCCTCATCACACAATCTATTCTGACTCGTGCTGCAGATGGTGTAAGCTTGCACTTCTTACTTTCTCCTCTCTCCTCACCACAGTTCAACCCGTGTCCTTTTGTCATTTCAGCTATACAAAAACTGGAACCTTCCCAGTCAGAGAAGGCATAGGAAGAAGACAGCAATGATGAAGATACACCGTAATACGATCTTACACGCACAGCCACCAGCTCAGAGACTGACACACTGCACGTAGTTTAGAGGCTAGGATAGAGGAGGGATCTGCACATGGTGAGACACTGGGCACAAGTGCACAGGAGCCAGGGCAGGGGAAAGGATACCGCAGGTGCCAGCTCGCCAGAGGGCGAGGTCGCACACAAGCTATGGTGCAGAGGAGTCGGATGATGACTTCGATGGGCCATGCTACAGAAGAAGGCTGATGGGCGTACACCACCAAATGCTTGGTGCACTGGAAAGCCTGTGCACAATGTCAAGGAGCATGGAGTCCAGCTCCAACTTGGCACAGTGCTTTGCGCCGAGCTTGGAGCCCACTCTTTCCCTCATGGAATGGGTGGTCATCTCCATCAGCACATCTGTGGAACCCACCATAATGCAGCGTTTGATGACCAATGTCACAGCTTCCATTGCAGCACAAACATCTGCCATTAAAGGTCTGACTGCTGCATTTGGAGCTCAGACTGCTGCCTCAGTAGTTCTGACTGCTAGTATCGTAGCTCTGGGTACTACTGTTGAAAGGGGCTTCCAGGGTGTCACAGCAGTTCAGCAATCTCTTCTCCAACTGATCACCAGGATTGCTGAGGTGCCACCCCGGGAGAGTGGCAGTGGCGCCATGGAAGACGAAACTGCTGTCCACTCTCAGGATGACAGCGTTCCTGCTCCCACCCCTGCCACTCCGCCATGCTCTTGCTGTTGCCTGTCAGCCAGCCAGCCCAGACTGCTGCATCTCATGCCGAGATGATGCAGTCTGAAGCCGGGTCCTTTCGGCTGGGAGCTGGTCGTCTTCCAAGGCCATCTACACTTTCCTCAATTGAAGGTCAGCAGCCTCCCACCACCCATGCTCCAGCCACTGGGGAGCACTAGGAAAGGTAAAGGCACATGAAGGGAATGCACAAGGGTGAATAGTCTCATTTTGTTTGCATCATTTCATGTGTTAATTTATAAATGTGGATTTAAATTTGTATTTGATGTTGGTTTTTATTTCTGTGATGAGCTGAGGGAGAAAGCAATGTGTAATCATAGGGAGGACAATTTGATGGTCATGGCGTGTGGGACTGTTGGTGAAGGGGGAAGTGTTGTTGAGGTTACTGGTATTGCTCATTAATAATCTGATCACACATAGCCCTGGCAGACAGGGTCTGTCTACGTTGTAGGCTCCCTCTTTCCCCACTTCCTGCTGCACTTCCTCTTCTTCCTCCACCACTTCCTCCTCTTCATCTGCCTCTTCCTCTGGCTCCTGATAGGCAAGGGCTGTCCTCTCATAATGGCGAGATTGTGCAGCATGCAGCATACAATGCCAAATCTTGATACCTGCTCAGCCGAGTATTGCAGGGCTCCTCCAGAGTGGTCCAGGTAGCGGAAGCATTGCTTGACGATGCCTATGGTGTGCTCTATGATGTTCCATGTGGCAGTATGGCTCTCATTGTAGGCCTGCTGCGCACATGTGCATGCGTTCCTGACCAGAGTCATGAGCCATTTCATGAGGGGGTAACCCTTGTTGCCCAGTAGCCAGCCGTGCTGGTTGAAATATAGGTTGGACAAGGGGCTGCCACAGGATGAAGGAATCATGACTGCTGCCAGGATAGCGGGCATTCACCTGCATGATGCATTGCATGTGGTTGTACTCCAGCTGCACATTGAGGGAGTGGAATCCCTTTCTGTTGATGAATATGGCTGAATTCAGATGCGGAACACGCATGGCAATATGTGTGCAGTCAATGGCTCCCTGCACCATGGGGAAGCTTGCAATGTGAGCAAACCCTTGTGCTTGCTCCTCCTGCTTGTCTCTGGCAAGAGGGAATGAGATGAATCTGTTTCTCCGAGAATACAGAGCCTCAGTGACCTCCATTATACAGCAGTGCACTGCAAATTGCGAAAAGTTGCTTATATCTCCAGCAGCAGCCTGAAAGGAGCCAGAGCCGTAAAAATTAAGCACCATGGTTACCTTGACAGCCACAGGCAATGCTGTGCTTGCCCTGCTTTGAGGCTGCAATTGTGGCTGCAGCAGTTGACAAATTTCAATCACACCTCTTTAGTGAACCGCAGACGTCTGATGCACTGGTCGTCACTGAAGTTGAGGTAAGAGAATTGCTCCCTGAAGACCCTTCACGGATATGGCATCCTGCTGAGTGCCCCCCTCCTCCTCCTCCTCCCTCTTCTAGCAGCCAGTCCTGCTCTGCGTGACCTCTCTTCATTCTCCCAGTCATGTTCAATTCCTAGAGGAAGCCCTAGCAGGCCACCCACGTCTGGAAGCAACTTTTTTCAGCACACTATTTTAAAAGCCACTAACAGTACTGCAAGACCTGCCAGACCACTCTCTATGTAATATTGAAACTTTATCCAAGTATAGGAATCTTCCAAAAACACGTACAATTGCACCAGCAGCCAGAAGAAATAATCCAGCAACTAACCTGTAAGTACTTCATGATCCCTTTAAATAACCTGGTGGGTGGGGGGGGTCCTTCATGCCATTTAAGTCCTGTTCAGCTGTGAGAGGTAAAGACAGGGTGTTGGCTGTAGTGTGGAGTTCCAAAATTTCACCGTCTGCTTCAAATCAGCGTTGCACACTGATTTGCGTCATCATCGCTCTACTCTACATGCTGCCAGCGTTCGCTAGATGCGCGCGCAAACCTCTTTACCAAGATGGCATCCTGCGCCCTTATCGTTGGAAGTGTGCACGTGGGTTTCGGACACCATTTTTGGGACATAGGTGTTTGCGTAACAAAGCGCCGACAAAACAGGCGCTAAATGGCCCAATTCCACCCCCCTTTAAGCTGGGTATGGCCTCCTACAAGCAGCCCACCTCAGCTGCTGTCTTCTAATAGGCCCAACTGCTGCTGGTTCCTGAGGCTGCTGCTGCTCCTTTTCCTCCAACAGTTCCTCCATCCAAATGAAACTGGCAATAATAGCACCGAATGACCAGCAGATAGAGCTTACTGAGGATAAGTGAGGCAGAAAATATTAGAAAGAAGCAAAGTAGAAGCTGAAAACTCTCCTGGCAATCCAAACAGCACAATGATGCATTTAAGGGGAAGCTAGATACGTACATGAGGGAGAAAGGAAGAGAAGGATATGATGATAAAATTAGTTGAAGTAGGGTGGGAGGAGGCTCGTGTAGAGCATAAACCCCGACATAGACCAGTTGGGCCAAATGGCCTGTTCTTGTGCTGTAAATTTTATAACATTCTATGTATTTCTGTGACACACAGATTCTGTGAACCAATTACCTGCAGGTGAATGCCCCTTTAAATACTGCTTCAGTGGTCCTGAAAAGCCAATCCTGCTAGGTTTTACTGGTGGATTGGGTGCTGGGTGGGACTTCTGTGATATCGCATTAAAATGGCATTGGGTTCCTAATTTCATTGTAGGTCCCCGATTTGCATGTATTCATGAGGCCCCTGCCTGGCATCGGCGGGTGTCTCAGCTAACTTTAAAAAAACTACGTAACCAGCCATAGCGGGAACGGATTGGTAAGTAATCTGTGGCGATTTTAACCACCCGCCCGCCTTGGTCCCCTTGAGCAGGCAGGGTTAAAACCGCCCCTAGAGACACAGGCAATCAATCAGGCCTGTAAGCAGAAAGCTACGTGGGCAAGCTTTGGCCAGGCTCAGAAGTAGCATCCAGGAGTGAAGTTAGGCTTATTTTGTCTAAGTAAGACCACCACTGATGTGTGTTCATTGTTTTGTATTATGATATGAGACAAATTGTATCAATTGTAATAAGTGAATCCAATCATAACTGTTGCTTTATTGGTTTGTGTGCTGTAAAATAAAGCAGCTAAATGATTCATATCTGACTTCCTCTTACCAAGTGTTTTCTTGGTCCACCTTTGAAGAGATTGAAAAAGCACATGTGCAAAAAACATGAATATCCAGTTCAGATTACAAGAATATACTACTGTTATACCCCTGGGTGTGCTATTATATAGTTAGATATCAGGAAGTACAGGCATACCCCTAAATGTAAAACGTTCAGATCATTTCCAGGAGTGACTAGCACCACTGTGCCTGAAAATATCCTAGGCAGGACCGTAAACTTATAACATTTATGCATGTACCATCTGTCAAAAGATAAATATTGTGAATAATGCCCTGAGCCTTTAGTGTATCTCATTTTTTGTCAGGAACTACAATAGCCTTCAAATAAACGATGGAGATTTCAATACTATTTCTTCTGATGTGATTAAAATTGAGCCGTTTGAGATTCTACTCTGAGGGTATAATAAATATAGGACAACTCACAAGCGATGGTGCATTACGAATCAATAAGTTCCAACAGTATGTCTGAGTTATATATGGATTAATAAATTGCTGCGACTATGTTACAATGCTGTAACACAATCAAGAGTTCAAATGGCACCATAAATCATAAGAAGAAAGCTTATTGAGCTCATACTGGCTCCAAGCAATCCAACACCATAATGATTCCTGTGATGCACTATCATCCATCTGTTATTAAAATAGCTTCATGTTTAGAAAGACAGAACATGCATGTATCAGCGTGGAGGAACAGCGCACTCACTTACCACAGAATGGCGAGTTACTTGATGTCATCAGGAATACTTTAACTTCCTTTGGTTGCACATCTGCGCTCAAGCCTCCACGCTCCAAAAGTCCTACATTGTTGTGAAAACATTTTAATATTATATCTTACACAATTTTCCTATAGGTGTTACATAAGATTTACTGATGTCAGAAATAGGTCAAGGGGCCAGATTTGGAATTTGTGCGATAGTGTAAAATGGGTGATAGCGAATCGGCAGCTCGTTTTGTATCTCTCCCAATTTTACTTCCATTGACTTCAAGGAGGTGCCCTTGCGCTTCATTTACAAATGCAAATCAGGGGTCCTATGATGTCAATAGAACTCACATGCAATTTTCAGGTACCAATGAAGGGAGCGTGAGCCATATATACTCTGCCTATTGGTACTTGGAGGGACTAGTCAGCGATCCTTAAATAGAAATAAAAACAGAAAATGCTGGAAATACTCAGCAGGTCAGGCAGCATCTGTTGGGAGAGAAACAGAGTTAACGTTTCAGGTCAATGACCTTTCTGAGTATTTCCAGCATTTTCTGTTTTTATTTCAGATTTCCAGCATCTGCAGTATTTTGCTTTTGTCCTTAAATAGAACTCTGCAGGCCGCTCAAAAAACAGGTTAATTAAACATTTAAAATGATTTTTGTAGGTTAGGAGGAGCATTAGTATTAGTAAACATACTAATAAAACATATCAGTACTTCTTCTGTACCTATGCGTGGACAGCGCTGCAGGGAGTGGTTATGACAGTTCACGCATTGTCCGTTA
This sequence comes from Heptranchias perlo, assembly GCF_035084215.1. Classification (NCBI taxonomy): domain Eukaryota; kingdom Metazoa; phylum Chordata; class Chondrichthyes; order Hexanchiformes; family Hexanchidae; genus Heptranchias; species Heptranchias perlo. The sequence continues at coordinate 52,161,292 of NC_090335.1, forward strand.
GTAAAGTCCTCATAAGTCTGACAAGGGAAAGCCACCAATGGACAATGCTTCTTGATGGAACTGATATACAGATGAACAGCTCTCATGTGATCACAGATTACAAACTTGTACACTGGGGAAAAAAAAGACAGTCATTTGTAAGCAGTGGCAATACTCTGTTGCATCATCATTATATTGAAGCTTAAACTACTTGATAAATTCATCACACTCTTTTACTTACAATTACTGTACATTGTAAATTCCTTCTAAGAAATCCACCAAATTTGCCACAAATTTACATAAACAGGAGGAATGTCTGCATGACATTTGATCTGGTAAAACTTTATTTGAACAAAAACTAAAAAAATATGATTTTTAGTATTTTGATTATATTTGTTTACATTATATCTTATAAATTATTTATCTTATCTAGAATTTTGTCTGATAGTGAACCACATAAAACTAAAAAGAAATGCTCTGAGCCAGGCCAGCAATAGGGATGCTGCAATTGGCCTTAGCACCCTTGGGCTAGATAGGAGAACAAATAAGACAGGGTCGCCACTCCTTATCACCATCTAGCTGGAAAGTGCACATGTATGAACATTGGGTGGGAAGAGAATCTAACACAGCTATATTGCCCTCCACAAATCAAATAGTTTGCTGACACTCGCTATCTAGGGTCACACCTGAAGAATGAGTACTGAGGTGAAGTTCTAGACAGCTGCCAGTGCCCTGCTACCACCCTTTGTGGATAGAAGTGTTTCCTAACTTCACTGCTGAAAGTCCTGGCTGTAATTTTTAGGCTATGTCTCCTAGTCCTAGACTCCCCTACCAGTGGAAATAGTTTCTATCTATCTACAGTTCCCCTTAATATCTTGAAAACTTCAATCAAAGCACCCTTAAATCTTCTAAATTCCAGGGAATACAACCCTAATTGTGTAATCTTTCCTCATAATTTAACTCTTGGAGTCCAGATATCATTCTAGTAAATCTACGCTCCGTTCCCTCCAAGGCCAGAATATCCTTCCTAAGGTGCGGTGCCCAGAACAGAACACAGTACTCCAGGTGTGGTCTAACCAGGGCTTTGTATAGTTGTAGTATAACTTAGAATCATAGAAAGGTTGCAGCACGGAATGAGGCCATTCAGCCCATCGAGTCTGCACCGGCTCAATGCAAGATCAATCCAGCTAGTCCCACTCCCCTGCCCTATCCCCGTAGCCCTGCAATTTTTTTCTGTTCAAGTACTTATTCAGTTCCCTTTTGAAGGCCATGATTGAATCTACCTCCACCGCCCCCTCGGGCAGTGCATTCCAGATTCTAACCACTCGCTGTGTAAAAAAGTTTTTCCTCATGTAACTTTTGGTTCTTTTGCCTATCACCTTAAATCTATGTCCTCTGGTTCTTGACCCTTCCACCAGTGGGAACAGTTTCTCTCTATCTACTCTGTCTAGACCCTTCATGATTTTGAAACTTTTACCCCTTTGTATTCTAGTCCTTTAGATATAAAGGCCAGCATTCCATGAGCCTTTTTGATTATTTTCTGTACCTGTCCATGACATTTTAATGATTTATGTACATGGACCCCTAAGTCTCTTTGGACCTCCATTGTTTCGGGCTTTTCACCATTTAGAAAGTACTCTGATCTCTATCCTTTTTAGGTCCAAAGTGGATGACCTCACACTTGCCTACATTGAAATCCATTTGCCACAGTTTTGTCCATTCACTTAATCTATTAATATCTCTCTGTCATTTTATGCTTCTATCTACACTGCTTACAATGCTGCCTACCTTTGTGTCATCAGCAAACTTGGATATGTGTGTGGCTCTCTATCCCGTCATCTAAGTCGTTAATAAATACAGTGAATAGTTGAGGCCCCTGTGGGATACCACTAGTCACATCCTGCCAATTTGAGTACTTGCCCATTATCCCTACTCTCTGTCTCCTGCCGCTCAGCTAATTTCCTAACCAGGTCAATAATTTGCCCTCAATTCCATGAGCTTCGACTTTAGCTAACAGTCTCTTATGAGGGACTTTATCGAATGCCTTCTAGAAGTCCATATAAACAACTTCCATAAACATTCCCCTGTCCACTACTTTAGACACCTCTTCAAAAAATTCAATCAGGTTCATCAGGCATGTCCCACCCTTTACAAATCCATGCTGGCTCGCTCTGATCAGCTGAAATTTTTCAAGTTGTTCATTCACTCTATCCTTAATTATAGACTCTAATAATTTCCCGACAACAGATGTTAGGCTAACTGGTCTATAATTCCCTGGTTTCCCTCTCTCACCTTTCTCAAATAGCGGAGTGACATGCAATTTTCCAATCTAAAGGAACAGTTCCTGAATCAAGAAAACTTTGGAAGATTATAGTTAGGGCATCTGCAATATTCTCACCTACTTCTTTTAAAACCCTGGGATGGAAACCATCAGGTTCTGGGGTTTTGTCACTCTTTAGTGCCATTATTTTCTTCGTTACTGTTAATTTGCTTACGTTAATTATGGTGAGTCCCCGTCCCTGATTCAAAATTAGTTTCCTTGGGGCGTCCGGCATGCTATTCATTTCCTCTACTGTAAATACTGATACAATGTCATTATTTAATGTGTCCGCCATTTCCTTATTTCCATTTACAATATCACCATTATCAGTTTTTAAGGGGCCCACATTGTTCTTGACCACCCTCTTTTTCCTAATATAATTGTAAACATTTTTTGTGTTGATTTTGATATCCCTTGCAAGTTTCTTTTCATACTCCCTTTTTGTAGCTCTTACCATCTGTTTTGTCACCTTTTGCTGTTCTGACCCTGGGCCTGAATTTTTGATGTAGCATAGGCAGAAGTTTAGACCATACTAAAATATTTGGCATATATTTAACATACACACAGACATCAGTTTTTGTTAAGTTGCAGGGACTATGGAATGCTATGCCAAAGATGTCAATTTGTTTAGGAAGTGCAATGCAGATTGTAATATCAGATTAATATTCTGACGTTTTGCTTTATTTACCTTTGGGCAAGGGAAGAGAGAAACTTTGCGGAACTTTTCCTCAGGTAATAAAAGGAATTGGTAGATGCATGACAACATTATGGGCTGAATGGCTTTTTTCCTTCTATATTCTCCTATATTCTAGTCAATGTGAAGTAAAAGGATGCCCAGAATATCCCGTAGTGATGTCTTGTAGAATTTCACAACTTTATTTGTTAAAAATTGTAAAATTCAGCAATATCACAACATAATCAAGTATTTTTGAATGCAAAACATCTTTCAGGAATAATACTTCTTCTTAGCCTCAAGCAACTGAACCGATCATGTCAGTGAGGCTAAACCATACATGTTTTGGAATGCGAAGTTCAGCATACTAAATTGTTACCTGAGGATATAGAGGTCGGTCTACAGCCAGGTTGGTCTTTTCCACCATTCAGGTAGAAATCAATATGCCCAACTGGTCGAGAAATTCCAAAGTCTGTAAATTACCAAAATAACACATTAATACTTGGATTAGTTAGTGGCTAGAAAAATAGAGGAAGGAAATACACAAGCACTAGTACTGGATATGAGGTAGTTGTGAAAAACAATGGTATCAAGGGTTGACAATCGAAACTCTGCAGTTATCAGATGACTATACTGTGCTGATTTTGTATGTTGCATTTCATAAGTATCATTTACTGCAAAATCTAGATTTGAGGTTGCAGTTTGATAACTACTTTAAGTCTATCCTGCTATAGTTATGGAAGTACAGGTCTACAAATACAGTGATGGACAAATAACAACATGCAGCTTTCCATGACCTCATAATCTGAAGAACATGGTTTGGACCAAACAAGAGCACTGCTCCAGGGCTAACCACACATGTTTTTTTTTATTTGTTCATGGGATGTGGGCGTCGCTGGCAAGGCCAGCATTAATTGCCCATCCCTAATTGCCCTTGAGAAGGTGGTGATGATCCGCTGCAGTCCGTATGGTGAAGGTTCTCCCACAGTTCAGTTAGGAAGGGTGTTCCAGGATTTTGACCCAGCGACGATGAAGGAACGGCGATATATTTCCAAGTCGGGATGGTGTGTGAGTTGGAGGAGAACATGCAGGTGGTGTTGTTCCCATGTGCCTGCTGCCCTTGTCCTTCTAGGTGGTAGAGGTCGCAGGTTTGGGAAGTGCTGTTGAAGAAGCCTTGGCGAGTTGCTGCAGTGCATCCTGTGGATGGTACACACTGCAGCCACGGTGTGCCAATGGTGAAGGGAGTGAATGTTTAGGGTGGTGGATGGGGTGCCAATCAAGCGGGCTGCTTTGTCCTGGATGGTGTCGAGCTTCTTGAGTGTTGTTGGAGCTGCACTCATCCAGGCAAGTGGAGAGTATTCGATCACACTCCTGACTTCTGCCTTGTAGATGGTGGAAAGGCTTTGGGGAGTCAGGAGGTGAGTCACTCGCCGCAGAATACCCAGCCTCTGACCTGCTCTTGTAGCCACAGTATTTATGTGGCTGGTCCAGTTAAGTTTCTGGTCAATGGTGACCCCCAGGATGAGGGGTGAAGAGGGTGCAAAACCTGTACAATCTCTTTGAATAATCTGACAGCTTCCAATTTTCCTTACCACAGAAGGTTATCCTACTGAACAACAAGCTAAAGAGGGGTCATCACTGAAGTCCAGAAACAAAACAACTGTGTACATTTATAACTTTGGAAGCTTTGGGAAAACAGACGCCAAACATAGAGATGAAACCTCGCCTATCTTAGTTTGATTAAGGAGGGGAAGGCCCAGTTAAGACAAACACAAGTAACCTGTGCAACAGCACTTTTGAGCCACAGAGGGGTTAAATTGGATAACCCCCAAAACCAGGTGCGGGTATCGCAATCCGTGGTTAACCCACGCCGATGCTTCCTCTGCAGGCAGGATGAGTCATTTGTTCTGCCTGTGGACTTGCCTGATAGCAGTGTTGCAAACTGGACCTAACCCGACGATTCAAGGAAATGCGCACTTTCTACCAGCAGGGGGAGCCCCAATCTCTTAAAGGGAGGATGCCTCTTAAAATCTCTTAAAGATAGTCGGTACCTGTTATATGCTAAAAATAACAGCTTGCTGTCTGCGCGGAGTCGGAACGGAGATCAAACATTGCACACGTAAAACACAGATGCAGGTCCCGTCCCTATGTTTACAAACTGATGAGTTATGTTAAGTTATGACAGGGACATCACCCAGGCACACGTCCCGCTTTCTTGCAGAAGAAGGTGGCGCATAACAGGAGGCAGCAAGTGGCAATGGCATTTAGCTCCTCGAGCCTGTTCCACCATTCAATGTGATCATTGTGGACCTGTGACCTAACTCCATATATCCGCCTTAGCCCCATATCCCTTAATACCCTTGGTTCACAGAAATCTATCAATCTCAGATTTAGAATTCACAATTGAGGTAGCATCAGCTGCTGTTTGCAGAAGAGCGTTACAAACTGCTCCCACCCTTTGCTTATAGCAGCATTTCCTAACTTCACTCCTGCACATCCTGGCTCTAAATGTTCCCAAGCCCTAGTATTCAAGTATAGGAGACCTCCAAAAATAGTTACAAATGCATCAGCAGCCAAAAGCAATAATCCAGCCACTAACCTGTAAATCCTGCATGGTCCATTTAAATAGAGCTGGTGGAGGGATTCTCCAGGCACTCTAAGACATGTTCAGATGGTTGTGGTTAAAACTGTGCATTGAGTTGAGCGTTAAGTTCCAAAATTATGTCTATCACTTTAAATCAGCATTGCACACTGACTGTACACATTTTCTTCTTACTTTACATGCTGCCGACGTTCGGTATTTGCGCATGCGCTACTACCTATACCAAGATGGCATCCGGCGCACGAAACAACGGGCACTACACGGCCCAATTTCTAGCCTAGAATGTCATCAGACTTTATGCAACTTCTTGTTTGATAATACTTCTGTGAGGTGCTTTGGAACGTTTTACTATGTTAAAGCCACTGCTGGACACACCATCTCCGCCGGCCACATGTAAATGCTGATTTTGGGTTGGGTAAGAGGGTGGCCTCCATTGCCCTCTCAGCCACTCATGTTACCACTGGTCCTGGGACTGCCTGGTGAAAGGTGCTGGTAGGCCCAGGGTAGTGGTGGTAATGGCCCAGATGTATAGAAATGGAGGGAGAGGATCGAGTAGAAACTTTTGCTCCCTCCAGTCTTATCCCCCCATCCACTTACCTCAGTGGAATGAAAATCGAGCGGGTTCTATTGGGCGAGCGATTATCACATGGGGTGAAGGCAAAAATTGAACCCCAATTTCTCCTTTCTTTTACCAAAGATACTGCAATATCTGCAAAGGTACTTTGCTGCTACTCGCTCTGCCACCCAAACTCTACCCTGATACGAAGAAATGACAATTGTGATCTTCTAGACTATACTGAGGAGAAGAGAACAATACTTTTCACACTTACTGTCAGAATCACTGTGAATGGCTTCAACAAACAAAGCATCACCAGGATCAAGGCGTTCATCAACACTTGCCTTTGAAAACTTGGGTCCAGCAGGATCTAAACCTAAAAAAAAGAGAAATAGGGATAAGAATGAGATATTTTAAAAAGCTGGAACTATTATTGTTTTTCCAGGTCCACGTGCAAAAGACAAATGTATTAAATCAGGATATATTTTTGACTGAATCATACTTTTTTTGCTAAATCATAGAATCATAGAAAGGTTACAGCACAGATGGAGGCCATTCGGCCCATCGAGTCTGCGCCTGCTCTATACAAGACCAATCCAGCTAGTCCCACTCCCCCGCCCTTTCCCCATAGCCCTGCAAATATTTTCCTTTCAAGTACTTATCCAGTTCCCTTTTGAAGGCCATGATTGAATCTGCCTCCATCACCCCCTCAGGCAGTGCATTCCAGATCCGAACCATTTGCTGCGTAAAAAAAAAGTTTTTCCTCATGTCATCTTTGGTTCTTTTGCCAATCACCTTAAATCTATGTTCTCTGGTCCTTGACCCCTCTGCCAATGGGAACAGTTTCTCTCAATCTACTCTGTCTAGATCTTTCATGATTTTGAACACTTCTATCAAATCTCCTCACAACCATCTCTGTTCCAAGAAGAACAACCCCAGCTTCTCCAGCCTATCCACGTAACTAAAGTCCCTCATCCCTGGAATCATTCTAGTAAATCTCCCTCTGCACCCCCTCCAAGGCCTTCACATCCTTCCTGAAGTGCGGTGCCCAGAACTGGACACAATACTCCAGTTGTGGCTGAACCAGTGTTTTATAAAGGTTCATCATGACTTCCATACTTTGGTACTCTATGCCTTTATTTATAAAGCCCACGATCCCGTATGCTTTTTTATCCACTTTCTCAACCTGTCCTGCCACCTTCAACAATTTGTGCACATATACCCCCAGATCTATCTGTTCCTGTACCCCTTTTAGAGTTGTACCTTCTAGTTTATATTGCCTCTCATCATTCCTCCTACCGAAATGTATCACTTCTTATTTTTCTGCATTAAATTTCATCTGCCATGTGTCTGCCCATGCCACCAGCCTGTCTATATCCTCTTGAAGTCTATCACTATCCTCCTCACTGTTATCCTCTGCCACCATGAGTAGATCTCCTTTTTGGTCCGTAATCAGCCCCACCCCTCCTCTTACTACCCGTTTACTGTTTACGTGCCTGTAGAAGACTTTTGGATTCCCTTTTATGTTGGCCGCCAGTCTATTCTCATACTCTCTCTTTGTCCCTCTTATTTCCTTTTTCATTTCCCTTCTGAACTTTCTATATTCAGCCTGGTTCTCACTTGTATTATCAACCTGACATCTGTCATACGTCCCTTTTTTCCGTTTCATCTTACTCACTATCTCTTTTGTCATCCAGAGAACTCTGGCTTTATTTGCCCTACCTTTCTGTCTCGTGGGAATGTGCCTAGACTTTACCCGAACCATCTCCTCCTCAAAGGCTGCCCACTGTTCAATTACAGTTTTGCCTGCCAATCTTTGATTCCAATTTACCGGGCCAGATCTGTTCTCATCCCATTGAAATTGGCCTCCTCCAAATGAATATTTTTACTTTAGAGTGGTCAGTGTCCTTTTCCATAGCTATTCTAAACCTTATGATAGTAAGCTCCCTAAATGCTTTCCCACTGACACTTGCTCCACTTGGCCCATAAATTGGATAATAAAAATGTGATTTTTAAAGTAAAAGTTCTTCTGTGCTTTATGATGCGGAGGCATTAGTTATTAAGCTAACTAAGGTTTTCAAAGAATTTTTAACATTAGTGATGGAAAGAGGGATATATATTGTTTCAAGTTATAACATTTCTGTTATATCCTTTCATTTAAATTGGAGCTCTCTATGCCTCTTGACACTTTATTATGCCAGTTAACCAAATTTTATTTACCCTAACAGTATATAGAACAGCCTCATTCAGTGACCTAGGAACTGGGGCGTGTAGCACCTGTTTTTCAGGCTCTATGTAGCCTATTAAGGCCCCAGTATGGCAGGCAGGAAGTGCGCGCACATTTCCACCCGGAAGTGGGCCGCCTACCGTATTGAGTAAGGATAAACAAGAGGTGTGCTTTACCCATACCTGAAGCAGGAGTTAAGCCCTTTGCATATGAAAGTGTAAGATTGGTTTGCCCTGAGGCAGCCAATGCCATTGCGGGCTGCACTCAGGAAAACCAACCCTAGAACAAAAGGTATGTAACTTATATGAATGTGGAGCCAGGAGGAGCAGGAGTGTTCCACCCAACCCTGCATTAAAGGAACCGATCGCCATTGCTCCCCCATCGCTGTTGCTCCTGACCCCCGGATTCCCCCCACCCCAGACCCCACATTGCTACCACTTCCGACCTCTGCGATCCCCGGCCCTGATCCTCACGATCCCCAACACTTACACCAATGATCCCCGGATCCCTGGCCCCATGTTCCCTCGCCCCGATTCTCAGAACCCAGATCCCTGGCCCCTCATTCCTTCGCCCCCCCCACCTCCCGATCTGATCCAACCCCTGGACCCACTTACCTACTTACCTGAGGGCCGCTGCTCTTCAGCGGCAGAATGTTGCGCCATGCTGGCTCCATTATAATGAGGCCCGAGGTCCAATATCTGGGAGCCTCGGACCTCACCGTTCTGCCACAGGGAGTGTACCCTGTGACACCCCACCTCCAGCCCCCACCCACCGCGGGCACCCAAAAATGGGCACGCCCAAAATTCTGGGCTATTATCTGATCATTTATCTCATTGGTATTTGTGGTAACTTGCTGTGTGCAAATTGGCTGCTGCATTTGCCTACAATGACTACACTTCAAAACTAATTTATCGGCTGTGAAGCACTTTGATACGTCCTGAAGATATGAAAGGCCCCAATAAATGCGAGCTTTTTCTTTCCAATTTGTTTTTTTTTGTGTTGAAGCTTGTACCTTTAATCTACACAAAATACAAAACAGGAAACAGTGGCATATTGCTTTATGAATGAGGTCTTTATCACTCAAAAATGGATAAAATAGACCTTCCATGTACGCATTTACCTGTGATTCGCCCTAGTCTGCCGTTGAACATGCGACCCACAAATCCGGCCACATGTGCCCCCAGACTGATTCCAATTAAATGGAAAGAGTCCTCTCTGCTTCCTTGTGACTGAAAATATAGATATGGTTAATTCATATATTGTCATTTTAACTATAGTATTAGCAAATAAATACATTCTATTTATGAAACACCGGCAGCAAAAATGTTTCTAAGCTTGCTGTATGTTGACAACAACAGCTTACATTTAATGTAAAAAATGTCACAGGCTGTTCACATAGGAGAAAACAATGTTGGGCAGTAGTGGTAGAGTTAGCAGAGGTGAGCATAAAAGATGGTTGAATAGATAGGTTGTAAGGTAGAAGCGCTTAAGGACAGAGTTCCAGAAAGTAGGGCCAAGATGCTTGAAGGCTCCGCTACTGATGATGGAATAGAAAGAAGGGATACGTAGGCAGCATCTTGGAGTTAGAGGACCAAAAGGCATGGGATGGGACCTAATGGTGGAGGAGGTTGCAGAGGTATGGCAGAGCGAGACGATTGGAGGGGTGGGATTTTGAATTGAATGTCTTTGGGAACAGGGAAGTTAGCAAGGCCTGGGATGATGGTCGAGGGTCTTTAGTGTGGGACAAGGTGCGGTAGCAAAGTTTTGGAGTAAGTTGAAGTTTGTGGAGGGTGGGACTTGGGAGGGCAGCAAGGAGGGAATTGGAAAAGTTGGGTTTAATTTTGATCTAAAAAAAATGTGATATCTGCTCGGCCACCTGTTAAACACCCCTCACGATTTTTGTTTCCATGGAAACGCTATCATCAAAAGTCAAAATTACCTGTGTTGAGCCAGAGGTAATTAAAACGTGCATAAGGGTTTTGGTGGAAGTGGGGATAAGTTAGGGGTGGAAGTTTGCATTGGATTTAATGTATGACCTATAGATAACCAAAGAGGAAAAGCAGCGAGAAAATAACAATATATTTTATTCATATTAAAAATAGATTTAATGCACAGAAACAAATATATGGTATTTTATTGTAACTCCAAGTGAAATCAGTGCATGAACACTTTTGCGTAGACTGTAAAATACAAAACATACATTTAACTGCTGCCCGGGTTAATACAAATCTTCAAATGTATCAAAGTTATAATCTCAGTACAAAACCATCTTTTGTGCTGGATATTGTTGTAAATTATTTTTGTCTTAAAATAAATGGAAAATGTAATCTTGAAGTCATCCAGCAGGAACAGGGTAAGATGGCATGAGTGGTTCGCACCTCATTCCTGACGTGTTCCCACCCTCTACCATTTTCACTTGCCTGATTTGAGGCACTGGAAGGCTGTCTGCCCCAGAGAAGCGCGGACCTAAATAAATGGCAGTGACATTGGAACGAACACACCATTTTAACCTTGGGCCCAACTACGACCTGCACGGTCTCCAGCCTGCCAGTAAAAGCTGGCGGCAGCAAGGATCCAGGCCCAGGTAAATGGATTTTTTTTTAAATGGCTAAAGGCTCCTTGCGGGCCAGGAGGAGCATAAGTCCTCCTCTTGGCCCCACCAGGATGCCTTGCGCCTCCCTCCCCCGGGCTTCCCCCACCCCGATCGGTACTTACCTTGCCCGGGACTATTTCCGTTGGATCCCTGATGACAGCCTAACACCACCCAACCAATTTTGACTCTTGCCCGCTGGCAGTGACGTCATTCCCACCGACTTTGAGCGGGAGTCAGTGTTGGGGCATGTAAATGAAGCCCGGGAATTAAAATCTCCCGAGCCTCATGCTCCAGGTGCCGGATGGTTCGCTGCCCCCTGTGGCCCCCATACCCCTGCTTCCCGCCTCGAGTTAAAATCAGTCATTGTGTTGCTACATTTTAAAGGCCCCACTAGTTTACTCTCCATATTATTCATCATTTGATGGTTTACCTGTAACCAAATTGATGCCAATGCCTCTCTATAAATCGAGGTTCTCAGCCGAGGGCTCAATTTCTGCCCCACCACCAAAATGGACCCCATCGGTCTCGTGGCAGACACAGAGGAATTCATCAGGAGAATGAGACTCCGGGAATTCTTCCACAATTCCCAAGATTTCAGCAGCGAGCCCAATGAGACAATCAACGATCCGGAACAGCAGACAGAGGGATCCGCGGTACAGCAACCGAAGAAGAAAGAGTCAAACTGGACTCCTCCGGAGGGTCGCTGCCCTCAGCTCGACATGTATGCTCAAGCTGTCAGGAAATGCGTCAATGCCAGATTCATCAGCCGCACTCACAAGACAGTCCAGAATGTCACCCGAGCACAACGCAACGCCATCAACGCTCTCAAGACCAACCGCAACATCGTCATCAAACCAGCGGACAAAGGAGGAGCCATTGTCATACAGAACAGAACAGACTATTGCAAAGAAGCATACCGACAACTGGACAACCAGGAACACTACAGACAGTTACCCGCAGATCTGACCAAAGAACACACCCACCAGCTCAACAAACTGATCAAGACCTTCGATCCAGACCTTCAAAGCATCCTACGTGCTCTCATCCCGCGTGGGAGACTTCTACTGCCTCCCAAAGATACACAAAGCCAACACACCCGGACGTCCTATCGTATCAGGCAACGGAACCTTGTTTGAGAACCTCTCTGGATACGTCGAGGGCATCCTGAAACCCATCGTACAGGGAACCCCCAGCTTCTGTTGCGACACTACAGAATTCCTACAAAAACTCAGCACCCACGGACCAGTTGAACCAGGAACACTTCTCACCACGATGGACGTCTCGGCACTCTACACCAGTATCCCCCACGATGACGGCATCACTGCAACAGTCTCAGTACTCAACACCAACAACAGACAATCTCCAGATGCCATCCTACAACCCATCCGCTTCATCCTGGATCACAATGTCTTCACCTTCGATAACCAGTTCTTTACCCAAACACACGGAACAGCCATGGGGACCAAATTCGCACCCCAATACGCCAACATTTTCATGCACAAGTTCGAGCACGACTTCTTCACTGCACAGGATCTCCAACCAACGCTATACACCAGATACATCTACGACATTTTCTTCCTATGGACCCACGGCGAAGAATCACTGAAGAGACTACACGATAACATCAACAAGTTCCATCCCACCATCAAACTCACCATGGACTACTCCTCAGAATCGGTTTCTTTCTTGGACACACAAATCTCCATCAAAGACGAGCACCTCAGCACCTCACTCTACCGTAAGCCCACGGACAACCTCACGATGCTCCACTTTTCCAGCTTTCACCCCAACCATGTCTATGGACAGGCCCTACGAATACACAGGATCTGCTCAGATGAGGAGGAACGTGATGGACACCTACAGACGCTGAAAGACGCCCTCGTAAGAACGGGATATGACGCTCGACTTGTCGATCGACAGTTCCGACGGGCCACAGCGAAGAATCGCATAGACCTCCTCAGAAAACAAACACGGGACGCAACCAACAGAGTACCCTTCGTCGTCCAGTACTTCCCCGGAGCAGAGAAACTACACCATGTTCTCCGCAGCCTTCAACATGTCATCGATGATGACGAACACCTCGCTATGGCCATCCCCACGCCTCCACTACTCGCCTTTAAATAGCCACCCAACCTCAAACAGACCATCGTTCGCAGCAAATTACCCAGCTTTCAGGAGAACAGCTTCCACGACACCACACAACCCTGCCACGGCAACCTCTGCAAGACATGCCAGATCATCGACACTGATACCACCATCACACGAGAGGACACCACCCACCAGGTACATGGTTCATACTCCTGTGACTCGGCCAACGTTGTCTACCTCATACGTTGCAGGAAAGGATGCCCCAGAGCATGGTACATTGGCAAGACCATGCAGACACTGCGACAACGGATGAACGGACACCGCGCAACAATCGCCAGACAGGAGGGTTCCCTCCCAGTCGGGGAACACTTTAGCAGTCAAGGACATTCAGCCACTGATCTTCGGGTCAGCGTTCTCCAAGGCGGCCTTCGAGACACACGACAACGCAAAATTGTCGAGCAGAAATTGATAGCCAAGTTCCGCACCCATGAGGACGGCCTCAACCGGGATCTTGGGTTCATGTCACGCTACACATAACCCCACCAGCAAAAAGGGAAAAAAAAGTTATGTGTTTTAATATTCTCTCTCTCTCTCTCTGCCATTTGGGTCTCTTTCTTTCTGTCTGTGTAATTGACATAATGTATATCCAGTGTACTGGGACGTGCTGTTCTCCGTGACTGGCCTGTTTGAACAACAACGACACCTTTTGATTGGTGTGATGCTGTCCCAGCCTAATATAAGATATGCGATTTGAGAATCTTTCACTCATTCACCTGACGAAGGGGATAATCTCCGAAAGCTTGTGATTTTAAAATAAAATTGTTGGACTATAACCTGGTGTTGTAAGATTCCTTACATTTGTCCACTCCAGTCCATCACCGGCATCTCCACATCATCTCTGTAACCAGCCACTGATGGCAGTATGTGGGCCGTCAAAGCTAACTTATGTTCCGATTTTCATCCCCCCCCTCTGCGGGAAAATATTTCTGCTCCATTAACTATATCTTCTGGATACTCTGGCTGAGCTGATGATTACCATTAAGATTGTGATGGATGCAAACCCACACCCTACAGATACATGGCGCTGTACTTTTGTTTTAATATAGGATTCAATAGTTGATTTTTTTTTAAACGGTGTTAGCGCAGCCACTTAGCTTGGAGGTTACACTTTCAGTTAACACATTTATTCAGATACTTACAACAAGGCTTGCTATAAGGGTAGAAACCTTCAATCCTAGCTTAGCTGAATTCTGCACTGCATTGGGATACAAAGCTGTTGCACCAATAAGCCAATCGACAATAACAATATTCACATCCATTGCACTAATCAATTCTTTTGCCAGGGTGTCAACCCAAGAAGGTTTGCTTCCAGTGATCCTCAAAAGAAAAATAATGACAAAATTAGGAAATAATCGAATATCTTAAAGTAAAAATGTTCAAGCACATCACAAATATACCTGATATTGTGTGTTGGGATACTAACGTATGAACACTTAATGAATTTGTCTGAATACCTCTCTCTGCTATTTTAATGGAGGTGTTAACCTTTTTGAAATAGAGAGGTTTCTATTTTGCAGGGCTATGGGGATAGGGCGGGGGAGAGGGACTAGCTGGATTGGTCTAGCATGGGGCCGGAGCGGATTTGATGGTCCAAATGGCCTCCTTCCGTGCTGTAACTTTTCTAAGATTCTATGATTCTAGGTTAACACCTCCGCAGCGAGAGGTTTTCCAGACAAGTGTGTTAAATGTTCATACGTCACCATTTCATAGTGCAATTTTGAAGCCACAGAGTTCTATGAAGGTAAATTTCTCCTGTTTTCTCCTTTTGTAAATGGGGTGCCACTCTCTATCTAACATTCAGTTTGGCAGGGGTGTGCCACAGTCTCCCCCATGGACACCTCCATTCTCAACCAAGAAATGGAGTGATGCAGGTGGATGATAACAGGTTTTCCCTCTAGCTGATGCTGAACTCTTCATTTCTACGTTTAACAGCAAGGCATAGAAATGCCCAACGGAGTTCAAACAAATACGAATCCTGGAATTCAATTCATCATTTAGAACAAACACCAAAAATACTTCAACAATCAGGAAGAACAGAAGCCAGCAACTTTCACCACGGGATCTTTTATGTCCACCTGAGAGGACAGACGAGGCCTCGGTTTAATGTTCCATCCAAAAGATAACACCTCCAACTGTGCAGAGCTCCCTCGGTACTGATGTGTCAGTCTAGATTATGTGCTCAAGTCTCTGGAGTGAAACTTGAACCCACAGCCTTCTGACTCAGAGACGAGAGTGCTACCACTGAGCCAAGGCTGACACTTACTGAGCAGATAGCAAGGTCACCCACCCAAAGCCGGCGGGGTCCTTCTATGCACATGCATGTTGGGTACCAATGATGTCATCGGACTCAACTACAATTTTAATTGGTGGCCTGAACTGGTGTGGAAGCTGCTGTAGCTTTCTTGCCAGATGAAGACAGCAAGAAGAGGAGCAGGGGCCAGAGAGGCCCAATCAGGTAGGGGCCAGGAGCAGCAGTGCTCCTCTAATGCCTACAAGGAAAGCTTAGGCTTTTCTTGCTGTGAACTCCCCCCCACCCAAATGCGAGACTCCCGCGAGACAGCCCCGAAGCCAATCTTGCCATCTATATGGTGTTGGCGGGTGACCTCTGGTCTATACTATTTTTCTCTTCCCACTGACTTCCCACCCAAAAAGGGATTTATGTGAGGCATGTGAGTTACAATAGCCTGGCCCTCATTTCTAGAGCAGCAGGTGAGTTTCCAAATAATCTCACTACCCACTCACCCGGAGTTAAAATCGGGACCTAATATTTTATCGTAATTTTGTACCATTGTCACACAAACATGACTTTTCCAGCTTGCCCGCATGTATATTTCACTAGAATTCGCCAAAAAAATTTAAAATTGTCTCTGATTACCTGTATCCATGCATTATTAGCTTGGTGGGTAGACTCCTATTAAAGTTTGAATTCTCAATGTCGTTGTTGCTGCCATTGATAATCTGGGCACAATCTGGGTTCCTGCGGGTGAGCAGCATAAATCGGACGTTGAGATCCAATCTTTGTAAAATGTTCCTCCATGAAGTAGATTGAAAATCAGTGCAGTTCTGCGAAATATTCCCGTTCACTGTAATATGAACAGAATTTTTCCTTATTGATTTTTTTTACCCTTTTTATGAAGCTTTTCAGGACTCATTAATAGAATGTACCTGTCTGGTCTGCATGTGTGTGCCAATAGCTAAATGGGGTATGTTTTGGAAATTAAGATTGATATAAATAAAACATTTCTGTTCCAATTTTAGGTAGTTCTGATTTCAAGAATGATAAATGCACGAAGCTTTTTTTACTCCATTGTTATTTCATTAGTGCAGCAGTCAAAACAAATTTGAAAAGCTGGTTGTTAGATCATGTTGACTAATGACTCACCAGGACACTATCAACTTGGTAACAAGGCTAGCCTATCAGCAAGCAGTGCCAAAACCTGGCATTAACTCAGCTTGTTTCCCCATGTTCATTCATGTTGAGGAACCCTCCTTCAGATGGGAAGGTGGGTTGATAAAGGCTCACTTCTTCATCACCTCACTGGGTAGCAGAAGGTGCACTTGGAATGTGAACGGACTCAATCTAGATTGGCCTGCTGAACTCATCACAAACTACCTGGCAGACTTAAGTGATCTTTAAAAAATTAATTCTCAGGATGTATCACTGGCAAGGCCAATATTATTGCCTGTCCCTAGCTGTCCTAAGAAAGTATTGGTGGGTCTTCTTGAACCACTGCAGTGTAGTGGTTTGATATAACTAAGTGGCTTGCTAGGCTACTTCACAGGTCCGTTAAGAGTCAACCACATTGATGTGAGACTGGAGTCACATATAGGCCAGACCAGGTAAGGACAGCAGGTTTCCTTCCCTAAAGGACATTGGTGAACTAGTTGGGGTTTTACAACAACAGCCTATGATTCTCTGAAAGAATTCTTCTTTTGGATGCAGGGCCATGGAGATCTGGGTCCACTGCCTGTGCAGCTGATGGAGGAGGCTCTGTTGTCTTCTACCTCCTACTCTTCCTGTTCCTGCTCTGCAGTGCACAGTGATTCTACTGCAGTGCTCTCCTCATACTTTCGACCTATATCCTCCAAGTGAATGTAATTGTGCTGCTGAGGTGCTGCTCGCAGGTTGAGTGGAGTGTGCCAATTGCCCACATAAAGTGGGATGGTTGACATGTATGCAGATAAACATTAAACATGCCAGTCAGAGCTACATTGCTGTATGTTTGCTTACCTAACATGCCAATAACTAAATTAAATCACAAAACAATATATTGAATTACCTGCTATGAAGCATACTGGAAGAATTAGTGATCCTAGTAGTAAAATTCTGTTCCAGTAGGCAGCCATTGTTCAGGCAGATGCTATCCCTTTCTTCTTCCAAAACAGCATGTTCATTTCTCCAAAAGTAAGCACATATTTCACCACAAATACTCGTTTAGCAATCTATAACTCTAGTTAATAATTTATGACCTTATCCTTATTTTCAATACTCTTTATCTATGTCACAAAAATGTTACCCTTAACTCAACAGTTCACCTTTCTGGTTTCAACATTCTGTGGTGTTACAGAGTGCTCTCCAAAGATATTTTTCCTGCAATTCCACTGGTTTAATATGAATTTATGAAATAATTATGATGCTTGTAGATCTTTAAACATGATCAATAAGTAGAAATACTCCTTACAAATCAAAATAATTAAATAGCCAACAGATAAGAGTCACATTGTTGAATTTTTCCCAAGGCTATCCTTATTGGGCAAACTTTATCAGAAGTGTCACATTCCTAATTTGCCCTTTGCTCACTTGTGATTTGTTTTTAAACCAACAGCAGCAATTCCATTGAAAATAGGGCCAAATATTTGCCATATTAAACTTTTTTTGACGAAGAAACTTCTCACTGAATCAAGGCAGGAATATATCCGCTGACCTATGATGACAGATGCTTACAAATTTCATTTCTATCAAACAAAAGCCATTTACCTATTTGGGAAATCTGCTACTATGAGAAGCGGACTCAGTAAATGAAGAAAACTAGCAAAACTAGATAAATACGTGGGTCCATGTGATGGGTACAAGTTAAAAAATTGGAACTGTTACAACCTGCAAGAACAAATGCAGAGCTGGACTGTTGCATCAATTAAGAAAACAGATGTCAAGCTAACTTTTGGCTCAAATGAGATCAATAGGTAATTTTTAAAATACTAAACTTCCTTCAACATCACTGAGTTCCTGGCCTCTGAATTACATGAAACCACATCTATTTAGCCATTTCCCCCACTCTCCTGATTTTCTCAGTAAGGTGTGTAGATCCTGGACTCCACAATCTGAACAAGAGAGATCCACCTTAAAAGGCCTACAAAATATATGTGGGCCGAACAATGGCAGGTAAAATTTAATGTGGACTTCCACACTTTGGCAACATTAATGGAAGCATTCCTGAGAGATGCTCATCCAACTGTTACTTCTTTTAGTGTTCCAATAGGTTACTGGATCAATCCAGGCTTAAGTATACTGTGCTACGCAAGAAGATACTGACTTTGATTGGCATAAATGGCTTCATATATATGATATATATATATATATATATATGTATCTATCATATATATATAATACGGTTGTCTACAGCAATCCAATTTTCATCAGGCCTGATACCTTTTTGCAGTTATTCCTCCTGTTTCCTTGGACACATGACCTCACAGTCATAATTTGGATAATTGCATTCCACGTCTGCTCACAGGTGTCTAATTCAGCTGCACCATAGAAAGCACTTCACTGTGTCACTGCACCATTTACCATTACCTGCGGATCTGCCGCTGAAAATCAGTGTTTGAGTCTCCTGCGCTCTCCCTCCATCTTGTCCTGATACTGTGCACTTCACAGCTGGATTGACCCACTGTGTGCTATTTCTACCTATTAGAATCATAGAATCGTAGAAAATTTATGGCATAGAAGGAGGCCATTCAGCCCATTGTGTCCACGCCGGCTGAGAAATGAGCCACCCAACCTAATCCCACTTTCCCGCATTTGGTCCGTAGCCCTGCAGGTCACGGCTCTTCAGGTGCACATCCAGGTATTTTTTTAATGAGTTTAGGGTTTCTGCCTCTACCACCCCCTCAGGCAGTGAGGTCCAGAACCCCACCACCCTCTGGGTGAAAAAGGTTTTCCTCATTTCCGCTCTAATCCTTCTACCAATCACTTTAAATCTATGCCCCCTGGTTATTGACCCCTCCGCTAGGGAAATAGGTCCTTCGTATCCACTCTATCTAGGCCCCTCATAATTTTGTACACCTCAATCAAATCACCCTCAGCCTACTCTGTTCCAAGGAAAACAACCCCAGCTTATCCAATCTGTCATCATAGCTAAAATTCTCCAGTCCTGGCAACATGCTTGTAAATCTCCTCTGCACCCTCTCTAGTGCAATTACATCCTTCCTGTAATGTGGTGACCAGAACTGTGTGCAGTACTCAAGCTGTGGCCTGACTAGTGTTTTATACAGTTCCAGCATAACATACCATTTAACAGCTATCCTGTTAAATGGCTGTTTGGCTAGTTCAGCAGTATTATTGCAGATGCACCTGATTGGCCACTCAGAAGTATGCTCCTTTTAGAGCAACCTAATACTGCTGAGCTTCCACAAAGGGCAGAGTGTTGTGCATTCATATGAGTGTGTTAAAACAATGGGAGAAAAAATTAATTTCCATTTAACACACTGTCTGTGCAGTAAGAGGAATTTCACCCCTCCCCCAAAAATTTAATGAGGTCGCAATCTCATTTGGAAGATTATCTTTGTATGCTATGTGTGATGAAACATGTAACCTGTTTATAAAGAATGTGGTTACAATTGCTTCCCGTTCTGATGGAAACCAAAGATATCGGCTCACCACCACAGCAGGTGTGTTCATCTCAATGGGAATATAGAGCAATACAGGAACTAACGGCTAGGCTTAAGTGAACTAGCAGCAGTTCAAATGTATGGGTTCATTCTACCACCTCCAGCCCATCAAATTCAGTCCCAGATCCTAGCCATTTAAATTCCAATGTAAGGAATCTTACAACACCAGGTTATAGTCCAACAGTTTTATTTGAAAATCACAAGCTTTCGGAGGCTTTCTCCTTCGTGACTCACCTGACGAAGGAGGTAAGCTCTGAAAGCTTGTGATTTTCAAATAACACTGTTGGACTATAACCTGGTGTTGTAAGATTCCTTACATTTGTCCACCCCAGTCCATCACCGGCATCTCCACATCATTTAAATTCCAGACTGAAAGGAATAGGTAAATAATTGGCTCTTCACCAAGCTTCTTATTATTTAAAACTATCTCTTTGTAAATCCAAGATTTGTGCTCCAGTTAGGAATGTACCTTTACACTTGCCCTGGAAAACTGCTGTACCCTTTAGTGATAAGTTGTGCTCATATGTTTTTTATCTTTCAGGTAGTTCTCTCAACGGACTGATAACGGACATAAAACGTCTTAAAAATGCTGCTTGTGTGTCTCTGCGATCAAACCCTTTTTGGCATTTACATGCCAAGTGTAGATTTGTACTTCAATCTGAGTTGAGCCTAGTTTCATCCTGACCTGATTTTAACCCAGTATTGCACTCACTTTTATTCTGCACTAAGTTTGACCTCTGCCCTAATTGGCCATGGGACTGCTTGCATATTCTGTGAACTTTACATTTATTCAACACAGAATTGTGTTCTAGCTAGCTCTTTGTTCAGGATGGTGAGTGGAGTTCATTGCATTCCCAGGTGATTCTGCCAGCATCACAATATTATCTGCGAGGAGTGCTGCAAGATTTTTGGAAATGCCTGGAACAGAGACTCTGAGGCTGTCCGGTCGGTACGAAACCATTCATCACCTCATTGATGAAAACAATAGGGTGATAGGGTGGGCAACAGTCGACAACCTTGCCTCACTCCCCTTTGGAGACAGATAGGTTCCATGAACTCTTACAAAGAGCAGGATACAGGGCTAGAGGGAGTGGTTATATTTTCAGATATAGGATTAGGACTATTGCGTGTGTGAACGATAAACACCGACATTGGCCAAATTGATTGTTTCCATGTTGTAACTCCTATGTAATTCTATGCAATTGAATACACATCCCAGATGAAATCCATGATTTAGTCATGTACTCCTATAGCTTACAGTTTCTTTGAGGACCACATGAGGCTTGAAAGGTTTAATAAATGAAAGCCAGCATGGATTTGTTGGAGGCAAATCGTGTTTGACTAACTTGATTGAGTTCTTTGATGAAGTAACGGAGAGGGTTGATGTTGTGTATATGGACTTCATAGAATCATAGAAATTTACGGCAGAGAAGGAGGCCATTCGGCCCATTGTGTCTGTGCTGGCCGAAAAAGAGCTATCCAGCCTAATCCCCTATAGGCTACAGCACTTCAATATCAGCATATCCAAGTACTTTTTAAATGCAGACATACAGGAGGAGAGAAAGATAGCCGGAAGGATGGCGGGACTGGTGCGAGAGCAGACCTCGCGCTTCTCCGATGATGCACTGGAGGCCCTGTTGGAAGGGGTGGACAAAAGGAGGGTCAACATGTACCTGCAGGGTGGCAGGAGACCCTCCAGACTCCAGCTCCACAGGCACTGGGAGGCTGTGGCCCAGGAAGTGAACGCCAGCAGCATTGCACCACGCACGTGGGTGCAGTGCCGAAAGAAGTTCAACGATTTGACACGAATGGTCAAGGTGAGTGAATGCAAGTGTCAAGTGGCACATCCTACCAACTGCACCACTGCTCCATGCATCATACTCCTCGTCACCTACCCACCAACAAACACTGCCCATCCATACGCAATGCTGCACTCGGCATGCTGCATCTCACCTGCACATAGTACCACACTTGCAGGCCATACAACCAACACTCACAGATCACACACACTGGCAGCTATTCTACCATGATAGGCACGTCACCCAGACACCTTGCAGGATACTCACTGACACACTTCTCTCTGTCTTGCAGGAGAAGGTGGCGCATAACAGCTGGCAGCAGGAGAGACTTGAGGGAGAACAGGCACGCCTACACATCCTCACCCCCTTGAAGGAGACCATGCTTCAGATCATTGGGTGGGTTGTCGCTGCAACCATGACCACATGCCGCGCTGGAGGTCCCGATAAAGGGGTCTCTGCATATCTAATACTCCGTCTCGTTTCCCATATCTCCCTCCTTCCATAATCTTTTCTGACTCATGTGCTGCATCTGCTGTCGGCATGCACGTCTTACTTCCTCCTCTCCCTGCTCCACAACTCAACCTGTTTCCCTTTGTCATTGCAGATACCCAAGAACAAGTGGCAGCACCATCCAAGGAGGAGTGGGGGGGGAACACTGAAGCCACACAGTCACTCGATCTGACACTCGCTTCCACCAGCTCAGAGATTGACACTGCGCGTCCTTTAGAGGCTAGGTTAGAGGAGGGATCTGTACGTGGTGAGAAACTGAGCATAAGTGTGCAGGAGCTAGGGCGGGGGGAACGGATACCGTAGGTGCCAGCTCGCTGGAGGGTGAGGTCGCTCACTAGTTCTGTTGCAGAGGAGTCAGATGAGGACTTCGATGGGCTAGGCTACAGAAGACGGCTGATGGGCGTACACCAACAAATGCTTGGGGCACTGGAAAACCTGCGCACAATGACAAGGGGTATGGAGGAGACCACCTTGAACTTGGCACAGGGCTTTGCGCAGAGCTTGGAGCCCATCCTTTCCCACATGGACCAGGTGGTCACCTCCATCAGTGCACCTGTGGAACCCACCATGACGCAATGCCTGATGGCCGATGTCACGGCTTCCATTGCAGCACAAATCGATGTCATCAAAGGTCTGCAAGCTACAGTTGCAGCTCAGACTGCTGCTATCGTGGCTCTGGGGGCCACTGTGGAACGGGGCTTCCAGGGCGTCACAGCACTCCAGCAATCCGTTCTTCAGCTAATCACCAGGATTGCTGAGGCGCCGCTCCAGGAGAGTGGCAGTAGCGCCATAGCGGTCGGATCTGCTGTCCTCCCTCTGGACGACAGCATTCCTGCTCCCATCCCTGCCACTCCGCCAGTGCCCTTGCTGTTGCCTATCAGCCAGCCAGGCCAGACTGCTGCAGCCCATGCTGAGATGGTGCAGTCTGAAGCCAGGCCCTCCCAGCCCAGGGCTGCTCGAGGTCGTCCTTCAAGGCCATCTGCACGCTCTTCCATTGAAGGCCAGAAGCCGCCCACCACCCATGCTCCAGCCACTGGGGAAGCACCACGTAGGATAGGTAAAGGCATTCGAACAACAGGCACTAAGACAATGCACAAGGGTGAATAGTCCTGTTATGTTTCCATAATTTTATTAGTTAATTGATAAATTTGACTTTGAATTTGCAGTTGATGGTGGTTTTTATTTGTATGATGAGCTGAGGGGGAAACCAATGTGTAATCAGATGGAGGGCGATTTGATGGTCATGTGGGAACGGACAGGTGGGGAGTGTAGGACTGTTGGTGAGTTGGGGGATGTAGTTGACATTATTGATAGCGGGCATGGATCAGGCGAGCACGCAGAGCCCTTGCTGACAAGGCGTGTGTTCCCTGTTGCACCCTTGCGTCTTCCTCCACTTCCTCCTCCGGTTCATCCTCCTCCTCCTCAGCCTCTTCCCCTTCCTCCTCCACCTCTGACTCAAGGTCTTCTCCGATTATCGGTGGCAAGGGCTGGTCCCTCATGATGGCAAGGTTGTGCAGCATGTAGCATACCACCACGAATGTTCCCACCCACTCAACGGAGTACTGCAGGGCTCCTCCAGATCAGTCCAGGAAGCGGAAGCATTACTTCAGGAGGCCTTCAGTGTGCTCCATGATGTTGCGTGTGGCAGCCTTTGACTTACCGAGCCGGGTGAAAGATAGCTGGTATGTTGGACTGCCGCATAACAAAGGCGTCGCGACTGCTCCCAGGGTAGAGGGCATCGACCTCCATGATTCGATGCGTGTGGTCACACACCAGCTGCATGTTCAGTGAGTGGAACCCCTTTTGGTTCACGAAGAGGGCCGAGTTGAGATGTGGAGCACGCAGGGCAATGTGCGTGCAGTCAACGGCACCCTGCACCATGGGGAAGCCTACAATGCAAGCAAACCCTCGTGCTAACTGGTTCTGCTTCTTTCTATCAAGAGAGAACGTGATCAACCTGTTCCACATCTGGTACAGTGCGTCCGTGACCTCCCTTATGCAGCAGTGCACTGCATACTACGAGATGTTGCACATGTTGCCAGCAGAGGCCTGAAATGATCCTGAGTTATAGAAATTCAGCGCCACGGTTGCTTCACAGCCACAGGCAATGCTGTCCTTGTCCTGCTGTGAGGTTGCAGTTGTGGCTGCAGCAGTGATAGATCTCTGTCACAGCCTCCTTGGTGAACCTCAGCCATCGAATGCCATGCTTCTCGCTCATGTTAAGGTAAGAAAATTGGTCCCTGAAGGCCCTCATTGGATATGGCCTCCTGTTCAGTGCCCTGCGCCTCCTCCTCCTCCTTGCAGCTTGACCTGCTATGCATGGCCTCTTTGCATTCTCCCAGTCATGTTCAATGCCCAGCAGGAGCCCTAGCAGACCACTCATGGTTGCCAGGAATCTTGTTCAACCACGGTTGTAACTTTCCAAACTGTAAGGCAGTACCTGCCAAACCACTCTCAAATGTACACGAGCAACTCTCAGTAACCATAGGGAGCTTCAAAAAACACTTCAGCCAGAAGCAATAATCCAGCAACTAATCTGCAACACCTGCATGGTCCCTTTAAATAGCGCTGGTGGGAGGTCCTTCAGGATGTCTAAGACATGTTCAGGTGTGCGTGGTTAAGACCGTATGTTGAGTTGAGCGTTATGTTCCAAAATGGTGCCTATCACTTTAAATCAGCATTGCACACTGATTGTACGCATTTTCTCCCTACTTCACATGCTGCCAGTGTTCGCTCTCTGCGCTCGCGCCAGTACCTATGCCAAGATAGCGTCCGGGGCACGACATGCTAGAAACATGCGTGCGTAGCCAAGACGCCATCATGGCAATCCATGAGACTGCGTAGCGTGAAACAACAGGCGCTAGACGGCCCAATTTCTAGCCCAATGTATTGTACTGATCTCCTTTATTCCAGTGCTAGCCATTTTGGAAATAAACTATGGAGATTAAACAGAATTTTAGGAACTGAATGTTGGCCGATTTTGGAGCTGTGTTTGGATTTCCAAAGTGAAATATGAAGAGCTTAAATGTAACATTATTTAAACATTATGCTGGCTGTATTTCATCTGTTTAGTAATATCTCATCAGCCTGCCTTGTTCACAGGCCCATCACTTAATTGACTAGCTCTAATCATTGTAACATACATTCATCTATTCATCCATTGGAAAAGTTTCTGTGCTGGACCAGAATAAAGGCTGTAGGGCAACTATCCCAATCTAAAGTGTTCCTATAATCCACCAGGGTTTTTTCATTCAAAATGTACTTTATGGAAACAAGTTAGTGTCTGGGGAAATGCTCCCTTAAAACAAACCTTCCAATTAGCAAGTTTTGATGAACTGGCATGAACTGCAGAAGTACTTTTAGCACATGGTTCTGATGCTGTGATATTTCCTGTAATAATACTTTGTAGTTATCAAAGCTACAGATCTACATTTACTGTCTGCTTCTAGCTAAGAAATTGCTGTTATTCAAATTGATGTCAGTTGTAAAATTCCACTGTTCAGACTTTTCAAAATCCTGCATCAAACTCTTAAACATGTTTGCAAAAATGATGTCTTTTTAATCTTATTAAACTATAGTACTCCACTGAATTGTGTCTAACGAAAAGGCAGCATTATCGAAATCAGATAAATGTTGCGAGTCAGATATGGTAAAAGAGAGTGAGACAGATTGCAAACCTATTTAAACATAAGGAGCTTTTTTCTATATTTAGAAGTGAGATAAGATATGCCAAGATAGGTGATTTTCATTCTCTCACCAATTTTCTCCCCTCCATTGAGGGAATTAACTTCTCTTCATGTTTGGTTCCATGGGTAACAGTTGGTGTCATGTTTTCTTGCAAAACATATATTTACTTGCAGGAAAAGTCTTCAAATCTTACACTTAGTTATCTACATTGTGTTTTTGAAGTGGGAGTACCTTCGGACATTTTACGACGTTATGGGCACTATATAAATGCAAGTTTTTGTTGTTGGGCCAATAATTTGTTTATCTGATCTTGGTTTCTACAGTGATAAGCTAGATATAAGAAGTTTTCTGCCTACCTTCAATGTACTTCTATTTTAATAGAGTTTTGATGGAAATTTTAGAAACCTAGAGTTGGATTTTAATTTTCAACCCCAGGCCGTAAACTGGTGATTGCGGATCGACTGCACATTATATATCCC
Source organism: Heptranchias perlo (assembly GCF_035084215.1). Classification (NCBI taxonomy): domain Eukaryota; kingdom Metazoa; phylum Chordata; class Chondrichthyes; order Hexanchiformes; family Hexanchidae; genus Heptranchias; species Heptranchias perlo. The sequence goes on from NC_090335.1 coordinate 52,187,756, forward strand.
ATCCCGCCCGATTTTCCTTTTCATTGAAGTCATGGGAAAAGAAGATCCAGTGGTATGTAAAACGGGTGGTTGATCTGCAGCGCCGAGTTTACTGCCCAGCATGGGACACTGGCACCTGTACTGGGACAGGAAGGAGCTGTATCGCTGGGATGGGCTCCATCTGAATTGGAATGGGACCAGTGTCCTAGCGGAAAGGATAAATAGGGCTGTGGATAGGACTTTAAACCAGTAAGATGGGGGAGGGATCTGGTGAAAATAACAAGCCTGAAGATGAAAGAAATAAGAGATGAGAATAAAGGTCAGATCAAGGTAAGGAATAAGGGTGACATTAACAGCTAGGGAACAGATACGGTTATAGAACATAAGTATAAAATGACTTAAAAATAAAATGAGTGGAACAATTAATAAAAACAAATTAAATTGCCTGTACAGCAATGTGTACAGCATCTGAAACAAAACAGGGAACTGGCGGCAATAATTCGTAGCGAGGAGCCAGATGTAGTAGGGATAACTGAAACATGGCTTAATAAAGAACAGGACTGACAGTTAAATATTGCAGGGTATAACATATTTGGAAAGGATAGGGAGGGAAGAAAGGGGGTGGGGTAGCTGTACTGATTAGAGACAACATAATGGCAGTAGAAAAAAGAGACATAACTAACAATGAGATAGAAACAGAATCCATATGGATTGAGACAAAGATCAAGAAGGGATCAATCACATTAATAGGGGTATACTACAGACCACCTAATAATGGAAGGGAAGTGGAGGCAAATCTATGAAATGAGTAAAGGCATTGAATAATAATCATGGGAGTTTTCAACTATTCCCAAGTAAACTGGCAAGAAGAAGTAGGGAAAGGGGAAAAGGGAATGGAGTTTTTACAGTGTGTTCAGGACTCCTTTCTTACCAAGTATATGAGAAGCCCAACGAGAGAGGAATCACTGCTGGATCTGGGAATGGGAAATGAACCAGAGCAGATAAGAGCAGTAAGCATAGGGGAACATCTAGGCAATACAGATCATAACATAATAAGGTTTAAAATAATGATTGAAGACAGACATAAGTAAGACAAAGACCAAAGTAATAGATTGGAAAAAAGCTAATTTTGAAGGGATGAGAATGGAACTAGGGAAGGTAAAGTGGAAAAAAATTGACAAAGTGATAGAACAGCAGTGGGAAATATTTAAAACAGTGATCAATAGAGTTCAGGAGAAATATAGTTTGCTAAAAAAACAAGAATATACTAGCCAATAATGAAATACAATGGATGAATAAAGAGATAAGGATAAAATGAAACTAAAAAAAGGCATACACTAAGTACATGGATAATAAAGGAGAGGATAACAAAAGGGAATATGAATAGGTTAGGAAATAAGTCAGAAAAGCAATTAGGAAAACAAAGAGGAACTACGAAATTGAATTATTGAGGATTATAAAAAGAAATAGTGAAGTATTCAACAAACACATAAATAACAAAAGAAAAATCAGGATAGGGATAGGGCCACTAAGGGATGTACAAGATAAACTCACAGGTAATGACATCTAAATAGCAGAAATATTGAATAGTTACTTTGCCTCAGTATTTACCAGGGAAACTAATAAGGTGGGTATGATATTAGAAGAAGAGATCAAAAAAGATATAAAGACATTTAAGATAGAAAGGGGGAAAGATAATTGATCAACTAATCAAACTTAGAGAGAATAAAACCCCTGAACCAGATGGATTGTATCCACGCATATTAAAAGAAGTTAGGGAAGAGACAGCAGAGGTACTATAACATATACTGTATATAAAAATTCATTATAGAAGGGAATAGTGCCAGAGGACTGATGGACAGCTAATGTTGCTTCCATTTTTAAAAAGGGAGATAGACCAAGTCCAGGGAACTATAGACCAGTTAGCTTAACGTTGGTGGTCGGAAAGATAATGGAATCTTTACTCAAAGCTGTAATAGAAAAACAGTTGAAAATGAAAATATAATAAAAAGTAGTCAGCATAGACTTCAAAAGGGAAGGTGATACTTGACCAATGATATTGAATTCTTTGAAGAAGTAACCGAAAGAGTAGACAAGGGTAATGTAGTAGATGTAATATATTTGGATTTTCTAACGGCCTTTGATAAGATACCACATAGTGGACTCATGACTAAGGTCAGAGCATGTGGAGTCGGGACAGTTGGCAGAATGAATAGCAAACTGGCTACAAAACAGAAAACAGAGAGTAGAGGTTAAGGGTAGCTACTCAGACTGGCAAAAGATCGGAAGTACAATTTCAAAATTTGCGGACGACACTAAATTGGGAGGTATAGTTAATACAAAGGAAGAATGCAACAAAATACAGGAAGACATTAATAAACTTGCAGAATGGGCATGTAATTGGCAAATGAATTTCAGTATAGACAAGTGTGAGATGGTGCATTTTGGAAGGAATAATAAGGAGGCCACATATTGCTTGGTCTAATAAGTCTAAATGGGGTAGAGGAGCAAAGGGATCTAGGGGTACAGATACACAAATCACTAAAAGTAGCAACGCAGGTTAATAAGGCCATAACAAAGCAAACCAAGCACTAGGGTTAATTTCTAGAGGGATAGAATTGAAAAGTAGAGAAGTTACGTTAAACTTGAATAGAACCTTGGTCAGACTATGCTTGGAGTACTGTGTACAGTTTTGGTCTCCATATTATAAAAAGGATATAGAGGCATTGGAGAAGGTGCAAAAAAGATTCACAAGGATGATACCAGAACTGAGAGGATATACTTATCAGGAAAGGCTGAACAGGCTGGGGCTGTTTTCTCTGGAAAAGAGAAGGATGAGGGGTGACCTGATAGAGGCCTTTAAGATATTAAGAACATAAGAAATAGGATCAGGAGCAGGCCACACGGCCCCTCAAGCCTGCTCCGTCATTCAATAAGATCATGGCTGATCTTTGGCCTCAACTCCACTTTCCTGCCTGATCCCCATATCCCTTGATTCCCCTTGAGTCCAAAAATCTATCTACCTCAGTCTTGAATATACTCAATGACTCAGCAGCCACAGCCCCCTGTGAAAGGGTTTGATAGGGTAGATGTAGAGAAAATGTTTCCACTTGTGGGGGAGTCCAAAACTAGAGGTCACAAATATAAGATAGTCATTAATAAATCCAATAGGGAATTCAGGAGAAACTCCTGTACCCAAAGAATGGTATAAATGTGGAATGTGCTACCACATGGAGTAGTTGAGCTGAATAGCATAGATGCATTTATGGGGAAGCTAGATAAACACATGAGGAAGAAAGGAATAGAAGGATATGCTGATAGGATTAGATGAAGAGGGGTGGGAGGAAGCTTGTGTAGAGCATAAATGGCATAAACAAGTTGAGCCGAATGCTGTTAACTCCATTTACCTCTATGTAAATCTACCCCCTGGATTCACCTCAGAGTACTGATAATGCCATTTATCCAGCAGAGAGGGATACCATGTTCCTTATGTAAAGAAAGCTTGATATTTTCTCTGACAATTTCTCATAGTATTGTTGCCTTTCCAGGGCCAATTTCCTCAGCTTCACAGTATCACGGCTGCGCTGCATCAGTTCTCTGGCACAGAGCTGCAGAGAGGGGCGAGGTTCAAACAAGCACGATGTGAATGGACACCAGGATTACAGAGCAAACCCTAAGCAAACAGCCACTGCACGCAGTCAACATACACTTGCAGCGCAGGGAGGGAAGTGCGAGGCCATCTTGCACACACATTTGAGGTGAGCAGCCTCAAACCAGTAAAAGCAAACTAGCAACACAGAAGTGAGTGAGCCCACTGAGGATTTAATTGTTCCCAAATCATCAGTTTACTAGGGCCCAGCATGACAGGGTGAATGGGGACTGGAAAAGCTGACTCTTCACTTCAAAAGTGGACAATTGGTAGCAATGCATCTGTGAGGCCATTAGATTTCAGTTTTCACAGAACAGCAAGCTGAATTGCAGAATGTGATCCCAAAACACTAATTAAAATCCTGAAATTCAATGTCATAAAAAGCAATTTAATTTATTTAGTCACCTTGAAACAGTTGTTATGGTCAAGGCCCTTTATTCAGGGCTGTTTTTCATTTGGACACTTTGTTTTTGAGTTGTCAGCTTTTTTGAGGGCTGTATCAGCTCTTTTGAAACTGTTTTGTCAGTTTTTCCAAGTTTTTAGGTTGACACGCGTGCTTACAAAGCAGCATGGTCCTTACTCTACAGAAACACTGCAAGTTCTCCCTCTAGTGTCAGGATGAATGCACTACATCTCTCCTTTTACAATGGGCTGAAAACATGACCTGAAAATTCTGGGGGCTCTACTCTGCCAGTGTAAGTGCAGCAGAGTGGGACCCCGCCTGTTTTATCCAAGGCCGGAAACCCTATCTCAGATTTCAGGGTAAGGGTCATTTGCACAGCCAAGGCAGGCCACCAAAGGTGTATCACCAGCACCTGCCCTAGCCAGAGTTCAACCACCCTTCTAAGGTGAAGCGGAGTCTTCCAGGGGCCCAAATGGGTCAAGGAGAAACATTTTTTTTAAAGCTCTTCAGCTGTCACTGGTGCCACTCTAACTAGAAAAGGTAATAGGTGCAGGGTCAAGTACCTTACTCTAGTAAAGGTTTGGGGGCTTCAGAAGGCCTCACAGGGACACATGGCATGTCTCAACTGGGTTTCACTGAGGCCTCTCAAGGGCATAAGGGGAAGAATTTCGCAGGGAGGCGCAGGAACTCTCCCAACACCCCGAGGGAAACAGGCGAAAGATCCATACCTGGCTCCCCCCCGCCCTGGAACCGAAATTTAAAGGTTCTCGTAGGTCCAGAAAAGGTGAAATTCTGGCACATTTAGCCCATATTCCAGGCTCCCCATCAGGCATAAATGTTACTTATGTCCTGTCCAGCTCCAGGAATTTTGGGGCCTATATCTTTTTTTAAAACAAATAACAAAAGCTTCTGAAACATAATGGTCTTGATACTCCTCTCTGTAACAGCTGGGTTATGCTCCTTTCCCAGGCGTTATGGAGAGGAAAAGGAGGTGGAGACTCATTACAATCCCTTTATGTAGCTTAGGATTTCTGAAGTTTTGCCAAATGGGCAAACTTTTAACCTGCACCTGTAATAGACCCAGGCTACTGGCCTGCAACAGCAAATTTTAGGTCATGATGGGCTGGAGAGACTTCCAGTGTGCTTGGTCTGTCTTACGCCCAGGCCGGGGGTGGGGTGGGGGGGGGAGGGGGGACAAAGGAATATTGGAGCAAATATGCAAATTTTTAGCAACATAGTTCTTCAGGTACAAGATTCCCAAGCAGCTTCATCGACGGGTATGTGCAAAACAAATGCCAAGTCAGGAAAGGAGAGATTTTAGTAGAGATGAGCAAAAGCTCAGTTGAACAGATGGATTTTTAAAGAAGGGTAGAGAGAGATGGAGCGCAAGAGTGGTTTAGGAAGAGAATTGCAAAGAGTAGAATCTGGTTAATGGAAATAAAAATTGGGAGAGTTCCGGGGACCGTTCCTTCGGTGCCTGGCAGCATCCTCCTGCCACCTGATATTGCAGTTTTTGACAATGTGTGCAACATAGCTTCTGCCCAAATAAACAGAGTGGAAGATTCGGACTAAAATCACCTAAATTGTATTTTCTGCTTGGCATAAATCAGGCATTAAATTTGAAAAAAAGCCCTCATAATTGTAACATTTTATATTTTACATTTGACTTTTATCTTTTTGCCCATAGTTCAGCCCCCAAACTAAAATTACTTACAAAGTGTACAGAAAAACAAAAACTGACATGGATTTCACAATCCTTCTTTTTCTGAAACAGAAAGTAAACAGTGACTCCTCACAAGTCCTTGAATCCTTTGTCCTTCATGCCTTTCACAATATAATCAATTCCTCTTCAGCAAATGTCATGTTTACTACAAATGTTTAGCAATTGATCTAATTCAAAAAGGTCTAAAAATCATGGAATGAATTGAAAATTAAGGAACTGGACTGAGCTGAAGGAGGCAATTAAAAAATTAACAAATCTCAAGTGAAACTACAGATTAGAACTTGATTTTTACATATGCACAACAGATATCCAGCAAAAGTAGCTGATTGAACAGTTAAAAAGTTAGATTAATATCTGGTTAAGAACTTGATTGTAGGTTATAAAGATAAGCAGAGATGGCCACAAACTCAGTGGGGCCTATTTTGACATTTGGGTGTCTGACTGGCGCTGGTCGGCTGCTCATTCTGGCAGCGAAGAGGACCCTCACCCTCTGCGATTGCGACCCCCCACCCCCGCAACTTACCTTGCTGGCGGCTGGCCTGGCCCGATCTTGAGGATTCAATCTAACAAGTTGCTTTGGGAGGCCTATTTGGTGTTCCGCAGCTTGCCTGCCAAATTTAAATGAGACCAGGGCCTCAAAATAGCAAGGGCCTCTTCACTGCTGGAATGGGCGGTCGATCAGTTGCCCAAAATTCAAAATCGATCCCAACAACTCTAGTGCTAAAACTATGTTACAGAAGCTATCTAGGTTTTCTCATTCACTTCAGTGGTTCCTGTCAGGCAACCTCTCTTCAAAGACTCCAGCATAAACTCATTGATTTGAAAAGTGTAGGTTGATAAATTTCCCCAAAACAGTAACCTGAGCTTCATGAATTTATATAACGGTTAGATTTAAAAATCTACCAATTGAACACTATGGGCCCGAATTTAGCAGGCCTGCGGGTTCCCAGCGGGTGGTCCTCCGGGAGCGTGGTCAACACGCTCGGCGAAATTAGTGGGTTGCCCACACGATCGTAGCAGGCAACCCACTAATAGGAATCAATTACCTGCTCCTCCGGGGTCCACGGCGCTGGCCTGCGCGTCGGTCGGGCTGCGCATGCGCAGTACGATCTGTCAGCTGGAGGCTCTCTAGTTAAAGGGGCAGTCCTCCACTGACAGATGCTGCAACCAATGGGACAAATTGCAGCATGGAGCAGCCCAGGGGGAAGGCTGCTCCCAGTTTAATGATGCCTCACCCCAGGTATCATCAGATGGGGTGAGGAGGAGGGGGAGGACACAGATCTTCCCCCCGGCGGGCGGGAGGAAGCGGCCTGCCTCTGCCACCAAGAAGGCCTGGCTCGAGGTGGCAGAGGGGGTCACCTGCGCCACCAACATATCGCCCACCTGCATACACTGCAGGAGGCGCTGCAATGACCGCAGTAGGTCAGCCGCAGTGAGAACACGAAGTCTTTCCCCTACACTCCGTCTGCCACAACACTGCCCCCACCCCACATCTCCTTCGGCACCGCCAACACTATTCTGTCACATCACCCTTCATACCCACTCACACCCCATCCTCATCTTACCTCCACCTACTCACCTCGCCAGTACTCACCCTGCCACTAACACGCAACCCACTCCTCATACAATCTCATTGCTCCATCCCATACTCACCCTCTCGTGCATCTCCCTCACGGCCAGCCTCACTCAACCTGCCACCACCTGTGCTGCAGCCACAGGGCATGCATCACATATGTGCAGTAGGCAGCGTAAGGCAAACGTCTCGTCAGCATGAAGGGGGTGCACAAGGGTGTCTGAGGGTTTGTCATGGGTGTTACCCATATTGAATTTCAGAGCAACAAACAGCACACATTATATTGACACCACCACTGCCATGTCTCCGCGAATCCTGTCCGTTGTGTCCAATAATGCCCGCTCCTGGGTATCACTATGAGGACCCACCACTGATGCCACCCATCGTGTTACTGCAGAGTAGGTGCAGGTGTATTTGCAGGGCTCGTCCGCGCAGACGACTGAGAGACATCGGCGGTGTAGCCGGCTGCACCCTGGAAGGATGCGGAGGAGAAGGTGTGGAGGGCAGTGGTGACTTTGCCAGCGACAGGTAAGCAGTTGGTGCTGGGGCCAGCCAGGAGCAGCTCGGCATGAAAGAGGCTGCAGATCTCCACGACTACATGTCGAGCGAACCTGCGCCTCCCTGTGCACTGCTGCTCGGAGAGGTCCGGGGAGCTGCGCCTCGGTCTGTGGACCCTGTGGCGAGGGTAGTGCCCTCTGCGACGCGTCTCTCTCTGCGGTAGCCCTCCCTCCTGCTGTGCAGGTGGGCGTGCAACAACACCGTGTTGGGGGGATCCACGTCTCTGCGGCGGACGGCGTGGACTGCGAGGCTGCTGGTGCTGGTCATGCTCTTCGTCCTCCGAGGGTCTCCACACACCACCCAACTGGCAGGTGTTGGTCTGAGGGGTTGTGCAGGGTAGGTGTGTGGTTCCTCGGACTGGGGCTGCGGTTTCGTGTCGGTCTGTCCTCTGGCTTGGCGGGGGGTGGTGGGGGGCAGGGGTTGCCCTATGTGACGCGGTGGCCTCCTGCGTGGGTGAGGGCTCTCCCCCGTGGAGCGCACCTTGGCACCTGCCACAGGCTGCTGGCTGCAACACGCCTGGTTGGAGGGAGACTGTTTCCCCCAGTGTGGGAAACTCACTGCCTTGAACCGAAAATCCCACACTTCCTCTTTTGACAGCTGCTTCAGCTCATTAACTGACCACAACGAGCAAGGTAAGTACTCTCAAGTGGAACCCCGCTGGCTTTAATTGCCTGCGGGATTCCCACCAGCGGGGCTTGCGCACGCAGCCCCGCACGTCAGCGCGGTACCCGGAAGTGGCCGGGATTTCGTCGCGATCCGGTCACGTGACCGGAGATCGAGATTTTCGGGGCCACCCCGCTGGGAACCCGCCGGAAACACGATCCTAAAATCGAGCCCCATGTCTGAACAAAACACACAGTATGTTTTTGTGTTTGATTTGAGTGGCTTGGCTCCCCTCTCAAGGAAGCTGCTCAGACATCAAACCGACCAATCACATGTAATTACATAGAATTACATAGAATGTACAGCACAGAAATAGGCCATTTGGCCCAACAGGTCCATGCTGGTGTTTATACTCCACATGAGCCTCCTTCCCACCCATTCCTCATCAAACCCCATCAACATATTCTATTTCTTTCTCCCTTATGTGTTTATCTAGCTTCTCCTTAAATGCATCTATGCTAGTTGCCTCAACTACTCCTGTAGTAGCGAGTTCCACATTCTAACCACTTTCTGGGTAAAGAAGTTTCTCCTGAATTCCCTATTGGATTTATTAGTGACTATCTTATATTTATGACCTCTAGTTTTGGACCCCTTCACAAGTGGAACCATTTTCTCTATGTCTACCCTATCAAACCCTTTCATTATCTTAAAGACCTCTATTAACCTGCGTGGCTACTTTTAGTGGTTTGCGTATCTGTACCCCTAGATCGATTTGCTCCTCTATCCCATCTAGACTCTTATTATCCAAGTAGTTTATGGCCTCTTTATTCTTCCTGTCAAAGTATATGTAATAGTGCCTCTGCTATCTCTTCCCTAACTTCTTTTAATATGCACGGATGCAATCCATCTGGACCATGGGTTTTAGCCTCTCTAAGTTTGATTAGTTTATCAATTATCTCCCCCTTTCTATATTAAATGTCTCTAAATCTTTTTTGATCTCTTCTTCTAATGTCATACTCACCATGTTAGTCTCCCTTGTAAATACTTTGGCAAAGTATTTCTTTGATATTCCTGCCATTTTGCTGTAATTACCTGTGATTTTATCTTGTGTATCCCTTAGTGGCCCTATCCCTATCTTGATTTTTCTTTTGTTATTTATGTGTCTAGAATATTCTACTATTTCTTTTTATACTCCTTGATAATTTAATTTTGTAGTTTCTCTTTGCCTTCCCAATTGTCTTTTTGACTTCTTTCCCAACCTTTTCGTATTCCCCTTTGTTATCCTTGCCTTTGTTGTCTGTGTTCTTAGTGCATGCCTTTTTCTTTAGTTTTAGTTTTGCCCTTATTTCTTTATTCACCCATGGTGTATCATTACTGGCTAGTTTGTTCTTGCTCTTTAGTGGAATAGATTCTCCTGGACTCTATTGATCACCATTTTAAATGTTTCCCATTGCTATTCTAGTTCTTTGTCTGTCAATAAATTTATCCAGTTTATTTTCCCTAGTTCCATTCTCATCCCTTTAAAATCAGCTTTTTTTCTAGTTTATTACTTTGGTCTTTGTCTTACTTATATCCTTCTCAATCTTCATCTTAAACCTTATTATGTTGTGATCGTTATTGCCTAGATGCTCCCCTACGTTTGCTTTTCTTGCCTGTTCTGGTTCATTTCCTATTACTAGATCCAGCAGCACTTCCTCTCTTTTTGATCTTTTTACATACTAGGTAAGAAAGGAGTCCTGCACACATTGTAAAAATCCTATTCCCTGTACCCCTTTACCTACCTCTTCATGCCAGTTTATTTTGGTGTAGATAAAGCCTGCCATGATTATTATTCTATGTCCTCTACTCATTTCACATATTTGCTTACATATTTCTTCCTCCACCTCCTTTTCACTATTAGGTGTCCTGTAGTATACCCCTATTAGCAGGATCAATCCCTTATCTTTTATTTCAATCCATATGGATTCTGTTTCTATCCTTATGTTAGTTATGTCCCTTTTTTCCACTGCCATTATGTTATCTCTAATTAATACAGCTACTCCTCCGCACCCTCCCACTTCTTCCTTCCCTATCCTTTCTGATTATGTTATAACCTGCAATATTTAGTTGCCAATCCTGTTCTTTATGTAGCCATGATTCAGTTTTCCTACTAACTCTGGTTCCTCACTATGGATTATTGCCTCCAGTTCCCCCATTTTATTTTGGACGCTGTGTACACTGCTGTACAGGAAATTTAATTTGTCTTTAATAGTTGTTCCTTTTACTTCATTTTTAACAATCCATTTATACTTCTGTTTACTAACTCTATTTGTTCCTTAACTGTTTATGTTATCTTTATTCCTTACCCTGGTCTGTCCTTTACGCTCATCTCTTGTTTCTTTTATCTTTAGGCTTTTGTTATTGATACCAGATCCCTCCCCAAATCTTGCTAGTTTAAAGCCTTATCCAGCGCCCTATTTATCATTTCCGCAAGGACTCTGGTCCCATTCCGGTTCAGGTGAAGCCCGTCCCAGTGGTACAGCTCTTTCCTGTCCCAGTACTGGTGCCAGTGTCCCATGAAATGGAACCCCTCCTTCCCACTACACTCTTTCAGCCATGCATTCACCTTTCTGATCTGCCTATCTCTATGCCAATTAGCCCGTGGCTCGGGTTACCACCCATGAGGTCCTGCTTTTTAATTTAGTTCCTAGCTTCTGATGTTCCCTTGGCAGGAGCTCCTCCTTGTTCTTCCTTATGTCATTGGTGCCGACATGGACCACAACAACTGGATCCTCCACCTCCCTTTCCATCCCTCTCCAGTTGCTCCGAGATGCATAAAGTCAAGCTGGGACATGATTTCTGTGAATGTGCATGATTTTTAATCTCTTCTGTACCTGAAATGCTAAATCTTAAAACAAAATTGTTCAGTTTTGTCACACACAGCAATAGTTCTTCTGGTCGTAATAATGCCAAGGGAGCAAAATCTAGGCTAATCTATATTCTGGAACTATTGGGGCCAATTTTCCTCCTTCCCTCCTGCTTGGAAACGTCAGGGGGAATGAACCTGAACAGGAGCTGACCTCCACCCACGTATTAAGGTCATTTTAATAAGCCTTATGTTCCCCCGCTGCACTAACACTCCTTTGCAGGGCCTTGCGCCTGAAAGTGAAGGAGGCCTGTACCAGCAGTAATGGCCATTGGCTGAAGGCCCAGAAGGCCTCTAACTTCAAATAACCTTTGTTGCACCTGTAGGAAAAAATTACCCTACCTGTTTCCAACATCCGTTTGCTTGCTGCCTGCACCTTCTTAAATCATCCAGTCTGAGTGGAACTGGGTGCAGCCCTAGGGACCACTTTCAGTGGGAGAACCTCCATTTGGACCTCCACCAAAAGGAGACCCAGGATAATGAAGTAAGAGGCATTGTGATGACACTCCTGCCTTATTTCCATATAATTTAAAAGGTTGCACCAGTTGTAGGCACAAGCGCTCTGCCTGCCCCTTGTAGGAACACCCAAAAGTCCCAGTGCAGCATCCTTGCATCATGGGTCTCCTCCTCTTTCGCCTCTGCTTTGCAGCTGGGAAGTAAGTAGAGAGATATCAGCTCTATTGAATCAAAACAAGCTGGGCCATTTTCTGAGTGAACTTGGTTTTTAACCCCATATCTACTGTGACAGAAAGAAAGATGCCAATACCATTATATATTACTGATCAAAATGCTTCATTTTTATTATTAAATAAACTTTAAAATTTAGAAATCAAACAAAAAATCAAATCACAAGTAAGATAATCAAAGAAGCTAATAAGAGAGGCAGATGTTCTATAAGGAAGTAAATTAAAAACTTTGAAGAGGATTATTGAAATGCCACAAAATAGATGTAAAAGAAGTGAAAGTGAGTGCTGTTAAATGCTAACATAATAATGGAGCTAATGAGAAATCAATTCAGATCTAAGCCACATTTAAAAGGTGTATTGATAATATATGATCAGTTTAGCAAGTCTGAAACAATTTTGTGAAATTATACAGATTCTATGTGACATAAACTGGAGAAATGCTGCAACAACAGTACTACATTGGTATTGTGAAAAGAACTCGAGGGCAATATGTAAATTGTGTTGCAAGTCCAATTGATAATGCGTTTTAATTCAGTTTGTTCTCCCTTAAAATTAATTCATTGGCTGTGAATTGCTTTGGGTCATCCTGAAGTTGTGAAAGGTGTTTTATAACTGCAAGCTCTTTCTTTCTTCTCTGCAACTGCCTGTGTTCTATTTTTGTAGGGTCTTTGAATCCCAGTGTTATGGGATATAAGAAAGTAGAGTTATTTCGTCTCTGCAAGATGAATCCACTTCAGGGAACGATCAACTCAGTCTAGTCAAGGTCAGATGTTTGATGAAAACATTAAATTATTCAAAAAAATAATTTTGATTAATGAACATCAATAATTTCATTCTGACAGTGTTATTCATCTGCTAGTGATTAAGAACTAAGTAATCACTGAAGGGGGAATTTACTGTATGAGGTATTGTAAGTTTAAGTAACAATTTTTCTCACATTGATCTAATAATACCTTTGAGTTCAGACTGCATTTTGTGATATATTTTATGGAGTGCCATTTTTGCATAAAATGGAAAGTCAGTTGCTCAAATTTTGTTTTGACATTAATTAGAATACAATGCACTGGAAGCATGACTGCATTCTTAAAAATGGTTTGACTTATGATTGTAAATCCACCTGCAATGCACCCCATCAGGAAAATCTGCTAAAGGGTAATTATTCAATGAAAAATGATTGAAAGAGATAAAGTTGCCAGAAGTCTGGGACCTGCAAACTCTTGACAACATTTTGAACAGAACTACACCTACTTATATCACCCACGTGGCACCTGGAACATGATTTTGCCACACATTGTGGGTTCTTTTCATGAAATTACAACAAGTGACATTTTTAGACATTAACAGCTAGTGAAACGTTGCTGCAGTGGTTGTTAGAGTGTCATGGAATTTTTAATTAAGCAAAAACAAAGCTCCTGTTATAGCACAATTCAAAATTTCAGTATTCCTTAAATTATGCATTTTAAAGATGAAACCCAGAAGTGCTATCCCATTGAAACTTTTATTTCAAATGTAGTATCACTAGATTTTATGTGGTCATTTTGAATTACTTTGAAATTGCTTTTCCCATTCTGTGTTTTTAACTTGTGTCAGAAATCTTTTATAAGTGAAACTTCTCTTGTCAGTGAGGTTAATGATGTAATGTTTTGTTTCTGTCTCACTCCTCTGCTTTCTTTGTGAGAGAATTATGTTATTCATAAGCAGAGAGAAAACCACTATAATTTAGTATAGCTACGAAAGGAGGCTGCTGGGATTTATCCTCCACTTTGATTTTGTAAATAATTTTTGCAGTGAATTTTTTGTGTCCATCAATCCAAACGATGTTAGTTCAGGAGAATGGAACACCATAAATATGCAACTCTCTATTCCTTCATCCAAGTCATTAATATATATGATGAAAAGCTGAGGACACATTTCAGATCCCTGGGAAACATCACTTGTCATGTCCCGCCAATCAGAGAACGAACCCTTTATCCTTAATCTCTGTCTCCTACCTCCCAACCAATTACCAACCCATGTTTTTTTTTATATATTTCCAAAATATACTTTATTCATAAAATTTGTAAATGTAAACAGTACAATGCAACTATCACAATACAACTACAGGTCATACATGATAAATACAGTTCATGACACTCCAGGATGCCTCATTGCACTTGCAATCAGTACAGATTACAGTTACATTACATCAATTACAGTCATTACACATTCATTACGAGGAGTTTTTTTTGGTTTCCAGTCCCTTGGCGTACGATGGTGAGAGCATCCTTTCCCCATCGAGCTTTTGTGGTGGCTGCATCTCAGCACCCAGTCCTGGAAATGCTTTAATATCTAAGGGTTACTAAGCATTTTGCAGAAAAACGACGAAAACACTATTAATCAGCCAGCAAGTCCTTCGCGCTGATCGCTCGGATAGACAGTGATTCGAGCTTGGAAGTTACTCCATTAAAAACTCACCGCTCTGAGAGCACACATTATTTCTGTTTTTAGTCATAAACCAGGGGAGAGCGCGAACGCAGTCCCCCACTACCACAAATTTTGCAGTCGAGTATCCCGCATTTGGGGACATCGCAGGCGTCAGCACACCCGAAGTGCAATGGGCTAGCCTCGTCCTGGGAGAACCTCCTTTTTTTTCCAAAAAATATACTTTTATCATAAAATTTGTAGCAAAAACATACAATAACAGTTGTCATATCATGCTCGCGTTTCTTCTTCCAAAAGGTGCACAGAGAGAGCTCTGTGATCAGCAGCCTGAAGGAAGAGGAGGGCTCGGTCACATCCTCGCAGCCTGACATAATGAGGATCTGCAATCCTTTTATGCCGGACTGTATGACGCGAAGCCCACAGACAGCGCGGCCTCCCACTCCTTCTTGTCGTCTATCACAGAGGTTCTAGACGACAGCAAGCGGGAGAGTCTGGATCAACTGCTAACTCTGGACGAACTGACAAAGGCCACCTGTTCCTTTGAGAAGAGTAGGACCCCTGGAAGCGACGGCTTACCGGTGGAGTTGTACTCGGCTCTGAGGGACTGGATAGGCCCAGACCTGCTGGAAGTGTACAGGAGTATGCTTCTGGCAGGCAGCATGTCAGACTCCATGCGGAAAGGCATCATCACCCTCATCTACAAGCGGAAGGGGGAGAGGGAAGAAATCAAAAATTGGCGACCCATCTCACTACTTAACGTGGACTACAAAATTCTGTCCAAGGTCATCGCCAATCGGGTCAAGCCCCGGAGGTGCCCGGCAGGAAGATCTCTGATAGCCTGGCGCTACTCAGGGATACGATCGCCTACGTACAGGACAGGGGGGTGAATACCTGCCTGATCAGCCTGGACCAGGAGAAGGCCTTTGACAGAATATCCCACACGTACATGATGGACGTGCTCTCCAAAATGGGGTTTGGGGAGGGAATCCGCAATTGGATCCAACTGCTCTACACAAACATCAGTTGCGCCGTTTCAATCAACGGGTGGGAATCAGAAAGCTTCCCGATCAAATCTGGAGTCAGGCAGGGCTGTCCTCTCTCCTCCGTCTTCTTCGTGTGCTGCATCGAACCCTTTGCCGAGTCCATCAGGAGGGATGTGGGCATAAGAGGGGTGACGATCCCAGGCAGCGGAGGCACTCTGGTCAAGGCCTCCCTGTACATGGACGACGTCGCCGTCTTTTGCTCAGATCAGCTGTCGGTCCGCAGATTGATGAGCATCTGCGACCTGTTCGAACTGGTCTCAGGGGCCAGGGTAAATCGCACCAAGAGTGAGGCCATGTTCTTTGGGAACTGGACCGACCGATCCTTTGTCCCCTTCACCATCAGGTCGGATTACCTGAAGGTGCTGGGGATCTGGTTCGGGGGGGCCGGGGCATGCACCAAGAAATAGAAGGAGCGTATCTCCAAGGTGAGACAGAAACTGGGACTGTGGGATCGACGATCCCTCTTGATCGTGGGCAAAAACCTGGTCATCAGGTGCGAGGTGCTCTCGGTGTTGCTGTACTTGGCACAGGTCTGGCCCATACCTCGCTCCTGCGCCATGAAGGTCACCCGAGCCATCTTCCGCTTTATCTGGAGATCAATAATGGACCGTGTCCGCAGGGACATGATGTACAAATCTCTGGAGAAAGGGGGGAGAGGCATGGTCAACGTGGCCCTCATCCTGATGGCCACTTTTGTGTGCGGCTGCATCAAGCTTTGCGTGGACCCTTGGTACGAAAATGCAAAATGTCACTACGTGCTGAGGTTCTACCTATCCCTGGTGTTGCAAAGGATGGGCCTGGCCATGCTGCCACGGACTGTTCTGCCCCACCTGTCCCTCGTCGAAAAGTTTATGCAAAAAAACACTTTCAACCACAAGGCGATCAGTAAGTGGTCCGCACGTAACGTCCTCGAGACCCTGCGGGAAAAGGAGATGAGGGATCCTGTCAGTTGGTTCCCCGAGCAGACTGTCAATGTCAATGTCATTTGGCAGAACGCCTCATCGCCAGAACTTTCAAACAAGCACCAAGACATAGCTTGGCTGGTGGTGAGAAGGGCCCTTCCCATCAGATCCTTCATGCACTCCCGGACTCTCAGCGCCACCGCACATTGTCCCCGAGGAGGCTGCAGTGCAGACGAAACCGTCACCCATCTCCTTCTGGAATGCGCCTTTGCAAAGAAGGTTTGGAGAGAGATGCAGTGGTATCTGTCCAGGTTCGTCCCGAACAGCTCCATAACACAGGACTCTGTGCTCTACGGGCTGTTCACGGGGACGCACACCGAGACAGACATCAACTGCTGCTGGAAGACCATTAACTCGGTGAAAGACGCCCTTTAGTCTGCCCGAAACCTGCTGGTCTTCCAGTGCACGGAGCTGTTCTCGACCGAGTGTTGCAGACTGGCACATTCCAAGGTCCAGGACTACGTGCTCAGGGACGCACTGAAGCTAGGTGTGGCCGCCGCAAAGGCTCTGTGGGGAAAGGCAACCGTTTAGAGCCTTCCTGCCATTGTATACCGAGGGGCTGCAATCAGGGAAACCCCCCCCACTACCCCCCCCGGACAGAATGTAAAATTCAAATTGCTGTAATGTACCTGTAATGAATCTGTAATCAATAATCTGTATTGAGTATAATGCAATGAGACACCCCAGAGCGTCATGAACTGTAATTATGCACAATGTGTTCATTGAACTGTACTTGATTACCAACCCATGTTACCTTCAATGGAATTGGTTACCTCCAAATCCATGCGCTGCCTGTGGCCGCAAGCAAGCTGGACATTCAGGGAGTGGAATCCCTTTCTATTGAGATAGGCCAAATTGGTAGCCACTGCACTTTCAGGGGGAATCGGGCATGAGAATTCGCTCCCAGAAATTGTTCCCTTTTGCACAACGAGGACCAATTTCTCCATCACTACATGCAAACAAAGTGCTCCATCATGGATGAAGGAAAAAATTTGCATTGTGTAATTCACCCCACTCAAATTATGTTTCCTGCTCAGTTACTGTGGTGCTCCGTTGACAGTAGTCATTGAGTAATCCACGGCCTAGACTGTTAGGTAAAAGGTACATTTGGAGATAAATAACTTGCAAGAGAAAAATAAAAGGGAGAAATAGAAAAAGTGCAAGGGCAATGAATCATCAAATAACGTCAAGAGCATGTGTTGTCATGAGTCATCATGCTGCCAGATATCATTTTTTTTCCAGAATCCATAACTATTCTTTGTTCTTCCTTTTAATATAATTCTGAAACAATTCCTGCAGCCGTGACACAGAGTACCCAGAACTTGTATATAAGATTAGACTGGGAGAGCAGAAAAAAATTGTAACTTTGTTTCAGTGCATATTTTCCTATTTCAGATCTCCACATGG
The DNA here is from genome assembly GCF_035084215.1 of Heptranchias perlo. Taxonomy (NCBI): domain Eukaryota; kingdom Metazoa; phylum Chordata; class Chondrichthyes; order Hexanchiformes; family Hexanchidae; genus Heptranchias; species Heptranchias perlo. Next base: position 52,205,668 of record NC_090335.1, read on the forward strand.
TTCTATCCATGTGATATCTGTGGGTTCTTTGCTGCAGAACGCTGACTTGGCTATGGTTTAGGGAAGACCCAGGAAGGCAGATGGAAGGTTAATAAGTACTCAATAAAATACATTGATATTTGTTGCCAATATATCGCTAAGGATTCATGGCTAATGTATAAGGATATTCTCCTGTCACTCAAGTTAAAATATTAGTTAATAGTGAACAAGTGTACAAGTGTACAGGTGACAACTATTCCATTGGGATGTAAGGACTATAATTCCAATAACAATCGCCAACACTTGAGGTAGAAGGGGACTGGAAGCAACCCTGTGATTGATGAGTGATTGACGTTTGACATAAAATCATACAAAGTAATGAGCTACATAATTCTTTTATATATCTCAATCAATATTTTAGTATTAGATCTGTCACCGATATTTCCCTTCCTTGGAAATCTTGATGCTGTACAAGAACAAACATTGGAAAATTCCAATGTCCATGACTTCCGAATAAACACAAACAATCAGAAGATAATACAGGAATAGAATCTTGTCTAATTTAGAATTTGTGTTCTTTACATAGCAAGTTGAAGGATGGAATTCTTGATAGATATGGAAACCACTCAGTCCCTTAGCAGTTTCAGCTAAAGCTCAGGAGCTTAAGTAACAAGAAGGATGGAAAATAAAACAATGAAATAAATAAACTAACAAAGACTGTGGGGTGTATTTGACTGAGGCAAAATGACTGCAGAGCAGTCCTGTTGCCAAGGTAACATTGACCCTGATGGCTAAAGTCAAACATGATTTGTTACTTGTGCCCATAACTTAGAGGCCAGCAACAGCAATCTTTATTCACTACTGCCCCTAGTACTCCTGTTCCTTGAAGATTAATCTTGGACTCTAGTGGATACCTTGCTTCTTCACAGTGTCAGTCTGGGCCAATTACAACTACTGCATATCATTAAACAACTAATCACAAAGCCAATCATGTGTAGATTGTTGTGATCAGAGAAAGAGACCATTCAGACTTGATGGGGCTGATGATATGATAGTGAATGCCCACTCCCCATAAAATTGGGTGCAGAAACCTGAGGCCAAGGCACTCAGTATGCCCCAATGCAGGCAGCGAGCACATTTAGAATGGTTGCTGAAGGGAAGGCCGCCTGTCCGGCAGCAGTGCCCCAAAGCCCATTGTCCCATCTCCTGCCCCTTGCCCCCCCATCTCTATGCTCAGTGTCCCTTCCCCACAACCTTCTTCCTGATACCAATAAACTACTTCCTTATTTGGAGCCAAGCACGTAGGATCTAAGTAAATACGTAGGAGGTCATTTAAACTTTTGGTGATATTGTAAATGGGGCGATATCAGATTGAATGTCTGTTATACACCTCGCTTGATTTTCATTTCCATTGACTTATTTGATGGCTTGTGTACCAGTATTACTGGTAGGACTTTAACATGCGTTCTGAAAATAAGGACAAGATTTAGAGGCTGCACACACTCGAGGAAAGTAGATTGAAAACTTAGGGAAGGTTGTTTGAACCCTAAGACTCAGCACGGCCTTTGAGATTTGCTGCAAGTTTGCCACAAGTTGAGTTTGTGGCAGCTTTAAAGAGGCAATTTTACGAGTCCAGGAGGAGTCCCATCTACCAGGAATTTGGGCGCACATTCTCCACCATTAAATGAATGGTTAAAAAATCATTGGCAGTGCGCTCCCAACTGGCAGGGCTCCCCATTAGGCGTGCAGATTCATAAAATTGGCCCATTGTCAGCTAACAGTGAGCAAAAATCTTGTTTATATTATATTGGAGGTTTATGAATAAAAACATTTGAACTGCATTTTCATTTCAGCAATATTTTTTCTAATTCTAACTTGATTTGATGATTTCTAAAGGATACATTCTGGAGAAGACTTGATTTTCTATTATTTGTTATGCTGGGTAGATCCACAGGGAAGAGCAGGATGCACTGGGTGTGCAAGAGCAGAGAATCAGCCCTAAAGTATTTATATTAAAAAATCAGCAGGTCTCCATGGCGCTGCTTTTGTTAAATTAGGGGATACCCTGTTTTATAACAATGGGACCATTATACTATGAAGCACACAGGCTGGAATTTTCTGCTGTTGAGGAGTCCACCTGAGAGGAAATGGGAAATGGCTGTGACAGGCCGCAGTGTATCAATGGCTGTCTGCAGGGCACCTGAGAAGGACAGTTTAATTTTGTTCTTCTAATTTAAATTTTGCTGGGCTGGAGAATTGCAATCGATTCAATTCCCTGAAAACTCTTTCAATGCACAAACATTACCAGCACCCACATTGATAAGGCACAAATGATGGAAAATTGGGCAGATGATATATTCTATGACTCTGTCACTTCCAGTAGAAAGTCCTGAAAGTGACAGGGGAAAGCTACCCCCAGAATATATCTCTTCCAGTTATCCTGGGGAGTGTAACTTCAGCAGAAAATCCTGCCCAAGATATATTTTATCAAAAAAACACCCTGTGCAATCATAACAGTTTTTTTAACATCCATTCTGAAATCCTCATTTTTGCAAAATTGTGAAAGATATACTTAGCAGAGCTCCCATGCCATACTGGCCCCATAAGCTGCTTTGTGCAGAACTTGGCACAACTGCTTCGGCTTGCTCTGGGTCAGCAGGGAGACTGTTGCAAAGCTTTGCCATCTGCAGCAAGAACACCTTTAGTCAAATTGCACTTTGGGACAGCTCTGCAAGGTCACCACTGCCTTCAGTTGTTATGTAAAGCCCTTGGAAGATATTAGTGTGGCAAGGCTTTCAATTGGAAACTACAGCTTGAATAGGCACCCTGCTAAGATATGAGTATACATACAACCATAGAAGATAAAAGGTTACAGCATAAAGGGAGGCCAATCAGCCCATCATGTCTGTGTGAGCTCTTTGCTAGAGCAATCGAAAATTATTGCCACTGGTCAACTCTCCCTTCCTTGTCCTATATCTTCCTTTGCTTCAAATATTTATCCAATTTTCTGTTAAAAGATGCAATGGTCTTTGCCTCAGCCATTTCCTGTGGTTAGGCAGTCAGTGTTCAGGGGTCACCAATTTAAAAATGTCTCTAAGAAAGTGAGGAGAGCCATTTGCTGTGGCAAAGCACTCCATGCTCCAACAACCCCCCGCATAAAAATACATTTTCCGAACCTCTCTTCTCACTTTCTTAGAGACATTTTTAAATTGGTGACCCCTGAACACTGACTGCCTAACCACAGGAAATACTTTCCCCATTCACTCTATTAAATTTCTTTATCTTCTCTGCTCCAATGGAAATAGTGCCAGCATCTCGGGTATCTCCCCGTAACTATAGTTTCCTATCCTTGGCATCATCCTGGTGAATCTACACTGTACGTCCTCTATGGCTTTAATGTACTTTCTACATTAGAGAGCCCAAAACTACATACAGTACACTAACGGTGATATAACCAGCGTTTTGTGCAAAATTAACATTACTTCTTGGCTCTTGCACTCTATGCCCCTATTTATAAAACCTAAAATGCTGTTGTCCTTTTTTTATGGCTTTAGCTACCTGCACTCGTACTTTCAGAGAATTATGCATTTGAATCCCAGGTGTTTCTGTTAATCCATGCCCTTCAATGTCTTTCCTTCTTTGATTTACCTCTCAAAATGTATTACCTCAAACTTATCAACATAGAATCATAGAATCTTACAGCACAGAAGGAGGCCATTCAGCCCATCGTGCCTGTGTCAGCTCTTTGGAAGAGCTGTCCAATTTAGTCCCACACCCCAGCTTTTTCCCCATAGCGCTGCAAATTAGTCCTCTCCAAGTACATGTCCAATTGCCTTTTGGAAGTTCCTATGGAATCTGCGTCTACCATCCTTTCAGGTAGTGCATTCCAGATCTTAACAACCCACTGTGTGAAAAAATGTCTCCTTGTTTCCCCCTAGTTCTCTTGCCAATTATTTTAAATCTATGACCTCTGGTTACTGACCCACTTGCCAGAAGAAGCAGTTTCTCCCTATTTGCTCTATCAAAACCCCTCATTATTTTGAATACCTCTATTAATTCACCCTTTAACCTTCTCCGCTCTAAGGAGAACAATCCTAGCTTCTCCAATCTCTTCACATAACTGAAGTCCCTCATCACTGGTATCATCCTAGTAAGCCTCCTCTGTACCCTCTCAAAGGTCTTGACATCCTTCCTAAAGTTTGGTGCCCAGAATTGTGCACAATACTCCAGCTGAGGTCTAACCAGCGATTTGTGAAGGTTTAGCATGACTTCCTTGTTTTTATTCTCAATGCCCCTATTTATAAGGTCAAGTATGCCATTCGCTTTCTTAACTGCCTTATCTACTTGCCCTGCCAACTTCAAAGATTTGTGAATATGTACCCCCAGGTCCCTCTGCTCTTGCACGCCTTTCAAAATAGTACCATTTAGATTATACTACTTCCCCATGTTGTTCCTCCCGGGGATGAGGGGGCGGACATATGAGGAGAGGTTGAGTAGATTGGGACTCTACTCATTGGAGTTCAGAAGAATGAGAGGCGATCTTATTGAAACATATAAGATTGTGAAGGGGCTTGATCGGGTGGATGCGGTAAGGATGTTCCCAAGGATGGGTGAAACTAGAACTAGGGGGCATAATCTTAGAATAAGGGGCTGCTCTTTCAAAACTGAGATGAGGAGAAACTTCTTCACTCAGAGGGTAGTAGGTCTGTGGAATTTGCTGCTCCAGGAAGCTGTGGAAGCTACATCATTAAATAAATTTAAAACGGAAATCGACAGTTTCCTAGAAGTAAAGGGAATTAAGGGTTATGGGGAGCGGGCAGGAAATTGGACATGAATTTAGATTTGAGGTTAGGATCAGATCAGCCATGATCTTATTGAATGGCGGAGCAGGCTCGAGGGGCCGATTGGCCTACTCCTGCTCCTATTTCTTATGTTCTTATGTTCTCCCAAAGTGCGTCACTTCACACTTATCCACATTAAATTGCATCTGCCATGTGTCTGCCCATTTCACCAGTCTGTCTATACACAAAGAGTCTGCAAAGGGATATAGACAGGTTAAATGAGTGGGCAAGAAGCTGGCAGATGGAGTATCATGTGGGGAAATGTGAGGTTATTCACTTTGGTAGGAAGAATAGGAAAACAATATTTTTTAAATGGTGAGAAACTATTAAATGTTGGTGTTCAGAGAGAATTGCGTATCCTCGTACAAGAAACACAAAAAGTTAGTATGCAGGTACAGCAAGCAATTAGGAAGGCAAATGGCATGTTGGCCTTTATTGCAAGAGGGTTGGAGTAAAAGAGTAAGGAAGTCTTGCGACAATTGTACGGGGCTTTGGTGAGACCCCACCTGGAGTACTGTGTGCAGTTTTGGTCTCCTTATCAAAGGAAGGATATACTTGCCCTAGAGGCGGTGCAACGAAGGTTCACTAGATTGATTGGATTGTCCTATGAGGAGAGCTTGAGCATAATATTCTCTGGAGTTTAGAAGAATGAGAGGTGATCTCATTGAAACATTTAAAATTCTGAGGGGGCTTGACAGGGTAGATGCTGAGAGGATGTTTTCCCTGGCTAGAGTCTAGAACTAGGGGACATAGTCTCAGGATAAGGGGTCGGCCATTTAAGACTGAGATGAGGAGGAATTTCTTCATTCAGAGAGTTATGAATCTTTGGAATTCTCTACCCCAGAGGGCTGTGGATGCTGAGATGGATAGATTTTTGGACTCTAGGGGAGTCAAGGGATATGGGGATCAGGCTGGAAAGTGGAGTTGAGGTCGAAGATCAGCCATGAGGCCATGATCTTGTTGAATGGCGGAGCAGGCTTGAGGGGCCTTATGGCCTACTCCTGCTCCTTTTTCTTATATTCTTATGTCCTCCTGAAGTCTGCTACTATCCTTCTCACTATTTACTATGCTGCCAGGTTTTCGAAATTGTACTCCCTACACCCAAGTCCAGATCATATATATAAGACAAGCAAAGCAATGGTCCTAATACCGACCCCTGGGGGACCCCAATGCATACTTCTCTCCAGTCAGAAAAACTTCCGTTCACCATTACTTTCCACTTCCTATCCCTTAGGCAAATATGTACCCAAGTTATCATCGTTCCTTTAATCCCATGTACTTCTATTTTCCAAATAAGTCTGTTTGTCAAATGCCTTTTTAAAGTCCATATATACAATATCTACTGTATCAATCCTCTCTGAGACTTCATCAAAGAATTCAATCAGATTAGTTTTTTTTTATTCGTTCATGGGATGTGGGCGTCGTTGGCAAGGCCGGCATTTATTGCCCATCCATAATTGCCCTTGAGAAGGTGGTGGTGAGCCGCCTTCTTGAACCGCTGCAGTCCGTGTGGTGACGGTTCTCCCACAGTGCTGTTAGGAAGGGAGTTCCAGGATTTTGACCCAGTGATGATGAAGGAACGGCGATATATTTCCAAGTTGGGATGGTGTGTGACTTGGAGGGGAATGTGCAGGTGGTGTTGTTCCCATGTGCCTGCTGCTTTTGTCCTTCTAGGTGGTAGAGGTCGCAGGTTTGGGAGGAGCTGTCGAAGAAGCCTTAGCGAGTTGCTGCAGTGCATCCTGTGGATGGTGCACACTGCAGCCACTGTGCGCCGGTGGTGAAGGGAGTGAATGTTTAGGGTGGTGGATGGGGTGCCAATCAAGCGGGCTGCTTTGTCTTGGATGGTGTCAAGCTTCTTGAGTGTTGTTGGAGCTGCACTCATCCAAGCAAGTGGAGAGTATTCCATCACACTCCTGACTTGTGCCTTGTAGATGGTGGAAAGGCTTTGGGGAGTCAGGAGGTGAGTCACTCGCCGCAGAATACCCAGCCTCTGACCTGCTCTTGTAGCCACAGTATTTATATGGCTGGTCCAGTTAAGTTTCTCGTCAATGGTGACCCCCAGGATGTTGATGGTGGGGGATTTGGCGATGGTAATGCCGTTGAATGTCAAGGGGAAGTGGTTAGACTCTCTCTTGTTGGAGATGGTCATTGCCTGGCACTTGTCTGCCGCGAATGTTACTTGCCACTTATGAGCCCAAGCCTGGATGTTGTCCAGGTCTTGCTGCATGTGGGCTCGGACTGCTTCATTATTTGAGGGGTTGCGAATGGAACTGAACACCGTGCAATCATCAGCGAACATCCCCATTTCTGACCTTATGATGGAGGGAAGGTCATTGATGAAGCAGCTGAAGGTGGTTGGGCCTATGACACTGCCCTGAGGAACTCCTGCAGCAAAGCCCTGGGGCTGAGATGATTGGCCTCCAACAACCACTACCATCTTCCTTTGTGCTAGGTATGACTCCAGCCATTGGAGAGTTTTCCCCCTGATTCCCATTGACTTCAATTTTACTAGTGCTCGTTGGTGCCACACTCGGTCAAATGCTGCCTTGATGTCAAGGGCAGTCACTCTCACCTCACCTCTGGAATTCAGCTTTTTTGTCCATGTTTGGACCAAGGCTGTAATGAGGTCTGGAGCCGAGTGGTCCTGGCAGAACCCAAACTGAGCATCGGTGAGCAGGTTATTGGTGAGTAAGTGCCGCTTGATAGCACTGTTGACGACACCTTCCATCACTTTGCTGATGATTGAGAGCAGACTGATGGGGCGGTAATTGGCCGGATTGGATTTGTCCTGCTTTTTGTGGACAGGACATACCTGGGCAATTTTCCACATTGTCGGGTAGATGCCAGTGTTGTAGCTGTACTGGAATAGCTTGGCTAGAGGCGCAGCTAGTTCTGGAGCACAAGTCTTCAGCACTACAGCTGGGATGTTGTCGGGGCCCATAGCCTGTGCTGTATCCAATGCACTCAGCCGTTTCTTGATATCACGTGGAGTGAATCGAATTGGCTGAAGACTGGCTTCTGTGATGGTGGGGATATCGGGAGGTGGCCGAGATGGATCATCTACTCGACACTTCTGGCTGAAGATGGTTGCAAACGCTTCAGCCTTGTCTTTGCACTCACGTGCTGGACTCTGCCATCATTGAGGATGGGGATGTTTGCTGAGCATCCTCCTCCCGTTAGTTGTTTAATTGTCCACCACCATTCACGACTGGATGTGGCAGGACTGCAGAGCTTTGATCTGATCCGTTGGTTGTGGAATCGCTTAGCTCTGTCTATAGCATGTTGCTTCCGCTGTTTAACATGCATGTAGTCCTGAGTTGTCGCTTCACCAGGTTGGCCTCATTTTTAGGTACGCCTGGTGCTGCTCCTGGCATGCTCTTCTACACTCCTCATTGAACCAGGGTTGATCCCTTGGCTTGTTGGTAATGGTTGAGTGAGGAATATGCTGGGCCATGAGGTTACAGATGGTGCTGGAATACAATTCTGCTGCTGCTGATGGCCCACAGCGCCTCATGGATGCCCAGTTTTGAGCTGCTAGATCTGTTCTGAACCTATCCCATTTAGCACGGTGGTAGTGCCACACAACACGTTGAATGGTGTCCTCAGTGCAAAGACGGGACTTTGTCTCGATGAGGACTGTGCGGTGGTCACTCCTACCATTACTGTCATGGACAGATGCTTTTGCGACAGGTAGATTGGTGAGGACGAGGTCAAGTAAGTTTTTCCCTCGTGTTGGTTCGCTCACCACCTGCCGCAGGCCCAGTCTAGCAGCAATGTCCTTCAGGACTCGGCCAGCTCGGTCAGTAGTGGTGCTACCGAGCCACTCTTGTTGATCGACATTGAAGTCCCCCACCCAGAGTGCATTTTGTGCCCTAGCTACCCTCAGTGCTTCCTCCAAGTGGTGTTCAACATGGAGGAGGACTGATTCATCAGCTGAGGGAGGACGGTCGGTGGAAATCAGCAGGAGGTTTCCTTGCCCATGTTTGACCTGATGCCATGAGATTTCATGGGGTCCAGAGTCAATGTTGAGGACTCCCAGGGCCACTCCCTCCTGACTGTATATCACTGTACCGCCACCTCTGGTCGGTCTGCCCTGCCGGTGGGACAGGACATACCCAGGGATGGTGATGGAAGAGTCTGGGATGTTGGCTGAAAGGTATGATTCTGTGAGTATGGCTGTGTCAGGCTGTTGCTTGACTAGTCTGTGGGACAGCTCTCCCAATTTTGGCACAAGTCCCCAGATGTTAGCAAGGAGGACTTTGCAGGTCGACTGGGCGTGGTTTGCCGTTGTCGTGTCCGGTGCCCAGTGGTCTGATGCCGGGTGGTCCGTCCGGTTTTATTCTTATTATGACTTTTTTTAGCGAGATTTTACAACTGAGTGGCTTGCTAGGCCATTTCAGTGGGCAATTAAGAATCAACCACATTGCTGTGGGTCTGGAGTCACATATAGGCCAGACCGGGTAAGGACGGCAGGTTTCCTTCCCTAAAGGACATTAATGAACCAGATGGGTTTTTACGACAATCCGGTAGTTTCATGGCCACCATTACTGCATTACTGATACTAATATTTTAATTCCAGATTTTTTATTTAATTAATTGAATTTAATTAATTGAATTTAATTAATTGAATTTAAATTCCCCAGCTGCCGTGGCGGGATTTGAACTCATGACTTGCCTTTAACGAATCTGTACTGGTTGTCCCTTATTAATCCATGCTTCTCCAAGTGAGAATTGATTTTGTCCATGACAATGATCTCTAGTGGTTTTCCCACCACTGACATTGGACTAACTGGCCTGTGTTACCAGTTTTATCCCTCTCCCCTTGTTGAATAGGGGTGTAACATTTGCAATCATCCGGTCCTCTGGCACCACTCCCATTTCTAAGGAGGATTGAAAGATTGTGGCCACAGCTTCTGCTATCTCCACCCTTGCTTCCCTCAGCAACCTTGGAACCTAGGATGCATCCTATCTGGACGGGGGGAATGGTTAATTTTGAGTGGTGCCAACCTATTTAGCACCTTTTTTTCTATTTATTTTTATCCTATCCAATCTCTCTACTCCGTCCTCCTCGACTGTGACATTAACTTCATCCTCTTCTTTTGTGAAGACAGGTGCAAAGTGCTCATTCAGTACTTCAGTCGTGCCCTCTGCCTCTCTACAAGAAGATTTCCTTCCTTGTCCCTAATCGGCCCCACCATTCCTTTAACTATCCTTTTACTTATATATGTTCATAAAATATTTTTGGGTTCCTTTTTATGTTACCCGCTAATCTTTTCTCATATTCTCTGTTTGCCCGTCTTATATCCTTTGTCAATTACCCTCTACAATATATGTATTCTGCCTGGTTTTCTACTGTATTCTGTAAGTGACATTTGTCATAGAATCATAGAAAATTTATGGCACAGAAGGAGGCCATTCGGCCCATCGTGTATGCGCCGGCCGAAAATCAGCCACCCAGCCTAATCCCACTTTCCAGCCTTGCTAAAATCCATGTAGACTACATCAAATGTGCTACCCTCATTGACCTCCTTTTTACCTCCTCAAAAAATGTAATCAAGTTAGTCATAAACCTCCTTTTTCTGTATTTTTTTTATCTAGGTCATGGCACTTCAGGTGCACATCCAAGTACTTTTTAAATGTGATGAGGGTTTCTGCCTCTACCACCCTTTCAGGCAGCGAGTTCCAGACCCTCACCACCCTCTGGGTGAAAACATTTTTCCTCAGCTCCCCTCTAATCCTTCTACCAATCACTTTAAATCTGTGACTCCTGGTTATTGACCTCTCTGCTAAGGGAAATAGGTCCTTCCTATCCACTCTATCTAGGCCCCTCATAATTTTGTACACCTCAATTAAATCACCCCTCAGCCTTCTCTGTTCCAAAGAGTACAACCCCAGCCTATCCAATCTTTCCTCATAGCTAAAATTCTCCAGTCCTGGCAATATCCTCGTAAATCTCCTCTGTACCCTCTCTAGTGCAATTGCATCCTTCCTGTAAGTTGGTGACCAGACTGTATACAGTACTCAAGCTGTGGCCTAACCAATGTTTTATACGGTTCCAGCATAACCTCCCAGCTCTTATATTCTATGCCTCAGCTAATAAAGGATAGTATTCCATATGCCTTCTTAACCATCTTATCTACCTGTCCTGCTACCTACAGGGATCTGTGGACAAGGTCCCTCATTTCCTCTACTCCTTTCAGTATCCTCCCATTTATTGTGTACTCCCTTGCCTTGTTTGCCCTCCCCAAATGCATTACCTCACACTTCTCCGGATTGAATTCCATTTGCCACTTTTCTGCTCACCATTGATATCTTCCTGCAGTCTACAGCTTTCCCTCCTCACTATCAACCACATGGTCAATTTTTGTATCATCTGCAAACTTCTTAATCATGTCCCCTACATTTAAGTCCAAATCATTAATATATATCACAAAAAGCAAGGGACCTAGTACTGAGTTCTGTGGAACCCCACTGGAAACAGCCTTCCAGTCACAAAAACACCCGTCGACCATTACCCTTTGCTTCCTGCCACTGAGCCAATTTTGGATCCAACTTGCCACTCTCCCTTGGATCCCATGGGCTTGTACTTTTTTGACCAGTCTGCCCTGTCAAAAGCCTTGCTAAAATCCATGTAGACTACATCAAATGTGCTACCCTCATTGACCTCCTTTATACCTCCTCAAAAAATGTAATCAAGTTAGTCATAAACCTCCTTTTTCTGTATTTTTTTTATCATCCATGGAGCTCTAGCTTTGGATGCCTTCTTTCCTCCTTATAGGAATATGCTTGGTTTGTACCCCAACTATCTCCGCCTTGAAGACCTGCCATCTCTCATTTATGGTTTTCTTGGCTAATCTTTGTTTCCAGTCCACCTGTGCTAGATCCCTTTTCAAATCACTGAAATCAGCTCTCTTCCCGCTGGGCATTTACATAATTGATTTTTCTTTGTCCCTTTCCATAACTACTTTAAACCTAATTATATTATGATCACTATTACCCAGATGTTCTCCCACTGAAACATACGCCACTTGCCCAACTTCATTCCCCAGGACTAGATCCAGCACTGCTTCCTCCTTGTTGGGCTAGAAATATATTGATTAAGAAAGTTCTCCTGTGCACATTTTAGGAATTCTTCACCCTCCTTGCCCTTTACACTTCTTTCTCCCAGTCTATATTAGGGTAATTGAAGTCCCCTACTATTACTGCTGTATTATTTTTACATTTCTCTGAAATTTGCCTACAGATTTGCTCCTCTATCTCCTTCTCACTATTTGGGGGTCAGTGGTAAATACCCAGCAATATAACAGCTCCTTTTTTGTTCCTTAACTCTAACCAACAACGCAAAATTGTCGAGCAGAAATTGATAGCCAAATTCCGCACCCATGAGGACGGCCTCAACCGGGATCTTGGGTTCATGTCACGCTACACGTAACCCCACCAGCGAAAAAAGAGTTATCTGTTTTTAATACAACTGGTCATTCTCTCTCTTTCTCTTCCTTTCGGATGTTTTTCTCTCTCTCTCTCTCTCTCTGTGTCTTTGGGTTCGGACCGTTTGTATATTCAGTAGTCCTGTATTTACTGTCTCTCTGTCTGATTGCCTTGACAACGGGCAGTTGGAAAGATTATCTGTAATTACCAGGCATTGTTCTCTGACTATATATGCGGTAACCTTCAAGGAATTCCACACTCACCTGACGAAGGAGAAAGCCTCCGAAAGCTTGTGATTTTCAAATAAAACTGTTGGACTATAACCTGGTGTTGTAAGATTCCTTACATCTAACCAAATAGATTCAGTCTTAGTTCCCTCTAATAATATAGTCCCTGTGTAGAACTGTAATATTATCCTTGATCAATACTGCCAACCCCCTCCTTTCTTTTTTCCTTCCCTATCCCTCTTGAAAAATTGTAGCCAGGAATGTTTAGTTTCCATTCCTGCCCATGTTTAATCCAGTTCTCAGTTATAGCCGGTATATCATAACCCCATGTAACAACTTGTCCCTGCAGTTCATCAACCTTATTTATAACACTCCTCGCATTAACACACATGCATTCCAGCACCATTCTAATCTACTTTTGTTTTCTCCTCCATCCAATTCCTGCTCTTTCTACACTATTCTTTATTCTGTTGCAATTTGTTGTTCCTAGTTTTCTATACGCCTTGTCTCTCCTCTCTGCTGCTACATCCTGATTCCCCTCCCCCTGCCAAATTAGTTTTCACCCTCCCCCACAGCACTAGTTAATCTCCCCGAGAAGATATTGGTCTTAGCCCTGTTCAGGTGCAATCTGTTTGGCCTGACATGCAATAAAAGAGCTGTAAGGTTGTGTTAGGACTTGGCATGGATAAGCAGTAAATGTGGAACAGTTTGGTAGGCAACATTGTGTGCTATGAATCTTGATACATAACACTGTTGGGTAGTCTTGCCAGGTTCTTTAAAATATGCTGTCACGGCCTGCATCTGCTCCAAGGTCCTGCAGCTACTCTACACATTGTTAAGCCTGGCCAGCCCCTTCTGCCAAGCATGATGCACTGTTACCTTGGGAATGGTGCCCTGGAGTGTCGAACATTTTGTTTTTATTTCAAAATATACTTTATTCCATAAAATTTAAAGATGCACATGGTTTACACACAGTTCAAATGAAGGCTGCAAAATGCAGCACTGCAGTTCAAAACAATACAGTACAGATCGTATACACTATGATCTTATTGTCACAATTTTAAAACACAGTACATATTTTCTAATACATTCTGTACAGTACAGGCTGGGGTGGCTTTATACAGTGGCCTTTCCCCATAGAGCCTTTTTGTAGGTCGCATCTTGTTTCAGTGCGTCCCGCAGCACGTACTCCTGGACCTTGGAGTGTGCCAGTCGGCAACACTTGGTTGTGGACAGCTCCTTCAGTTGGAAGACCAGCAGGTTTCGGGCGGACCAAAGGGCCTCCTTCACCGAGTTGATGGTCTTCCAGTCGCAGGTGATATCTGTCTCGGTGTGCGTCCCGGGGAACAGCCCGTATAGCACAGCGTCCTGTGTTACCAAACTGTTTGGGATGAACCGGGACAGATACCAACGCATCTCTCTCCACAGCTACTGCACAAAGGGGCAGCCCATCAGGAAGTCAACGATGGTCTCCTCCCTGCCACAGCCTCGAGGGCAGCTCGTGGTGGTGGTGAGGTTCCGTGTGTGTTGGAAAGAGCACACTGGGAGGGCCTTTCTCACTACCATCCAGGCTACATCCTGGTGCCTGTTGGTCAGTTCCGGCGACGAGACATTCTGCCAAATGGCATCGACTGTCTAGTCGGGGAAGAAACCAATCGAGTCCACCATCTCCGTTCCTCGCAGGACTTGCACGTCCACTTTATCAGCCATCAAACAGAAGGTCATGGGCTATGCCTTTAAGTGGCCATATCCCGTTAAATTTTCCTAGCAGCCCTTAATTCCGGATAACCAATCCCCTCCATTAGCGCGCTCCCTGTGCCTGGGAGAATGTGCAAAGGAAGGTCGCTCTAATTATTTCAATGATCTAACCTTACAAGAATAGAATTTCTGTGGGGGTTTCCCGATCTCCTTCTGTAGCTGCGTTTAAGTCACTTCTCCTGGGTTTTCGCTGATTTTCTGCTGAAGTTATGACGGGAGATCAGGAGAACCCCTGTGGAAATTATTGGCACAGGTCAATACTCTACTGGTACACAATGCACCCAAAGAGCAGTGGTCCTGCTGCCACTGTGATGGGATCATAAATTCAGATCCATAAGGCTTCTCCAACCGTATGGAGCTTTGCTGATGGCTGGCACATGTCAGAAAATCAGGCACCCATCCTCGTACACCTGGCTTGCTTCACAATTAATTTTTCAGGGTAATATTTTTGGGTGAGGAAGCAGGCAGAGCTACAGGGGAGTGCAGCTCACTTCATAAAGTAGAGTTGTGGAAATGAGGCCCCAAGCTGATATTCCTGACTTTAGTGAGGTAAGGCTCCCAGCATGCACCTTCCCCATTTGAAATGGGCACATGACAGTATAATGGGCCTGGCCTGCTTTAGCCCAATTCTTAAGGCAGGGTTGCTGGATTTCAGATTGAGTTGAACTGTAGTTTTATTTTGGCAGTGAGCCTTTACATAGTTCTGCATTGAACATCATGCACACTTTTTTTTCACTATGCATTTATGCCATCCTTCTAAAGCCTTCAGTTTGCTAAGGAAGACTTTCTGAAGTCTTGGCAATTGTTGCTGCATTAAAAGTTGCAGTTAAAACTTTGGAGGATGGAAATTTATTTGGCTGCTCTAATGATGCTACATACATCACTTTACCAGTATAAGAGAGCCACAAACTTTTATTCAAAAGCAAAATACTGCAGATGCTGGAAATTTGAAATCTGAAATCAGACTGCTGCAGCCCATGCTGAGATGGTGCAGTCTGAAGCTGGGCCCTCCCGGCTCGAGGTCGTCCTCCAAGGCCATCTGCACACTCCTCCATTGAAAGCCAGCAGCCTTCTACCACCCATGCTCCAACCACTGGGGAAGCACCTCATAGGAGCACTAGTGACTGGAAGCCTGTGGTCAGTGGGGTACCACAGGGATCGGTGCTGGGTCCCTTGCTGTTTGTGGTCTACATTAATGACTTGGATATGAATGTAAAAGGTATGATCAGTAAGTTCGCTGATGATACAAAAATTGGTAGGGTGGTAAATAGCGAGGAGGATAGCCTCAGTCTGCAGGACGATATAGATGGGTTGGTCAGATGGGCGGAACAGTGGCAAATGGAATTTAACCCGGAAAAGTGCGAGGTGATGCACTTTGGAGGGACTAACAAGGCAAGGGAATACACAATGAATGGGAGGACCCTAGGCAAGACAGAGGGTCAGAGGGATCTTGGTGTGCAAGTTCACAGATCCCTGAAGGCGGCGGAACAGGTAGATAAGGTGGTAAAGAAGGCATATGGGATACTTGCCTTTATTAGCCGAGGCATAGAATATAAGAGCAAGGAGGTTATGATGGAGCTGTATAAAACACTGGTTAGGCCACAGCTGGAGTACTGTGTGCAGTTCTGGTCGCCACACTACAGGAAGGATGTGATCGCTTTGGAGAGGGTGCAGAGGAGATTCACCAGGATGTTACCAGGGCTGGAGCGCTTCAGCTATGAAGAGAGACTGGGAAGATTGGGTTTGTTTTCCTTGGAGCATACAAGGCTATGGACCAAATGCTGGAATATGGGATTAGATTAGACAGGGCTTGATGGCCGGCGCGGACACGATGGGCCGAAGGGCCTCTATCCGTGCTGTATAACTCTATGACTCTATAAGTAAAGGCACACGAACAACAGACACTAAGGCGATGCACAAGGGTGAATAGTTCTATTCTGTTTCCATAATTTCATTTATTCATTGGTAAATGTGACTTTGAATTTGCATTTGGTGGTGGTTTTCATTTGTGCGATGAGCTGAGAAGGAAACTAATGTGCAATCAGAGGGCGATTTGATTTTCTTGTTGGAGCAGAAAGGTGAGGAGTGTAGGACTGTTGGTGAGTTGGGGGATGTTGTTGATATTATTGATAGCAGGCACGGATCAGGTGAGCACGCAGCGCCCTTGCAGACAAGGCGTGTGGTTCCTGTTGCACCCTTGTGTCTTCCTCCACTTCCTCTTCCGGCTCCTCCCCCTCCTCCTCCTCAGCCTCTTCCTCCTCCTCTTCCTCCTCCTCAGCCTCTTCCTCCTCAGCCTTCTCCTCCTCCAGCTCTGGCTCAGGGTCTTCTCCAATCATTGGTGGCAAAGGCTTGTCCCTCGTGATGGCGAGGTTGTGCAGCGTGTAGCATACCATCACGAATCTGCTCACCCACTTAGCGGAGTACTGCAGGGCTCCTCCAGACTGGTCCAGGCAGTGGAAGCGTTGATTGTGGAGGCCTATGGTGTGCTCCACGATGTTGCAAGTGGCAGCATGGGTCCTATTATAGGCCTGCTGTGCACGTGTGCGTGGGTTCCTGACCAGAGTCATGAGCCACGGCCTGAGGGGATAGCCCTTGTCGCACAGTAGCCAGCCTTTGACTTGCCGAGGCCAGTGAAAGATAGCTGGCACGTTGGACTGCCACATGACAAAGGCATCGTGACTACTCCCAGGGTAGCGGGCATTGACCTCCATGATTCAATGCGTGTGGTCGCACACCAGCTGCGCTTTCAGCGAGTGGAAGCCCTTTCAGTTGACAAAGACGACCGAGTTGATATGCGGGGCACACAGGGCAATGTACATGCAGTCAATGGCACCCTGCACCATGGGGAAGCCAGCAATGCGAGCGAACCCCCGTACTCGCTTGTTCTGCTTGACTCTGTCAAGAGGGAAGGTGATGAACATGTTCCACATCTAGTACAGTGCGTCTGTGACCTCCCTAATGCAGCAGTGCATTGCATACTGCGAGATGTTGCACATGTCGCCAGCAAAGGCCTGAAATGATCGTGAGCTGTAGAAGTTCAACGCCACGGTGAACTCCACAGCCACAGGCAATGCTGTCCTCACCCTGCTCTGAGGCTGCAGTCGTGGCCGCACCAGTTGACAGATCTCGATCACGACTTTCTTGGTGAACGTCAGCCATTGGATGCAATCCTCCTCGGTTATGTTGAAGTAAGAGAATTGGTCTTGGAAGGCCCTCATTGGATACGGCCTCCTGCTCAGTGCCCTGCACCTCCTCCTTCTCCCTCTCCTCGCAGCTTGACCTGCTGTGTGTAGCCTCTGTGCACGCTCCCAGTCATGCTCGATGCCCAGCGGGAGCCCTAGCAGATCACCCATGGTTGCCAGGAATGTTGTTCAACCACAGTTGTAACTTTCCGAACCGTAAGGCAGTACGTGCCAAACCACTCTCAAATGTACTGTAGGAGTAGTCAGTAGGTATAGGGAGCTTCAAAAAACAATTCCTATTCCACCAGCAGCCAGAAGCAATAATCCAGCAACTAACTTGTGAATCCTGCATGGTCCCTTTAAATAGCGCTGGTGTGGGGTCCTCCAGGCACTCTATGACACAATCAGGTGTGTGTGGTTAAGACAGTGCATTGAGTTGAGCGTTAAGGTCCAAAATGGTGTCTATCACTTTAAATCAGTGTTGCACACTGATTGCACGCATTTTCTCCTTACTTTACATGCTTCCGTTGTTCGGTATTTGCACATGCGCTGACTCCTACACCAAGATGGCGTGGCACAGCCAAGACGCCATCTTGGATGTTCGAGATGCCGCGTAGCGCCAAAACAACGGGTGCCAGACGGCCCAATTTAGCGCCGTTGGTGTTGAGCAGCCTAACAAGCAGTCCTTAAAGGCATTGCTCAGAAAACCGCACAGGTAAGTTTTTAAATGATTTTTATGTTCCTCCTAGCCCCACAAAATTTGACCCCACCTGATGCCCAAATCAGTATGGCCCTCTGCCGATATTTCCTCTCTCCACATTTACTTACCAGACCCAGCCCGGGTCTGTGGAAGAGCTGGCAGATCTCCCCCCCCCCCCACCAAACTGGCCACTTATATTTAAATGAAGCCCGACCTTGAAAATGGTCAGACTTGCGATTAGTTCCATTAGGCAGGCAGCGGACTGACTCCACCCACCTCCCAGTCGATGGAAGCAGTCACACAAAAACCTACCTCAATGTAAGTTCATTCAGTGGAGATGTCCCATCACCTTCATTGCTGTTCCAAGTCCAATTAATGTAATGATGAAGCCCAGTAATAAGTTGGGTTGCACTGCGAGTTAATGCATTGGAAGGTACAACTTTTATTGGCAATAGAAAATGATAGAGCTGGATGTTTGGGAGTGGCTGTTATAATTTTTAACAGGAATGTTTAAAAAATCTATTCCGAGTCACAATATTTGCAACCCCGCTGCAATAAACCATTATTAAGGAAGCTGTGTAGAAAATAATATAGTAACACAAAAAGAATCATGGAATGTGGAAACAACTAGCTTTTTGAACTCTATTCCTGGGTTACAACCAGAAACTAAATCATGGCTCTGCATATTGACAGAATAAATAGTGCAACATATGAGCAAACCTCACCAGACAGGATATCAAAGAAAACTGAAATCTTTGCTTCTAGTTGATCTTCAAAGCCCAAACAGCATTACTTTGAAAGATTATAATGAGCCATCTTTGCTGAATTGTAGGACGTAGGAGATACAATCAGACAGTTGTGTTTTTGCTCTTGTATTCTCTACAAACTGGTAGTAAACAACCAAAGTCTGCCAGAAACCAGTTTGGACTTCTTTGGGACGAACTTGGGTTGGTTTTCTGCCCTCTGGCAAATTGGTGGAGCTGGAAATACGCAGTTCTCTGATTTGCCTACATTCCTTTAGTTTGGTTAATTACAGGATAAGCAGGTACACCGATTGCATTACACTGCAGGGCATGATATGGTTGTCTGATATCATTGTGGCTTGCAGCATGGGGACATTGATATGCTTTCCCTTCAAGAATGGTTCTCATGACATCCGCAGTGGGGGGAGAGATAGTAATGTGACAAAATAATGGAATATTTTATTCATGGTTTCTTATTTCTTCTTTCCTGTGTCTCTTGGTTTAAATATTCAAATGGAAGTTACGCATTCATTTAAAAGCCAACACGTTGGCAAAGGAGACAAGGGCCCATCTCTCTCCCCTCCCTCTTTTCCAGAGGGCAAGCCCAATGGCATAAAATGTGTCCACCTCTGTGTAGAGGGGACTTGGCTGTGTAATTGTGGTGGTGCTTGTGTGAGTGCTATCAGAGAGTGGCTGCGCACAGTCTCCAGCAACATCTTTATTTTCTTAAGGCAGTTGAATGGCAGCCTTTTTCCTCTCACTGCAACAGGCTCCAGTCTGGGACGAACCCCCATTAGAGGCTGGGAAGCAGCCTCCAAATGCATATGACCCCAGGCCTGAAAAAGTAGCCAGAGTCAGGGGATATCTCTGTGATGGGTGAAAGTCCCTCCCCAGCTAAGATACTCCACAGTCAGATCCCCTAGGCCAAGGTGTTTACGGGAACTCTGCGATAGGAACAAAGAATCCTTAATGTGCAAATATTTTGATTGCAAAGTTAAAGATGAATGTATTGCTTTAAACAATCATACAGGAAGGCTGCTTTGATCCAGGTGCCATGTGATTTTATCAATGGCCTAAAATGCAAACCAGTATTTGCAATTCATATCAAACACTGCATATTGCCACTGCCTGTCTTCAAAGGGCTTTCCGAGTATGAAAATCCTGCATGTTTCATCTATCAGCGGTTCAGTTCTTTCTGGCTATGAGATCATAATATTTTCTAAAGACGAGAAGCTAGGAACTGTGGAGGAGCAGAGAGATTTAGGGGTCCAAATACAGAAATCAAAAAGCTAGTGGTCAGTTACAAAAAGTAAATCAAAAGGCTAATGGAATGTTGGCCTTTATCTCAAGGGGCTGGAATACAAAGGGGTAGAAGTTATGTTACAGTTATATAAAGCTCCGGTTAGAGTGCATTTAGAGTACTGTGTTCAGTTCTGGGCACGGCACCTCAGGAAGGATATATTGGCCGTGGAGGAGGTGTAGTGCAGATTCACCAGATACCGGGATTAAAAGGGTTAAATTATGAGGACAGGTTGCATAGACTAGGCTTGTATTCCCTTGTGTATAGAAGATTAAAAGGTGATCTAATTGAGGTGTTTAAGATGATTGAAGGATTTGATGGGGTAGAAAGAAAGAAACTATTTCTGTTGGTGGAGGATTCCAGAGCGCGAGGGCATAACCTTAAAATTAAAGCTAGGCTGTTCAGGAGTGATGTCAGGAAGCATATTTTCACACAAATGGTAGTGGAAATCTGGAACACTCTCCCCCAAAAAGCTGTTGAGACTAGGTCAATTGAAAATTTTAAAACTGAGATTAATAGATTTTTGTTAGGCAAGAGGATTAAGGGTTACCGAACCAAGGCAGGTTGATAGAGTTAAGATACAGATCAGATATGATCTAATTGAACGGTGGAACAGGCTCGAGGGGTTAATGGCCTACTCCTGTTCCTGTTTTCCTATGTAATGTAGCTCCATGGACATGCACATATGGAAATCCAGCAAAGACAGCTTTTTGTTAGATCACTAAGGACTAAGAATGCAATATGTCCTTGAAAAATATTTATTTCATCCTAAGTTCTGCAAGGCTTTCAGAGAATCTCATCAGACTGGATTGAGTGTTTAACTTTTTGCAAACTGGCTTCAAATTTCAGTTTTTGAATTGCTTTGAATATCTTGCATTTACTGCTTGCTTCTGGAAATAACTCTATTTGTCAATAATAGTTTAATTTGTTACAAAAGTACCTGGCATGGCTATATTATCCATCACCTGAAGTAACCTGAGATGTATTGGAATTCCTATGTGCTATCTAGCAACAATAAAAGGGTTCATTGTTTGCCCAGGGCAGGCCATTCCAAATGACTTCTATTTTTATTTTGTTCTCGGGATGTGAGTGGCGCTGGAAAAGCTGTGTTTTTGTTGCCTGTCCCTAGTTGCCCTGAGAAGGTTGTGATGGACCTTTGCTGCGAACTGCTGCAGTCCATGTGCTAATGGTGCTCCCATGATGATCTTAAATATGGAATTCCAGAATGTTGAACCATTGACAATGAAGGGCTGGTGGTATCACAGAATCTTAGAATCATAGAAAATTTGTGGCAGAGAAGGAGGCCATTCGGCCCATTGTGTATGCGCCGGCCAAAAATGAGCCACCCAGCCTAATCCCACTTTCCAGCACTTGGTCCGTGGCCTTGTGGGTTAAGGCACTTCAGGTGCATATCCAGGTTCTTTTTAAATGTGATGAGGATTTCTGCCTCCACCACCCTTTCAGGCAGTGAGTTCCAGACCCCCACCACCCTCTGGGTGAAAATTTTTTTTCTCAGCTCCCCTCTAATCCTTCTACCAATAACTTTAAATCTGTGCCCCCTGGTTATTGACCTCTCTGTAGATTTGGCAGTCCCATCCTTTGTCCACTCTATCTAGGCCCCTCATAATTTTGTACACCTCAATTAAATCACCCCTCAGCCTCCTCTGTTTCAAAGAAAACAAACCCCAGCCTATCTAATCTTTCCTCATACTAAAATTCTCCAGTCGTGGCAACATCCTCGTAATTCTCCTCTGTACCCTCTCTAGTGCAATTACATCCTTCCTGTAATGTGGTGACCAGAACTGTACCCAGTACTCAAGCTGTGGCCTAACTAGTGCTTTATACAGTTCTAGCAAAATCTCCCTGCACTTATATTCTATGCCTCGACTAATAAAGGAAAGTATCCTGTATGCTTTCTTAACCACTTTATCTACCTGTCCTGCTACCTACAGGGATCTGTGGACATGCACTTCCAAGGTCCCTCACTTCATCTGCACTTCTTAGTATCCTCCCATTTATTGTGTACTCTCTTGCCTTTTCCCCAAATTCATTACCTCACACTTCTCTGGATTGAATTTCATTTGCCACTTTTCTGCCCACCTGACCAGTCCATTGATGTCTTCCTGCAGTCTACAGCTTTCCTCCTCACTATCAACCACACAGCCAATTTTTGTATCATCTGCAAACTTCTTAATCATGGCCCCTACATTTAAGTCCAAATCATTAATATATATCACAAAAAGCAAGGGACCTAGTACTGAGCCCTGCGGAACCCCAATGGAAACAGCCTTCCATCACAAAAACACCCGTTGACCATTACCCTTTGCTTCCTGCCACTGAGCCAATTTTGGAACCAACTTACCACTTTCCCTTGGATCCCATTGTACTTTTTTGACCAGTCTGCCATGTGGGACCTTGTCAAAGGCCTTGCTAAAATCCATGTAGACTACATCAAATGCACTAACCTCATCGACATTCCTTGTTAACGCCTCAAAAAATTCAATCAAGTTAGTGAGACACAATCTTCCCTTAACAAATCCATGCTGACTGTCTTGATTAATCCGTGCCTTTCTAAGTGACAGTTTATCCTGTTTCTCAGAATTGATTCCAATAAATTGCCCACCACCTGACTGGCCTGTAATTATTCAATCTATCCTTCGCTCCCTATTTAAATAACAGTACAACGTTAGCAGTCCTCCAATTCTCCAGCACCACACAAGTATCCAGGGAGGATTGGAAAATGATGTAACAGGGGAAATATTTCCTCCCTTGCTTCTTTTAACAGCCTGGGTACATTTCATCCAGTCCTGGTGATTTATCTACTTTCAAAGATGCTAATCCCCTTAATATTTCCTCCCTCACTATGTTTATCCCATCCAATTTTTCACGCTCCTCCTCCTTAACTATAATGTCTGCATCGTCCCTCTCTTTTGTGAAGACAGACCCAAAGTATTCCTTAAGAACCATGCCAACATCTTCCGCCTCCACACATAGGTTACCTTTTTGGTTTCTTATAGTCCCTACTCTTTACTTAGTTATCCTCTTGCTCTTAATGTATTTATAAAATATCTTTGGGTTTTCCTTGATTTTACATGCCAATATTTTTTCATGCCCGCTCTTTGCTTTCCTAATTTCCTTTTTAATTTCACCCCTGCACTTCCTATACTTCTCTAGGCTTTCTGTAGTATTGAGTTCTCGGTGTCTGACATAAGCTTTCCTTTTTTGCCTTATCTTACCCTGTATGCTCCTTGACATGCAGGGGGCTGTAGATTTGGCAGTCCCACCCTTTTTCTTTGTGGGAACATGTTTATTCTGAACCCCTTGAATGCCTCCCACTGCTCTGACATTGATTTACCTTCAAGTAGCTGTTTCCAGTCCATTTTTGCTAAATCACTTTGCAGCGTAGTAAAACTGGCCTTTCCCCATTTGAGAACTTTAACTCCTGTGCTATCTTTGTCCTTTTCCATAACTATGCTAAATCTAACTGAATTATGATCAATCCCACCAAAATGCTCTCCCACTGATACTCCTTCCACTGCCCAGCTTCATTTCCTAAAACTAAATCCAGAACTGCCCCCTCTCTTGTTGGGCTTGCTACATACTGGCTAAAAAAGTTCTCTTGAATGCAATTTAAGAATTTTGTGCCCTCTATTCCCTTCACACTCTTTGTATCCCAGTTAATATTAGGGTAGTTGAAATCCCCTACTATTACTGCCATATTGTTTTTGCACTTCTCAGAAATTTGCCTACATATTTGCTCTTCTATCTCCCTCTGACTGTTTGGGGGTCTATAATATGCTCCCAGTCGTGTGACTGCCCCTTTTTTGTTCCTTAGCTCAACCCATATGGCCTCATTTGATGATCCTTCTATCATATCATCCCTCCTCACAACTGTAATTGCTTCTTTTAGCAAAATTGCCACCCCCCTCCTTTTTTATCCCCCTCTCTATCTCTTCTGAAAACCCTGTAACCAGGAACGTTGAGCTACCGTTCCTGCCCCTCTTTAAGCCATGTTTCTGTAATAGCTAAGATATCATACTTCCATGTTTCTATCTGTACCCTCAGTTCATCTGCCTTATTCACTAGACTCCTTGCATTGAGGTATATACCATTAAGCACTGCCAAACTCCTTTGTTGTTTATTTTCTAACCTTTGTTTCCTCTGCCATCCAAACTCACTTACTAATTTTCTGCCTTCCATTTCCAGTTTTACTTCTCTCCCAACTGATTCTACACTCAGGTTCCCATCCCCCTTGCCCAGCTGGTTTAAACCTCCCCAACAGCACTGGCAAACCTCCCCACAAGAATATTGGTCCCAGCTCTATTGAGGTGCAACCCGTCCGGCTTGTACAGGTCCCTCCTTCCTCAGAACCGGTCCCAATGCCCCAGGAATCTAAAGCCCTCCCTCCTGCACCATCTTTCCAACCATGCATTCATCCACTCTGTCTTCCTATTTCTATACTCACTAGCACGTGGCACTGGGAGCAATCCGGAGATTACTACCTTTGAGGTCCTGCTTACTAATTCCTTTCCTAGCTCCTTAAAATCTGCCTGCAGCAACTCATCCCTCTTTCTACCTATGTCATTGGTACCGATATGGACCACGACCTCTGGCTGTTCACCCTCCTCCCTCAGAATGTTCTGCAGCCGCTCAGTGACATCCTTGATTCTGGCACCAGGGAGGCAACATGCCATCCTGGAATCACGTCTGTGGCCACAGAAACGCTTGTCTGTTCCCCTAACTATTGAATCCCCTATCACTATCGCTCTCCTGACCTTTCTCCTCTCCACCCCCCCCCCCCACCCCCGTACAGCTGAGCACCCACGGTGCTATGGACTTGGCTCTGGCTGCACTCCCCAGAGGAACCCTTTCCCTCCTATTATCATACCGGTTAGAGCAGTATACAACCAAGTCAGGATGGTGTGTGACAAGAAGAGGAATTTGGAGGTTATGGTGCTCCCATGACCTTACTTCATGCATCAGACACTCAGATCATCAAAAAGAGGTTCACCTTTGACTTCACATTCTGTTTAAAGGAAGCTATAAATACTGTAAACCTGGTTACTTACGCTGTAGGTAAGGTAAACAGCAAAAGATTCATGAGTTTACATATGAATTGTGAAGAAACAATACCACAATGATACTTGTAATCTGTTTCGAATACTCTTCAGTTACATAATTTATTTCTTCCC
This sequence comes from Heptranchias perlo, assembly GCF_035084215.1. NCBI lineage: Eukaryota > Metazoa > Chordata > Chondrichthyes > Hexanchiformes > Hexanchidae > Heptranchias > Heptranchias perlo. The sequence continues at coordinate 52,231,018 of NC_090335.1, forward strand.
AAGCCTTTACAAATCTCAAAACAGAATAACAGATTTCTTGAAGCAATTACAATGTAGTAAAATAAACGAATACACAGTCAACTGAAACCTGAGATTACAGCATTGTGTTTGTAATTAATACTGTTTTAATTTTATGACGTGGGTTTTAATCAATTTTTGGTCCATTTATGCTGACTGATCTGTCAATGTGGACACTACAGCCACCAAAAACAAAAATCATGAGAAATACACACATTCATATATCCTCACTGAATCTGAGAATTAGTTTTCCTGAAAATGAGAGTATATGCATGACGCACTACATGTGAATAAATACAGTAAAAATACAGTCAATAGATCAGAAGTGAATGAAACAGTAAGCAAAAACAATTGGGACTTTAGAAGGAGTAGCCTTCCGAGGAAGTGACAATAAAAGAGATGCTGGATTGGTTTAAATGTTTTGTGTCTATATAGAAAGTTTTACTAAAATAAAATGAAGGCATGATAAGTTCATAAAACTTTTGTTATCAGCATTCAGATCTCAGCATTCTGAGCATGTAGGCTGTACACAAGCTCAACTGCTAGCCACTTCCTGAATGCACAACAGAAGACAAGTCACAGTGCACTGTGAGGAACAAAAAGCCTGAGTGAAAAAAAGCAAGGGAAGAGCTTAGAAAAGAAAATGAAATTAAAGTGGATTTGTGCTGCAATATGCCTGGTCACAGAATTCCATCTCGCTGGTAAGATTTTCTCATTTCTTTTTAAAAAAGTAACTAAAATTTAGAATTGAAAAGTGGATAAGTTGTTACGCTCGTTGGTCAAGACGGGAGGAAATTGTCCATTTTTAACACTTTGTTAATGGCCAAGTAGTCTGACCTCAGTGTAGCAAAATATTTAACAGCAGACTGAATGGGAAATTAGTTGTTAGTGCAATAAGGAAAAACTATGCAGAAAGGTTTGAAAAAATAAGCATGAAGTGACAATCACTTAATCAGCCAAAAGATGATAAAAGTTTTACAGTTCAGTTTTAAGGAGGATAAAAATTTGACTGTGCAGCATTACTGATTTATTTTATTACCTTTTGGACATTATGCTGCCTTTCTTGAATTATAAAAAGATTGTAAAATTCAAATTTAATGTTCATCAAAACAATTATCTTCAAGAAATAGAGAAGTGTTTAATTCAGAATCAAAACTGGATACTTAAGGGTTTATTCCTTTTCAGTATTATTGTACTTATTTCTTTTAAAAGTATCACAAAAAATTATTTAATTCTAAACCAGCCCAAGTTTGACAAAGTTGTTTGATTTGGAATCCATGAAACTGGCATATTAATAGAGTAGTTATAATCTTCCCATTTTGTAATATAACTGACGAACCCTTATGATAAGTTTTTTAAAAGAACCACAACTTACACATAAAATTGTTTTTTTTTACAAATCCGTGCCTCATTTGGGATGAGAAAATGTCACCTCAGCTACACCAGCATGTTGTAAGGGTGCTTTGATCTGACAAACATCCACTTTCTAATAAATGCCTGCCTTCTATAAATTGGGCAGTATTTGTTATCCTATAGGAAGCTATAGCATGTTTTATAATCATCATAGAGTCTTGCATCATTCACAATTCAAATTTTTCCATGGCCTTGCCCCTCCCTATCTCTGTAACCTCCTCCAGCCCTACAACCCTCCGAGGTCTCTGCGCTCCTCAAATTCTGGCCTCTTGCACAGCCCCGATTTTAATTGCTCCACCATTGGCGGCTGTGCCTTCAGCTGTCTAGGCCCTAAGCTCTGGAATTCTCTCCTTAAACCTCTCCGCCTCTCTACCTCTCTCTCCTCCTTTAAGACACTCCTTAAAACCTACCTGTTTGACCAAGCTTTTGGTCACCTGTCCTAATATCTCCTTATGTGGCTCAGTGTTAAATTTTGTTTGATAGTGCTCCTGTGAAGCGTCTTGGGATTGTTTTACTACATTAAAGGTGCTATATAAATGCAAGTTGTTGTTGTTGGTGCAAAATAACATTCTCTAAAAATACTCTCATCAAAAATGGTCAGTGTCCAGTTTTGAAGTAGAAAAAGTGAAGAAAGCACAAAGATGTTTCCTTTACCAAGCAGGGTATTCATGATTCTAGATTCTTCAACCACAGGGTCAAAATAGATACACCAACTATCACTAAAATAAAACAATGGTTTGTTCATAGCATTTCAGTCATATTAGACTGTGGGGAATGAGAGGTTTACTTTTAGAAAAAAGCTATTAAATCTTGTTGCCACAAGAGAGGCCTATACTTTTTGTGATGTGACACCATGCCTTCTTTAGAATCTTAGTTATTACTTCAAGTACAGTTATGTAAATGGTAGTTTCTTAGAGTAAATATTCCATTCTTTATTTTTAAAATTTATATATATGTATGTGTTGAAGTGTAAATTTTTATTACATAATTAAAATAAAAAAGAACACAACCGTGATTTATACTATGCCTAAACTACCTGTATTACAAAATGGCAGCAGCTCTTGTACATACATTCTTGCTGTCAGTTTCATGCTTGCACATGGAAAGCAACTCATTATGAATGAGCTTTCAAGTGTCTCTGAGATATATGTTGTATAGGTATCAAATAAATGCTGTAAGTTAGAAATGATGATTGTCACTTATGCACATCCTTAACACTTTGACAATTAATCAATTATAGTTTGCTCGAACTCTAAAAAAATAGTTGACTCATACATGCTTCTTTCTACTGACAGTTCTTAGTATCTGTAGTAAATTCAATCAACAAAGATAAAAACTAACCTGTTTAGCCCTGTAATCCATAAAACAATTACAGTGAAATATTGACTCTGAATTTAGACAATTGCGATGCAGGATCTTTATTGAAGTTTGATGTCCTTCAATTAGTTGCACACGCTGTACTGAACTGTGTTACAGATTTCCCATTTTATGCATTTATCTGGAATATAATTTGAAGAGTCTGTGTTAAAAACGCTGCAGCAAAACACCTCAACTCCCCAAACTACTGGATTATTGTTGAGAATTCAGTAAAACATTTTCCTTTATCTGCTGCCATTGTCCGTCAATGTAAAGCACGTTAACATAAATTAGAATAATTAGGCTATTTTAGCAAAGTTGAATACTTTTTGCTTTTTTGATGAGCTTATTTAAGTTGCAAAAATTGAACATGGAAAAAATTGGCCATTCTGTATATATCATAGCCCAGAACATCAGAAGTAAGTCAACCAATGTGGCAGACGCAGAGGTCTGCTTCCTGAACCAGGCAGATCCGCAGTGTTCCAGGCCAGTCCCAGACAGCCTGGTTCACTAATGAAACCTGAATGAGTAGATTTGTCACTTGGAGCTAATATACCTTCCACACAACTCCAGATAACCTTGAAAGCCTTTGCCTAACAAGTAGGGTGGTCTTGGCTTGATAAACAGGAGGAAGCATACAAGTTTCTTCCTTCAAGTACTTATCCAATTCCCTTTTGAAAGCCAACATACTTGAAGGAAAAGGTTTTGCAGGGCTATGGGGAAAGGGCAGGGGAGTGTGACTAGTTGGATTGCTCCTGCAGAAAGCCGGCATGGGCTCAACGGGCTGAATGGCCTCCTTCTGTGCTGTAACCATTCTCTGATTCTATGATTCTAAGTGCTCTGTTCCAGTAGGCAGTGCAGTGTTAGCTGTTAAAACTCCAGCAGTACCCCTGCAGTCCCCAAACCTTGGCTCTGCCAACTTGTGCCTAAGCTCTCTGAAGTTAGGTAAAAATGTTCATAGGGAGACTGCGTGCTCTGTATCAGACACATGAACTTTACTTGAGTGGATCTCTCAGTAGCTTGGTTTGGAGACTCTTAAACATGGTGATGATTTTTCGTGTCTGTACAGACAAGTTGGAACATAAGAAAGAAAAGAACAACATTTATATAGTGCCTTTCATGACCTCAGGATATCCCAAAGTGCTTTACAGCCAATAAAGTATTTTTGAAATGTAGTCACTGTTGTAATGTAGAAAACGCAGCAGCCAATTTGTGCACAGCAAGGTCCCACAAATAGCAATGTGATCATGACCAGATGTAAGATAAGCCAAAATGCTTTTCCGTATTTAGTTTTGAAAAAAAAAATTTTCGCCATTGCAGAGATAACCTTGTGTTACTTTTTAAAAACACATGGGCTTTGTGTACAATATCAAGATGTCTTCGGCCGAAAAAGGAGCTTAAAACAGATATGCAAAGAATAATATTTACATTGAGTATACTCTATTGTTGCTGACCCCTGAGGTGTTGAACCGACATGTGAATTAAAAATAATAATATTTTAACTTTTGTGATGGTGAGATTGGGAGAATTAATCTGCTGCTTAAGTGTGATCAACCGCAGCCCAAGATGCTTAAATAAAAATGATTCTTACTATTGTATAATTAACACAAGAGGTTTTATTAGAAAAATCTATAATTTGACTTGTTTACAGTTCAATAGAATAAAGCATGTCACTTTTGCCACTTGGACACGGTGTAAAACAGGCTGCCAATTTACTATCGCCCATTTTTCATTACTGCCAAAGACCAATTTCAACCCCATACAGTACAATGGATTCAATCATTGTCCCTTCTTCTTACAGTAACAGTTTTTTAAAACCAAGTTGCATTCAATAAATCCACCATCACTGTTTGATCAAATAATGTCACTTAATATTGTCAGTTTTTATGGATTGGTATTTTCTGCATGTACTTCATTATATGTACTTTATCTCCTCATTTCAGTCAAATGCAGGTATTCACAGCTCTTCTGAATGGGAAATGTAATCAGAATCTCCACAATAGTGCAGTAGGAGTCACTGCAAAAAGTGAATGACATCTTCTTGTTGTTCCAAAATGGTTAACCTTGTAGAATTCTTGGGGGAGTATTTCTAAACCTGTTGTGTATTACTAATTGTGCTGGTAAATTGAAAGTAGAAATGACTGGAACCCACATATTTTTAAAAATATATTCGTTCATTGGATGTGGGCGTCGCTGGCAAGGCCAGCATTTATTGCCCATCTCTAATTGCCCTCGAGAAGGTGGTGGTGAGCCGCCTTCTTGAACCGCTGCAGTCCGTGTGGTGAAGGTTCTCCCACAGTGCTGTTAGGAAGGGAGTTCCAGGATTTTGACCCAGCGACGATGAAGGAAGGGCGATATATTTCCAAGTCGGGATGTTGTGTGACTTGGAGGGGAACGTGCAGGTTTTTGAATGCTGCAAAGGAATTTTAATCAGCTGGTTAAAGAGAGATGGTTCTTTAAGGGAAAATAGTTTTGGTGCAGAGGCATTCCACTTTTATGTTTCAGCCATATAATAATTTATATGAAAACGTATTAATAATGTACCATAGAAGATGTCCAACACTTTAGGCCTGATTCATATTTAAAACAGATCTGCAACATCTTTTTTGGTTCTTGTAAGCTATCAGTCATACAAAAAAGTTTACTGGTGTACATTTGGCAGTATTGGGTTATTGTGTGCACAGCAAGATATTCAGGCACTGAAGGCAGTACGGAAAAGGGCAACCAAACTGATACCTAGGTTAAAGCATCTGAGTTATGAGGAGAGATTGAAGAGCCTGAAATTATTTACTTTGGGGAAGTGAAAGTTCAGGGGAGAGATTATACAAGTATTCAAGATTTTTAAGAGAATAGATAAATTGAATTCCAATAATGCATCTGAAATTGCCATGAGCTGTAGAACCAGGGGGCATGAGCTCAAGCATAGATGAAGGAAGGTACACGGACAATTTAGGTTTGACTACTGAATGCAGAGGGTGCTGAACATGTGGAGTGGGCTGCCAATAGAGAGGGCGGAGGCAGAAAGTGTGGAAAATTTTAAGGGAGATTTGAATAGATATTTGAGGGAGTGGATGGTTGAGAGGTATTAGTTTTTCGGACCAGTCAAATGGACTGCAGAGTCTTTTCTCGTTTCATACTTTCCTACGTTAAAATGAATTTTGTTCTTCCAGAATGGCTCATCTTGAAGGTTTCTTTAGAGGAGTGATAAAAAGCAATATCTTGCATTGAAAGTATTTCTCCATAAATTATCCTTGCCCTTTAATCAGTACACCATGTTTAATAGACTTTAATTATTTTCATGGATTTGTTTTTAAAGTTTGCAGCTTCTGCCTAGTCTTTAACACCATGACATAACAGGTGTTGCATTATGAGCATGTAATCCTTTAAAATGAAAATATTTCTATGGAAGCCCCAATTTTCCCTAATCTCTTCCTTAGAAGTGTAAATTTTATGGTCAATGTATATTTTTGCCGGGTTTATACATTTAAGCAATAGACTGATAGCCTAGGGTCATGTTGAATAAATGCCTGCCCTTGTGTTTCAGTTTAATAGGGCCTGAAATTTCAGTTTCCCTGGTCCAGCACTGGAAGTACAATGGAGTGGGACTCCTGTGCCGCTTGCTGAAGAGAACACTAATGAAGTCATTTTAATAATCGGTTGGGTGGCCCACGCTTGTAGAGGCACAACAGGGCCACCCGCCTTAAATGCTTGGTGGGAAATCAAAGCGTCAACCTTCTTGCTATTGTTCTAGTTTTATCATCTCCCTCCTGAAGAATTTTGGTTGTCTAGAATTTTATAGTATAGAATTTGGCCCATCCTAGAATCATAGAATCATTACAGCACAGAAGGAGGCCATTCGGCCCATTGAGCCTGTGCCGGCTCTTTGTAAGAGCAATCCAGTTAGTCTCATTCGCCAACTCTTTCCCTGTAGCCCTGCGAATTTTTTCCCTTCTAATATTTATCCAATTCTTTTTTGAAAGTCATGATTGAATCTGCCTCCAACACCCTTTCAGGCAACGCATTCCAGATCATAACTACTCACTGCATTAAAAAAGTTTTTCCTCACGTCGCCTTTGGTTCTTTTGCCAATCACCTTAAATCTGTGTCCTCTGGTTCTCGACCCTCCTACCAATGGGAACAGTTTCTCCTCTCAACCTTCTTTGCTCTAAGGAGAATAACCCCAGATTCTCCAGTCTATCCACGTAACTGAAGTACCTCACGCTTGACCTGGCTCTCTGAAAGACGTAACCACTTATTCCAATTCCCCTGCCCTTACCCCAAACATTAAAAAAAAATTACAAATGTTCATCCACCTTCCTTTTAAATGTCATCATAGATTCTGCATCTATCATTGGTTCTGAAAGGGCATTCAATGTCCTAACAACAACGCCCTAACAACCTACTGCGTAAAATAAATTCTCCTAACCTTGCCCTTCATTCTTTCAGTGATGATCTTAAATTTCTGCCCTCTGGTTACTGATTCACTGAACAGTGTAAATATTTCTCCCTGTTTACCTTATGAAAACCTCTCATAATTTTGAACATTTCCATAAGATCTCCTCTTAACCATCTTTGTTCTCGTGAAAGGAGGCCCAGTTTCTCTAGCCTCTCAATCAGTGGTATTATCTTAATGACTCTCTTCTATCCATAGCTTTTACATCACTCCTAAGGTTAGGGAAGAATATTCTAATTGTGGCCTTAGCAATGATTTGTATAGGTTTAGCATTATTTCTTTCTGTACTTCATGTAGTGAATGTCCAAGGATTCGCCCGCTTGGCGGAAGAGCTACGGTACTGCGTATGTCATTTTTCCAGGGTTTCCACGGCTTTTCCACCGAAGTAACAGTAAGAAATTCACCCCCTACGTTCTTACTGATAAAACCTAAGTTTCCATAGGCTTTCTTTTCAGCTTTATCAACTTATTATTCCACTTTAACAGATTTGGGGTAAGAAATGGAGTATCTCTGGCACCTGTGTTAAATGTAAGGCAACAAAAAAAACTGATGCATTCTGCAGAGAAGATTGGCAGAAAAGGAGTTAGAAAAATATGTTATTGTTGTTCAGGACAATGTCTGGAGTGAATGCAAAGATCTTTTAGCTGTCTTGAACCACTATTTTGTTTTCCATCAGCATTTTCTTAATAAACTAGTGTTTGTGATACACCATAGCACAGAATGATTGCTTATGTGATTACTTTAAATAAGAATATAGAAACTGGAACAAAAACATTTGATGAATTCTACAATTCTTTCCTAGATTAAAAAAGTGCAATAACTCAAAACGAATGAGTTCTTATTCCCTTTCACCTGTTTGAGAGATTCTATTTAATCTATGGCTCTCACCCCTTGACGGAATCCTGTCTGTTCCCGAATACCATGAACTGCTGCCAACGATTAAATAAATGGATTATCTTTCAGCTATGAGAATTATCCACCTGGGGAGCAGTTAAGTTAGCATATGGAAGACTATTTTTAACCTGTACCGCATTACAAATATAATTTATCCTTTAACAGCAATACATTGACTCCATATACAACGCAGCAAATATAAATTTCATACCGAATGTATAAAAAATATACAATTTTCTTCTTCACATTTCTGGTGGGGAGCTGCAACTGCCAGGGTGCATATTAGAAATTTGAGCATGTGCGGTGCCCAATGTTTTGACCATAAATTTAAATGGTCAGAAAACAGAATGCATCCAAAACTGAATTGTGTGCTCCTGGCGGGCAAAGCTTGTCACCAGGGGCGCGAAGTTGGAAAATTGCCTCTGTAAAGTCCTAATTCATCTTCAACATTCTCAACAATTTTGCAATCCCAGCAAGGAGTCTCAAGGCAACAGTGTATATCAGAAGGTGTACGGTTTTCTGTCACGCGTGTGCTGTAATTTGTGATATGCATTGCCAGCAGGTGAGGCTCTCCGTTGGGAACTGTAGTTAGAAACTTACTCTAATCAGTCCTGTTATGTGAAAGTCTGGTAATGATGATTGTTTAAGAAACAGGATACCACAGTACGTTAATGAGTAAATGTAATGGCAGTATAGTATGAAATGGTTAAAAGTACACCTAACCACCTGGAAATCAAAAAAAATTACATAAAGGGAGTAGTTTTCTGATTGCACGCCTGCAGAGAGCGAGATTCCCTGCCGTCAGTACGTACTTGGAAAATTATCCCCAACCAGTTCTCTTTCGTATTGAGTTAAATTAATTAGGTTCACTTAGAAAGGATGTAATTTTATTATCAATGCATTGCCGACTTATGTGTTTATCATTGGCAATCCCTCGATAATCAAATAAGCTTATTTCGCAGCATAAACAAAAAGAGATTCGAGTTTTAAGATTGGCCACGCCTTTTGGTGAGTATTTAGATGGCTTTGTAAACCAATCCTGGTTAGACAGCCCAGTTAATGGTGGTGTCGCAGCAGATTGACATTCTTTCCTCTGTCTACTTGGCAATCCCCGTTTGTTCAAACTCGTTAACTCCCTGTATGCACACAGTTTACCGTCTTTGGTGGTTTTCTCCCATGTATTGAGGTCAATACCGCATGACTTTAGGTTGGATTTCAACTATCTTCATACCTCCTTTTCCGTCCGCCAACACTTCTTTGGTCAGAGCTCAGTTCCGAATAGAGTAGTTGTTTAGGGGGTATGCAGTCATCCATTCGGCATACGTGACCAGACCAGCGGAATTGGGCTTTGATAATTAAAAGTACAACCGGTTTCTGAGAGGACAAACACATGGCAGATGGTCCAGACAAAGCTGCAGGCTGTCACTACCCCTCCTATGTCTCCAGCCCCAACAGGTTCGGTTGCGTGACTCCCCAAGACCTCCAAGGCTTCTTCCTCAAGAGTGATTAGAGGTTTACTATTGGAGAACCATGGCCCATGATTTCTATGGTTATGGGTCACCTTCACCTGTAAGGTAGAAGAAGAGATTTCGATAAGGCATGATTGAAAGAATTGATGAAACACCTATCACAAGTAAGATATTCTATTTACACTACAAGGTGTCCATTTAAATGGAATAATATAAATTAGATGTTAAGGCAAAAAACGACTTACATCTCAACACTTAACATTTATATATTTGAGACATCACTGCTTGCCCAACACCACTTCAGTTGACACTTTGAAAATCCCATTGATGGGAACAATGAAACATCCTTAGCTTAAAAGAACAGGTATTGCACCAGTCACCAAGGTAGAATAAGACTAATTCTATTCTAAGACAAAGCAGTGTAAAATATGTTCTGAAGTCAGATTTTGATTCTGGAACAAAATTGAAGTAAGACTGGAAGTTAATAAAGAGAATATTATCCCTCTAAGGATATAAGAATTTTAAAAGTTTAATTGTTTTTGGCTTTTAGTGAGCAAGAATATTACTTCCAAGCAAATGGTCCATGCCACTTAAGTTAGAAATGGTTAAATCTAACTTTATACAGCCCCAGACAAACTGCCACTGTTAAGCAATGGGGTGAAATTGTCTTTTTTTCATCTCACACATATTCCATCTCTTTTCAAGGGCACTAATCTTCAGCCATATGGGACACAAGTGCTGCTCATTACAGTGTTCTTGCTGTAAAATACTCTATTAATGCAAACGAGACCCTTTTCATTACATCAGTGTTAGTCATTCTGTCCTCTCACCTAATACTCAATGCCCTTTTTTCATATCTCAAAGCAACAATTCTCTGCCTTCAGTAGGACCCTGCTCTCAGCTTTATAATATCCATTTAATATTATCCTCATGCATTTTTCTTACCACAATGCATAATATGGGGTCAATTTTCGGATGGCCGAGCGGGTGTGTTCGTGGCGGGGGGCTCTTAAAATTGGGGATTCCCGGAGCGGGTCTGGAGCCCGGCTCCAACCCACTCACTTCCAGGTTCCCCAATGACGCGAATCGGTGCACGCGCAGCCCCCACATATGGGACTCCCACCGGTAATCAAAGCCGGCGGGATCCCACTTAAGTTCATTATCTGGGTACTTGAGGTCGTTTACAGACCTCATTAGTTGGAGATTTTAGGAGGATTCGGATTTTGGACCACCCAGAGCGTGTTTACACTCCCAGTTTAAAAAGACATGTTGCAGCCAGCAGCCAGTGGCAGCTGCAAAGGTCCATTTAACAGGTTAAGGGTAAACCCTCATTCACTCTGTCACCTAAGACAAAGTTTTGCCTGCCACACCGTTGTCTCCACACTCAAAATTATTAAATCATACCCCAAACTCTGCTGTCCAAACACACTTACCTACTTTGTTGACCCCCCCACACTCACACCGTCCATTGCTGCATTCATTACTCCATTGGAGGACGAGCAAAATCACCAGCCTCGCCAGGCACGCCGTCCACCTCTGCCACTTGGAGCTACACAACACAGTGCTGCGCAACAGGCACCTGCACAAAGTGGTCGTGCAACTACACATAAACTCACTGTAGCGTGACCCAATGGGTGGCATCAAAGGTGTTGATGGAGAACCTCATGAAAGGGCACTATTGCACAAGCCAGTCAAGAATGGCCAAGACGTGGCAGCAGTGGTGACAATATAATATTTAATGTGAGTTGATCAGAAATCAAATATAAGTAAAAACCATGACAAACCCTCAAACACCCTTGTGCATCCCCTTCATGCTCAAGACATGTGTGCCTTACGTTTCCTACTACACATATGTGATGCATGCCCTGTGGCTGCAGCACAAGTAGTGGCAGCTTGGGTGAGGCTGACCGTGAAATAGATGCATCAGAGGGTGAGTATGAGACAGAGCCATGAGACTGTATGAGGATTGAGTTGAGTGGTAGTGGTGGGACAAGTACTGGCGAGGTGAGCAAGTGCAGGTAAGATGAGGATGAGCTTTGATTGGGTGTGAGGAGTAATGTTATAGAGTAGTGTTGGCAATGCAGAAGAAGTTGTGGGATGGGGGCGGTGATGTGGCAGACGGAGTGTAGGGGAATGAGTAAGTGTACTCACTTCGGCTGACCTACTTAGGTCATTGAAGCGCCTGCTGCACAGTATGCAGGTGCGCGATATGTTGGTGGTGCTGGTGACCTCCTCTGCCACCTTGAGCCAGGCCTTTGTGGTGGCAGAGGCAGGCCACTTCCTCCCATCCACGGGGAGAAGATCTCTGTCCTCCCCCTCCTCCTCATGCCATCCAATAGGTCCTGGAGTGAGGCATCATTAAACCTGGGAGCAGCCTTCCTCCTGGGCTGCTCCTTGCTGTAATTTTGGCTCCTTTCTGCAGCATCAGTCATTGGAGGACTGCCCCCTTAAATAGGGCTCCTCCAGCTGACAGCTTATGATGCGGGTGCGCAGTCCGCCCGCTGCGCAGCTTTCCAGTGTGAAACCCGGAAGCCAAGGTGAGTGGTTTCAATTTGCTTACGATCGCGTGGGGAACCTACCGATTTTACTGGGTGGGTTATCCACGTGCCCAGTTGACCCCCCACTGGCAACCCACCTCCAGCCTAATATCAGGCCCTATGTCTCTCAATCTCCAGAATAGTTTCCCTGATCTGTGAAAAATATTTACAACTAGGACACTGTATCTCTTACCTCTTTCTCAACAGCAACTTATAGCTACATACAGCAGGTGCCTTTTCCATGGAGCCTCAGCACTCCTATGGCTCTGCATGAGGACAGAATGCAGAAGTGACGTGGCGCTTTGAAAGCCCCTGTCAATACTGGCCCTCAGAGCCATGGTGGCAGCCATCTGAGCTTCCAAGGCAGAAGTGTGAGCTGTCATAGAAGCTACCAGAGGTGTCAGCAGAGGCTCCATCATGGTGGGCACCACTATCGTGTTCATGAAGCTGGCCACTTGGTCCATGTTGGACAGAAATGTCTCTGTGCTCTGCATGGAGCCCCGACACAAATTAGAGCTGGATTCTTCCATGCTCTGAGCTGTTGTATGCACAAGCTCGCTGGCAGACTTCCCAGTGTACCTAGCATTTCCTGGTGGATGCCCATCAGCCTTCGTCGGTAGCTCGGGCCCTTCTGCTGAGTGCTCTGCAGCAGAACCAGTATGTGATCTCGCCTTCCAGCGAGCTGGCACCTGTAGCATCCTATCCCCTTGGCCAAGCTGCTGCACATTGGTGGCCGGTGATTCACCATGATAGGACCCCTCCTCCAGCCTACCCTCTAAAGTACATGTGGTGCCAGTCTCTGAGCAGGTGTTTGCTAGGGTCAGATCGAGTAACGCTGTATTTTTACAAAGGATGGCTTCATCTTCCTGAAGTGACAGAGGTGTCTCCATATTTTCAGCAGCTGAAATGACAAAGAACGACAAGGGTTAGCTTTTATTGTGAAGGGAGAGCAGATAAAGAAGTGGCTGGTGAAAGAAGCTGCAATATGTCATGCAGAGTGTGTAGGGAAAAAGAGGATCAGGGTGTATAGAAACCCTGCACGACATCTTCAGCATTGTCACTCACCACGGCCATCACTCTCCCCTGCCCATGATGGCCAACACGTTTTCTTCGGGGTGTGGGTGTGCAGATGGGCTCGACCTCCTCCGGTGGCAGCCTCCTGTCGCAAGTTACGTGTGACCTACTCCTGCAAGATAAAAGGGAATGTGTTAGTGACATCCTCGTGAGGTGTCTAGAGAATGTGGCAAAATATAGTAAAATAGTTAGTATGTAGTGGTAAGGTGAGGTCTGGGGAAGTGAGGATTGCAATAGTGTGTGTGAGTATGAGAAGGAGGTGGAGTGAAGTGTGATACTGTGATTGTAAGAGAGAGAGAGGGGAAGCAGGGGAGAGGAGTATTGTGAGTATTATGAGTAGCAAGGCTGGAGGTGTGAGCAGAGAGTAAGAGATCAGTATTCTTACCTTGACTGCTCTGGTGGTTACAGCACAGAAGGAGGCCATTCAGCCCATCGAGCCACTGCCGGTTCTTTGTAAGAGCAATCCAGTTAGTCCCATTCCCCCACTGTAGCCCTGTAGATTTTTTCCCTTCAAGTATTTATCCAATTCCTTTTCAAAAGCCACGATTGAATCTGCATCCACCACCCTTTCAGGCAGCGCATTGTGGACCTTAACTACTCGCTGTGTAAAAAAGTTTTCCCTCACGTCGCCAATGGTTCTTTTGCCAATCACCTTAAATCTGTGTCCTCTGGTTGTTGACCTTCCACCAATGGGAACAGTTTCTCTTTATTTACTTTATCTAAACCCTTAATTGAAGGTCATTGAACTTCTTTTGACATTGCAGCCACGTTCTGGGAACTAAGCTCCTGGCATTTACCTCCTCTGCAACCTTTTCCCACTGGCAACAGAGGTGTTGGCTGGGATCTTTCTGCCCCCCCCCCCCCGTTGGGAACAGGATTTCCCACCTCCTCTCCACCGCCTGGACCAGGGCCTCCAATGGAGTATCACAGGACCTGGTTGCGTGTCTAGACCTCTTCCAGCCATTTTTCAAGTTTCCGTGTTGGCTGCAGCCGCATGCACCTTCAATTTAAGAGGTGCTGGCTGCCTTTAAGTGGTGTCAGAGATGCCGAGTTCTCACCGCCCCCTCCCCACAAACAGCCACGTAGCCAATGTGGGTAGTGCTGGCTGATCGCCTGAATCATAACAATGAGGTCCCAGCACTATTTCACAGCACAGAAGCATTGTTCTCAGTTCAATATTTGTATATCAATCAGAGAAAACAGCTCTTCAAGTATGTGATATAGTAAATACATAGTTATTTTAATTGGCCGTAACAAATGTTATGACCTTGTTGACTGACTCTATATTTTGCGTGGTTCACATCTATATGGAGTACTTAAACATCAGCAGAACAAGGCTATGTTCATAAATATTAACCAGTGGCATCAGGCCTCACCATTTCTGTGGAACTAATATGATTGACAATAATGTGGAGCTCACAGCGTATTATTTACTCCAAGAACCAGTGAACCCTAGTAGAAAGTCAATAGATTGGAAAATGACCTTTTATAATTTATACAGTATCAGGAATCCTCTCATGCACTATATCTGCTTCAGCAAATGGAATTTTTGAGTGGAAATCAAACTTTAGCTTCATTAATTGAGGCTGAGGCTAAATTTGCTCTGATTCAAAAATTATGGTTTATTAAGGTACTGTAAATAAAAAGTTAGCTGCAAAACCATTTTAAAAATCTAATTTTAATAACCAATAACAAAGATGTCCTTTACAACAAAGTAAAGTTGAATTTGTTATTAGGAGGAGGGAGCAGAACTCTCTCCTTTTTTTTCTCATTTGACCCAAACTGCAAACAAGTTCGAATAAAACCACTGAAATTATTATCTAAGTCATCAAAACTGGGGTCTTTTGTAGGATATCAAATTCACCTTTTGATGCTCCTTGGGAATTATGTGGTAACAGGTTTGGGTCATTAGAGTGCTGCTGTACCGTAAACAGTGTCCTTTCATAGCCAGCAATGTCTTGTTTATATTGCCTGGCTGTGATTGATGTTGTCAAATCCAGAAGAGAGCTCTGTGCTACGTGCTTATGTGTTTAATCCGAGCTCTACTGCCAACCAGTAAATTTTAAATGTTTGAGAGCGCAGGCAGGAAAGTCCACATGCTCAGCACATTTAAGGAAGTACTGAGTAACTTTATAGAGAACCCAGGCGGTCAGAGAAACCCCTCAACACTTTAGAAATTTAGTTTGACATGGCACTGGGGTTACTAGGCTAGAAATTGGACTTGCGGCCCAAACGGGAGGCAAGTCAGTGGAGTGATTGGCGTTGGCTGATCCGTGCCAGTGCCAAATGTGGCACTGGGCCCTGCCTGCATTTAACTGGCGAGCTGCGGACCACAGTCGCGCGTCCCGAAACAGCTCGGCGCTTTGAAGGTCAACAATTTGACCCAGCTACGACGCCAGCAGCGGCCCTCAGGTAGGTCCTGGGAGGGGGGTGGGGGTGCGGGGTGCGAGGCAAATAGGAGGGGGTTGAACGTGAGCTGGCAGCAGCCCATAGTAGTGCTGTGGAGCAAGGAGGAGCACTCCTACTCCTCGTGGTTCCACATTCAGGTACGTAAAAAAAGAAAAACTTACCTTTTCTTTGGCAGAGCACCAGATAGGCCACCCTACACCATGAAAAATTGAGCGGAGCATGCACGGCGCAGGCTCCACTCAGTTTTTGTCCAATTTGGTGATGGGGTCCTGAAAAGGGAGTTAGGCCCCTAATTAGCATTATCAAG
Organism: Heptranchias perlo; assembly: GCF_035084215.1. Lineage (NCBI taxonomy): Eukaryota > Metazoa > Chordata > Chondrichthyes > Hexanchiformes > Hexanchidae > Heptranchias > Heptranchias perlo. The sequence goes on from NC_090335.1 coordinate 52,246,948, forward strand.
GGGCCTAATACCTGTTATAGGCAGGTGCCCCAGGCACCTGGAAGTCACCCAGGACCAGACAGTTCACAACTTTGGCGTCCTATTTGACCCTGAGCTGAGCTTCCAACCTCATATCCTCACCATCACCAAGACCTCCTACTTCCACCTCCATAATATCACCCATTCCCACCCCTACCTCAGCTCATCTGCTGCTGAAACCCTCATCCATGCCTTTGTTACCTCTAGACTTGACTATTCCAATACTCTCCTGGCCGGCCTCCCACCTTGCACCCTCCGTAAACCTGAGCTCATCCAAAACTCCAAATACACTGCCCGTATCCTAACGCACCAAGTCCTGTCCACCCACCACCCCTGTGCTCGCTGACCTACATTGGCTCCCGGTCTGGCTACACCTTTATTTTAAAATTATAATCCTTGTTTTCAAATCCCTCCATGGCCTCGCCCCTCCCTATCTCTTTAACCTCCTCCAGCTCCACAACACACCGAAATTTCTGTGCTCCTCCAATTCTTGCCTCATGCGCATCCCCGATTTTCATCGGTACACCATTGGCGGCCGTGCTTTCAGCTGTCTCGGCCCTAAGTTCTAGAATTCCCCCCTAAACATCTCTGCCTCTCTACCGCTCTCACCTCCTCTAAGATGCTCCTTAAAAGTTACCTCAAACGTTTGGTCATCTGTCCTAATCCTTTACATGGCTCGGTGTTAAGTTCTGTTTGATATCCTGTGAAGTGCCTTAGGACGTTTTACTACCCTAAAGGCGCTATGTAAATGCAAGTTGTTTTTGTTGTAGGACCCCAATTGCCCTTTTAGATTGGAACTGGTCAAAGCATGCGTCATGCTTGATCCTTGTAATTGCACATCAGTTAGTTTGACACATGTAATAAGAAAAGTTCTAGATGTGATTCAAAAAGGAGCTGTTCAAACATGTTTTACTAAAATGCAGTAAAGCTCATAATTCCAAACCAATTTGGGTTTATGAAATTTAACTCATGCCTAAAAAATCTTTATGAAATTCTCTGATGTAGCAGAATTGGTAGATGATAGTAATGTGGTGGATGGGAAGCATTAGATAAGGTGATTCACAAGAGATTTGTGACTTAAGTGCAAAGTCTTCTGATAAAAGGGATGTTGTAAGTTGGATTTCAAAAATGGTTTAATAGTTGGAAGCAAGGAGTTGTAACCAGTGGTAATGGTTCTCATTGGGCAAATGACACCACTAGATTACCACGGCAATTAGTCCTAGGATCTCTTATGCTCACAATATTTATAAATAATCTTGATGTTCACAATATTTACAGATAATCCTCCGACCCCATATCCTCTCCATCATCAAGACCGCCCACTTCCACCTCCGTAATATCGTCCGTCTCTGCCTCAGCCCATCTACCGTTGAAACCCTCATCCATGCTTTTGTTACATCCAGACTCGACTATTCCACTGCTCTCCTGGCCAGTCTCCCATCTTCCACCATCTGTAAACTTAGCTCATCCAAAGCCCTGCTGCCCGTTTCCTGACTTGCACCAAGTCTCGTTCACCCATCACCCCTGTGCTCACTGACCTACATTCGCTCCTGGTCCAGCAATGCCTTAAATTTAAAATTCTCATCCGTGGTGTTCAAATCCCTCCATGGGCTCACCCTTCCTTGTCTCTGTAACTCCTCCAGCCCTACAAACCTCCGAGAACTCTGCGTTCCTCCAATTCATGCTTCTTGTGCATCCATGATTTCCTTTGCCCCTCCATTAGCGGCCGTGCCTTCAGCTGTGTATGCTCTAATCTCTGGAATTCTCTCTCTAAACCTCTCCGTCTCTCTCTCCTCCTTTAAGGTGCTTCTTAAAACCTACCTGTGTGAACCTTTGGTCACCTGTCCTAATATCTCCTTATGTGGCTTGGTGTCAGATTTTGTCAGATAACGCTCCTGTGAAGCTAGATAAATGCAAGTTGTTGTTGTTAATGATGAGGATACGGAAAGTAAAATGACTAAGTTTGCTAAGGATACAAAATTGTGTGAATAACAACATGTTCAAAGGAAAGGTATAAAATTCTACAAGTGCAGTACTTTGCAGTGATGCAGAAGTGGCACTATAACTTGGAGTCAGACCCTGTCCTGACTCTGAAATGCAACAGAGTGAGACTCCTCTGGGAGACCATTTCACACCACATGAAATATGAATCCAGTGTAGTGTTGAGCCTGGTTTGAAAAGTGCTCAAGGGTCCATTGGACCTCCTGGGCATTTTATGAACAGAAGCAGAGATTTTTTTATAATGTTTTGAGAAAGTGGATGCTCTCAAAACATTTATAATTTATTAGCATGCTCGTATCCTCTCTCAGTGATGGGAGTGTAGACTGGGAGCCAGCAGTATAAATGTGATGCTGCCAGATGCAAACTGCTCTTTACAGCCACCAGTCTCAGACCAGTAGCACCATACAATGGCATCCAAAAAGACCTACAAAAACCTAGCAGTTCAGCATATGAATCACAAATAAAATTTATTGTTAGGAAATGTTTGGTAATACAGATCAGTACTAAAAATAGTAAATACGATTACAAAATTAATAGCATATCATTAAATGAGATAATGAAAAATATTGGTATAATTGTTGATCAAACACTAAAAGAATCAGTACAGTGTAGGGCAGCAGTTACAAAAGCAACTACAATGTTGATTTGTATGAGTAGATTGATAGAATGCAAGTCAAGGGAAATGGTACTGAATTCAATAAAGCACTGTGAGAACACATGTGGAATATTAAATACAGATCTGACACCTTTATGAAAATGTAGAAATATACAGTGAAGGGCAACAACCTGACTCTAAGTTATAGTTGACTTAGCTATGAGAGAGTCTTAAGGTAGCTAAATCCATCCTTATAGGAAAAATCTATTTAATACTCTCCGAGAGGTCACAGAATAACTGCAGTGAGAAGTGGAAGAATGCAACACTGATGCACTAGAGAGTTTTATTGAGATTAGGATAAGACACGTTATTGGGGTGTGCATTCGGATCGCGCCGGCCATTTTGCGCCGGAAACTGCCACAAGTTGAATTTCTCCCCCTCAGTCTAATAAAATAACACAGTGGGTAGGAAATTTCTAGCAACCTTGCAAATGTGGTTGTGAAGGTTAGATCTGTTCAGTATTTCTGGAAAAATCATAAACGTGTTCTTTTGGTACATGTTTGAGTTTGCTGCAAATACTGCACCGAGGAAATCTGCATGAATACGTTTACAGTGTCACTAAACATGGCGATTAGGGGAATTCTTACCCCTGGATGTTCTTTCAAACGGCGTCTGATAAAGTGCCACATAATAGGCTCGTCAGCAAAACTGAAGCCCATGGAGTAAAAGGGGCAGTGGCAGCATTGAATCGAAATTGGCTAAGTGACAGGAAACAGAGTAGTGGTGAACGGTTGTTTTTCAGACCGGAGGAAGGTATACAGTAGTGTTCCCCAGGAGTTGGTACTAGGACCGCTGCTTTTCTTGATATACATTAATGACTTGGACTTGGGTGTACAGGGCACAATTTCAAAATTTGCAGATGATACAAAACTTGTAAGTGTAGTAAACAGTGAGGAGGATAGTAATAGACTTCAAGAGGACATAGACAGGCTAGTGGAATGGGCGGACACATGGCAGATGAAATTTAATGTAGAGGAGTGCAAAGTGATACTTTTTGGCAGGAAGAATGAGAGAGGCAATATAAACTAAATGGTACAATTCTTAAGGGTGTGCAGGAACAGAGAGACCTGGGGGTATATGTTCACAAATCTTTGAAGGTGGTAAGACAGATGGAGAAAGTGGTTAAAAAAGCATATGGGATCCTGGGCTTTATAAATAGAAGCATAGAGTTCAAAAGCAAGGAAGTTATTTTGAACCTTTGCAAAACACTGGTTCGGCCACAACTGGAGTATTGTGTCCAATTCTGGGCACCGCAATGTAGGATGGATGTCAAGGCCTTAGAGCGGGTGCAGAAAAGATTTACTAGAATGGTTCCAGGGATGAGGGACTTCAGTTACATGGATAGACTGAAGAAGTGGGATTGTTCTCCTTAGAGCAGAGAAGGTTGAGAGGAGATTTGATAGAAGTGTTCAAAATCATGACGGGTTCAGATAAAGTAAATAAAGAGAAACTGTTCCCATTGGTGGAAGGGTCGAGAGCCAGAGGACACAGATTGAAGGTGATTGGCAAAAGAACCAAGGGCGACATGACAAAAAACTTTTTTACACAGCAAGTAGTTATGCTCTGGAATGAGCTGCCTGAAAGGGTGATGGATGCAGATTCAGTAGTGGCTTTCAAAAAGGAATTGGATAAATATTTGAAGAGAAAAAATTTGCAGGGCTACGGGGAAACAGTGGGGGAATGGGACTAACTGGATTGCTGTTACAAAGAGCCAGCACAGGTTCGATGGGCTGAATGGCCTCCTTCTGTGCTGTAATGATTCTATGATTCTAAAGATATTAAGTCTTGGGAACTCAGTTGTGTAACTGTAGGACTCCGATGGATTTGGGGCAGCACTCCTGCTCCTCCTGGTCACATAGGATTGTGTTGTTTGTAAAAACAAAATTTAAATACGTATCCTTAGTTGGCGGCCACAGGGGTTGCTGAAGAATCCTGAGCAGGGCAGGCCCGATGCCTGCCCTGCTCATCTCTGACTAATTTCAGCAAGGGGCCCTTCAATAGGTTTTAGGCCAGTCATTAACATACTCAAGGAGCCTAATGCCCATTTTAGGCATCCACCCGGGACACAACAACAACAGCTTGCATTTATATAGCGCCTTTAAAGTAGTAAAATGTTCCAAGGCGTTTCACAGGAGCGATTATCAAACAAAATTTGACACCGAGCCACATAAGGAGATTAGGACAGGTGACCAAAAGCTTGGTCAAACAGGTAGGTTTTAAGGAGCGTCTTAAAGGAGGAGAGAGAGGTAAAGAGGCAGAGAGGTTTAGGGAGGGAATTCCAGAGCTTAGGGCCTAGGCAGCTGAAGGCACGGCCGCCAATGGTGGACACCTGAAAAATGGGGCACAAGCTGGCCCACTGCTAAATTGGTATGCTTTTTTTTGGGCGTAAAATGGGCACAACGCATACCAATTGCTACCCTTACATGTCTACCAATAATCAGCCATTACTACTCCCTCATTGTTTTCAGTGGGAGAGTACTCATGGATATACGTAGCTCTCTGCTAAACTGCACTCAGGAACAGGTCCACCATGGAGTTTCCCTCAATCGAAGCGTAAACATCAAACATAGTTTTCCAATACAAAAATTGCTACTGGGTGGTGTCATCGTTATGCACAGTGTCACTCCTACAGAGGAAACCCCGCTCTCAGCTTCCTTTTTCCAATGTGTGGGAGAGTAGCTCTCTGCCACTCATTGTGATACCACAATTTTATTCACTGTTATTCAAAGAAATTAGAGCAAACTATATCAGTATTTTTTTAAAGGCAATTAATGTATAAGAACCTAACATCCTTAATTGAAATTCACAGTTTCGGGGAGAAAAATATAAAACTGGAGAAGGTGAACAGTCTAAAATAATGGAAGTCAAATTCTGTAAAGAAAGTGCTTAGTCTGCAGTGAAAAAGTTACAACAAGCTGCTTTGTGGTTTTTCAGTCTGTCAGATATTGGTATTACTCGCAGGTAAGTACAGTAAATGCAATGCGTAAACTCTGATGTGGCTTTCAAATTGATGTAGTTACTCCAGAATTGTGTTTATTGTAGATAAGGCTTTTTAAAATTAATATTTTTAAGGTTCAAAATGTGGTTCAGTAGCATTATAGGAGATATTACTAGGATTTTAAAAATGTATCTCTTATTTATCCCCATGCTGAACACCCTTTGAAAGCTATGAGAATATATTTATTATGCAAAAATGTTAGGTACCAATAAGTAAAATTATATAGTCATTGATTTATAGTACAACATTAAAAAAAATGGAGATGGGTATGTTATAGGACGAAGAGGAGAGAATATGTCATCCAGCTACAAATAGAATATGCAAATACAAAGCAAGTAGAATGTGCTTTAGTACCTTCTGATTCAAAGGATGTGATATCTCGTTGTTACTTGCAGCAAAAATAGATGGCTGAAAGCTATATGGAGGATAGGGTCATAAGCTGAAACCATTTATTTCTTTGAGAACTAGTTACAGGGAAAATAAATTTAAAACTGCTCACTCATCGAGGAAGATGTCCGAAGTAAAAGCTGTTTTCTTAGAACTGATACGTGGAAAGTCTTAACTCTGTTTAACTCTTTGAGAACTGTATAGAGGTGCTTTATTTTTTGAGAATTGTAAATAGGGAGAGTCAGACATTGGGACTGTTTAACTCTTTGAGGGCCATATGTAATTAGTCAGAAGCCATAGATGTTTAGCTGTGAAGACTATATACAGCTGGTTTCTGGAGTGTCAAAAACTGAGGCTGTTTAACTCTTTAAGAACTATTGTCAGTGGAAGTAAGAAGCCGAGGCTATTTAATACATTAAATTTTATATAGAGTGATTCAAAGGGGAGGTTAACCAAAGTTGAATCCTTCAAGAGCTGTATTAGTTAAAAAATGTAAAAGATTAATTCTTAAGTATATGTACTAAGTTTTGTGAAATGCTGCGCATGGATTACCATGCAGTATGAATCATTAGAAATTTGCAGAAAACAATTTTGATAGATGCAGTCTGACAGATACAGAAAAGAATTCTGTTAGATGCATTTGGTACGAGCTGAGAAGAACATTCAATACTTACAGTATCCGAGGGAGTACTCTAACTGAGATATGACAGTGTTTCAGCTGGTGTTTGACTGATTAGTTTGGGTTAGGCTTCTCTAAAATAGTGGAATCAGACCAAAAAAAGTAGTTTCTGTTCTCAATGTTGGGATATAAATTTATATAACATCGCTATCCAGTAGTATTTCATTGGAAAGAAATACTCACAGTTTTTAAAATGTAGTCACCTTCATCCTATGACATCTCCCAAAAATTGAATGCTGTACATTTTAATGTGGTATTTTACAAAATTAAAAGAATATATGGAACTAAATAGCTTTACTGTTTGCAGTAAGTAGACATTTGTGATACCGTTTATTTTAGTATAAGAGTGCATGAGTATTCAAATAGGCAAAGCTTATTAATACTGAATTACCATTGCATGGATGAGACTCAAAATAAAAGCCTGTTTAGCTACATCAGTGGGATTTTATCTAATTATTTTCTTGTCTTTTCAATGTTTTAAACTTTTAAAAACTAATAATTGTTAATGGTACTTTTAAGCGCTAACTGTTCTGCATTATCATGGTAAAACTATTGGACCTGATTATAGTAAAACATTATCTTATCAGGACCAAAGCAACAAAATGGCTAATTGTTTGGATGAGTAATTCCAAAGAAAATTAAAAATGTTCACAGAGACCTTTCAGAGAGTCCACCTCCTGTTCAGATACTCCACACCCAGTTGATCATGTAACTTATGGAAAACGGCCGTTTCTAAAATTGAAAATTATACAGAGTAAATCAGAGGACATTTTGTTGTAGCAATGTATGTTTAAAAAACCTGAATCCTTAGTACGATTATTAAAATATTGTATGGCAAAAATCTTACCATAGTCTTGAAAAAGTCCTTTAAAGCATCAAAAATAAAAGTGTCTTTATTTTTTTCATATTAATTTGAAATATATTTGTTAGCTCTGTCCTTTGGTATTCTTCACAAATAAAATTAGTTTTTGTTTTGAATTTCACATATTCCCACACATCCATCTTTGGAGTCTCATTTAAAGAAAAAATAAATGAGAAAAGACTGAAAGAGGATCAGTGCAACTTTTAATTATCAAAATATGATTGTCACAAAACTGTCAACTTCACGTTAAATTATGATGCCAATCAGTTCCGTGGTTACAGAATTAAAAACTGAAACTGTTGATCAGAAATCCTGACCTCTCAATATTTTAGCAAGACCCCGATCAGCTAATCAGCCTGTCATATGTTTGATATGTGACTATTTTTCTTACAACATTAATATATGGTTGCAGAGTGGTGTAACAAAAGGGGAGAATTAATACAGCACTGTTTGTGAATGCACCCTATTCCTTATGCTCAGAACTTACATCACTTAGCTGCTAAGAGTTTACTAGAACGGCATGTTAAAATTATACTCTGGTCACATTTAAGATTGCAAAAAAGAAATGGCTGCTAAATGCAAATGTATGGTAGTATCTTCCTTTTGGTTTCAGTAACTTTTTAAATAACCCAGTTTATGAACATTTTTACAAAAAAATGTGAATATTGTTATGCGTGGCCTCATTCTTACTGTTTGAGTGATCAAACTGCTCAATACAAGATGGAAGTGTTCTTGTTAGGAACAAAAAGTCAAAGAACAGTTTTCAGAATGATTGCCGATAACAACTGGATTTAAATACTGAAACATATCTCCGATCACTTTTTGGTCAAACTTCATGACTCTAGCTCTGCACAATGCCCATGTTTCTTCTGCAACCTTATTTTACTTTTTAGCGTTCTGATCCAAAGGCGGCGATTTCCTCTCACAGATAGGTGGTTTGATCACTGATAATAAACGTAGAGACTCAGAAAACTCTTAACAATTATTCGAAGTGTGTTTCCAAATTTGGTTAGTAAAACATTGCAGAAAATGTTCATGAAAGACAACAGATATTGTCGACTATTTCTAGGATGCTTTTTAAAAAAACAATTGTCCTCATTTATGACCTATAAAAAAAACCTACAGCTGTTTGCTGTGCAGCTCAGTATCTTTACGGTGGAATCTGGATAAGTACATAAATTATTTGCCAGTCAAGGTTCCTATGCAGTGCCTATAAAAATGGTCAGAGGATAGATCAGTTCACCTAATATTTTCTTGATTTAACAGACTCCAAAGCCTTTGTAGACTGCCACAGTGCTTTGGTATTTAAAAATATACAGCTTGCTTACAGCTTTGTGCTAAGAAAAAGTTTTTATGGTTTCATACAATAAATTTCTTCTTCTGATTCATAAAGGCTTGTGAGAGAAATGAAATTCAGTTTGTATTTGTATACTAAGATATATGTAATATTTTAAAAGGTGCTCAACTCAATACAGAACACTTATGATTTTTTTAAAAATCCAAAAAGATCTCTCACGAAAAGATATTGATGTGAAAAGATCCACATAGCTAACATGTTGTTTGAGGTAACATTGAGTAGTGAATGCAAAATATTCAGTAGACTGAAAGATAAAACAAAGGCATGGTACCTTATCAGATTTGTATATAAGAGGAATTGCTAAATCTAACTGACTAACTATAGAACAAATAGGGATTTAGGGAAGATTTATGTCTATTAGTAATCTGTGAAATATACATATACATATAGCTCCACAATTTACAAAATAAGTTAAGTTGTTCACTTCTTACACCAATAAATTCTTGAATTTTCCTGTGTTTTTGCACTTCTGACATTGAATATTCATCTATACATTTGCTATAAACTTGCTGTTGGCCTATAGGAGTCAATTCCTGCTGACTTAACATAAACCTTTTTAAAAAAAGGCACGCAATAACGTACTCTGTATGTAATTGTGGAACAGATGTTTGGGGGATTACTTACGAATGTGTATGTGGTCCTTTGTTGGTTTGGAGCTTGTATGTGAATGAGTGGGTGCAGCTCTTGTACAGATACTGATGGCAAACCATTTGGGGACCACAGACTTCTGTACTGCATTGCCACCATTGGTCTCTAACGCCTTGCACTGCTATCTCCCTTTATGCCATACGTCACAATATCTTTTTTTAAAAATGTATTTCCTCCAACATGGTACATTATGCACAATGATGTCACAAATAAGCTATTTGAAGAAGAATATACTATTAACCCTTTGTATTCTAACATTTTTAGCCTTCAGCAAATGCACAAATCTGTTCTTTCATACCCCGAAAGGAAAATATTTATAAATCTGCAATCGTAAAAAAAAAAGTAGTAATAAAAGAATAGAAAACACTTGAAGATTTTAATGCACAAAATCCTTGTTTTTTTTAAGATGAGGTTATCTCACTTTTTCAACATCCCTTGTTCAGGCCTTCCCAGGCTATACAGAACTGCAGCCAAGAGGACAGGTTGGTAATGTGCTCCAAGCCTGTCAATGCTGTTCCTGAACTGGTCACTAAGAGGTAAGTGAGCAACCAAGTGACAATTTGCCCTCCAATTCTCTTTTCCCCTTGTGGGAATATGCTTGGTCTCCGTTTGGTATCTGTTGAGTAGATTCCTGGCACTGCCGAAATTCACAGTTTAACAGAATGTCACAAATTCACATCTGGGCCATTTCTCTGCAGTACTTGTTGGAGCTTCATTGTACAGATTTTGGTGAGAAAATGCTACTGCAGTCTTCAGCGGCTAAAGAAATATTTAAAGTTTAACATCCAAGTTTTTAACAAGTAAATGTTTTAACAAGAGACATGTTATGATGTATTTAATTTGCACTTTAATACAACATTTCTCACTGTGTGAATGTGGAAATAGTTTCAAAGAAATCTTTCAAAAGAAATGTTTTTTGCAATAAAAGGACACCAAAACCTTAACAAGCAATAAGACAGTGACTGGAACTCCCCCGTCATCACCACCAAGAGTCAGTGGTTAATGGTAACATTGCTATGAGAACCTCCTAGATAATAGATATTATTACACACTAATCATTTTCTCCCAATCCCATCTCTCCTGAAGGCTGAGGTACAATTCCACAATGTCTCTCCATCCAAGTGCCCATTATTCATGTATGATCCTTAGCAGTGAATGTCAGCTGGATATGTGACTGTATGGGATATCACAGAGGAGCGCAATCCTGTCCTCATACCATATCCATGCTGCCAGCAGGAGTCACTGGATAGTTATTGGGAGTAGCAATCCCTGTCAATTTTCCCCCTTCTCTGTTAATTGTATCCATGTGATTTTATATCAATTAGTGTTAATTGTATTCAGGTGGTGTGTATCAATTGGGGCTCTCGTATCCAAATATAAGAAAGCTTATCTAGGGTGTGGTGCGTGTAATGTAGAGCTCTGAATAAAGGCTTGGAAGCAACTGAAGACCAGGCTCTAGTATTCTATCCTTCACTACCGGGCTATCCAGCTTGTGACATTCCTAACCCTCGGGCACTGGGACCAATTGTAATGCTCCTACTGCTGCATTGCTGAAATGAGCTAACTCAGCGGAGACCAAGGATCGGACCTAGGACATGCAACTACTCATAGAATAAACATGCTGAGCGATCAGGGGAGCCACAAGTAGCCCTAAATCAAGGTATTGAGTTCAATAAGTAAATTAGCATGAAAATAAATAATGCAGTAAGTGTAGAAGTGATTTGTTTATACACTTTTCTGGCATATGTGTTTAGGTACATAAATGATACTTACCTGCAATTTGACAGGTAATTTGTGCAATTTGTCCCACAAGGGATCAGATCCAAATAGCCCAATATGTTGTGAGGATCATGCTCGCAAGTACAAAAAGTAACGAATTCAGTGGATTACCCATAAATATTCTGTTTTTACTCTAACTCTTGTACAAAAACAAAACAGGGACACTCTCCCCACTTCACTTTCTTCTCAAAATACAGCTCATAATATGCTTTTCTATTTGCAGTCTCAGTGTTTCACAGTGATATAAATTTAGACTGAGACTGAAACACATTGTTAAAATAACTTGTTGTAGGAATAATGCAGACAGTTTTGGGAACTGGGCATAGCAGGAAATTAATGTCAGCTTCTGGACCTAAATTATGTTATTATCATACAGTGGAACTATAGTTTTATATTTACAAATTTATATTTACAATAGGATAGCTAACAGTTTTTAGAAAAAAATCTGAAAGGTATATTTGCATCCTGACATTGAGAAATGAGGTGTTAAACTCACCCACTTCTAACATGGACTTAATTCCAACATAGAGGATTCATTTGAGGACTGAAGGGTTTTTAGGAGCAAATCTGAAATAAACAGCTTTTCCACGAACTTTCCCTTTTCCCAAAACAATATTCTACAAACGCAAAACAGAAAATAGTTTGAAAAATGCTACACCACAGTGCTCTTGAATAAATGCTTTATTGAATAAAGAAAAAACTGTAGCCTTTTTATATAACAGACTCATGGGGGTTCATTGCAAAATAGTTATTTTTATCAGGATTTCATCTTATCAAGGTTTTGCAGGACCAAGGAAACTTTGTTCCAACAAAAAGGTTTGCAGTAATTATGTTACAAAGCAGCTTGATTTTATATTTTCTATGTTGGTGTTGCAATCCTCCTTCAAGGATTCCAACCAGTTTCTTCTAACAAACCCAATGGAAAGAAAAGATATCATCAGTGTAGAGATTACTTTCGTCTGTAGGTTTGACATTTCTGGAATGAAAAGTTAGGTTTTAAAATATCACTGCAGTGTTTAGTTATTTTCAGGTATAAAACATAGCTGCATTAGGGACGGTGTGCATATGTTTCTCACAGTCCACAGAGAAGGATGAGGTCTGCAATTATAGATCCACGTAAGTTACACTTGACGACCAAAGCAGAAATATAGCTTCTGGACTTAAAAGAGAAATGAAGAAACAGCAGAGTGCATTTCATTTGAATTCCTGTGATGATATAACAGCAATCTGGAACATACTGAAAAGTAAACACAATATTTACCTTTTTTTACGAAATGCTTTATTTTCACTTGTTTATAGGCATTCATTTTATGAAATGTTAAACATTATACGTGTGAGGAATGGTGAAAAGAGAAACTAAAGAGGTGACCTCATTCAAGCATATAAAATATTAAATACTGTATAAAAGATGAACCCAGAATATTATTTTAAGTTCAAGTAGGCCAACAGTACATAAATTAATATACTGAAAAACAGAAAAAAATCCATTACAGGCTGAAGAGCCATTGCTTGGCATCCACAGCAGACAAAATTAGATGTCTAAGAGATTATATATTATTATTGATAGTAGTTACAGAAAGAACCAGAATACACCAGTCAATGAGTTCAAGCTCAGAGAAGGACAGCAGAGAGAAAATAAGTTAAGGAAGTACAATTAGCAGAACACACAAAGTCATTGGTAACAGGAGAGGTCAAAAGAACACGTCCTTGAACTCCATTCCATGCTGGTCCTACTTCAAGTTAACTGGAGAGTATCTAGAGATGCATTTAGGATATAGGGATCATGCATCCATCCACCATTTACAGACTTCAAGAATGGGTATATGAGTGGTGTAGTAGTTATGGTACTGGATTAACTACCTAGATATTATGGTCTAAAAATTCGATTGTGTAGCACCCATTTTTCAGGTGAAAAACAGGCCCCGAAGGTCCAATATGGCTTGCGGCGTGTGCACGCTCAGTCTGCACCGGATGTGTGCCACACGCCATATTGGCGTTAGGACCATTGCCTGTGAAAGTTGCCTAATGCCTGTTTCAGACCCTTTTGCCAATTGGGTCTCAAATAAGCGTAGCATGCGATTAGTTTTTTCGGGCACACAGCAGCCAAACCGCTGGAGGCTGCCATCAAAAAAGAAAGTAAAATTTTTTATAATTACCTGAATGTGGAGCCAGAGGAGGAGTGCTCCGCTGGCCCTACATTAAAATTGCGGGCTGCTGCTGGTCTGCGCTCACGACCACCCCCATTGGAACATTTTAATTGGTTCACTATTGTCTTCAGAGACGAGAACTTGCTACCCCTATCTGGTCAGGCCTACACCCGATTCCAGTCCTTAATGCCAGATGTGCAGCTAGGGTTGGGCAATAAATACAGCCTTGCCAGTGCTGCCCACATCCCAAGAACAAATATTTAAAAAGTGCACTTTCTTTTATCAGTGCATGCAGATTTACATGTTGATTTGTAGCTGAACTACTCATATACGTACTGACTCCAACGCACCACAGGACAACGTGCACTCAATAGTTCACCTAGGTGTCTGCTGTAGGTCTTCTTTTTAATACGAACATGCTGATTGACCCTTTATGGACCAGCTAAGCATTTTTGCACCAAAAATAAAACTAATAAAACGTAACAAAAAGCAAGTAACTCATTTATAGATTGTAGTGTACCTTATAACAAATGGAAGAGCTGATTAACCTAAGGGGCTGTCATATTGCAAGTTTTAAGTCAATTCAGTATGATTTTAGCATTGTCCTGATAGAGTTTTTGCAGTATAACTGTGTTTAAGTCATGTAATCTGGGTGCAAATCAATTAAGCAGAAGTGGCATGAGACCAACTTTGGGCTTAACTATTTTGGCTTCACACTGTTTGCTGTTAGATTGCACCCAGTGCAAAGGTAAATTTCAAAATACCAGGTGGTCTGTTGGATCGCCTTTAGGCTTCTGATGTAAAAGCATCTAAGGCTACTGCTTTCATACGCAACAGTGTTTGATGACTACTGTGAAACATTTTATAATTTAAATTATTGTATTATGCATGGCACAAAGAAAGCCAGTGTAAATAGAATTTCTTACAGAGAACTCTTTTCTAAAATTTCAACTCGAACGTGAATACCCACATCTTTTTTCAGACTGCAAGATTTGTTTTATAGATTTAACTTCTGAAATCAATTTAATTTATTACTTTGATGGTTCTTTTCTTATAGTATAAATTTCACCAACGTTTGGACACCGGTGAACAGAGCTTTGTGTCTGTGTTTTCAGTATGCAGACAGCTCTGGTTTGCTGAGCACAAAGTGGTGCGCTGTTTATTCCCTCTGCCTCATATCTCAAAGTGGATTCTAAAACAATATTTTTCTATTCTATAGCTTCTCCATTTAGTCTATGATGACCAGTTATAACATGTTACAGTGTTAGTTTATTGATGTTATATATTCAAAATCTTGTGTTCTGAATTACTTTGAATGTTTAACATATCGAACCAGTGCCTCTAATATAATATATCAAACTAGTACCTCCAATATAACATATTGAACCAATACCTCTGATATGACTGCAAGATTTAACTAACGACTCTTGGTGGAGTTTTCTAGTAGCAACATAGTAAAACAGACATTTGTACTGAAGGAAGAGCATGAAAATGTATCAAAATGTGTTAAAAAGTATGGCATTTGTTTAGATCCCAAACTTTTATTGGATTTAATTGGGTTGTAAACATGACTGTTACAATTTTTCTAACATTGCCATTTCCCTTTCTTCATGGAGCAAAATTGGGATTGATATCATACCAAGCACTGATCAGAACCAAAAAACGTGAATAGGAAAGTTATTAACATGGAACTCAAACAATATCGTGGTTGTAAAGGTGATTTATAGCAGTTTTTTAAAGAATGAATGGATGGCACATAACATATGCATTGCTAGAAATGTTGGGCTTTTGCATGTGTCAAATGCCTGGAACTCATTTCAGCTGCTGCTGTTTATTCCCTCTGCCTAATATCTCAAAGTGGATTCTAAAACAATATTTTTCTGTTCTATAGCTTCTCCATTTAGTCTATGATGACCAGTTGTAACATGTTACAGTGTTAGTTTATTGATGTTATATATTCAAAATCTTGTGTTCTGAATTACTTTGAATGTTTAACAGGCTTCACAAATAATTGAATAAATGCCTTTTGCTGTTTGTTTGAATTTATTAGTTGTATGGGTGTCAAATGCCATTACATCTTTTAAAGACATTTGCACTACCTTGGCTATTAGGAGAGCTGCTAATCTGTTTTTGACAAAAGGGAATAAAGTAGCAAACGTACTTTCTGTGACTCACTCCGTAGAGGTGTTTGATAAGTTCTAAATGGCGCGCAGTACTGACATACTATACGATTGTGTCATATTTCATAAGTTCAGTCGGTATTTGATATATGATTACCAAAAAAACTGCAGAAGTCTGCCTTGATGTATGGATCCTTCATCATTTATGAATCATCTGTCTTAATGTTCATATTGAGCCTGTTATAGGCTGTAGTTTTGCAGTCTTCTCTTTTTTAAGTGAAATTGGACAATTTTCTCCATTTGAGAGAATTTCAGTTCTTTAGTTCTGGAAGAACCAAGTATAACTTTCTTCATTATGACATCTTACACAAATGTAACAATGAGGTTTTAGTGAACCAGCTACCACTATGTCCTCTCATCATGAATAAAACCTTTGTGTGTAGATTTAATGACAGAAAAAAGCAAATAAGTTGAATAATTGAGGGAGGATTAATGTCCCTTTGAACATTTACTTTCAGCGCTTGGAACCTCCTGAAGATGTGCGTAATATGTTTAACTAAATCAAATATGATTTTAAAATTCATGTAGTAGGTTTATAATTGCCACTTCCTGGATTGCCAGGGATTTTCCTCATTGTCCATTTTCAGGACTCAGTGGGAAGGTTATTCTAAGATTTAAACAGTAATCAGCATCGATGACTATCCTGTTTGAAGTAATTTTACTTCTGTTATTATTGTTCTTGGAGTTGGATCATCAGAAATTTTGAATGTAACAATGGCCAGTGTTGATTTTTCAAAGGTTTAGATAATGGAAAGGATTGTGAACATACAGCTTATTGAATGTTTAACTGCAGATGTGGCTGATCATGAAATTGAAGAGTAGATCTAATTTTTTTTTCATTAAGGTTTTGTTATTGAACTGAAGAAAATATGAAGAAACCATAGAATTGAAGAAAACATAACAATGAATCAATTCATATCAAGGAGGCATCTACAGTTTTTCCACTGAATCAGCTCCCTTGTGACCATTTACTAGAACTGCTTGAAAGTAGTCTAGAGTGGCATTGCATCCCTGTGAGGAATGAGCTGCTCTCCATTTAGCATGAATCCCTGATGCAGCACATTAGCAATCCAGTGTACTGCAGCAATACGTCTTCTCAGATATTGAAACTTAAAAAACATTAACAATCATAATGACACTTGGAAGTGGCTGTTAGAGTTGAATGCCCAATGATCTGAACATTGGAAAGATAATGGATCCAAGCTCATAGACGACCTCAAAGGTAGGCGTCCACTGGAAATATTACAAGTGGTTGACTGCACCTTGACCTTGGAGACTCCAACGGTGCAAATCAGTGGTGCATCGGCAATTTTACTTTGTCACATTTACAGCAGTGGATCAATTCTGAGGAAGTTAAGCTCCAAGGAGATGGGAGCCATGGCAATTCCAGTGGGGAACACCATCCCATCTTCTTACTGGTGTCACAGCCTTCAATGGGGAAGAAGGAACTTCCACCTGCCCTAACCCTCAGCAGGAATTTTCCTTGTGTGTCTTTGGGGCGGAGACCTGTCATTATATTTTTCTTCCTCTGCTGCTCTCTTGGCTACTTTACACTGAGAGTGCAGCCCAGGTCCCAGGAAAGTTGGAGCTATTCAGCAATTGCATTTCACTGTCATTTGTTATTTTTGATTACTCACAAAGTATTTTCACAAAATGCTAGAAATACATAACGGGCCTTCAGCATCTAAAAAGAGAAGAAACAAAGTTAACATTTTGGGTGGGTCCCAAATGGAACAGCAACCCTTTTTTCTCTTTTTGGTTGCTGACAGACCCAAAGGCCTAAAATGGGCACAAAATCGACGGTGCCCCCCAATGTACCCACCCAAGGCCACTGTTGGAAGGCTCGACCCATTGTCAGTTTCGGCCTCATTTCCATTTTACCGGCAATCTGCAGGCACCAACCAGACGCTCTGCTGCTGCTTACCGGCTTTGGATGATGGGGGTGGGGTGAGAACAGGCCAGCAGCAGGCCAGAAGACTGCTCCTCCAGGCCCCACAAAAAAAATTTTAAAAGCCAAAACTAACCTTTTCCTAAGTGACCTCTAGTGGTCCCTCAACACCGAGTGCAACTGGGACTAGCGTTCACGGTGCATGCTCCGTCTATTTGTACATTAAAATTGCAATTGGGTCCTACATGCAGCATAGGACCCCGATTTGTATATTTAAACAATCTCCTGTCTGTTTGGGTGGGAGTGCCAGGCATCCATTTAAAGGCATGCTTGAAAATTGAATCAGGTATCCAAGGTGCCCACCAGATTTTTCTCTGCCATTCCCCCATTTTTCAGGTGAGAAACAGGCGGCCGGCAGGTGAATATCAATCCCATTGTGTTTCCAGCGCTTTTTCAGATTTCCAGTATTCAGAGTTTTTGTTTTCACCAATTAAAGTGTTTTGGTTTTTTTCATATGAAATGAATTTTATATCTTCAAGTAGAAAAGAACATTCCAAATATATTTCCAAATCCAGGCCAAGGTACTCAAATGATCTTGGTCATGATACTTGACATATATTTGAAATGTTTTTGTATAATAAGAACTACCATTGCAAACTAAAATTATATTTCTACTGGTGTGATACTTCAATGAAGAAATAAATTCACATAAATTCTGCTCTTAAAAAAGAGCAAAAAAAATCCTACAAATGTTCGAAGCAGAAAATATGTGAACTATCGCTGTTGGGTATTTCCACTTGTGAAGCTGACTATAACCTACTTTTGACTTAACTTGATTGTTTTGGTTAGCCTTATTGTGGATATATCCTCATTATGACATATCCTTTTGCAGATTACATAACTACCATGAGTATTTTTGACTGTAAATAGTAACTATTTATAGTTACTTTGAAGCTTTTGAAATACTTCTTTTCTATCACGTAAAATCTGGAAAGGTGAATTTCCATAGCCCTCCTAACATGGCATAATAAATTAGAACTGGCAAAATGCACAAAAGCACATAATTGTTTTCTGAACAAAAAATGAAAGATTTTAATTTTGTCATAGTTAATAATTTTGTTGGAGAGCAGCAAGTATGAATTAGATTTAGAAAGCTACTGTACAAATAAAGCTTGTACTCGGCATACAAAGGTTTTTTTTAAAGGCAAAAGATTTGGCTTAAGATACTGAACATGTTTCATTTGGTTCAACCGAGGCGCTTCTATCCAATGCAGGTCACCGCTGCTTGAAGTGATGTAAATGTAAGAAGTATTTATAGCCTGCATTTGAATTTTAAAATACCATTGTCTTTACGATTCAAGTTATTTCCATTTATTCTTCAGCACAGTATCCTAGGTACAATGGAATGTGAACATCATGGACATGTCTAAATTCTGTCAAAAGCCAATATATTTCACAGTGCCTTTTGAAGTACTTATTAATTAGTTTTACAACAGAAAATACACTTATTTAATAAGTATTAACTTATTTGCCATCATTTATTAAAGATTCTCAACTTGTCCCATACATTTCAAAGATTCATTGTGCCAGAAATTGTCTATTTTTTCCCTATTGTATCAAATTAAATGTTTGTTTAAACAGCCTGTGATTTGAAATGAAAGCAAAAAGAAGAAAAAATGTATTTTATATAACCAGTTTTGATTAATTTAAATTCAAGCTATTTAAACAATAAGATAGAGTGTGAAAAACAATGGTGTGATTTATCACCAAAATGGATTACAAAGTAAAAATATGGAAGAAATGAATGGTAATAACTTTTAATGCGATTGAGTTTCCATTCCATCTTTTCATTTCAACAACTGGAATGTGTTTTTGGTAAATATCTTAAAATAGAAGGTGTAGATGGAAAATGCCACTCAGAGTTCAATTGGGTAGAGATATTAAAGTATCTGGGGGTTTCATTTATTCTTTCCCCTTAAGCAGTTCTAGGAAAAAACAAATTCAATATTGTAATATTGAAGGAACACAGTAATCATTATGTTTCGGAATAGGGAACTTGGGAACATTTTAAGCTTGCAGCAAAAATTATGTTTCAGAGTTGATTGGCTTGTCATTAATGTAACTCTTCATAGACATACGGTCAAATATTTATGTGATAGAACACAATGTTTAAATTTACATTAGACTTTAGGGCTGAAAGAATTTCATTATAAAACTGATCTCGCCTCTGTATAATGCATAGTGCAGCTGGTGGACTAGACTCACCCTAACAGCTGCACTCACTGCACTAAGCTCAGTGACTCAGAAACACTGCCCACATGTCCAAGCTCTCTTCCTGAACTGTGCTCCCTGGGCAGTGAATTTCTAATGTTATGAGTGCATAAGCAGCAGCACTGTTTCCCTTAGTTCTCTGTTTAGATTTTTGTGATTTTTACCTGGTCAGTTTGACTGTTAGTGCAGTGTGTGCTGCCATACCTTTTATTAAGAGTAAGGCAGATTCCAAGGTATAGATACTAGCTTTCAGGGCTGATCATCAGGTGAATACTGAAAGCCACTCCATCCATCAGTTGGTCAGTCTAGGCTGTTTTTAGATACCACTTCCGTGAAAGTGCAAAGTGGTTTCGGATATGCATCGACACAAAAGTGGTTGCATAATTTGGATCTAACTGCCAAGAGCACTAAAGTAAGATGTGAGACTACATCTAATCGGTAGTCTTGTGCTGCTTGGATTTTGCACTGAGTGAATACAACTCTAACCCTGTGCAAAGGCACATTTTACAAGTGCCCAGGCAATCTGTGAGACCCCTGGAACTTAATAAACTTACGTTTGAGTTATTTTAATATCATTTGTTGATAATATGTTGATAGGGTGAGATGAAGTAAGGTGGGGGGAGACTCGTGTGGAAGATAAACATCAGCACAGAACTGTTGGGCCAAATGGCCTGTTTCTGTGCTGTAAATTCTATGTAATTAGAGAAGTAATGTTATCACACTCTCAAAATTTAAATCTAGCTGCCAGGATAGCAGATTGGAGACCAGTGTCTATAGTATAACTGTAGCCCTATTTGTTTGTTTGTCAATCGGTTTGCACCATGCCTGATATAGCCACGTTGGGAAACAGAAAAGTTCTACTAAATTTGAAAATCCCAATAATTATGACATGCACAATGATAAAATAGTGAATACTGTATTGGGGAACCTTTTTGCATGGCTTTGAATGGGTGCTATTTAGGGAAGACCAAGAGAGTGTATGTGGGAGTATCGTTTTGATTTCATTTGTGATTCATATATGTGTACATGGTAACCTAATGATATGTAGTCAGTGAACAATTTTTCCATGTGAAGTCTCCTACCACCTACATCCCACCCCCAGCCCATCCTACGGATTTCCTAATGTGACAGCTTGTTTTGTTTCAGTAATTATATCACTCTTAAAAACAATGCATCATCCATCTTAAAATAATTTCTTGACTGCACTACTCCTGCCAAGTAAGCATCTGTCTCCTTAAAACCAATGGTATTTCTTTTTAACCAATCCGTGTTCTTAGTATTATTAGAACTTTGCTATAAGGTTTTACCACTCACCAAAAGGTCTTAATGTCTCTTCAAGGGCATACATATAAATGTTTAAAAGCTTTTTAAATAACCTATTTTTATTTTTAAAAAGTGCTCGTTGCAAATATGCTTACCTGATGGAATCGCAGCAGTCCATGCTACAATTATAAGTATTGCACATATTAATTGTTAAATTCCGACAGTGGTTTAGTAAACTCATTTTTTCTTCAAAGTGATGAATCCTAAAGGATATATATTTTTTAAAGTCTTTAATTTCTTTGCTAAAGAATAAAAGTGGAGTTGAGGTAGAAGATCAGCCATGATCTTAGTGATTGGTGGAGCAGAATCGAGGGACCGTATGGACTACTGCTGTTCCTATTTCTTATGTTCTTAAAAGTTCTCATGTCATTAGTTGAGTATTGGCTGTTCTGTTTTAAATTGAGAGTTTATTTTAGATATGTAGGGCCCCAATGTAAATTACCTCATTTGGGTATATTTTCTCTCCCATCATATTAAAATAAAATGTAAAGTAATATACAATTAGATAGTTAGAATCTTGCAAAGCATATTAGAAACATAAACTGCAAAGAAAGGAAGCAGAAAATTAGCTTTTTAAAAAACCTAATAATTTTATCATCTGAATCATAAGACAAATAAACTGTTTCATTAATAGAAATTGGTAATTGTGTATGATTTTACAAAGTTTCTTGTGTTCTTTTAACTCCATCACATTTGTAGAACAGATGGTTAAATGGGCTGAGCTACAAAAGAGCTTATTATTTTAATTTACCATAGTTTACAGAAATCTTAATTATAAAATATTAAAGGTAAGACTAAACATATCAATAAGATGCAGTTAGTGGTTTTTTGTCTTGTTTGAGTTGTCACTGTTGGAAGTCTTTCACCTTTCTAACCTCACTTCTTTCCTTTCACACAACACCTGCAGAAATCATTTTTTGCCAGTGTCTAAGTCTGAACATACTACGTATTTGAGAAATTCAGATGGGCCAAAGAACATTCCTCAGTTATAATCTTACACTGGTTATATTTTAAATTCTGATGCAAAATTGCTGTCAGATTCCTAAATGGTTAAAACTATTTGTCCACCTTAACTTTCTTACATTTCCTAATTAAGTACTTTGAATTCCGAGTTTATTCATTATTTCTGAATCATATATATGTGTGTTACAGCTTTTCAGACCGCTTTCCTTTTACAATATCATGATTACCAGATAAGTTTACATGTACTCTTCCTTCATCAAATATTAGGCCTTTTCTATGTAAGTGACTGGTACAGAATATTGATGTCCTAAATCTTATTTGTTTATGTTATAAATATAATCATAGCCATTGGAAATATTTTAAGTTGCATTGAAGTCTATTACGATAACACAAAAATTGGCATCATGGGAACAATACAGCTATGTTTTAAGCCCTTGAAATAAAAACATAACACTGCAAGTCCACCAGTGTCCCAAATAAGAAGAATAGTGACCATCACCAGAAGGTCAAATTTCCAGACTTTCAGTTTTTTCTTTTATCTCTAATGTTTTGAGCATCCATGAATCATTGATTTAAAAAAAAATTACTGCAAACTTATATTGCATCTGATTTTAACCTAAAATACAGCCTGCAATAAATTGAAGGCACTAGATGATCAGCAATGTCATGCACGTTTATTTGATCATAAAACAGTCAGATAGACCGAATACAGTGTGGTAGTGTATTGAAATACCGAATGAGAACGTCAATGGTAGATCAATGAGAAATAATCCAGAATTGTTTGTCTGAAAATGCAAACAAGTTTGTAATAAGAAGTACTAGAAACAGGACAAGTAAACAATGTGAACTTATTTTAAGAAATCAAGATGATATATAACAGTTTGATACAAACTTTGGATAGATTTTATAATAAGTTAACACTTCTACCAGTTTATTTTCTAGTGGTATGCTTAAGTATACGATTTAGAAAGGTAACTCAGTAACATTTAATAGCTTCATAATGACAATGTTAACTAACTTTGAGGATTGCAGTCGCATTGCTGCAGCAAGATCAAATAAATTATGATTTTTAAAATTAATTTCCAACATTGTTTAAATTAAGTATAATTCCTTTTCAGTACATTTCTTTAATGTTATTTTGCATTATTCATTGTTGAAAATATACAGAAAATCATTTTTCAGATGTTGTATGAAAGAAAAAAAGATGCATTTCAGAAGCTGAAAAAGAACTTCAGAACTTCCTTTTTCTAACAAGTTACCTCTTGTGACCATTAAAGTTTGTGACGTGTTAACGTGATAATAGCAAATTGCATCAAAAAAGGGTGGCTTTAAAATGCTTATCTGCTTGTTCGTAACCTCTTGAAGTAATAATATGCACCAGCTTATGGTAAATGCACCTTGTTGAGACTTTTATAAATATAAAAGAAATCTGTTGGTTATCTTTGATAGGGTGGCTTGCTTTTTGCAATGGAAAATTGTGTACAGTGAAATCATTGTGGCCAACATCTACATTTTAATATCTACACTTTTTGCATCCAAACTCAGTGATAAAGTGCATCAACCAGTATATGTGCTGGAGCAGCACAATGTATGATTATTTTTAAATGCAGTTTCTTCCTGTTATCAAAACAATCTTGCGTATTTCATTTAATCCACTTAGAATTCATGCCATGTTTTGACTAAAATTATTAACAGGAGAAATTTTGTTTCCATAGTTGTAAGTCTGAACAAAATTCTATAATGTTTTACACATTTTGTGACAAACAAAATCTACTAACATAAGTTGCTTATTTAAAAACTACGAATATATATAGCTTACATTAAGTACACTGATAATCATATCCTTGAGTTACATTAAATATATTTATAAGTGTAATCTTAACTTACACTAAGTATATGAATTTATATAACCCAATTACTTAGAGATAATTTTAACATAGACTTTTTTCACTTAATGAACATGCTGTCAGAAACTGTTTCAAATACTTGCTTAAACATTTTTCAAATTAAACAAATGATGAGAATTTAACAGAATGATATTAAGCTACAATTGTTTCTTCTTCCCTGGGATCTATTCAACAACAAAAACAATTTGCACATATGTAGCATTTTAAGGTAGCAAATCATACATGAGGCGAGATGATACTCTCTGGAGTTTAGAAGAATGAGAGGTGATCTCATTGAAACATATAAGATGCTGAGAGGTTGTTTCCCCTGGCTGGAGAGTCTAGAACTAGGGGGCATAGTCTCAGGATAAGGGGTTGGCCATTTAGGACTGAGATGAGGAGGAATTTCTTCACTTAGAGGGTTGTGAATCTTTGGAATTCTCTACCCCAGAGGGCTGTGGATGGTCAGTCATTGAGTATATTCAAGACTGAGATCGATAGATTTTTGGACTCTAGGGGAATCAAGGGATATGGGGATCGGGCGGGAATTTGGAGTTGAGGTCGAGGTTCAGCCTTGGTCTTATTGAATGGTGGAGCAGGCTCGAGGGGCCGCATGGCCTACTCCTGCTCCTTTTTCTTATGTTCTTATACTAAGGTGGTTTTACAAAAAGACACCAGACACCACATAGGTGTTAGGGGAGAGGACCAAGAGCATGATTGAAGAGGTCAGTTTAAGGAGGTTTTTGAAAGTGAGGAGAAATGTTGTGGAGCAGTGGGCTTTGGGAAGGGAGTTTTAAAATGCTGTGTTCATCGCATGAAGATTAACAAGTTTGCCTCAAAGTTAGTGCCTGGAGCTTAAAGGGATCAACATGATATGAAAGCTTCATGCTATGGTAACCTTCTCTTCAAGAGCTGTTCATGCTCCAGATGGTATCTGCAGGTTATCCTGCAGTAGATGGTACAACTCTGTGGCAGCTGCTCTTGTGAAGGGAAGGAAACAATGACAGATCTCCTCTAACATGTCCACGTAGGTGTAAAAGAGGTCTACAAACCCAGGACCTGGAGTAGTAACAGGTAATATTGTAATATAGTAATATTGTTGTATCAAATTTGTTGGCCCCTCATGAACCATGCAGTGTGTTTGAAACCCTCAAAAGAATACTGATCTTCACCACTTTATACAATGTGATTTAAAGCCTGAAGCAACCAAGAATAAGGAAGGAAAACGCTGTTAGGAAAAAAACTTAAATATGCAAAAGTGTTAGTCTATCCAGCAAAAACAATTAATGCATCAAGCAAAATGCAGCACAATGTACTTTAAAATTTAAAAAAATAAGGATTTTACCAGGAACTAAAACTGTTGTCTCCCTTTAAGAAATCTTCTTGAGCAGGCTAAGTCCCAGGACGCTCATGTGCTCAGTTTATATTGATATAACTGGGCTATTGCCGGCATCTTGCCTGCAGTCAGAAGATTTAGCATGGGACCTGTTTTAAATAACTTAAATATATTGGGGTAAATTTTGAGGTCTCCCACCTGGCGGAAACGGGGTGGTAGTGCACTGAAAATGGTGGGGAATGACTTACCACCTCGTTCCCGACTCCATCTTCCCCCAGGCCTACCACTGGGTGTCTGGAGCACCCTCCACCACCCCCCACCCCACCCCGGAGTCAGGCGATAGGCCCATTTAAAATGCAAATTGGGGTCCTGTGGCATATATAGCCATTTTAGAACAGTTCTGGGGATAGCATGCGCCGCGCACACTCCATCCAGTATTATCTGGCAGTACACCACTGAGACCCAGGTCAGAGAAGAGCCTAGGCCTCCAAAGAGAGGGACAATTTATTTTAAAAATGTTTTGCTGATTAGCCCCCTTACTATAGGGGATGAGAAGGACATGGCTGGGATCGGGACGGGGAAGCGGGGTTCCTAGGCAACGATGTACCCAATAGTGGGCGTGTCCCTTTGTGGTGCTTGCACCCACCTGCCACATGCTAATTAGGTGCCCCCCCACTGACCCCACAAACTTTGGCAGGGTCAACACTGGAGGGCACCAATCAGGGATTGTTGCATCTACATTTGTTGGCCTCACCTAAATCATGCAGTGTGTTTGGAACCCCCAAAGGAATACCAATCTTCACCACTTTATACAATGAGCAGCAATCTAAGGAATTTCAGGGCCAAAGTGTTGATATTTTGGAACAATTTACTAAAATGTCATAATGAGTTAATAGCTCCTTTGTTCTTCTTGTCCAGCCAGCTCTCTCTGCCTGCACTCTGTTCGCTGGCCTGCCTGACTACCATCATCATCATCAGCTGCTGATGGCAGTTACTGGAGAATGTCCGTACAGACGAGCAGTTATAAAACAGTTTCATTTGTCGTGGCAAAAGCTACTGTTGCTCCAAATGCAACCTGCTTTATGTTTCAGTTTGTGTCAGAGGTGGTGCTGGAGTCTCTATCTGTTTGATGGTGTGCACCTGCTATGACAGCAGCAGCAGAAAAGGCCTGTTTACATCGCTGGTTTGTCCCCAATGGCAGAGCTGTTATCAGTAATGTAATGCACCACACACGAGTCTTTAAATTAATTTTTGATTAACTTACTTTTGCTGAACATTAAGTGTTGCTTGACATGTACAAATCATTTTTAATCCCTCCACATGTAAAACATTGATCCTGTGGCAGTGACATCACTCACAAAAGAGAAAGCAGGTTCCCATCCATGTGTTAGGGTTCAGAACAGATGTGTTAATTGATCTAGATATGAAAGGAAGCCCCTATTTAATTTCTAGATTCCTCCAGGGATTCCCCAGATTGAGCCCTCATAAGTACAAGTTCTGCTCAAAATCACCTTATTAATCAGAAAGTTGAAGCTGTTTATCTGATGACACTGGATTTCCATACAATGTTTACAATATCTTTGCATTGACTCTTGAGAGATGAGCTGTCACCCACCGACATTAGATTGTTTCCATTCAGTATTTTTGTTTGAACCCCCACACAAGACATGCACTGCAGAGATAAAACAGAAGGGAGAGGTTTGGGGCTACCGTTATGGAACAAAAGTATAGATAGTAATGTAGCATAAAAAGCCCAGTTTTCTTGAAGATCATCGATAACCTTTCTCCTCAGTTACTGTAGAACAATGGTTAAATGTAGGACCCCCTGCAAACTTATACAAATGTGTCCATTTTAGTCAGATGTACCTGTATCATGAAGTCAAATACAATTTTAAATTTCACCAATATATGTACAGACTTGGAAAATCTTTATTAAAGCTTAGATAAGATTGGAACAGTGGTAATTCTACATAGAAATTAGATTCAAATGCAACATGGGGTCTGATTTTTGTGTCCATTCTGCCTCATGCACCAGCTGCTAGTACCCTCAGTCCCACAATATCCACCACCTCCACTGTAGCTGCAGTATGTACAATCTACAGGAGGCACTACAGAAACTCACCAAGATTACTTCCCTCCCCTGCAACCTCTACCATCGAGAAGTACAAAAGGGAGAGAAGACCAAGTCTTTGACCCCTCACTTATTTAATCAATCTAGTCCACACAGTGAAGAAGGTTATCTAGGATTGCAACGGGATCTTGATAAATTGGGCCAGTGGGCCGATGAATGGCAGATGGAGTTTAATTTAGATAAATGTGAGGTGATGCATTTTGGTAGATCGAATCGGGCCAGGACCTACTCCGTTAATGGTAGGGCGTTAGGGAGAGTTATAGAACAAAGAGATCTGGGAGTACAGATTCATAGCTCCTTGAAAGTGGAGTCACAGGTGGATAGGGTGGTGAAGAAGGCATTCAGCATGCTTGGTTTCATTGGTCAGAACATTGAATGCAGGAGTTGGGATGTCTTGTTGAAGTTGTACAGGGCATTGGTGAGGCCACACTTGGAGTACTGTGTACAGTTCTGGTCACCCTATTATAGAAAGGATATTATTAAACTAGAAAGAGTGCAGAAAAGATTTACTAGGATGCTACCGGGACTTGATGGTTTGACTTATAGGGAGAGGTTAGACAGACTGGGACTTTTTTCCCTGGAGAGCAGGAGGTTAAGGGGTGATCTTATAGAAGTCTATAAAATAATGAGGGGCATAGATAAGGTCGATAGTCAAAATCTTTTCCCAAAGGTAGGGGAGTCTATAACGAGGGGGCACAGATTTAAGGTGAGAGGGGAGAGATACAAAAGGGTCCAGAGGGGCAATTTTTTCACTCAAAGGGTGGTGAGTGTCTGGAACGAGCTGCCAGAGGCAGTAGTAGAGGCGAGTACAATTTTGTCTTTTAAAAAGCATTTGGACAGTTACATGGGTAAGATGGGTATAGAGGGATATGGGCCAAGTGCAGGCAATTGGGACTAGCTTAGTGGTATAAACTGGGCGACATGGACATGTTGGGCCGAAGGGCCTGTTTCCATGTTGTAACTTCTATGATTCTATGATTCTAATAGGAGAATAATTTGGAATGGCTTACATCCTGTCTTAACTTGGATACTCAGCTGAGGTCCCAGCAGGTAGACACTATTAGGGAAATGGCAACCAAGACTTGTATGATTAGGAAAATATATGACGCTAAACGTACCCATGGGGATTCACCAGCATTATAGACATTCTCCATTAGCATCGAGGGTGTGTATACCTTTCTCTATTTTCTTGTTAGCCTGCTGCACTTTGATCAGATGTTTCTGAGGTGACACTTCTATCCAAGATGCTTTTAAGAGTGAATGATAAAGGGGCAATGGGGTGCCCAAATCAAATTACAGCCTGTAATGCTTCCTACATAAGAACATAAGAAATAGGATCAGGTGTAGGCCATACGGCCCCTTGAGCCTGCTCTGCCATTCAACAAGATCATAGATAATCTTCTGCCTCAACTCTACTTTCCCGCCCTATCCCCATATCCCTTGATTCCCTTAGTGTCCAAAAATGGGATAGAGAATTCCAAAGATTCACAACCCTCTGAGTGAAGAAATTTTTCCTCATCTTGGTCCTAAATGGCTGACCTCTTATCTTGAAACTATGCCCCCTAGTTCTAGACTCTCCACCCAGGGCAAACAGCCTCTCAGCATCCACGCTGTCAAGCCCTCCAAGAATTTTATACATTCCAATGAGATCACCTCTCATTCTTCGAAACACCAGAGAATATAGGCCCATTCTACTCAATCTCTCCTCATAGGACAACCCTCTTATCCCAGGAATCAATCTAGTGAACTTTTGTTGCACCCCCTCTAAGGCAAGTATATCCTTCCTTAGGTAAGGAGACCAAAACTGTTCACAGTACTCCAGGTGTGGTCTCACTGGAGCCCTATATTATTTCAGCAAGACCTCCTTACTCTTATAGTCCAACCCCCTTGCAATAAAGGCTAACATACCATTTGCCTTCCTAATGGCTTGCAGTACATGCATGTTAACTTTCTGTGATTCGTGTACAAGGACACCCATATCCCTCTGACTAGTCTCTCACCTTTTTAAAAAAAAATTCTGCTTTTCTATTCTTCCTACCAAAGTGGATAATTTTACATTTCCCCACATTATACTCCATTTGGCACCTTCTTGCCAAATCACTTAACCTGTCTATATCTCTTTGCAGCCTCTTTGCGTCTTCCTCACAGCTTACTTTCCCACCTTGTTTTGTATTGTCAGCAAACTTGGACACATTACACTCAGTCTCCTTATCTAAATCATTGATATAAAGTGTGAACAGCTGAGGCACAAGCACTGATCCCTGCAGCACCCTACTAGTTTTAGCCTGCCAACCTAAAAATGACCCGTTTATTCCTACTCTCTGTTTTCTGTCGGTTAACCAATTATCAATCCATGCTAATATATTACCTCTACTCCCATGAGCCCTAATTTTGTGTAACAACCTGTGTGGCACCTTATTGAATGCCTTTTGAAAATCTAAATATACTACATCCACTGGTTCCCCCTTATCTACCCTGCTAGTTACACCCTCAAAAAACTCCAATAGATTTGTCAAACACTTTCATAAAATCGTGTTGATTCTGCCTAATCATATTATGATTTTCTAAGTGTCCTGTTACTACATCCTTAATAATAGATTCTAGCATTTTCCCTACCACTCATGTCAGGCTAACTGGCCTATAGTTCCCTGTTTTCTCTCTCCCTCCTTTCTTGAATAGTGGGGTTACATTTGCTACCTTCCAATCCACAGGGACCGTTCTAGAATCTAGGGAATTCTGGAAGATCAAAACCAATGCATCCACTATCTCTGCAGCCACCTCTTTTAAAACCCTAGGATGCATGCCATCAGGTCCAGGGGATTTGTCAGCTTTTAGTCCCATTAATTCCTCCATCAAGTTCCCACGGATCTGCAGTCTGGTGGTGTCATGATCAACTACAATTACCAGGATGACCCCATGAGAGGGAATTACACATCCCATTGCCCAGTCCATGGAGCTCAATCAATAGCCCCAAAGATTTCCTGGGCCCCACGCTGTTTGCAGGGCACTTCAGCAATATGCACCTTTGCAAAGCGCCTTACCAGACACAGGTTAATTTCGCTGGGTAACCATTTGATCAATTGTTTATCCGTTATCCAAGTGGGTAATTTTCCCTAAACTATGTTTCTCAGCCCTTCTGCTATTCTCTCCTGCCAATGGCTCAGATACATGCTGCACACCACCGCCTTACTTGCCTGAGATGTAATGGTCTCTTGATTGTATATGATTTAATTAATCTTATCCTGGCTTGCATGGACACCCTGGACTATTTTATTAAAGGACAAGAGACCCTCTGACCCCTCATCGATCAGGTCCAGGTTACCCTCATTCATTTTAGTTAGTAACTTCTTCAGTTGTCCGATCAGACTTCCCTGATAATAATGATTTTCTATATCCAATGTTAAATACTGCTCCTGTTGCAGCTTCCCCAGCCACCTAATCGGTGATAGATCTGGCTTGCCGGGTGCGCGCGATTCGGTCCCAATCCCATCCTTCCTTCCACTG
This sequence comes from Heptranchias perlo, assembly GCF_035084215.1. Taxonomy (NCBI): domain Eukaryota; kingdom Metazoa; phylum Chordata; class Chondrichthyes; order Hexanchiformes; family Hexanchidae; genus Heptranchias; species Heptranchias perlo. The sequence goes on from NC_090335.1 coordinate 52,277,961, forward strand.
TCTCCCTGCTGTCTGCTTGTGGAACCCGTGTAATATCTGAATCAATACGGCACAAGCCCAATTAACATAATGTATGTCACATAAACCTTGCAGAAGCATTACATTGCTTAAATCGACAATAACTGGGACCGCCTCAGATTTCACATGTACACAACTTGATGAGTAGCCTGAACCACCAATCCGTTACACATTCCATCTGAAAACAAGACCCCGTCACAACTAGATTCAACTGTGTGATATTTTTGTTGTACTTGAATCTTTATAGAATTCTTTCTAACTAGTGACAGATTCTCTAATTCTAGTGCTACAGTGCAACTATATCGTCCCTCATGTCGCTCATGAACATGGGGAAAATAAAGCTGTCACACTAGTTCAGCCACCCCGTTGGTTTCAGGAAGCACGATATATGGCACATCGTAAGAGAATGGGTATATCGTTTCTCCACCCACTCGGTACACACCCCAATGATCAGAGGATTGTATTGTTAGTAGAAGTTGCATCACCCTTTGTCGGAATGGGATATCCACACCATCCTTCCATTTGAGATGGAATAAAAACCCGCCTGTCCATTGGTGGGCAGTGACCATTCGTATTCTGGGTTAGGAACTATTCCACCTTGAGAGTGAGAAAACCCCAAGGGTTTTGATTTCTCATCTGTCCTTCAATAAGGCTGTCAGTTCTAAGTGGCCCCGCCTCCATCTAACGTTCCTGATGGCACGTTTAAGTACACATAATGCTTTTGCGACCAAAATTTACAACCACTCGTAAGCTTTCTGTCTGGAGGGTAATGTTTACTTGCACTTTTGTAATATTGTGGCCATAACAGGCACCAATATCTTAGTCCCGATTTAGTAATTCTGGTTGATGTAAAGCAAAATATTAGCCGCCAAACCGGACATATGGGGGTAAATTTTAACCCCGATAAACGGGTGGGTTGGGGGCAGGTTGGCAGTGAAAATTGTCAGTTTTGGGAGTGGGACTGCATCCCCGCTCCAACCCACCGACTTCCGGGTATGACCCAGATGCGTCTGGGTGCACACACGCTTCTGAAACCCAGAGTGCTGGCGGGACGATATTTAAAGGGCCAATTGAGGTATTTAAAGACATGAAATTTTTGTGGTTTGAACTGCACAAGCTATTTTAACTGCTTCTGAACGTGTCTCCCGTGACCTCTGAAAGACGCCATTCAAACAGAGGCGAGTTACAGCTGGCACCCATTTGGACCTTTAAATCAGTGATTGACACATGAAGAAAAGGTGAGTTTTTGCAGCAGGACAATCAGTTCTCTCAGACAAACCTTTGGCTGGGAGTTCTTTGTGTTTAATCTGAGATTTCATGGTTCACACTCAGAATTCTTGTGTTCACACATATTTACCAACATTTTGGACCCCCTTCAAACTGACACCATCAGGATGGGGGGCGCAATGGGTGTTTTCAGCAGTACATCTGAAGAGGAGGCACATCAGCATCCACGGCAGGCACGGTGTGCAGTTCTGGGAGTTGCAGCTCCACAAGACAGAGGTGCGCCACAAGGAACCTGCAGAAGAGCAGAGAGGGGACCAACGGAGGGGCCATGGTCACAGGAGGCACTACCCTCGTGAGAGGGTCTACAGGCAGATGCTGAACATCCTGGACCTCTCTGAGGAGCAGTGCTTACGCAGGCTCAGATTGAGTCACCAGGTGGTCGCAGACATTTGCACACTCCTTCATGCAGAGCTGCTCCCGCTGGGCCTGGTGGACACGCATTGCCTGTCACAGTTAAAGCCACAACTGCCCTCAATTTCTTTGCCTCCAGATACTTCCAGGGCACCACTGTTGACAACTCCATGATCTCTCAGTCATCTGCCCTTCAGTGTATACGACAGGTCACGAATGGTTTGTTTGCCAGGGCATCCGACTACGTCAACATGCCCATCGACGATATCAGCCAGTGAGAGGGCAGTGGGTTTCCACTCTCTGGCTGGCTTCCCACAGGGTGCAAGACATAATTGATTGCACACACGTAGCAATCCAAGGATCTGCACATGAGGTAGGACTGTTCATAAACCAAAAAGGATATCACTCCATCAATGTGCAGTTGGTTTGTGACCACCGGAAGAGGATTCTGCAGGTGTGTGCCAGATTCCCTGGCAGCTGCCATGATTCATAGAATCATAGAATCATAGAAGTTTACAACATGGAAACAGGCCCTTCGGCCCAACATGTCCATGTCGCCCAGTTTATACCACTAAGCTAGTCCCAATTGCCTGCACTTGGCCCATATCCCTCTATACCCATCTTACCCATGTAACTGTCCAAATGCTTTTTAAAAGACAAAATTGTACCCGCCTCTACTACTGCCTCTGGCAGCTCGTTCCAGACAATCACCACCCTTTGAGTGAAAAAATTGCCCCTCTGGACCCTTTTGTATCTCTCCCCTCTCACCTTAAATCTATGCCCCCTCGTTATAGACTCCCCTACCTTTGGGAAAAGATTTTGACTATCTACCTTATCTATGCCCTCTCAATGGTGCGAAGTCTTTATAATAAAACAACGTCCTGTGGTAGCATGAAGCTATTGCCTGCAAGGAAAAGAAACAGCTGATGTCACACAGCCGTGTGTTCTATTGTAGTGAACAAGGCTGCTGATCCTCAGTGATCTCATGCATCTGTGAAGTCCTCCTCAACCCTGTTGTAATGCAGGAGTCTATCCTCCACGGCCAGGGTGTCTATGAGCTGGGTCAGGGTCGGTTTGCAGTCAGTAGAAAGGGCCACTTGGAGTTCGTACAGCAAGGATTGGCTGCTCTTCCTCCATTTCTCTATCAGAGACCCCAGTTCTACCAGGTTATTCTTTGCCCTGTACATTTGAACCATTTTCAGCCTGCGCAGAACCTTCTCTTTCGCCCTCACTTCTCTCTGCAGCTGTTCCTTCTCCACAAGAAGCTGCTGCTGTTCAGGACTCACAGTCAAAGGGTAAAGCCTTGGGGACTTTGCTGGAGCCCGGACATTTCGTATGGCTGTGCGAGAGGGTCCATCCCCCTTCCCCTCCGCGTCCACCTCAGGCCGATCATCCGGCATCTTATTGCAATGGCTCTCTGTCCGCCTGTTCACGCCAGCCTGAGCAGAATGAGCTTCACCAGCGAACTGGCTGTTACAGTCAGCGGGTGGGTCTGTACTTCCATCACCTTCACCCTGACAATCAATCTTTAGCCGCTTTGGCACGATGAAAGGAGAGTCAAAGGAACGGCGCGATTTCTTCAGCCGCTCTTGGAGAGTGGCACTCATTGGCGTTTTTGCTGTTGTGTCATTGTGTGCTGGGGTCTGAACGTCTGACCCTAATCGGTCTACGGAGGAGGACCCACAAGGGGTACTGAAGTTCACACTCTCCATACTTGCACTCGATTCCTCTGAAATGCTCTGCCGTCCAGCCACGCGGTGCCGCCGCTAAATTCACGGTTTTATTTCCTCATTTTGCGAGAATCCAACACCCCAGGCCTCTTTCACGCACAAGGCAGACTTAAGGGCTGGTTCCTTGGAGACAAAGGATACCCCCTGCAGATGTGGCTCATGACACCTCTGAGAAACCCCATCAGCAAGGCAGCAGCAGTTCAACGACAGTCACATCACCACCAGGTCTGTCGTTGAACAAGCCATTGGAATGCTCAAGATGCGCTTCAGGTGCCTGGATCGATTTGGGAGATCCCTTCAGTACTCACTGACGAGGGTGTGTAGAATAATAGTCGTGTGTTGCATCCTGCACAACATCACTCAGCAGAGAGGGTTAGAGGTGGATGAGGTCCTATGCGCTCATGAAACATCCACACCTGCCATCAACATTGAAGAAGACGAGGAGGAGGAGGAGGAGGGGGACAATGGGTAACCCATCAGCAGAGCAGCGTCTCACCTGGCTGCTCATGATGCCAGGGAGTCATTTATATTTGCTAGATTCTCAAAAGGAGATCTGCAAAGTGAAGATAGTCAAGTTCTCAGACCACCTGGAATGACCACCATCACCAGCCCCCCCACCCTCCGTTTGCACAAAACAGTCCTTCAACCACGCATACACCCTTGTAAACGTGCCCAATGGGTGGCATCAAGTCTCGCCGTTCATGATGAGGCACATACAAGAGCGCTTTCACGAAAGGGACTCAAGAATGGACAAGACATGGCAGTGCTGGTGACAAGTATGACATTTATTGTGAATTTAACAAAAAACAAAGAGAAATGAAAAACATGACATTTAGTCAGACACCCTTGTGTACACCCTTGGTGATCACAAAATCTTCACCTTCCTCTTCCTACTACTTCTACGTGGTGCATCCCCTGTGGCTTCAGCAGAGGTAGTGGCAGGTTGCTCAGGTCCCCGCTCTGACTGCTGAGATGCTCTCAGCCTACGGCCTCTGGGCTTTTGAGGCCGTGAGGGCCCTGCCAAAGACTGCTCCACCTGCACCTATACAGGGACAGACTCGGCCATCTGGAGAGGAGGCAGCATTGCGGGTACCGGTTGAGGGGGTTGGGGGGGGGGAACACCGGGTGAGACGTGGGAGCACTTCACTCCCACTTCCATGTTCCCTTTTGCCATCATTCATCGCCAGGGCCAGGGCCACATCTCTCCTACCAGGTTGCTGGACAACAGCTTGGAGGACATCTGTGATGCCTTGTAAGGTCACTGCTAAAGTATCTGCCTGCCTGTTTAAGGCGTTAGAATATTAGTCACAATGAGTCTGCACAGCCGTTGTCAGGGTCTGAACGGACTCATCTGTGGTTCAGCATCCGTGTCCAGTTGAGCAGAGCTTGGAGAGGAGTGCTCCTACCGACTGGACTCTCCACAGCTGCCCCTGCCACCATTGTCTCCTCGTGCTCACTTGTGAGTGGTGAATGACCAGGTGGCAACCCAACTAACTGCCTAATAGGACCAATCGAGATGTGAGTATCTGCGATGGTGCATGGCTCAATATGATGTGACGGTGTGCCCTCAGAGGCATGGAGCTTCTCTGAGGAATCGCCCTCGTCCGCATTGTGTGGTCCTTCAGCAATCTTTGAAGGCCCTGGAAGAGAACATAAAGCAATATTAAGAATGATCACATTTGTGATGTTGGGATGAGCACCCTGAGGTGTGCAACAGGTCAATCATTGGTAATATCAATTCATGTTATGTGCGAGGTTTGAGGGGTGCCAGTCTCAGCATCTCCGACAGCCAGGCATTCCAGCGTCCGGCTGAGCTCAAAGACCTCCTCCTCCACCTCCGTTGGGCCACTATTTGTGGTGGGCTCCTTCCAGTCCGATTCCTCTCCCTTACATTTTGCGCTTTCTTCTCCTACAGGAGGAGAAAATACAGACGTGTAAGTGAGTGAGGGTGACGGGGTCACCTGATGGATGCATTGTTCTGGGTCAGGCTGACAACGAAACAGATGCATCAGGGGGTGACCCCGTCACCCTCACTCACTTACACATCTGTATTGCATTCATCACATTGCATGAGGTTTGGGGTGAGTGGGAGTGGTGGGTGCACAAATGGGGAGGTGAGGAAGTGCACAGAAAGTGAAGGCAACTTGACACTGAGCCTTAAGTGGGTGTAAGGAGTGATATGATGGAGTCGGCTTTGCAGGGCAGTGTGAGGGTGGGTGGGTATAATGTGCACCACAGAATGCAGGTGAATCAATGACTGTACTCACTTTTCCTGACCTGGTTAGATCATTGAAGTGCTCCCTGCACTGCATCTAAGTCCTTGAGACCCGTCCTCCTGCTGGTTACCTCCTCTGCCACCTCGAGCCAGGCCTTCTTGCTCTTGTCATCCGGGTACAATGTTTCCCTCCTGCTCCTCACACCGGCTAACAGCAACTCCAGCAAAGAGTCGCTGAACCGGGGTGCTAGCCTCATCCTCTGCTGCTCCATTTTTGTTGATTTCTCCTTTCTCCCTCAAAACCCGTGGTTGCAATGGCCCTTTAAATAATCCAGGTCCCAGTACATCATTCGGGTGTGTAGTATGCCCGCTGCGCAGCTTGGAGATGAGAAACCCAAAAGTCACATTAAGGGCCTTCAATTGAGTTGCAATCGCTCGAGAAAACGCACAAAATTTTTTTCCAGGTTTCCCACTCGCACATTGACCCCCCCCCGCTGAGATCCTGCCGGTCGGTTAAAATTTACCCCATGGTGTCACTGTGTGTGTAGTGCTTCTTATTAGTTGTAATGCAATACCTTCCAGTCTCTGAAAAAATGACGTTGATCCTTTTCAAGTTCAGTAGTATAATTAGGGGATTCTGTATCCAGGGTGAAACCACAAACTCGCAGTGCACTTTTTAAAACATCACACCTGCACAACCAGGATCCACTTTTCCTGGAACATGAAGTGTTTGGTGCAATCCAGAACCCTTCTTTTCCCCATTACTGATATCTTTGATCTTTGGATAATTTACAAATTCCTTACGTATATCATCCTCCAACAAGCTCATCAATTCCACTTTAAATACTTTCATCGGTTTTACATCAGCAGATAGCAATGGTATTGCCACTACCACAGGAATTAATCGTGAAATAATGTCGCTCATCTTGCAAAGCTTCTTGGCATAATACACCAATCCAAGTCTTCGCATCTCACACCAATCCATAGTCTCATCTGATTTTCAGATTTTTATTTGTTTATCTAATATAAAATTTGGGATCCAATTGTTTCCTAATACCATTTAATCCCTTTTTGAATCGGAACATTGTAAAAACCCTCCATACAGAATCGCCTTTGAGATCAGTTGTTCCTTAGTCCTTGATATTCTGAATAATTGCCAATATCTCTCGCCTGTCTCTCTGCCAGTCCTTTTATTAAAACCAGAGACCCTCCTTGTTCTGATATGACATCCCCCGTCTGTCTGCTCATTTCTTTAAGTAATCCCTCTAATTGCTTATGCATTGTTTTTTCATATTCCCGTTGTCTCTATGTGAGTTCACCTAAATCTCTTCCCGATTGCGCATAGTAAAGCTGTGTACCATTGCTCTTAATGTGATAAAAATCTGTACATTCAATTACATAAGTCAGAAGAAAAAAGATACAGAAGGAAAAAAATTAACAGAGCAGAAATAATCTCTAACTGCAAATTATAACAAACTTCTTGTGTTTGTGTTACCACAAGTTCATTCACCCATCTTTTCCTGCGCCTCCCATTTTGAAGTTTTAATTATATTAGTCTCAATTTTAGATCACGTCTGCACTCAGGCATGCGTGCAGGGAACCTCCACATCAGCCGAGGTATTGGTTCCCCTGCTTGACACAACAATCTAAATTGGGCACCTTATATGATGCAGTTTTCCAGTCATACACCGTTAACTTAGGCGAGTTTACCCTTCGCTTATACACTTCTTCCTCCAAATATCTATAGTCCCTTTAACATATCTGGGACTTCACCTTGCAACAAAATCTCAGTGTTTGATCAATAAACTAAAGCGTGTATGCTCCGTGTGCCATACAAATGGTTGCTCATGCTATTCCCTTTGCTCACTCATTTCCCTTGTATATCATCTCATTTAATTTACCCTGCATCTGAATGAAAAAGTTCACAATATTGTGCACGTTATAGATGGTATATTGTTCTTCCTATGCTAGCTCATTAATTGCGTTTAGGATTGGTGCTTCGACCAGTTTGGCCCGCGTATGTTCATAATAATGCACATGCTTCTTTATAGTCTCAACATTTACCCTATTCCAAATTGATATTCCTGTTCCGAATACCCCATTATCGCACCTACCCATCCCACGGCATCTGACTGTAATTGTCTTGTCCTGCAGATACCCTCCTCTGGTCTAGTTTCTACCCCCGTTATGTTATCTATCACTCTCTACCTCTCGTTCCCATTTTATCTGTATGTCTCTTGTGGGCATTTACCATAGTACTGTAAATTGGACATTATTCACTTATAGCACATTTTACAGTTTCTAAGTCCCTATCATATTATACTCCCCAATAATAAATGTAATTAGTATCACAGTGTCCATTTCACTTCATCTGTGGAGAAAGCACAAGGAATTATTTCTTCCACCTCTAGTTTCTTTGGGGATTTGGAGTGTACACTCTGTACTTTGCTAACGACTAACTTCCCCCGTTGGAGGGCTGTAGACCCACAGGGTCAAAGTCGTCCCAAATGTGGAACTAACTCTGTGTAAGGCAAAATGATTTTAAAACTTCTTTGCAGTACCGTCTCAAAAGAAGGCGGAGCCAGCTTCATCACAGCAGCTCCAGACTCAGGCAGATTTCAATTACATTTAAAGAAACTTTGCTGAATTGAAAAGAAAACAATCGATTTAGATCTCAAATCTCACAGACCTAAAATAGGACATGGTCCCGTAACTGTATAATAATTCTCCAAACTCTTTTGACTTCTTCTTGTACATTTAGCAGTGTAGCTATGCTTAGAAAACACACTGATTTGAAATGCTTATATTAAATGATCGGGACGACAAAGGGTGAACGTTGCTTCTCTTTTGTGAAAAAAGAGGAAATGGAGCCAGCTGCAGCCTGCACGCTGCAGAGTGCAATACACTGAAAGAGACAGTCCACCAAAACTAAAGAAAAATCCAGTAGCTTGTAACAGTGGGAGAGATGGAATCTTCTCTTTACACTTTTTCCCCCTGTTTTAAATCATTTATCCTTTATCTCTGAACACCATTTTCAATCTCCAGTGTTTCCTACTTAATTCAATTTTGTACCGATTTAAAATCTCATGTGGGAAAGAACATTGTTTAGGCTTGTATTGGCTCTCCTGTTTAGAAGTTTTCTCCTTCTCCTCTGATGCTGGAAGGATGGGGCATAGTGAATGGAAAGGGGGTACCGGCGAGTTCTAGTCTCTTTTTTGATTCACTTTCTAGAACTTCTACGACTGCCTCGCTCTCCCTTCTGGTCTTTTACTCTGTAACACGTTTTGGGTTTGCTTAAATGATTCTTTGACTTCTACGACTTCCATTTCGCAGTCCTCATCTAAGCCTTCACATTCTACTTTATTCTCATCATTGGCTCATGTCATTGTGTTGTCTGGGGAGCGATAGTTCACAGCCTCCTCTGACAACCCTTCCCCATCTACCTCGTCTCCGCTTGGGTCATTGTACATATGCTATCTCTCTTAACTCTCAACTGTTCTTGGAGCCGTTGTATCTGTTTCTGTTGTTGAGTAGTCAGGAGAGTTATTAATTGATATTTTTTTTGTTCCACCCCTCCCAGTTTTTGGTCCGATGTCACTCATTGTTTCTCTGCTGGGGACGTTACATTACTCCAGCAGTCTATGGCGTAATGACTCATTTTATGACATCGGAAACACCTGTTGTTACGCCTATCATTTACCATATTCCTCCCACTATTACCCCAACCTATCAGCCCCTCTACAGCCAATATTGTTTTTTTCTGTGGCACTTTGGGCATATGGTCTTTTAGGGTTCTCCAGGCCTGAATTGCTGCCTCCAAGAGATTCATCCACTGGGTCGTTTTATTGACACTTACGCCAAGGGCGGTTTTCACCAGTGGGTGTAACTGAGACAGGAATACCTGTTTAAACACCTTAGAGTAGCTGGTTGAAGCCGCTACCCTTCTGGGTTGAGTCAGGTCAAACAGGTCCCATAACCCATTTCCAAAGGCTCCCTGATGTCCCTGAGTGGTTTGTCTGCATTGACTAATGACATTAATTTGATCCATACCCAACATGTGCATAATGTCGATTTTAACCCCCTGCAAGGTGGTGGCAGGGACGTGGATATTGGGGTTAAGGGAGACCTTAATTGTTTGTTGGCAGGCAGTCCATATTACTCTTTTTTGGTCTATTTCGGACAATTCCTGGTGGGCCTTATTAAAAGAGCTAATTCGGCGAGACACCTCTATTGGATTGTCCCCCTCCTTAATGGATCCTAGCTCCAGAGACAGAGGCTCTGTCTTGGGAGAGGAAATTGATTTTTCCTCCTGAACTGTACTAGTCACGTTACCCTGCACATTACGCCTGGGGGTAGTGGTAATCACATTCACAGGTATGGGTGACCCTCCGTATTCAGGACTGACATAGTCCTGACCTTGGTGATCCTCATTCCCCATTTCTCCTGCCAGACCATTCCAATCTACCTCACTTTCCCAGTCTGGATTTCAATTTGTATCTTCTGTTCCTCCCATGACTCCTCGTGTTACAGCAGCCACCAAAGCCCCTTATCGGCCCAATTTGCCCTATAACTCCTGAATCATTAAATTAAACCCTGTGTGGTCTACTGAATTCATAGGTCGACACATAATCTCCCTTAAAGCCCTCTACAGTCGACGAGTTCCGACTCTAGTCTCCCATTTTTCTCTGTCCAGTTGCAGTTTTAGCCATGAACTGCTGACTCTCCAGCATAGTCAAAACATCAATCAGACTTTCAACATCTCATTTTCATCTGCCTGTCTCTTAATTTCCCTATCTCTTTCATCTGTCTCTTAATTTCCCTATCTTTTTTGTCTGACTGTCTCTTAGTTTCCTCTAACTGATTCCTATTTTCCTCTTTTAATTGTTTAATACGTTCCTCACTCTTAAGTGCACACAAGTTTGCTGCCCACATAAGGGCCCTTTTACCAACTCTCTGCTTCATCTTTTTATTTTGAATTTGATCCTCGGCCCATTCTATGGTGTCTCATAGGCCTCATCCTTCTCCACTATTTTGGAGATTAATTCTACAGGTTCCTCGGACCCCTTTAGTTCCTTTCTCAGTTTCTTTTCTAACATTTCGTGGAAATTAGCCACAATCACTCATACTAAACAAAACCTCACTTCTGAAATTTTAACAATTCACGCCTTTTGTGATCAAATTAAATCTGTCGAATTTTAAATGTATTTTCCTTTGGGTATTTGATATTATGTCAACACGAAACATTGATTAGTCACCTCCTGACTGGCTTGCCAATTTGTAACAGATTCAGATATGACACCAAATGGTAATCAATGTCTCATTTATTAATAGTTAAATTAAACATGTAAAAGTATAAAATATTAGACAACAAAGATCAAAACAATATTACCCCATTTGATCTCCGGGCAACAGTCGTAATTAAGTTTGCAATGCGGTCGTTCCAAGTTTTCTGACAGTGAGGTAGACTTCCAATTGTCAGGTGATCTTCTGACAGCTGGGAGGTATTCACTGATCCCTCTGCCCCGAGCTCCAAAATATGTTGGGTTTTTACGCTCCCCCTGGCAGGAACCTCACACCATATATGGAGTTGTTATTCATAAGACCCTTATAGATTAACAAAGTTGTTTTTCAAATAATTCAAAATGATCAGCTTGTTTTAACATTACTCATCTTACCACAAGTCCCTTTGCAAGGTTGCTTTTCAAGGTGGACAGTTTGTTTGACTGCACTTATCCAGCTATCTCGTCATTGTCCTGTTCTTATTGCTATCTTTGAATTATTGTTCCGCCTTTTGGGTCATTGTTCCTCTTTTACCACATAGCTGCCTTGCCTCACCATGGGGGTAACAAGGGTCAGTCACTAGTCAAGGGTTAACAATTTACAATTCAGCAAAATAAGCCGCACACTCAACAAAATATGCAGCACAGCCTGCACAACATGATGGTTAGTAACATTAAGAAAAAGATGTCAATTTTTCCCAATTTCCAATAGTCTTACACACATGGCTGGCATAGCCAGACAGAACTGTTAGTGATGGTTCTTGTGCCTGCTTCCACCTCCTTCCGGGAATGCTGAAATGCTGATTTACAGGGATGGTGCTGTGGAGTGGCAAGGAGGGCACATTCCTTACAGCTACATCATGGAGGATCTCCTTCACTTCATCAGCCATCAAACAGGGGATTGAGTACTACTTGTCTGCAGATTCACGCTTGTATTTTGGGTTTTTGTTTGTGACTTGTACAGCTATCAATGTTAGAGGGTGAACAGTGTGTTGGTGCCCAAGGGAGAAATGGGACAACGACTAGTGAGTTACCTAGTCTGCACTTATCATGGAGAAAATCTCAGGGAACACACACACATTCCAGACCTGTGCCTCTGATGGGTGAGGCTCCCTGCAAGAAGTGTTTCATAAAATTGGCCGTAAAATGTCCTCTTCTCAGGCTACCTCTAACCATCAGTAACGTGGTAACGAAGGCCGACAAAAAGACATCAATATCAAAAGATATTTCCTTTTGTAACATTAAGGATTATGGGCAATTTAGTAGACTATATTTTCCATTAACCTTTTAATGTAATGAATTACCTGACTGAACCGTAGATGTAATGGGTGTGAATATCCACAGGACTACTTCTGCTTGTCCTCTGTAACTTTGGCGGAAAAGCTACAGAAACCCTTGAAAAACAGCGTTAACAAGGTTTCCACCACTCTTCCGCCAAAGTTAGGAGATCTGCTGAAGTAACCAGAAAACTAACGATTCAATCAAAACTTTAAAAATACTTAGTCATTACTGCAGTGGAGGTTACGTAGACTTCACGTGTAAAATGTGTAATTATGGAAAATATTGTTCACTAAAACTTATGAGAACTAAATGTCCTTTGTAACTTTCTCAGTTTACATATTTGCTAACAAAAAACATCCAGAAAGCCAAATTTCTATATCTTTTTGTTGCTGCCAAGTACTATATAGAATGACAATGTAATCATTTATTTCTTTCATAGATTTTAAAAACATTTGTGAGTTGAGATTCCTTGTAGTACACTGCTTAATACAATGTTAAACAGTACACTGCTTAATACAATCTTAGAACAGTACACAAGGGGATATGATGCAAAGGTATTAATCCATTTAAAATAAAGCGTTAATGACTTTTGAAAAATAGTGCACAGGAGTTTAACATGAGAAAGACCTTGCATTTCTATAATGCCTTTCACATTCTCAGGATGCCTCACAAAGTGTTACACAGCCAATGAATGAATGACTTTTTAAGTGCAATCGCTATGGTTACAAAGGCAAATGCAGCAGCCAATTTGCATTCAGTAGGTTCCTGCAAACAGCAGTGAGATAAAAGACCAGATAATCCATTTTTTCTGATGTTGGTTCAGGGATAAATATTGGCTAGGACACTGGGAGAACTCCTTGCACTTCCTCAAATAGTGCCATAGGATCTTTTACATCCATATGAACAGGCAGATGGGGCCTTGGTTTAACATCTCATCTGAAAGATGGCACCTCCAACAGTGCAGCACTCCCTCAACACTACACTAAAGTGACAACCTAGATTATGTGCCCAAGTCCCAGACCAAGAGTTGTACTCATGACCTTCTGAATGCGCACAGAGGAATTTCGATCCTCTGATGTACAACTTCCCGTTAATGGTCTTGTGTATTTCATAATTGTTTGGGCTATTTGATAATTGAGCAATTGGGTACTTGATTCTCAAACAATTAGATATGAATTCTGGTCCCAGATTTTACTATTACTTGAATATGGTTCTCTGAATTGAATTAATTTGATCAAATGTCAAATTAGCAATCAAAAAGAAGAAAGTAAAAACACAGTATTTCATCTACACACCAGTTCCTAGTGTGCATGGGCCTACAACACAAAACTGCTCCTAGTTTGGCACTAATCAGCAATCAGAGAGGCCACAGGGTGGCTGGTGTGAGAATGGACAAAATGTCATCTTGGTGGGGTAGGGGTTGTTCTTTTGAGGTTGAGGCTGAGGCAAATTGCTGTGGCAGAGTAGGGAGAGGGAGTTTTATTCTGTTTATGCCTGTGTTAAACTTGATCTGGGAGTGCTCCATATTGACACTGAATGCTCGAAATGGGAAGAGTTTCATTCTTCAGCATCAATCTTCCTTACCTTGATGAGCACAAAAAAATGTAAAAACAAAACATGTAATTTGATTTATTCAATCATCTTAAGTCTGGGGTCCTGATAATATGTTGTACGTCACTTGGCATAACCCTCCCCCTGCCATAAAAGTGAATCCTCCAACTCAGCATGAGCATTGCTACAGGAGATCAGGTAATCAGATATTACCTGATCTCAGATGTAATCTATAATATATTAACAACAACAACCTTTGCTTATATAGCGTATTTGATGTAGGATTTTAAAATATAGCCTCGATTTTAAAATTCTAACCCTTGCTTTCAAATCCCTCCATGGCCTCACTCCTCCCTATCTTTGTAACCTCCTCCTGCTCTACAAACCTCTGAGATCTCGGCAATCCACCAATTCTGGCCTCTTGCACATCCCCGATTTTCATTGCTCCACCATTGGCAGCTGTGCCTTCAGCTGCCTCGGCTCTAAGCTCTGGAATTCCCTCCCTAAACCTCTCCGCCTCTCTACCTTTCTCTCCTCCTTTAATACACTCCTTAAAACCTACCTCTTTGACCAAACTTTTGGTCACCTGTCCTAATGTGGCTCGGTGTCAAATTATGTTTGATAATCGCTCCTGTGAAGCACCTTGGGACATTTTACTGAGTTAAAGGCGCTATATAAATGCAAATTGTTGTTGTTGTTGTTTTTGTCGGAAAACATCCTAAGGCACTTCAGAGAAAAGTCTGGTGTGCAGTCATGACAAACTTTTAATAAATTATATTCGGACCAGCAGTATGTGTGCTCTTCCCATCAACTAATGTTTATTTCCTGTACCATCAAGGTCACATTGGGCCAGATTGTGCCTTAGTGGGTGGGGGGTCGGGGTAGGGGGTTGAACCTTGCTGAATCTCAGCATTTTAAATAGAGTAGATTTCCTCACTGCTGGTGATGGGGTTGGGGTGAGGGTTATTACAGGTATTTCCCCAGCAGTATGTAATCAAAGCAAGTGATTTAGTTTCCACATAGTCGTAGACTTGGAGCCCAAAATATTACTAACACTTCAACAATGCTCTAATGAAAACACAATTTTAATTACCCAATCATCATAAATCAGTGACCTGATAATATATTGTACGTAAAATACCATAAAACAACATATTCTAGGAACTTGTAATTATGTAAAGAGTGAGTCACTGTCAAGACCCCTTTTAATATGTAATTCCAAAGAGTTCTGATTATCATTATTATCCTATTTTGTTTTGTCAATCACTCCAGGATTTATTACTGTATCTCTAATATTAAGTTACTCCCCTCATGTTCAGCTCTCAATAACTCCATGTTCTGCTGAGGATGTCATCAACATTCACTGTCTATGTAAAAATTAATTTAAAGCTATCAACAGAAATGAACAGAACAGAAAGGGTGTTAATGTTAATCATAGTTCCCTGTATCGGATTTTTAAAAGGAATCTTGATGTTAAGATTACCTCTTTAAGTTTACTAGATGCATCGTATTCTCATTATTATTTAAAATTAAATACTGCATTAATGTTAAAGACTATTTGGCCCTGTACAGTGTGTTGCCGGTTCATCGTTTTAAAGTCTTCATGAACCAAAAACGTAAGCAAATGGACGGCTCCATATAGAAAATAAGGGTAAACAGAACTTCCGGGTCGTACTGTCGCCTCATTGTGCACCTGCACCCCCACGTATCCTGGTATCGTTAACACAGATGCAGTGCCAGCCTTGGTTTTCACAAATGTTTTACCCTTCTAAATATTCATTTAAGAAGAATTTGTACTGAAGTATTAGCAGGTATGTTTAACGGAAAAATTGTTTGGTAGTGTTAACTGTAATGTAAAATGGTTTTAAAATGGCACCGATCTGGGTGTTGTAAAATGGTTTTCAAATAGCAAGTAATAACGTACAGTTGTAACGTTTTTGTGGAAACTTTTTTCTAATGCTGTACTTGATAAATATGTAAGATGTGTCATTCAATGCGTAAACATGATAAAATACATATCGTCGACAAAATAATGTAATCTAACAGGAATTTACGATATTCAGTTGACAGGAAACAATACAGTGGGCGTTGACAGAAAATGTTTTAGGTTTTTTAATTTCCATTCAACTCAACAAAAATATTAATTTGTCATCTATTGATTTCAAAAAGTGCTCATGAATAAGATGCAAGTTCATATATATTTGAGCACTGGATTGTAATTAGTTGCTGGTATTTCTTAGTTCACAACTGAAGGATAGTTTAGCCAAACTAAAGCTAACCTAACTGCTGGTACATAAAAGGATCCTGTGAAAGGCATTATTCGGTTATTTCAGGTAAAAAATAATTTTTTTTATTGTTAACCGACAAAAATTTGTTTTAGCATGTGGTGACATCAAAATTTGGAAATGGCTGAATGTTTATCCCAATGATATGGGATTGTTTTTTTACTGAATGTGATCTATGTTATACTTTATCTACTGACACCTTCGCATACACCATTTCTGATAATTAGAAAAGAACTCAGCTACAGATAAAACCATAAACACCTGCATATAATTTATTCATCTTCAAAAATTTGACAGAAGTCAGAAGTAGCCTTGTAGCAACAGCCCTAGGTTGTTGGATTCTGGCTCTGTTTTATTTAAGTTGCTTCAGTAAATGAGTTTAATAAGTAAATGAATTTCATAAGCCTTTGACCAAATCACTGAGGGGTTAGAAAGGAAAACATGCCAGGACGAGTCCTACCCAGTAGAAGCAGACTCTAATGAAATCTACGGGCTCTATACTCAAATCATCCTGTGCTAACAAAGCTGCTTCATCTACTCAGAGTGGGGAGAGACGGACAAGGTCAGACTTTTTAATTCCAATGAACTGGAGCTTCCAAAAGTCACTATGTTAAGAAATCCAACTATAACATGATGGAATTTGTCTCCGCATTGGCAAATGAATTAGGTGTTGAACTTGGACCTGCAATAAAGTTGTTAGAACCACAGGCTACGTTTAATCTGTTGAGGAATTCAGAATTTCTGCACCAAATATTTCATTAAAAATATGAGCAGACCCAGGCCATGGTGAAAATCATACCATGTATACCTAAAATAGACAAATATCCAAATCTTAAAATTTTGCCCGGGGTGGGATATGGGCAGAATTCTGTTGGAGTTGTGGGGAGTGGTCACAATTTGGGCAGAACCCAGCTCCACTGCATTTCCAATCCATCTAAACTATTGTGCCGTGGGGAGGAGAGGGGCTGGCAGGGGCTTCTTCTGCCCACTCCACTCAACGTCAACCTGAGAAGAGGAGTAGGTCCCGTTCTGGGCCTAGTGTAGGCCCCAAAAGTGCAAAGTCCAAAGGTAATCGATAACAGAGTTGTTGAATGGCTCTGCCATTCCAGAGAAAAAATTTCAAAAAATTCTGCTGACTTTTTTCATCTGCGTGATCCAAGCCTCTTAGAGTGGCAAGGATCAGCTTCAAGTTCATCCTGTTGCACCACTACAGGCGCAGACACCCGCCCCTATTATTTAAATAACCCTATCCCTGGGATTTGGGCCGTGGTCACTGCGGGAGCATAGTGGTGAGCAGAATTTCCACCCTGCCATACTTCTGGCAGTGTAAGTTTGCTGTGAGATTTCTGGGCTCCAGTTTCTAGAAATTGTTTTAAACAGGATGATATGAGAAACAGAGGACGGGGTCCCAGCTAGATGACTGTGGTTCGATTTGCGTAGTTGAATTCATTCTGATCTTCTTGCCACCACAGGCAGTGCTTCATGTATTCTTCAAGGGCCAACATGAAATGCTTCTTTACTCTTAGGATGGTACAGAAAAACTGATATCATACGGCAGTCACATTTTCAGTGGACTACTTGGAATGTTATTAATAGTGGTCAAATCAAATTGTTGCCACACCCGCCTTGTTAAATGGTATTGACTGGCTCGTGCGTGTACCTGTTGAAGGGAGATGGGGAAATATAGGAAACAAATTGAGTAATGCCTCATTTACACTGCAGCTTTAAAAGCCTATTCAATGAAATAAGGATAGAGTCAGCTCCCTTATAAGTGGTCAATGCCATTCTCCCAGAATCAGTCCCAAACTTAATTTCTGGGAGAAACGCTAGAGGAGTTGGCCAAAGATAGATCAGTTCACTTCCTTAACAATATGAATACCACTGTAACATAGTTCCAAAAATAAGAAATAATCTGCCAAACTATTTTTTTTCTAAATTGTATGCCTGGGACTAAGTTTGCTTCTATAAATGACAAATATATATTTTGAAATACCAATTAGAAAAGAACAATATTGTTCTCCTTAGTTTATGGCTATTTTAACAAAAGTGTTTTATTTTGTGTAAACATTGGGTGTGTTTGTAAGAATGTGGGTTTGTCTTTTAATCCTTCCACAGTGCCTCAATGCATGTTCTAGCTGTGTGAGCAAACTGTGTTGTTTCCTCTGTAGAAAATGTCCTATTGAAAGATCTCAGAGAAAAATAAAAGTCAAATTCACATATATGCCAGTCTGATATCAGCAGCTTTCTGATAGAGGCACATTTTATTTGGTTCCAATTCATTCTTCACTACGATCAAAATATTTTGAAGTGATTTCAGTAAATTCTTTTTATGGGCACAGTTAGATATTAGCTTTTTTTCTGACATATTGCATGCCATAGGATTCAACTATAAGTAAAATGACTCTGCTTGAGAATCAGATTTATAATGCAACATTTTTAAGCTTGGTCACCTCCACACCATTCTGAAAGGGTCAAGCTGTCTGCATTGCTGAGAAAACAGATGTGTGGAATGGTTGCTCTGCAAACGAGGTGGGTGCCTCAGACTGTCAACCAGCTCTGCACTCGGATGGTAGATGAAACAATGATAAGGTGCAGAACAGCATTACTACACAGGAAATCCACAAGCTTAGAGGTAGTTCCACTCATATAAACTTACCGCAATTAAGATGCTTTTGAAACATTTTTTAAACCACACTGAAAACACACTGCAAACAGCGAGAAATGCGTTATGCCACACAGAAGACAAAAGTTCACATAGTTTTAAAGCAGCTTCGCAATAAGCTTGAGCGAAATTCTGATGGAATAGGCAGTTATAAATATTGGAACTAGAATGTTGATAAAGAGAGGGGCAGGGCTGCATATTCAATCGGTTAAGCCTCACATGGATCGAAGAAAGGTACAACTGGAAATTAGCAGTTTGCATCCAATGTTTTGTTAACAGTACTTTAAGGACTGATTCTGGGCAAAAATTAGGATGGACTCAGCTCACCTAACTGAGAAATTGGTCTGAAAAAACAATTGGAGAAGAAAGGGACGTTAGTAATGGAGTGGTAATTGAAGAGGGTATCATTTTTGAGAAAGAGGTTGATGACAGCAATTTTCAAATGAACAGAAAAAATGCCTGAGTAAAGGGAATCATTAACAATGTCACTAGCATGGGGGCCAGGATGGGTAACTGAATCATCATAAGCTGAATGGGGAGGGGATCAAGGGAGCAGGAAGTGGGTCTCATGAGCTTCGGGAGGTAGGGGAAGGTGGAAGAGAAATTGGAGAGTGATGGGAGATTGGAGCTAGAGTGGCTAGGAGATTGGGGAGAGAGGGGAGGTCGAGGAGGGGGAATTAGCTGCAGAGATGGTCTCATTTTTAGAGATGAAGAAATCTATAAGCACTTCAGACTTGGCACTGGAGTTGAGGGTGAAGGGGGCAGGGTAAGGTATTTGAGGAGGTGGTTAGTCCCCAGTTTGTCCCTGTCTTCCAAGATGATCGTGGAGTAGTAAAAGGATGCAGCAGAAGGTTTTTGCAAATAACTCTCTTGTATAACATTTAAGATTAGATGACAATTCAGGATCATAGTGTTCCCTTTTAATATTTTGAAAAACACTATTTCTGTATTATCAGTTTTTGTAGCTGTTTCTCCCTAAATAGTCATTTCCTGAGTTAAGCCACACTTAGATCGATTTCAACACTCTGACTATCACAAAACTAAATTCCCTGATATACTCACTCAGAAGAGTGATTTTAGAATTTTACCTGTTTCTTTCTCTCTTAACAATTCTCCTTGTTTCTGGTATGAGCTCCCTGCTGCTCAATAGATATCCTGGGATCTTTTACGTTCACGTGATCAGGCAGACATGGCAGAGAAGAGTGAGGCCTGATAGCACTTATCCAGCCAAATCTGGTGATGGATGGCTAAAGACACCAAGGCAGCATTTGACTGAGTGTGGCACCAAGGAGCCCTAGTAAAATTGAAGTCAATGGGAATCAGGGGGAAAACTCTCCAGTGGCTGGAGTCATACCTGGCACAAAGGAAGATGGTAGTGGTTGTTGGAGGCCAACCATCTCAGCCGCAGGCCGTTACTGCAGGACTTCCTCAGGGCAGTGTCCTAGGCCCAACCATCTTCAGCTGCTTCATCAATGACCTTCCCTCCATCATAAGGTCAGAAATGGGGATGTTCGCTGATGACTGCACAGTGTTCAGTTCCATTCGCAACCCCTCAAGTAATGAAGCAGTCCGAGCTCGCATGCAGCAAGACCTGGACAACATCCAGGCTTGGGCTCATGAGTGGCAAGTAACATTCGCGCCAGACAAGTGCCAGGCAATGACCATCTCCAACAAGAGAGAGCCTAACCACCTCCCCTTGACATTCAACGGCATTACCATCGCCGAATCCCCCACCATCAACATCCTGGGGGTCACCATTGACCAGAAACTTAACTGGACCAGCCATATAAATACTGTGGCTACAAGAGGAGGTCAGAGGCTGGGTGTTCTGCGGCGAGTGACTCACCTCCTGACTCCCCAAAGCCTTTCCACCATCGACAAGGCACAAGTCAGGAGTGTGATGGAATACTCTCCACTTGCCTGGATGAGTGCAGCTCCAACAACACTCAAGAAGCTCGACACCATCCAGGACAAAGCAGCCAACTTGATTGGCACCTCATCCACCACCCTAAACATTCACTCCCTTCACCACTGGTGCAACGTGGCTGCAGTGTGTACCATCCACAGGATGCACTGCAGCAACTCACCAAGGCTTCTTCGACAGCACCTCCCAAACCCGCGACCTCTACCACCTAGAAGCACAAGAGCAGCAGGCACATGGGAACAACACCATCTGCACATTTCCCTCCAAGTCACACACCATCCCGACTTGGAAATATATCGCCGTTTCTTCATCGTCACTGGGTCAAAATCCTGGAACTCCCTTCCTAACAGCAGTGTGGGAGAACCTTCACCACACGGACTGAAGCAGTTCAAGAAGGCTCATCACCACCTTCTCAAGGGCAATTAGGGATGGGCAATAAATGCTGGCCTCGCCAGCGACGCCCACATCCCATGAATGAATAAAAAAAAAGCAGTTGTGCGCCAGATATGCTAAAGATTGTGCCCCTTCACCTTGAGGGAGCAAAGATAGGGGCCATTCCAGGAGAAACAACCAGGATGGGGACAAGGGCATCAAAGGTGAGATGAAGGAGTGGTTGAACAGATCGACAGTTGCAGAAGTATTGTGTTGAATGCAGGTCCAAAAGCTAGGCTCTTGGCAGCTCAAAAGTGCAATTGTAAGTGACTTAGAAGAGAGTTTTTTTGCAAAGGTGGCTGCAGAAGGAAGTGGGGTTGGTAGGGGGTAGGAGGTTATTGCTGGTGAGGGATCAAAGGAAGAGGTAAGAAATGGTCTCATCTATGATTGGGACCATGAGAGTAGAGAGGCTACATGAGATTGCAAGGTCAATGGATGACAGTGAATATGGGTAGGAGAGTTTACATGGAGGAAGAGGTTTAGGGGGCACAGGAGAGCAGTGAAATCAGAGGAGAGAGGATAAGCACATCGAGATGGAGATTGAATTCAACAAGGATGAGGACTCGCTTAGTGCAGAGACTAAGGGAGGAAAGGAGGGAGTATATCTCATGTAAAAACTTGGGATGGACTTGGGGGGTAGTAGAGAATGAGGATTTTAAAAGAGAGGTGGGAGGAGTGGAACATGGTGAGGAGCTCAAAAGGCGGAGAAGCTGCCAGTGACATGGGGTAAGAGAGCAAGATTTGATATTAATGTGGGTTTGGCACATGATGAAAAGTATAGTCTGGCACAGGAGGTTTCAGTTAAGGGAAAGCTGTTGCCATATGTGAGCCAAGTTTCGATCAAAGCCGTGATGTCAATGTAATCGTTAATGGCATTAATGAAAAGTGAAGGAATTAAGAAATGGAAAATTGGTGGGCTTGCTCACTGGTGCACAGCTTTTCCCATCCGATTTTTTTGTAGTTGCTGCACCCAAGCAATCCAAACTGCGCAGGCACAAGACCAATAAAATCTACTCCAATATTATCAACAAGAGATCAAACAACCATTTTCAGTACGTACTGCCTACACATCTTGATAAGCAACAAGACTTTTAGGGACTTTCACGATGCAAAATCATATGTGAATTACATCAATTTTTAAATCAGACCCGATCTCCAAACAGTACTAAAGCAACCAAAGCGCTGATTTATTGTGATCGGAATACTTTGAAGTGACAACGAAACCTTTGAAGTCAGCTCCCACACCTTGTGAAGTGAGGTGTTAATGTCTAATTACTGCCATCTTCCTGCAAGGATCTCAATAATGGTTCAGTAATTGGAGTCATTGTTATAGCTTGTAGCTCCAAAACTACAACCAGGATCTGGGTTCATTTATCTGGAATAGTTCCTTGGGAGTACAGGATGTTGACAGGTGGCACTGCATCAAGCAATGTTCAAGTGTTTGCCTGGGCTTTCCACGTTCATATTTGGCTTCCACTTGGTCATATTGTCACCAGATTTTGCCACCCCAGCTCTCACTTGACTTAGGGTATACCAATGTTTTTATTCGAGGTCAGTTCCTGGATGGAGCTGTTCTAAGGAACCAAGTTCTCTATGATCATCAGTATTTCCCACCATTTCGTTACTCTGTAGGTACAGTGGTATTTTGGGGTAAGGGATTTTCAGAGGCAAACCTCTTTCTGGACTTCAACCTCCTGGATGGTAGAATATATCCATGTATTGGGTGTCTAGGATCATTGAACCTGTTTTTGGGTTGAGTCAGATATGTTCATGACCCTGTTAATCTCCCATTGTAACTAGCTATGGGAGAGACTAAAGGCGGCAATTGGAATAATTGGGCACTAAATTGGGCCGTGTAGCGCCCATTGTTTCGGCCTTACATGGCCTCTCTGACATCCAAGATGGCGTCTTGGATGTGCACGCATGTTTCCAGTATGACGTGCGCCCAGACACCACCTTGGTACAGGAGTTAGTGCAGGCGCAGATAAGGAATGCTGGAATCATGTAAAGTAGGGAGAAAATGGCTTTAATCAGTGTCCTACGCTGATTTAAAGTGATGGAGACCATTTTGAGACTTAACGCTCAACTCAACGCACAGTCTTAACCCCAACCATCTGAACGTGTCTTAGATTGCCTGGAGGACCCCCCCCCCCAGCACTATTTAAAGGGACCATGCAGGAGTTACAGGAAGATTATTGCTTCTGGCTGCCGAGACATTTGTGACTGTTTTTGGAGGTCTCCTAGACTTGAATACTAGGACGCGGAGACATAGCCTAACATTTAGAGCCAGGACATGCAGGAGTGAAGTTAGGAAGTGCTTCTACACGCAAAGGGTGGGAGACGTATGGAACGCTCTTCTGCAAACGGCAGTTGATGCTAGCACAATTGTGAATGTTAAATCTGAGATTGATAGATTTCTGTGAACCAAGGGTATTAAGGGTATGGGGCTATGGTGGGTATATGGTGTTAGGTCACAGGTCCACCATGATTTCACTGAATGGTGGAACAGGCTCGAGGGGCTAAATGCCACTGCCACTTGCTGCCTCCTGATATGCGCCACCCTCTCCTGCAAGAAAGCGGGACATGTGTCTGGGTGGTGTGCCTGTCATGGTTGAATAGCTGCCAGTGTATGTGGCCTGTGAGTTGTGGGTGGGCGGCTTGAAATAGTGGTAATGTGTAAGGATGAGAGGAAGCATCTGATTGGAAGAGTTGAGTACTGATGGAAAGAGTGAGTTTGTTGGTATGTGGGTGATGGGGGTGCAGTGCATGGAGCAGTAGATGCAGCTAGTGGTGCAGTTGGTAGGAGATGCCACTTGACAGTTGACCTCACTCACCTTGACCACTCATGTCAAAGCATTGAACTTCTTCCTGCACTGCATCCATGTTCATGATGGCATTGACTTCGTCCCTCGCTGCCTCCCATTGCCTTTTGGATATATGTCTGGAGAGCCTTTTGCCCCCGCCCCCCTCTCAGCAGATATAGGATGTCCCTCCTTCTGTCCCCCCTCTTGCATCAAGGTCTCTAGTGCATCAGCAGAGAACCTTGGTGCATGCACTCTCACAGGCCTGGTACCACCTCAGATCAGCAGATTGGTGAGGTCTGGCATGCAGATTGGAGAATGTGGAATTTAGTAGTACGCAATCTTTATTCAATGTTTTAACAAAACTCATCAGTGTGTAAACATAGGGATGGGACCTATATCTGTGCTTTACGTGTGTGATGTCTGATCTCCGTTCAGACTCCGTGCAGACAGTAGACTGTTATTTTCAGCAAATAACAGGTACCAGCTACCTTTAAGAGATTTCTAAGAAACATCCTCACTTTAAGAGATTGTGCTCCCCAGTGATGGAAAGTGCAAATTGCATTGATTCTTCGTGCAAGGCCTGGAATGGAACGCTGATTGCAGGTGAGTCCTCGGGGGGCCAAAACTTGGGTCCTGCCTGTGCAGGGACCATTGGACGTGAGGCAATAGCACATAACACTACCTATGCCCAAAAACGGCCCCTATCCAATTTCTCCCCCATCGAGTTTGTCTATTCCTCATACTGTTAATCTTCAAATGTCAACATTTCCAATAGTGAGTTCTGGTCATCAAGCACCTTTTGACTTGATCAATTTCTGAATAGAGACTTTGACACAAACAAAGAGAATCCATCCAAGGACAGAAAGTTCCACTTCCATAGTCTGATTATGCAGCAATTACATATATTGATCACCCTCATCACAGTAACAATGAGACCCAAATTCTGGGAGTACCATTCTGCCAGCAAAAGTGCAGCAGAATGAAACTCCTGTCTGTTCTCACAGAAAGCTGTAGACCTTTTCCCAAATTTCTCCACCCCAGCTGTTCAATTAATCTGATCTGGGCAGTGTGCAAACTCAGTATCCTGTTTGACTCTGAGCTGATATTTTATCCACCAATGAGGTCACTTATATGCAACTCTGCAACATCATCTGCTTTCACCCTTACCTCACCCTCATCACCACCAAAACACTTATCCATTCTTTTGTTACCTTCTGACTTCTCCCAAGCTTCACCTCACACAAACTTCAACTCCTCCAAAACTCCTTCACCTGCATCCTTTCCTGCACAAATCTCACTCTGTCATCCCACAATGCACAGAATTTAAATCCTCAG
Source organism: Heptranchias perlo (assembly GCF_035084215.1). Taxonomy (NCBI): domain Eukaryota; kingdom Metazoa; phylum Chordata; class Chondrichthyes; order Hexanchiformes; family Hexanchidae; genus Heptranchias; species Heptranchias perlo. Next base: position 52,303,115 of record NC_090335.1, read on the forward strand.
CCTCATTTACAAATCAGTCCATGGCCTTTCCCTACCCTACATCTGAAACCTTCTCTAGCCCTACATCCTAGTCTATGTCTGTCAGGCCTCTGACTCTAGCCTCCTGTGCAACACTCCCTCCTTCCACTTCACTTCTCCATTGGTGGTAGAGCCTTCATCGCGTTCCTGCTCTCTGGAGCTCCCTCCCTAAACTCCACCATCTTGCTTCTTCCCTCTCCTATTTTAAAAGTCTGCTCATGACCTATCTCTTTGACCATGCTTTTGGTCATATCTCCTAACTCTTCTGCTACTGTTTGGCTTCTGCTTCTTCTCTGTGAGGCATTTTGGGATGTTTACTAGGTTAAAGGCACGACATTAATGCAAGTTGTTATGTGCCTGTTTTGACTTTATAATTAAAGGCAGAATGGATTGAGTCTATTGTCTTACTTGTTACATCCTTGCTAGTATTTCTTTGTGTCAGTACGACACATTTTGCATGTCTCTTTATAAAACTACTATTTTCCTATTTGACCATATATATCATGGTTTGCCTTTGTGCTCTTCTTTAAGCCATCCAAATTGTTCCTGACTTCCTGCCAGGCCCTCTTAGTATCGAGGAGGCAATAAGCATGGCAATTTTTCACTAAAAGAGTAAACTCAGCTAGTTAGAGTACTTGGCAAGAAGTCAGAAAGAAGTTAGATACCTTCACCCACCAGAATCTGTGGAAAGCCAAGTCAATAAATTGTGGTTTTCTCAATTGTCATTGAGCCATCCACAAATATACCATTAACAAAATAACATTCTCAGGAAATAGCGAGGAACAATGCCATGATTTTTTTCTAAGTCATGATGGCATTTTGCCCATTTTTGAGAAATTAGGAAGATAAAGCTCCAGTATTCAGAATTTATTGCAATTAATTAAACTTAAATTTTTATTAAGTAACAAAATAAAAATAAAAATCAAGAAAACAACACATGGAAGATGCATCGCCAAGACAATGAAACTGATGAAGTACAAATGCATTTTTCCAGCTGGAGCAGCAGGGAGTTGCTAGCCTGCTGATCATGAAGAAAATAAATAGTATGTTAGCCTGATGTAGTCAGCTTTATACTCCTGGGAAGTGAAGATCACATGGAAGGCATCCATGTTACCAATGACTTCAAAGACATCTTAAAGGGGATTATACCCTTGGTGATTTTCTCAGCTACCTAAGCTCCATTGGTATGAGATGTATTTTGGAAGGAAGAATAATTTTATTTTAATGAATTTCACTTAAGGCTCAGTTCAGCTGCTGCTTTGGTCATTATGGTTGGATATACTTTAGCGAATATTCTTGAAATTGGTTCTTCTGTGGACCGAAAAGAGTGGTATTTAAACATCCACCTCCTTCCCTTTCATACATCGTAAACAACTCTTAATGTTTAGTTTCTTTCCAAAAGTGCCAATAGAAAAAGATTACAGCCATCATCATTATTTTTCAGATGTGACATAAAAGTATCTCAACTATTATTATAATTAATTGGATTCTTTCTTGCTGGTCATATCATACAGAAGGTTAAAATTAGTTACTTCTAAAATTGGTTACTTAGGTGTCTGCCTTGGCTCTATGGTAGCACTCTTGCCTCTGAGTCCGATCATAGGATCAGGAGTAGACCATTCAGCCCCTCAAGCCCATTCCGCCTTTCAATAATATCATGGCTGATCTGTACCTCAAATCAATTTACTCCATATCCCTTGATATCCTTACCTAACAAAAATTTATTGATCTCAGTCTTGAAAATTTCAATTGACTGAGCATCCACAGCCTTTGGGGGAGGGGATTCCAGATTTCCACTACCTTTTGTGTGAAAAAATGATTCCTGATTCAACTCCTAAATGGCCTAGCTCTAATTTTAAGATTGTGCCTCCTTGTTCTGGATTCCCCCACCAGAGGAAATAATTTCTCTGTATTAACCCCATTGAATTCTTCTAACATTTTAAACACCTCAGTTAGATCACCCCATGACCTTTTAAATTCAAGGGAATACAAGCCAAGTTTATGCAACCTGTTTTCAGAATTTAACCCTTTAAGCCCTGGTATCATTCAAGTGAATCTGCGCTGTACCCCCTCCAAGGCCAATATATACTTCCTGAGGTGTGGTGCTCAAAACTGAACACAGACTCCAGATGGGGTCTGACCAAGGCTGTGTACAAGTGAAGCATCACTTTCTCCCCTTGAGATAAAGGCCAACATTCCATTAGCCGTTTTGATTACTTTTTGTACCTGTACACTAGCTTTTAGTGATTTGTGTACACAGACACCTAAACCCCTTTGCTCCTACATAGTACCTTATCTCTCACCATTTAGAAAATATTTTGATATGTCTTCCTTGGATCCAAAGTGATTGATCTCACACTTCTTCACACTGAACTCTATCTGCCACAGTTTTGCCCACCCACTTAATCTTACTATGTCCCTTTGAAACTTTCCGATCCCATCTACACAACTTACTGTGCTTCCTAACTTAGTGTCATCTGCAAACTTGGATATACAACTCTCTATTCCTTCACCCAAGTCATTAATATATATGGTGAAAATCTGAGGCCCCAGTACCGATCCCTGGGGAACACCACTTGTCACATCCTGCCAATCAGAGTACATTCCCTTTATCCCTACTCTCTGTCTGCTACTTACCAACCAATTACCAACCCATGTCTCAAAGTTACCTCCAATTCAGTGCACTCACAAACTCACAATTTTTGCTAATAATTCAAGGGAATACAAGCCAAGTTTATGCAACCTGGTTTCAGAATTCAACTCTTTAAGCCCTGGTAGCATTCCAGTGAATCTGCGCTGTACCCTCTCCAAGGCCAATATATACTTCCTGAGGTGTGGTGCTCAAAACTGAACACAGACTCCAGATGGGGTCTGACCAAGGCTGTGTACAAGTGAAGCATAACGTTATCAAATGCCTTCTGGAAGTCTATGTAGACGATGTCCATAGACACTCCACTGTCTGCCATGCTAGTGACCTCCTCAAAATATTCAACTAGATTAGTCAGACATGATCTACCCATCACAAATCCATGCTGACTCTCTTTGATCAGCTGATATTTGTCCAAGTGCTTAGTCACTCTGTTCCTGATGATAGATTCCAGTGTGTCAGACAAGTGCCAGTCAAAGACCATCTCCAACAAGAAAGAGTCGAACCATCTCCCCTTGACATTCAACGGCATTACCATCGCCGAATCCCCCATCATCAACATCCTGGGGTCACCATTGACCACAAATTTAACTGGACCAGCCACATAAATACTGTGGCTACAAAAGCAGGTCAGAGGCTGGGTATTCTGCGGCGAGTGACTCACCTCCTGACTCCCCAAACCCTTTCCACCGTCTACAAGGCACAAGTCAGGAGTGTGATGGAATACTCTCCACTTGCCTGGATGAATGCAGCTCCAACAACACTCAAGAAACTCAACACCAACCAGGACAAAGCAGCCCGCTTGATTGGCACCCCATCCACTACCCTAAACATTCACTCTCTTCACCACTGGCGCACCGTGGCTGCAGTGTGCTCCATCCACAGGACGCACTGCAGCAACTCGCCAAGGCTTCTTCGACAGCACCTCCCAAATCCGCGACCTCTACCACCTAGAAGGACAAGGGCAGCAGGTACATGAGAACAACACCACCTGCATGTTCCCACCCAAGTCACTCACCACCCTGACTTGGAAATATATCGCCGTTCCTCCATCGTTGCTGGGTCAAAATCCTGGAACTCCCTACCTAACAGCACTGTGGGAGAACCGTCACCACACGGACTGCAGCGGTTCAAGAAGGCGGCTCACCACCACCTTCTCAAGGGCAATTAGGGATGGGCAATAAATGCTGGCCTTGCCAGCGACGCCCACATCCCATGAACGAATAATTTAAAAAAAATTTCCCCACAACAGACATTAAACTGACTGGTCTATAGTTTCCTGGTTTCTTCTTCACGCCTGTATTATATAATTGGAATGACATTTGCAATTTTACAATCCAAAAGCACAATTCCTGAATCTAGAGTGCTTTGGAAAATCATGACTAACACATCTGCAATTTCCCCACCTGTTTCCCTTAATACCTTGGGGTGGAAACCATCAGGTCCTGGAGATTTGTCCCATTATTTTCTCCATTACTATTCTCTTATATTAAATCCAATAAGTTTTTCCCCTTGACTTACTTTTACATTCCCAATCCCACTTGTATTTTGTCCTCTTCCTCCACTGTGAAAACAGAAACAGAATATTAATTTAACAAGTCTACCATTTCTTTGTTATCCATTCTTTCATGGGCCCATATTGTCCTTATCGCTCTCTTTCTCTTAATATATTTATAAAAATTGTTACTATTAGCTTTGATATCCTTTGCAAGTTTTTTTGATACTCCTTTTTGTAACTCTTATTACTTTCTTCGTACCCCTTTGTTGCTTTTTATAGCTCTCCCAGTCTGATAGATTTCTGCATTTTCTAGCATTTATGTAAGCCTTTTCTGTTCGCTTGATACTGTCTTATACCTCATTTGTTGACTATAGATGCTCAACTGCACAAGTGGAGCTTTTGCCTTTTAGGGGTATATATGTTTTTTTTTGTTGTACTAAAAACCTCTTTGAATACCTCCCACTGTTTGTCTGTAGGTTTACCCATTAACAGCTCAGCCCAGTTTACTATGGTCAATTTGTTTCTCACCCCTTCGAAGTTTGCCTTACTTAAATTTAGAACCCTGGTCTGTGATTCTCGTTTCTTGCTCTCAAACCTAATATCAAATGCGATCATATTTTGGTCACTATTCCCAAGATGTTCTCCTACAGACAGATTGTTAACTAATTCTGGTTCGTTACTCATTACTAAATCTAGTATGGACTCATCCCTTGATGGTTCTAAAACATATTGTTCTAGAAAATGGTCCTGAATACATTCTAGAAATTCTGTGCACATAATCTAGGCTGACGCTTCAGTGCAACACTGAGGGAGTGCTGCACTATCGGAGGTGCGGTCTTTCGGACGAGATGTTATACTGAGTCTCCGTCTGCCCTCTCGGGTGAACGCAAAAGATACCATGACACTAGTTGAAAAGGGGGAGTTCTTCACGTGTCTTAGCCAACATTTATCCCTCAACCAATACCTAAAAAACAGATGATCTGGTCATTTATTTCACTGCTGTTTGTGGGACCTTGTAGATGAATAGGTTGCTGCATTTCCTATATTATAACAGTGACTACACATCAAAAGTTCATTAGCTGTAAAGCACATGTCCTGAAGTCAAGAAAGGCACAATATAAATGCAAGTTCTTCCTTTCAGAAGACTTAGAACACCCCTCCCCCCAACCCCAGCCGGTGTCCGCAGGCCCTTAATTCCCCTTCAAATAATTGCTAAACCTCGAAACTGAATCCCAACACTTTCAGAATTTGGCTTCCCTTCCCAATGCGCCCAGGTCCCAGAGCTGCCCTCAATGCTGATAAATCAGTTTTCCTGGTAATAAAACTTCCCAGTCACACCAAACTTAGGTTGTAAAAGTATGAAATTTTGGGAGGAAGTGGGGCTGAGGAAGGTACGAAGTTCCACAGTTTTGAAATCCTATAGAAGAATGAGCTAGGGTAAGAGAATGTATGAAGAGTCTTGATTCAATACAGTGAGGCTGCAGAGAGGAGGGAGAATGTGTAAGACAGAGCGTTTGCATGTTAGAAGAAACAAGAGATTTGTACAAAGTCAAAGAACACAGTGGCTGATGGGGAGATAGCCCTCTGACAAGAATCAGTGCCAGCATTCTACTTCACTACATGCTGACCCAGTCAGTGCTAGACATTGTTTTACCCAGATCCACCCATTAAAACATTGTGTAGTTTGAGCTGCACTTAGTTCAGTGTGTGTGGAGGGTGAGAAATATCAGGGTGGATCACCCCTCGCTTGTGAGCAACAGGCTCCACTGATGCAAACTAACACCTTACAGGCTTGGTATTTTGGTATTGGAGCAGAGGCCAATACTTGGGAGAATCACATTCCTTCAGGGTTTATACCCTTGGATTGAGATTTGGGGGAACTCTTCACATTTTCCCTCTCTTGGAGGTAGTGGATATACCTATGCCCACTTTGACTACTTGAATTGTGACCAGGCATCACTGTTAACTCCTGGATAACAGGATCTTATGGTCAATTCTGGCCTCTTGCACACGATGCAGACATTGTAGTTAAGGACGAGGAGTGTGAAATATTGGAAGGGATAAACATAGTGAGTGAGGAAGTATTAAGGGGATTAGCGTCTTTGAAAGTAGATAACTCACTAGACCTGGACGAAATGTATCCAAAACTGTTAAGAGAAGCAAGGGAGGAAATAGTGGAGGCTCTGAGCATCATTTTCCAATCCTCTCTGGAGGACTGCTAACGTTGTACCATTGTTTAAAAAGGGAGAAAGGGATAGACTGAGTAATTACAGGCCAGTCAGCCTAACCTCGCTGGTGGGCAAATTATTGGAAACAATTCTGAGAGGTAGTATTAATCATCATTTAGAAAGGCACGAATTAATCAAGGACAGTCAGCATGGATTTGTTAAGGGAAAGTCATGTCTGACTAACTTGATTGAATTTTTTGAGGAGGTAACAAGGAGGGTTGATGAAGGTAGCACATTTGATGAAGTCTACATGGATTTTAGCAAGGCTTTTGACAAGATCCCACTTGGCAGACTGGTCAGGAAAGTAAAAGCCCATGGGATCCAAGGGAAAGTGGCAAATTGGATCCAAAATTGGCTCAGCGGCAGGAAGCAAAAGGTAATGGTTGACGGGTGTTTTTGTGACTGGAAGGCTGTTTCCAGTGCGGTTCTGCGGGGCTCAGAACTAGGTCCCTTGCTTTTTGTGGTACAAATCAATGATTTCGATTTAAACGTGGGGGCATGATTAAGAAGTTTGCAGATGATACAAAAATTGGCCGTGTAGTTGATAGTGAGGAGGAAAGCTGTAGACTGCAGGAAGATATCAATGGACTGGTCAGGTGGGCAGAAAGGTGGCAAATGGAAATCAATCCAGAGAAGTGTGAGAGGGGGAGGGCAAACGATGCAAGGGAATACACAATAATTAGGAGGATACTGAGAGATGGAGAGGAACAAAGGGACCTTGGAGTGCATGTCCACAGATCCCTGAAGGTAGCAGGACAGGTAGATAAGGCGGTTCAGAAGGCATACGGGATACATGCCTTTATTAGCCGAGGCATAGAATATAAGGGCAGGGAGGTTATGCTAGAACTGTACAAAACACCAGTTAGGTCACAGCTGGAGTAGTGCGTACAGTTCTAGTCACCACATTACAGGAAAGGTGTGATTGCACTAGAGAGGGTACGGAGGAGATTTACGAGGATGTTGCCAGGACTGGAGAATTTTAGCTATGAGGAAAGATTAGATAGGCTGGGGTTGTTTTCTTTGGAACAGAGGAGGCTGAGGGGAGATTTAATTAAGGTGTATAAAATTATGAGGGGCCTAAATAGAGTGGATAGGAAGGACCTATTTCCTTAGCAGAGTGGTCAATAACCAGGGGGCATAGAATTAAAGTAATTGGTGGAAGGATTAGAGGAGAGTTGAAGAGAAATTTTTTCACCCAGCGGGTGGTGGGGGTCTGGAACTCACTGCCTGAAAGGGTGGTAAAGGCAGAAACCCTCATCGCATTTAAAAAGTACTTGGATGTGCACCTGAAGTGCCGTAACCTACAAGGCTATAGGCCAAGCGGTGGAAAGCGGGATTAGGCTGCATAGCTCTTTTTCGGCCAGCACAGACATGATGGGCCAAATGGCCTCCTTCTGCACTGTAAATTTCTATGATTCTATGATTCCCGATTGTCGTCGCTCCACCATTGGCGGCCGTGCCTTCAGCTGCCAAGGCCCTGAGTTCTGGAATTCCCGCCCTAAACCTCTCCGCCTCTCTACCTCTGTCCTCCTTGAAGACGCTAGTTAAAGCCTACCTCTTTACTAAGCTTTTGGTCACCTGTCCTAATATCTGCTTATGTGGCTCAGTGCCAAATTTTGTTTGTTAACGCTACCGTGAAGTACCTTGTGACATTTTGCTACGTTAAAGGCGCTCTATAAATGCAAGTTGTTGTTGTTGTTTAAGCCTTTGCTTCTGTAAGTGAGTCCATCTGGATGGGAACAGGCCACATTGACTTGATCCCTTAAGTATCAAAGATAAATCCTACTTTACTGTAGAGAATTGTAAACAATTTTACAACACCAAGTTATAGTCCAACGATTTTATTTTTAATCCCACAAGCTTTCGGGGGCTTTCCCCTTCCTCAGGCGGTGTGGAAATGACCATTTCGAATCCTTCGCATTTTAAGATCACATAACAAAGCCTGGTGATTACTGCCCATTGCCAAGGCAATCACAGTGAGCAGACAGAAAGGTGTCATCTAAAAGGCCACTGAATATACAACCCCCCAAAAAAAAAGAGAGAGAGAGAGACAGTCAATGACCTGTTATATTAAAAACAGATAACATTTGTTCGCTGGTGGGGTTACGTGTAGTGTGACATGAACCCAAGATCCCGGTTGAGGCCGTCCTCATGGGTGCGGAACTTGGCTATTAATTTCTGCTCGACGATTTTGCGTTGTCGTGTGTCTCGAAGGCCGCCTTGGAGTATGCTGACCTGAAGGTCGGTGGCTGAATGTCCATGACTGCTGAAGTGTTCCCCGACAGGGAGAGAACCCTCCTGTTTGGCAATTGTTGCGCGGTGTCCGTTCATCCGTTGTCGCAGCGTCTGCATGGTCTCGCCGATGTACCATGCTCTGGGGCATCCTTTCCTGCAACGTATGAGGTAGACAACGTTGGCCGAGTCACAGGAGTATGAACCGTGCACCTGGTGGGTGGTGTCCTCTCGTGTGATGGTGGTATCTGTGTCGATGATCTGGCATGTATTGCAGAGGTTACCGTGGCAGGGTTGTGTGGTGTCGTGGACGCTGTTCTCCTGAAGGCTGGGTAATTTGCTGCGAACGATGGTTTGTTTGAGGTTGGGTGGCTGTTTAAAGGCGAGTAGTGGAGGTGTGGGGATGGCCATAGCGAGGTGTTCGTCATCATTGATGACATGTTGAAGGCTGCGGAGAACATGGCGCAGTTTCTCCGCTCCGGGGAAGTACTGGACGACGAAGGGTACTCTGTTGGTTGCGTCCCGTGTTAGTCTTCTGAGGAGGTCTACGCGATTTTTCGCTGTGGCCCGTCGGAACTGTCGATCGATGAGTCGAGCATCATATCCCGTTCTTACTAGGGCGTCTTTCAGCGTCTGTAGGTGTCCATCGCGTTCCTCCTCGTCTGAGCAGACCCTGTGTATTCGCAGGGCCTGTCCATAGGGGATGGCCTCTTTGACGTGGTTAGGGTGGAAGCTGGAAAAGTGGAGCATTGTGAGATTGTCCGTGGGCTTGCGGTAGAGTGAGGTGCTGAGGTGCCCGTCTTTGATGGAGATTCGTGTGTCCAAGAAAGAAACTGATTCTGAGGAGTAGTCCATGGTGAGCTTGATGGTGGGATGGAACTTGTTGATGTTATCGTGTAGTCTCTTTAGTGATTCCTCACCGTGGGTCCATAGAAAGAAAATGTCGTCGATGTATCTGGTGTATAGTGTTGGTTGGAGGTCCTGTGCAGTGAAGAAGTCCTGCTCGAACTTGTGCATGAAAATGTGGGCGTATTGGGGTGCGAATTTGGTCCCCATGGCTGTTCCGTGTGTTTGGGTAAAGAACTGGTTATTGAAGGTGAAGACATTGTGATCCAGGATGAAGCGGATGAGTTGTAGGATGGCGTCTGGAGATTGGCTGTTGTTGGTGTTGAGTATTGATGCTGTCGCAGCGATGCCGTCATCGTGGGGGATACTGGTGTATAGTGCCGAGACGTCCATCGTGGTGAGAAGTGTTCCTGGTTCAACTGGTCCGTGGGTACTGAGTTTTTGTAGGAAGTCTGTAGTGTCGCGACAGAAGCTGGGGGTTCCCTGTACGATGGGTTTCAGGATGCCCTCGATGTATCCAGAGAGGTTCTCACACAGGGTTCCGTTGCCTGTGTGAGAACCTCTCTGCATACATCGAGGGCATCCTGAAACCCATCGTACAGGGAACCCCCAGCTTCTGTCGCGACACTACAGACTTCCTACAAAAACTCAGTACCCACGGACCAGTTGAACCAGGAACACTTCTCACCACGATGGACGTCTCGGCACTATACACCAGTATCCCCCACGATGACGGCATCGCTGCGACAGCATCAATACTCAACACCAACAACAGCCAATCTCCGGAAGCCATCCTACAACTCATCCGCTTCATCCTGGATCACAATGTCTTCACCTTCAATAACCAGTTCTTTACCCAAACACACGGAACAGCCATGGGGACCAAATTCGCACCGCAATACGCCAACATTTTCATGCACAAGTTCGAGCAGGACTTCTTCACTGCACAGGACCTCCAACCAACACTATACACCAGATACATCGACGACATTTCCTTTCTATGGACCCACGGTGAGGAATCACTAAAGAGACTACACGATAACATCAACAAGTTCCATCCCACCATCAAGCTCACCATGGACTACTCCTCAGAATCAGTTTTTTTCTTGGACACACGAATCTCCATCAAAGACGGGCACCTCAGCACCTCACTCTACCGCAAGCCCACGGACAATCTCACAATGCTCCACTTTTCCAGCTTCCACCCTATCCACGTCAAAGAGGCCATCCCCTATGGACAGGCCCTGCGAATACACAGGGTCTGCTCAGACGAGGAGGAACGCGATGGACACCTACAGACGCCCTAGTAAGAACGGGATATGATGCTCGACTCATCGATCGACAGTTCCGACGGGCCACAGCGAAAAATCGCGTAGACCTCCTCAGAAGACTAACACGGGACGCAACCAACAGAGTACCCTTCGTCGTCCAGTACTTCCCCGGAGCGGAGAAACTACGCCATGTTCTCCGCAGCCTTCAACATGTCATCAATGATGACGAACACCTCGCTATGGCCATCCCCACACCTCCACTACTCGCCATTAAACAGCCACCCAACCTCAAACAAACCATCGTTCGCAGCAAATTACCCAGCCTTTAGGAGAACAGCGTCCACGACACCACACAACCCTGCCACGGTAACCTCTGCAATACATGCCAGATCATCGACACAGATACCACCATCACACGAGAGGACACCACCCACCAGGTGCACGGTTCATACTCCTGTGACTCGGCCAACGTTGTCTACCTCATACGTTGCAGGAAAGGATGCCCCAGAGCATGGTACATTGGCGAGACCATGCAGACGCTGCGACAACGGATGAACGGACACCGCGCAACAATCGCCAAACAGGAGGGTTCTCTCCCTGTCGGGGAACACTTCAGCAGTCATGGACATTCAGCCACCGACCTTCGGGTAAGCGTACTCCAAGGCGGCCTTCGAGACACACGACAACGCAAAATCGTCGAGCAGAAATTAATAGCCAAGTTCCGCACCCATGAGGACGGCCTCAACCGGGATCTTGGGTTCATGTCACACTACACGTAACCCCACCAGCGAACAAATGTTATCTGTTTTTAATATAACGGGTCATTGACTGTCTCTCTCTCTCTCTCTCTCTTTTTTTTTGGGGGGTTGTATATTCAGTGGCCTTTTAGATGACACCTTTCTGTCTGCTCACTGTGATTGCCTTGGCAACGGGCAGTAATCACCAGGCATTGTTATGTGATCTTAAAATGCGAAGGATTCGAAATGGTCATTTCCACACCGCCTGAGGAAGGGGAAAGCCCCCGAAAGCTTGTGGGATTAAAAATAAAATCGTTGGACTATAACTTGGTGTTGTAAAATTGTTTACAATTGTTAACCCCAGTCCATCACCGGCATCTCCACATCATTACTGTAGAGAGGGAGAGTTGGGACCTTGTGATCCCATTCAAGTCTATAGAATTTGGATGATCTTATTTGGAATACAGAGAGGGAGAAGACATGAAGGAATCTTCCACTAAGATACTTCATGCCTTCAATGCAAAAGAGGGCCACAGCATATATCTCTGGACGATCTCCTCTGGTGTTGAGCCCCTCTTGAGAATCTCTTAAAAAGATGACTCCTTCATCTTTTGAATAATTTATGCCCCCGTCTTCGCTGCTTTTGAAGCACAGGAGGAAAATATATATGAGTCCCAGATTTACAGGTCCTTAAATAATTTAGCACCAAAATATCTGACTGACAAATTAGGAGAAAAATCCCTTTTGCATATTACAATTCTTGCAGTAGATAACATTTCATATTTTACAAACTAACTTGTGAAAGCATCTGTTCTTTTCAATCTACCTTATTACAAAATATAAGGATAAATTCAGCGAGCCTCCGACCCCAATGTTGAGCTGTGCTTGAAGGGAGCATGGTTCAGGGTATTAGGGCTACGCTGTTATAGTTCTATTGCTGATTCATGCTCCCTTTCAGTGTAGCTCAATGCTGGAAGTGAGAGATTGCTGAATTTACCTGACAGTTTTCATGAAAATTAAATCAACTGGGACCTTTAAGTATGGGACATATGCATAATTCTTGGGAAAATTCATCTCTATTTAAATAAATCAATGCACTTTGTCTTTCAAACTTTTTCTTTCTTGTGCTTTAACTCTATAATTATATTAAATCTGAAGGGCCAAGCATTTTACATGTTATATAATTAGGTGTGTAGAGCAAGTAAGGCACATGATAATATGAAATACCCAGCAAACTAAGCACTAACTTTGGATAAATCTCCTTTCCCATTATAATTTTCAAGTCCAGAGTTAGAATGTCTGCTATAATCATTCCATAGTTTATTATATATTGTAAGATAATAAACAGCTCACCTTCTCATGTGGAGTTGTAAACTTAAGAAATAAAATAAACGTTGGTGAATTTGTGAAATTATTTTAGGAAATGGACAGTTGCCACAGTGATGATGGTAAAATCATGCAATCATGAATGTTGTGGGTAGGCGAGTGGACAGGATAGCGGTATAAGAAAGGGGAGGGGAATGGGCACATAGAGAATGGGGTGCCAAGATCACTATAGCCCTCAAAAGGATGTACCAAACTGCTGGCTGTTGTCCAAGTGGAGGGGAAAAGAAAAACATGCACAGATATGAAAATTAAGTGATAGAAGAAACTAGGCCCTTCCCCCCCCATTTGTATTCATCGGGACCATTACTGCTGCTATCCCAGGCCTACCACTGCCTTTCCACCTTGTGGAGATGCCGGTGATGGACTGGGGTGTACAAATGTAAGGAATCTTACAACACCAGGTTATAGTCCAACAGTTGTATTTGAAAATCACAAGCTTTCGGAGGCTTTCTCCTTCGTCAGGTGAGTGTCGAGATTCATTGAAAATTACCGCATATATAGTCATAGAACAATGCCTGGTGATTACAGATAATCTTTCCACCAGGCAGTTCCCGGGAGTGCAAGTAACAGAGGTGGGCAGGAGGGAAATAGGATGGGAGGCTAGGTTCTGTATCCCCGTTGGTCCTAGTGGGGGTGAAAGTAGGGTAATCAAGATTGGGGTAGGGAAGTGGCAGTAGTGCTCACTACCCCATTTTCATTAAATAGAGTTATATAGAATTCACAGCGCAGAAACAGGCCATTCAGCTCAACTGGTCTGTGCCAGTGTTTATGCTCCGCACGAGCCTCCTCCCACCCCTGTTCATCTAACCCTATCTGCATAACTTCTATTCCTTTCTCCCTCATATACTCATCTAGCTTCCCCTTAAAGGCATCTATGCTATTCTCCTCAACTACTCCTTGTGGTAATGAGTTCCATATTCTAACTGTTCGCTGGGTGAAGAAGTTTCTCCTGAATTCCCTTTTGGATTTATTAGTGACTGTCTTATATTTATGGCCCCTGGTTGTGGTCTCTCCCACAAGTGGAAACATCTTCTCTGTCATGTTCCCACCATTTCTGTTGCTATTTTGCCGGATAGTGGAGGAAAATTCAACCCATAAAGTTTGAGCACTTTACCATAGCTTTTTACATGATTTCAGACCTGACCAGGAAAATGTAAAAGCAAAATAGCATTTTGATGTTCATAAGTGTGTTCAATTGTGTCTGAGAAACAGCAATTGAAAATATCGGGATTATTATTAGCAATAATAATAGCCAGTGATAGTTGTGTGGGGTGAACAGCAAAGAAAATCCACCATCTTGAGAAGTATGATACAAGTGCAGACGGAAGCTGTGTATCCAGACCTACTGCTAGCAATAGTCCATCCGTTGACAAGAGGAACAGTCAGCTGAACATACTGAGCCTGTATTTCCGGCCACGTTGATGGGCAGGTTTACATAAAGGACCACAAATTAAAATGACTAGCAGTTCAGGAGCTAATCAGAGACATAATGCTATTATCTTGAAAAAGGATGTGGTTGGTTGACTCTGAAAAACCTATTGTTCAGTTTTCTTGAACAGCTTTGAAAGTGTGTGTTCCCCAATCATATAAGCACGAGATGGGTGTCTTATTTGAGCAATGTCAATTACCTTATGTTTATATTGCTGAGAGTATTTATTCAAAGTGAATATTTACCAAGGTCTTTTTTACAATAACGAATAGCTGACAGTGATTCAGAGCTTATTTAATTGAGGGATTTAAGGTGATGTCATAAACTGTAAGAGTTTCAAATTCAGATTCCAACGCTAACAGCTTTGGAACTTGACTCTTTGCTTTAATAAGTTTGTTCTACAGAGGATGAACTCACCACAAGCACACAGGCACTCACTTTGAAAGGCAGATTGGCTCCACTGAAACACTTACAACAAGGCTCGTCCTGCCCTGACGGACAAGGAGCCAGTAACTAGCATTACAGTGACATCACGCAGCATTACGTAAACAGCAATCAGCAAATTCAGATATGGCTATAAAGCTTTAAAGATACATAATCATGTTTCTTTTAAACAAAAGCATAAAACATCAACAGGGTACAGCCCAATGTGAAACAACAATAAAAATCCAGTGCATTGGATATTCTCAAGTATGGTTCATATCAAAAGAAATAAGGCCAGAATCTTGCTGAACAACAGCTTCCTTTCTTAAAATGTGTCCCAAAGAAATTAAGGTTCCAATTTACTCTCCTGATTTATATATCCTTATGAAATTCTTTCACATTACATGTACAGGAACAGAGAGACCTGGGGGTATATGTGCACAAATCTTTGAAGGTGGCAGGACAAGTTGAGAAAGCAGTTAAAAAAGCCTATGGGATCCTGGGCTTTATAAATAGAGGCATAGAGTACAAAAGCAAGGAAGTTATGTTGAACCTTTATAAAACACTGGTTCGGCCACAACTGGAGTATTGGGTCCAATTCTGGGTACCGCAGTTTAGGAAGAATGTGAAGACTTTAGAGAGAGTGCAGAGGAGATTTACTAGAATGGTTCCAGGGATGAAGGACTTTAGTTACGTGGCTAGACTGGAGAAGCTGGGGTTGTTCTCCATAGAGCAGAGACGGTTAAGAGGAGATTTGATAGAAGTGTTCAAAATCATGAAGGATTTAGATGGAGTAAATAAAGAGAAACTATTCCCATTGGTGGAAGGGTCGAGAACCAGAGGTCACATATTTAAGGTGATTGACAAAAGAACCAAAGGCGACATGAGGAAAAACCTTTTTATGCAATACGTAGTTATGATCTGGAACGCGCTGCCTGAAAGGGTGGTGGAAGCAGATTCAATCGTGGCTTCCAAAAAGGAATTGGACAAATACTTGAAGGGGATAAATTTGCAAGGCTACGGGGAAATGGGACTAACTGGATTGCTCTTACAAAGAGCCGGCATGGGCTCGATTGGCTGAATGGCCTCCTTCAGTGCTGTAACCGTAATATGATTCTCCATTCAATTTGTCTCTTTCCCAGCTATTGACCAAAATGATCATCTGTGATTTCTGGGCCCTAAGCTCTGGAGGCCTGGAATTTCTGCAGGGGTTCTCCAGTGGGAGATCAGTGGAACCTCTCCCCAGAGAAATAGTGTAAACGACTAAAATTGGCTGTTTACGCTGTTTCTCCAGAGTTTCTGCCAAAGTTACAGTGGGAGATCAGGAGAACCGTGTAGAAATTCAGGGCCAGAGAATTATCTTTTTTGTGGTTCAACAAGCTCCGAGACTATCTGAAATAAACAACCTTTCCAAATTATTACAGTATCGACCAGCACAATAAATAGAAAATGCAGAAATAATGTGGAAACGGCAGAAAGGGAAAGCAAAAGTGTGCAATTGAATCTACAAAAGGATTGTCTATATCCGATCCTGTTGAAATTTTGGAAAATACCACCAGAGGTTTCTACACATAGATAAATACCTCGAAATTCTAGCCCGTTTATGACACAGAATAGACGCAATCTGGGCAGGACGGGACTTTGGGGCAGAACCCATTGTTGCCGCATTTCTGCCCCTTAGAGAAATCCCAACCAGGGGATTGGCACTTTTTCCAACCGGCTCTCCTCTGTCATAATCTCACTTTTGGAAGTGGCTCTGGCGGGATGCCAGTCTCCACCGGAATAGTGCTGCCCAGCATACGGCCAACAGTAAGTATACCTGCATGAAGTAGACATATTTGCTGTACAATGGGCATGTAAATGGCACATGAATTTCATGGGCGTGTAAATGACAAATTAATTTCAATATAGTTAAGTGTGTGATGATGCATTTTGGTAGGAGGAATAAAGAGGCCATCTACTCCTTGGAAAACAAGAATCTAAATGGGGTAGAGGTGCAAAGGGGTATGGGGTACAGATTCACAAATCATTAAAAGTAGCAAGGCAGGTTAACAAAGCCATAAAAATGCAAACAAAGCACAGGGGTTCAGTTCTAGAGGGATAGAATTCAAAACCAATAAGTTATGCTAAATTTATATAGAACCTTGGTTAGACCACACTTAAGAATACTGTGCACAGTTCTTGACTCCATATTACAAAAAGGATATAGAAGCACTGGAGAAAGTGCAAAAAAGATTTACAAGGATGATACCAGAACTGAGAGGATACAACTATCAGGAAAGACTGAATAGACTGAGACTCTTTTCTCTAGAAAAGAGAATGCTGAGGGGTGACCGAATAGAGGTCTTTAAAATTATGATGGAGTTTGACAGGGTAGAATTAGAGAAAATGTTGCCACTTATGGGGGAGTCCAAAACTAGGGGCCATAAAGATAAGATAGTCACTAATAAATCCAATAAGGAATTCAGGAGAAACTTCTTTTACTCAGAGTGGTGAAAATGTGGAACAGGCTACCACATGGAAACTCTTTCCTCAGGCAAGTGGGTCGGTATCCAGAGATCATAGATTTAAATAATTGGCAAAAGGACTGGAGGGGAATTGAGGAGAAATGTTTTCACACAGAGGGTTGTTAAAATCTAAGAACATAAGAAATAGGAGCAGGTGTCGGCCATACGTCCCCTCGAGCCTGCTCCGCCATTCAATATCATGGCTGATCTTCGACCTCAACTCCACTTTCCCGCCCTATCTCCATATCCCTTGAATCCCGTAGTGTCCAAAAATCTATCGATCTCAGTTTTGAATATACTCAACGACTGAGCATTCACAGCCCTCTGGGGAGAGAATTCCAAATCTGGAACGTACTACCCGAAAGGGTGGTGGAAACAGATTCCATAGGAACTTTCAAAAGGCAATTGGGCATGTACTTGGAGAGGACTAATTTGCAGGGTTATGGGGAAAAAGCTTGTGTGGGACTAAATTGGACAGCATTTACAAAGAGCTGGCACAGGCTCGACGGGCCGAATTGCCTCTTCCTGTGCTATAAGATTCTATCATTCTCGGGTGGGGGGGGGGGGTGATCAAATCCTTGGTTGGAAAAGTGGATTTTAAGGAGTGAGTTAAAGGAGTAGAGGAAGGAGCAGAGGCAGAGGGGTTTAGGGAGTGAATTCCAGAGCATGTGGCCTGGGCAGCCGAAGAAATGACCACCCTTGGTGAGGTGAAGTGGGGAGGGATACATGAGAGGCCAAAGTTAAAGGAATGCAGAGTTCAGAGGCAAGGCCATGAAGGCCATGAAGGGATTCAAACATGAGGATAAGAATTTTAAATGAGGCATTGGGGAGCTAATGTAGGTCAGCGAGAATAGGAGTGAAAGCGAGTGAGATTACTACAGGATAGGATACAGGCAAAAACGTTTTGGATGAGCTAAAGTTTACAGAGGATGCAGGATGGGAGACTGGTCAGGAGAACATTGGAATAGTTGAGTTGGTGATGACAACAGCAAGAATGAGGGTTTTAGTGGCAGATGGGATGACGATATTCCAGATGTGGAAGTACGAACATACAAAATTGACAGGCAGGCAATGACCAGTTGGTCTATCAAGCCTTCCCCACACCATGATGGGAGAGCATTTTCATGTGTACACCTCCACAAACAATCCTTCTTGTTTTTACCTTATTTTTAGAAATGCCAAATTTAGTCTTATTGAATTTTGTCTTCATCAGGGATCACCAACATTATCGCTATGATCAACTGATTATATTTGATACTGAACCGAATTATCAACTGAATCATCACTTCCACCAAATCAATATAATTATTCAAATGAAATACAATTATATTGTGATCTGTTGCAAACTTAACATGGACGGGATACCTGGGATTCATTAGTGAAGAAGGATCCAGATAGCAACTGATAGCATATAAAACATTTGGAAATTTGGTTGATTGGGCTTTTTGTTTTCCATTTTGACAGATGCTGACGGTATGAACCTGAATGACCCTAAGTTGTGTTACATTCTGGATGGAATTCTCTTTGTGTATGGGATTATAATCACTGCTCTCTACCTTAAATTAAGGGTAAGTCACTTACCATTATATATTACTGTTGAGCTTCAAAGGAACCATAAATTAAATATTTGTTATAAATAGAGGGAGATAGTGTTACAATGCATGGGTTTCCAGGTTACTCCATAGCATTAATGTACTTCTGCCAAATGTACAGACAATATACTGGATTTAACTGTATGGGGAGCAAATCAGTCAACTTCATTCCAGTGATTCATGTGCAGTATGCTTGGAGTTTTAGGGGGACACCACAATCTAGATGTAGATGTATTGATGTGCTGCAGCATTGAGTGGTAGGGCACAGCACCCATGATTTCCCACACAAGAAGTTTCCAAATTTGGCCAAATACCAAGTGTAGACTAGGAAATTACCCAGGAAGGGAGGTTCTCAAGTTTTTCTGGTAATGTTAGTTTGTTAATCTAACTTTACACAGTCACAACAAAAACATTTAAAATGGAATAGTAACAAACTCCCCCAACTCCTCCCAGTTGTTGCATAGATATGCACACAATGTGAATGTGGCCCTCGACAGATAAGGCATTATGTTTTAATGAGATATATTTTTCTGTTTTTCTTCTTTATTGCAGCATGATTTATTAGAGCTGGATATTTTTATCTTTAGCATGAGGCATTCGTGGCCATTGCTAGCACAGAAAGAACATTTATGCTGCGGTTTCAGTGCTTCACCTCTTTCCCAAACATTAAATTAAAAAATCCACACAGATTGAAATTACAATTGTTTAAAAACAAATAGTGGGAAGATTGTCCATTCACCTTTGGGAACACTTTATTCCCTTCCGGAGCAGATCATAAAAATCTGACAAGATAGCATACTGAGGACTCCACAATCATTCAATGACAATTAGCACATTGATTTTACCATACACAAGGAAAATACTTATTTCTTGCCACAGTGTAACTACCACCCTACTGCAGAACAGAAATAGCATTGTCAATAAAAAGAATATTTAGTCCTTAGCTCCATATGGTTTTTCATGCTTGCAAGTCCTATTATGGTATTTATTTAATATTACCATTCACAAATAAATAATTGATGTTTGGAGATTTTTCTAATTTCACGTTATGTTTTTGTTGAAAAGTGTCTTCTGTACACAAGACATCGTTAACACAGGATATTTTGTGAATGTATGCACGCCTTTTTGTAAATTTCCCAATTATTTTATTTCTATCTTTTCAGCACTCCATGAGCCACACATGAACTGGGCAAACAGGTGACCTGCTCTCTTGCCTCTTAAGCTGGCTGTAATGAGTAGCAGGAAAGTGGTCTGATGACAACTTTCCTTCAGATCCCCTCCCTTCCCACCTTGAGGAAAAGTGCATGTGTAGCATCTTTCCAAGTGAGCATAACCAAGATTGATAACTATTGGTAACCCAATAGTGTGGGAGACTGTGGGTGTCTTGATATAGGTTTCTCATTACATAAAGGACAAATTGCAAAATCTTGCACTTTGTTTATAATTTCTTGAAGTATGAGAATCCTGTTGGTTATTCCAATGAGTTAAATCAGTAATATATTTATACCAGGCAATGAAATAAATTTTTGCAAAATGTCTTTTTTCATTTTGTTTTTAAAGCTGACCAAGGCAAAAAGTAAACCTGATGATATTCCTGCAAACCAACCGAATATAGATGACCAATATCAAGTAAGTAACTGTTTACATTTTCTTTAACTGATTACTTTTTAACTGTTGCTGCGTTATCCAATATATGAGATGACATATCACTGGATCCCTTGTCCCTGTGACGTACAGTGAAAATCTTGTTTGCCACCACTACTGAAGGTACTGAAGCCTGAGTGTACTGAGGTGTACACTGTACACTGAGGTGGATGAGTGTTCAGTTGCTTGCCACCCACAAATCATTCACCTTATCTGCAAATGGTACTCACTCTTTTGGAGATGGGTCTAAAAGAAAGTAGGACTAATGCCTGTTCAGACCATCATTTGCAATATTTCATGCCAAAAATTAATTGGAGGATGGGTAACACAAAAGTTGACAAATACAAATCCATCCTTCTTTGAGGAAGCCAGAAATAGTTCCATATTTTTCAATGTTCTCCCTCTCCTCACCAATAAAAATCTCTTCACAAATCCCCATCCCAGTATTGCACTAATCTCTGAAATGACAGAAGTGTTTTGGCAACACAGTAATAGCAGAGTGAAACTGTCCTTTTTCACTCTGGTCCTTTTTTTATCCTAGGCGCCTTAGGGGAAGGGAAAATTCATACCAGAGATTCTTAAAAAACTTTACTTAGAATACAGGCATTTGTATAATTTAACAATTCTAAGTTATTAAAGACTGAAATGTTTTGGAAATCATAGGTGGTGTAAGAGCTTTAGACTTCATGTGAAGGAATAGTTCAATGTTGACACTTCAAAAAAAATTTGAATTTTAGTTAGTTTATTTGGAGAAGTACAAAAATATTCTCTATATTTCTCGAATTATTCAATGTGCTTAGCATTCAAATTTTACAGAAAATATAATTCTGTATGACTGAAAGCATTAGAACTTGCTGAGGGGCTTCATGATAGTTGAAACTATGTTTATTGTTTCGGGGGCTTGTCGGCCAGGATCTCCACTTGATGCAGTCAACGGGAGGCTGAATCAATGATCGTGGTCAGGCTTCATTAGCAAAGAATCAGTGAGCTGCCAGTGCTAATTGCACTCCTTATTGGCAGCTCACCGATTGGAAGGGCAGGAAATCCAGCGGGGCAGCTGATAAGCTGGTGGCAGCTTCAGGAGATAAATATCGGAAGTCTTTAAGGTTCAAAATACACAGCCCACTGAGCGCCAGACTTGCTTCCAGCTTTCCCTTACTCCAGCTAAGAATCCCTTTAAATACTGCTGAAAATGGCCACCTCCCAACCTATGCCACCGATGGTTTGTGGTTGGGTTGAGGAACTAGCGATAGCAACGAGTGTAGAGACGAAATTGACGGCTGGGTCTTGACAGCATCATTTGACCTGTGTTTCTAGTGGGAGCTTTGACCACCTAAATCGAGGTGCACCCAAAAATCGGACCGGCCGCGTAGCCAGCGGTAAGTTGGCGGGTTAATCCTCCATATGATATTGGTCCCCCTACCTCCCCTTTTTTAGGCATGAATTGCCCTCCATATTGCAGTGTTCTCAGTTGTAGCACCGGGGATATAAATCACTCTACGTGTAGAAAAAATTTTTTTTAAGCTGTCATTATGGGCTCTATTTTCGCACCCCCGAGCGGTGCGTTCATGGCAGGGGGGCTGCGAAAATTGGGGATTCCCGGGGTGGATCCGGAGCCCGGCCCCAACCCGCCCACTTCCAGGTTCTCCAGTGACGAGCTGACATGAGAGCGCAGCCCCCGCGTGTGGTACTCCCGCCGGCTGATGCCACTTGAAGTAATTAACCAGGTACTTCAGGTCGTTTACAGACCTGATATTTTAGGAGGGGTGAGATTTTCAGATCAACTGGGACTGTTCCCCGTACTGGGGGAAACACTGCCAGTTGAAATGGACCTGTTGCAGCCATCAGCCTGTGGCAGCTGCAAAGGTCCATTTG
Organism: Heptranchias perlo; assembly: GCF_035084215.1. Classification (NCBI taxonomy): domain Eukaryota; kingdom Metazoa; phylum Chordata; class Chondrichthyes; order Hexanchiformes; family Hexanchidae; genus Heptranchias; species Heptranchias perlo. Next base: position 52,325,448 of record NC_090335.1, read on the forward strand.
ACAGCTGGTGGGGGGGAGACCCTCACTCATTGCAGGAGGCCACTCTGTCACTTTGGACAAAGTTTGGCCTCCACCACCCTCCTCCAAACAATAAAATTCACCAACTTGCACACTTACCCCGGTATCCAGACACATTTACCTACCTTGCGGACCCCCTCAGATGTACATCTTCCGGATGGGGGCCACCGTAGCTGCAGTCATGACCTCCTCGGAGGACGAACAGCATCACCAGCCTCGCCGGCCACGCCGTCCACCTCTGACACGTGGAACTTCACAACACAATGCTGTGACACATCCACCTGCACAGCAGGAGGGAGGGCAACGGCAGAGAGAGATGCGTCGCAGAAGGCACTACCCTCGCCACAGGGTCCACAGACCGAGGCTCAGCTTCCTGGACCTCTCTGAGCAGCAGTGCACACGGAGGCTCAGAGTCACTCGACATGTAGTCGTGGACATATGCAGCCTCCTTCATGCCAAGCTGCTCCCGGCTGGCCCGAGCACCATCTTCTTACCTGTCGCTGTCAAACTCACCACTGCCCTCAACAACCGGGGACATCGCCAACGTCTCTCAGTCGTCTGCACAAGAGCCCTGCAAGTACACCTACACCCACTCTGCAGTGACACAATGGGTGGCATCAGTTGTGGGTCTTCATAGTGATCCTCAGGAAAGGGCATTATTGTACAAACCAGACAAGATTCGCAAAGACGTGGCAGTAGTGGTGCCAATATAATATGTAATGTGAGTTGATCAGAAATTAAATATAAGTAAAAACCATGACAAACCCTCAAACACCCTTGTGCATCCCCTTCATGCTCACGACACGTTTGCCTTACGCTTCCTACTGCACATATGTGATGCATGCCCTGTGGCTGCAGCACAGGTAGAGGCAGGTTGATTGAGGCTGACCGTGAAAGAGATGCATGAGAGGGTGAGTATGAGACAGAGCCATGAGATTGTATGCGGATTGGGTTGAGTGGTAGTGATGGGATGAGTACTGGCGAGGTGAGTAAGTGCAGGTAAGATGAGGATGAGCTCAGAGTGGGTGTGAGGAGTGACATGATAGAGTAGTGTTGGCTGTGCAGAAGGAGATGTGGGGTGGGGGCGGTGATGTGGCAGACGGAGTGTAGGGGAATGAGTAAGTGTACTCACTTCGGCTGACCTACTGAGGTCATTGAAGCGCCTCCTGCACTGTATGCAGGTGCGCGATATGTTGGTGGTGCAGGTGACCTCCTCTGCCACCTAACCAGGCCTTCTTGGTGGCAGAGGCAGGCCACTTCCTCCCGCCCGCCGGTGGGAAGATCTCTGTCATCCCCCTCCTCCTCACCCCATCCAGTAGGGCCTGGAGTGAGGCATCATTAAACCTGGGAGCAGCCTACCCCTGGGCTGCTCCATGCTGTAATTTTTCTTATTTCCTGCAGCATCAGTCAGTGGAGGACTGCCCCTTTAAATAGGGCTCCTCCAGCTGACAGCCTATGCTGCGCATGCGCAGTCCGCCCGCTGCGCAGCTTTCCAGCGCGAAACCCGGAAGCAAAGGTAAGTGCCTTCAATCAAGCTGCAATTGCGTGCGGAGCACCCCGATTTCACTGGGCGCGTTACCCACGCGCCCAGTCGCCCCCCCACCCCCGCTGCCAACCTGCCGCCCTCCTAATATCGGGCCCTATAAATCTTTTCCATTTAGTAAGAGGCATGTTCCAATAAGAATGTCTGGATTCCTAACATTAAAAGTTGTTTTCCTAATCTTACCAGTAACAGTCTGCAGCTGAGGTAGTTCTATTAAATCTGACAAGTCACAGAATAAAAACATTTGCAGCAATCGAGACTGCAACAGCAATTATGTTTATGTTGCAGTTCTAGACCGCAAAAGTAATTGTAATTATGTTGCAGTTCAGGATTCAAGACACATGGTTTGCATTCTTTGGATTAGAAAGCACAAGACATGTGCAATGTTAAATAAGGAAATAATATCCTCAATTCCGGATTGGTTATTGATTACTGTATTAAAACTTTTTTTTTCAATTTAGTTTTTGAACTTTATGCTCAGCAAGGTTAAAGATGTCGTGCTGGGGAATGGAACATTTTCTCTACACAGTGTATGTAGGCGTATTAAGCATTCTCAGGTTATGTGCAATCATAGACTTTTACAGCTCAGAAAGAGGCTATTCAGTCCATCATGTCTAGATCCATCCAAAACAAATCCCTGTTCTTGCATAGAATCATAGAAAATTTACAGCACAGAAGGAGGCCATTCGGCCCATCGTGTCCGCGCCAGCCAAAAATGAGCCACCCAGTCTAATCCCACTCTCCAGCACTTGGTCCGTAACCTTGTAAGTCATGGCACTTCAGGTGCACATCCACGTACTTTTTAAATGAGTTGAGGGTTTCTGCCTCAGGAGGGTATCTTCTTCAAATATTTATCTAATTTTCCCTTAAAACATGTAATAGTCTCTGCCTCAACCCACTCTCTATGGCAAAGCATTCCATGCTCCAACAACCCTCTGTGTAAAGAAATTTCTCCTTGTCTCTTTTCATGCTAATTTTAAATTGATGGCCTCTCATCAACCAAAGGAAATAGTCTTTCCCTATTCACCTTATCAAAACCCTTCATAATTTTAAAAACCTCTATTAAATCACCACCGCTCCAACAATATGTTTTGACTCCAAACTCAGGGGAGCATCCCCTACCTGTGTGACAGCTGTTTCCTACATGAGCCATTCTGAATGATACTGGCAGTTTGATGCTAATTAGTGTTGAACTACAGGCAGTTTTATGATCTGGACTTGAGGCTGACCAAACTAATTTCACTTTTTGTTGGTTGGCTGAGTGTTTGATGCAGAAATCAATTATAACACTTAACAGTTTCCAAACCAAATTGCTGACAAATCCACATGAGTAATTTCCATTTGCCTGATGTGCACACGCTCTCCTATTGGTACGCACCTCGTTCATACAAGCCCAGTAAATTTAGACACAGATTGGCATGAGCTAAGGTTTAGAGATCCCTAACATTGTACAGGAGTACTACTGGAGTTTAACTAGCTTAGAACACACAGTTTACCTGCACACAGCATAGCAAGCTTCATGTTGTTTGTCCAGTTATTACCACCCTACCCATTATTGGCTTTGGCTTACAAGTTATCCAGAGCCAGGTATGGTAGTATTGATGGCACAGGCTGGCTGGTCAATCAACAAATCCTTGGAGTACTGTGGTCAGGTGTGGCTCAGATACCAGATTACCCAGTCCCCCACAGTGAATTGGCTCATTTCCAATCTTCCATCGCTAGCTCTCTCAAGTGGCATGCTAAGCAGCACAACTCACCATAAATTGTACACATGGATTGTGACCATCCTCCTAACCACAACATGGGCACAAACTATTCCCCATCCATTGGTGCTTTAAATGGTGGTTCCAACAGTTGAAAATGAGGAACTTGAGTAGTAACTGCACTGTCTCTCTGCAACCCAATCATCGTAGGCACCAGACCTTGAATATATGAGCATTTGCCTTCACACCAGGCTCCAGGTAAAACCGTTTAGCAGGTGTTATCTCAGTCCTCAATGTTCTGTACTTGCATACTGATAAATGAACAGTAGAGGGCCCCCTAATGGGAGCAAGCATTTTGTAGAAATTGAACTCCAGGGTCTCCTCTTATATTGAATGCTACATCCAGAGAGAATGTTCCAGAGAGTCTGAAATAAAAGTAGCCACTACATTACCATAACAAGTAACATAACAATTAGTAACAAGGATAACAGGCAATATATTGTTACGAAGATCGAATATTGGACATCTTTTTTACTTAGGCAGTGCTCTACCTCACCACCACCTCTCTCGACCCCTCCACTGTCTCTCATTTGTCACACTGCTTGTCTGACATCCAATACTGGATGAGTAAAAACTTCCTCCAACTAAATATGAGGAAGAACGAAGCCATTGTCTTTGGTCCCCTCCACAAGCTTGGTTCCCTAGCCACCGACTCCATTCCTCTCCCTGGCCTCGGTCGGAGGCTGAACCAGACCGTTCGCAACCTTGACGTCCTAACTGACCCGGAGATGAGCTTCCAACTGCATATCTGCTCCACCACCATGACCACCCACTCCCACCTCCGTAACATCGCCCGTTTCCGCCCCTGCCTCAGCTCATCTGCTGCGGAAACTCTCATCCATGCCTTTGTTACCTCTAGACTTGACTATTCCAATGCTCTCCTGGCCGGCCTCCCATCTTCTACCCTCCATAAACTTGAGCTCATCCAAAACTCTGCTACCCGTATCCTAACTTGCACCAAGTCCTGTTCACCCATCACTCTTGTGCTCGCTGACCTACATTGGCTCCTGATCCGGGAACACTTCAATTTTAAAATTCTCTTCCTTGTTTTCAAATCCCTTCATGGCCTCGCCCCTCCCCATCTCTGTAACCTCTTCCAGCCCTACAACCCTCCGTAATCTCTGCGATTCTGGCCTTTTGTGCATCCCCGATTTTAATCGCTTCACTAATGGCAGCCGTGTCTTCAGCTGCTTAGGCCCTAAGCTCTGGAATTCCCCCTCCAAACCTCTCTGCCTCTCTCTCCTCCTTTAAGATGCTCCTTAAAATCTTCCTCTTTGACCAAGCTTTTAGTCACCTGTCCTAATATCTCCTTAGGGTCTCGGTGTCACATTTTGTTTGATAACGCTCCTGTAAAGCGCCTTATGCCGTTTTACTACGTTAAAGGCACTAGATAAATGCAAGTTGTTGTTATTGATCAAACTTCACTGTTTTATATCATGTCAGCATTAGTTGGAAAAATCGAAGAGTATCTTATTGGGTCTAGCTGGAGTATGTAGAAAGATAATTTTTATTTTGAGGCAATTGGAACAACAGATGCTGAAAGGAGAGTTTTGCTTACTATTTGCGGACCTGCGACATAGACATTGATTAAGAATCTGAACACTCCTGCCCAACCTAAAGACAAAAACATAGGAGGAGTTAGTCCAAATGTCCAAAGAACCTCTGAATCTGAAGCCACTCATTATTGCGGAATGGTTCAAGTTTAACTGGAGGAAGCAAAGGGATGATGAAAATGCTTCTCAGTTTATGGCAGAACTGAGGAGACTGTCTGAATCACGTAACTTTGGTGGGTTTCCCGACAATGCAATATGTGGCTTGAAGAAAACGTTGATACAGAGGTAACTGTTGGTAGAAGACATACACGTCTGCTACAGCTCTCGAAACAGCACTTGGATGGAGATTGCTGCCAGGGATGCTAGCGAGTTACACGCCACAGAGTCCAACAGCTCCAGAGTTGCTCAACCATGTTGGAAGTGTGGTAAAAGTCATCACCATCATCCCAACCAATGTTTTTTTTTAAAAAGTCAAATCCATAACTGAATGGAATCTGGCCACTTAACTAAGTATTGCCGGTAGCCAGTAGGTACTGCTAGATTGGAAGTAGGGAGAAGAAATGAAAGCCCCAAATTATATTGTAGCACTGTGAGGATTCAACAGAAGGAAAGACAAAAATCCAGTGTCCATTACATAGATTCTGATGAGGAACATGAGGATAAAACCATATCACATGGTGATACAGATGAAGAATAAAGTGTTTTCCTGTATATTCGATAACCAGAAAGGGAAGACGAGAAATTGTGATCTCTGTCTGGATAGAAGGTATAAAATGCTGCAGTAACTATTATGTCATCAAAACTATATGAAGAAAAGTTTCAGAAACTTGCCTACTAAAAAAAAAGTTTTGCTGATACCCATTGCCAGTCCTTGGAAAATAAAAGTCCAAGTAAAATATGAAAATTGGACAAAACAAGGGTCTGTGATTGTAGTTAAGGGCAAAAGTCCCTCATTGATGGGTCAAGACTGGCTTCATAGCCTGAAGTTATACTGGGCCAGTATTAAGATGATCACCACTCCAAGACTTGTGGACGTATTCATTTTCTAATCAAGAAAATCAACCACAACGACTGGGTGTGCCTGATCATGCTTGTAATAAATCCCGACAGTGGTATACAAATTTGTGGTGACTATCGTATAGGTGTGAACCCTAGTTTACATGTTTAATGAATATCCCCAGCCCAGGGCTGAAGTTATTCACTGGAGGGAAGTAATGTACTCGTTCTGATATTTTAAACCTGACTTGGAAAGATTAGTGCTGAGAAGAAAACGTTGTAAGTCTGGATCGTCAACTTCAAAGCAGTATTGCATGGAAGAATATTATGCCTTGATTTCCATGAGAATGCGTAAAAATGAGTGTTGGTGTTATTGAACAGGAGATTGGAACTGATATTTTTAGCTTTAGTGGATGGTATGCTGCAGAAGGGACATTAGGATAAATTACGAGAACTACACTGATCTATTGTCTTTGACATACCAAATGGTAACACTGAGTGTGACCTACCACCAATGCCTATTCTACCTAAGTAGCTGTTACAAATCCTCAGAAAGCATTAAATGTTTTGCCTATTCCCATGTGTAATGAACCAACCACCTCCTAGAATGTTGTTCATGCTCCTGATTCTGGTGTGAACTCTCCAGGACAGTGTCTGAAGAAAGTTGTGAAACCTAACGGTTTTGGAATCAAACTTGAGGAATTACTATATACTGCTCTCCTGTTGTTATTCCCAACTTACCCATTATTAAACCTACTCGAGATATCCTCAAAGGTCAACAAAACCTCCAAATCGTTTGGACGTAGGTAGTTCTGACCTGCTGTCCAATTCAGTGTGGGAGTGGGCTGATTTTCCAGCTACGCCGCCAAATTTGCACCATTTCAGGCACAAGTCTAAAATTGTCCCTAAAGGTCTCTCTACCAGCCATCTTAAAGCTTCTGTGATTGAGAGTGCCAATTTGTGTCAAGTTAAAGGCATTTTTACTACAAGTGTTTGCACCCACAAGGAACTGGGACTGCTGAAATTCTTTCACATCCTTTACAGCCAGCAGAGGAATTACACTTTCACACCATCAGCGGAGCTGAATCCAAATCCAGCCACAGAAGTGAAAGGACAGTGTGCTAACCCACTGTGGCACCCAATTCTCTCACAGGCTATTTTAACTGAATTTATTACAGTTTTTTTCTCACTGCATCTTAATTTATTTTAATCCCTGTATGTAATTGTTTATGATACATTATAGTTATATTAGGAAAAAGAGGATGGTCAGGAGCAGTGTTGGCCCCTTAAAAACCGAAAGTGGGGATATTGTCATTGACAATGGTGAAATGGCGGACATGTTGAATAATTACTTTGCGTCAGTATTTACAGTAGAAAAAGAGGATAGCATGCCAAGAAAACTAATATTGAATCGGGGATAGGGACTCGATAAAAAGCAACAGTAATGAAGAAGATAATAGCACTAAAGAGTGACAAATCCCCAGGACCAGATGGTTTCCATCCCAGGGTTTTAAAGGAAGTAGGTGAGCAGATTGCAGATGCCCTAACTATAATCTTTCAAAGTTCTCTAGATTCAGGAACTGTCCCTCTGGATTGGAAAATTGCACATGTCACTCCGCTTTTTAAGAAAGGAGAGGGAAACTGGGGAATTGTAGACCAGTTAGCCTAACATCTGTTGTGGGGAAATTGCTGGAGTCTATAATTAAGGATAGGGTGACTGAACACCTCGAGAATTTTCAGTTAATCAGGGAGAGCCAGCATGGATTTGTGAAAGGTAGGTTGTGCCTGACAAATCTGATTGAATTTTTTGAAGAGGTGACTAAAGTAGTGGACAGGGGAATGTCAATGGATGTTATTTATATGGACTTCCAGAAGGCATTTGATAAGGTCCCACATAAGAGACTGTTAGCTAAGATAGAAGCCCATGGAATCGAGGGAAAAGTACAGACTTGGTTAGGAAGTTGGCTGAGCGAAAGGCGACAGAGATTAGGGATAATGGGTAAGTATTCACATTGGCAGGATGTGACTCGTGGAGTCCCACAGGGATCTGTCTTGGGGCTTCAATTATTCACAATATTTATTAACAACTTAGATGAAGGCATAGAAAGTCTCATATCTAAGTTTGCCGATGACACAAAGATTGGTGGCATTGTAAGCAGTGTAGATGAAAACATAAAATTACAGAGCGATATTGACAGATTAGGTGAATGGGCAAAACTGTGGCAAATGGAATTCAATGTAGACAAATGTGAGGTCATCCACTTTGGATCAAAAAAGGATAGAACAGGGTACTTTCTAAATGGTAAAAAGTTAAAAACAGTGGATGTCCAAAGGGACCTAGGGGTTCAGGTACATAGATCATTGAAGTGTCATGAACAGGTGCAGAAAATAATCAATAAGGCTAATGGAATGCTGGCCTTTATATCTAGAGGATTGGAGTACAAGGGGGCAGAAGTTATGCTGCAGCTATACAAAACCCTGGTTAGACCGCACCTGGAGTACTGTGAGCAGTTCTGGGCACCACACCTTCGGAAGGACATACTGGCCTTGGAGGGAGTGAAGCATAGGTTTACTAGAATGATACCCGGACTTCAAGGATTAAGTTATGAGGAGAGATTACACAAATTGGGGTTGTATTCTCTAGAGTTTAGAAGGTTAAGGGGTGATCTGATCGAAGTTTATAAGATATTAAGGGGAACGGATATGGTGGATAGAGAGAAACTATTTCCGCTGGTTGGGGATTCTAGGAGTAGGGGGCAGAGTCTAAAAATTAGAGCCAGACCTTTCAGGAGTGAGATTAGAAAACATTTCTACACACAAAGGGTGGTAGAAGTTTGGAACTCTCTTCCGCAAACGGCAATTGATACTAGCTCAATTGCTAAATTTAAATGTGAAATAGATAGCTTTTTGGCAACCAAAGGTATTCTGGGATATGGGCTGAAGGCAGGTATATGGAGCTAGATCACAGATCAGCCATGATCTTATCAAATGGCGGAGCAGGCACGAGGGGCTGAATGGCCTACTCCTGTTCCTATACATACCACATTATGTAATTATGTCATAGCAAAATTCACACTCTGTATTTCCTTCCTGCAGGTAAATGCAGAGTTAAATCATTTTGATACGTAGCCGAAAAATTCCGAGAACAAAAACATTATTCTAGAACAAAATACAGAATTGAACAGCAATTTAATAAAGCACACCGGGGGAAGAATTGCTCTGGTCGCTGTGTGTAGCTACGTCATAAATATATTCAAAATGCAATGTCAATACATGTAACGAGCAGAGTACATATTTACCCATTGGATTCTCCCCTGACTAGGGTGATGGGAGTATCGTGTTCTTATAACTGCTCTTCTAACAGCTGGCGCCAATGCTCCTTCAGTTCAATATTTATTAACATGCTTTGGTCGGATTGCTGGTAAAATGCAGAGATGAAGCACGAGCCAAACTCATTTTCATATTACAAACAGTGTGACTTTACTGCAAGCATCGGTTATGTGATTGTCAGAAAATATTCTAGTTATCTTTCTCAATGGAAGCACAAATCTCCAAGCAATTTAAAAGCAGAAATTCTGCATATACAAAAAAACCCTTCCATGTTTATACAAACCGGAGCAAGGCAAAGTCTGCTTTTTGGAAATCTGCTTGCTGAAGGCCACTAACTTCAGAGTATATTAATTCTGTCTATCTATGATTGGAATTTTGCCACCCAGAAGAGAGCCTGTACACACATGTTTACAGCCATGTGCGGGAATCCTATCTTGGTCATTAAATTTAGGAGTTGTGAAAGCACGGGTTGGAGTGTACACGCTCACTTAATCAATTCCAGGTAAGTTTAAAAAAAATAAGAGATCCAAACAATCTGCTGAAAACTTTTTAAACCAGTTTGACACCACGTCGGATGAGACTGCCTCTTCCAGGGGGCCCTCATTCTTCCCTTACTTTGCAGTAAAACATACCCTTAGATGAATTTGACTTTCTCACCTGAGTTACTTAAGTCTCTATATAAAATAAAATCAACGGAGTAACATGACACTGAGCATTTTTAGACGATGAACATAGTTGATCTGAACCCATGAGATAATAGATTTTGTTACATTTGGGATGGTTTATTGAGAGCAATAATAATTTTCATAATTTTCACAGGCCCTGCAGAAGAAAGATCAAGACAACTATTCGGGCCTCAACTTTAACAAAAGGAGCCAGGACACAGAGGCTGGAATTGGAGCAAAACGGGTATTTTGTTTTAACTTGCCTTTTGTAAAACAATAACTGATTCCAAAGCAAGGCTCACAAAATATCAATTTTATAACAGACACATTAACAGCAATCTTGTTAAATGTTAGGATAACAATTTCTGGGATACTCTGGGGCATCTATAATTGTTATTTGCACAAGAGTACAAAGAATACTTGGGAGACAGAAGAGGGTTAGTGTTCCATGTTCAATTTCCTACATACAAATTTTCTAAACTTTCTATAATACATTTTAAGGATCTGTGCACACACTTACAGCAGGTTATTTGTTAGCAACTTGTGAGTTGCAAAAGTTGAATGTTTTCAAAATAATTCCAGTGCATCATTTCCATGAACTTGCATAACATTATTGTACAATATTTATTTCCATATTCACAGTGCATTTGCATGGCTTACTGTTCTGAAAATGTTGCACAGAACAAAAAAAGCCTCTCCGAGAGCATATTACATGAAAAATTGTGTGGATTCAATAAGCAATTAGTAGTATAATAATGACATTGCTGCCCCCCCCCCCCCCCCCCCCGTTAGATATCCAGTTACTTGAGTACTCAGATGCCAGCAAGGAATAGAATATAGAACTGATGTATGTTTCTGCAGACTAGGCCTTCCCAGGTTTCCAGCTGCACTGTGAAACAAATCCTTTGCAAGATTCCAGCAAAGGAAGCAATAATCATCTCTGTAACCCCTCTTGAAGAGAAAGATCTGCTTCTTGGAGCTCCTAGATCTCGCTTTGGTCCATCAAGATCCTATAACAAACTAGAATTTCTGGCCTAGATGGAGGCTAAATGTAACACACTGACCACTGGTGCCTCCAAATAATAATACACCATTTGAGAGGGCCAGTGCAAAGGGAATTTTTTTATTATTCCACAGTGACATTGCTTCCAGCATCCAGAAAATGTCCACTGAAGATTTATAATGGAAATGGTTTATTCACTGGCAGTTATTTGTGCACAGAAATTGAACTGCTTTCAAAGAAAGCATTGGCTCTTCGCTGGCATACTGGGTACTATCTGCTACCTTGCCTAAGTAGCCAATATTTATCTGTGAGCTGAGAAAGGTTATTCCACAAGGGATATCACAATCAAGCCTGTCATCACTCAATTTTCAAAGATGTCTACTTTCAAAGAGGGGCACTGGAGAGTGATTGGGGACAGAATTTCGGGCCAATTTTCTGCCCAAAATTTAGAGAGAAATAAATTAGAGTGAGTGAGGAAGTGGACAAACAGTTGATACAATACTGACAGTTCTTGATTAAAAAGACCAAGAGAAGGTTGAAGGCCAGAGGGACGGATCCTGGTGGATTAGGGAGGTTGAAGAAAAGGGGAAGCTTCCAGAGGTAAGGAGGCGCAGGCAGCAGAAAAGTTCAGCATTGTATCGAGTATGCATTCGTTGAGGTAGGGCCGAAGGGGGATGAAGTGGAAGCCCTTGCTGAGGGTGGACTGTTTGGATCAGAGAGGGGAAGGTCAGAGGAGATAGTGAAAATTGGGCATGGGGTGAGATTAGAAAGAGAGATGAGGTCAGAAGTAAATGAAGAGGACAAGATGTAAGAGTTGTTGAAGCTCACTGATCTTGCTACCTGAAAGGAAGAAAAAAAGATTTTTGTTCAGTGCCAGAAGAGATGGAGCTCGATATGGAAAATGTAAATAAGGAAAATTAATTTCCTCCAACGTGTTCCAGCTAACAGGTTTCAACAATATATGTGAAAACTAATTTTAAAACATTAGTACAGATGGTTAATGGGAACTGTTGTGTCGAAGCATTTTGTTTATCCCCAGTAAATAATTGACAGAGTTTTACACTTTCAGCCATCTTTTCATCTTCAGCTTTTTCCGTTGGTAAATTCTTGAGTAGTTCAGTGTTGAACCGTGTAAGTATGTCCGTGGAAAATTTATAAAGAACATTCTACACAAAAAAAATCAACACTAAGTACCAACCCCCATCTAGCCACGAACCACAGCGGAATGAGTGTATGTCACACACATCTAGGGGCCTGCAACAAGTTTCTTTAGTAACAATATGTCTGAATATTTTTTGTGCTATTTTGTATTATTAAATCAATATACATATGCTGTCTATAAAGAGGCAACATAAACAGTGCTAAGCGGTTGAAGAAAAATCACGTGTGGATTATGTAGTCCCAATGTTACAAAATGATCCAATTTTAAATGCTGCAGCTCCAATGTATCTGGTAATTTATTAACCCAAAGCAGTGCTTACTACAATGTCCTGAGGGGAAGGAGAGAAGCAGCACATTCTTTTCAAGTCACCTTGATCAGAACTGAACCCAGTTTCAAGGCGTAAAAAATTATAAAGCTGACAACTTCAGCTAAACATTAGGTAAACAGTAAGCACCAGATTTTTGTTCATTAATGTTGACTAATCAGAAATGTTGAATACTTAATTTGTAGCCTCGCTGGGGCCAATTTTAACTTATGGGTGCCCAATCGACGGAGTGTGCCTGCCGGTCGCCCAAATTTATGGCAAAGAGGCAGCTGTGATTTTTGGGGCCCTGGCCTCATTTACATCGAGCCACGGAGCCAAATGGGCGTATTAAGGCTGGCCAATATTGGGCTGCCCCGGCCAGCAGCAAAGTAAGTGCAGGGGTTAGTCACTATTGCGGAGAATGGGGTCATGGAGCAGCACAGAATTAATTTCTAACAGTACCTATTGGAATGTGCGTGGCACACGCTATAACCAGTTCCAACCAAAAATAGCAATCGGAATCCCAGGACCACGATATGTGTATTAAAAGGGGTCCACCGCCTGAAACAAGCAGGTGCTGAAGGAGTTTGACAGTCAGATATATTTTGATCACTTGGGGCTTTCTGAATTTAATCCGCTGGATGCAAAGCATTTACCTCATTGTTGTTAAATATATAACATCCATTATTTTCTTTCCTATCAGAACCAGAGAGATGCTGCTGCTTATAACGACACCTATTCTGTAAGTACAGCTTATGGTTTAGGAAAATACCTTGCATGCTGCAGAATCTTTATTATCCAAACAGTCCTTTCAACATTGTGCTTTTCCCAGTTAAACAATATTAATCATAGTCCATACATTAAAACTTGGTATTTACCTGGCACAAAGTGTGCAGTACAGAGTTGGATCATCTGCCATGGAATTTGATTGACTTGTAATTACCAAGTTCTGCTGAACTGTGAATAATGTGAGCAGCAGCAGAATCCGCTAACTGGAGATGGATTTAAAACCTGATCCCAAGCAACTTTAGGATTTGACCAATGGCTGCGTGGTTTGGTTTTGCTGTAAAAAAACAAACATTCACCGTCACATATCCTCCTGCAGGTAAGTGTAGAATATAGCAAGTTGTAGAACTTTTCTCCAGTGTTATTCAGTGACTGGCTGACAAAGACTATTTGCAGAAGAGTGAGATGACTTGTCAGTTTTGCCTTCAAAAAAGCCCAATCTGGCATTAACCCTATGGTACTAGTATCAATATGCTAAGTAATACCGAGGTATCAGCTTTTAAGTCCATCAACTGTGAGCGCTATCCAGCAGGTGCCATAATAGAGCATTTACCGATGATTGCCTATGTAGTGATTTTTGATTATATTTGAGGGAGATGCTGAGCAAAGTGAAGGATGAACTTCTGCAGAACAAAGCAGCTTGAACTTCTTTTGCACATCTCTTAATGGCTGGTCATAGAGCAACATTGACAAGGTCCTGGTATATTCATTTGTAAGTGATCTGCATTTTAACTCAAAAGGTCAAAACTTATTTTGTTTGCAGAAACTGAATCCCAAGAATAGAAGTGAGCCTTACGGTGAACTCAAACCAACTCAGCAGGTATGAACATGAACAGATTACTGTAACTTTCTGGAAATAATCTTTTTTAAAAATTCGTTCACGGGATGTGGGCATCGCTGGCAAGGCCGGCATTTATTGCCCATCCCTAATTGCCCTCGAGAAGGTGGTGGTGAGCCGCCTTCTTGAACCGCTGCAGTCCGTGTGGTGACGGTTCTCCCACAGTGCTGTTAGGAAGGGAGTTCCACGATTTTGACCCAGCGATGATGAAGGAACGGCGATATATTTCCAAGTCGGGATGGTGTGTGACTTGGAGGGGAACGTGCAGGTGGTGTTGTTCCCATGTGCCTGCTGCCCTTGTCCTTCTAGGTGGTAGAGGTCGCGGGTTTGGGAGGTGCTGTCGAAGAAGCCTTGGCGAGTTGCTGCAGTGCATCCTGTGGATGGTGCACACTGCAGCCACAGTGCGCCGGTGGTGAAGGGAGTGAATGTTTAGGGTGGTGGATGGGGTGCCAATCAAGCGGGCTGCTTTATCTTGGATGGTGTCGAGCTTCTTGAGTGTTGTTGGAGCTGCACTCATCCAGGCAAGTGGAGAGTATTCCATCACACTCCTGACTTGTGCCTTGTAGATGGTGGAAAGGCTTTGGGGAGTCAGGAGGTGAGTCACTCGCCGCAGAATACCCAGCCTCTGACCTGCTGTTGTAGCCACAGTATTTATATGGCTGGTCCAGTTAAGTTTCTGGTCAATGGTGACCCCCAGGATGTTGATGGTGGGGGATTCGGCGATGGTAATGCCGTTGAATGTCAAGGGGAGGTGGTTAGACTCTCTCTTGTTGGAGATGGTCATTGCCTGGCACTTATCTGGCGCGAATGTTACTTGCCACTTATTAGCCCAAGCCTGGATGTTGTCCAGGTCTTGCTGCATGCAGGCTCGGACTGCTTCATTATCTGAGCGGTTGCGAATGGAACTGAACACTGTGCAGTCATCAGCGAACATCCCCATTTCTGACCTTATGATGGAGGGAAGGTCATTGATGAAGCAGCTGAAGATGGTTGGGCCAAGGACACTGCCCTGAGGAACTCCTGCAGCAACGCCCAGGGGCTGAGATGATTGGCCTCCAACAACCACTACCATCTTCCTTTGTGCTAGGTATGACTCCAGCCACTGGAGAGTTTTCCCCCTGATTCCCATTGACTTCAATTTTACTGGGGCTCCTTGGTGCCACACTCGGTCAAATGCTGCCTTGATGTCAAGGGCAGTCACTCTCACCTCACCTCTGGAATTCAGCTCTTTTGTCCATGTTTGGACCAAGGCTGTAATGAGGTCTGGAGCCGAGTGGTCCTGGCGGAACCCAAACTGAGCATCGGTGAGCAGATTATTGGTGAGTAAGTGCCGCTTGATAGCACTGTCGACGACACCTTCCATCACTTTGCTGATGATTGAGAGTAGACTGATGGGGCGGTAATTGGCCGGATTGGATTTGTCCTGCTTTTTGTGGACAGGACATACCTGGGCAATTTTCCACATTGTCGGGTGGATGCCAGTGTTGTAGCTGTGCTGGAACAGCTTGGCTAGAGGCGCAGCTAGTTCTCGAGCACAAGTCTTCAGCACTACAGCTGGGATGTTGTCAGGGCCCATAGCCTTTGCTGTATCTTATTCAATTATAAGCTAAAACTTTATTCATTTCTGTATTCTTTTTGTAAAGGATATGTCCTGTACACTTAGTAAGCTAGCAGCTTTTATCCCATGTCTGATGCTAAAAGCTGCTAGCTTACTATGTCTGATGCTGTATGTCTCACTATCAATGCCTTTGTATATATGTTGTAAACCGAATATGTTGTATACCCATCAAAGCAGAAGGGCTGAGTTTGGAGAGAAGAACAAATTGTTTTGGTGACAAGAGAAGACAGGCTAGACAATTCAAAACTATCACACAAGCATACCAACTGGATAAATATTGTACATCTGAATGATCGACATCTTCAGTCCAAATGGTATACAGATCATTGTCTCCAGTGCAGACGTTGTTCAGTTTTCATGATATGCTCGTGTACCACTGTCAGTATTCATGCCGTCTGTAAAGATAGCCCAAGTAGAAACATCCTGGAGTTACGTTGTGGGATACCAACACAATAAAACATTTCAGGGTAGATTTTCCAAGGACCTTGCCTGTGCCGAGCTCACCTCAGTCTAATTTTCTGAAACAGGTTCATGACATGCAAGGTACCTCATATGAGCAACAACTTGGAAATCCCATCCTTAAATGTGTTCATATGAAATTTAGCACAGACATTAACCCCATGTACCTGATAAACATGCGTTTCAGGAATAAACCAACTTTTTTTTTATCTCAACAGAAACGAAGAGGCAAGGGAGGGAACGACATTTACCAGGTAGGAAAGAAATGATTAGAGTTGCTGTACACTGCAAAAGACTTGAATGACATGTAAGCCAGTTGTAGGTGGCACACACATTCTTATATGATTGGTTGCCTATGAACCCTTACAGGAAACCTATTCCACAGGGATGCAAACCAGAAAACTTTTAATCCCTCCCTATCTCCCACCTATATTAAGGAAGATTAAAAATACAAAAACAGTAATTTTCCATGATCCCGTGCTCATGGTGGGACGACATGCCCACAAGGATTGCACGGTGGAAAATCAGAGCTAGAGTACCTCTGACCTGCATTCTCTGCAAGCATGGATTTTCTGCAAGGTATCAGAGAAAAATGTATTTGGTAAAAAAGTATTTCCCTTTGGTGCACACAATTACCTAACCATTTCAGTGGAATTATTTTGCAGGGACTGAGTAAAGCTACACAAGACACATATGACCAACTGCAAATGCAGCCATTATCAGCTGTGCCTCCACCCCCTCGTCGCTGAGATTCTGTGATTGATATTGTAATACCAAGACAACCGACAGTGAAAAACCTTTAGGATTAACTCAATTCCACCAGCACAAAAGTTAATGCTAATCTGGAAATGGTTCACAACAGTGTTATTTACTTGCAAAATCCAATGTTTTTTTTAATTTGCATTATCTAAAAAAAATCATTGTAAAAGAAGCATTCTGTAGAAACTGTGTCAACACCTGCAAGCTCTGTAGATCATATTGTATTGGTTGGTGCTTTTCAGGTAATACGAAAAAAGTAGGCTGAGCCTACATGAAGATTTTAAAGTTATATTTTTTGTTGCATTTTTGCATAGATCATAATGAAATGCTATGCTATACTGGAGCTGAAAATATTTCAAATAATGGTAACAAAATATACCCAAATGGAAATATGCATTTAAAAAGATAAATAGCTTCTAACAGTGCAAAATGGAAAGAGACAGTGTCGAAGCAGAATCAGGGCTTTCAAACCACTTATGAAAACCAGTTGCAATCCAATCTGAACAGGCATTTTTGGATTATTTGAGGATTAAAACAGCAATTATAGAGATAAGGAACCATGTATATACTATTATAAATGCAAAGTAACAAGATCTTTTTAGTTGTAAACATTTTTCTAACTACCAATTGAATTAATTTACTTCAGTGGTATTGTATGATTTGCAGTGATATTGTCTGAAAATAGGTTTTTAGAATGTGCTGTGCAAGACAGGATGATGCTGCCATCCAGATTCTAGTCTCGCTTTCCTTGTTGCAACAGAAAGTAAACTACTTGGGTGGACGGGCGAAACATAAGCATCAAAAGTCCTATAGACCTTAACATAGCTAAATATAAATAACCACAAACTGGGTCACCATTACATGGTGCTAAGCTGCTAAGCAGAACAGGGACTTCAGCATTGTTCCGTTTTTTTTTGTGTGTCAGCATTCATTTGGGACTAAAAGAACTGTGGCAATAAATTTCTAGCCAGGATAAAATCTTTGAGTTCATTTTAATTCCCTCCACTGTTCAACATTTAGGCTTTGAATTTGGCTTACAAAGTAATTTTTTTTAATGACTAAATTTAGCATCTAATTTTAAATAAAAACAATTAGGAATATGCAAAAAAGCAGAAAAAGAATATGAATAAAATCTATTTCAACAAAATCAAGCCTTTGTAATCACCCAAATGTTTCAGGGTTGTGTGCCTTGGTATTGTATCAGTATTTTCTGCCACTCATGGGATCTCTGGCCAAATTGGTGTTGCCTATGCATTCAATACTTCCGCTGCATAAATACAGGAAATGCAACGGCTACTTAGCTCATGTGTGAGTCATTTTTTTTTACGCAGCAAGTTGTTATGATCAGGAATTCACTGCCTGAAAAGGTGGTGGAAGCAGATTAGAGAGCTACTTTCATCAGCGAATTGTATACTTAAAAAGTAAAACTTTGCTGGGCTATGTGGAAAAAGCAGGGGAGAGGGACTAATTGGATAGTTCTTTCAAAAAGTTGCCACAGGCATGATGGGCTGCCTTCTGTGCTGTAAGATTCTATGATTATTTTGGTAACATTTTGAGGATAAAAAAATGAATTCACTAATCCAGCTTCAGTTTCTGCTTTTGGGTGACATTTTTATCGATAGTACGTCAGCAAGTCAGAAGTTGCTGACTCAACTACAGCTACTACTAATTACCTTAATGCCCTGTATTAGTCATTTTTTATTTGCATTCTGAAAATAAGTTTCTGGTTGCTTTATAAAGCAGCTTCCTTTGTTTATAATAATGAATGCAGCAATCAGACCAAGTCCATCTTAGCACAGCAGTTTGACTACTCTGTAAAAAGATCTTTGTAAAGATATGCATCTATGAACAAACCAAAGAACTATTCATAATTACATTTAGACAGATCCAGAAAGGTGGTGAGATTAGTTGTTTTTTGTTTCAGAATGAAAGGGTAACCTGAATGTCTGTAAAGGTGAAATTAAAATAATTTTCAATTTGTTACAATTTGAACAAGCACTCCAGGATGCTATTTGTTAACTTATTTTGAATGCGGGCTTAACTGATTTAGAGAGATATGATTCTATTTCTTGCTTAATTTTCTTTTACTGTTGCTTGAAGACATTTTTAGTCGTTCATTTTACACATTTTTATGTATTTAAGTTTTCTGTAATGCCTGTAAACTTTTCTGTATTAAAAGTGGTAGTTATCAAGATTGTTTTGAATATTAATAATCCTTTGCTTCCTTAGTCCTAAGAACAGTGTCATTTGGAGAATCCATTTTTCAGTGAAGCCCAACAGTTTTTTCCAATTGACATGATTACATCAAAATAGATGAAAGTTTGGGAACTGTTGGGAGTGACAAAAAATATTTTATCGCAAATTGACCATGAGAATGCATTATGCTAAGTGTGCATTACAAACTGAGCCATTTACACTGAATAGCACAAACTGTACAATAGGCAGGATTTAAACAATATAATCTCGAAGGTGTTGGTGAGGCAGGTTTCTGGCCTGGTTCTAACAATGTCCTGTAAGAATGAGAAGGAAAACAGTCCCATTAGTTGGCATAAATAATTCCTCCTTGTATCGCAGCCACAGAAAGCCAACCAGTTAATTTGTTATGACAAGTTGTGGGGCGTATTGAGTGTCCTATAACAGCATAAAATGTAAACAGGAAACAAAATGAGCACCAAGCCTTTGTAGTGTTATAAACAGTGATACAATAATAAAGAAAAGCCTTATAATAAGAGTGGCACATTCATCTTATTCATCATGGGAGTGTGTGGTGACATCAATACTCATTGTGGCCGAGTACTAGTCCAGGTTTTTCAGTTGGTTTGTTAGCTTTATTGCTTGCACAGCGTGAAACAAATATTTATCCAGACAAGTTCAGCCACCACAAATTGCTTAAAAAACACACAAAAAATCTTTAAATGGTGGACAAAGGATAAATTACTGGTGATTCCAATAATTTTCCAATGTGAAATATGCATCACGATAATTAAATAGTGAAATTTAAAAATAATTTACTGCAACGAGTTAAAGATATAACCGTAGAATAGCTATAAGCACAATCAATCTTTGGAACACAAGGACCGATTACGTAATCTCAGGAGAATGCAGCCGCCTATTCCTGCTCAGTAACTCTTGAGCGAGGAGAAATGACCTTGAGATTGCTGTGCATTCAAACACACTCACCCAACTGGAGGGAAGCTCACCAGATTTGGTGGGGCCAGCTAATTTTAATAATTTACTAATGGTCCCTGTGCAGATTGAGTCTTGCAGAGGGGCCATAATGAAGGGGTTTGCTGAATATGAAGGGCTGCTGCTCAGACTTAAAGACAAATGGCCTTGTATAGGGAAACCAAAATTTTGGTGGCTTTTTCCAAGGCTCAAAAACGATCTCAACAGTTTACAGCGTTGCAAATGCTGCCCGGGGCGGGGGGGCGGTGGTGGAAGAGGCAGGAGGAGTGGTTAAAATCAGCATGTTATAGAGGTGCTGAAACAGGTCTGCGAGTAAATAGAATGGTGCTGCCCCCAACCCTGTGTAATGGCAGACAAAATTTATATTCTGTGCTTAATGAACTGGCTTCTGTGCTTAAGAAGGCTTGCCGTTTTTCATCCCAGGGCACTTTCCCCACAGATTATCAATGCATTACATCTAGCAGAAGGTGGCAGCCAGACTAGAATGCTGTCTGAAGCACCTACAGGACTCAAACAGATGCAGAAGATGGCACTTTAAAGAATTTGGCAAGGGAAGACTAATTAATAGTAGCATGCACCAGGTATACAGCACAGGCCACAAAGTGTAGCTGTCAACCTGTTGTGCATTTACTGCTTGCTCTGCCATGCCTGCAGACAACCGTACAGGTTTTCAATTGCATCGCATACATACCCATACCTCAGCAGGCCACAAAGTCAAGATGCTATGTACAATTGGTACCCTTGCCACATTCACATCTTCCAAGGGCTTCTGGTTAGAAATGGCAGCAATCAGTGATCCCATGCACTTTGAATACCATGTGTGCCCAATATCGCCACATTGATGCATTTTTCAGTGTGAATGGAGATCATCGTTGACCATGCTGACCAATGCAACAAGTCATCTTGATGCATGCAGTACTTGATATTGCAACGCAAGTTGGGACTGAGCCATAAGTATAACAATTGAGGGCTGGTGCTGAGAAGGAGTTTGCACATAGCGCTGCTCTGGTAAAAACAGACCAGTTTTGGTGCTATTTCAACTAGAATTTAGAAATAAATACAACAGACTGGAGATACAAGGTATGTGTTTTTCCTGGATGATTAGCACAAACCATTTAACATTAACCATCAAAAACGCTCAAGTACTCCAATGAGTGTATACTTCAAAAGAATGGACTGCGCAGAGGTAAGCAGAAAATAACTAAGTTTACCATCAGGATTTTAAGTCAGATTTTTAATGAACCAAGACGCCATTACAAAAATGAATACAAAATGATTAGATAAAATGACCACATTACAATACAAAAAAATCTAGCTGCAATGGAATTCTTTCATGGCAGTTATTGAAGACAGTTTTATCTGCAATGACTCACTATACAATGGAAATGATTTTGAAAAGGAAAGTTAGAAACCAAAGAGTACCTTAATGCAGACAGAAGCAATATTGTTAAATTTGCATTTCTAATACAACTGAGCAGTTCTCAATTATCAAGAATACTTATCGCTGTGTATCTGGTTCTACAATAAATTAGAAAAAATAGGATTTAGTTTGAATAGATATTTTTAAATTAAAGGGGTGGGGAATAAATTAACACCTTAAAGTTCAAATATTTATCCAATGTACAGCAGACCAGACTACTGGCCATTTAATATGGCCCTAAAACCAGACAGCATCATGTAAAATCAGAGATATGTGCAATTATTTAAGTCAAACTTTTTTAAAAAATCTTAAATTCAAGGAATGCTGTTGTCACACCTTGATTGGAAAGAATTGAAAAATTGTGCTCAGTTATGGTTGTCACCTGCTAATTTAGATCAGTTTATTTGTCTGGCTCTTGTGTGGAACGCCCGATACAGGTTGCTAGTTCCAGTCAAACTTCTACCTACATATTGGCTGATGATTTACCTACTTATGTACATTTCATGAACCAGTTTTCTAAATGAAACATGTTAGGGAGGCAAGATCATTCTCATCCTCCAGATAATTAGTTCATCGACCAGAGAAAAACACAGATGGGAATTTTAAAAATGAATAAGCTGAAAAAGTAAGTAAAATCTGTAAAAGCTTGGTTATTGATTCCTAGCTAGAATTTGGCAATGTTTACTTTTGTGGATATAAAATCAACTGATGTAAATCTTTCACCACCTTCAATTTCCTACCTAAATTCATCATCCAACTAATTGTCGAGTCAATGGTACTATTTACCATAAACAAGCTAGCTATATTTTTGTTCCTTACCAACAGGGCACTGCATTTTAAATTAAATTCTGCAATCACAGCTATTTTGTTAGTGATACGATCATCTGTAATAGACTACTAAATTTTAAGTGTTGTCAGTAACTTCCTACTTCTGACACCTTAAAAGATAATCAATTGCTTCAAAATTAATGCTGATCCCAAATACTAACGTTGGTTCAATAATTATTCAAAATGTTGAGCCCCCTAAAGAATAAGAAATTCCTGACTAAAAAATGACAAAAATATTTTTCCAAAGTCATCAGTAGTATACTAAAGGCCCCATAATCATTGAAATTAAATTCAGTGGTTCCAGTTAAATTTATACAAATTTGTTAAATGATTGAATACAGAATTGAAAAAACACACACAACTGAAAAGATCTGCAAATGTGTAGCCATGTCATTCATGAACGAAATATTGAGGAAAAACTAACACTACACGGGGCAGAATATTTAGTACCAGAAATAAGCAAAAACACCAAATGAAATCAAATAACTAAATTTGTCAAAGTGTAAAATTTAATATCCTGACAGTTTAGTTCTTACAGTTTCCCAAAGGTTAATCTTTGCACTTCTAATTGAGTTCATCATGAGCCAGAAATGATACTGTACATTGTAAGTTCATATGGTTATACCAGTACACAGCAATATACAAATCAATGCTTAACAATAATGCCTTACTGTTGCAATGTGTCAGTATACAATTACAATGAAGTGTGCATTCACACCAGTTTATTGTTGGAAATACTTTACACACAACATAATGTCGCATTCCTGCTACTAACCTCAAAGGCTAGAGCCATTTTAAACTTTCCATTACCATTCTTTAAAAAGATCATGCCATTTATTGTATAAAAAAAATTCACAGTAAAATGTTGCACAGCTGAAAACGAGTTAAACTGGAACTGCTGCATTAGTAATACAAGACATACCATCCTGTGATGTAACAATTCTGAATCCTAGTGAGGGTCACGTTTTTAAAAAAATCTGTATGGACCTTGATGACTACAACTTGTTGGTATAAATGGGGTAAAATTGTTACTTAAACTTTTTTCCTCATTTTGCTTCTTTCATTTTCACACCATTAGTTTTTTTTAAATCTGCTCCTACCAAACTTTTCTCCTAGTCACTTTAAATGAAGTGGACAATTGACCATTAATTCAAAATATTTAATAGTCATGATAGCTAATATATAGATTAATTTAGATTAGGCAATACTGCTATCCTTACAGCTATACCTTGGTGAACAAATGTATATTTAGAAGGTTGCTATTAGCCAACTGACATTGATGTTCATTTATAGGCACTGTAGTACAAATCAATGGCAAAGGTAATAATTTTTTTCAAATTTACATACACTAGGTTTACGAATGGAGAATTTTAACTTTTATTACCTAATTGTATCTTGGAAATACCTTTTCTTAGAAACTGGTTAAACTTTCAAGTTGCTAGTGTTTTACACTAAACCTTTTAAACACATTGTGTTAGTTCTGCAAACTACTAATTAGTGGTCCATTTTAACATTGTCAACATTGTTCAGTTGGGTTTATTTTCAAATCACTGGTAACAGACAAACTTTTCTTGAGAACTGTGCAATTATTTCCTCTCATTTAATAAATGCTGCTTTTCTTCAAGATCAGTTTAACAAAAACACTGAAGACCTCTTTCAACTGGGTGGGAAAATATTTAGATCAATGGTTTGAGGCAATCATTGAAAATAGCCAAGTAATAAATCAAACTATTCAGAGGACAAGCATTTTGAGATCATGCTGACAGACACTCAATGGGACAGACTGCTCCAGTTTGTAGTTAATGAGAAGACAAGGGAGATCCTGATCATCAGAGCACAACAGTAAAACATTTTCTAGGCAATCAGAATGGTTGCCTCAACACAGGATCAAATTAAATAGTAAGATATTTATCCAATTATATGGTGAAATTGGAAGAATTAATAAAGGCCCATCTGTCAAGCAACTCTTTTGAATCAAACTTAAAATCTTCAGCAGCCACTTTGTATGACTTTCTCTCATAACATTAAAGAAGGAACCAGATTTAGAATTATAAGCTATTACTTAAATGGCTATGTAAAACCTCACTTGCACATCGATTTAGTAAATGGAAGAACTGGATCTCTTTACAAACCCAAAGTAAAAAATGTATTCTAATAGCAAAGATTTTAGAAAAAATTTAGTTTGACAGGCTAATTCCTCTTGTTTCATGCCTTATAATTCAATTTCTGTAATAACCTCTCCAATTCAGTATAATGTTTTATCAAGAACGGCTTGTTTTCCATAAAGAGCACTAAGGGGTCTTCATTAAGCAGCCTGTAAATTACAAGCCAAACACAAGGTTGTTTAATGTGGCCAATCCCTTTTAGGTGGTTCTGTCAAATTTTCACACATTTAGGAGGCGAATCCTTAAAAGTTTAGTACATTAGTTTTCATAGAGAGCAATGCTACCACTTAATGAGGAGCAATGCTGTTACAAATTAGTTGCAATCTCACTTGCAGTTCATCAAAGCTAGACATTTTCAGTCATAGATTAAGATTTCTATCTTTTTGGAAAAGCTTCAGCCATGCATCCAGAAGAACATCACAGGTAGTTGTCTTTATTACCACGATCTGAAGTAGTTTTGGACTGATTCAAAAATATACAGACCATATTCAGTGCAATTGTTCTGTAATCATACAGGTTTAACTAGTATTGCTCAATTACCAATTGGTGAATCTGGGAAACTGGAAAGCAAGAATGTAATAGTCCACAAGGTTGCAATACCCTGCGCACCTTCTCTCTTCCACTAAATATTGATGTTTTCACAAATACTGTTGTTCTTTAAACCTTCTCTTCAAATTACAGAAAAAAAGGTCATCTTGATGAAAGTGACACATTGTCTGGCAAACAGATTTTTACCGCAATTGTTTATGCAAACTATATTCGTGGCTTGAGTGTCTATTGGATCTTTTTGAAGACAGCATTCTAAAATATCACCAATTTCAACCACCGTTGTTTATTGTTACTATTGAAATTTTCAGCATATATTTTAGGAGAACTGCATCTTGCCCCAGAACAACAAACCCTTCAGGTTACCATTTTGGATGTTTTCCTTCAACTTTTGAGTTGTTGCCAATTGAATTTCAGTTTAGGGCTTTTTGAAACATGGCTGGTTATCCCAGTTCTACCAAGAAGTAATAGCAATTAGTACAAAATGTGCAAGCAGAACAAGCAGCTTATGCAAAGAAAACAAACAGAGGCATCTTTAAGGAATGGCTGCAGTAAACTTAAAGCTAAGTTGAATCCTCAACACTAAGATGCTGTCACTACACATTAGCTACTGTTTTTTACGACATTTGCACTGGTAAAGGTCTGACATTTGTAACCAACTATCAGAAATTTATATTAAAAATTGTCAGCATACATATGAACACACTCAACCGTGGTACTGCATTAAGGTGCACTGGATACAGGGACGTCCGCAGGTTACCTGTGCTGCAGTCTTATTGTACAAGAAATACAACCATGCACATGTGGGGATAGTTCAATGCAGTTGAAAACCTTACAGTTACACCCGCTGAGTTGTTGCACATCTTCATTCAGATATAATGAGTTAATAAATCATGAAATTTACTCATTGGCAACAGTATCCCTTTTTTCTTGGTCTTATACAGAATACATGTAAAAGACCACCAAAAATCATATCTACATATCATTTCAGGCCAGCAAAAGCAGTTTTTTGCTTTAGTTCCCATAATTCCTGTTTTAAACAAGTTGAAATGTGATCAGATGTAACCATCAGGTTCATTCCTTGGGAATGTTTACATTAGTGATGTGGTCACGTGAAGTTACTGAATCAGAGAATTACTTGGACTCCTCATTCTGCCACCCATCCACTGAACAGCATGCATGAAAGTTAAAAGTTTTACCACCTTCTTTAAAGGAGGCTTATTGACAGTCCATGACCAGAGGGTGAGAAGGAAGGAATACCCTGAACCAAAATGAGTAATTTAAGATGCTGGAAAAGGCAAAATATATTGCCCATTTTCTAGAATTTTATATTTAACACATAACAGTAAACACCGGTAACCACATTTTATATTGGTCTGGTTGGAAATTTTGGGATTCATGCATTCCTAATGAAAAAGTTTACACCTAATTGAATTATTTTGTGACTGAGCTGGATATAAATTATTTTTCAAAAATTGGATTTAGTTTTCAAAGACATTATGTAGATATACATTTGTTAAATAAAAAAAGGAATACTGCCTATTGAAAAACTTTTTATAAAAAAAACCTTCCAATAAATAACACATCTAAAGAATATAAGCCTGCGGACGTCCAAAATTGGATAATATGTACACTTTTAAAACTATGAACAACTAGGCAGTGAAAAACAGTTATGTTCTCACACACAAAGACACACCCAAAACATACAAAAATACTATATCTTAAACTACCAAGTAAGACGATTTAATTTTTTATCTCATGCCATGACTTAAGAGCAATACACTGAAACGAACAAGGATTTGACAACAAAAAAAACCTTTTATCCCAGAAATATACCAAAATATACATCTAAGCTTTGGAATTACTGAGGTTAGACTAATGCCTGCTGGGTAATTGCATTTAATACACAATTCTAAGGTTGCAAAGAAGAAACAAATCTTTGGTATCTGCATTAGGCGAATGTTAACATTTGTATTTTGCTTTGGGATAGAGCTTGTATGATCCTACAACCCCCATTTAGTACTCAAAAAAAATTTCACTGAACACAACATATCCATCCTTCTCCACACAAAAAAGTACTCAGTCTCTATCTAGCACAAGGTTGAGGAATACAATGCATAGTTGCACAGTGGTATTATGAAAAGGAGATGAAACCTTTGTAAGCAAGCTACATCTTTTTTAGTCTTCATTTTTCTTTCACAAAATTAAACGGCAGCGTCCAGCCAGTTACAGTCAGTTCTGAAGAGCACCTCAGTGTGTATTAATCCAGATCACCCAGCCCAAAGGGATAAATGCCCCTCAGAAGAGCCAATCCTACCACAGGAGTCTCCAGTCTTTTAACCAATCAAATAGCACATGGCGCTCCACTTTCAGCAGTCCCTCTACTGCTTTGGTAGACAGTATGAAGCAGATTTCTTTTACTTTATGCAATTCTTTTGTCACTGTAAGCAATTCACACTTTTGAAATAAGATTAGTGTAAGACTGAAGACATTAAAAAATTTTTTTAGTTCATACAATCATTAATAAGTCTTTGGTTTTATCAGCACAATGTAAGGTTGCTGGCATGTTTCAAAAGCACTGAGCATGGCAGGAAAGACCATCACTAACTTTTACATTCAGAGTGAGTGCTATTCTCAGGGTATTTTTAATGATGGACACAACACCCTTCCTGATCTCATACAAGATTGTCAAAACTGAACAGCCATTTGTTATTCAACCAATATTTGGCTACTAGCACTTCTGTGCAATGGTCTGTTTGGACTTGGGTATAGCTGAGGGATAGAGCCAACGAGAAGAGTTACTGCACAGTGACAACTCTACAGGGCAAGGTATGAAGACATATTCTAGTTTCCAATTAACACAAATGCACCTCATCAGGGATTAGGCTTGTGGTATATAAGCACATAATTTTTGTATTTAAGTGTGGCCTTAAGAAATTGACAACGAAGCTCCTATTATAAGTGAAAGCATCAATAATCATCAATAATTTGGGCTGAATGTTTAAGAATGTATTTATCCATCTGATTTACTTAAATAATAAAAATTCAGCAAGTTAAATCAGCCTACATTTTCACTTAACTAGGGTCAATAGCCTGCCCTGATGACCAGAGACGAGAGTTTTGGTCGCCGAATACTGGGTTGGCATCTAGCGGGAGTGGAATGGTGACCCGCCATCACATCTAGCCAGTTCTCTGTAGGGAGCTGTGAGTCAGGCTAATGACCTGCCTATGTAAAATGGACTTTGTTATGGAAACAGCCCAGAGCAAGGTCTGCTGGATGTAAAGCAATGGAAGAAATGGGTTGCCTCATGTGCCGTTAGGCACTGGTGAGAAGAAGTGGTTCAACAGTTTGGCTAAAATTTCAGTGGGAGATAGAGGTGAGGAGGGCATTAAAGACCAAGTAAGATGAACACAATGAAATTAAGGGATTGCAATATGCCCAATGTTTACTTAAACTTTAGTTGTCAATTCTGACTGCTGTTATTCTCCTGCTGTGCTAGTGCTGATACATGCCAGATTTTTTTAAAAAAAAAGTATACAGTCAGTGGCAGGTTCAGCCACTCTGAGGGGGGAGATTAAAGCGAGTTACTCAGTCACGAGTTAGAAATGAGGTATACAACAGCTCCTGTACCTAGGACAATTGGTGACACCACCATTTAAGCAACTGAGGAAGAAAATGAAATAATCATACCAGGCGAGTAGATAGTGTAACTTACAGGCATTTCCACTTAAAATTTGTAAGATGCTCAAGTAAAATAGGTCACCAGACACGGTTTTCCTCCAATCTCATAATTCCAGTAACAAAAACAATCATGTAAAGTCTTGCTGCACCGATGACTCCACTGAATAACATAACTTCAAAACCCACAGTTGCACAGGACGTAACAATCCCTAGGGTAGTTAGAGCAGTCACAGATACTTTCAAGTTCCTAAACTTCTATTTGGTAACTGACGTTAAGATATTGATAGCTGCTGATTTGATAGTACAATCATTTTTAAAAAGGTATCCCAATGTACTGATAACCAAAATATAATGGAATACAATAGGGCACTTTTACTGAGAATATGAGATTTCTTTCCTCAGGTAATTAATCCCTACCACAACTAAATTACTAGTATATCACAAATTGAATGGTCTATAATTAAGCGAACAATAAAACAAAACCCAGTAATTTTTGCTGCAGATCAAGACTGTGACAATATCCCAAATGCACCAGAGTTTTCAAAGGTCTTTACTGCAATGGTCTTATGCCAGCTTCTGCGATTATGGTATATCAACTTTGATGCTACTAAAAATGGGTGCCCCCAAAAAACAAGTTTGGGTTTGCACAAAAGTAAGTAACTGTATGATTGTCCTATGGTAGATGTGATGCTTTTAAAACTTATATGGAGGCTTTTATTTGGGATATTTGAATAAGGTTGCTATAAAGATCACACAAAGTTAACTATGCAAACCTGTCTGGTATTCATAGCAATCGTGGGGATAAATCTGACGTAGAATTTCATTTTCTTCCTCAGAGTTCCTTCATTTATTAATTTACTATACAACCTGATCCATACTTTTGTTCCAAGTGCTCTTCTTGTATAACTGAAATGGATGCATCAAGACTTTTTCTTTTTTACATCTTTCTTCAAGACTATGTAGCTCTTTACAAAACCAGCCACTAAAATGAGAATCAATTCTACCTTCACAACCCACTAGGGCACGTCTGTTAGTAAATTTTCATTTTTTTTTTAAAGATATAAAACTCAAGGTAATCACCCTTCTGTACTTTCAGAATCCTTAATTTAGTTAGTTGCTACTTTTAATTATTCTAATTGAATGTCATCAATTAACAACTGAACTACCAATTTGGTTTTCTTGCCTTTCCTTATCAATTCAAAGTGAGGACTTTAATATCAGTGATGAAGCTGTGTGTATCTACCAATTAAAAGTTAACAAATTTATTTTGCTTTCTTTGAGACTTGAGGTGAAAACAGGAGGGGATGAATAACAGCAGGTTTAAAGGCATATCAACAGGTGAAAAGTTTGTTTAATTATAAATTGTTATCCTATATAATGGAGGAGGGGGGCTTAAATGTAGGCATCAAATAATGATCTTACTGCACAAGAAAACACAGAGAAAATGAATAATTGGTTACCCCATGGTAAAAGGAAAACAGTATGATTACAGAATTTTTGTAGCATTTCAGACCTCAAGTCAAATTTTTTAAAACCACAATTTCACTATGTTTCTCTATACTTGTAGGTTATAAGTTAATACAAGGGCATATCAAAGAAAGCATAATAAAGCTCAAATGGTCATACATCACATGCTTCCTTAAATCTGAGTCAGCTGCGATGCTTTCACTGGGTGCTTCATACGAATACAGTATCAAGAGCTGGGCAACGTTTTTAATACTGCAACAGGGATGAGCAAAAGTTTTGGAATATTTCAAATTTCTTCTAGGAGGGGGAGCTACAAAAAGGAAAAATGCTCTACAGATTGCTTGGAGCTATAGCAGGTGAATACTGAACTCCCAAAGGGGTAATTTCTGAATCCTTTATCTCAAATGATAATCAAACTCACAAATGTCACAAACAGAAAATATCACTAACGCAGATTCAGTTAGGTGGAAGGGATAAAAAGTATGCTTTTTTAAAAATAAAAATTAATTTGTAGCAATAATGAATAGCTAAATAAATAGAAAATGGATGGAACATTTGGGAAACATAGGAATACCGAAATCATCCAGACACCATGTGAACTTTTCTTGCAATTATAAAGTAAACCAGCAACAAAGAAACCAGAAATAATAGTTTTTGATATGTATTTGCCCAGAAAAATAATTTGGCCCTGCACTCAGAAGCCAACAATAACCGGATTACTAGAGAAGAGTGCTTGGCAGCAGTGCAAAAAGCTGGCAACACTAATCCAGCCCAACCAAAAAAAAGGTTTGTTATATGATCCCTCAATCCCAAAATTAATGATGAATAAAAAGGAAAATAAAAAGTGATTAACTAAATATAGGAAAAATAGTTGCATTTTATTTGAAAGTGGATTATTCTTTACTTGTGGAGAAATTGGAGGACAAAAAGCTGCCTGTTGACAATAAACATTCCCAGGCAAGGTTTGTGAACTCCAAACTTTTTGTTCATCCCTATACTACAGAATGTTATGACTAAGTGATTTGGTAAGTATTAGCTTAACATGACCAGACCTAAATCATGGTGAGGATAACTGGATATTTTAGGAAAGAAAATTCCTTCAATTACCTTGTTTGGTGGGGCAAGTTAAATTACCAAATATCTTGACACATCAATTTTAGTCTGGAGTATTGTATTGCCCAACCCTGGTACCACCATAAATTTCTAATACAAGTGCACAGAAAACATCAACACTGACCAATATTCATAGACCATCATAAATACCAGACTATTGCTATATGTAATGGCACTAGAATGGTATTAGTTAAACAGGGCTCATAAGTGTAGTTCTTCAGTGTCACCACTGCAGCCCTCTCCTAGAATTTTTAATTGCCCACATACTATCTAGTTTTGCAATAACTTTGGATATTATTGATATTAAACCTACTCTAATGAAAATATGCTGTAATAGGCAGGCAAACCTTGGTAGCCATCTATTTTTGGAAGGTAGCACTATAGCTGAATTAGTGATAATATTTAAGGGTGTGCAATATAATGCATTTATTAATATTGTTTTCATGCTGCTTAAAATGTAAACTACAATACTTAAAAATATAAATATGATATAAAATTTAAATAGTATTTTTTTAAAAAAGCAAACCAGATTCAAAAAGTCAGCCATTTCAAAATGTAACCAATTAGACATTTTTCACAGCTAGATGTGTTATATTGCGTGAAACTTAAAAGGAAACTGACAAAAGGCAGGAAAAAAACACTAAATGACAATAGCTAATTTAACACATAAGTCATGTAGCTAAAAACATAGAATAATGGTAAATATAGCCCAAAATACATGTACAAGAGGTTAGATGGATAAAGTTGCCACTTCAGTCACTTGATGTAGTCAGTTATATGGACTTTTTCCAACTCGTCCTCATGACACATAAATTGCACACCCCTAATATTTGCCAGTACAGAACTGTATCTTCGAAAAGTCAAATCATGCTATTGATGATTCATAGCAACCTCTGAATACAAATGTCAGATTTAAAATGACTGCTGAATCCATCTGTATGACACAATCTAGTTCGATACCTTGAGATTACCACCAAATTGCTGCAAATTCTCATTCCACCAACTGAATGCAAAAAGGAGAGCTAGGATAGTCAAAGTGTTAAGCATCTGTTACTCCAAAGCACTAACCAAATGCCTGGAGACAACTGTAGCCACTTATCAACGCAACTGTTCTTTGATCAGTCAAGCAGGTGCAAGGAGCAGGATATATTTTTGGTCTAGACTGAATTATTTAGCATTGCTATCAACAATAATAATAATACAAAGTTAAAAACTTACTCAACTATTAGTGTGACAAACACTACATTCAATTTACAACACAAATAAAACATTTTCACTTTTTCCTTTTTTTTTAAGAAAACACCTTTTCTATAGTGGAACCCTCTCCCATCCCCTGACATTGTTGAACTAACCCCTTTCTAACAAAAGGCCAGTGGAAAATGAATGGTATGGTACTGCTTAAAAATGAAGAATACAAATCTTAACTAGTTTAAAAACAGTGAGATGAGGCATGCTAAAACTTAGGCCACATATTAATTAATAAGAGTTGCAAAAGAAGGCATTTGCTTTGGCAAATAGAATCACAAAGTAATTGATTTCTTTCTTTAGTTATCAAGATCACCTTTTAAAAAGAGAAACTAAATTCATAAACATTTTTTTTTAAAGTACAGAATATCACCCAAAAATCAACATCTACATTCTAAATCTACAATCATATCCACCAGGAATAGTTTTTGCGTTTGCAAAGCAAGCCTGTAATTGCTAAGCTATGCTGAGGTATTTCTTTTCTCATGGAAAGATTGCAATGATGGAAAATTTTGCTCACGTTCTATTTATAGGGTGCAAGATCTGTCTCATTTCCCAATGAAAATGTTTGCACAAATAGCTTAAAGCCAACTCTTTTAAAAAGGATTTTTCATAATATAGTGGATAACATTAGTATGGTGCTCTAATGGGATTTCCCTCCACCCCCGATTTAGTTCATCTAAAACGGGGCAAATGCATCATTATTTGATTTTAATTCTTGGTCTCCCTATTATTTACACAGGAACCACTCAATGCCATACAGCTTTCAGAAAGAATAACGACATGGTGTAAAGCTCATGACTGCTCCATAAACCTCTAACAAAAGCACAACTTAAATGGGGCAAATGGAATATCAGTTTCCTCCAATCAGCCCAAAGATAGAGTTCCCTGATATGGCGCTCACCCTACCCTACCATGATAATCATATCAATGACAATCAGCGACTCATTATTCCAGCAGAACTACACAGCATGTAAGGACATTACTGCTGCTAGAGGATTTAAGATAATTGTCAAAAGAACCAGAGGGGAGATGATAAGACTTTTTTTTACACAGCGAATTATGATGTGGAATGCACTGCCTGAAAGGGGGGTGGAAGCAGATTCAACAGTAATTTTCAAAAGGGAATGTGATACTTGCGTCAAAATTTGAAGGGCTATGAGGAAATAACTGGTGAGTAGGATTAATTGGATAGCTCTTTCAAAGAGCCGACACAGGCATGATGGGCCAAATGGCCTCCTTCTGTGCTGTAAGATTCTATGAATTCCATGGATTATCGTAGGACAATTTCTACATTTTGTGCTCGGGAGACAATCTGATCACATCAATACGGGTCCTGTACAATGTTTTTACCAACTGATTTTTAATAATGAAACGTTATGTCTGTAGAAAGGGACGGATCTTATTCATTTAAAGCTTTATTCAATAGCACTTGGTTTAATAGAGTGCTGTCATATTTGAAGATGTGAGATATTGCCACAAGTAGGGAAATGAATCCCCAAGAGTTACAGTGTCAGTTTTACAATCAATTTAAATGTGATGTTTTGTTTCGGGGAGGGGGGAAAGAGAGAGGGGGGAAAGAGAGAGGAGAGAAACAGAGATTATACACTATACAGATAGATATTATAAATCTGTATCAATTAAACTATCATTTTGATTACTAGGAGCTAATGAACCATGATCTAAACTGTGTTTGTAAATACAATATAGGTGCCTACAGGGTTAGACATTCTCCACTTCAATTAAGTCAATTTCTAAAAACTGGATACGGCATATCTTCTAAAAGGACCATTATAACAGCGTTGACCTGGTTGATGGTGCCTGTCCCGATTGTTTGTGGCAATTTTGATACTAAAAACTTATAATATATATTTTAATTGATTCTCTGTTGGTCACATCCCCAAATAAGAGTCTATAAAGTTAGGGAGCAAAACGTAAAATAAAAATATGCACTTCATTTTTAAATAATGCAAAATTGCATTCTTATGATGCATCAGAACAAAGGGCATAACAACTTGTGGCAGAATATTAAACTAAAATAACTTTTTAGAAATTATTAGCTATTAGCTGATCAAACTGTTACAAATATGATCATGCGCTTGTGTTAGAACTGGGCAAAAAGGGAAAAACCTTCAACGTGGAACTATGACTCAATCTAACGCTTAAACTGAAATGAGGTATACTTGTGTATGTTTAATGTACATCAAAATTATTTGGCTTAGTCCAGTGTACATATACACACTGTAAAATTTAGTTTGTGGCAATTTTGGTCAAGCCTTTGAAGGCCAAAGTCAAAAGCTTGTTACTTAAAGGTTAGGAACGGCATATACATGCATTACAAATATGCAAAATGTATGCACATAATACATTCAATTTTTTGTAATTAAAATTCTGAGATTCAAACATATATACATATAAAGCATGACCAGAAATAAAATGATATATTCCAAGGATATGGGAAAATAGATCAGATTGATATGAGGAGTCACATTTAGCCTGGTTTATTTTAGAAACTGACTTTTTTGTGTAACTTCAACGAAAATATACAAATTGCACCAACAGAGGGCCAGTTTTAGACTGTGAACTCAAGAACTGTATTAAAATTGCCTATGGTCTTCTCATTTACAACCCTCAACAGCCTGAGGAGGAGGAATATTTGAGCCCATGTCTCAAAGGCAATAAGACAGCATTTGAATTTGGTAATGCTACTGAAATACCTCAACTATAAAATTTTGCTACCATCTGGTTATGGGATTTCACATACTTAGGTTTGAAATTTAATCCCCTAACATCCAAAACTTTCAAAACAAAAAGATCTAGAAAAGCTTCTGCTGCAAAAAAAAATGACTGAAAATACCAAGATTAAAAGTCAACATTTTAGAAATTTCTTTAAAACAGAGGTTAGGAGAGTTCAGAAACATGGGTAAAGTATTCTTCACAAAGAGAAAATTGATGGTTAATTATCAGTAAGAGCACTTCCAGATTTCAATATTTCTAAGATGAATGTTTTATGTTTTAATGTCAATATTATCCCACCTTAAATAGCAGCTTCCCTTTTACAAGCTTTATTTACTGAACTGAAAAAAGTCAAATTCTATTCAAGTGGATTGATGTAATAAATTAGTATGTGACCTACTTTATTTTAAGCCATGGAAAGATGGCAAAATGGGACAATAGCACAAATGGTGGTTTTAATCAATTAAGAGCATGAAATGTAATCATAACAGCTCTGAATTATTTTCTGTTACCAATTTAAATTACTCATTTTAACTGTTAAACTCAGTATTCCCTATATTTACCCATATATCATTCAGTTTCAAAAACTTGCTAACACAACCCATCCTATAGACACACCTCAATGTCACATAAGCCATCAGAGTCTGCAATGTTGGTGCAAATGGTACTGCCTAGCTCCAATTTGTACAATAGCAAAACAGTTTCCCGAATGAAAATCATGTTTTGATCGCTTCATCCTCAAATTAAGCAGTATTTTCTTTGCAACAGACTAATAGTGATATAATGACAGCCTTTGTAGCAAAATATTAACCCTTTAAGGAGTACAAAATTAGAGTTTTCCCCATCTTATTTTCAGTTGTCTTATTCACAGACACAATGAAGATTCAAAACTAGTCCAGTTGGATTCAAAACTTAAATACAAACTGAGGTCTGATGTCAGCTGCAAAATGTTACTTTAAAAATTTCTATGGGAGAATTTCCTCAATTTCTGTTTCACTACCCCTGTCAATGACCAGCATTCAGTTTTGTTTTGAACTTAAAACTGAGACAGCTACCTTTAGTTACACCTCTAAGCTTATTTTTCTTCTCACTGCTTTTTGGAATATTTGCCATTTATGGAGCAAATGACTTAAGTAGAAAAATCAGGTGCAACAAAAACGCTCTCAGAAACTGTAAAAGCCATTAGTCCTCAAAGGGGTTAGCAATAAATTGATGAACCAGTTTTGTCTTCTAATCAAATCTACTTACCAAAATAAAACAATATACAATGAAAGCAGTCCCCAAAATACACTGGACTGACTTCAGTTGTACTAACATAGGCTGAATGTTGAAACTTACCCAGCCAATTTATTTTCTATATGCCAAATGCACCATTCCCTAAATGAAAGATTAATTGGGCAATCTGTTTCCAAGCCTTGAGCCACGCTACCTGGCAGGTAGGAAATGTGCAAGTAAGCACAGGTCGACTCTAAGAAAGCATCTCACCTTTATTCAAACACCCAGCTAGCATTAGGTACTCATGGGGAAATCTTTCCACGGCATCGCACATTGTATTTGTGGACAAACACAATTCAGCATTAGGCTCTGAATCAATTTATTGTTGAAACTGATATGACTGTAGACAGCGAATCTTTTAAGATAGCTTTCATTGCATAGTTTGTACTTTTGATACATCATTAATTCTTTCCATTCGCAAGAAACTATGCACCTTTTTGTATTTTGGGTGTCATTACAACATAGTGCAATGGGAGACAACAGTAATAAGGGTAGATGTTTCATGAATCTGCATTGGGTGGGTGCTGGGATCACAGAAAGACCTGGAGAAATTGTAAATCTCTGCCATAGGAGGACTAAAGGATTTCAGTTTACATTTGTGCATGGGGTCCAAACGTTTCCTACTTGTCCATAAGCCCAGAATCTACTATTGGGAGAGTAACAATATTCCTCTAAAATTTGATTGACTATCCAGTGAAAATAGTACAAGAGTACATCAACTAGGATACAAGTACTGCAGCAGTACAATCCTGAAAACACCAGTACAATTTGTCACAGGATCTATCTGTACATTTTAGACACTCTTAGGACTTGAATACCTTGAAATAATGTTTTCAACCTCTGTAATATCACTATCACCAGTCTACATTTAGCCATCCAGTAAATTTGAATTGCCCAATGAAAACTGGTTGCACCAGACTCTTGACAAAATGGTTACTACTCTGCAATAATGTAAAGTCCATGTTTGAAGATTCCTTTACCTGAAAAACGACATTAAAAAGTTGAAAATAGTAACTGTTTACCTTTTATGAACAGTAGCAACTAAATTACTGATGCCTATTAACTGCACTCCTGCAAACAATGTCATTGGTACAGCAGCTAGGTAAAACTGACTTTGGTTCAAGCTTTAATAGCTGTCCATATTTGGTAGGCAGCCATATTCATTTTGTTTGCAGTTTGGTAGTGTAACCCTACCAATACTGCAATTTTTATGTCTTGAAAAGGAGATAAATGTAGTTACTAACAGGGGAAAAAAATGGTGGCTGTCATTTTTTTTAAGATTAAGAAACTAGTTTAGCTGCATCCAGTTATTGTTACCAGCACAAAGAACAGCACTAACCACATACACTCCAATGACAAAATTAGTTGAAGTGCCCAGTTTGTTTAAGTAAATGTACACACTATCTCTGTGCAGCATTATGGGTGAACAACACAGTCAGCAACAGAGCACAGGGATGTCCAGATGAACACTCACTTGATTCAAGCATATTATTTATTGAAGAATCAGTTATGTGTTTATCAGGAAATATTATGTGCTTCTGGACTGAAGCAAATTGTACCCCCACATTCATTTCCAGTGGGCAACTCGGCACAAAGTCCATATGTAACAGGTAACTAAATTTGCTGTTGTTCATTAACCAATTGGACACAATAGACAGCCTGGCCACAGTAATCATTTAGCTTGTAATGCAATCCTTGCCCCCACTTCCATAAGCACATTGACAGAAAATGACAGGCACCATTTTTACTCCATGTGAACTGCAATGCTCTACTCCAGTCCTTTAATTTTTGGTTTTAATACGCTTACAGCAATGGTTCAAGCCATACTGTGCATACTGTAAGCCTCTTGTTTCAAAACAACCCTATTTTCCATTACAGATAAACAAACTCCAAACTGAGCCAACATTAGATACGTTATCAGGCCCTACAGGGAACATACATTATCTAGTTTCTATAAATAAATCAGTTTCTGGAAACTGGGCAGTGAATGTTCCCCTCTGGAGACCACTTTTCACTGTTGGCCTGGTTTGGATTGTAGTTTGCTCATCTCTATCATTTTCCATGATGGTTCCAACTGGTTCCAGTATCTGAGCAAAGACAAAAGCTTCACAAGACACCCATGATCCACTGACTATAAAGTCTCCTCCATTTCCAGTTGTTCAGCCGAGTGGATCAATATCTCTGATGGTATGACATTTGCTAACATATCCAACCATTACATTTAGGTTGGACAGACATACTAAGCCATTTTAAAAACAAAGAATGTTTTTAAAACCACCAGTTTGTGAACTTTTGTCTCAATGCATCAATCTTTGAATCTTTCCTACAAAAATAACCAACAGTAAACCACTTTATACAAACGGTGCATAAATCTACAGTGTACCCGACAAGGAACAACCTTTTTTTAAGAAAGGAAACCATTTCAAGAGACATTAGCAAGAAGAAAAAAAATAAAAACCCAATGTAATTTTCTTAACGGTATACACAAGGGAAAAAAAGATGCACAAGCATCCCAAGTACAGGCCTGCCTAAACTGTACCAGTTAAAGAAACCCATGCTATTTATACATGATATAAACACCTTTATGAAACAAAAAGGCCTGTACAACAGACCTAATTAAAATAAACACAATTAAAAAGAACTAATAAAATAGATACTAAGAGGAGACAGAACCCTTGCCTATGCATTGTTAATGACTCCTATATTGTTACGACCGTCTGAAACGATAAATATTCACGTGTTTCCTTTTTGGTAAAAGTCTTTTTTTTGTCATTTGTGACACAATCCTGAAAAACAAGCAAGTTAAAAAAATTAGGCAAACATCAGTTTTGCTTTAGCTGGAAGCAGCCAACTGAACATCCCATTACTGGATTAAATGATCCACTCTAGGGATTACGTCTCATTGGGCCTTGGTGGTGTTGGTGGCCCCGCCTGCTGAGTTCACAGTGAACGAAGAGTTCTGGCTGGAATCAGCTGATATAGAGGCCGTCTGGAGACTGGCTGCTTGTCCAGTTGCCCCGGCAGCGGATATCAGGCTTATGGCTGGGTTGCTGGTGAGTAAGGAGAGGTTTTGTGGGTTCAAAAAAAGAGGGGCTGTAACGATGTTTGGAGTACCCCCTGGGTTCGCTGCATTGGCAAACAATAGATTTCCACTGGCATCAAAGGAGGTTATAGGAAGTGTTCCACTAGATGCAAGCGCTGAGAAAAAAAGAGAAAAGAACCCAGATTAGAACAAAAACTAGCCTTGCAGAGCTATTAGTATCATTATTAGTATATCGAAAAGGGAAATAGAGTGGAAAATGGTACTCCTAGTGCTTGGCTGACATGCACATTAAGAATATTGATAAAAATGTCCAAGCAACAAAAAAATGTATTATTGGATGTTGTATGTGAATGTGATGAAATGAACATAAAACATGAATTTTAAGTTCTATTCATCCAAGTTTTTCCAATATCTGGCATGAAGAAAGAAATGTGTAAGTTCTAGAATCATAAAAATCCGTTTGTAGTAACAAGTACTGCAAGCTTCTGTTTTAAAAAAAGGTCGCTTAAAAACTGTGACTCTGAACCTATGTGTGAGATAACACATTCCATGTGTGTATTCATTTCTTTTGTCTGATTTTAGCCAAGGCGTAACCCAAGTTAAAAAAGGAATTTCATGTGAACATGTTAAACTTTTGTATGCTCTTATCGTTTACTGTTTGATGTGCCTCATGCTGCTTAATTTTACGAATCAATACATTTTACTTTAATTCTCTTATGTTCTTGTAGCCTGAATCTCCTTCCATCAGATGAGTTGGTTATATCCAATTTTTCTATATGGGAACTGCAGATGTTCACATCATCAATTTTTTTTAAGGCAACTCAAGCCTTTTCTGACAACCACAAAAAGATCTTTTTCTAAAAGAGCCTCTTATACAGCCGAACAAGAGATCATTCAACTACTCATGAATAATTTTCTTTAAGGGTAATACCTCAAGTAATTCTCGCTGTGGGAAGATTGCTTTTGTGTGTGGAGGCTAAATAAATGAAGAACATACAATTTCAGGTGGTATGGTTCCATAGAATGTTCAAGCACTATTATGTAGCTTCATAGATTGAGAGGTTACACATTCATTTCCCGTCTCTTCAGCTCAGTTCACAACTTCAGCTATGCCATTGTGAGGAAGCACCATACAGAAGCCCGGTAGCATCCCACATGGAGGGAGGGGAGTGTCATGTTTTATGTTAATATTGTTATTTATATTTTTCAGATTTTTTTTGTCCTTTACAATAATAGCTATATTTCACAAGGACAAATGCTATTTAAGACTGACAAAGTTTAGCTTCAGATTTGGAAAATAATACCTTAACAAGAATTCTAGCAGAGGCTGGGCTTTTAGCTCTGCAGGAGATTCTGAATATTTCTTCATAGGTCATTCTCTGATGAGGACTGGATCTTTTGGCCTTCTCTTTGTCGGACACTGAAGCACTGAGTTTGTCATTTTATGACACGAAGTAACATTTTTGTACTAAATATTTGTTAGGTTCATCTAACGTTTCCAGTGACCTTTTGCGCAGTTTCATCAGGATATCAAGGAAGAAATAGTCCAATATGTCACACATCTAATATAGAGGACATTTCCATCTCGAGGATTGGCAAAGTAATTTTTGGATCTCTCAATATTTGATTTATTATAAGCTATAACAATTCTTTCTCAAATGAGAGGGGATTTTGGCTGCCTTTCCAACTTTATAAATATTTTACAATATGAGCAACAATATTGAAAGCCATTTTTCCATATGTGACAGATATTTAACAATTTTTGTTACAGTTCTAGAGTATATTAAAATATAAGATATCACCATTCATTAAAAATAAAACATTTTTGAGGCACTACAACATTGAGATGTCATTCTTCCTTCAACTTGAAAAGCACTGACTTTTTACAAAAGGGTAGGACACATTCTATAGAAAGATATTCTCGTTTGATACAGGGTATAGTGGATATGCAGGTTTCTGCAGTTACTGACCTTGAATAGTTGCCAGTGTGCTATTACTCATTAATGCTGGACTGAGAGCACCACCAAGACTCCCTGGATTCAGACTTAGTAAGGCACCTCTATAAAAATGAAAAACAAATTGATTTTGTGTTTATTTACAGATCATATTTTGCAGGAAAATATTTATGCAAGCTGCGCTGCGTAATATTGAAATGTACATCACAATGCAACAGAAATTATAAACTTTTTTTTTGGGGGGGGGGGTGGGGGAGTGGAGGAGAAGGGAGTCCAATCGAACATTTTAATGGCTTAGGACAAGACAACTAACCTACCGACCACTTCCAATTTTCAATACTGTCATGACTTTCATGCTCTGACTGCTCTGCAGACGCTACCTAAATGATGGTAATAAATCTTATATTTAAAAAATAAAATGGATTATTCACCAGATTCAGGTCAGAGCACTTGGATCAATGAGAGAATTCATGTAAACAACATCACTACAACTATTTGCATGTGTGACCTCCTCACTCCTGACCAGTTTACTT
Source organism: Heptranchias perlo (assembly GCF_035084215.1). Taxonomy (NCBI): domain Eukaryota; kingdom Metazoa; phylum Chordata; class Chondrichthyes; order Hexanchiformes; family Hexanchidae; genus Heptranchias; species Heptranchias perlo. Next base: position 52,367,439 of record NC_090335.1, read on the forward strand.
CCGTATAATTCCATATAATTCCTTCTTGTAGTTACACGGCACTTTCAAAAATCTAACTATACCAGTGAATAACTATACATGCGCCAACAGTTGAAAAATTACAGAAATCAGAGGTACAACAGGCACTATCACCCTGCCCATGACACCGTTAGAAACTTGACAGCTTAAAGGTGATGGTGACCGTTCACTTCAAGAATGATGATGTTTCACCTTTGAGGAATCCCCTTAAATAGTGACCACATTCCCTGAAACACCAACTATATAAGATGAGGAAAACAGTTTGTTCTCATGTTAATGTTACATAACTCCATTGACCAAGAAGGCCCCAATAAATGCAACTCTATTTAAAAAAAAGTTCAGAGGCATGATCAGAAGTCACATCTTAACCACCTTGATATCAAGTTAAAAAATCTCTGAAGCTTATTTTAGTAAAGCATCTAAATGAACATCAGTGATAAATCAAACATGAATTTTAAAGAAGAGTGATCCTTCGGAAATGTGTATACATTTAAAAAAATGACTAGGTTGATCACACAAGAATACGACAAATATCATGCGGGAGTGGGGAAAAGAGGGGACATTTCAAATTGGATGAAGAATTGATTTAAAGTGGGGGGAGTTGTAAATTGGACTATTTCCAATAAGGCAATAAGATAAAACTTGAGACTTTCAATATTTATTTTAAAGAAGAGCAGTATGCCTTAATTAAACTTCTAAAACTTTATTGATTTAATGAACAGTTAATAGCTTTGAAAAATAACAAGAAATCTACTTTTTGAACTGTGTTGTAATAATCCAGGCAGGTGCTATTATTTTTAATTAAGTTACTTGGCCACCATTCTTAGCATATCATTTAATTTCTTCTCACTTCCCAGAAAAAGTAAAACGGCCAGTGAACCTCACATGAGGAAGCTTGATACCTATTTGCTAAAGCTCACTGGTCAAAACAGAGGCATCTCCCTTCTCTGACTGCAATGGGGGTAAAATCTGAGGAGAGCCTTAATGTCCAGAGCCATGCAGACCAGACCTAAGTTATCAGTCAGCAGCTTGTAGTTAATGCTGTGGAATCTAACCACTGCCCATAAGAATATCAACAGCATGATCTTGCTTTGCATGAAGTACCAGTGGAGGCTTCTTTAGTGGAAGATCAATTTCTAATACAAACACTTGTACCTGAGGTCCTGCTACTATTTCAATGTGAGAAAGAACACATGCATTTAAAGAGTGCCTTTCATGGCCTCAGGACATCCCAAAGCATTTCATAGCCAATGAAGTACTTTTGAAGTTGAGTCACTATTGTAATGTAGGGTGCTGGCAAAGACCTAGGGCATCAGTTGAAAGATGTTTGCAAATTGTAGAAGGCGGTGATGCTTTTTCCCCAAATTGGATTCAGAAAAGAATGAAAGGAATGATTCTGGGAATTAGAAATTTAAACTATGCAGAGGGACTAATAAAACGGAACTTATTTTTGGAGAGAAGACTAAGAGGAGCATAATCCAAGTTTTTAAAATGCTGAAAAGCATGGATAACTGAGTTTGGTCAAATATGGTTTTAAATGATTTTATCCTTAAAACTTGCACTAGCCAATCCATTCAAATCTCAAAAAAATTTGCCAAATTTTTTGAGACACATCAGACTCAATTTCGCACACACCTTCCAGCTGTAGACATAGTGCCACACACTACACTGGATTCTTTCATCTCCTCTCCAGATCATATAAGATAAATATATATCTAATCAAAATAAAACCAGAGGAAAAAGATTTTGCTGAAATTCATGTAACACTTGAAAAAAAAAAATTTACCCGGCAAATACAACATTCATTCTCCCAAGAAATTTTTAAAAAGAAACAAAAAACATATTTGCATAGACGTAAGCAGCATATTTGGCTGGGCATAGAAGTATGGGACACAAATACAAAACTAAATAATCCTCAGATGAGTCTAAGTATAGAATATGTGCAACAGATTCCTATCAAAAGCAATTAACACCATATTGACTTTAAAAAAGTGGATGAATATTCAATTCAGAACAGGATCAAAGGCTAGAATACATCTAGATAGAGATGTTTAAATACCCAATGTCTATGGATTGTGTGCTGCTACACCATGGAAAAATAATTTGTGGAATTACAGCAATTAGGCTTGAATAGCATATACTGTAATGATAGATTGAAGCTCCAAATTTATCTTATTGGGCAGGGGAAATGTCAGAGACTTTATCTTGGATGTTTTACTTGTGCTTTCTTTATTTATTGTGCTTTCACGGCAGTGCATATTGTACACAGTAGGGTGAATTGTTCATAAGAACATAAGAGATAGGAGTAGGAGTAGGCCTGTCTACCACCTCAACTCCACTTTCCCGCCCTATCCCCATATCTCTTGATTCCCTTCGTGACCAAATATACATCGATCTCAGTCTTGAATATACTCAATGTCTGAGCAGCCAAGCCCTCTGGAGTTGAGAATTCTAAGGATTCATAACTTGGTGAAGAATTTTTTCTCATCTCAGTCCTAAATGGCCAACCTCTTGACTTGAGACTATGGCCTCTAGTTCTAGACTCTCCAGCCAGGGGAAACAGCCTCACAGCATCTACTCTGTAAAGCCCTCTAGGAATTTTATACGTTTCAATGAAATCACACCTCATTCTTCTAAACTCCGGACAATATAGGCCCATTCTACTCAATCTCTCCTCATAGGACAACCCTCTCATCCCAGGAATCAATCTAGTGAGACTTTGTTGCATCCCCTCTAAGGCAAGTATATCCTTCCTTAAGTAAGGAGACCAAAACTGAACACAGTACTCCAGGAGTGGTCTCACCAGAGCCCTATATAATTGCAGCAAGACCTCCTTACTCTTATACTCCAATCCCCTTGCAATAAAGGCTAACATACCATTTGCCTTCCTAATTGCTTGCTGTACCTGCATGTTAACTTTCTGTGATTCATGTACAAGGACACCCAAATCCCTCTGACTACCAACATCTTAGTCTTTCACCTTTTAAAAAATATTCTATTTTTCTATTCTTCCTACCAAAGTGGATAATTTCACATTTCCCCACATTATACTCCATCTGCCACCTTCTCGCTCACTAACTTAACCTGTCTATGTCCCTTTTCAGCCTCTTTGCGTCCTCCTCACAGCTTACTTTCCCACCTAGCTTTGTATTGTCAGCAAATTTGGATACATTAGTCGGTTCAATTGGTTATGCCCTATGAATGAGCGACAATCTGTAGTGTTACATTAAAATTAGGGCCCAAATACATCATTTGGACAGCAATGCAATTTCCCAACATTTACACACCTGCATCTATAGCCAGACACACACATACCTAGCAATAACTGTCATTAAGCAGCCAATTATAGAGATATGCCATCTGTTGCACAATAAATGCAGGTAGCATGTCTTGTTAAGGCACTGCCAATGACAGTAACCGGCAACTGCACCCTAAAATATTCATCTTCTGGCTTCTTCCAGACATCCTACAATGACGTCCAATGCGGAGGATGCCGGGAGTAGCAAATAGGGCCACTAGTCCACAAGTAGCACACCTCTACTGCATCAAAGGGAGGGCTCCAGTGCTGTGCAGCTCTAACCCTTCACCACAGACTCTCTCTATTTCCAATGTCTTCACCCTAGCTCAAACAGTCCATTTTTGTGGGAACATTTTTTGCCCAGTTAATTCTGCAACTAACCTAGAAATGGAAAAGTACCGTTGTCCTGAACTAGACTGTGGCATGCAACGTGCTGTGAGGAGATATGACATTCTTGTACTCAGAACATCCTTCCAGAGAATGAGTCCACTGCATTGAGCCCGTGTGTTGAATTTCGAGCAGGCTTCCACACTTCAAAGTGCATCAATCACTAGAAAGTACTTGTGACTGGATACAACTTGGCCAGTGACTGAGGCAGGGTTGACCACAGTTTCTCTGATTACAGTAGGCTTTGGGTTTTTATTCAAAATGATAGAGGTAAGTGGAATTTTGCAAAGAAACCACAAATAATACGAGAAACTTTGTAAAAATGTGAAACTTATTCCTCGCGAGTACTGGAACTAAAGGAGAAATCTGAAACCATTTTGAAAAAAAGGGCCAAGAAATGACAAATGCAAGCTTTTTGTGGTGTGGGAAATAATAGACATTTGCTGCTGCCATCACAAGAAAAAGAACGAGACCTGTTATATACGAGTGCAGACCTCTTCTTGCTCCCTGTCCCTCAATGTTTTTTTTGACATAGGTTGTCGTGTCTCCTCTCCACCAAATCCAAATATTATCCCCGATATTACCCTCAAATCTGTATGTGATTATGCCTCTCAAAGTGGAGAGTATCAGTTGACTGTCCGCGGTCAAACTTCTTGAAAGGACAGTGCCCCAGGTGATTATCCCCCAAGTGGGATGATGCAAAACACCTATTTGTACAAGGAGGCTGAAAGAATGAGGAAAAATCTCATCACATTTGTAATATAAATACAACACCCTATTTATCAAAAATGTTATTTTATTTATATGGGGAAAGCTCATTTTTCCATGATACTCACGAGTAATTCAATTCCCCCCAATGTGCAAAATGAATCCTTTATTCAATGGCTCACTATGGAGTATTACATATTTAAAAAAAACACACATGTGCATCCAAAAATTATAGATGCAATCCATCAGTGATGGACTGCAGTGAAGACTTACCCAGCTGCAAACTGAGGGGCTGACATGAGGCCAGGATTGGCTAGTCCTGCAGCAGCAGCCATGGCAGCTAGGCCTGGATTGGTGACAAGCCCAGAACCAGCGGGTACCTGTGCGGCTGCAGCTTGTAGCGCAGTGGCAGCCGTGTGCAGTCCAGACGCTGACACCATGATTTGGCTTGTGCACAGAGGGTTTACTAAGCCAGTTGAGGTTGTCTGTGTGGTACTTGTATCACTGCTGCTGGATGACTCAGTCACTGAAATGGATGCTGATGGTGAAGGGGTCAGAGATGGAGAAGTGACTGTCGATGTGGAAACTGCAGAAGGTAGGCCGGTGATTACGGATGCCACATTTGTTGGAGCTGTCCCTGATGCAGTTGTACCTGGAGGGTTAATGAGAGATGAAAAATTTTTAATATGAATTTTGCTTCCTATTTTAAGCTTCTTCAAAATATTTCTAAAATTATTCACAGAATAATAAAATGTAGGGATGAGGAAATAAACACTCTCCTTTCGAAAGATAATAGTGAAATATTGTTGATCCTTGTGTCCAATTTTACACTAATTTTGGTACAGAACACAATTAAAGGAACAAATATCTGAATGCTGCAGGGATCGAATTGACAATTATGCTGCAAAGTTGCGACTATGTTTCCATGCACAATGAAACAATTGTGCCCTTCTTTCTCTGACTTTAAATAATACGGATGGATAGAATGACAAGAGTACAATGTCTAATTTTCCACGCTTCAGTTTGACAGAAGTTATTAATCATAATTCCATATTTTGTAAATTCTTGATTTCAGCTGAACTATCAGAGGAGGTTAAAAATGTTACACTACCTATAGTTTCCCTCATTTGTTGAACCTTCAAATAAAAAGATAAATATAGCAAAGTGGTGCTAATTTTCAGGTGATGTCAGTTCTCATCATTCTCAGAAGTTAGGTCCTGGCAAGAAGGTTTAGTAAAGCAGGCAAAAGGCACCAGCCAGCTGCCTCATAGATAATCAAGGGAAGAACCTTCCACAAGTTGACCTAAGAAATGGCTAGAATAGTTCCCAGATAGCTTAAATGGTTAGGCAGTGATTAACTGAGCCATACAGCCAAGGAAGGTTCCAGATTTGATCCCTAGCTTGTGCTGAAATAACTGATCTCACCTGGTCAGCAGTGGGCCACAACTGATCTCAGTGGCCCAGGGTTAGGGAGAAATCACCCCAGGTTCCCACTTCTGACTGCTACCCAAAAACCCCAGGAACCACACAAATGTGGAATATGGATGATTAAGCTGTGATGCATCTTACTGTGAACAGCCTGCTTACAATTATTATCTAGGTTCACACATAAAAAATGGCTCCTTGAATGAGATCCTGGAGGGCCCTCTGCAGCTGTGGAACCATGCACCAGTGAAGAGTCAATTTCTTGAGGTGCCTCTTTTACATGGGCAGGAACATGATTGGGTGTAAAAAAGTGGAAATGATAGAAAGTAGGACATATAATGTCACCACATTATCACCATTTCAGTTCGAATAGAACTATCCAAATATGGGCATGCACTTTCCCCGGCTGATGGAATACACATCATTAAATAAGGGGGAAGCAGAAATAGACCAGATTCTCAGTGGCTGGACTTCCTCCCATTTGCCACTGGTACAACAGGAAGCTGGGAGCAGGAAATGTAGGCTCATGGGTTTTTCACCGGCCACTGTTCCTACCAAAGCCAGAAATAGAGCCAATATCATTCTCAGCTAACTTTTAAAAACCATCATCACATCACATTGCAGCAAAATGAAGCTGCAGTCCTTCAGAGAACACTACGTTCCTCAAACTCTGGCCTCTTGTACATTCCCCGTTCTCTTTGCCCACCATTGGCGGCTGTGCCGTAAGCTGTCTAGCCCTACGCCCAAGAATTCTCTCCCTAAACCTCTCCGACTCCCTCCCTTCCTTTAAGACCCTCCTTAAACCTACGTCTGAGTAAGCTTTTAGTCAACCCTCTTAATATCTCCTTTGGCTCAGTGATCATTTTTGTCTGATTACACTTTTGTGAAGCACCGTGGGACTTTTTTCTACATTAAAGGCATTACATAAATGCAAGTTGTTGTTCTGTTGCTCTTAGCCAACCCTCTCAAGAGCCATTATGCGTTAGGTTTGTCCACGTTAATAGCCACTGCCTTTGTGTGAAGCAGTGAGATATTTCAATGCAATAAGGCGCTACATAAGTGCAAGTTTTGTGTGATTTTTGTCGATCAGAAGCACGGGAGATGGTTCAAAACAAATAATACAGATCTCGTTCGAGCTGGAGGTGCACAGTGCATCATTATGCTCTCTGCGAAGCACTGAGCCGAAAAAATAATTAAATCCATCAAATTTAGATCTGTACACCATCAAGGCAGAACAACGATGACAAGAGTATTCTTGCCGATATAACTGAGCCACAATTATACTATACTGGTCCGTATCCTCACACCTCTGGTGCAAAACCTATTCACTGAAACCATTCAAGGTCAATCACATTGCTGAAAACTAAAGACCATTTATACATCAGTATTGTACAGGGATAAAAACACCCTCTAGATAGATTCCCCACCCTGCAAGCAAGGAAGCAACAGTGATAGACGCTGTAGGTAACTAGGAAAGAATGTTATGACTATCATGTAGAACGAAGGCTCTTTGATCTACAGCAACTTCTCAGGTCAGTAGTTGTGAGAACTCATACTGCTTTGCATATAAAACCACAAAGATGGCTGCTGCCTGTAGACCGAGGATATTTGAATCATGGACTGTCCATATGCTGGACTCCGCCTGAATTTTTCATTTTTCTGTGGCTCTATCCTATGGAACCGAAATAATAGAAGACATATGATTCATTGGAGCCTGCTTCTAGACTGGACATGCTAAGTACAATTAGAACATTAGTCCAACAGAATATTAATCCAAATTACTCTAGCAGTCTTATTACCTTCTGGATGGCTGCCTTAACTGACCTGCCTGTAGGTACGTCATCAACCAGCTAACCAAGTATCATTACACTTGTAGGCTTCTATTACAAAAAGAGAAATGTTGCAAATAGACTAGGTTGCAAAATCAAGCTAAACATTAGCATTCTGTTCTGATGCACATGTCAATTTTGAATCTCAGACACTGTGAGATCCCGTCCGCCCTATATAGAAATGTGTGTCTTTTTGACTGAAAGCAGAAACCAGCTCCCTGGCATGAAGTAGAGTTGCCATCTTGAATTTGTCTTTCAACATGAAAGACATCAAGGTTTAAGGCTTTGGATTAGCCAAAACTCCTCCTCCTCCTCCCCTAAATGTATTTGGATACTGCATAGTAACTGGGATAAAAGTTTTGAGTATGCCTGGCCAAAAAAACCTTTTCCATAGCACAGCAGAAGCACTTTCTGCATCTTGCCATTTATAAGGTCCCTCAAACTATCCTGAGAAAATCACTCCCCTGAATTTCACAGAAGACCATGTAAAGTGGAAAGTAAATGGGCTACTCCATTGGGCTGTCACCTTGTATCTAACAGTATTAGTTGCCACTCCCTGGAAAATGTAATTAACCGGTAGATGTCTCTTCTACCATAGAGAAATGCAAAGAATTGGAATCACTGATTAACTGGGTAGAGATCTTCTATTGTTTTTGCACTTTACTAACCAGAGGACTTATTATTTCACTGCAGGACTCAAACTGACGGCACAGAAAACTTTGGATAGTAAAACAGAATGAATAGGAAGCGATAAACTGTGATTTTGTTTTCTTCTGAAGGGGGAAAAGAGAACAAAAATCTGTTCCTGATGGGCAACAAGCTTAATTAACTTAAGGCGGAGGTTCCCAAACTGGGGTGGCACAAGGACAGGCTGGCCAAGAACAAGAGCCACGGATACATCCTCACATAACCAGAGGAGGTGTAGTATGGATCAATCTCGGCACAGCATGCAATGTTTGAATCCCTGCTAATTTCTATAAGTGGGCATTGGACCAATCAGAGCTGCTTCTGGTGCAGACTGACGGATTACTATTGCAGCAGAAGCAGCTCTGATTGGATCAATATTCATTCCTAGAGCAGGGGAGTTTTCTGTGTGTCCTGGCCAATATTTATCCCTCAATTAACATCATTAAAACAAATTATCTGGTCATTATTTCATTGCTGTTTGTGGGACCTTGCTGTGCGCAAATTGGCTGCCACAATTCTTACATTACAACAGTGACTACACCTACAGAAGTACTTTATTGGCTGTGAAGTGCTTTGGGACGCTGAGGTTCTGAAAGGTGCTATATAAAATGCAAGTCTTTCTTCTTTTTAGAAATCGGCGGGGATTCAAACATGCTGCATTGTGCAGAGATCATCCCATAATGCACTTCCTCTGGCTATGCGAGGCTGCATCAGCTAAAGTGAAAGTCATTTCTGTGTCACCTCCTGATTGCTGCATGAAAGTAGAGATCCTTGAAGCAGTTGGCTATTTGAGGCACACAATTCAGCATTCTGAATTCGTCTCAATTGTTTTTCCAGTTTTTGAAACCAATTTGATTGAACTGCCATCATCTTGGGCCCTGCAAAATACTGTTTCTTAGAAAAAGGGGGTTTGAAGGTTTGAATGGGACATGAATCTTCGATGGGGGGGGGGCTCAGGAAAAAACAATTGAGAACTTCTGACTTAAGGCACAGTTCAGAAGTTTACATGCAGCAAGAAAAAGTCAATCAACATTTCTGTGGTTAGCATAACACCTATGAATATTTATACTTATTAATTTTCACTTCCTTATCTATTTTCAACAAGCTTGCTTGTTAGACAAAAGTCACAATCAAGATCTGATGTGGTACTCTACTACAGAAGTTCTCAAAAACTTATTTTTGCCGATCCCACTTTGGAGATTCATGTTCCATTCACGCTGACCCTCAACCCCCTCCCCAACCCAACCTTTTCTAAGAAGCAGTATTTTGTACCCCTAAGAAGATGGCAGGGTTCAATTTGTTGATTTCAAAAACTGGGGAAAAAAATTGAGAATTCAGAATGCTCACCCTGCCTTCAGTCATGTAGGGAGTGTGTGCCTCAAGTAGCCAACTGTTTCAAGGATCTCTACTTTCATGTAGCAATCAGGAGATATCTTTCACTTTAATTGATGCAGCCTTGTATAACCAGAGGAGGTGCATTATGGGGCAACCTCAGCACAGCACGGGATGTTTGAAACTCCGCCTATTTCTAAAAGCTGACACTGGACCAATCAGAGCTGCTTCTGGTGCATAGTGACTGTTGCACCAGAAGCAACTGTGGTGGGTCCAATGTCCACTTCTAGAAATCAATGGAGATTCAAACATCCCATGCTGCACTGAGATCGGCCTATAATGCACCTCCTCTGGCTATATAAAGCTGCATTGTGGCTCCTTCTTGGCCAGCATGTCCTCTTCGCAATCCCCCCCACCTCAAGAGTTTCGGAAACTCTGCTCCACCACTTTCAAAGATGAGAAAGATCCTGTGGAGGCACATCATCGATATAGGAGCTAAATAAAATTTGCAGAAGTGTTTTCTGTTCGTCAGCCTCAGCTTGCTTTCAAAAACTCATATCGGCCAGTGAAGATACTCTCATGACCATAAACAGCTAATTCACTTATGAGAATAATCTAAAGTACAGAAGCTGAAGTAAGAAGGGCAGAAAATACCCAAAGACATAACAACGTGCATGGCAGTAAGTTCTTAAAGAGTTAGAGTCTTTAGGTGATTTTCATCTTGCGTTGAATGAGGAGCAATTTCACATTTATATGTTGCTGCCTGACAAACCATCATGTTTGTGATCTCCCATTCAAATCTATACACCAATACAACAAAAGCAGTTTTAAATTTCACAAATGCAAAAATTGAGAGATTGGTTTTCAAAAATTTCTGGGGCCATTTTATGTGGAAAACCAAGTCACAATGTATACATCTATTTTTTTTATTCGTTCATGGGATGTGGGCGTTGCTGGCGAGGCCAGCATTTATTGCCCATCCCTAATTGCCCTTGAGAAGATGGCGGTGAGCCGCCTTCTTCACATTTTTTTAGTGTGAATTAACATTTAATTAACATTGTCCATCTCTTGGACTACTGCTCCAACACATTCCACAAAAACACTTCAAATAAAAACATAGGGCCTATTGCTATACAATTTCTAATTTTGTTTGAGGGCCAACATTTAATAATAATCAAATATCAGTTACATCAAAATTACACCAAATGCGCTGCAGGAGAGTGAATTAACAATACTTTTGAATGATGAAAATTGGTACATTAGAGGCAGGATTTTCTACACCTCTAAAATGGATTCAGAATACTTGGCGGAGCACTGTATTGTTAATATTGTCAGAGAAGACAAGTCACTCTGTATAGTCTGAATTTGAATTCAGATAACAGAAAGGACAACTGGTCATCAAATGTTGCCCATCAAATGAGCCCCGATGGAGAGGAAAACATCATTCCAACTGGTCAGGCACACTCTGGTAATATTCTGTTTAACAAAAAGTTAAATTGGCATGGATACATTAATTACAAAACTTTCCACTTGCTTACAGTTATATACATGTCAGAATGTATTTATTGAGAAATACATATACCAAATGGCCAAGTGAAAGCCAAAAAATTACTGCACATGATCATCTGAAAAGAAAAGCAAATGACAAATCACTTGTTTCCATTAAACAAAGAACTAAATTACCAGATAAAATGCTTACTTAGTACTGAATCATGATAATTACAAGATGCTTTAACAATTTGAATTATTTCATTCAACTAAAATGTCAGCTGACTTGGTTATGGATGCCACCGAGGAAGCAGGACTGCATAGTGTGAATGCAGTCAGAATTGACACCGCTGCCAGCCTCATATCACTGCAGACCAAGTTACGAGAAAGGGAAAAAGCGACACAACAAACTAAAAGCTCACATCACTAGCACAATTAAGAAGTAACAAGTGTATTAGTGATCACTGCTAGAGCTGCTAGAAATTCTCCACTGCTTGCACTGGTTTATTTTCAAGCAATTGCAACAAGCCAATGTACTCTGTATTGTGCCACTGCACCACTCAACATACTTCTACTGCACTAGAGTTGGTAATGTCACCTTTCCCCTCCCCAATATGGGTGGTGCTGATTTTTATTTACATCAGTGGCTCCATCACTGCATAAACATGATACCCAGTCTCAATAAGTCAATAGACAACAAATAGTAAGGCAGATGGGATTGTTAGATGTCTAACTTTGTTCCTCTTGCTGATGTCGAATTAATAATGAATGAAAGCCATTGCTTTGCTGTCATGGTGAAAGAGTAAGAGTCAAAGCACTTGACAAGTCACCTTTCGAGCCACCCGTGCGAGGTCAGGTCTGGGAACGAGACGATGGAACCTTTGGTCCACCCGCTTTTACCACCTGCCCGTTACCATTTCTTTTCACGCCAGCTTTCAAATGATAGATCGGGATCTTCAATTTCACTCAGATTGGGGTGCATTACAATTGGAGAAGCGGTTTCTCACTCACTCCATGAAGTCAATGTTGATGGATCTGGCCACTCTCTTGGCTAGTTTCAAAGAACAATGTTCTAACACACTGTGCCACTTGGTATCAAGAAAACAAAGAAGATCTTCATCCCCTCTGTCTCAAAAGGATTTAAAATCAAAGATAATTATACATTGTTAGAGCAAACTGCAACACATAATCCCTCAGATGATGTATATAGTGGTTTAATTAACTGCAGCTTCTTACCCGAAATGCTGAAGCTGGTCACACCAGCACTGGATACAGGCATCTGCACTGCATTTACAGCCAGAGTAGTCGGTGTACTACTTGTCACGAGGTTACTAGTGCTGGCCACCTATTAAAAAAACATATAATCCAGTCAGTTAGCACCATTTCATAATATTAACCTGTAGGGCACAAACAAACATAAAAACAAACCCAATTATTAATAATCTTATGGATATTCAGGCAAATCTTTTAAAACCATTTCAAACTTCAAATGATTTTTTTTTGACGTGAGGAGGGAGATGAATTGATTTTGTTAGGGTAACCTTGAATTTCACAATACTACAGTCATATGTATGTCAGTTAAGAACTGCGACAAAAATGAAACATTTTTGACTATGGTGTATTACTATGTCTTGGGGGGGCCACAGTATACCAAGGGCTAAAATTAATTGCTGATGGCCACACCCTCATACCAGTCCAATCCCTCTTCTCCCCTCCCGACCCCCCCAACCTTGACTTCATAGGAGCCAGAAAGTAGGCAGGGCCACGCTGCACGCACACCAGAACTGCAGCAATCTGAAGCTGGCCCATTCTGAAAATCATGCTCACAAGAGGTTGAGAGCCACCTCAATCCCAGGAGGCTCTTCCAGTCAGCTGGCAGCCATGAGGATTCCAGTGAAAAAAAGCACTAGAATAGGTAGTAGAGAACACACTTCTACTCACAGGAAGAGGAAGCACTGTGGTTGCAGGCACTAGGAATGGAAACATTACATTTTAGGAAATAAATACAGAACTGTAGTTTCTGCATTTACTAAGTTTCATTTGTGAGGCAGGGGTAAGAAATATGTAGAGAAGAGGAACTGTGTAGCTGGTAGATAAATAGGATGGGCTTGCAAACAGCATGGATTCTTATTTATTGCAGGCGATGGGGCAGATGGTGTTCTTGATATATTCATGAGAAAGTATTGTGAATTAAAGCCAGAGCTCTCTGGAAACGCCACAAGGCAAAAACATTCAAGCTGGTGGTTAGCACTGTCAGTTCTGCATCAACCCTGGAGTGTGGCTACAGGTCTTCCTACAGCAGGTTGCAGAGCTCCCCAACTACCTCCCTGCCTACGAAGACACTGCACCACAGTCAGGTACAAAAAAGTCCTGCAGGGTTCATCAGGTAGGTTCTCTCCTCTGATGATGATGCCTCACTTCTCTGGCATTCAGGAGTACTTTCTGTTTATCCTCCTCTTCCTCCATATGAACATATGCAAGGGTTGGCCAAATAGGACCCCCATTCTGCCAACGAGGAACATGGCCCCCAGCAGCTCAAAAAAATGTTTGCCAAACTTTACCCCAAGTACAGCAGTAAACTACAGATTTTTTTTCCCCAAACGGATGGCCTAAATAGGATTACTTCACTTGTTTATAACTTGCAGCCAACAGTGGAAATAAGAGGGAAGCTAACTACAGATCATTCTGAGGTCATTTGGTCCCTTTTTAAATAGAATTTAAATACTAAAGCTTCCAAGGCATAATGAAATGGTTTCTGCCAGACTCATGACAGGAAATAACGCAGGCAGCACAATTGGTGCAGAGACCCAACATAACTAGTCTCAGCCCATTTTCCCTCTGATTTGCTCCCTGGAAAAAGGTACACTTGAGGTGCAAAGCAGAGGAAAACCAGCCCCTAGAGTCCATAGTATACAGAATTAAATTAAATTAGTGAACAATTAGACATGGGTTAATTAGGCATAGTGAGCATGAATTTATAAACAGGTCATGCTTAACTAATTTAATCGAATTTTGAGGAAATCACAGTGCATAAATAAAGGAAATGTGATGGCTGTTGGATGCATATATTTATAAAATACCTTCTGAAAAGACAATCAGTTTCTTGCAAACAGTAAGGCACACAGTATTAAAGAGAATGTAACTCCATAGATGGCGAGCTGGCAAGAGGGCAGACAGCAAAGAATAGGGGCTTTTGGATCGGCAAGGTCTGGGTAGTGGTATGCTCAGGGGTTTGTCCTTTATTTTTAATTCATGTAAATGTTTTGGACATAGACACAAGAGGAATCAAATTTGCAAATGCTTAGCTATGGGTATGTTGAATTGAAAAAATTACAGGATGGTATGGACAGAGTGGGCAGATTCAGTTCAATACAAAGAAATGTGAAGTACACCTTTGGAGGAAAGGAATTATGTCCTAAGTGGTAAGGTCCTTAACAGAGTAGAGGAAGAGAGATGTAGGACTGCAAAAAGAGATTTTGAGGTGCTGATACATTGATCTTAAACTGTAGAAATGCAGGTAGAAACCAAAAAAGAAACATAAGGGCATTGACAATAAAAGCAAGGAAATAATGTTGAACTTCCATGACATTAGTTAGGCCACTGTACAATTCTGGGCACCCATTATGCAAAGAATATTACAGCCCTAAGTACAGCAAAAATTCACTGGAATAATACCAGGAATGAAAGATTATAGTTGTAATAAAAGGCTCAAAAATTGAGGCATTTTTACTGGAACAGAGAAGGCTCTAAGTTAAGGAGGGTTTGGGGGGGGGAGGAAAGAGAATTTCATCGGGATTTTCAAAATTATTAGTGGTTTTGAGAGGGATTCTGGTGAATCTGCACTGTGCCCCTTCCAAGGCCAATATATCTTTCCTGAGGTTTGGTGCTTAGAAAGACACAGGTTAAGTAAGGACAGTCAACAAGGATCTGTAAAAGGCAAGATGCAGCTGACAAATTTACTAGAATTTTCTAAATAAATAAGACTGTATTAACAAAAAGGAATGCAGTGGATGTTGTGTATATGGATTTTCAAAAGTTTTGATAAGGTGCCACGTAACAGGCTTTTCGATAAAAATTAAGGTGCACTGCATTAAAAGACATATGACAGCTTGGATAAAAGTTGTTTAAAAGGACAGAAAATGTTTTTCACATATACAAGATCTGAACTTGGGTATGGGGGCAAAAGAACATCAAAATGTCAATGACTAGAAATGTGAAGCGATGAAGTGACTTCAAGTGGACAAAGATAGGTTAATTAATATATTGAGCAGTTAGATGTCAGATGAAATTTAATGCCAAGAAATGTGAGGTGATACATTCTGGCCAGAATAGGAGAGGAAATTACACTAAATGGTAAAACTTTAAAAGGGGCAAAGAGAGTTAAGGGTTCAGATATATAAATCCTTAAAATAGGGAGGACAAGTTGACAAAGCTCAAAAAAACCATGGGATCCTAGGTTTTATAAATACGGGCAGAGTACAAGAGCAAAGAAGTAATGCTAAACCTATACAAATCATTGGTAAGGCCACGGTTAGAATATTATGTTCAGTTTCAGAGACCTTACTTTAGGGAGGACATCAAGGTCATGCAGAGGGCACAGAAGTGATTTACTATAATACCAGAGATATGAGGAAACAACAGAAAACTGAGACTCTTTTCATTAAAGCAGAGAAGATTGAGGGGAGATTTGGTAGAGATGTTCAAGATAGAGGGGGTTTGATAAGATAGAGAAAAACTATTTCAGCTGATTGGTGAGTCAGTAACTAGAGGGTATAAATTTAAGATTGCCACCAAAAGAACAAAGGCAGAAACTAGATGGATATTTTTATGCAAAGAGTTGTGAGGATGTGGAATGCCCTGCAGAAACAGTGGTGGAAACAGAATCCATAACAACTCTTTTTAAAAAAAAATGTTTAAATTGATACGGAGCAGAGCAGAGGAATGGAACTAAGTGATAATTCTGAGAGCCAACACAGGTGTAATGGGCCAAAGTGCTTCCGACTGCAGTATAAAAGTCTATGATTCTATAAATCATAAATGGGGTGACCATTGACCAGAAACTTAACTGGACCAGCCATATAAATACTGTGGCTACGAGAGCAGGTCAGAGGCTGGGTATTCTGCAGCGAGTGACTCACCTCCTGACTCCCCAAAGCCTTTCCACCATCTACAAGGCACAAGTCAGGAGTGTGATGGAATACTCTCCACTTGCTTGGATGAGTGCAGCTCCAACAACACTCAAGAAGCTCGACACCATCCAAGATAAAGCAGCCCACTTGATTGGCACCCCATCCACCACCCTAAACATTCACTCCCTTCACCACCGGCGCACTGTGGCTGCAGTGTGTACCATCCACAGGATGCACTGCAGCAACTCGCCAAGGCTTCTTCGACAGCAACTCCCAAACCCGTGACCTCTGCCGCCTAGAAGGACAAGAGCAGCAGGCACATGGGAACAACACCACCTGCACGTTCCCCTCCAAGTCACACACCATCCCGACTTGGAAATATATCGCCGTTCCTTTATTGTCGCTGGGTCAAAATCCTGGAACTCCCTTCCTAACAGCACTGTGGGAGAACAGTCACCACACGGACTGCAGCGGTTCAAGAAGGTGGCTCACCACCACCTTCTCTGTGCCACCAGAAGTAAAGGGAATTAGGGGTTACGGGGAGCGGGCAGGAAATTGGACATGAATTTAGATTTGAGGTTAGGATCAGATCAGCCATGATCTTATTGAATGGCGGAGCAGGCTCGAGGGACCGATTGGCCTACTCCTGCTCCTATTTCTTATGTTCTTATGTTCTCGAGGGCAATTAGGGATGGGCAATAAATGCTGGCCTCGCCAGCGACGCCCACATCCCGTGAACGAATAAAAAAAATGTTTAGAAAAATGCTCAGAACAGGCAACATTTTTATCTGAAACCTGGGAGAAGCTGAATACTGGAGGCTGTAAATCAAAATACCCTGGAGAATTTCAATACCGTGAGGATGAAAATAAATCTGTTTTTATCCTCACTGGAACTCCGAATGCACAACGTTCTTTGGAAGGGCTCGATCAATTTGGGCATTACTCTAGGGCAATCGATGAACGGACAAGCTGATTTTAAGCTCAACACAAAGCATTCAATAACTAGATGTTAATAAGATATAGAAATTAGGGCTTCATCCAATTTCCTTACAAAGCAATGACAGCACATGAAAATTAATTCATTTTATAAGGCACTTTGTAGCTACGTTGTGCCTTATCACAACAAACAGTGTTACTGTTAACCTTCAGATAAATGGAATTCCACTGAAAAGGGTAGATCCTTGGAATGCAAGAACCTGCATTTATATAGCATCTTAGCACATTTCCCAGAAATGTTCCAAGGCAATTACTTTGAAATGTAGTTACTGTTATGTAGGCAGCCAGTTATGTAGTAGTACTGATTCTTTGAAACAAAGTTACCTTCATGATTAACAAAAAAAGTCTTGACACCATTAAACAAAAGTGTTTCCATTTAGCTTTCTATGCTTTCAGGGTTGAACTCTTTCCCAGTAGCTAGGAAGGTCATTACGACTGATTGCCAAAACTCTAGCTGTTCTAGGCTGAGCCTTTCAATAGCAATGTCATCAAGTAGAAGCTCTGGGAGCCACTTTGGGGCATTTGAAAGATATACGGCACTATGTAAACAAGTTTCTTCTAAAAATCTGATACAGTTGGAGTCTTCTCCGTTCATGCTGGTTGTGCACCTTACTGTGGGGTGCAACTCTACAACCTGTTGATCAGCATTTGATGGCATGCAGAGGCTGGGGAGTTGCTTCCCACAGTAGGAGCACAACCATCATGAACTGAGGAGAATCCAACCTGATCTGATTATTAAAAAAAGCCTTGTGCTTATGTAGCACCTTATTACTTCTCTCAAATGTCCCAAAGTACTTCATATACAATTGATAACTTTTGGACTGCTGTCAGTGCAATGTAAGCAAATATGGTAACCATTTAATGCACAGCAAGATCCCACAAACAGCAATGAAATGAATGGCCAGTTGTAGTAATTGTATCTATGTGATTTATATCAATTAGTGTTAATTGTATTCAGGTGGTGGGTATCAATTGTGGACTCTCTTGTATTCATTTATAGGAGGGTGTGTAATGTTGAGTGTGAATAAAGGCTTGGAAGCAACTGAAGACTCGGCTTCAGTATTCTAACCTTTCCCATCAGGCTGTCCAGTTATAACAAGTTGCTCTGTTTTTGTGTTAGCGGTTGTTAAGGAAGGGTATTGACCACGAATCGGTGAGAAATCCATGCTCTTTTGAATAGTGCCATGGGATCTTTAACGCCCACTGGATCAGAAGACAGAATCTCAGTTTAACATCACATTTGTAGGATGGCACCGCTGACAATACAGCACTTACTCAGTATTGCACTGGAGTATCAGTCTGGAAATGAAGACTGAACCTACAGCCTTTTGACTCAGGTGAGACTGCTACAAAATTGAAACTTATTCATCATCTTTGTTTGAAGTAGGCAAAACTCATCAAATACATTCCATGTAACAGGATTATGGTAGTCTGATCCACCTGAGAAGGTGGCCCCACTGCTATGGCCTCAGCAGGGTTCCCTGCAAGCACGTTAGATATACTCTGCTGTGAACTCTTAAATTTTGTAACAATTAAGGAGCAGCATATAGACATGTCCTTTGCAAAATTCAGAAGAAGACAACAGTAATTCTAAACATTCCATACTGATCCAGGAGTTCTGGTTCGTTGACCTGCTAACACTGATTAAAAAGGCCATTCACAGGATCCACTACTGGGAATACTTATTGGCACAGGTGAATGGGCAGATCTGGCAAAGTGCCTCACAGGGCTTCTGCTTGATGGCTTGACTATTGAAAGGACCAGCCCAGAACAGCCAGAGTATTTGCAAGTAGGTGGTAATGACCCTCCTAGCTGCTACAAAAGATTCCCACCCAGAGAGCTAATTGGAAACATCTTCATATTATTGTGTAGGAAACATTATTTTAAACAATTTGGAGTGTAAGGTAATCATTATTCCTTCAGATACAGATAGATGATGGTGCACATGTTGTAGCTATTTCTGATCATTAGTCTCCTTGAGTAAGTAGGGAATTAGCCTATGGTGATTTCATAAAGAGGGCTTAAAGGAATGCCCCTTCTTCCCTCAAGCTGTTCTGATACAGGTCTTTAACTAGGTCCAAGTGAGGTAATAACAACCATCTGGACTGCTATTACTCTCTATTTGACCATATGGGGTTTTGCAACCTTGAATTGCTTTAACTAATAATAAATACATAAAGGGCAAAAGAGTAACTAGGGAGAGAGTAGGGCCTCTTAAGGATCAACAAGGTCATCTATGTGCGGAACCACAAGAGGTGGGTGAGATCCTGAATGAATATTTCACATCGGTATTTACGGTTGAGAAAGGCATGGATGTTAGGGAACTTGGGGAAATAAATAGTGATGTCTTGAGGAGTGTACATATTACAGAGAGGGAGGTGCTGGAAGTCTTAACGCGCATCAAGGTAGATAAATCTCCGGGACCTGATGAAATGTATCCCAGGATGTTATGGGAGGTTAGGGAGGAAATTGCGGGTCCCCTAGCAGGGATATTTGAATCATCGACAGCTACAGGTGAGGTGCCTGAAGATTGGAGGGTAGCAAATGTTGTGCCTTTGTTTAAGAAGGGCGGCAGGGAAAAGCCTGGGAACTACAGACCGGTGAGCCTGACATCTGTAGTGGGTAAGTTGTTAGAGGGTATTCTGAGGGACAGGATCTACAGGCATTTGGAGAGGCAGGGACTGATTAGGAACAGTCAGCATGGTTTTGTGAGAGGAAAATCATGTCTCACGAATTTGATTGAGTTTTTTGAAGGGGTAACCAAGAAGATAGATGAGGGCTGTGCAGTAGACGTGGTCTACATGGACTTTAGCAAAGCCTATGACAAGGTACCGCATGGTAGGTTGTTACATAAGGTTAAATCTCACGGGATCCAAGGTGAGGTAGCCAATTGGATACAAAATTGGCTTGACGACAGAAGATAGTTGTAGAGGGTTGTGTTTCAAACTGGAGGCCTGTGTCCAGTGGTGTGCCTCAGGGATAGGTGCTGGGTCCGCTGTTATTTGTTATTTATGTTAATGATTTGGATGAGAATTTAGGAGGCATGGTTAGTAAGTTTGCAGATGACACCAAGATTGGTGGCATTGTGGACAGTGAAGAAGGTTATTTAGGATTGCAACGGGATCTTGATAAATTGGGCCAGTGAATGGCAGATGGAGTTTAATTTAGGTAAATGTGAGGTGATGCATTTTGGTAGATCGAATTGGGCCAGGACCTACTCTGTTAATGGTAGGGTGTTGGGGAGCGTTATAGAACAAAGAGATCTAGGAGTACAGGTTCATAGCTCCTTGAAAGTGGAGTCACAGGTGGATAGGGTGGTGAAGAAGGCATTCCGCATGCTTGGTTTCATTGGTCAGAACATTGAATACAGGAGTTGGGATGTCTTGTTGAAGTTGTACAAGACATTAGTAAGGCCACACTTGGAATACTGTGTACAGTTCTGGTCACCCTATTATAGAAAGGATATTATTAAACTAGAAAGAGTGCAGAAAAGATTTACTCGGATGCTACCAGGACTTGATGGTTTGATTTATAGGGAGGGGTTAGATAGACTGGGACTTTTTTCCCTGGAGAGTAGGAGGTTAAGGGGTGATCTTAAAGAAGTCTATAAAATAATGAGGGGCATAGATAAGGTAGATAGTCAAAATCTTTTCCCAAAGGTAGGGGTGTCTATAACGAGGGGACATAGATTTAAGCTGAGAGGGGAGAGATACAAAAGGGTCCAGAGGGGCAATTTTTTCACTCAAAGGGTGGTGAGTGTCTGGAACGAGCTGCCAGAGGCAGTAGTAGAGGCGGGTACAATTTTGTCTTTTAAAAAGCATTTGGACAGTTACATGGGTAAGATGGGTATAGAGGGATATGGGCCAAGTGCAGGCAATTGGGACTAGCTTAGTGGTATAAACTGGGCGACATGGACATGTTGGGCCGAAGGGCCTGTTTCCATGTTGTAACTTCTATGATTCTATGATTTCACTGGCCCCTATATCAGCACGTAGGATCAGTGAATGTATTCATGGCCAATATCATATCTCGTTTGGATACAGGCATGTTTAAGCCAAATCCATTTCTTCTACCCATGAGTTTCACACCTCTCGGGAAGCATTCTCTGGTAAAGCTTTATCTACCTCAACTCTGGTCTCTTGCTTATTCCCTTTTTCTTCCAGTCCACTAATGGCAAGAGCCTTCAGCCACCACACCTTGCACTCTGGAATTCTCTTCCCAAACCTTCTTGGTGCATGGTTGGAAGGAGGATGACAGTGTCATCTTCTAGGTGGTGATGTATCTCATCACGTAAGAACATAAGAAATAGGAGCAGGAGTAGGACGTATGGCCCCTTGAGCCTGCTCCGCCATTCAATAAAATCATGGCTGATCTTCGACCTCAATTCAATTTCCCACCGGATCCCCATATCCCTTGATTCCCCTAGAGTCTAAAAATCTATTTATCTCAGCCTTGAACATATTCAATGGCTCAGCATCCACAGGCCTCTGGGGTAGAGAATTCCAAAGATTCACAACCCTCAGTGAACATATTCTGTTTTTCTATTCTTCCTATTTTCCCACATTATACTTCATCTGCCACCTTCTTGCCCACTCACCTAACCTGTCTATATCCCTTTGCAGACTCTTTGTGTCCTCCTCACAGCTGACTTTCGCACCTAGCTTTGTATCATCAGCAAACTTGGATACCACTTTGTACTCTGGTCATATTTATTTCAGTTGACCTGCACCTAAGAAGGTAATCTCACCTTCTTCCCAGGTGTTGATGCAGCTCATAAGCTTTATACTCTTTGGTCATATTTGTTCCAGATGACCTGCACCATCTTTTGAAACTGTTACGGACTAACCAGAAAGCTGTCATTTCCAGTTTGGCTCTGGACTCAATTCTTGGTCATCATTTCTCTGATGGACGTCCCAAAAATTAGTTACAGAAGATAGCAATGGTCCTATTTTCTCACCACCACCCCACCCCCCCACCACCACACCTCACTTGGGTGCTTGAAGCAGGGTGGTTCAACTTGGCTGGCTAGAATAGAGACCACTGTAGCAGCAAACTTAGTTGAACTGCACACTTGGAAAGTCTGCTATACAAATAACAGTAGATTCAATAGCTGAATCACAAAGGTATGAATTTGTAGGGTTACACAGGAACATGGGAGGCTCTGGATATTCAAAATCATGATCCCTAAAGGAGTCTCAAACTTGGCCTGGAAAAATAGTCAGCTAGGGTGTTAAGCTACTGTCCCTGAATTTAATTGTTGTTTGTGATTACACAAGGCACTCTAGATAGAATGACAATAGTTTGTATTCACAAACTACATATGTATAGGAGAATGGTTTAAACTGTGTCATCTAAAGCAGTGTTGTCCAATAGAAATTTCTGACCAGCCACACGTGGCTACAGCAACACCATTTTAGCTACATCCACTAATTTTAGTTAAAAACACCTTATGTACACTCACAATATACAAGTCTACCACCACTACCTTCTCAGGGCAACCAGGGATGGGCAATAAATGCCAGACTTGCCAGTGACACTTACATCCCAAGAATGAATATTAAAAAAAGGAACGTACTTCATGTGTATATTTGCTTAAACATCTATCACCATTCAGTACCCAAGGAAGTAAAGTATTCACCATGATCAAAAAATACTCTCACACTCAACATTTCGTCTTACCATTTTCCAACAAATACATAAAACAATTAAGTAGACATACATAATGTAAATATGAGTACTGAGATCTCATGCCCAATGATGGTGTCTAATGGTCACTTTTCATTTACTAATCAGAAATGTAATTAGCCACATCTGGATTCCCAATTAGTCACATGTGGCTAGTGGCCAGCATATTAGACAACACTGATCTAAAACTATCTTTGGCACCAAACCATCTAATCAGAATTCTATCCACAATCTGTCAGCATTAAAATCTATTGTATAATCTATGTGAATAACTCAAATCCCTGTATGCAAGTTTTGTTCTGTATCCATTACATTGTTTTTTTCCCCTATATGCATCAAACTAAACTAGATTACCCAGAACAGCTAAAGCGAGTAACACGATTTACAAAGTTTGTGTTATTGTGCCAAAATTCAATTTTTTGCACATCACAGTATTTGTAGAAATTACTTACAGCTAAGCTGCAGAAAGCACTTTTGCTAATTAAGTCTTGTGAACAGGAATATATATAGAATTGGTACTTTGCTGAGAACTTAATTAGATTAGAATGTACATATGTTCTCTTACCATGGAGGTGGGGGTGTGAAAAATTGTTTTGGTAGAAGTGGTAGTGCCGCTGTTACTACTGGGTGGATTAATCCGCTTCTCCTTCTGGCGTCTGTTACAGAACCAGACGCGGATCACCTCCTTCTCCATCTGCAGCTGATCGGCAATCATCATGATCTCCTCCGAGGTAGGCTTTTGGTTCTGCAAGAATGAAATAATTTTTTTTTTACAAAAGTTGAATAAAGGTCTTTTTACCATATGCTAGCACATAAAGACTGTCAATATTTGCTTGTTACTATGTTTTTACAATTATAACAAACTAAATATACTAATGGATCTCCCATGGCATTGTTCATTCGTATACTGTCATCTGGAGCACAGCTGTGATATTGCCGCTAATGTGGCCTGTCCCTTTAAGACCACTGCTCTCGTACTTTCTGTGCAAATCGAAGTGATTGAAGCTGCTTGTAAAACGTTCAGGTCAATATGACATCAGTAAAAGGGTTCTAAATTTCAGGTTCTAAATTTCAGTTTCCAGCTCAATGCCAGTCTGTCTTTGTTTTTTTTTAAAAAGCATGACGTCTAGTGTCTGATGTATCTGCTTTATACACACACATTAAATATATATATATATATATTTTTAAAGACTAACATGACAAAACAGACTATGCTATCAGGCCATATAGAAATAAAAATGCAATGAAACAATACTCTTACAAGCAGGAATGGATAAACCAAATAATGCAATTTATTGGATTACTGCTGATCTACGGGGAGATCGCAGGGGAAAAAAATGTTTAGGTCAATAGACATTTTGACTTCAACACTATGGGGAAAAATTTCCTCCATGCACTCTTTATAATAAAATTGTAAACCCATTTATGAAGGTTGATTTCCACAAAATAGTCAAAGGAGCCTATCCCTTAAGTGATCAGTCTCCTTTCTCATATCACTCGAACAGTGGTACAAAAGTTTACAAAAAGTTAGTACAGATTGCATGAAAAAGCAATTACTACTGATTCATTAATATTTTCTCTCAGAGTCCACAGTTCTGAAGTTTTTCAGGCGGCAAGAACAATGCAAAAATTAAAGTCCAACGTAATGCGCAATGGCTAATCCTACGCAACGCAGACATTAGTGTCTTCCACCTCGTTTTGAAACATAGAAAGCATATCAACATTTTCTGATAATATTTCAGAAATCAATACCTAAATACCAATACCAAAAAAAATCTAAGATGATATATAATTTTATGTAATGGTGCATCTTAACATTGAAACATAGAAAATAGGAGCAGGAGTAGGCCATTCGGCCCTTCGAGCCTGTTCTGCCATTCAATATGATCATGGCTGATCCTCTATCTCAATACCATATTCCCGCTCTCTCCCCATACCCCTTGATGCCTTTTGTGTCCAGAAATCTATCTAGCTTCTTCTTAAATATATTCAGTGACTTGGCTTCCAGTCTTCTGTGGTAGAGAATTCCACAGGTTCACCACCTTGAGTGAAGAAATTTCTCATCTCAGTTCTAAATGTCCTACCACGTATCCTGAGACTGTGACCCCTCGTTCTAGACCCCCCCCCCCCCCAGCCAGGGGAAACATCCTTCCTGCATCTGGCTAGCCGTGTCAGAATTTCATACGTTTCAAGGAGATCCCCTCTCATTCTTCTAAACTCGAGTGAATACAGGCCTAGTCGACCCAATCTCTCCTCATACGACAGTACTGCCATCCCAGGAATCAATCTGGTGAACCTTTGCTGCACTCCCTCTATAGCAAGTATATCCTTTCTTAGGTAAGGAAACCAAAACTGCACACAATACTCCAGGTGTGGTCTCACCAAGGCCCTGTATAACTGCAGTAAGACATCCTTGCTCCAGTACTCAAATCCTCTTGCAATGAAGGCCAAACATACCATTTGCCTTCCTAGCTGCTTGCTGCACCTGCATGTTTGCTTTCAGTGACTGGTGTACAAGGACACCCAGGTCCCTTTGTACATCAACATTTCCCAATCTATCACCACTCAAATAGTACTCTGCCTTTCTGTTTTTCCTTCCAAAGTGGATAACTTCACATTTATCCATGTTATACTGCATCTGCCATGTATTTGCCCACGCACTCACTCTTGCAGTCTCTTTGCAGCTTCTTGGCATTTTCTTCACAACTCACAATCCTGCCTAGTTTTGTATTGTCAGCAAACTTGGAAATATTATATTTGGTGCCCTCATTCAAATCGTTGATATATATTATGAATAACTGGGGCCCAAGCACTGGTCCCTGCGGTACCCCACGAGTCACCTCCTGCCACTCTGAAAAAGACCCATTTATTCCTACTCGCTGTTTCCTGTCTGTTAACCAATTTTCAATCCATGCCAGTATATTACCCCCAATCCCATATGCTTTAATTTTGCACATAAACCTCTTATGTGGGTCTTTATCAAAGGCCTTCTGAAAATCCAAATACACCACATCCACTGGTTCTCCCTTATCTATTCTACCAGTTACATCCTCAAAAAACTCCAGTAGGTTTGTCAAACACGATTTCACTTTCATGTTAAGCTTACAATTGCACAATACCCACTACTGTGGCCAGTTGTGTTGTGTGTGGCAGAGGTGGCTCTTAGCACACAGGAATGTTGCTTTCTATCAGCTGCTACTCATCTGAGTCACAAGTATAGTATACTCCAAAAACCTGGTTTGAACCGTACCCTTGGTGCTTACCTTGAATCAAGTGGTTTTCCTTTGGTAACCCAGTCTCAAGCAACATGCACAGTGCTATGTGAGTCTTATGTTTGCAGTTATAGCTGCGTCTATATTTTACACCCCCAACTGCATAATGTCGATATGCAATAAACAAGACTGAGCAAACGGAAGTGCCGCCTTTCAGCAAGTGGAGCTCACCCGAGTTGCAGTAATCATGGAATCATAGAAATTTACGGCACAGGAGACCATTCAGCCCATCGTATCTGTGCTAGCCGAAAAAGAGCCATCCAGCCTAATCCCACTTTCCAGCTCTTGGTCCCTTGTAGGTTACGGCATTTCAAGTGCACATCCAAGCACCTTTAAAATGCAATGAGAGTTTCTGCCTCTACCACCCATCCAGGCAGTGAGTTCCAGACCCCTACTCCCCTCTTCCTTAGCTCCCCTCTAATCCTTCTACCAGTTACTTTAAATCTATGCCCCTGGTTATTGAGCTCTCTAAGGGAAATAGGTCCTTCCTATCCACTCCATCTAGGCCCCTCATAATTTTACACATCTCAATTGAATCTCCCCTCACCCTCCTCTGTTCCAAAGAAAACAATCCCAGCCTATCCAATCTTTCCTCATAGCTAAAATTCTCCAGTCCTGGCAACATCCTCGTAGATCTCCTCTGTACCCTCTCTAGTGCAATCACATCTTTCCTGTAATGTGATGACTAGAACTGTATGCAGTACTCAAGCTGTGGCCTAACTAGTGTTTTATACACTTCTAGCATAACCTCACTGCTCTTATATTCAGTGTCTCGGCTAATAAAGGAAAGTATTCTGTATGCCTTCTTAACCACCTTTTACCTGTCCTGCTACCTTCAGGGACCTGTGGACATACACTCCAAGGTCTCTCTGTTCCTCTACACTTCTCAGTATCCTACCATTTATTGTGTATTCCCTTGCCTTCTTTGCCCTTCACAAATGCATTACCTCACACTTCTCTGGATTGAATTCCATTTGTCACTTTTCTGCCCACCTGACCAGTCCACTGATATCTTCCTACAGTCTACAGCTTTCTCCCTCACTATCAACCACATGGCCAATTTTTGTATCATCTGCAAACTTCTTAATCATGCCCCCTACATTTAAATCAAAATCATTGATATATACCACAAAAAGCTAGTACTGAGCCCTGCAGAATCCCACTGGAAACAGGCTTCCATTCACAAAAACACCTGTCGACCATTACCCTTTGCTTCCTGCCAGTGAGCCAATTTTGGATCCAACTTACCACTTTCCCTTGGACCCCATGGGCTTTTACTTTCCTGACCAGTCTGCCATGTGGGACCTTGTCAAAAGCCTTGCTAAAATCCATATAGACTACATCAAACATGCTACCCTCATCGCCCCTCCTTGTTACCTCCTCAAAAAATTCAATCAAGTTAGTCAGACATGACCTTCCCTTAACAAATCCATGCTGACTATCCTTGATTGATCCATGCCTTTCTAAACGACGATTAATACTGTCCCTCAGAATTGTTTCCAAAAATTTGCCCACCTCCAAGGTTAGGCTGACTGGCCTGTAATTACTTGGTCTATCCCTTTCTCCCTTTTTAAACAACGGGTACAACATTAGCAGTTCCCCAGTCCTCTGGCACCACGCCTGCAGCCAGAGAGGATTGCAAAATGATGGGCAGAGCCTCCGCTATTTCCTCCCTTGCTTCTCTTAACAGCCTGGGATACATTTCATCCGGGCCTGCAAGGAGCAGGTTATGCTCTGGGCACTCACCCCAACTCTAGCCAGTAGGTTCTTATTTCCCAAATATCCCTTGGATGATTTTACCCATCCCCTCTACTCATCTTAAAGAGTGATGGAAATGTGCACAACCCCACAGAGGTATGCCTGTACATGGGTTTGTGCTGACTGTGAATCGGTAATAATTGGGTTAAGAGCTCAAGTATACTTCTTATATGGAATCAAGTATGTAGCAAGTCAATGTTTGTGCCCGAGAGTGGGGGAAAGAAGAGGAATTGAAAGTTAAGACATGGTGGGTAAACCCACTGTTTACTAAAACGGCATGGTCCCCAAAGACCAACTTTATTCTGGTCAGAGGCAGACTTCCTAACCAATGCATCTTTCGGAAAATAGGTTAACTGCTAGGTAGAGATTGGCCCATCAGTGGCTGCATTAGCTTGCAAGTAACAGAAAGCTTTCAGACAAGCATGCTGCTGAAATCCATGGTTTCTGGACAAAAAGATTTTGGCAGATGACTGGATTGGATAGCAACGGCTGGTTCTTCTCAAAGAGGAATCATGTTAAAAGATGATGGACTTAATTTGACATGTTCAAATGCAAAGCATGAAATTCATCATTTACTGTCATTGTCTATCAATGAAACCTGAAGAAGCTCACACCTAGTTAGGGTTGGAGAGGAAATGAAAGCTTGTGTGTTCAATGCACTTAAGGCCATTAGGTAGGAGTGCAGGTAGTAAGAGCATATAACTAGGCACCATAAGAGCCAACATCCTCAACTTGCCTTGCTGATCCAATTGCTCTCACTCCTTGCTCCATGGCTAGCATCTTTCGCCTCTCTTTTCATCTGGAATAAAGTTTTGGCTTTGCTTTTCCCAGAAACAGAATTCACATTAGCTCATCAGGGAATGCATAGAATGGTCAGTGACCACTGACTATGGTTCCATGGTTACCAAATAGTTTGACGGTCAATGTACAACAGAAATTGGCGTGTGATCAGCTAATTCTTCAATGGGTCCAGGGTTTGTCGACAGTATAGGTTCTTCAGAAGCTGCGTGGTGCTGATTAGCAAATGATCTTAAAAATGATAGGCACAATTTTCTGCCTGTCTTTTGCTCCTTATAGGTGACTGGAATTTCTCAGACCTGGAAATCTTAAATGTGGTACAAATCCCTCTGGCAACAGTCTTACATAGAAATTATAACATGGAAACAGGCCATTCGGCACAACCAGTCTGTGTTGGGGTTTATCTTCCACATAAGTAGTCCTAATCCCATGTGCCCACCCTTTTCCCTTTATCAAGCTTTGCTTCAAACACCAATCTAACCCATTCTTAAATGTTGACATGGTCTCTGCTTCAATCACTAACTCTGGTAGTACATTCCAGAGCCTCACAACCTTCTGTGTAAAAACATATCTCCTATCTTAAATCTCTTATATTTAATCATATCTGTGTTCCCTTGTTCCCTCAATCATTGGCAACAGTCTGTTTCTATCTACTCTGTCCTATCCCTTCACAATTTTAAACTTCTCTATCACCCCATAATTTTAAACTTCTCTATCACCCCATAATTTTAAACTTCTCTATCACCCCATAATTTTAAACTTCTCTATCACCCCATAATCTCCTATTCTAATGAAAACTGCCAAAGTTTTTCACGTATTTCTTCATATTTGTATTTCCTCAGACCGGGGAGCATCTTAGTAAATCTATTCTATGCGGTACCAGCCTTGTGCACCTTATATACTCTTGAAGGACCCCAAGTCTTGGCTCAGGTCAACCTGCACAAGTTCTCTGCACTTAGATAAACAGGGTAAGCTCCTACAGGGAGAGCATTCACGCTGTATTAGGTGAACAGAAATTCTACTTATATGCATCTCGGTAGTTTGTTTTTGGAGACTCTAAATGTGGCTTTGGGTTTCTGCGCATACCAGGCACCTGACTGAAAAAGAGTGGCTGATCAAAATAAACAATGGAACAACTGGTAAAAGCTAATGAATAAATGCCATTAATTCTGCTGTCATCTGTATTCACACATCATTGGTATTGGCTCTTTTTTGGTGAATTTTTGTGTCCATGAAGATGAGGGAGATCAGTTCCTGGAACAGAAACCTCCAGTTTTATTAGTTTATAAATATTACCTCCAATAAGCAAGCCTGAATAAAGCTAATAAAAGGAGTGACACAACTTCTTCTCCACAACAGGAGAGGAAGTGCTCATTTCAATGACTCAAATGCATAAATGGAGCTAAAGGATTTGAAGTGTTCTTATAGCTTGGTTCATACTGAGTTACTCATTTGGTCATAAAAAATGCCTGGATGCAGACTGCTGTTGGCTTTGTGTCTCATTGGTTTATTATAATCCTAGGTCCACAGACTTAAGCCCAATAGTCCATTTTTCTCTATATCAAGATTAGTAAAATCAGCAAGGAATGGCATATTAAAAAATAGGGCATTGCCACACCATTAACCATGGTTCAACCATGGGATTAATGATATTCTGTAAGATTGCACTCATCATCCTCACTTTAAACCGGGCGACCTTGCTGTCAAATTAAGGAAATAACATGATAGTCTTATTTATATACCAACTTGAAGTTAAGACAACAGACAGCTGCATCATGGTCAACACAAGTCAAATTAGCCCCAATTCAGGAATTATCTAGAACGCAAAATGTTGGTTCTGAATCACTATGCATCTCATTGTTGGTGACTGACCTCCAGGAAACTCTTTTCTAAGGCCACTCGAACATTGGTCTCTATGCTGGTGCGTTTCTTTCTCCTGCGGCTCAGCCCTTCGATTCCCAGACCTGGAGAAGCCAGGGAGCTGGGATTTGACAGTGCAGAGTCTACTGACAAATTTTCTGTTCAAAGGAACAAAAACAAAAGAAATTGAAAAAATTAATAGAAATAATGATTTTAACCTACTGAATCAATTCATTAAAATTTTTGTGTAATACTACAGGAAACATAATGCTTATTAAATATTTAGATTTACAGAATTAATATTCCTAGACTTCAGTCCCAGACTGATCAATGTAAAAATAAAAGTCCACCAGATTTAGAGTTATGCTGGGAATTGCTGGAGCATCCCACTGAAGTACAGCATCCTTACAGGCCAATAAAAAAATGCCAGTCCGTCTTGGCATATTGCAAGAACACCCACTTTGCGCAGAATTGGTAACTGGGGCTGCATGATGTCTTCTTGCTTCAGGTCGATTTAATAATAATAATAATAATATGAACTGACTATAAGGAATAGCGTATGTAACCAGATTGTAAGGAATAGTGTATGTAAACAGATATCCTATCATGTTGTGGTACAGTGCACTGAAACAATGTTACACTTACAATTCTGGAGTCATAGCAACACAATTTTTTTTTAAAAACAAACAATTTAATTTTAAACACCATCTACATAGAAAAGAGACTATTGCAGTTATTAGCTTCAGTTACAGACGAAGCTATCCAGACTTGGGCACCACAGCGAGAAGACCCTTCATGTCGAAAAAAATAAACTTGTTACCTCTTATAGTAACTTCAGTGTATCTAAAGATATTTTCCCTTTCCTCTGATTCAGAAGGTTGTGGGTTCAAGTCCCACTCCAGAGACTTGAGTACATAATCTAGGCTTACACTACAGTGCAGTACTAAGGGAGTGCTGCACTGTCGGAGGTGCCTTCTTTCGGAGGAGACGTTAAACGGAGGTCTCGTCTGCCCTCTCAGGTGGACCTAAAAGATCCCGTGACACTATTCAAAGAATTGCTGGGGAGTTCTCCCCGGGATTCTGGCCAATATCTATCCCTCAAACAACATCACTAAAACAGATTATCTGGTCATTATCTCATTGCTGTTTGTGGGACCTTGCTGTGTGCGGGACCTTGCTGTGTGCAAATTGGCTGCCACGTTTCCTACATTACAACAGCGACTTCACTTCAAAAGTACTTGATTGGCTGTAAAGTGCTTTGGAATGACCTGAGGTGGTGAACGGCGCTATATAAATGCAAGTCTTTTTTCTATAGCTAAGATAACTCTGTATTAGAAATGGTGTCATCCATTTGACTCTTGGATGTCTATGAAACTTCCTTGTTTTAAGTGTGAATTAAATTGCATTGTGAACTAGAAGGACTAACAGCACTATGGTGTTTGGATTCCAGACAAAATATTGTTTACCTTTCATTAACACTCTGCGGAATCTTCACACAAATACTTTATGAATTCATCTTAGTTTGATGGACAGACCAAGGTGTAATTATGACAAATATAAAGTTTTGGTCAAAATTTTTAATTAAATTTAACTCTGAAGTTGGCCCAAACAAAAACTTGGTGAGACAAGACCTGATACGAATCAATAAGCTTCTTTATTTCAAACAAGGTGAACATACAGAATGGCAGTTATAATTGGACTCAATTCGAAACAGTACAACTTACTTTTCAAATAATATAAAATCAATTATATGCCACGCTTCCTCATTAGTTAGTCATCTTACTTAAGCAACATAATTTCTGACTATTCTCTCCTGCACTTCAAGCTTTTTGCAGCCTTTTGCTGGACTGCCTTACAGCATCCTGTTTCAAAAAATCTCTGCTCGACTGCCCATGTCTGTGTGTTTTATCTCACTAACACAAGCAGAACAGAAAGGTCCACAAGACCACCTGCCAAGTACCCGGAACCAGTGATTCCCCAAAACAATGGATGTGAGATATTTATCGATGAAAGACAATCTAATGAATTGC
Organism: Heptranchias perlo; assembly: GCF_035084215.1. NCBI lineage: Eukaryota > Metazoa > Chordata > Chondrichthyes > Hexanchiformes > Hexanchidae > Heptranchias > Heptranchias perlo. The sequence goes on from NC_090335.1 coordinate 52,400,139, forward strand.
TTATTATTTATAGTTTATGAGAAAACAACAAAGCTAGTTCATTAGCATCTTAATTACAAATAGGAGTTAATTTTAATCTAACATGCCCGTCGAGAAACTGAAGATCGAGTGCAATGCTAGTTTGACACCCTGCCTGATTTAATTCTCCGTTGACGTCCTCGCATGAAAAATGGCCAAACAATTCCAAACGCGACAATGCCATTTTCCATATTTACATAACAGCTTAATACACTCGGTCATTTGTAGGCAGGCGTATTATGGGCCAGATCCAGGTTTCGCCCATAACTCCATCTCCCCCAACTGCTGGCAATCTGCCACAATACTATTTCATTGAAACATATAAGATTCTGAAGGGGCTTGACAGGGTAGGTGGTGAGAGGTTGTTTCCACTGGCTGGAGAGTCTGGAACTAGTCTCAGGACAATGGGTCGGCCATTTAAGACTGAGATGAGGAGGAATGTTTTCACTCAGAGTTGTGAATCTTTGGAATTCTCTACCCCAAAGGGCTGTGGATGCTGAATCATTGAGTATATTTAAGGCTGAGACAGATACATTTTTGGACCCTAGGGAAATCAAGGGATATGTGGATCAGGCGGGAAAGTGGAGTTGAGGTGGAAGATCAGCCATAATTTTACTGAATGGCGGAGCAGGCTCGAGGGGCCAAATGGCCTACTCTTGCTCCTATTTCTTTTCTTATGTTCTTATACTGCTCTCCCTAGCCCCAGGAACTTCCAACCAGGAACAAAAAACTCTGATCTAGCAGTCACCACCTTTCAATAAGCATGCTGTCAACTCAAAAGGTAAGGAGTCTTACAACACCAGGTTATAGTCCAACAGCTTTATTTGAAATCACAAGCTTTCCTCCTTCGTCAGGTGAGTGTAGGATTTCATAAAGGCACAGCATATATAGTCAGAGAACAATGCCTGGTGATTACAGATAATCTTTCCAACTGCCCGTTATCACACCTCGGCAGAGAGATAATCACAGCAATCAAAGGAGTGGATTGTGTCCAGACAGAGCAACATTACATCCCAGACTACTGAATACACAAGCGGTCAGAACACAAAGAGAGAGAGAGAGAGAGAGAGAGACGAAAGGCAGAGAAAGAGAGAGAATGACCAGTTGTATTAAAAACAGATAACTTTTTTTTGCTGGTGGGGTTACATGTCACACTACATGTAACCCCACCAGTGAAAAAAAGTTATCTGTTTTTAATACAACTGGTCATTCTCTCTCTTTCTCTGCCTTTCGGGTGTCTCTCTCCGACTTTGTGTTCTGACCGCTTGTGTATTCAGTAGTCTGGGATGTAATGTTTCTCTGTCTGAACACCATCCACTCCTTTGATTATATCTCTGCCGAGGTGTGATAACGGGCAGTTGGAAAGATTATCTGTAATCACCAGGCATTGTTCTCTGACTATATATGCTGTGCCTTTATGGAATCCTACACTCACCTGATGAAGGAGGAAAGCTCCGAAAGCTTATGATTTCAAATAAAGCTGTTGGACTATAACCTGGTGTTGTAAGACTCCTTACATTTGTCCACCCAAGTCCATCACCGGCATCTCCACATCACAACTCAAAAAAGGTGTCTGGCTTCAAATGTAAAACCACTTCCAGTGATATTCTCATTTGTTGATCAGGAAATATGCACCTTTTAGTACCCAGGCCACACTGTCTGGAAATCAGTCATAGTGTAACCTTTTTGAATTTCTCCTGTTTTAGGAAACGGCTTAGAACTCTTATCTAGTTCTGGTATAGAAAGAAATCCCGACTTTTTGAGAATTAGAAAATAACTAGAGTAGAAACTGGTTCTATCCTAATTGGTATGTACATATTTTCTGCCACCCACCAATGCTAGTAAAGAAACAGTGACTTTATAATGCTGTGGAAATGCTGCATCTGATCTGGGCTTTGTGTAGCCGGTCGCTGGAGTGGGGAGGTGGACTCTTTAAAGGAATGTTGCTTTTCATAGCCACTTCTGTCAAAGTACCAGCAATTCCTTTAGTTGCCCTCCAAAAAATACCTTTCCCATCAACGGGTGGTTTATATACCGATACTTTGACAGGAGTGGCTATGAAAAGCAACATTCCTTTAAAGAGTCCACCTCCCCACTCCGGCACTCAATGCACCCATGCCAATATATGAAGCAATACATTGGAAGCTGCCAAGTCCAGGTCTTGCACAGCAGGCTGCATTTGGTCCTTGATCATGCACAGCAGCTGACTGAAAATTATCTGATCAAGTGTGGTGTAGCCCAGTTAGTTCTTTTGTTAGTAAATGTGTTAGCCACATGCACGATCCACTTGGACTCTCTGAAGGGAACCTCAAGGTTTCTCTCCTGCATTGTCAAATTCCCATGTTTAAAGAAGGTCTGAAGTGCAACGATTGTATCCGAAACCATGTGTTCAAGAGGGGTTCCACTGAAACTCGATGGACCCTCTATACTCAGAATTAGATGCTGATATTTTGCATACATTCGCCCAGACCTTTGTGACTCTAGTCCATACTGACATAGTCCACAAGAAACCCTGGGAAAGCTGCCTGATGTGGTCTACAAGATCTGGAAGAAAAGTTCCACTCTAGGGTTGAGGAACACTGAAGTCAGTACATTAACAGTTTAGATGACTCATGTTAAACTCCTCTGTATATTTGCAGCTCTGGTGTAACAATGCAATTTGTCACTATCTTTTTCCACTCACTTTTCAAGGGAGTCCGATTCCCAATTGCCTGTACATAGACAGGGATGTTTTAATTTAGATATATGGGTTTCTACTGGCTGAAGAGATCTAATCAACCCCACTATAGACAGAATTATGGCTCTTATTGATTCCACTGTCACGGAGAGTCTTCTTTATGAAGTCAAATTGGTTATGCATTGTGCTCCGTAGCTCCCAGTTATATTGCCTGGGGAAGGCTGCCAAATTCACATGTTTGCTAGAATGCTCATTCCCAGACAGAATCTGGGCATACCTCAAAGGGACGAGTGCCCAGTGAAAATGGTACAGACTGAGATCATGTCCACGCAGCTACTGTTGCATTATGCATGCCCTTTTTAAAAAAAAACTCATTCATGGGATGTGGGCATCCCTGGCAAGGCCAGCATTTATTACCCATCCCTAATTGCCCTCGAGAAGGTGGTGGTGAGCCGTCACCTTGAACCGCTGCAGTCCGTGTGGTGAAGGTACTCCCATGGTGATCATGTCTTTTTGTAGCGTGATTGTACAACTGAATGGCTTGCTAGGCCATTTCAGAGGGCAGTTAAGAATCAACCACATTGCTGTGGGTCTGGAGTCATATATAGGCCAGACCAGGTAAGGACGGCAGGTTTCCTTCCCTAAAAGGACATTAGTGAACCAGATGGGTTTTTACGACAATCCAGTAGTTTCATGGCCACCATTAATGATACTAGCTTTTTATTCCACTATGCTACTGTATGCTGAGGTGCATCCCCTTCATAAGGCGGCTAGGAGAATAAAGCCAGACTCAGGTAGAGATGCTTTCTTGACTTATGATTTAGGAGGCCCCCAATAGCCCTCGAGAATATTTACACTTTGAAGATTATACTCCCTCAGAGGTAGTCAAAACAAAAAGTACCCCATCACAACTGGTAGCAGAATTACTGCAGTAATAAGAGAGCATCATTGAAGCAATCTTGCCTGATTGGAGTCCTATGTTACTAGACATATAGTTGCCTCCTTGAAAGGATTATACATAATCTACTCATAATAGACTGTTTTTATGCTGGTCTGTGCCAACATTCTTTTGCTGCCAAACTCTCAGCACCGACAGCAGTGAAACCCTGGCATTAGCTTAAGTTAAATCCTTGACATCGTGTGTGAATAAGTGTCCAGCAATAATCAACTAGTCATGACTGAAATTCTTTGCTTACTGTGCTTTTCTATCATGACCTAAATAACACTGGGAGCAAGATGCAACAGCTCCTTTTCAGTGTGCTTCATGAACCGCAAGCAAATTTAGCGAGTTGCAGTATTATGTTTAGGTGACCCATGCTGACTCAATACAAAGCACTTGCTTTGTTTTGATGGAAGCAATGTATTGCATGGGTCAATGTGGAAAGACGCATTGCATTACCTCAACTCAGCCACATGTGCCAAGCTGAGAAGACATTTCATGTGCGTGTTTAGCACATGGTTCCTAGAACCTGTCAAACTAGGCTATACTCCTAGAGTGCGTGGAGGGTGTGGAATGAAGTACAAGTTTCTTCCCCGGAGCTGTAAAAAGTCTATTTCAGATCACTACATCTTTATGAAGAATGTGAAATAAGTGCAAAACTGAGTAACAACTGAAGAGCATTGTTCAATTTACTAAGTTCTCAGCATTGGAGTAAAGGGAGAAATAAAAATGGGGAGGAAAACTCTCAAACCTGCATCATTCAACCACTTTTCAAGCAATGGCTTGAGCTTGCACATGTTCTTAAAGCTGAGGTTCAAGGCTTCAAAACGAGAGATTGTAGTTTGGCTGAAATCATTTCCATAGAGTTTTCCCATGGCAAGTCCTACATCACCCTGATAAGAGATATGGAGAAAGAAAGAAAAGTTCTTTAATATTTCATTATATCTCATATACAATGTAAACATCACAACCTCATATTGAATCCCAGGTAAAACCAAATACCAAAATCCAACCAGATGCCCATTATTTAGTCAGTTCTTGAGACTGCAACACACAACTGAATTATAATATTTCCCTAGAATGCGCAATATAGTGGCTGAACAATGAGCAGGATGGACAAATGTAGCTATGAAGACATTCACTGTTGTCCTACACTCTCCTGTAAGCATGGCCAAGATTAGAAACAGTTTAAAAGAAATCAATTTTGTTGCCAAATTTCAAAAACAGGAATGCATCAGATGAAGTGATTACTCTTTTGCCTTCCCCCACTACAGCAGCCACCAATATACTTCCTCCTTTAGTTGGAGGATAGGAGAATTTGGGTCATGAACTTCGAAACTCTTACCAAATATCTCCACAATCAGATAATAGGAAGTCTGCTTTAAACAAGTTTATCACATCCACCCTTTTAAAAGAATATATGCTTAAAAAATGCAATTTTCTGTTTATGTTTCTGCTGCCTTGTCTCTCCTTCCATTTTGCTTCATTAACTAAACAAAGAAATAAAAATGAAAGCTCATACCTAGAAAAGTCTAACCAGCTGCTATGACTATCAAAGTTACAATGCTATCGAACAGCAGTAGCAACTGAATGGAAAGTTTGAGATATTATTTTAAATATATAATACTTTGTCATCTATAAAATGTTGTCATACTCTGGTGCATTAATCCAACATAGCTAATTAATACAGTGTATTCCAGTTTCCAACTCCTATTCAAGTAGAATCCTAACTTAAGGATACAATTTGAAAGTTGAATTGTCTGTTTATGGAAACCTAGAGCATAAAGATCACTGTCAATTAAATTTCTAGTTTTGCAGTACATATGTACAATACAAACGTACCTCAGAGATTTGTAACTTTAAAATACAAGTCTATCAAAGAATCATAGAAAGGTTAAGCACGGAAGGAGGCCATTCGGCCCATCGAGACCGCACCAGCTCTATGCAAGAGCAATCCAGCTGGTCCCTCTCCCCCGCCCTTTCCCCGTAGCCCTGCAAATTTTTTCCTTTCAAATACTTAACCAGTTCCCTTTTGAAGGCCATGATTGAATCTGCCTCCACCACCCCCTCGGGCAGTGCATTCCAAATCCTAACCACTCGCTGTGTAAAAAAGTTTTTCCTCATGTCACCTTTGGTTCTTTTGCCAATCACCTTAAATCTATGTCCTCTGGTCCTTGACCCTTCCACCAATGGGAACAGTTTCTCTCTATCTACTCTGTCTAGACCCTTCATGATTTTGATTGTTCATATTTTTTATTTTAGTTGGATGACAAAAGGAACAAAATGAACTGTAAAGGCCTGGAACAGTTCACGGATACACACAATCCCCTCTAACATGAGGGATGGCCACTTGGGCTAGTCACTAAGATGGCTGCTACTAATTTATGGAGTAAAACCTCAGTTACTTCCTTCAGGAAGAAGGGAAATTCCCCTCAATGCATTATGTTTAAAGAACTCATCAATAGATCACAGAGTGATGTTATTGTAATTTGAAATAGTTATCGGCCTCAGGAGTCTTGCTATACTGGATCCGTACAATTTCCTAGCCATCATAAATATAATTCTGTACTGGGACACCTTACCTAAACAGTCCCAATAATGTGATAAAATATTTGAATTGATTTGATTTTGTAATGCAGTACATCACATATACATCTTACTCATAAGTCCACAGCCCATGTTTTTAGGTATAGAACTGTGGAAAATCATTGTACAGAGTACATTGTATTTGCAGGGTCAAAAAAATATAGGCTAAAGCTCCCATTCATAGTTTTTTTGGGTCTCCACACAGTTTTTCTGTTATTAGACAGCCAGTATTACACTGCAACTTTAGTATATTGCACATTGAGTAACAACTTAAAATGTTTTACACATGAAATGCCCAAGTAAAACAACCAGCTTGTCAAATACACTCCTTACTGGAATAGTTATTTATGCACGTTTCCATTGCATTAACTATATTTTATAACATTAAGCAATTTAATTTAACTTTAAGGTTTTGGACAATTCAGTCCATCAATAGTCTATTTCCCAAACTGTTACAATAGTTCACTTTTAAAAAATGAAAAAGATCCCCCACCTGAGTGAACCCGAGTTTGATACGTCTCTGTTTAAACGTCTTGGCAAACTGTTCAAGTTCCTCAAGGTCACTAGGCTCCTCTATGTTAGGAGTATCTACGCGCTTTGGTGTCGATTGGCTCTGCTGAACCGACTGGATAGGAGTTGTTGCTATCGTTGTGCGTGTCGGTGTTGCTGGCTAAAAGAAATCATATCTTAAACTTTAATAAGTGAGTTTTAAAAACTTATAATACATAGGTCAGCCCAAAGTCAGAGGTTTGCAATACAATTTCCCCCACAATAAGAAAGATTATAATCTTAAATAACCATAGGTTACATGGACAAGAATCACCACAACTTAAATTTCAAGCCTGGATCACTCGTACAGTTCAAATTACTTCGGAGGGAAATGGGGTGCAAGATAACCCTCCTTGGCCATTTCGTAGTTGAAAGATTTTGGTAAAGGAGGCGGGGGGAGGGGGGTGGCATTTAAACCCAGCATAAGTACCCACAGTTGCCAGGAATCTCTTCAACATGCTTCATAAATATTATATTGAAGAAATGGGCCAGTCTTGCCTTTGACAGGTCTCTAAAACATCTACATTTTCTTTTGTATGTATACTCACATTTGTTTCCTTCCACAAATTCCCATGCACCCAACAAGGTACGGTAATAATCACAGAGGTTAAGACGCAATTGTTTTCACTGTTTGAGTAAAATGTCTGCTTCACATGCTCTGGTTCTAGCATATAAGCCATTTCCAGACAGACCTTTCATGCCTGCCTCTAAGAATAATAGTACCTATAACTCAAGACCACTTATTCTGTGTGCACCTGTATGGACATTTTAACTACAATGCCCTCTTCCACATCTCACTACAACATGCTCTTTGCTACTCCTTTGCTGATATTCTTTCCTGCTGCTGCTCCAAGCTGGAGCTCCTGACCTCCAGAATGGGCTCATAGTTTGCCAATGTTCTACACTGCACACCTTCCTCTGTGCAAAAAGGCACCATATAAATACAAGTTGCTGTTGTGCTCCCATCATTGCAGGATCTCCTGGGACAGCATTAGAAATTGCCCTCAATTCCCTCTCCAAGTGCATGTCCCCTCTCCCGCCCCCCTGAATTCTGGAGGTAAACTTCTCCAAACACTTTCCTGTTCCCCTTTTCACTCTCCTCCTCTCTCCTGCAGCTCTCATAAGAACATAAGACATAGGAGCACGAGTAGGCCATACTGCCTCACGAGCCTGCTCCGCCATTCAAGATCATGGCTGACCTTCTACCTCAACTCCACTTTCCCACACTACCCCATATCCCTTGATGCCCTTAGTGTCCAAGTATCCATCGATCTCAATCTTGAAGATACTCAAAGACTGAGCATCCACAGCTAGAGAATTCCAAAGATTCACAACCCTCTGAGTGAAGACATTTTTCCTCATCTCGGTTCTAAATGGCCAACCCCTTATCCTGAGACTATAACCCCTAGTTCCAGACTCTCCAGCTGGGGGAAACAGCTTCTCAGCATCTACTCTGTCAAGTCCTCTAAGAATTTTATACGTTTCAATGAGATCACCTCTCATTCTTCTAAATTCCAGAGAATATAGGCCCATTCCACTCAATCTCTCCTCATAGGACAACCCTCTCATCCCAGGAATCAATCTACTGAACCTTCATTGCGCCCCGTCTAAGGCAAGTATATCCTTCCTTAGGTAAGGAGACCAAAACTGTACACAGTATTCCAGGTGTGGTCTCACCAGAGCCCTATATAATTGCAACAAGACCTCCTTACTCTTATACTCCAACCCCTTACAATAAAGGCTAACATACCATTTGCCTTCCTAATTGCTTGCTGTTCCTGCATGTTAACTTTCTTGATTCATGTACAAGGACACCCAAATCCCTCTGACTGCCAACAATTCTTGTCTTTCGCCTTTTAAAAAATATTCTGCTTTTCTATTCTTCCTACCAATGTGGACTTCACTCTGCAAATGTCTACTTCCTTGCTAACAAGGCTCTTCCTATCCACAACCTCATCCTGGAGGAGTCAATCAAGATCCTGAGCTTAACAGAAGCCTGACTGAGGGTGACATTCCTTTTCACCGAAGCTGCCCCAACCAGCCACTTCATTCCCCACCCAAATTACCATGCCTGTAGCGTGGTTGTCAGCTTCAGGTCCCATCTCAGTCCTTTCTCCTAATCGTCCACAACCCTTCTCGTCTATCCCATATCTCATTTGCCCATTTCAAGTCGCTCAGCACCAAAATCTTCATTTAGCCTTTGCACTGAGTGAATCTTCATCTTCAACAAATTCAACCCCTCTCCACAGACTTCTCTGTCCTTGAACCCTCATTCAACACAACAAATCCCCCCCACATCCCTTCTCATTATCATGAGGTCCCATTAGGTCAGAGATCTTAAAACAATCTACAATAATTTCTAACAAGATCATGGATAGAGACCAGAAGACCTTTTCACTTTTCACACTAATACCAACTAATCTCAACTCAACATTAACTTAGAAAACACTGGTTTGCCAAGTAAAAGGGAAATGTCAACTAAGATGGACAAATTGTAGCTGAACATTCCGTGATGGATGTACAGAAAAACCTGTGAATTAGGGACACCTAAGGGACTTGCATCAAGTTGCCTTTTTATGCAAGTGTCCTTATTTTCAAAATGATCATTGTATGTATAGTAAACCAGATGAGTCAAATATCCCGGGATTGGCTGTATTTCCTGCAGCGTTCTCTCTTTCTTTCATCCTCACCTGGTATCATGTCTAATTCTGGAGTCCTGCCAGTGGGATGTGATTTCAGTTCATTGGGTTTCCCAGTTCATTACCATCCCGAGGGCCTTTTCCATTGAGGGAGGGATGTAGTGATTCTGGGATCTACTACATTGGCAGCCTACACAGGGCGAGGTGGCTGCTGTAGGGCTGGGGTGCCTGGGAGATCCCAGCCAAATTGGAGGGATTAAGGTCCTGCAGACACCTGTCCAGGACCTCCTCCCTCCGGGTGCTACAGCTGCTAATGTTTGAAGTGCTGGGTGGTGGGTAGGAGGCTGTTAACAGCTCATCAGTACCTGACATACTGGTGGAGTGAGATGTGGTGTTGCCCGGTACAGTTCCCGGCTTTTGTCAAATGGGGAGTATCAATAGCAGCAAAAAAACACCCGTGCAAGCATTCAATTCCAGAGATAGAGCGGTTTCTCTGCCACATTGGACGCTGGGTAAAAAGCTCCCCATTCCACAAAAGCTTTTTCTTCCCCACTCGCTGCCACCTCACGCTGACCTGTTTGTTCCATGTTTCAAGTTATAAATGGACTTGGTACATTGAAGTCAGTCGTTGTTCATAATTTGCAAGTAGCCGTGGTTTCAAGGTGCAGCTTGTATCTGTTACAATGCAAGTTATTTGGGACTGTCAATAAGAGTCCGTTTTTTGCAGGTGTCTGTTTGTACAGGTAATTGGATTAAAATTGTACTTAAATTGGATCCTCCCTCCCAGCCTTGCCCGATGCCAGTTTTCTCATTTCAGCTTCATAAAATGTACTTTTCATCCTCTTGTAACTACAGACTGGCCATTCAGTGGAGGAAAAAAATTACATGATAAAGACATATATAAATTTAAAAATGCAAGTTTGAGAAACAAAGATGAAACCTAAATTGCTTATGCAATGTCATCTGCTAAATGCGTCAATAGTTTTGTTGGTTTGAGATTCCTGATGATTTAAAATGTATTATGTAATTGTTAAATTACAGAAGGGATCTTAATATAAATGCCTAGCATTTTCAAGTGTTACACCAACTATAGCAAAGACTAGTATTTAAACTTCATAATAATATGAGTGAAAAGTTTTGTGAAGCTGAAGATTTGCAAGTAAATTTTAGTGAATAGTTTTGCTCCCTTTAAACTGACCTGCGTGTTGAAGGTGATGCTTGGCTGAGACTGCAGGAGGTTGGCTTGGCTTTGCTGAGGTAGTTGTTGTAGAAGGTTCTGGGCTTGTACGAGACCTAAAATGATGAATACAAAAATATAAATTGAAAAATAAATAGTAATTAAAAATAAAATTAAGTGTAAGTCTTCAATTGGAACAAACATTTTAAGACAATGAAAGATTCTCTAAGAACAAATGGGTATCTTGCATCAGTTGCAAGAGGAGAAAAAAAAAAACAGAATACAGAAAATCTAAAATAAAATAGCAAATGCTGGAAACTTACACCAGGTTGGTCAACATCTGAAGGAGAAAGATAAGTTGATGTTTCAGATATAGCTCTATATTTTAGAACTTTTAAAATTATATTTTTGGCAATTTCTTTTCTGTCCATCAACGTGAGGGATACCATTCTTAAAGTATAAGAACATAAGAAATAGGAGCAGGAGTAAGCCAAATGGCCCCTTGAGCCTGCTCTGCCATTCAATATCATGGCTGATCTTCGCCCTCAACTCCAATTTCCTGTCCTATACCCATATCCCTTGATTCCCTTCGTGTCCAAATATCCATCGATAATAAGATGAAGATATTCAACGACTGATCATTCACCTTCTGGGGTAGAGAATTTCCAAGATTCACAGCCCTCTGAGTGAAAAAATTTCTCATCTCGATTCTAAATGGCCGACCCCTTATCTTGAAACTATGACCTCTAGTTCTAGACTCTCCAGTCAGGGGAAACGGCCTCTCAGCATCTACCCTGTCAAGCCCTCTAGGAATTTTATACATTTCAATGAGATCTCCTCTCATTCTTCTAAATTCCAGAGAATATAGGCCCATTCTACTCAATCTCTCATCCCTGGAATCAATCTAGTGAACCTTTGTTGCACCCCCTCTAAGGCAAGTATATCCTTCCTTAGGTAAGGTGACCAAAACTGTACACAGTATTCCAGGTGTGGATTCACTAGAGCCCTATATAATTGCAGCAAGACCTGCTTACTCTTATACTCTAACCCCCTTGCAATAAACATACCCTTTGCCTTCCTAATTGCTTGCTGTACCTGCATGTTAACTTTTCGTGATTCGTGTACAAGGATTCCCAAATCCCTCTGAATACCATACTATAGGGCAGCATTTTAGCACCCGCTATTGGGTGCGTTCCTGGCAGGGGTTGGGGGGGGGGCGGCCCCGAAAATCGAGAAATCCTGGAGCGGGACCGGAGCCCACCTCGAACCCGCGCACTTCCGGGTTCCCCACTGACGCGCCGGGGTGCACGCGCAGCCCCCGCTGGTGGGAATCCCGCAGGCAATTAAAGCCAGCGGGATGCCACTTGACGCTATTTATTTTGCTTGTCCAGGTCATTAACTGACCTGTTTAAGGGATTATGATTAAGGGGTGGGATTTTAGAGCAAACAGGGACAGTTTCCCACACTGGGGGAAACACTCCCAGTTCAAATGGACCTGTTGCAGCTGTCAGCCTGTTGCAGCTGCAAAGGTCCATTTGACAGGGGGGGGCGGGGAGACCCACATTCATTGCAGGAGGCCGCTCTGTCACTTGGGACAAAGTTTGGCCTCCACCACCCTCCTCCTGACAATCAAAGTCACCAACTTGCACACTTACCCCAGGGTCCAGAGACATGTACCTACCTTGCGGACCCCCTCAGATGTACATCTTCCAGATGGGGGCCGCCGTAGCTGCAGTCATGACCTCCTCGGAGGGCGAACAACATCACCAGCCTCGCCATCCATGCCGTCCACCTCTGACACGTGGAGCTCCACAACAGGGTGCTGGGACACATCCACCTGTAAAGCAGGAGGGAGGGCTACCGCAGAGAGATGCGTCGCAGAAGGCACTACCCTCGCCACAGGGTCCACAGGCCGAGGCTCAGCTTCCTGGACCTCTCTGAGCAGCAGTGCACACGGAGGCTCAGCGTCACTCGACCTGTAGTCGTGGACATCTGCAGCCTCCTTCATGCCAAGCTGCTCCTGGCTGGCCCGAGCACCATCTTCTTACCGGTCGCTGTCAAAGTCACCACTGCCCTCAACAACTTCTCCTCCGCATCCTTCCAGGGTGCAACCGGGGACATCGCCGACGTGTCTCAGCCGTCTGCACAAAAGGGCCCTGCAAATACACCTACACCCACTCTGCAGTGACACAATGGGTGGCATCAGTTGTGGGTCCTCATAGTGATCCTCGGGAAAGGGCATTATTGCACAAACCAGACAAGATTCGCGAAGACGTGGCAGTAGTGCTGCCAATGTAATATGTAATGTGAGTTGGTCAGAAATTCAATATAAGTAACAACCATGACAAACCCTCAAACACCCTTGTGCATCCCCTTCATGCTCACGACACGTTTGCCTTACGCTGCCCACTGCACATATGTGATGCATGCCCTGTGGCTGCAGCACAGGTAGTGGCAGGTTGAGTGAGGCTGGCCGTGAAAGAGATGCATGAGAGGGTGAGTATGAGATAGAGCCATGAGATTGTATGAGGATTGGGTGGAGAGGTAGTGGCGGGATGAGTACTGGCAAGGTGAGTAGGTGCAGGTAAGATGAGGATGAGGTTTGAGTGGGTATGAGGGGTGATGCGACAGAGTAATGTTGGCAGTGCAGAAGGAGATGTGGGGTGGGGGCGGTGATGTGGCAGACGGAGTGTAGGGGAAAGAGTAAGTGTACTCACTTTGGCTGACCTCCTTAGGTCATTGGAGCGCCTCCTGCACTGTATGCAGGTGGGCGATATGTTGGTGGTGCTGGTGACCTCCTCTGCCACCTCGAGCCAGGCCTTCCTGGTGGCAGAGGCAGGCCGCTTCCTCCCGCCCGTCGGGGGGGAAGATCTCTGTCCTCTCCCTCCTCCTCACCCCATGTATTGATACCTGGAGTGAGGAATCATTAAACTGGGAGCAGCCTTCCCCCTGGGCTGCTCCATGCTGTGATTTTTTCTGTTTGTTGCAGCGTCAGTGGAGGACTGCCCCTTTAAATAGAGCTCCTCCAGCTGACAGATCTTACTGCGCATGCGCAGCCTGCCCGACGCTCAGATCAGCAGTGGGGAACCCGGAGGAGCAGGTAAGTGGATCCAATTGGGCCACGATCGCGCGGGTGGCTGACTGATTCCGCTGGGCGCGTGCCCCCCCCCCCCCGTTCTTTTCCGTTCTTCCTACCAAAGTGGAGAATTTCACATTTGTCCACATTACATTCCACCTGCCATCTTCTCACCCACTCAATTAACCTGTCTATATCCCTTTGCAGCCTCTTTGCGTCCGCCTCACAGCTTACTTTCCCACCTAGCTTTGTATAGTCAGCAAACTTGGATACATTACACTCGGTCCCCTCATCTAATTCACTGATGCATAATGTAAACAGCTGAGGCCCAAGCTCTGATCCTTGCGGCACCCTACGAGTTACAACCTGACAACTCGAAAATGACCTGTTTATTCCTACTCTGTTTTCTGTCCGTTAATCAATCCTCAATCCATGCTAATATATTACCCCCAATCCCATGAGCACTAATCTTGTGTAACAATCTCTTGTTTGGCACCTCATCGAATGCCTATTGAAAATCCAAATATGCTACACCCACTGGTTATCCAAGTCATTAGATGTATTCAAGAAGGAGATAGTTATATTTCTTAATGCTAAAGGGATCAAGGGATATGGGGAAAAAGCGGGAACAGGGTACTGAGTTAGACGATTAGCCATGATCATTTTGAATGGCGGAGCAGGCCCGAAGGGCCGAATGGCCTACTCTTGCTACTATTTTCTATGTTTCTATGTTTCTTACCCTCAGAAAACTCTAATAGATGTGTCAAACACGATTTCCCGTATTGCAAGTATGCAATATTGCTTTCCATTTTTGCCACTGTGTCAAGGATTCGAATGTTAGGTATTGTCAGCCACATCCAGTGTAAAGATGCTGTGTTCAGTTGCATTCGCAACCCCTCAAAACGAAGCAGTCCGAGCCTGCATGCAGCAAGACCTGGACTTGATCCAGGTTTGGGCTCACAAGTGGCAAGTAACATTCGCGCCAGACAAGTGCCAGTCAATGACCATCTCCAACAAGAGGGAATCTAACCACCTCCCCTTGACATTCAACGGCATTACCATCGCCGAATCCCCCACCATCAACATCCTGGGGGTCACCATTGACCAGAAACTTAACTGGACCAGCCATATAAATACTGTGGATACTAGAGCAGGTCAGAGGCTGGGTATTCTGCGGCGAGTGACTCACCTCCTGACTCCCCAAAGCCTTTCCACCATCTACAAGGCACAAGTCAAGAGTGTGATGGAATACTCTCCACATGCCTGGATGAGTGCAGCTCCAACAACACTCAAGAAGCTCGACACCATCCAGGACAAAGCAGCCCGCTTGATTGGCACCCCATCCACCACCCTAAGCATTCACTGCCTTCACCACCGGCACACTGTGGCTGCAGTGTGTACCATCCACAGGATGCACTGCAGCAACTCGCCAAGGCTTCTTCAACAGCACCTCCCAAACCCGCGACCTCTACCACCTAGAAGGACAAGAGCAGCAGGCACATGGGAACAACACCACTTGCACGTTCCCCTCCAAGTCACACACCATCCAGACTTGAAAATATATCGCTGTTCCTTCATTGTCGCTGGGTCAAAATCCTGGAACTCCCTTCCTAACAGCACTGTGGGAGAACCGTCACCACACGGACTGCAGCGGTTCAAAAAGGCGGCTCACCACCACCTTCTCAAGGGCAATTAGGGATGGGCAATAAATGCTGGCTTCGCCAGCGACGCCCACATCCCATGAACGAATAAAAAAAAGTGCATTCGCTCTTCAAGCATAGATTAACATCTTTCATGGTACTACTGCATTTTTCAGCTTCCCATACTGGCCTCTGTGAGTAAGATTGCCAATTTAGCACCTATCTCTCCTAGTTGAGACTAACCAAACTCTTTCCCACAGGATTCTTATGGGATGAAAATATCCTTTGCCAACCACCAACCTGAACTGAATGTGAAACTAGATTCTGGGAGATGAGGGGACAGTTTTCTAACCAACTGCAACACCTGTTCTGTCTAAAACACAAATGCTTCAACAAAATTTACAAGATGCTTCTGTAAAACCAAGACTGCAGTGGTGCCAATGTCAGTGAAAATGAAACAAAAGACTGTATGGCACAACACATCAAGGGCATCAATTATGAATTTGGAAAGAACTAAACATTCTGAATTTTTTGTTATTCGTTCATGGGATGTGGGCGTCGGTGGCGAGGCCGGCATTTATTGCCCATCCCTAATTGCCCTCGAGAAGGTGATGGTGAGCCGCCTTCTTGAACCGCTGCAGTCTGTGTGGTGAAGGTTCTACCACAGTGCTGTTCGGAAGGGAATTCCAGGATTTTGACCCAGCGACAATGAAGGAACGGTGATAGATTTCCAAGTCGGGATGGTGTGTGACTTGGAGGGGAACGTGCAAGTGGTGTTGTTCCCATGTGCCTGCTGCTCTTGTCCTTCTAGGTGGTAGAGGTCGCGGGTTTGGGAGGTGCTGTTGAAGAAGCCTTGGCGAGTTGCTGCAGTGCATCCTGTGGATGGTACACACTGCAGCCACTGAGCGCCGGTGGTGAAGGGAGTGAATGTTTAGGGTGGTGGATGGGGTGCAAATCAAGCAGGCTGCTTTGTCCTGGATGGTGTCGAGCTTCTTGAGTGTTGTTGGAGGTACACTCATCCAAGCAAGTGGAAAGTATTCCATCACACTCCTGACTTGTGCCTTGTAGATGGTGGAAAGGCTTTGGAGAGTCAGGTGGTGAGTCACTCGCCACAGAATACCCAGCCTCTGACCTGCTCTCGTAGCCACAGTATTTATATGGCTGGTCCAGTTAAGTTTCTGGTCAATGGTGACCCCCAGGATGTTGATGGTGGGGGATTCGGTGATGGTAATGCCGTTGAATGTCAAGGGGAGGTGGTTAGACGCTCTCTTGTTGGAGATGGTCATTGCCTGGCACTTATCTGGCGCGAATGTTACTTGCCACTTAAGAGCCCAAGTCTGGATGTTGTCCAGGTCTTGCTGCACGCGGGCTCGGACTGCTTCGTTATTTGAGGGGTTGCAAATGGAACTGAACACTGTGCAATCATCAGCGAACATCCCCATTTCTGACCTTATGATGGAGGGAAGGTCATTTGATGAAGCAGCTGAAGATGGTTGGGCCTCGGACACTGCCTTGAGGAACTACTGCAGCAATGCCCAGGGGCTG
Source organism: Heptranchias perlo (assembly GCF_035084215.1). Taxonomy (NCBI): domain Eukaryota; kingdom Metazoa; phylum Chordata; class Chondrichthyes; order Hexanchiformes; family Hexanchidae; genus Heptranchias; species Heptranchias perlo. The sequence continues at coordinate 52,416,986 of NC_090335.1, forward strand.
AGATGATTGGCCTCCAACAACCACTACCATCTTCCTTTGTGCTAAGTATGACTCCAGCCACTGGAGAGTTTTCCCCCTGATTCCCATTGACTTCAATTTTACTAGGGCCCCTTGGTGCCACACTCGGTCAAATGCTGGCTTGATGTCAAGGGCAGTCACTCTCACCTCACTTCTGGAATTCAGCTCTTTTGTCCATATTTGGAATATTTGGACCAAGGCTGTAATAAGGTCTGGAGCCGAGTGGTCCTGGCGGAACCCAAACTGAGCATCGGTGAGCAGATTATTGGTGAGTAAGTGCCGCTTGATAGCACTGTCGACGACACCTTCCATCACTTTGCGGATGATTGAGAGTAGACTGCTGGGGCGGTAATTGGCCGGATTGGATTTGTCCTGCTTTTTGTGGACAGGACACACCTAGGCAATTTTCCACATTGTCGGGTAGATGCCAGTGTAGTAGCTGTACTGGAACAGCTTGACTAGAGGCGCAGCTAGTTCTGGAGCACAAGTCTTCAGCACTACAGCCGGGATGTTGTCGGGCCCATAGCCTTTGCTGTATCCAGTGCACTCAGCCGTTTCTTGATATCACATGGAGTGAATCAAATTGGCTGAAGACTGGCTTCGGTGATGGTGGGGATATCGGGAGGAGGCCGAGATGGATCATCCACTCGGCACTTCTGGCTGAAGATGGTTGCAAACGCTTCAGACTTGTCTTTTGCACTCACATGCTGGACTCCGCCATCATTGAGGATGGGGATGTTTGCAGAGCCTCCTCCTCCAGTTAGTTGTTTAATATCACCAAATCAGCTTGGGAACTGACCAAGAAGCTTGGTTTACAGAAGCACTAATCTCAGTCATCAGTTTGTGGACAAAATACATTTAACAAGAATAATGGACAGAGGGCCTCTATTACAAATTCAGGTCTACTATAGATATCTTCTTGGGTTCAGTGGTGGTCTTAGTTGCTCCCATAAGATGGCTAGACCACTAACTTTTATGGCAGTTGCTCACACTGCCCTTCATCTAATTGTACAATAGCATTACTGGGGTGTCAATACCCTTGTGACTTTAACCAGATACACCTGTCTTTCCCACATATCCACAGTGTCTCTCCAACCTTTCCAAAGACAGACCTAGCAATCACTTGGCAAGACGAGGCATGATTAAAATAAAGCAGCTTCTTGATTTGTAAGTAAAGTGAACATATGGAACAGCAGTTATGATTGGACTTGCTTAATTCAATCAATACAACTGCATAATACAAAATAAAGAATATGCCACATTCCTCCACATCAGTGGATTGACTTAAACAACTTCTTACCATCCTCTAGTATTTTTAACCTCCTAGCCTTGGCAAAAGCCCTCGGAGCTTTCTCTAAAACTTGACTGACAAGCCTGGTTTTATCTCCCTCTGTTCATAGCCAATAAGGGATCAAAGGCTTTCCATCATAATAGATATAGAGCTGTTTTAATTGCTGACTGGCTAGCAAATTGCTTATTATTTATAATCTGTGGGGAAACAACATTAAAGCTATGAAATTATCTTAACTACCTATCAGAGCCTTTTTTCAAGTTATGTAAATACACTATGCTTTTAAAAAGCATTTAAAGGCAACATTTTATTTTCCCCAAAACCTGTCTGTGGAAAATGGTCAAAAGGATCTCAAAGCTTGATACCTCATTAGGAGAATCCTTATTTCAGTTGATCAATCTCGAATACTTTCTCCAAGGTATACAGATTTTTTGTTGAATTTACAATTAGCCTGAACAGAACATCCACAACAGTCAAAAAGGGTATCCGTGGTAGGCAAGAGAACTCTCAAGTTTGTCAGCCTTCGTTAATATCAAGGCAAATTAAATTATCTCAAATCATTGTAACAAGTGTCGCGGAGGTAGAAGGAGGGGAAAACCTAAAAATGTGTGACTTCAGGAAAGAATCTTTGCTTGTGGCAACATTCTCAGGGCTGTATAGAATCAACTAATGTAACATGGATATTAGTTACAAAATTAAATATGACTTGGCCTTAGTACATATGGGATTCCTCTCTCTCTCTCTCTCTCTCTCCTCCGAGAGCCTGGGGCTCTCTTCAGGTACTGTGTGTTTTCGAAAGACTGCAGTTTCCCTATTTTTTTAACATTTTTTTTTAATCCATAAAGAAAAATAATGGTAGCCTGGGTTAAAAAGGTCTCTCACCTTGTTGCCCCTGTGGCGTTTGTGAGATGATGAACTGCGTCGGCTGCAGGTTGGTGGTGATTGGGTGACCTGGCTGCACCAGAACAAACTGCTGCAGATTCAAGTTCTGTTGTTGTAACTGTTGTAACTGTTGCAGATCCTGCCAAATTATAGGATGATCAGTAGAACATATACAGAAATTTAGCACATGAAGCAAGTTCAAAAATGAATTATCTAGCTAACTGATTTGTAGAATCTTGTAAAACATAATTACAGTAAAAGTTATTCAAAAATAATAAAAAGGGAAATATGCTTTTTGATTTGTGACTACAAACCAACAAGAAATAAAATCTTGTTCGGGAGTCAATTTGTACAGAAAGACCAAGTAAGTATCTCCAGATTATAGAATGCTAAATTAATTTTTAACATGGTCCAATGTTCGGTTAGTTTTCTAAAGTGGTGTTTTGTAGTAGCAGGTTGAGAGCAGGCTACTTCTGAAAAGAGGCAACTACATACTAGCCAGGATGTGGAGGAAATCCAAATCCTTGCTAAAATGCAGATACCGAGTCATAGGGAACTGGCTGACCTCAGACGATATGCAAATTGCTAGTCCGCATTCTTGGAAACTATGAAATCTAATTTGATTGAAGGAACTGTCACTGCAAGAAATGTTTTTTTAGTGGGCAGCTTTAATTAATTGTGAATGCTATCCATCTTCCTTTGTAATAGGATACAATTCAGGGTAACAACAACTGTGTCAGTTCCCTTCTCACTATATGACTATAGGGTGGAGACTAACAAAGAACTTTGGGTTTTAAGTCTAACATAAAATCTATCATGGACACCTCTAAACTAAACTACCGAAAACTGTTTTAGTTTGAGGAGTTTATCGTTTTGAGTGATACAGTAAGTTAAGTGAAGTACTGTCAACTAGCCAATCGGTTTCCTTTTTTATTGATTACGTTAATCTTAATAAACTTGATACATAATTTTTAGCCTGAGATATATGGCTCATCAAGAGTGTTCTTTGTCCACCATATAGCGAGATCAGCGAAAAGTGAGGGATGGAAAGACACATACAAAAAGGAAGCCAATATTTAACTTTATTATACATTTTTTAAAATCCACCTATCAGCTAAAATAACTGCCATCAGCCTCGCTTTTAGTAAGCATAATAAGTAATTCCGTTTGTTTCAGCAAACAAGTTGTACGTAAATTAATTGAGCTAAATCATTTAAGGTGGCACTGTTGTGGAATGTTGGGTTAAACCCGCTTTGAGAAATTTGGATGAATTTTCAGGTTTTTTTCATTCCAATACCAATCTTTTTTTTAAAAAAAGCTACAGCATATTAGTGATATTCCTTTAATACTTTCTTTATAATTATTAACAGTTGCCTAATACATCAGGGATGGAGAAGAAAAGGATAATTTAGTTCCTGTGTACTTTATATAGGATAGCATGCCGGAAATCCCAAGAAAACTTATATTGAATCGGGGCAGGGACTCGATAAAATTAACATAAGTAAAGCAACAGTAATGAAGAAAATAATAGCACTAAAGAGTGACAAATCCCCAGGACCAGATGGTTTCCATCCCAGGGTTTTAAAGGAAGTAGGTGAGCACATTGCGGATGCCCTAACTATAATCTTTCAAAGTTCTCTCGATTCAGGAACTGTCCCTCTGGATTGGAAAATTGCACATATCCCTTCGCTTTTTAAGAAAGGAGAGAGGGGAAAAGTGGGGAATTATAGACCAGTTAGCCTAACATCTGTTGTGGGGAAAATGCTGGAGACTATAATTAAGGCTAGGGTGACTGAACACCTCGAGAATTTTCAGTTAATCAGGGAGAGTCAGCATGGATTTGTGAAAGGTAGGTCGTGCCTGACAAACCTGACTGAATTTTTTGAAGAGGTGACTAAAGTAGTGGACAGGGGAATGTCAATGGATGTTATTTATATGGACTTCCAGAAGGCATTTGATAAGGTCCCACATAAGAGACTGTTAGCTAAGATAGAAGCCCATGGAATCAAGGGAAAAGTACGGACTTGGTTAGGAAGTTGGCTGAGCGAAAGACGACAGAGAGTAGGGATAATGGGAAGGTACTCACATTGGCAGGATGTGACTAGTGGAGTCCCACAGGGATCTGTCTTGGGGCTTCAATTATTCACAATATTTATTAACAACTTAGATCAAGGCATAGAAAGTCTCATATCTAAGTTTGCCGATGACACAAAGATTGGTGGCATTGTAAGCAGTGTAGATGAAAACATAAAATTACAAAGCGATATTGATAGATTAGGTGAATGGGCAAAATTGTGGCAAATGGAATTCAATGTAGACAAATGTGAGGTCATCCACTTTGGATCAAAAAAGGATAGAACAGGGTACTTTCTAAATGGTAAAAAGTTAAAAACAGTGGATGTCCAAAGGGATTTAGATCATTGAAGTGTCATGAACAGGTGCAGAAAATAATCAAGAAGGCAAATGGAATGTTGGCCTTTATATCTAGAGGACTAGAGTACAAGGGGGCAGAAGTTATGCTGCAGCTATACAAAACCCGGGTTAGACCGCACCTGGAGTACTGTGAGCAGTTCTGGGCACCGCACCTTCGGAAGGACATATTGGCCTTGGAGGGAGTGCAGCGTAGGTTTACTAGAATGATACCCGGACTTCAAGGATTAAGTTATGAGGAGAGATTACACAAATTGGGGTTGTATTCTCGAGTTTCGAAGGTTAAGGGGTGATCTGATCGAAGTTTATAAGATATTAAGGGGAACAGATAGGGTGGATAGAGAGAAACTATTTCCGCTGGTTGGGGATTCTAGGAGTAGGGGGCACAGTCTAAAAATTAGAGCCAGACCCTTCAGGAGCGAGATTAGAAAACATTTCTACACCCAAAGGGTTGTAAAAGTTTGGAACACTCTTCCGCAAACGGCAATTGATACTAGCTCAATTGCTAAATTTAAATCTGAGTTAGACAGCTTTTTGGCAACCAAAGGTATTAAGGGATATGGGCCAAAGGCAGGCATATGGAGTTAGATCACAGATCAGCCATGATCTTATCAAATGGCGGAGCAGGCACGAGGGGCTGAATGGCCTACTCCTGTTCCTATATGTACTTAAGTCATTTTGGAATGAGTCATTCATACAATAACTGTCCATTTAAGCTTTTTAGACCATAAGAACTATAAGAGATAGGAGCAGCAGTCGGCCAGTCGGCCCCGCGAGCCTGCTCCGCCATTCAATGAGATCATGGCTGATCTGATTTTTACCTCAACTCTACTTTCCTGCCTTTTTCCCATATCCTTTGACTCCCTTGCTGATCAAAAATTTGTCTAACTCAGCCTTGAATCTATTCAATGACAGCCTCCACAGCTTTTTGGGGTAAAGAATTCCAAAGATTCATGACCCTCTGGGAGAAGAAATTCCTCCTCATTTCCGTCTAAAACAGGTGACCTCTTATTCTGAGACTATGCCCCCTAGTTTTAGATTCATCCATGAGGGTAACATCCTCTCAGCATCTACCCTATCGAGTCCCCTCAGAATCTTGTATGTTTCAATAAGATCTCCTCTCATTCTTCTAAACTCCAATGAGTATAGACCCAATCTGTTCAATCTTTCCTCATAAGACAACCCTTCCATACCCAGAATCAACCTAGTGAACCGTCTCTGAACTGCCTCCAATGCAAGTATGTCCTTCCTTAAATAAGGGCACCAGAACTATACGCAGTACTCCAGGTGTGGTCTTACCAGTACCCTGTACAGTTGTAGCATGACTTCCCTGCTTTTATACTCCATCCCCCTAGAAATAAAGGCCAATATTTCATTTGCCTTCCGGATTACCTGCTGCACCTGTATGTTGACTGTTTGTGTTTCATGGACGAAGACACCCAGATCCCTCTGTAGTGCAGCATTTTGTAGTATAATTTTTCGTTTATAATTTTTTGTTAATTTTACAATAGTTAGAAGTAATCTAATCATTTAACACCATCACCCCAATAAATACAACAATTATAATTTCAGCTATGTAAAGCTGTTTGGTCTTCGAAATTTTAATCACCAGAATAGTAACATAGCCAGGTGGATCCTAACTTGATTACTACTAGTCCAAAATCTATCTCTTCCAAAGGGAAGCTTGCCATCCTATAAATAACAGAGAAATAAATCATAAACATGCTTACTTGTATTTGGATTGGTTGATTGATGGGTATTTGTGCCATGGGAGTTGCCGGTGTGGCAGAGATGGTGGCTCCTGTGGCATTATGCTGCTGATTTGCTGAGTGTTGGACTGCAGCAGCTAGCAGCTGGGCCTGTGCTTGCTGGAGTAACAACTGCTGCTGCGCTGTCGTCAACGTTAGCTGTAGAAACAAAAGCAGAACAGAAAACAGTCACAATTTAGGTCAGATAAATGTAGTGTATTTTTTCTTCAGTAGTTATTTTCATATTCTTAACTTAATTCATAGATGTGTAATACAAGCCCTCTGATTGCTCTTTAACATGCTATGCCTCACATTATTGCAAAATTCTCTCAATTTCAATAATGATTGTAAAAATAAACAGACGGTTGTTCAACTATTCTGCAACAAAAATTAAGCAATATCTTCATATCATTGATGACAAATCCTAAATTATACACATTTTCTTTAAAATTAAGTATAAAACTTTCAAAAAAGCAGAAAACGAAATTGTTGAATTAAAACAGCAACAAGTCAAAAATATTAGATCATAGAAATTTATGGCTCAGGAGGCCACCATTCGGCCCATCACGTCTGTGCCGGCCGAAAAAGAGCCATCCAGCCTAATCCCACCTTCCAGCTCTTGGTCCATAGCCTCCATCGAGGTACTCCCCCATCTATGAACAGGGAAGTGGGACTAAATGTATAGCTCCTTCAAAGAGCTGGCACAGGCACGATGCAGACTAAAACAACTTAAGTTAAGTTTGAAGATTGAGCTTTATGGTTAAAATCAGAACACTAAAATCTCATTTGAACACATTCACAGTATATGTAATTTCTTAAATTACTTGGTGGGAAGGGGGGGTAAGAGAGAAAATGAAACATCGTTTAACTTGATATTGTATTCTGATTATGATTCTGCCCACCCAGTCATTAAAGTGGTTCTATTACTACATGTGTAGAAGATTGCAATGGATGAAAAGCATCACCCTCATTTTCAAACTGTTAGTAAAATAGATTGATGTTTTTAATATTGATGTTTTTAATGAGTCTGAGAACAACCGTGAGATTCATTGAGATAACATATCTATAGCTAGATAAGGTAGTATGGTGAAAATCCTCATTATTTTTTTTTTAAGTACAACAACAACATGCATTTACATAATGTGGAGATGCCGGTGATGGACTGGGGTTGACAATTGTAAACAATTTTACAACACCAAGTTATAGTCCAGCAATTTTATTTTAAATTCACAAGCTTTCGGAGGCTTCCTCCTTCCTCAGGTAAATGTTCAGGAGCTCCTCGAAGCCTACGCATTTATACATATAGAACAATACATGGTGTTTACAGAATGCCCCTGCAACTGCCCGTTGCCAAGGCAATCACCGTGTTCAGACAGAGAGGTGTCACCTGCATTTACATAGGCCTTTAACATAGTAAAACGTCCCACGGTGCTTCACAGGAGAGTTATCAAACAAGATCTGACACCACGCCACATAAGGAGATATTAGGACAGCTTGGTCAAAGAGGTAGGTTTTAAGGAGATTTATAACGGTAATATAAAAAAAGACAGAATATATGACTTCCAAATGGGGATTCAGTTATATCCGAGTGCTCTAATCCAATTATCCCCCAGCCTCTAACTCCACTTCATCTGAAGATTCTCCACATAAAATGTCACAAAAGATAGATATATTGTATTAAAAATCTTGCAACTAGTCGGCACTGTTTGTCACACTTAACTTCCTGCGTCAGTTTTGTCTCAGCTGGGTCTTACAATATCGTCACACTTCTTCGACAGCACCTCCCAAACCTGTGACCTCTACCACCTAGAAGGACAAGAGCAGCAGGCACATGGGAACAACACCACCTGCACGTTCCCCTCCAAGTCACACACCATCCCGACTTGGAAATATATCGCCGTTCCTTCATTGTCGCTGGGTCAAAATCCTGGAACTCCCTTCCTAACATCACTGTGGGAGAACCGTCATCACACGGACTGCAGCGGTTCAAGGCGGCGGCTCACCACCACCTTCTCAAGGGCAATTAGGGATGGGCAATAAATGCCGGCCTCGCCAGCGACGCCCACATCCCATGAACGAATAAAAAAAACTTGGGTAATGCCATACACCTGTAAAGTCTATGTAGATTACACTTTGTATACTGATTTACCTCTCTGCCCTTCAGAAGCTATTCCACTTTCTTTGTTTTCTTTCGCATGGCCACATCCATAGCACAACTCGCCCACCCACCCATTTCACAATGTTGTCTAACCCTCTTCCAACCCCTCTTTGATCAGGGGAGTGCAACCCTCCCACTGCTGGTCATTGTAGCCATCCAGCCTGCAGCCCCCCAACTTGCACCGAGCCCTGCTTCTGACTTCTGAGCAGAGTCCTCCCTGCTCCCAGCATTGCATGCATTGCCCACCTTGGCTTCCATCTTCCCGCAACCCCTTCTACTGTTATGACCATCGCAAACCCTGTTCTCACTCCACTTTCAACCCCTAACAAATTTCACCATGTTTACCTGTTTCCGAACAAACTGAGAAACAGGTATTTACATTTTCAAAGTGCTCATAATGTAATAGCCAACTTACAATTGGTAAATACATACGTTCCAGGAGTGCTTTTAAAACTAAAACAATGAAGACAAAGCTTGGGAGGAGCAGAGGGCTACCCTACAAGATTATGCAGCAGGGAGATTAGATTAATAGGAAGTCAGGAAAGCAAATGCAGAAGAGTGAAGGGTTGAGAGAACAGTGAAGAGGTTAGAAGGGAAGGTGGATGAGGGAACAGCAAGAAGGCAACAAAGATCAGACAAGAACGAGGTCCTAACTGGGGAAGACTGAGGGGATTGAGAGTGGAAGGGAGTCCGGTACGAGGTAGCAAACAAGTATTTTTTTGAAAAAGCTAAAGGCCAACAGGTGAAGGAGGAGACTGGGCAAAAAACATTAAAACATAAGAAATAGGAGCAGGAGTAGGCCACATGATCCCTCGAGCCTGCTCCGCCATTCAATCAGATCATGGCTGATCTTCGATCTCAACTCCACTTTCCTGCCCGATTCCCCTAGAGTCCAAAAATCTATCTACCTCTGCCTTTAATATATTCAACGACTCAGCATCCACAGCTCTCTGGGGTAGAGAATTCTAAAGATTCACAACCCTCTGAGTGAAGAAATTCCTCCTCATCTCAGTCTTAAATGGCTGACCCCATATCCTGCAACTATGTCCCCTAGTTCCAAACTCTCCAGCTATGGGAAACAATCTCAGCATCTACTGGTTCCCCTTTATCTACCCTGCTAGTTACATCCTCAAAAAGCTCTAATAAATTTGTCAAAATGCGATTAGCCTTTCACAAAACCATGTTGACTATGCTTAATCATATTATGATTTTCTAAGTGCCCTGTTACCACTTCCTTAATAATGGATTCCAGCAATTTCCTGACGACTGACGTCAGGCTAACTGACCTGTTTTCTCTCTTCCTCCTTTCTTGAATAGCGGGGTCACATTTGCTATCTTCCAATCTGCTGGGACCGTTCTAGAATCTAGGAAATTTTGGAAGATCACAACCAATGCATCCACTATCACTGCAGCCACTTCTTTTAGAACCCTCAGATGTTGGCCATCGGGTCCAGGAGATTTATCAGCTTTTAGGCCCATTAGTTTCTCAAGCACTTTTTCTCTACTGATATTAATTATTTTAAGTTCCTCACTCTCATTAGACCCCTGGCTCCCCACTATTGCTGGTATGTTTTTTGTGTCTTCTACCGTGAAGAGAGATACAAAATATTTGTTTAACGCATCTGCCATTTCCTGATTCCCCATTATAATTTCTCCTGTCTCAGTCGTTAAGAGAGCAACGTTTACTTTTGCTACTCTCTTCCTTTTTACATACTTATAGAAGCTCTTACAATCTGTTTTTATATTTCTTCTAGTTTATTTTCATATTCTATTTTCTCTCTTTATGAATTTTTTGGTCGTCTTTTGCTGGTTTTTAAAACTCTCCCAATCCTCAGGCTTACTGCTCTTCTTGGCAATATTATACGCCTCTTCTTTTAATCTAATACTATCCTTAACTTCTTTAGTTAGCCATGGGTGGATCACTTTTCCCGTGGAGATTTTATTTCTCAATGGAATGTATATTTGTTGAGAATATTGAAATATTTCTTTAAATGTTTGCCATTGCTTTTCAACCGACATACCCTTTAATTTGGTTTCCCAATCTACCTTAGCCAACTCGCCCCTCATACCTATGTAAAGGGCAGCAGTTAAGACAAGGGATAGGGAATCAGAAAAGTAGAAAGACACTGTGACGGAGGTTTGGTGGGGGAAAGGTAACTGTAGAAGGGAAAGGTATCTGAAAACAGACCGAAGAGGAGCACAACAACATAAAGCAATGATACCTGGGAGAGAAAAGTGAGAGGAGATGATAGAGGGCAGCTCATGAAGCTGCAGGGAGAGGGAGAGGAGGCGCAAGGTGCAGGGTAGACAAAGAAGGTGCGATAGTGATGGTGAACAGAAGAAACAGTATGAAAAGATCAAATGACACAGACACACCATTAGTAACAGAGATAACAGGAACGGGTAGGAGAGCATACCCTGACATTTCCCACAAGCATCAGAGGAGATCCACTTACATAAACAAAGCATGTTGTATAGCTCACACTTACAAAGAAGTAAGTGACACTTAATTGCAGTAACACTTTCCCATCACACTTTGTTGATAACACCAGAGTGTTATAAAACAATATATTCTTCAAATCAACATGAGCAATGTTACAGGAGATCTATTAGTATTAGGCTAAGCAAGGAAGTGATGTTGATTTTGTAAAATAATTGCTTAGGCCAGAGCTGGAACACTGCACACAGTTCAGCACACCTTGTTATAGGGTGCAGTAAAAAAAAATCATCAGAATACCAAAAATGAGAAATTACTAATATGAAGAAATGCTCAAAAATTGGGGCCTTTTACCAGAGCAGAAAATAACGTGTGGAGCATTTAATAGCAGTTTTCAAAATTATATGAAAAGTTTTGAGAAGGTAAGTGCTGGTTGGCCAATTGGTAATAAAGAGACATAAACTTAAGATTGCTACTGCAAGAATGACAATGTTAGAATAATTTTAGTGTAATTAGAACATGGGATGCTTTACTATTGAGGCAGCGCCTATAACATCATTTAAAAAAGAATTGGAGAAGTATTTGAAGTAGAGGAGTTTAAAAAGGACATATACAGAAAGGGCAGGGATATGGGATTAATGTAGATAGTTGGCCCACAGGCATAATGGGTCAAATGGCCTCCTGTATTGTAACTTCTATAATTCAGCTTTTTCTTGAACTTTAGATAAAATTAGCTGGTGGTCAAGTTAAATGACAATACGGACATTCTTTTAAAAAGGTGTTCCTTAAATGACAAAATTCTTCTCCGGTTTTGAGGGAAAGATTAATTAATTTTATTCCCTCAAACTTTGGAAAAGTCCTTAGTTGAGGAAAATGTAATTCATTAGCACATCAGTAATGCTGCAAAAAGCCTCATTATAGATTAGAATTAGGTAACTTGATTCTTCTATGGACCTTAGATTCAATTCAAGCTGAAAATGGCCTCCACATACCCCAGTGATCTGCCCTCCAGCAAGCATAAGCTGAGTCGGTGGAAGGTTGGTCTGTAAAGATGGTTGCTGTAAAGGCTGGGTTGTCGTCTGATGGGACGAAGAGTCCCCTGATTCCTCACTTTTTACCTTAAGAACACCAAAAGGAACTGATTAGTTACTATGTTACTAATGCAGCTTTTAGAAACAAAAAAACTGAAATGTCATGGGTTAGTACATAGACTGAATTAGTACGCTAGACTTGCATCTTATTTCAATTGAAAATTGAGCACCCCTATTTTAAATGCAGCGTTGGCCAATCATTAATATTGCCAAGTTGTCTGGTCACAATACAAACTTGAGGCAGTTTCAATCAATTATTTCTTATTCTCACAGGTACGGTAGCATAGTGGTTATGTTACTGGACTAGTAATCCAGAGGCCTAGACTAATAATCCGGAGTCATGAGTTCAAAACCCACCACGGCAGCTGAGGATTTTGAATTAAATTCAATTAATTAAATAAAATTTGGAATTAAAATACTAGTATCAGTAATGGAGGCCATGAAACTACTGGATTGTCATAAAAACCCATCTGGTTCACTAATGTCCTTTAGGGAAGGAAACCTGCCGTCCTCACCCGGTCTGGCCTATATGTGACTCCAGACCCACAGCAATGTGGTTGATTCTTAATTGCCCTTTGAAATAGCCCAGCAAGCCACTCAGTTGTAAAATCTTGTTAAAAAAAGTCATAAGAATAAAACCGGACGGACCACTAGGCACCGGACACAACAAAGGCAAACCAAGCCCAGTCGACCCTGCAAAGTCCTCCTCACGAACATCTGGGGACTTGTGCCAAAATTGGGAGAGTTGTCCCACAGACTAGTCAAGCAACAGCCTGATATAGCCATACTCACAGAATCATACCTTTCAGCCAACGTCCCAGACTCTTCCATCACCATCCCTGGGTATGTCCCATCCCACCAGCAGGACAGACCCATCAGAGGTGGCGGTACAGTGATATACACAGTCAGGAGGGAGTGGCCCTGGGAGTCCTCAACATTGACTCTGGACCCCATGAAGTCTCATGGCATCAGGTCAAACATGGGTAAGGAAACCTCCTGCTGATTACCACCTGCCGCCCTCCTTCAGCTGATGAATCAGTCCTCCTCCATGTTGAACACCACTTGGAGGAAACACTGAGGGTAGCAAGGGCACAGAATGTACTCTGGGTGGGGGACTTCAATGTCCATCACCAAGAGTGGCTCGGTAGCACCAGTACTGACCGAGCTGGCCAAGTCCTGAAGGACATAGCTGCCAGACTGGGCCTGCGGCAAGTGGTGAGCGAACCAACACGAAGGAAAAACTTACTTGACCTCGTCCTTACCAATCTACCTGTTGCAAATGCATCTGTCCATGACAGTACTGGTAGGAGTGACCACCGCACAGTCCTCATGGAGACGAAGTCCCGTCTTCGCACTGAGTTCACCATCCAACGTGTTGTGTGGCGCTACCACCATGCTGAATGGGATAGATTCAGAACAGATCTAGCAGCTCAAAACTGGGCATCCAAGAGGCGCTGTGGGCCATCAACATGGCAGAATTGTATTCCAGCACAATCTGTAACCTCATGGCCCGGTATATTCCTCACTCTACCATTACCAACAAGCCAGGGGATCAACCCTGGTTCAATGAGGAGTGTAGAAGAGCATGCCAGGAGCAGCACCAGGCGTACCTAAAAATGAGGTGCCAACCTGGTGAAGCTACAACTCAGGACTACACGCATGTTAAACAGCGGAAGCAACATGCTACAGGCAGAGCTAAGCGATTCCACAACCAATGTATCAGATCAAAGCTCTGCAGTCCTGCCATATCCAGTCGTGAATGGTGGTGGACAATTAAACAACTAACGGGAGGAAGAGGCTCTGCAAACATCCCCATCCTCAATGATGGCGGAGTCCAGCACGTGAGTGCAAAAGACAATGCTGAAGCGTTTGCAACCATCTTCAGCCAGAAGTGCCGAGTGGATGATCCATCTCGGCCTCCTCCCGATATCCCCACCATCACAGAAGCCAGTCTTCAGCCAATTTGATTCACTCCATGTGATATCAAGAAACGGCTGAGTGCACTGGATACAGCAAAGGCTATGGGCCCCGACAACATCCCGGCTGTAGTGCTGAAGCGTTGTGCTCCAGAACTAGCTGCGCTTCTAGCCAAGCTGTACCAGTACAGCTACAACACTAGCATCTACCCGACAATGTGGAAAATTGCCCAGGTATGTCCTGTCCACAAAAAGCAGGACAAATGCAATTCGGTCAATTACCGCCCCAGCAGTCTACTCTCAATCATCAGCAAAGTGATGGAAGGTGTCGTCGACAGTGCTATCAAGCGGCACTTACTCACCAATAACCTGCTCACCGATACTCAGTTTGGGTTCCGCCAAGACCACTCGGCTCCAGATCTCATTACAGCCTTGGTCCAAATATGGATAAAAGAGCTGAATTCCAGAAGTGAGGTGAGAGTGACTGCCCTTGACATCAAGCCAGCATTTGACCGAGTGTGGCACCAAGAGGCCCTAGTAAAATTGAAGTCAATGGGAATCAGGGGGAAAACTCTCCAATGACTGGAGTCATACCTAGCACAAAAGGAAGATGGTGGTGGTTGTTGGAGGCCAATCATCTCAGTCCCAGGGCAGTGTCCTAGGCCCAACCATCTTCAGCTGCTTCATCAATGACCTTCCCTCCATCATAAGGTCAGAAATGGGGATGTTCGCTTATGATTGCACAGTATTCAGTTCCATTCGCAATCCCTCAAATAATGAAGCAGTCCGAGCCCACATGCAGCAAGACCTGGGCTTGATCCAGGCTTGGGCTCATAAGTGGCAAGTAACATTCGCGCCAGACAAGTGCTAGGCAATGACCACCTCCAACAAGAGAGTGTCTAACCACCTCCCCATGACATTCAACGGCATTACCATCACCAAATCCCCCACCATCAACATCCTGGGGGTCACCATTGACCAGAAACTTAACTGAACCAGCCATATAAATACTGTGGCTACAAGAGCAGGTCAGAGGCTGGGTATTCTGCGGCAAATGACTCACCTCCTGACTCCCCAAAGCCTTTCCACCATCTACAAGGCACAAGTCAGGAGTGTGATGGAATACTTTCCACTTGCTTGGATGAGTGTAGCTCCAACGACACTCAAGAAGCTCGACACCATCCAGGACAAAGCAGCCCGCTTGATTGGCAACCCATCCACCACCATAAACATCCACTCCCTTCACCACCGGCGCACAGTGGCAGCAGTGTGTACCATCCACAGGATACACTGCGGCAACTCGCCAAGGCTTCTTCGTCAGCACCTCCCAAACCCATGACCTCTACCACTTAGAAGGACAAAAGCAGCAGGCACATGGGAACAACACCGCCTGCACGTTCCCCTCCAAGTCACATACCATCCCGACTTGGAAATATATCGCCGTTGCTTCCTAGTCGCTGGGTCAAAATCCTGGAACTCCCTTCCTAACAGCACTGTGGGAGAACCGTCACCACACGGACTGCAGTGGTTCAAGAAGGCGGCTCACCACCACCATCTCAAGGACAATTAGGGATGGGCAATAAATGCCGGCCTCGCTAGCGACGCCCACATCCCATGAACGAATTTTTTAAAAATCCCTCAACGCCTGAAATCCTCTTCTGATCAGAGGGCAAGAGCTTGCACTGTAGAGTTCAAATGTTTCTAAATGATTTGCCATTTGGTGGTACTTAAGCAGTTTATAATTTTTTTTAATGTATACTTTTATCTTGAACTTTACCTAGACGAAATGAAAAATGAATATGTACCTTGCAATTGATTGCGAGTTAGAACTGTATAGTGGAAACAAGTGCAACAGGATACATAAAAAAGATAATCTAGAAAGAATAAAAATATGCATAGAAAAAAATACAAAAGCAGTAGTTATCTAGGGAACATGAAAATTACTATTACTTGCAAAAGTTGGGTGTAGATTTCCTTTAAAGCTCTTTGAAACTGGAATCAGAGCAAGTGAACAATAACTTGCATTTATGTAACACCTTTAATGTATATACGTTTCAAAGCATTTAAAAGACGCCAAATCAAAAAATGGATGCTAAGCCAAGAAAGGAAATATTAGGAGGGGTAACCAAAAGCCTTGTCAAAAAGGGAAAGTCTTAAAAGAGGTGAGGGAGGTGAAGAAATTTGAGGGAATGTTGGTCAGTGAGAACAGGGGCGATAGGCAAGCGGACTTGGTGCAGGATAGGATATAGACAGAAGAGTGATGGACGACCTGAAGTCAAGAATGGGTGGAAGATGGGAGGCCAGCCAAGACAACATTTGGAATAGTTAAGTACAGAGGTGACAACGGCATCAATAAGAGTTTCAGCAGTAGATAGACTGAGGATTGGCAATGTTAAGAAGGTGCAAGTAGTTGGTCTTTGCGATGGAGGAAATATGGGGTCAAAAGCTCAGCTCAGGGTTGAATAGTGGGAAGGGAAGGTGGCTGGGCAGAGGGAATGGAGTTGGTGTCAAAGGTACGGAGTTTGTGGCAGAGGCCAAAGATGATGGCTTTGGTTTTCCCAATGTCTGACTGGAGGAAATCGCAGTTTATCCAAAACTGGATGCTGGGCTAGAAGCCTGACAGCACAGAGGCCGTGGAGGGGTTGAGGGAAGTGGTAGAGTTGTGGATGAAAAAGAGGAAGGAGCATGGATAGATCCTTGGGACACTCCAGAGGTAACGTTGCAGGGTGGGAAGAGAAATCATTGCTGGAGATGCTCTGGCTATTATTGGACAGGAGAGAGTGGGATCAAAGAGTCCCATCACGCTGGAAACTGGAGGATGATGTGGTTGACTGTGTAAAAGGCTGTAGAAAGGTCAAGGAGGGATAGTGCAACATGGTAAGGGTCACAAAGAATGTTACTAGTGACTGATCAGGGCAATTTCGACGCTGTAGCAGGGGCGGAAACCTAATTGGAGAGATTCAAAGAGAAAGTTGTGGGAGAGATGGGCGTGGATTTGGGAGGCAACTACATATTCAAGTATTTTGGAAAGGAAAGGGAGCTTGGAGATGCGGCAGTAGTTTGCAAGATCAGAGGGGTCAAAGATAGATTTTTGAGAGGGGGTGATGAAGGCAGCTTTGAAAAAGAGAAGGAACAGTACCTGAGAAGAAGGAACCATTTATAATGTAAGCTAGCCTGGGAGCCAGGAAGGGAAGTTGGATGGTCAGCATTTTAGTTAAAATGGAGTCAGGAAAAAGAGATGGATCTCATGGAGAAATTGAGCTCGGAGATGGTATGGGAGGAGATGGGAGATAGAGACATGCTGCTCAGCACAGGGGGAGCGGTATAGCTGGATGGGAAAGGGGAGGAAGGCAGCAGAGGCAGCTGAACGGATGGTTTCAGTCAGTGACAAAAAAAATTCCATGAACTCCTCACAGTTGTTATTGGAGGTGAGTATGGAGGGGGCAAGGGAAAGGGATTTGTAGAGCAGGTTCATAGTGAAGAAAAGAAGCCAGGGGTTATCTTTGCTCTCCATGATGATCCTGGAGTAGTGGGTGGTTTTGGCAGAGAATGAAGCCCGATACCGATTGATGTGGTCCAGCCAGACCTGGTGATGGATGGCAAAGCCAGTTGTGCTCCAGTCTACGCACCTTAGACTTGAGGGGGTGAAGATCACATGACTTTAGGTAGTTAATCAGAAAACATTGGATGTATTCAACCAGGGTTGAAATTCCGTTGCTTCAAAACTTGTGTCCAGGCCCACAAATTTCAGTCAAAATCCCTGACAACTAATATAATTTATGTGCAGCAATTTAGGGGAAAGATTTCTGGTGTTTACTATTTATTTAAAAAGTTGTAAATTTTACAATACATTTACAATTGCTTTATTTGGTGAAAGGTGGCAATATTCTTCTGTATTGTTGCATATTAAATAGATCAGCAGTGCTACAAACATAGACTTGTACAAGCTCAACAGCACCACCACCAAGTACATTTTGGTACTGGAAAAATTTATAAATGTGAACACTGTCCACACTTACGTTAAAAATATGCAATTTTACAGCCACAAAAATTGCATTTTCTACCATCTACTCCATTTGAAATCCAATCAACTCTAGTCTAATACAAATATACCTGTTAACATAAAATCAAGGTTGATTACATTGAACGGAAGCTATTGCAGTAAAGTTACACCCAACAAAAATTGCTTTCTTTGTTCAAGTTTTACTCCTGCTATAAATTGCCTTGTATTTTCGTGTTTTTCTAAAACGGGCCAGTTTGATGGATTACAGCTCCACAGCTGTAAGAATTGCAAGTGGACATAAGCTAACACAAAAATTCCCATAATTCAACACTAAACTGTCAATCTTACTGTCACACATAAATGGCCGCTGGGGGAAATGGAAATGTCACACTATGTCATATGTGGTACTCAACTGAAACTCAGCGAAGAATAGGAGTACGTGATACAAAAACAAAATCAAAATGTATAAAAATGTACTATGTCGCAACACTATCAACACACACCCTAAGGAATGAAGAATCTCTCACCCTCTTCCCTCTCCCAAAAAAAACCAAGCAATGCTCATCTTAGATGAGTGAGATAAAAATCTCACCTTGCAATACTCCAAAAATCTGCAAGTTACCTTTCCCATAAAGCCTTTGAACTGGGCGAGTGGATGGTTTACCATTAATTAGTTAGATTATGAATTAGTTTAACCTCCGACAAAAGTTGGGCAGACCTGGTACCAGGATATTTCATTATAATATTCGATTCAGCTTTGTATGCACCTATGCTCATTTCACCAAAAATGTAGACATTAAAATAAGACAGAACTAAGCTAGATGCTTAGAATGAGGAGAGGCAATATAAATTAAATGGTACAATTTTGAAGGGGGTGCAGGAACAGAGAGACCTGGGTGTGTATTTACACAAATCTTTGAAGGTGGCAGGACAAGTTGACAAAGCTGTTAAAAAAGCATATGGGATTATGGGCTTTATTAATCGAGGCATAGAGGACAAAAGCAGAGAAGTTATGCTAAACCTTTATAAGACACTAGTTAAGCTTCAGCTGGAGTATTGTGTTCAATTCTGGGCCCCACACTTTAGGAAGGATTTCAAGGCCTTAGAGAGCGTGTAGAGGAGATTTATTAGACTGGTACCAGGGGTGAGGGACTTCAGTTATGTGGTGAGACTGGAGAAGCTGGGGTTGTTCTCCTTAGAGCAGAGAAGGTTAAGAAGGGATTTAATAGGGGCGTTCAAAACAATGAAGGGTTTTGATAGAGTAAGTAAGGAGAAACAGTTTCCAGTGGCAGACGGATCGATAACCAGAGGACACAGAATTAAGATGATTGGCAAAAAAGAGGCGACATGAGGAAGCATTTTTTTTACGCAACGAATTTATGGTGATCTGGAATGCACTGCCTGAAAGGGTGGTGGAAGCAGATTCAATAATAACTTTCAATAGGGGAATTAGATAAATACTGGAAGGAAAAAAAATTACTGGGTTAACGGGGAAAGAGCAGGGGAGTGGGACTAATTGAATAGCTTTTTCGAAGAGCCTACACAGGCACGATGGGCCGAATGGCCTCCTTGTGGACTAGGATACTATGCCAGGAAAAGGAATAAAAGTGGTCAGGTGGGGAGGTCTGAAGTGCACACAGTTTATTTCTCAAATATGAAATTTTCTATTTTAATTTACAGGTCTAAAAATGGGCGAAGGAACAGGGAAATGTAATTTAAATTTAGTAAATATTTTCCAGAAGGCTACTTTTATTGGCTACAAAACGGTTCATCATTTTCTTGTTCCATTCCCCACCAGCTTTCACATCTTCCTCTGCACTTTCAGCAATGACTTGATAATTGTACACTTAAAGCTTGGGATCAATAAACAGTTTCTTTAAAAGTGTTTGATGTTTCTTTTTTTTTTAGAAAAAAAACTTCTATTTACAAGCATCTGTTTAGTATTTTAATTTGGTGGTACGGATAGCAAAACTACATACATTTTTTTTTTACATATAGCTGCAGCCATCTATTGGCAAAGCAAATCATTGCAGTTTTAAATATTTTCCCCAGGAACTCTGCATGGACTCTCGCTCTCTCTTCCTCCTACTTACTGTAGGCAAGATTTCACTTAAGAACAGGAATTCCTGCCTAGTATAAATCAGGCAGTATCAGCAAGTAGTTGTAACAGTCAGGTAGGAGCAGCGCCAGCATAAACCGAGTTGCAGAGGGAAGAAGAGTGCCAGGTTGAATTGGGGAGATGGAAAGAGAGGGAGAAGAGTGCTGGTATGAACTGGGAGGGTTGGAGGGTGAGAGAATGCATCGCAAAAAGTGGATGTTGAACTAGATTTGGAGGCGGTAGAGTGCATCTGAACTGAGACGGGGAGAGTTGGACATGGGAGTAGCTGCTGGGAAAATATTTTCTTTTAAAAAAAAGATTATAAAATCCATCAATTATGAAGTACAAAATTAACCAGACTGCACCATTCATTTCAAAATCCAAAATTTTCTAAATCCCCTAGAAATGAATCATCAATTTTGTGCTTTGGTAAGATTTTCCCCTTCAGGCTTTTATTTGGGTTTAATCTTCCAAAAAGAGTGAAAACTTATTGGGTACACCTAAAGCTCAAGTTACAAAGCCCACATAACTATTTCTTTAACTGGTTTTGAGATTATAACAACATTCTTAAGTTGTTGGTTTTTTGGGCCCTCCATCAACTTTTTTGACATTGTTGGTCAGCTTTTGCTAGTTTTCTAGGTTGGCATGTATGTGGAATGCTTTGTATGTAACATCACACTCAAAATGGCTATCAAAAACTAATCCTTCCAGTTCTTTCCCTGTCAACACTAGCAGAAGAATGTTTACAACAGTAATTAAATTGTTAACAATTTTGGAATCACTAATTGAAAGGTTTTCTTTCAAATTATGCAGACATGCACATAATAGCACAACAATACACAACTATGAATACAGTAGACAGCCAAGCATGCAAAGGTTTATGGCAAATAAGAACTACGTAGTCATAGAACTTAAATTAGCATTTTCAGCTGCAATACCAATGCTTAGAATAAAGCAATGATGTATTCTGTCTATTACACCCAAGATAATTACAGTGCAGAGTTGCAAACAGCCTGTTTCTGGAGATAAATTTGTTTGCCATTGCTAGCCTTCAGGATTCAAATTTGCCATGGCAACCATGACCAGTTTCTTTTGAGAAAGCAAAAAAAAAGTGACAAAAGGTCATTTCCATGGCAGCAAATAGCTTATTTTTTTCCCTGATAGGAAGGCAAGACAGTCCTCTTTCATCGAATAAGGCAGCTAATTCTACCCCATCGATAAAACTATCTAAACCTTTTCAACTTCTCTGTTCCTATTATGTCTCCACACAATAATGAAAACATTTTAGGACAAAAAAATGTTCCTCTAATTTTCAATAGTAACAAAATGGCTTACCTGTAAATTTAATGTTTGTGAAGCAGTTGGCTGCAAAGTTGTTCCAGCAAGTTGTACCTGCAATAAAAACAACAGTAAATATTTTTTTCAATGCAAGTTTAATTAGTATCTCTTCTGTGGACCAATTTATCATGAGAGATCAGGATTTCAAATTGCCACATATATGGTACGGCTGGCATAATACAAGATTTAAGTACTTTTAGACTATAAATCTTTTCTTATATATCTGTGATGAGTTAGTAAGTTTCTTTTAAAAAAAACATTTGTAGTGTTGACTACCTACCTTACCCTTCATGCTTTCAATGCCATTCAATCTCCACATACAAATTATCCAAATCCTGGGGGTGAGGGAAGAGCCACTGAGAAGCATATTTTTAAGGAGTGTAGCATCTAACAGATGCCTTGATAGTCAGGTAGCTTCTCCCACTAGCCTCTCCCCCCTCCCTCATTTTATGCATATGCCTCTTTCTGGGAGTTTACCTCAATTTTTAAAAATCAAGCAGCAGAACACACACCAAGTTATTGTGACAAAACTAAACAAAATGGAAACTTAGACGTTTATATCAAGAAAGATATAGGACAGAGGAGCCAGCAGGAAGGGAACTTCATATGTGGAGATTCAATTCATTCAAAGAATGAGCAAGGTAGGTAACTGAACTTTCTTACTTATTCAATATCCACACACAATTGAACGATGCCAAAGCAGAAATGAAGTGTAGGATTCTCCATGAATGAATACTGAGGTCAGCTTGAAGCACAAGCTTCACCACATGGTATCTTAAGGTGTCAGATCAAGGGAATAATGCTTTATTCCATGTAGCCACCTTGTAGAAAGTGCCAAAATAAAACCATTGTATATTAACCCATGATATGCTACAGCATTAATAGAATCCAGTATCCATGTGGTACAACAACACAATAAATATACCCCACAACCATTTAGCCATGTGATGTCCCATCACAGATTTATCTAACATATTATTACCTGAAGAAACAAACTACTACCTATACCATTTACATAGGTCACCAAACTCCATGGATATCAATAAAGTGCTACTTTCTTTTCAAGAGAAAAGGCACACAGTGATGGATATCACTGCTGCACTAATTTTTCAGACAAATAAAAGCAACAATGAAGTCTGGGCATGAATTTCAGATTTGGTCCTATTATTTTCCTTCCCAAATGCAAAATTAAATGAGATAGGTCAAGCACCACAGCATGAAGGTCCCTAACCCTATAAGCTGAAACAAATGAGCCTGATCAGAGCAATTCTCCTTTGAAGTGTGCACTGTGCATAAAACCACATTCCCCAGCTATTAAACTTTTTGAATTATTTTTCTGGGATATTCTATCTTGCACTATTAACTACCTAGTATTTGAAGTTGAACACTACAACATATGTAAAACAGGCAAAGTAAAAAGTGTCTACTCCATTGCTGCTGAGTTTGTCAGGCCTAACGACTTGGGAGTTTCCTGTGAGTTCTTGATGATGGAGAAGAAAAAGCCAAATTAGATTAGCTCGAAAGGGAGCTTTGCAATCCTAGCTAGATATAGAACTCAGTGGTAAATGAAAGACCAATCTCAGAGGTAACATGGATGTTACAATAAACCAAAAGAAAGGACTACAACCCTGGGTGTAACGTAGGAGAATATCTTCCTTACAATCTTCTTCCTCATAGGTTTCTTGCAATTCATAAACTTTGGTTCAGTTATACCACTAGCTTTTCCCAATTCATAATGATCCAATTGATGACTAACTTCAGCTAGGGATGTAGGAGGACTGGATGATGTATCAATCAAGTGTATTCTCCAAAATTGCAATTTCAATAGCCTGGGCAGTAATTGATCCTGGCTGAGGAGCAGAGATTCACAGCTTATGCAAACTTCAAAAGGATGGATCCTCAGTGGTCAACTTATCATTGCATTTCATGAGTAATGTAGATGGAGGCACAAACCTGGTAAACCTACAGTTAAATATTGCCACTATGGATTGGATCACGCTTTATACAAAAACAACTTGCAAGCCAAAAGGTTACAAAACATACATGACGAAACAGTACAATAAATGTTAAAGTACATTAATTTTCCCAATGTTCTAATAAATAAATTGTTACAAATGATAGGAAAGGAAAAAAATTGACCTACTTATCACAGAATGTCCTATGTGTATGTGTGCATGTCTATTTGGAGGGCGGCAGGGGTGATAGATGGTCTTGTGACACCGAACTCTTAAAAACGGAGACCCAGTAGTTTTCCCCATCTGGATGACATTGGTATAAGAATGATTGAGGCAGTAGAACAATTCTCCTAAACTGTGTGTGGATATGGAAGAGAATATTGATATTTGTATTTTCTATTAATTTCCACTAGAATTTACCGTCAATGAGTTTCAATTAATTCTATCATGGGGAAAAGTCACTTATTCACTTGTTGCTTCAACACTAGTCATTTTCACTAAATTCTTACCTACCTTAGGTTTGTACTTTGGGTTTCAAATTTTTGTGTATTTTTTCTTAAGTAAAACACTTCAAAGGCAGTATATAATTTAGCTTGGCTTATAGTCTCCAAGATCATCTTGAATCTACTATAGAACCTACTGCAAAAAAACCAAGTTTCCTTCATTCGAACATATCATTCTCCATAAACTATTAAATAGTCCTATTCACCAATTGAGGAAACCATAGTCCTTTAATTCATTTTGGATATGATCCTCTTTTTCAGCTCCAGGTTTGAGCCACTTCTATTAGTTTTGAGCCAAGGTGACAAGAAAATGATAATTTTCCTACAAAAACATTGAAACACATCTAGATGGGTTGTGAATTAGTATGCAGAGGGTAACCTTACCAAAGTAAATAACCTTTTTTTCCTTTATACACTTACATCTGTATTTCAGTGGAACTGCTATTGACTAGCATATCCTTGGAAGAATATTGAAGATCAACTTACATGACAAAGATAACAAACTGCATATTTGATAAGGATATCAAATTTAATAACTTTGGCAAAAGTTATTCGTATTACAGCAGGAATGCACAGGTCATTGAGGGGTACTTTCTTAAACAGGCTCAGGAAGTTGCAGGAGATCTTCTCCCTTTTACCTATTAACAGTGCATTATGTACCAGACTAACCAAAATATGTTTTTATGATGTAATTACTGAAGCTGTAGGGAAATAATCGTGTTTGCTAGATCAATCCTACAACCTCCAAGTATGAGTTCTTCTGAAGTGCACTCCCCTATTGCTTAGGCAGGGTACAGTTCTGATCAGATATAGATGCTGCACATTTACGGCAAAACAGTTTACCAAACCTGTCAGCTCAGATCCAGGCCATTCAGACCAGAACAGCTGTTTTCCAGCTGAGAAGTTTATTATCAGTGTATGTTACAGACACAAAAAAGGTTGTTAACTAATGGCAGGACATTTTTACTGCCATGTTAACTAAGTGATTCATATCATTGCGGTAAAACATGGAGACTGGTATGTACCACCAACAGGTTTGAGTAGATGTCATGTTCACTCAACCATGAAGACACAGGAGTTGAGAAATTGGTTGCAACAGATTTAGTTGAAATGGTCTCCAAAACAGCCCAACTTGGCTAAAGTTTTCCTAAACACACACTGAAGGAACCTAGTAAATTTTGAATTTCAAAGAATTAGTCTTTGTGAAAGGAACATATGTTGAATAAGCTGAACCTGGTAACCTATAAACTCAATGCTTGAACACACAAGGTTACTATTTTTCAATTTATGTACATGATGGATTAAAATTCCCCATATATTTGGGCAAGCAAAATGAAAAATGGAGGCCTCATTTCTCATGACTGGAGATACTTTTATCTATGACCTGGGAGTATAATGAAACATCCGTTTCGAGTAACAAACCACCCTGAGGAGAGACTCAGTAAATGGTCCGAAGCACCATCCCAGTGAATATCTCCACTGAAGTGATTAGTTCAATCATCCAAAGCATGTTGCCATCTCTGCATAATGGCTCATAGGCCCCAACAAGTTCATCCCTATGGTGAGGAACTCAATACGAATAGCTCTTTGTGGGCTTTTTAGGGGTCCAACCAAGGGACGGCACTTGTCACTCACCACACAAAAAGCACTGTTTGCATTTCTTCCTGATAATCCTCTGATTATGGAAAGTATACAATTTCAAAAAGGGACTAAACCCAGGGTAGTTTTCAAGGTTCATTAATTTTCAGTGATAAAAAAAATACCATCTACAAACAGAAATGTACCAACAAAAAGTAGCTCAAATCAGAATTTTTTTTGAATGTTGCGAGTCTTTCAAAGGGTCTTTAGTTTTCTACGTCTGTGAAGGGGCATTAACCTGCCCCCAATTCATAACATGTGTTTGGGGATTCCTAAATCTTTCTGGATTAGATTTTTTTTAAAACAAGAAGCAGGGCAACCTACTTTACAGGAATAAGGAGAACTTGGGCAATGTTTCTCAGGTTGTCCATACACCTCATTTGCTACTTTCATCTGAAGAGGTTTGTTTTTTTTAAAAACGTGCTTATCTAATGTAAACTGAATTTTGAAGCAAACTTCATCAGAACACTGCAAAGTCTGAGGTCTGGCCAATTTTCTCTTCCATGAAGTAGTGATGCCTGCTTTATAGGTATTAGCCAATTGGATTACACCCATCAATATCCTCAACCCTCTCAAGTCCCCACTACTTCAACCTCAGATGTTTAGCAGCAGTATTACAATTTCAAACTGTAACTGACTAGAAAGAATCACTTGTGACTTCTTAAAGGGCTCGACAAAGCTATGCACATTTTTATGCATGAACTAGTGCAAGAACAAAAATTTACACCTCTAATACTGGTAAATACACAATAACTTTTAAACACATTTGACAACACACACAATTTGCTGATGTGCCCCCCCACTCCCCCTTAGGCCAAAGGGAGGTGCAGTACTGTTCGCAGCATTCTTCCTTTTCACAGGGACAGCACAAAGAGAAAAATAAGTGATTGTGTGGGGGAATACTATGTAGTACATAGGAACAAGTGTAACAGGATGATAACTGCACATTCATAAAAGCCACCAAGTCTAGAAAACTTCTCCCACAAGATTTACTGGCTTAGATGGCGCGCACATCAGAGCAAATTAGAAGCGATGACCACTAACATTACTTTTTTTTTTAATTCGGGCGTCGCTGGCAAGGCCAGCATTTATTGCCCATCCCTAATTGCCCTTGAGAAGATAGTTGTGAGCCGCCTTCTTGAACCTCTGCAGTCTGTGTGGTGAAGGTTCTCCCACAGTGCTGTTAGGAAGTTCCAGGATTTTGACCCAACGACGACGAAGGAACGGCGATATATTTCCAGGTCGGGATGGTGTGTGACTTCGAGGGGAACATGCAGGTGGTGTTGTTCCCATGTGCCTGCTGCTCTTGTCCTTCTGGGTGGTAGAGGTCGTGGATTTGGGAGGTGCTGTCGAAGAAGCCTTGGCGAGTTGCTGCAGTGCATCCTGTGGATGGTACACACTGCAGCCACAGTGGTGAAGGGAGTGAATGTTTAGGGTGGTGGATGGGGTGCCAATCAAGCGGGTTGCTTTGTCCTGGATGGTGTCGAGCTTCTTGAGTGTTGTTGGAGCTGCACTCATCCAAGCAAGTGGAGAGTATTCCATCACACTCCTGACTTGTGCCTTGTAGATGGTGGAAAGGCTTTGGGGAGTCAGGAGGTGAGTCACTCGCCGCAGAATACCCAGCCTCTGACCTGCTCTCGTAGCCACAGTATTTATGTGGCTGGTCCAGTTAAGTTTCTGGTCAATGGTGACCCCCAGGATGTTGATGGTGGGGGATTCGGCGATGGTAATGCCGTTGAATGTCAAGGGGAGGTGGTTGGACTCTCCTGTTGGAGATGCTCATTGCCTGGCACTTGTCCGGCGCGAATGTAACTTGTCACTTGAGCCCAAGTCTGGATGTCGTCCAGGTCTTGCTGCACACGTGCTCGAACTGCTTCATTATCTGAGGGGTTGCGAATGGAACTGAACACTGTGCAATCATCAGCGAACATCCCCATTTCTGACCTTATGATGGAGGGAAGGTCACTGATGAAGCAGCTGAAGATGGATGGGCCTAGGACACTGCCCTAAGGAACTCCTGCAGCAATGTCCTGGGGCTGAGATGATTGGCCTCCAACAACCACTACCATCTTCCTTTGCGCTAGGTAGGACTCCAGCCACTGGAGGGTTTTCCCCTTGTTTCCCGTTGACTTCAATTTTACTAGGGCTCCTTGGTGCCACACTCGGTCAAATGCTGGCTTGATGTCAAGGGCAGTCACTCTCACCTCACCTCTGGAATTCAGCTCTTTTGTCCATGTTTGGACCAAGGCTGTAATGAAGTCTGGAGCCGAGTGGTCCTGGCGGAACCCAAACTGAGCATCGGTGAGCAGGTTATTGGTAAGTGCCGCTTGATAGCGCTGTCGACGACACCTTCCATCACTTTGCGGATGATTGAGAGTAAGTTGATGGGGTGGTAATTGGCCGGATTGGATTTGTCCTGCTTTTTGTGGACAGGGCATACCTGGAATATTTTCCACATTGTCGGGTAGATGCCAGTGTTGTAGCTGTACTGGAACAGTTTGGCTAGAGGTGCAGCTAGTTCTGGAGCACACGTCTTCAGCACTACAGCCGGGATGTTGTCGGGGCCCATAGCCTTTGCTGTATCCAGTGCACTCAGCCGTTTCTTGATATCACATGGAGTGAATCGAATTGGCCGAAGACTGGCTTCTGTGATGGTGGGGATATCGGGTGGAGGCAGAGATGGATCATCCACTCGGCACTTCTGGCTGAAGATGGTTGCAAACGCTTCAGCCTTGTCTTTTGCATTCACATGCTGGACTCCGCCATCATTGAGGATGGGGATATTTACAGAGCCTCCTCCTCCCGTTAATTGTTTAATTGTCCACCACCATTCATGACTGGATGTGGCAGGACTGCAGAGCTTTGATCTGATCCGTTGGTTGTGGAATCTCTTAGCTCTGCCTGTAGCATGTTGCTTCCGTTGTTTAGCATGCATGTAGTCCTGAGTTGTAGCTTCACCAGGTTGGCACCTCATTTTTAGGTACGCCTGGTGCTGCTCCTGGCATGCTCTTCTACACTCCTCATTGAACCAGGTTTGATCCCCTTGGCTTCTTGGTAATGGTAGAGTGAGGAATATACCGGGCCATGAGGTTACAGATTGTGCTGGAATACAATTGTGCTGCTGCTGATGGCCCACAGAACCTCATGGATGCCCAGTTTTGAGCTGCCAGATCTGTTCTGAATCTATCCCATTTAGCACGGTGATAGTGCCACACAACACGTTGGATGGTGTCCTCAGTGCGAAGACGGGACTTCGTCTCCACGAGGACTGTGTGGTGGTCACTCCTACCAATACTGTCATGGGCAGATGCATCTGCGACAGGTAGATTGGTGAAGACGAGGTCAAGTAGGTTTTTCCCTCGTGTTGATTCGCTCACCACCTGCCGCAGGCCCAGTCTCGCAGCTATGTCCTTCAGGACTCGGCCACTAGTGGTGCTACCAAGCCACTCTTGGTGATGGACATTGACGTCTCCCACCCAGAGTACATTCTGTGCCCTTGCTACCCTCAGTGCTTCCTCCAAGTGGTGCTCAACATGGAGGAGGACTGATTCATCAGCTGAGGGAGGGCGGTAGATAGTAATCAGCAGGAGGTTTCCTTACCCATGTTTGACCTGATGCCATGAGATTTCATGGGGTCCAGAGTCAATGTTGAGGACTCCCTGGGCCACTCCCTCCTGACTGTACCACCACCTCTGGTGGGTCTGTCCTGCCGGTTGGACAGGACATACCCAGGGATGGTGATGGAAGAGTCTGGGACATTGGCTGAAAGGTATGATTCTGTGAGTATGGTTATGTCAGGCTGCTGCTTGACTCGTCTGTGGGACAGCTCTCTCAATTTTGGCACAGGTCCCCAGATGTTCGTGAGGAGGACTTTGCAGGGTTGACTGGGCTTGGTTTGCCTTTGTCGTGTCCGGTGCCTAGTGGTCCAATGCCGGGTGGTCCGTCTGGTTTTATTCTTATTATGACTTTTCTAGCGAGATTTTACAACTAAGTGGCTTGCTGGGCCGTTTCAGAGGACAATTAAGAATCAATCACATTGCTGTGGGTCTGGAGTCACACATAGGCCAGACCGGGTAAGAACGGCAGGTTTCCTTCCCTGAAGGACATTAGTGAACCAGATGGGTTTTTATGACAATCCAGTAGTTTCATGGCCACCATTACTAATACTAATTTTTTTAATTCCAGAATTTAAATTCCCCAGCTGCCATGGCGGGATTTGAACTCATAACTCTGGATTACTTGTCCAGTAACATAACCACTATGCTACCGTACCCTGTACTGACAAGTACTTACCTATAGCATACCTCCTGTGTATATTTTTTTTAAAAACTCAGTTCAGTGGGCTCCTTTGTGGAACCCTGTATCCATTCTTTGCAGAAAAAAATTGAATTGTACTTCAGTGTTGCTTTGATCTGGAATCTGAACAAACTGTTCCTTGAAAAGAGAACGTCATCAATTTTTCTGTAAACCCAGTGGGAAGCCTTAAATGCACGCCATGCAAAATGACAGCACAATACTTTAGGTAGCTATCCTAACATCTATGTTTGAGGCATCCATGGCCAATACCTGGATAGCTAAGTTGCTACCCCAGACGTCGTTCATATTAGCTTGCACCGAATTCCTAGCAATAGCAGCGATTTGAGTGGCAGCCAAAACAGTTTGTACACTCAGTATACTCGGTAAGAGGCCATGTGCACTTGAAGCCTTGCGAGTAAAACCCCTTCCCCCATGAGTCAGTTGGATTGATTCCTCCTCCAGGGGAAAATGGAGCTTTTCTCCGAACATAACATGCGCCATATTTGTCCGTTCATGGAGCCAACCACTGACTTGCCTGATATTCCAAGTATAGCAACCATTGTGCAGCTTGGGGAACAGGAGAGTGTCGTACAATAGGGTGCGAGAAGCAAGCGTGGGACCTGTGGGGTGAGCCTCAGGCTTGCCCCGACTCGCTGATGTGAGGCTCAGTCATTTTAACTCCCAGGCCTCATTTAAATATGCCACGGTCAACTCCTACCAACAATAACAGTCGGTTAAGTGGCGGTGAGGGAGGGAAGCCCAGGCCCTAGTTTCCTTGTGGGCCAGGAGGAGGAGTTCTCCTCAAAGACTCACAAGGAACCTTTTGAGAAAAACGTACCTTTTCGGCTATCTTCTGGGCCTACTGCTCCTTTGAACCCAGTGCTTCTGGCTAGGCCAGCATCGGGCTCCGAACATGGCTATCCCAAGTTAAAATATGGTCAGGATATGAATGACTTAGAACCTGTCTTTTCAATTTCAATGAGGCTGTCGCCTGCCTGGTGAGAGGGCCTCAGTGGCTGGCTAGAACACGCCTGTTAAAACGGGCCTGATGCGAGGATTGGGTGAGTCGGTCTCTGCAGGGATTTTAACATCCCGCACATCCCGTTCTTGTTTGCACGGTGGGTTAAAATCGGGGTTTATGTGTTTGCCTTTCTTCAATGTAGTTATTTGGCTCGTGACATATCTAAAACTGAATCCACTGTGGCACACAGCCAGATCTAGATCCCAGGTGTATTTAAATTGAAAAATCAAGCCAATAATGCAGAACACCATGGATGAAAAGAATCTCAAAGAAACAGATGAATCAGGAAGTAGTGATTACATAGAATGTACAGCACAGAAACAGGCCATTTGGCAAAACAGGTCCATGCCAGTATCTATGTTCCACACAAACCTCCTCTCACCCTTCTTCATATAATCCCATCAACGTATCCTTCTATTCCTTTCTCCCTCCTGTGTTTAATCTAGCTTCTCCTTAAATGCATCTATGCTAGTCACCTCAACTACTCTTTGTGGTGGCGTGTTCCACATTTTAACCACAGTCTGGGTAAAGAAGTTTCTCCTGAATTCCCTATTGGATGTACAGAAAATTCAGAGGGGAAGTGAAAAAGGAAATAAGAGGGGCAAAGAGAGAGTATGAGAATAGACTGGAGGCCAACATAAAACGGAATCCAAAAGTCTTCTACAGGCATGTAAACAGTAAACAGGTAGTAAGAGGAGGGGTGGGGCCGATTAGGGACTAAAAAGGAGATCTACTCGTGGAGGATGAGGGCATGGCCTAGGTACTAAATGGGTACTTTGCATCTGTCTTTACATCGGTCCCAGCACCGACCACTTCCCACCTTTTGCCAGCCTGAGTAACTACCTTTAATCCCTACTCTGTTTTCTGTTTTGTAGCCAGCTTGCTATCCATTCTGCTACTTGTCCCCTGACTCCACATGCTCCGCCCTTAGTCGTGAGTCTACTATGCGGTACCTTATCAAAGGCCTTTTGAAAATCCAAATATATTATATCTACTGCATTACCCTTGTCTACCCTTTCTATTACCTATTCAAATAATTCAATAAGGTTGGTCAAGCACGACCTTCCCTTTTGAAATCCGTGTGGATTATACTTTATTATATTTTCAGTTTCTAGGTATTTTTCTAGTACATCTCTGAGTAGGGATTCCATTATCTTTCCTACCACTGACATGAAGCTAATTGGTCGATAGTTCACTGCACTTGTTCAACCTTAAATTTTTAAATATAGGAATCACATTAGTTGTCCACCAGTCCTCTGGCACTATTCCCTTCTTGAATGAATTTTTATATATGTCATGGTGCCTCTGCTATCTCTTCCCTAACCTTTTTTAATATGCGAGGATACAATCCATCTGGACTAGGGGTCTTATCCTCTAAGTTTGATTAGTTCAATAATTATCTCCCCCCCCTTTCTATCTTAAATGTCTTTATATCTTTTTTGATCTCTTCTTCTTATGTCATGCCCACCATGTTAGTCTCCCTGGTAAATACTGAGGCAAAGTAATTATTTAATATTTCTGCCATTTTGCTGTCATTACCTGTGAGTTTATTGTGTGTATCCCTTAGTGGCACTATCACTATCCTGAATTTTCTTTTGTTATTTAGGTGTCTGTAGAATACTTTCTTATTTTGTTTTATATTCCTTGATAATTTAATTTCGTAGTTACTCTTTGCCTTCCGAATTGTTTTTATGACTTCTTTCCTAACCCTTACGTATTCCCTTTTGTCATCCTCGCCTTTGTTGTCTATGTTCTTATGTACTTAGTGTGCGCCTTTTTCTTTAGTTTCAATTTTGCCCTTATTTCTTTATTCATCCATAGTATGTTATTACTGGCTAGTTTGTTCTTACTTTTTAATGGGATATTTTTCTCCTGGACTCTATTGATCACCGTTTTAAATGTTTCCCATTGCTGTTCCATTTCTTTGTTTGTCAGTAAATTTTTCCAGTCTGTTTTCCCTAGTTCCATTCTCATCCCCTTAAAATCAGCTTTTTTCCAATTTACTACTTTGGTCTTTTGTCTTCTGTCCTTCTCAATCTTTACCTTAAAACTTATTATGTTGTGATTGCTATTGCCTTGATGTTCCCCAACGCTTGCTTCTCTTATCTGTTTATTTCCCAGTACTAGATCCAGCAGTGCTTCCTCTTTCTTGTTGGGCTTTATACATACTGAGTAAGAAAGGAGTCCTGCACACACTGTAAAAACTCCATTCCCTGTAACCCTTTACCTACCACTTCTTGCCAGTTTACTTAATTAAAATCTACCACGATATGGTGACATTAAGCTTGTCCCTTAAAAGCCTGAAGATTGTAGGAGGAAGGAAACACTAGCAAGAAAGGTGTTCCGTAGTTTTGAGGTCCTGGGAAAGAAGTCGTTGGTGGCGATTTTTGTCTGATTACACTGCTGTGAAGTTTTTTCTACATTAAGGGTGTTATGTAAATGCAAGTTGTTGTTGATGTTGAATTAGTGTACAATAATGTACAATGAGTCTCAATCATTAACATAGTGGGGATGCAGCAAAGGAAATGACTGTGCAGGGTATCATATTTAATGTTTAGAACGGCCAAGAAGGGAATGTTTAGAAGCTTTAACCATTGTAGAATTGATAAATAAAAAAACATTATGAGAAAACAAGTTGGAGGCTACAGGTGAGCGAAGGATTGCCAATCAGTTATCAAATTTCTTTTTAAAGTCGATCCAGTGGCGTGACGAAGATACGAGGCAGAACCTTGCAAATACAGTAACAATACTCAAGTCTTACTGGGCTTCACTCATAGCCATGGCTCAATCGGGATTAAATAGCCTTTGGAGGGGGAAAATGTGTTTGGCATAAGAAAAGAATCTGTGCTTCTTAAGACAGCTTTACCAATGGAAGAGGTTTGGGAATTCTACTTGAGGTCACAGGAGTTAGCAACGGCAAGAATGTGTACAGATGACGATGAGGTAAGAATGAGTCATCAATAGGCTGCAAAGTGAGTACGTGTGGATATCAGATCAAGATAGAATTTGTCTTAATAGTCAGATAAGATCAACACTTACTGTCTAGGCTCAGACAAAGAATGGCCACTTGGGCAAGGTACTGGAGAGCTTCTAGGACAAATGGAAGTATACTGCAGCATAAGTCAGCATCTTTAGAAAGGGAGAAAATTGAAGGAAACTAAACATGGAAGAAGAAAATTTCATGCAACCATTCAAGTCTCCTCTCTGCAGTCTACGTACTGTTTTAAAAAAAAGGTACAAAAACAAAAAATTTGATATAGCTAAAACTCAATTTTGTAATGATATTAAGCATTTCTTAAAAGACATCGCATTCAGTGATTTGAAAACTGCAAGCCAGGATCATTAAAAGAAGCCAAACAGATTCCTTTCCCTTTGTTTAGGACTTTTTTTAAAAAAATGGATCCTCCAGAAAGCAAATGATGACCTTCTACTAGGTCAGTAGCCAATCATCTCTTTAAGGAAACATTTCTTGTAAAAGCGCTTAGACTGACAAGTTTTGTAAGCTGTAATTATTTGACCATGGCTAGATACTGGATCAGTGCCACTAATCTCATCAACAAATGTGTCAAATCCCTGAAGTGTTCTTTTTAAAGCAATACCCAAATCCTGAGATGGGAAATTATATAAATATCCCCTCTGCTAGCTTTTGATGTCAGATATAAAAAAAGACATAAGATGACTGTACCTGATTCCATTAGTTGAGAGAGAGAATTTTCTTTACTATGGTGTGTTCAGACTAAGGAATCAAACCAAGTAACAGTCAAGTCTTTTCAAAAGCACACATACACAAGGAGGGATGGAGGGAAGGAAAAGAAAGCCATGTACATACAGATACGTGGTTGCAGTATGTCTGCTTGATTTCATAATATAAATTCTCATGATACAAGAAATATAGAGTTAATATATAAGTACATGCATGGGATAAATTATATTTGAATAAAGACAATTGTGAAAGATTCAGGAGAGGCATAATCTAGATGCCATGGTCTATGCAAGGAGAGACAGAAAGATTGATGTAGGAGAGGATCGAACTGCGACCTAATATTGGTACCGTTTTTGAAATACGGAAGTCATAAGCCTTTTTACTGATATATACATAAAGAGAGATCTTCTATCAGTTGCTCGATTATACAACTATAAGATGCTATACTATGTTTAATCCTTGAGAATGTAATTCTAAAACTGAGCTTTATGTTGTGTTATACTAAATTGAACCCAGCTTCTCGTGTGGTATTGTAATTCCAAAGCCAAGTCCTGTTATTTGTGATGGTCGTTTCAATAACCATATTGTCTTTGCATCTTTGCATAAAGTTAGTAAGATATAGTAATAGATATGCCACTTATTTCTTAATCTCTGGTAATCCAAGAACTAAATGGTTTCAATCAATGCCGCATCATATTTAGTTGATTTGCAGAATACTTCCTTAATATTATTTAGCTTGGTGAATGTAGGATGATCCAATTAACTAAATTTGACAGCATACATTAAACCACAGACATTTAAGATCAATTCCATCATATTTCCTACGTTGATTGTGGGCACTGGAACATGGGATTTTTCAGCTAAACATCCCCAAATCAGTGTACGATTGGGTCCTTAAAAAATTAAACATCTAACCTAAATGAGGGCTCAGAGTTTGAATCCGAAACACACTATAATCATTTCTCCAGTTCAACCTCCCCTATCAGTTTAAACTCAAGGGAATGTTCATCACAAAGGCTTGCTGATCTCCAGAGAATTAAGCAAAACTCCAAAACATTTAACAATCCAATCATCTCTACTGCTGAAGTAGGAATCCGATTGGTCACTCAGTTAGATTGGTGCTGGTGGCACTGTAAGAGGGGCAGAAACCATATTAATAAAGCTGATTACAAGGAACATGCGTTGAATAGTTGAGGATATAGTACTATAGCAGTCTTTAAAGAAGTCCTTCTGGGGTTGGGGGCTTCCTTGACCAGTGATTTGCTATTCCTGATGGGGCTTCATGTTGGATATTGAGTTGACCTGATCAAAAGCTTGATCAAAGAGGTAAGTTTTAGGGATGCTCTTAAGGGAAAAGAGAGGTGCACTTAGTAGGAACATAGGAACAGGAGTAGGCCATTCAGCCCCTCGTGCCTGCTCCGCCATTTGATAAGATCATGGCTGATCTGTGATCTAACTCCATATCCCTGCCTTTGGCCCATATCCCTTAATATCTTTGATTGCCAAAAAGCTATCTATCTCAGATTTAAATTTAGCAATTGAGCTAGCATCAATTGCCGTTTGCGGAAGAGAGTTCCAAACTTCTACCACCCTTTGTTTTTTTTATTCGTTCACGGGATGTGGGTGTCGCTGGCGAGGCCAGCATTTATTGCCCATCCCTAATTGCCCTCGAGAAGGTGGTGGTGAGCCGCCTTCTTGAACCGCTGCAGTCCGTGTGGTGACGGTTCTCCCACAGTGCTGTTAGGAAGGGAGTTCCAGGATTTTGACCCAGTGACAATGAAGGAACGGCGATATATTTCCAAGTCGGGATGGTGTGAGACTTGGAGGGGAACGTGCAGGTGGTGTTGTTCCCATGTGCCTGCTGCTCTTGTCCTTCTAGATGGTAGAGATCGCGGGTTTGGGAGTGCTGTCGAAGAAGCCTTGGCGAGTTGCTGCAGTGTATCCTGTGGACGGTACACACTGCAGCCACAGTGCGCCAGTAGTGAAGGGAGTGAATGTTTAGGGTGGTGGATGGGGTGCCAATCAAGTGGGCTGCTTTATCTTGGATGGTGTCGAGCTTCTTGAGTGTTGTTGGAGCTGCACTCATCCAAGCAAGTGGAGAGTATTCCATCACACTCCTGACTTGTGCCTTGTAGATGGTGGAAAGGCTTTGGGGAGTCAGGAGGTGAGTCACTCGCCGCAGAATACCCAGCCTCTGACCTGCTGTTGTAGCCACAGTATTTATATGGCTGGTCCAGTTAAGTTTCTGGTCAATGGTGACCCCCAGGATGTTGATGGTGGGGGATTCGGCGATGGTAATGCCGTTGAATGTCAAGGGGAGGTGGTTAGACTCTCTCTTGTTGGAGATGGTCATTGCCTGGCACTTATCTGGCACGAATGTTACTTGCCACTTATGAGCCCAAGCCTGGATGTTCTCCAGGTCTTGCTGCATGCGGGCTCGGACTGCTTCATTATTTGAGGGGTTGCGAATGGAACTGAACACTGTGCAGTCATCAGCGAACATCCCCATTTCTGACCTTATGATGGAGGGAAGGTCATTGATGAAGCAGCTGAAGATGGTTGGGCCTAGGACACTGCCCTGAGGAACTCCTGCAGTAATGTCCTGGGGCTGAGATGATTGGCCTCCAACAATCACTACTGTGTAGAAATGTTTTCTAATCTCGCTCCTGAAAGGTCTGGCTCTAATTTTTAGACTGTGCCCCCTACTCCTAGAATCCCCAACCAGCAGAAATAGTTTCTCTCTATCCACCATATCCGTTCCCCTTAATATCTTATAAACTTCGGTCAGATCGCCCCTTAACCTTCGAAACTCTAGAGAATACAACCCCAATTTGTGTAATCTCTCCTCATAACTTAACCCTTGAAGTCCGGGTATCATTCTAGTAAACCTACGCTGCCCTTCCTCCAAGGCCAATATGTCCTTCCGAAGGTGTGGCGCCCAGAACTGCTCACAGTACTCCAGGTGCGGTCTAACCAGGGATTTGTATAGCTGCAGCATAACCTCTGCCCCCTTGTACTCCAGTCCTCTAGATATAAAGGCCAGCATTCCATTAGCCTTATTGATTATTTTCTGCACCTGTCATGACACTTCAATGATCTATGTACCTGAACCCCTAGGTCCCTTTGGGACCATTTAGAAAGTACCCTGTTCTATCCTTTTTTGATCCAAAGTGGATGACCTCATATTTGTCTACATTGAATTCCATTTGCCACAGTTTTGCCCATTCACCTAATCTATCAATATCGCTTTGTAATTTTATGTTTTCATCTACACTGCTTACAATGCCACCAATCTTTGTGTCATCGGCAAACATAGTACATTTTATCATTTATATTACAGTCATATACCATTCTCTTCTTTCATTTAAATCTAAGGAATCTTACAACACCAGGTTATAGTCCAACTGTTTTATTTGAAAATCACAAGCTTTCGGAGGCTTTCTCCTTCATCAGGTGAGTGTGGGATTCGGATTCCATGGAAGGTTACCTTCCATGGAATCCGAATCCCACACTCACCTGACGAAGGAGAAAGCCTCCGAAAGCTTGTGATTT
This sequence comes from Heptranchias perlo, assembly GCF_035084215.1. Taxonomy (NCBI): domain Eukaryota; kingdom Metazoa; phylum Chordata; class Chondrichthyes; order Hexanchiformes; family Hexanchidae; genus Heptranchias; species Heptranchias perlo. The sequence goes on from NC_090335.1 coordinate 52,455,064, forward strand.
TCAAATAAAACAGTTGGACTATAACCTGGTGTTGTAAGATTCCTTGCATTTGTCAACCCCAGTCCATCACCGGCATCTCCACATCATTTAAATCTAGGTAGTTTGCTCGTCTCTAGACTTTGCACCAATTCAGACTGTAGCTTTCTATGTATTGTTTGTTTGAAAGTAAAACCGATCACATTTTATGCAAAGTATTTAATGTATTGTGTCCTGAAAGAGAGAGCACCAGCAGTTCTTAGCCAAGTTGTGAATCGGCATTTCATGGTCCTATCAATAATCACAAAATGAAGACAGGTAGGCAAGTTATACATGTTAGTTTGCACTGAGCAGTAATAATGCATTTTTCCCCTGGAGAAAAGCAAAAGGTAACTCATCTGTTTGGCTCAATGGCATTTGAAGAGACCCGGGAACAGCCCATTTGCTGGACCCAAGTCATAAAAGGAATGGGAGGGAGAAGTAACAAGATACCAACTGCCATAGCCACTAACTAAATTACAGTTGTATTAAATATGCAATTAGCACCATGACAGAAGCTGAATATAATGGAATGTTTTCCACTCGCAACCACGACTGTAACCAGTCACTAATTCAAGTCATCATCCATTAGACATTTGGCTTTGGTGTTAAATAGATACGGCAGTTTGTCTGACTAGTACCAGAAAACATTCAGAACTAGGCATGTCACAGTACATTGGGATAGTCATGAGCTGTGATAGGTGCATCTTGAGCACCTTAACAGATACAATCTAGATTGAATATTTAACTTAAAAACACTGGATCTAACCAGATGGCAACATACTCCATCAAATCAAATTCTCTTGAATTGCACAAAAATAGAGAGGCAGCACCTGTTTGCCTGCATTCAAGGCTAGTAGTTCAACTATATTTTTAAAAATCTAGCAATAAACGTGCATGGGGGGATTATTGAACAGGACCGGATTACAACCAGGTCATGAATCTAGCTGCCAATTTAAAACTTGAAACTCAGCATATTTAAGAAAGCTTTTGGCAAAATCAATCTTAAATTTGTTACTATAAATGTGTTATTACAATCTTAAAACAGGAGTGTTTCCTCCCTACCCTACTGCCTGGAAAGAACTCCCAAAAATCAATTTTGTGAAAGAGTAATTTTCAAAGGGTTCCATTGAAGCTTCCAATGTGGCAATCTTAACTACTGATTTTTGATACAGCCCCAGTAGCCACAGATTGATGTACTATTTGCTCTGAAATGGTCTTTTTAGTAATCAGTATATTTTAGGGAAATAAGCACTAAGAACATTTAAAGCTTAACATTTTTATATTAAGTGCTTCCTTTTTAATATAAATTTGTAGCAGAAAAAATTGTTATGTAAATTGAGATGCCTCACAGGTCTGAACAAGCAATAGTGCACACAGCTCCAACAATAACCTCAATAAATATTATAGGGGTGAAAACTCACATATAAGCATCTGTTCGTCACATCTGACATGTAGTTAACCTAAAGTGACAAGAAAATGACAATACAGTATATATGTACATGAAAAACATTTTGCTAAGATGACAACTGGTAGGAACTGACAAAAAAGTGACAGAAAAATAAATGGCCCTTGAAAAATTGAAATAAAACAAAATAAGCAATAGGTAAGTGACAAACAAGCAAACAGTGAGAATGCCATTCAACCAAATCACAAGGAATGTTTTCATTGACACAAGCCTTGCAGCTTGCACGGGTTGCAGCGGAATAAAAAACGCCCCATGTAAAAAATCTTTCACCTTTACATATATAAACTGACAGCTCGCTGGTTTCTCTGTTAAAACTGCAATTTCCACAAGCACTGAGGTAAAGAGAATTTTTTGAATGCTAAGGTGGCAAAAAGTTTTACCCCAGTGTGCTAGGATTGTGTGTGTCAGGGATCATTGGAGGTCACTAAGTCTAAAACTCAATATGATCAACGGACAACCTCAAAATGCAACAGACAAGCAGGAACGTCTGAAAACTGCTACACCAAAAAAAAAACCATACCTCCACATTTTTGAGGTCACAATATAGAACTTTCTACCAAGTTAAAACAGTCCTTTATTTGAATTAGAAGTATAATTCAAAAGCCAAATATCAAAAGGAGCATTTTACATCATTTACAAAGGTAGTGGAATGTATCACAGAAGTCATCCACTCTGGATAAACGATGCAACTATGATCCAAAACATGTATGCCATCGTGCAGGAGGAACTTATGCTGAGTACACCGCAATGTAATTTAACACCATAATACTAAAAATATATACACATGCACACAAAGCAAATCACTTCCCCATATAAAATAGCCAAAAGTTCATGCCACATCATTTTGCATCAAGACACAATCTCAAATGTGTTCCAATGCAAAAACCAAGCTATTTAGGACTTACAGCTCGAGTATGTTGCCTCTGTATTTTTTCATCAGGTAACTATAACAAATTATGTACATTATAAATGTCATACATATAGCAGAGTTCAGAGAACTTACAGCGAGTTACATCAAAACTACAGCATAGAAACAGGCCATTTGGCCCTGCTGGTCTATGCTGGCGTTTATGCTCCACACGAGCCTCCTCCCTCCCTACTTCACCTAACCCTATCAGGATAATTCCTTTCTCCATCATTGCTTATTTGGCTTCCCCTTAAATGGATCTATGCTATTTGCCTTAACTACTCCTTGTGGTAGTGCATTCCACATTCTTACCACTCTTTGGATAAAGAAGTTTCTCCTGAATTTCCTATTGGATTTGTTAGCGACTATTTTATACTAATGACTTCTAGTTTTGGACTCCCCCACAAGTGGAAACATTTTCTCTACATCTACCCTATCAAAATCTTAACGACCCATCAGGTCACCCCTCAGCATTCTCTTTTCTACAGAAATGAGCCACAGCCTGTTCAGCCTTTCCTGATAAGGATATCCTCTCAGTTCTGGTATCAGTCTTGTGAATCTTTTTTGCACCCTCTCCGATGCCTCTATATCTTTTCTATAATATGAAGACCAGAACTGTGCACAATACTCCAAGTGTGGTCTGAAGAACACTGATCATTCGGTGTCACATTAGATAATACCTTGTTATACTCAACTAGCTAACCTTGTAAACAAACAAAAGTTCAAATACTAACTTGCACTAAAGCTGGTGCACTATAACTTAGATTTGTTTATAATCCTAACTGAACCATGACTCAATGAACACTTAATCATTTGGGTAAAATATCTCAGCCTGGAGTCGCTAGAGGCGCAATCGACAAATTGCACCCAGAATGCTCCAGACACTGTGCTAATTTTGCCGAGGTGAAGTTATGCCAAGTTTCCGCATAAACACATCAACATAAACTCAAACGTAAAATCTCCATGAATCAGTGCAATCAAGCACTGTAATCGATTGACTGCTGGTTAGGTGAATAACACTGGATTCATGTGACCACGGGTGCCTGAGAATCAGGGCATAATGTGATGAACCCCCTCCCCCACCATTCAACAAGCACATTCGGCGGAAATCGCCTTTCCGACCTGGGGGCATGGCCAGTTTTGTGGGCGGGGACTAGTTCAAGTGGAGGGTCTGTTGAACTAGTATAACAGATCGCAGATACTTGGGCGTAAAGTAGTTATGGGCACTACTCACGCTTAAAATTCCGCAATCTTTTGCACTATTTGATTTGATTCCATCCAGATTAAGCTGTTATCTGGGCAGAATTCATGCAGAAACTCCAGGCCCTCATGCTCTGTGGTCCCGCTGCAATTCAGTTTTCTTACATTTAGATTAAATGAGAAGGAAATATGAATTACAACATAAATTATTTTTTGTAGTTGTAGCATGTTATACCTGGTGCAGCTGTCCCAGTAAGGCCTGGGCCTGTGCTGTTGTGATTGGGCCTCCTGTTGGGATGGGCTGCCGCTGGAAGTCCAGTCCATTTGTTTGCGCACCTGGAGGAGGGAAACCAAAACATAAACACAAAAAAAGAGAAAAAATATTAACAGGAAGGGGCTGAACAATAGTGGTTATGGTTTCCAAGCCAAAGTAACCGTTAGCCATTATCCAACACAGGTGTCATATTTTCTTTATAGTTAGGGACCATCCATAGTCTTTGCCATAAAAATACAGATCTCTCGCTTTATCTCTCTCCCAAACTGTTGTAGTTACCTCACATACATGGTACAGTCAGTCATTAATATCCCCTCATCCAATTACTCTTGCCACCTTTTTGAAAATGATGATAATTATAGATGGACCCTCACCCAACTCGGAGGTATATTCAGTGTGCACCATCCACAGGATGCACTGCAGCAACTCGCCAAGGCTTCTTCGACAGCACCTCCCAAACCCGCGACCTCTACCACCTAGAAGGACAAGGGCAGCAGGCGCATGGGAACAACACCACCTGCACGTTCCCCTCCAAGTCACACACCATCCCGACTTGGAAATATATCGCCGTTCCTTCATTGTCGCTGGGTCAAAATCCTGGAACTCCCTTCCTAACAGCACTGTGGGAGAACCGTCACCACACGGACTGCAGCAGTTCAAGAAGGCGGCTCACCACCACCTTCTCGAGGGCAATTAGGGACGGGCAATAAATGCCGGCCTTGCCAGCGACGCCCACATCCCGTGAACGAATTTTAAAAAAAGGACAGACTTTACAAGTTTACAAAATGGCTTAAAACAATGTTGCTACTGACAAAACAAAAATGTGGGCTATCATGGGCAAAATAAACATGAACTGTTAAAAACAATTACCAGCAATTTTAGTGGCCAGTAATGCAAAACTTTTCTTTATGTAGTTTTTTTCTTCCCCCCACTCTCTTTCATAATGATTCAGTAGTTTATGCCATCCTGTTCATTTTCTCTCTTCTATTTCCACATTTCATGTACCAATCCCAGATCAAGAGGGTAGGCAGACAAACTACACCTAAGCATCTATCAATAAACATTGTAATATATGGTAATGTCAAAACTGGAAACTTCCTATGTGGGATGCGGCTAGGACAAATCCATATCCTATCACTCCACAGCGTGGCACATTGGAGCACAGGTGTACCATTCCACTACTTTGCCATTTGTGTACTTGTGCAGCAATGAGCCATCAACTATAAAGACAAGCAGTCAAAAGGTACATAAGGACAGGGCATTCAAAAATATTTTTTAAATGAGTTACCAATCCAAGAACTGTGTACACGGGAGACTACTGGACCCAATGTTGTAATTACAACAAAACCACACATTTCTCATAGCCAACTGGATTATTTATATTTTTGTTTTCCTCCGTATTTCCCTAACTTCCTTGCATGAGGGGGAGAGTCAGGATTTCCTCCCTCTAAACACCCAATTTCTTCAGCCTTCTTTTTCCCTTTGCTAGTTGATCTTGGTTACAAACACAATTTAAATCTGAATAGATTATTTTTTTCTATAAAATCAAAATCTTAGTCAATACATTCAGTCAAGAGGGTCGCCAGCAGAATTTTCTGCTGGTCTGGCCCTAAAAAAAGTCCTTTACCTGGGACAAATTAAACTGGACCAGCATTTACCATGATGTCATCGCTAAATGGTTAATACTTCACTATGAGCTGTGACAACATACAAACAATAGCACATACACAGACGTGAGAGTATGTGAGCTGCACAAAAGCAAATGGAAGAGAGCACACACCAAAGCATGTAAAAGACAAAGCATGAAAGAGTACACGAACATGGGATTGCACACACCAAGTGAAAAAACATGTGAAAAAGGCATCAAGTGAGCACATGAAAAAGTAAGCGGGTGTTTAAGAATCAGGGAGCACAAGCAAACTACCAAACATACAAGCTAGAGAGTAAGAGGCTGAACAAGGACTAGAGATGGAGAATGAGAAAGTGTGCTAAAGACCAAGAGCAAGAAAGAAGTAAGTGAGATGTAGCGAGAACTGAAGAAAAAAAAAAGAGTACACCATGCATAAGAGCAAGAGAAGGAAAAAGAGCGCGTGCATGAGAAACCAAGGAAAAAAAGTGTCACGGGAAAGAGAATAAAGAAACAAAACTTGCACTTATACAGCACCTTTCATGACCTCAGGACATCCTAAAGCGCTTTACAGGCAATTAAGTACTTTTTGAAGTGTAGTCACTGTTGTAATGTAGGCAAGAAAGGCACAAGAGTGCATTCATAAGAAGGAGCACAATGAGTGGGGGAGAGACAGAAAAGGAAAGCCAAAAAAAAGGGAAAGAGTAAATAAGCAGGAAGGAAGATAGACAGAATAAGCATTAAAGAAACAGTGTGAGGGAGAAAGAGCAGGCACAAGCCAGCACATTTGGAAAGACAGCTTGAGTATAAGCAAGAGTCCAAAGAGGAAACAGAGCACATGCAGAGTGAGCTATAGAGAGTGAGGGTGAGAGATCGAGTGACAGAGAGCAAGAATATGAAAAACTGAGCAAAAGCAAGAGCCAACGGCTAGGGAAAGCACACAAATGAAAGATGGGAGCTTGTGAACTACAATAAAGTGGGTACACATAGGCACAGTGCCATAAGAGTGGGACGTTCACACGGCCTCTCTGCCTAACAGAGTGTGGGGAATTCACTCAAAGTTTTTAAAAACTTGGTCTAGTCTCCACACTTATCCTTCCTACTACAGCAAGACTTACACATCAGATCAAATAAAGTAAGTTGATGATGTACAGGCTGTCTTTTCACAGATAGAAACAGCTGCCCTGCTAATGCTGTTTCAATCATGTTAATGTGGTCTAGTTTATTACGATTTTTCTTTAATCTTCAATGGATGCTTATTGAAAAAAGTTCCGTAGTTATGACTGGAAATGTATTGAATTGTGATTGGTCACTGAAATGACATTCCTCAAGGTTGCACAGATCTTAAAATCATGCAGGTTATGAAAGAGAAAATCAGAACTAATAGAAATGTTGTTTTAGCATGGTACAGTTTACATTTTCCGATCAGAAAATCTAGGCTTATGGACATCTGAAAAGGGAAAGTCATGTGACAAGATGCTCAAAGGGTAAAATTCTTAATTGAAAAAAATCCACTTTGAGATTTGATAAATTGAACAATGCCCATGATCTGTAAAGGATAATAAATGAATCAGCAGTTTTACTTTCGAAAAACAATGCTACTGGACCTTTTCCTTTTAAATCTTCTTTAAAAAAACAATTGTAATCTCTACAAACTTTCAAACAATTTTCATCTCTCGGCCAAATTAATACAGTTTAGAACTAAAGCGTATAGATTTCAGCTCTACAACATCCAGCAATTTAAAGTCAGTACTCTTCATGGTTGTCCTTCACCTTTGGATTGCATAAAACAATGAAATAATTTGAAAATGAGAGCCCCTCAAATTACCATATACAAATTTCCTTTCCTCAATTCTTTGCCACCTATTGCACTTCAACGTTGTCTGAAAACTGAGGGTTTTACAATTTCTATAAGCCTGAAGAATGAAACTGCTTATCTGTCATAATAAAAGGCACTCCTGATGAATAATGGAAGTTGCGTCCCCAAATTACACTGCTGTCTGCTGTTGTGTATGCACTGCCTCTCACCTGCTTGCCTCAATCTGCACCAGCGATACTTCCCTCTGTTACTCTGCTCCCGTCAGCACAATCAGTTTGCACTGAAACAGCTGATCTTGAAAGTTCAAAGCTCGCCCATACAACTCATTAATCCAATGCTGGAACTGCCATAGACCCAAGAAAGGTGGGCAATAATGCGATCCCAATTCCAACCATGACCAGTCACCTCCGACAATCCAAGCAGCCTCTTACTTGCGTCAGTGGAGCTGCCAACTTTAAAATCAAGTCTGCAAGTTGAAATAGTTGGCTGTGTCAGTGAGCCAAATACATATTGAATCCAAACTGCAATATACTACACGATACTGTACACTAATGTCTTTGGAAATGTTACTGGACTATTAATCCAGAGGACGCGAGTTCAAATCCCACCTTGGCAGTTTGTGAATTTGAAATCAGTTTTTTAAAAAAATAAACAAATCTGGAATAAAAAGCTGGTATCAGTAAAAATGACCATGAAACGGTCAAATTGTCTTAAAAAACCCAACTGGCTTACTAATGTTCTTTAAGGAAGGAAATCTGCTGTACTTACCCAGTCCGGCCTATATGTGACGCCAGTCCCACACCAATGTGGTTGACTCTTAATGCCCTCTGAAATGGCCTAGCAAGCCACTCCGTTGTATCAAATTGCTACAAATAAGAAAACTGGACGGACCACTCGGCTGCGACTTAGGCATCGAATTCGGACACGACTAAGGAACAGTCAGCCCAAATAGACCCTGCAAAGTACTCCTCACTAACAACTGGAGACTGGTGCCAAAGTTGGGAGAGCAGTCCCATAGACCAAACAGCCTGACACCCTAAAAGGACATTAGTAAGCCAGTTGGGTTTTTAACGACAATTCGATCGTTTCATGGTCATTTTTTTTTTACTGATACCAGCTTTTTATTCCAGATTTGTTTCGTTTTTTTTAAAAACTGAATTCAAATTCACAAACTGCCATGGTGGAATTTGAGCTCACGTTCTCTGGATTACTAGTCCAGTAACATTTCCAAAGACATTAGTGTACAGTATTGTGTAGTATATCATTGCAGTTTGGATTCAATATGCATTTGGCTCACTGGCACAGCCAACTGTTTCAACTTGCAGATTTGATCAGCCAATGTCCAAGACTCCTGCATCACCATTCCTGGGTATGTCCTGTCCCACCAGCAAGACAGACTCACCAGACCATAGGCATAGTGGTATACAGTCGGGTGGGAATGCCCTTGGGTGTCCTCAACATTTGACTCCGGACCCAATGAAGTCAAACCTGAGTAAGGACACCTCCTGCTGATTACTACCCTCCCTCAGCTAATGAATTTGTGCTCTTCCATGTTGAATACCACTTGGAGGATGCAAGGGCACAGAATATACTCTGGGGGTGGGGACTTCAACGTCCATCACCAAGAATGGCTCGGTAGTGCCACCAACGACCGGGCTGTCCAAGTCCTGAAAGACATAACTGCTAGACTGGGCTTGCGGCAGGTGGCAAGAGAACCAACGCGAGGGAATAACATCCTTGACCTCATCCTCACCAATCCACCTGTCGCAGATGCATCTATCCATGATAGTATTGGTAGGAGTGGCCACCGCACAATCCTTGTGGAGGCCAAGTCATCTTGATCCAAACATGGATAAAAGTGCTAAAATCCAGAGGCGTGATTACTGTGACTGCCCTTGACATCAAGGCAGCATTCGACAGAGTGTGGCACCAAGGAGCGCCAGCAAAACTGATGTCAATCAAAATCAGGTGGAAAACTCCAGTGGCTGGGGTTATACCTAGCAAAAAGTAAGATGGTTGTGGTTGTTGGAGGCCAATCATCTCAGCCCCAGGATATTACCATTGCTGATATCCCCCACCATCACCATCCTGGGAAGCGCCATTGACCAGAAACTTAACTGGATCAGCCACATAAATTCCGTGAGTACTAGAGCACATCAGAAGCTGGGTATTCTGTGGTGGTGGCTCACCTCCTGACGCTCCAAAGCCTCTCCACCACTTACAAGGAACAAGTCAGGAGCACGATGGAATACTCTCCACTTGCCTGGATACTTGCACTAAAGAAGCATGACAATATCCAAGTCAACGCAGTCCGCTTGATTGCCACCACCTCAAACAGCCACTCCCTCCACCACCTGCACATCGTGGCTGCAGAGTACTAGCCACAGGATGCACCGCAGGAACTCACCAAGGCTTCTTTGACAGCAGCCCCCCCAGACCCCCCACCACTTAGAAGGACAAGGGCAGCAGGTGCACAGGAACATCATCACCTCCAAGTCACACACCATCCAGACTTGGACATATATCGCCTTTCTTTCATCATCGCTTGGTCAAAATACCTAACAGTACTGTGGTAGTACCTTCACCACATGGACTACAGTGGTTCAAAAAGGCTCACCACCACCTTTTGGAAGGCAACTAGGGATGGGCAATAAATGCTGGCCTTGCTAGAGACACACATATCCTCAGAATGAATAAAAATAATACAGCATGATTCTGTCCAAACATATTTTTGGTGAAGAGCAACACTAAAGAAGTGTTGCAAATTTAATACTGTACATTTAGGATTAAATGTCTTCTAATTATATTCTTTTAATCCCAAAATCCTTCTGTTTGTAAGCCCAACACATGACAAAATAAACAAGTCAGTAATAAAGTGTAAAAAGAATTGAAATTTTGAAGGAGCGTGATCTTAGAAAGCAGAGAAATGTGCACTTGAAATTTATGGGTACTGAACTGGAGGGAAATAAGTACATCACAGAGACAATGTATAGGATTATACTGGGTTGGTCAACAATGCTGAACTTGAGGGCCTACGAGACATCTTTTTTATTTTAGTGTTGTGCAGCAGGTTAACCAAAAGAAAGTCAGATTAGAAGAATGTAGCTATCTGATGAAGATCTAGCACACATCAACTGTAGATTAATGAAGCTGAAATTTACAATTCAAGTCGTTAGTAACAAAATGTGCACCACAAGAACATCCCAGTGTATTTTACCCTGTCAAATTCAGCAAATCTTATACAGATCTCACTCTGAAGCAAACTCAATACTGTGAACCTCATCCTAGATTTCATACAAACACGTAGTCACAATGTAAATGAAGGCCTGATCTGGAGAACCTTCAATGTTTGTAGACATATAAAAAGTTATTAGTGCTCTTAACTTTTTTGTATTAAATTGGAGCTCCACATTCAGAGGTAAACATAGTCAAGGATGCAAACTTCAACCAGATACCAAAAAGATGAATTTGTTACATGACAGGAAACATGCATTATTTTCCAAGAGCTCTGTAAAAATTAATCATTCAGCACCAAAAGGGTTAAAAGAACAGAGTTCCAACCTGTGCTCCCTTCATTGCCATCCAAGGAAGGCTTGATAGACTCTGACGGATTGCTCATTCTCGATTCTGTGCAAAACAGAAAAGAGGGAGGAAAAAAAAAAGAAAAAAAAAATCATATCAGTTATTCGTAACAACTTTTCCTCTTTCCCCCAGCTACCTATATTATTCAGCGAGGAGACATCTAATTGGCTTAACAACATATTATATAGTATTGACTAAATGCTAACAAAGAAACCATTCCTTTGAGCACCAAATGTATGAGCTTTTCTACTAAGACTTTGAATTAAAGGAGCAGAAACAATAACTGACTGGGTAGGTTATAAATTTTGTTAAGTTGAAAACTTTATGGTAGCAAACTTGAGGACCTTTTACATTTAGCGCTTTTGTAATTTGAATTACAAAAGAGCAACACCCATCTACCAACCTTACATTGGGCCAACTGAACAGGTTTAAGCAATGGCAGAATCACAGACCCACATTTTTGTGGGTCTATAATTCTGCCACTGGGATAAGAGCCAGTTTTAGCAATGTGAGCACTGGAGCTATTGCAGAGCCATCACTCTTTGAGCTGAACTACCGAAGTACTAAATGTAAAAAATGTCTTCAGTATGGCAAGTTCTTTTCAAAAGTGATTCTCTCCCACCCTTCTTCCCACACAGCGTATATACAATTGTTCAAAGCGCAACTAAGTATATCAGTATTGATTTTTGAATAAAGTTTCATCTATACATAGACAAAACAGACATTCTAACAAGAGAAATCAAAAAAGATGTCTCTCCCTTGAGCTCCGTCTTGCACCACATGATTTTCCATTCTTGTGGTCTTTTATAAAAGAAAGTTCTCTATTAGGCCAGTCTTCTTTTCAACCAGATGCAGCAATTAGAGTACAAGTAAACCATGAACAAGGATTTCACTCTTTAAAAATAGTACAACTATTTTCTTAAAACTCTCCAAGCTTAAACACAGATACAACCATAAAAATTCAGACAGCATAATAGTGAAACTCACTCCAAAATGGAGGAATTCCATTTCTTCCAATCCAAGCAGTATTACAATTTGCCTAGGGATATAGTCTTCCAGATATGACATTCTCACGACGTAATCACAAAAGGTGGGAGGGGAACATTCTAAACTTTTCCAGGAAAGGTCTTATTCAGTAAAATTTTCCATTGTTAAAGGGCAAATCAATTCCATTAAATGTTCCAACACCTCAGTGACTGGTTTACAAGATATAACAAAGCAGTCTCTCCTGCTCAGTAAACAGATCATCAATTCCAAAGTGGACAAAGCTGCATAAAGAAGTCATCCACGAGTCTGAGAGAGGAGGCCACGCTTGTTCGAGAGAAGCAAAGGGCTAAGTTTCTAGATAAGCCAGAAGATATGAAAACCACTCTGCAGTCATCAGTCTGATCCTATTCCACTTCTTCCTATTTCCCCAAAAAACAAAAAAATAAGCATATGGAGACACAGAGAAGACACAGAAACTTCTTCCAAAAGGAGAAAAGCCTGTACAAAAGCATGGCTCTGCTCTCTGTACCTAGTACAAGGGCACAATTGTGGTAGTGCACTTCAGAGTGTCAAGATAAATACAGAATTTCTCCAACCATAAACATGCAAAGCTTTAATGAAGGCCACTAGCCTCTTCAGATGCCTCAAAAGGTCTAACCTAAAAAGGCTCTTTTGCTGTTTGGCTAATTGGTTGTCAAAGCATCCTCATCAATGTGAGAAAAGGCTGATACCCTGGAATGTAGGCACTTAATCAGGCACCCAACAATGAGAAAATGAAGAAGTAAATTGTGTGACAAAATGAGTGCACTGAAATCAGAGGAAATGCTGTCTCATGACCTCGGAGCAAAGAAACATGTCACAATACATTTGTCAAGGATTAAGACCTCTGTACATTATTAGTGCAATCTACATTTTATTTCGATGGAAAATGCAACATGAAAGGATACAATAGCCTAACAAACACACATGACCAAAAAAGTATTTTGACTTAAAAGACATCAAGTTCCTGTTACAACATACCTTTCATTTGTTTACCAATTTTTTTTTTGAGTTTTCTCAGCATGAGGAATGTCAGTGGTGGGAAATAGAACATGTACAGTTTGGACATCCAGTGTTAACACTAGGATTTGGGAACAGCAATAGTCAGCATATGAAATTTTATTATATATCCAATTGAACTGTAACCAACGTCCAGTATAACTATAGATTTTGTTCTTCCAATCTTAAATTGTGTCTGGATAGACTATTTTGAATTGTATAATACTAGGATGCAATACTGGTGGTTACAGGTCTGTCAGTGGTAGTGGAACCAATTTGAGGTGAGGAATTAAGAGTGTCACAGCAGATATTTAGAATGTCCACACTAAAGTACACTAATTCCAGTGTCTTGGTACCAAAATGCTAAATAGGCATAGTGGCAACATTCGCCATCTAGTCTCAGCGTCAAGCATTCCAAGGTCAGATACAACATTAACTAGATCAGAGTAAAACTGGTTCTACTCTAGCCCAATAACAGACTTAAGCCCAACTTCTAAAAACTTCCCACTTACTACACTAGTGAATTTTTCACTGTTTGCACCAGCCATTCTTATAACTTCTCCAAGCTTAGCACAGAATTGCAACTAAGTTCACACCACCCCAAAATAGAATCATAGAAAGGTTACAGCACAGAACAAGGCCATTTGGCCCATCGAGTAAGCGCACTTCCCTGCCCTATCGCCGTAGCCCTGCAATTTTTTTCCTTTCAAGTACTTATCCAGTTCCTTTTGAAGACCATGATTGAATCTGCCTCCACCACCTCCTCGGGCAGTAAATTCCAGATCCTAACCACTCGCCGTGTAGGAAAGTTTTTCCTCATGTCACTTTTGATTCTTTTGCCAATCACCTTAAATCTATGTCCTCTGGTTCTTGACCCTTCCGCCAATAGGAACAGTTTCTCTCTATCTACTCTGTCCAGACCCTTCATGATTTTGAATACCTCTATCAAATCTCCTGGCAACCTTCTCTGTTCCAAGGAGAATAACCCCAGCTTCTCCAGTCTATCCACATAACTAAAGTCCCTCATTCCTGGAATCATTCTAGTAAATCTCTTCTGCACCCTCTCTAAAGCCTTCACATCCTTCTAAAGTGCGGTGCCCAGAACTGGACAATACTCATGAAAAGACATATTACCAGCAAAGAACAAGGTCCCAAAATTCAAAACATGGCGTGTAAACCTCCACATCACCCAGTCCTTGCAGCCAGACTCCAAAAATTGCAACCAAAGTATTACAATGTACATTAACAAATCCTCCAGCAGAGGAGACAGAGGGGTATTCTGGGAGAAGTCGGCTCAGTCACCTCCACTGAACAGTGGGTAGCAGAAGAACTGGTGTCGAGGAGCAGTTAAACCCGAAACACTGTGAGGAGGGCAAGCAAATTGACTAGGAGGAGGATCGAGCTACTGCAGCTGCTGGAGGCACGAAGTCACAGCCAACAGGTAAGTGATTGGCTGGTGACTGGTAAGTAGTTTTTCTTTCCTTTTTTTTTCTTGACATTGTAGTTGTTGTTAAGCTAACTTAAGGGTTAAGTCATGGCAGGAGATCCCAGACCTGTGTCATGTTCCTCTTGTGGGATGTGGGAATTCAGGGATCCTTCCTGTGTCCCTGGTTCCTTCACCTGCGGGAAGTGTGTCCAGCTGTAGCTACTGTTTGACCGCTTGATGGCTCTGGAGCTGCGGATGGACTCACTTTGGGGCATCCACGATGCTGAGGAAGTCGTGGCTAGCACGTTCAGTGAGTTGGTCACACCACAGATAAAAATTACTGAGGGAGATAGTGAATGGGTGACCAACAGGAAGAGTAGGAAGGCAGTGCAGGGGCCCCCTGCGGTCATCTCCCTCCAAAACAGGTATACCGTTTTGGATACTGTTGGGGGAGATGGCTCACCAGGGGAAGGTGACAGCGGCCAGGTTCATGGCACCGTGGCTGGCTCTGCTGCACAGGAGGGCAGGAAAAAGAGTGGCAGAGCTATAGTGATAGGGGACTCGATTGTAAGGGGAATAGACAGGCGTTTCTGCGGACGCAACCGAGACTCCAGGATGGTATGTTGCCTCCCTGGTGCAAGGGTCAGGGATGTCTCGGAGCAGCTGCAGGACATTCTGGAGGGGGAGGGTGAACAGCCAGTTGTCGTGGTGCATATAGGTACCAACGATATAGGTAAAAAACAGGATGAGGTCCTACAAGCTGAATTTAGGGAGTTAGGAGTTAAACAAAAAAGTAGGACCTCAAAGGTAGTAATCTCAGGATTGCTACCAGTGCCACGGGCTAGTCAGAGTAGGAATGACAGGATAGCTAGGATGAATACGTGGCTTGAGAGATGGTGCAAGAGGGAGGGATTCAAATTCCTGGGCCAATGGAACCGGTTCTGGGGGAGGTGGGACCAGTACAAATTGGACGGTCTGCATCTGGGCAGGACTGGAACCAATGTCCTAGGGGGAGTGTTTGCTAGTGCTGTTGGGGAGGGTTTAAACTAATGTGGCAGGGGGATGGGAACCGATGCAGGAAGTCAGTGGGAAGTAAAGTGGTGACAGAAACAAAAGGCAGTAAGGGAGAGTGTACAAAACCTGACCGGACAGATGGTCTGAGAAAGCAAGGCAAAGACCAAGGGAAGTCTAGATTAAACTGCATTTATTTCAATGCAAGAAGTCTGATGGGCAAGGCAGATGAACTCAGGGCATGGATGGGTACATGGGACTGGGATATTATAGCTATTACTGAAACATGGCTAAGGGAGGGGCAGGACTGGCAGCTCAATGTTCCAGGGTACAGATGCTATAGGAAAGATAGAGCAGGAGGTAAGAGAGGAGGGGGAGTTGCGTTCTTGATTAGGGAGAACATCACGGCAGTAGTGAGAGGGGATATATCAGAGGGTTCGCCCACTGAGTCTATATGGGTAGAACTGAAAAGTAAGAAGGGAGAGATCACTTTGATAGGATTGTACTACAGACCCCCAAATAGTCAACGGGAAATTGAGGAGCAAATATGTAAGGAGATTACAGACAGCTGCAAGAAAAATAGGGTGGTAATAGTAGGGGACTTTAACTTTCCCAACATTGACTGGGACAGCCATAGCATTAGGGGCTTGGATGGAGAGAAATTTGTTGTGTATTCAGGAGGAATTTCTCATTCAGTATGTGGATGGCCCGACTAGAGAGGGGGCAAAACTTGACCTCCTCTTGGGAAATAAGGAAGGGCAGGTGACAGAAGTGTTAGTGAGGGATCACTTTGGGACCAGTGATCATAATTCCATTAGTTTTAAGATAGCTATGGAGAAGGATAGGTCTGGCCCAAAAGTTAAAATTCTAAATTGAGGAAAGGCCAATTTTGATGGTATTAGACAGGAACTTTCAGAAGTTGATTGGGAGAGTCTGTTGGCAGGCAAAGGGACGTCTGGTAAGTGGGAGGCTTTCAAAAGTGTGTTAACCAGGGTTCAGGGTAAGCACATTCCTTATAAAGTGAAGGGCAAGGCTGGTAGAAGTAGGGAACCTTGGATGACTCAGGAGATTGAGGCCCTAGTCAAAAAGAAGCAGGCATATGACATGCATAGACAGCTGGGATCAAGTGGATCCCTTGAAGAGTATAGAGATTGCCGGAGTAGAGTTTTTAAGAGAGAAATCAGGAGGGCAAAAAGGGGACATGAGATTGCTTTGGCAGATAAGGCAAAGGAGAATCCAAAGAGCTTCTACAAATACATAAAGGGCAAAAGAGTAACTAGGGACAGAGTAGGGCCTCTTAAGGATCAACAAGGTCATCTATGTGCGGAACCACAAGAGGTGGGTGAGATCCTAAATGAATATTTCACATCGGTATTTACGGTTGAGAAAGGCATGGATGTTAGGGAACTTGGGGAAATAAATAGTGATGTCTTGAGGAGTGTACTTATTACAGAGAGGGAGGTGCTGGAAGTCTTAACGCGCATCAAGGTAGATAAATCTCCGGGACCTGATGAAATGTATCCCAGGACGTTATGGGAGGTTAGGGAGGAAATTGCGGGTCCCCTCGCAGAGATATTTGAATCATCGACAGCTACAGGTGAGGTGCCTGAAGATTGGAGGGTAGCAAATGTTGTGCCTTTGTTTAAGAAGGGCGGCAGGGAAAAGCCTGGGAACTACAGACCGGTGAGCCTGACATCTGTAGTGGGTAAGTTGTTAGAGGGTATTCTGAGAGACAGGATTGGCAGGCATTTGGAGAGGCAGGGACTGATTAGGAACAGTCAGCATGGTTTTGTGAGAGGAAAATCATGTCTCACGAATTTGATTGAGTTTTTTGAAGGGGTAATCAAGAAGATAGATGAGGGCTGTGCAGTATACGTGGTCTACATGGACTTTAGCAAAGCCTTTGACAAGGTACCGCATGGTAGGTTGTTACATAAGGTTAAATCTCACAGGATCCAAGGTGAGGTAGCCAATTGGATACAAAATTGGATTGACGACAGAAGACAGAGGGTGGTTGTAGAGGGTTGTTTTTCAAACTGGAGGCCTGTGACCAGCGGTGTGCCTCAGGGATCGGTGCTGGGTCCGCTGTTATTTGTTATTTATATTAATGATTTGGATGAGAATTTAGGAGGCATGGTTAGTAAGTTTGCAGATGACACCAAGATTGGTGGCATTGTGGACAGTGAAGAAGGTTATTTAGGATTGCAACGGGATCTTGATAAATTGGGCCAGTGGGCCGATGAATGGCAGATGGAGTTTAATTTAGATAAATGTGAGGTGATGCATTTTGGTAGATCGAATTGGGCCAGGACCTACTCCGTTAATGGTAGGGCGTTGGGGAGAGTTATAGAACAAAGAAATCTAGGAGTACAGGTTCATAGCTCCTTGAAAGTGGAGTCACAGGTGGATAGGGTGGTGAAGAAGGCATTCCGCATGCTTGGTTTCATTGGTCAGAACATTGAATACAGGAGTTGGGATGTCTTTTTGAAGTTGTACAAGACATTAGTAAGGCCACACTTGGAATACTGTGTACAGTTCTGGTCACCCTATTATAGAAAGGATATTATTAAACTAGAAAGAGTGCAGAAAAGATTTACTAGGATGCTACCGGGACTTGATGGTTTGACTTATAGGGAGAGGTTGGATAGACTGGGACTTTTTTCCCTGGAGAGTAGGAGGTTAAGGGGTGATCTTATAGAAGTCTATAAAATAATGAGGGGCATAGATAAGGTCGATAGTCAAAATCTTTTCCCAAAGGTAGGGGAGTCTATAACGAGGGGGCATAGATTTAAGGTGAGAGGGGAGAGATACAAAAGGGTCCAGAGGGGCAATTTTTTCACTCAAAGAGTGGTGAGTGTCTGGAACGAGCTGCCAGAGGCAGTAGTAGAGGCGGGTACAATTTTGTCTTTTAAAAAGCATTTGGACAGTTACATGGGTAAGATGGGTATAGAGGGATATGGGCCAAGTGCAGGCAATTGGGACTAGCTTAGTGGTATAAACTGGGCGACATGGACATGTTGGGCCGAAGGGCCTGTTTCCATGTTGTAAACTTCTATGATTCTATTCTAATTGAACTCATTATAAAAATGAAATGCATCTGCAAACCCAGCATTGTAAAGATCAGGTTTGGTTATTTTAATGTAGCACTATATGAATTAAACTTTCAATGCAGAATTGCAAACTTTTACTTGAGTAGTCAACAGTGTGGATTCCTGAAACTTTCTGGTTGGGCTTGACACATTAGCAATTCCTAATCTTTGTACATTTTTGGTCACCAAAAGCTTTGAATCCCATCAAAAAACAGTGGCACCATAGGATTTTGTCAATGGAAAGAATGCTGTTTAAGTGGCAGTGATGTGTACGATACATTAATAACAAGTTAGGTTTATAACGTACAAGAGCATGAGTTTATTTATGCCATCCTGCATCGCTTTAAGAACCAACGGCATAATAGAACCGCTGAAGCCTTCATCACTGTCCTTCCTCCTAAAAGTTTCAGGTAGCATTTATATACGGCAGCTATGACTAAACAAGGAACCAGTTTGCATTGTGGAACGAGTTTGAATTATTGACACAGATCTATAGAGATCACTTCTTCCAACTCCTGCCCCACAAAAAAATAAAGATTGCAACATTTACAAACAAAAAAGTTGGAATATAACAACGGACTGCTACTTTCACACTGTTGGGCATTAAACATTGTAAAACAGTCACGTCGAGTAAGTGTACATACCTACTACCCAGCCATCACACATCTCAACTTACTGCCAACCCAAAGACACCCAGTCGGATATTAGTTGAAAGCACTCAAATTTACTGCTTCAAATGGAAGAGGAAGTACTTGACCTATTGTATTGAATGACTTTGTACACTGATGGTGGTGAAGGGCAGAAAATGGAGAGCAAGGTAGATTAAAAGATGGCCACATGTGGCTAATTGGCAATCCAGATGTGACTAACAGCATTTCTGAATAGTTAACAAAAAATTAGTAATCGACACCATGGGCATGTGCTCTGAATACTCAGTCACATGGTGTATGCATGTATACTTTAACCTTTTAGTGCGTTTGTTGGTAAAATGGTAAGACAAAAGGTGGAGTGTGCGAACATTTTTTGATTATTGACTTTTACTTCCTTGGTTACTGAATGTGGTAGATGTTAAGCGCACCCGCACACACACGAAGTGCATTTACCTATATTGTGTGAGGGTATGCAAGGCGTTTTCTACTAAAATTAGTGCGTGTGGCTAAGACGGTATCGCTAGTCAGCAATATCTATTGGTCAACACTGCTCTAAAGCTAGAGTGAAATTGCTCTGCAATCTTGAAATTAATGCTTGGGTCTTAATTTAAAATACTTATACAGGCTCAAAGGTCACTCAGTTTAATTGGTATTTGGTTAGGGAACAACAGAGAATGTGCTTGTCAGTTTCAGTTTGCTGAGAATCATGCAGCATCTTAAGATTGTTTTGTTTTTGTAAAAAATACAACTTAGAAACCTAATCATCAGTGCAGCCAGATTGAGGACCTTCTTGGTATGGCATCTGGAATGTTGGCATACTGTTTGTAATATAAAACTAGCAGATCCCCCATGGCGTTGTTCATTGAGAAGTCAGAAGATGGGTGTAGGTACAACAACCGGTTCACTAATTTACAGTGACTGAATAAGTTAAATTCAGCTTTTAGTACATTGTATTCTGGGATTTTTACTGTGTTGGGGATCAGATTCCACGACTGCCCATTATTTTGTGAAATGTTCGAAGAAGTGGCTTTTATTTTATATATTCCATTATATACGTATTCAAATTTAATCCTTTGCCATCTTTAAAGCAGAGAATACACAGCAATAGGAACCAGTCCGACGGACATAGTTATCTGGTATTCAGTAGAATGGTCTTAGAGTTTGGCAGCATAAAGGGGTCCTTTGTTCTTCCACCACTTTGAAGGGGCAACTTCAGGTTTGGTGGAACTGTGAGGGAGGAACTTGGCAGAATTGTGGGGGTGAAATGTGAGGCTTGACGCACTTGGAGGTGGAAAGAGAGGAGAGTGTACTGGGTTCGGTGACACTAATGTGTAGGTTTCTATGACATGGCTGCAAACGCTGGATTCAATATATTGTGATTGATACACGTCACCAATTAGAATGTTAATATTTTATAACTAATTAACAAAACACGGGTGATAATCAGCACATGTATGCTGAGGAGCTTTCAAATTCAATTCATTTGTTTTTGAAAAACACAGTCCGTGACTGTCTCTTGCTCTGTCTACTTGATGTGCTTCAAGTTTATGGAATATATAAAATTGAAACACAAACAAAAGCTACAACAGGTATGTAATCAGTACAGTCATACTTGAAATGCATTTTTTCCTCTCACACACAGACAGACAGCCTCTTAAAAAAAAAACTCAATATAAGCTTTACCTAAATAAAGCATTTGAAATCTGGCCTCTAGATTGTCTCCAAATAATTGAGAAACATCCACGGTGTCATTAGACTGAAGCGAAGCACTGCATCAGTGGAGCTAACTGAATGCTTCCGATGCATCCTGGGAATTTGTGCACACGTGCTTAGACTGCAGGATCTACCTTCAGCTAACAGCCATGGGCAAAAATATGAAGCCGAGCCCAGACTTTTGGGAGAGGCCGAGACCTACAAGTAAAAACTCTAGTAAAGGTATTAAACAACTCAAAGAACAATTCAGTGGGTAAATTCAAATCATGTAATTGCGTAACATGTAACCTTTGAGGTTTTTATTTTGTTTAAAACTTTACTTTGAATATTAAAAATTTATGTTACCAAGTAAACAATGGCAAATAGTTTTTCCCCAAAGCATTTTAAATCCTGGCTGGTCATTCAGGATTAGTCTCACCCATGGTCTCGCCGCCCCCCCCCACCCCACCCCCATCTCTGTAGCCTCCTCCAGCCCTACAATTCTCCAAGGACTCTGCGTTCCTATAAGTCTGGCCTTTTGTGCCTCCCCCACCCCACCAGTGGCGGTGCCTTCAGCTCTGGAATTCCCTCCATAAACCTCTCCACCGCTCTCTCCTCTAAGACGATCAAAACCTACCTCTTTGACCAAGCTTTTAGTGACCCGTTCTAATATCTCCTTCTTTGGCTCCATGTGAAGTTTTGTGTGATTACGCTCCTGTGAAATGCCCTGGGATGTTTTAGTACGTTAAAAGTGCTATTTAAATGCACGTCGTTGTTGTAGAAGCATAACTGTTCCTTTGGCTGCAATGAGCCATCCCAGGGACCTTCCTAGTCTGTATGTCACAAACATATATGCCTTCCAAAAGACTCATGAGTAGAATTTCCTGGGCTTGTTCTCGTGCCTCTGCTCTTTTCTGGTCAAGATTAAACATGGGTGATTACAGTTTAGTTAAAATATGCAGGCACACTAAATAATGTTACTCAAAGTTTTATACAGCTGAAATTTAATCTCAGGGTTGAGCAACCAAGAGGTTTCGCCATTTGAGAGACATACAAGAAATCCTGGTAGGCCATGCAGCTTTACTGCTACTTAAAATTTCTGCAGCAACTCAAGACCGAAAATGGTTTAAAAAAAAAGAAATGAAAGGAAGACTTGCATTGATATAGCACCTTTCATGACCTCAGGATGTCCCACTGCGCTTTACTGCCAATTAAGTACTTTTGAAGTGCAGTTACTGTTGTAGATTAAGATAAAGCCTAGAAGAGATTAGCCATACATTGCATACAGATGTAGGAACCCACAGTTGAATTGATAAAACAAAAGAGCAGAGGATAACCCAAAAAGTTGGTTTTAATGGCGTGTAGGAAGACGCCAGCCTATGTATCATATCAAAAATATGTCTAAAAAGGAATGGGTCATGAACTGCCATTAAGCAAAACCTAGTAACTTCACCCTAGTGTTGTACAGTTGAAAATATTTTCTTCAGACACAAATGGACATATAAAAACTTTACACCAATCTACTTTACTGAATTCCTGATATAAAAAGCCTCCCTTGCGCTGTGTAGAAATTTGCATGCCTGCCATTATGCTTCACTGAAATCCAAGTAAACACTGGAGTCCTTCTGATATTTCCACCCAATGACAACCATTCCAGAAAATGTACATGGTAACAAGGGCGAATAAGATTTCAGATCTGTACCAGTCATTTTACAAAATTACTGAAGGAGTGAGCAGCAATTATAAATACAAGTAACCTGGAAAACCTTTCAAACCAACTGAAAACTAAATTCTACCAGTTTGCACATGGAATTTCAACAATACACTAATTTCGCAACTCGAATTACAGCCAATAGCAATTCCAGTTTCAACAGAGCTCTCCTTCACTACAGCATCTACATAATAGATTTCTTTCAGTCATTTCAGTTATCAGAACCAACATTAATACAGCCTCAAAATTGCCAAAGATCTTATTTTAGAAAATAAAAAATCACACCGCATTTTTTTCTGGTAGCACCTTGTTAAACAGTATATCATTTGCACTAACAAGCACAACAAATTAAAAAATGCTTTTTTTTTTCCCAAGCTGAACTGTAAGTTTTTAAACCTTTGTCACTTGGAATACATAACAACTATAAGCTGACTTTCTTTTTAGAAATAGCCAGTATAAACTTTATACTGATATTACAGAGACAAAGTTTCCTTTGACAATGTAAACATACTATATCCTACCACAGGGAGAGGAGTACATTTGTGAAAATACTTGGATGTAAAAGCAGCCCATGATAGGATGAGACACAAGAATATTTTCAATGCATCACAACATTTGTTACAACTATAGAGAACTGAATAGGCTTTTTTTATATTTCAAATTCAAATTTACCAACACAAACCACAGCTGTTTGCTCCAGGGACAAGCAACAAATAGATCTCAGCAAGTTTCCTCAATGTCAAGAAGAAATATAGGCGATTATTTAATACAAAACATAGTTAATCGGAGTTACAATAAATAGGCACATGACTAACAATGAATTGGATTCCTAGGTCTAATAATCACAACAAATGAATTATTTCAAAAACTCAATGGTAACTGGATAATTCTTCCCAGTACATTCTTATTAATGAGATTTCAATCCCCAGTATGCACATATTCATCAAATTTTCATTTGACTAAACAGTTAAGTACCCACCTACAGTAAATTCACTGCTCTCCAACATGGTAACTTCAGTTTGTCCACGGTAGAGGGGGGGGCAAGGAAAGGGGGGAGGGGGGGAACTCTTTCCAACCTGTGCCAAGATTTAAACCATCTTAACGAGGGCAAAGAAAACAAGAAGCTTCAGCTGTTGCAGAGTGCCTTGGTGCTTCCTGGCTTGACTGGTTTCTCACTGTCAAGGCAACTGAACCGTTAAAGTTCCCCCTTTTTTGTCATGAAATGGAAACAAAGATTGCAGCTGGCAGTTTCCATAATGAAATTTAATCAGCATTCGCCTGATTAGTGCCTTATGCAAATCTCTGCTCTATTAACAAGCTGGCAATGCCTTTGATGTCTGTGCAAAACTCATTTTAGAGCACATTTAAGTTTACTGCATAATTAGGACATCCACATAAATATTTATCAGTATATTTGCATATTAATTGCTTAGTGCAAACACTCAGCGCTACATGACAGTTGACTTAAATTTAAATATGACGTACACGAGCCAAGTGCCACACTGTATTTGAAATTTTCATTCTCCCCAATAACCACACTTTTTAAAAAAAACATCTAGGACTTCTGCTGCAGCATAACCTGATATTCTGAGTTTGTTGAAAAGTTAACGCCCCAACGTGTACAATAAGGGAAACAATGGAAAAGCCTCGTCAGTTGTGCAAATGCCTTTTGTAAATATACTCCAGCCAACACCTTCAGAGCTTGAGTGTTTCTCATGCTGAGAGATATTGTCTATATTCTGGGCTATGATGCTAGTCAGTAACAAACTCGTGTACAACACCAGCCATCAGCAGAGCAAATTTGATTGCACACAGAAATGGCAATTGTGCATACCAGCATGTTTATATGGTATAGTTAACACGGAGGCACATACACATTTAAATTCCTCGATCAGTTTTAATATGAAATATACCTTCAAGGCCCATTTACTTCAGGACTAATTAGGATTGCTGAGATTACTCTGTCAAGTAGAAAAATCCAGAAAAGGTTATTTAACCAATACTAAGGAATCAATTATTGTGGAAAAGGTTTTTGCTGGCAGGGTATCAATATTCAGCTCAGGAGTGCTCATCTCCCCCTGCCCCTTTCCACATGCCAGAAAACAAGGCTGTAACTAACACTGTATCTACCCTGTAGAACCTGGCAGGAAGCACTACTTCGACATACCTCTGAATTAAAAGACCAAAATAAAAGCAGTTATAAATGTAGATGGCATCATTCTATAGCTAAATACCAAGATCTCTCTTCCTCAAGATAACTGGAATGAGCCAGTAGTGGAACAATTCAGAAAAGACAATCTCAAGTCAACTGCTACCATTTGACAAACTTCAGTATTCACCTCTGTGGAAAGCCTGAACAACGTAACAACACAGAAGTAGCATCTGAAGTATGACATTCTGGATCTGCAGCACATTCCCTCAGACATTCTCCTTCAGAGACCTGAAACACAACCTCCAATTGTTATTTCTTGACTGAAAAGTAAAAACTAAAAGCTATATTATTGTCCTCTTACAGGGTCTGGTGATAAGGATCTCACTCTCAAGTCCAAGGGACAAAATTTGACAATTGACCTGGCACACAATTGACTCAGCCATCGATTGTCAGATCTGGCTGGACCACATTAAAGTCTAGCAGCCTTCACTCTTCTCTGACAAAACCGTTCACTACGCCAACCTCCATTCCCTTTCCAAATTCCTTAAACATATTGTTGTTTTCCAGATACATGCCCATTTTCCCAAAGCTCGCTGTCTGAATTCTTCCAATCAGGTTTCTGCCCTTCCCAAAGCCCCAAATGATATTCTCTGCGACTGTAGTATATTATCCCTCTTCAATCTCTGCAGCCACTGGCACAATCAACCACACCATTCTCCTCCTATGCTTCTCCTTCGTTGTGCAGCTCCATGGGAATGCTCTTGTTTGGTTCCACTCTTGCCTATCTGTTCACAGCCATAGCATCTCCAGCAATGACTTCTCTTCCTACCCCTGGAGTCTTCCAAGGACCTATCTTTGACCCCCCCTCCTTTTCCTCATCTACATGCTGCCCCATGGCAACATCATTCACAGACATGGGATGGGGTCAGTTTTCAGATGCACATTGATGACACCCAGCTCTGGCTCCCTAGCACCTCCCTCTGCCTCACTGTTGTCAGACTGCTTATCGAACATCCAGTCACCGATAACAAACTGTGACTGTGACCATGGTGCATTATCACTCTTTGTCCTTTTTGACCTCTCTGCATTATCCCTCCTCCAGCTAAATATTTGGAAGACTGAAACCACCATCTTTGGCCTCTTGCACAAACTCCAAACCCTTGTCACCTCATCTCTGGCAACTGTCTTTAGGCTAAACCAAACCATTAACAATCTCAGCACCCAATTCAACCTTGAGCTGAAGTTCCAATCCCATATAGCCTTCGTCACAAAGACGACCTACTTCCATCTCGTTAGATAGGTAGTTATGTTATTGGACTAGTAATTCAGAGGCCTGGACTAAGGATCCTGAGAATGCTAGTTCAAATCCCACCGTGGCAGATTGAGAATTTGAATTCAGTTTAAAACGATTCTGGAACTGAAAAGCTGGCATCAATAAAAGCACTCAAAGCCGTCAGATTGTCATAATTATCTTTTAGGAATGAATCCTGCTGTCTTTACTCGGTCTGGCCTATAAGCGACTCCAGTCGCACACCAATAAGGATGACTTAACTGACCTCTGAAGTGACCAAGCAAGCAGTATTTTGAAGAGGTGACTAAAATAGTGGACAAGGGAATGTCAATGGATGTTATTTATATGGACTTCCAGAAGGCAAGCAGTATTTTGAAGAGGTGACTAAAATAGTGGACAAGGGAATGTCAATGGATGTTATTTATATGGACTTCCAGAAGGCATTTGATAAAGTCCCACTTAAGAGACTGTTAGCTAAGATAGAAGCCCATGGAATCAAGGGAAAAGCACGGACTTGGTTAGGAAGTTGGCTGAGCGAAAGGCGACAGAGAGTAGGGATAATGGGTAGGTACTCACATTGGCAGAATGTGTCTAGTGGAGTCCCGCAGGGATCTGTCTTGGGGCCTCAATTATTCACAATATTTATTAACGACTTAGATGAAGGCATAGAAAGTCTCATATCTAGGTTTGCCGATGACACAAAGATTGGTAGCATTGTAAGCAGTGTAGATGAAAACATAAAATTACAAAGCAATATTGATAGATTAAGTGAATGGGCAAAACTGTGGCAAATGGAATTCAATGTAGGCAAATGTGAGGTCATTCACTTTGAATCAAAAAAGGATAGAACAGGGTACTTTTTAAATGGTAAAAAGTTAAAAACAGTGGATGTCCAAAGGGACTTAGAGGTTCAGGTAGATAGATCACTGAAGTGTCATGAACAGATGCAGAAAATGATCAAGAAGGCTAATGGAATGCTGGCCTTTATATCTAGAGGACTAGAGTACAAGGGGGCAGAAGTTATGCTGCAGCTATACAAAACCCTGGTTAGACCGCACCTGGAGTACTGTGAGCAGTTCTGGGCACCGCACCTTCGGAAGGACGTATTGGCCTTGGAGGGAGTGCAGCGTAGGTTTACTAGAATGATACCCGGACTTCAAGGGTTAAGTTACGAGGAGAGATTACACAAATTGGGGTTGTATTCTCTAGAGTTTAGAAGGTTAAGGGGTGATCTGATCGAAGTTTATAAGGTATTAAGGGGAACAGATAGGGTGAATAGAGAGAAACTATTTCTGCTGGTTGGGGATTTTAGGAGTAGGGGGCACAGTCTAAAAATTAGAGCCAGACCTTTCAGGAGCGAGATTAGAAAACATTTCTACACAAAAGGGTGGTAGAAGTTTGGAACTCTCTTCCGCAAACGGCAATTGATGCTAGCTCAATTGCTAAATTTAAATCTGAGATAGATAGCTTTTTGGCAACCAAAGGTATTAAGGGATAAGGCAGGTATATGGAGTTAGATCACAGATCAGCCCAGATCAGCCATGATCTTATCAAATGGCAGAGCAGGCTCGAGGGGCTGAAAGGAATATAGGAACAGGAGTAGGCCAATGTTCCTATCAAACAGAAGGCAGCCCACCATATCAGAGCAACTAGGATTAGGCAATAAATGTCAGCCTTGCCAGCGAAGTTGGTATGCAGGTGCAGCAGGTGATCAAGAAAGCCAACGGAATGTTGGCTTTTATTGCTAGGGGGATAGAATATAAAAACAAGGAGGTATTGCTGCAGTTATATAAGGTATTGGTGAGACCGCACCTGGAATACTGCATACAGTTTTGGTCTCCATACTTAAGAAAAGACATACTTGCTCTCGAGGCAGTACAAAGAAGGTTCACTCGGTTAATCCCGGGGATGAGGGGGCGGACATATGAGGAGAGGTTGAGTAGATTGGGACTCTACTCATTGGAGTTCAGAAGAATGAGAGGCGATCTTATTGAAACATATAAGATTGTGAAGGGTCTTGATCGGGTGGATGCAGTAAGGATGTTCCCAAAGATGGGTGAAACTAGAACTAGGGGGCATAATCTTAGAATAAGGGGCTGCTCTTTCAAAACTGAGATGAGGAGAAACTTCTTCACTCAGAGGGTGGTCGGCCTGTGGAATTTGCTGCCCCAGGAAGCTGTGGAAGCTACATCATTAGATAAATTTAAAACAGAAATAGACAGTTTCCTAGAAGTAAAGGGAATTAGGGGTTATGGGGAGCGGGCAGGAAATTGGACATGAAGCTGAGTTCGGATCGGTCAATGCCCTGTGGGTGGCGGAGAGGGCCCAGGGGCTATGTGGCCGGGTCCTGCTCCGACTTCTTGTGTTCTTTAGATTTGTGGTTGGGATCAGATCAGCCATGATCTTATTGAATGGCGGAGCAGGCTCGAGGGGCCGATTGGCCTACTCCTGCTCCAATTTCTTATGTTCTTATGTTCTTATGTACCCATATCCCAAGAATGATTTTTTTTTTTAAATCACTTGTCTCCATCCCTACTTCAGCCCATCTACCACTGGAACCTTCACCCATGCGATCACAACCTCCAGAGTTGACCATCCCACTGTTCTCCTTGCAGGTCTACCATCCTCAACCCTCTAAATCAAAACCAAGATACTGCGGATGCTGGAAATCTGAAATAAAAACAGAAAATGCTGGAGAAGCTCAGCATCTGTGGAGAAAGAAACAGAGTTAACGTTTCAGGTCGAAGACCTTTCGTCAGAAGTGGAAGATGTTAAAAGAGTTAAAGTTTTTGAGCAAGTAGAGCCAGGGAAGGGGGGGGGGGAATGAAAGGGGAGTGGAGGAAAGAACAAAAGGGAAGGTCTGTGATAGGGTAGAGGGCACAAGTGATTAAGTGACAAAAGAGATGATGGTGCAAGGCAAGGAAGGTGGTAATGGGACAGGTTAAGAAACAAAAGATTGATCAGGAGTAGCTGTAAATGGCAGCAGCAGAACCATTACCAGTACTAGCTGACCGAAAAAATGGGAGCAGTGGTTATGATCTGAAGTTATTGAAATCAATGTCGAGTCCGGAAGGTTGTAATGTGCCTAAACGAAAGATGAGGTGCTGTTCCTCGAACTTACATTGAGCTTCACTGGAAGGCCGAGGACAGAGAGGTCAGAGTAGGAGTGGTATGGGGAATTAAAATGGCAAGCAACCGACAGGTCAGGGTCATGCTTGCGGACGGAGCAGAGGTGTTCAGACTGGGTGATCGCTTTGCTGAAACACTTTCTTTACCTCAGCATCCATTTTTTCTCACACCTCTGAAGTGCTTTGGGATACTTTTCATTGTTAAAAGCACTATATAGTTGCAAGTTGCTGTTATTACCTCCTGCTCTAAACTAGACTTGTAACAATATATGAGCAGGGCCATTAAGTGATCAGAACCTGCAGTAATCCCCCGCCCCTTAATTGATTCCATCTCCCAGTTAGTTAATTAGTATTTTTGCAGCTATACCTATACCAGTATCATAAACCTATACCAGTAATCAGTAATCGTCATCCACAGTGGACAATTGACTCGGATACATACAGCACCACAGTTTCCAGCTGTAATTAGACCATCAGAAATAAGACAAATTCTTAGAAACTTGACCCCTTAATTCTTTAAGGGTAAAACTGCACTGTGGGATATTAACGTATGAACACAGTCTGAAATTCTTCCGTTTGCTATTTGAGCAGCAACATTGACCTGCATAAGTCAGTTAATGCCGTAATAGTCAAGAGACAAATTTCAGATGAATGTGTGCAGCATTCATATGCTAAGCATGCCACAGTACAATTTCAGGATCTAAGAGTTTTCATACCACATTTGTGAAGCTCCTATGACATTGCACATGGGGAGTCAAAACCAGGTATAGTCTTCAGGATAGGGGCCAGGGATAATTAGACATGGGTGTACAAATGCAAGTCTATCCCTATTTTAAAGTAATACATTCAATAATAACTTTTATATTCCCAATAAATTCATGTTAATATTTATAATAGAAACTGCTTATGTAAACTTGTCACACTGTAATTACATCCTCCCAACAGTAGTGGCACTGCACGCCTGCACGGGGGGGGGGGGGGGGGGGCGGAGGAGGGTGGAGAAAGGAGGAGGGAGGTATAATTGTAGTCTGACAAGTTTACATATACAGTTTCCATTATAAATGTGGACATAGGAATTTAAAATGGAAAAAGTTGACAGGAAGTGCATATACGCATGATACCTAGGTTGACTGGATCCAGGAATAACACAGATGTGAAAAAGCCATTTAATCTTCCAATATTTCGACCCAGCTTTTCTGTTAAGAAGTACCTCATCCTTAATATTTTGACATCTTTCCTGATCTGAAATCTGTTTTTCTCCAATACCTTTTAATAGAAGAAACTAGGGGAAAAATCTCTTCTGCCCCAATACATTGTTTGCTCAACAGATATTTTTAAAAAATTTTAAGACTCTCAAACCCATTTTATGTCTTTTTAAAAAAATGTTTGATCTATCTATATCTTTCTATGGATAAAAATAATGTAATTTAACAATATTTACTCTGTGTCTGTGCCATACGCTTGATAACAGATTAAAACAGTGCAAACAATTACTGAAATATCCTCAACTAAATCTCAGAGTTTACGGTTGCTTGTACATATGCAGCAAGGATAAATGCTTCCAGACAGCATGGAAGAAAATGGGTATATTTGGCATCTCTGATGCCCTAATGGGAAGAGAACACCTGGAGCAGAAAACATTTTCTATTGCTGAAGTAAAAACAGGACTACTTTGTACCATAACACACAAATAACTATGATTATCGTAATTTAAAAAAAGTATCGGGTGAGCAAAACAGCAATTTTTCCAAACTTGTTTTTGTTCTTTAAACAAAACAGGTGGAGCCCCATTTAACAATCTATACAAAGCCACCAAGTTGCCATAATTATATAGCCAGATGTCTTTGCTAAGGAGGTCATACTCACATTTGATTTGATACAGAACATGACCGCAAAGCAAGCAACACCAATTATGGCATCTCGTTAACGTAAGAAACTAATCAAAAATTCCCCTTCTGCCCCCAACAGACCTCAAAACTATGTGGACATTGTTCTCATGCCTCTGATCTTCAGTTTCCTGTTAGCACGAAAAGCGCTCAGAAATGATGGCTGGTTAACATTCATCAGAATAAAAGTAACTTTTTTCTTAACTGAATCATGAAATAGCTATGCAATTATTCATTCTGGCAAGTTAAAATTCTCGCTGGAATTGCCAAACATCATAATTCAGTTTTAAAAAGATTACACATAACTAAATTTTATTGTTGATTTGTACATTAGCAGCCACAGATAAAAGTGCATTCAGCAGCATAAAGCATCATTTCCTCACACTAAGTGAATATTGTAGACACGTAAATGTCTAGCATAATTTTGCACTAGAACTTTGTAGGAAAGTTGAAAGGAAAAACAGTACCACAAGACAAATTCAGAGGTTATTTCCTTCCTGGGATGAAAAGCAAAAAAGCAGGATTTAAAAGGCATCACGGCCTTTTAGAACATCTGAAAGTTAATTACATCCAACATAATCCACTGCTCTGAAGCATGTGTAAATATAATGCAGCTTACAATATACTGCTAGAGTTTATAAACTGGAAGCAAAGTGGAGAGAGGGTTTATTTAAAGTACATTTCCTTATTTTGTACTCTGCTACCCTCGTGGCTGCTGTCAGTAACAATTAGACCAGCTCAAAATGAATACAGCTTTGGAGAATCACTATTTTATATCCTTTTTCCCCCAAAATGTTGCACATTAAGTTCTTTAAGAGCTAGGCATACAATCTTCCCCCTTGTGGTATAGGTTTCAGAGTTTGGAAGCCAAACTCTAAGGGCTCCAAATATCTATGAAGTCATCAGATTTCTGTCCATCTCATCAGACTTCAATAGTTGTGGACTTACTAGCCAGTTATTTCTGGTGCTCCTTTTATTCTTATAATGATGATGTTTTCTACAATAAAGCAGTTTTATCGTGGAAATGTGAACCTGCCAGTTAGGACAACGGATGCTGGGAACAGGGCCCCAGTAGCGAAGTTTGAAAATCATCTGAGTTCTGGAAATTTAGGGGATTTACTTTGTTGCATTTTTACCCTCCCCCCAAAAGTTAACCTATTAAGTGTGCGTTAACAACTCAAGCACACTTAACATAAGAGTTCTTTATTCAGTCAGTGGAGAGTTTAAAATGTTCGACAACAAAAGATTTTAAATGGTTTCATACAAAATGAAGTTATATGCAAGGTAAATCTATTAACCTATTCATATTATTTGAAGCCTTGCATATGGTCACATTTCCTGTTGTCACAAATTTTTGTGGCGCTTTTAAAAATCGTTATTTATAATTGAAACTGCCTACACAGACATTTATAAATGAGAATTTCTGATGTAAATACTTACCAGTCATGCTCCAGTTGCAGGCCGCCCTCATCAGCTTGGTCACTGCCTTCACCACTCACCTCCCAGCACCCATGATGCTCTACTGTCCGGCCAGGGGATGCTGCCCATTTGCCAACACAGCCTTCCCAATTCGCGCACACTCAGGGCATTTCCTGGATCTTCTCCTGGCCTCCTGCGCTATCTGTGCTCATCTCCCAGCTTGCAGGCCACCCTCATGCCTCATTTTATCTTTGCTGGTAAACTGGCACTTTAGTTCAGAAAGTAAAATCAGCCCTTATAATAAAAAAAACATGCTCCCAGCAATTCCCTTCAATCCCACCATTGTTTGTTTCTCTTGCTTTCTCCCCCCCCCCCCCACACCAACTACCTTCCCAGTCCAACTCTTAAACTCCCCCTTCCCCCCAAAAAAATCCCTGCACAACTATTATGGCCATTTCCTTTTTCTGCAATTTCTTTTAACCTGATGTTCTCCTCCCATCCCCCATCACCCCCCCCCCAACCATTTCCAGTCCTACTTTTATTAAATCCGTTTCAGTGTTGTTTGTAAAAAAATATTTATACATAAAACCCTCCTCATTATTTACTTCTTCTTTCCCACTACTTTTATGCTCCCAAATAAGTTCCTCGTTATCTCTTTGCTCCTGAATACCTGTTCCTTAATGTATTTTTCCCCCTGAAGCCTGTTCCCCCATTTCTTCCCTCCGAAAGATCTTTCTCCCTATCTTTGTTCCTGGACACCCATTCCCCAAATGTTGTGTCTCCCAGCGTTTTTCCCAGTGTCTCCAAATGTATGTGGATGAAGCAGCCAGTCAAATGCACAAGCATCATCACTATTTAAAGGTACGAATGTTGTTAAATTTAGCACATTATTGTAACATAGAGATTTTATAAACAGTAATCACCATCTAAAATAATATTTTTGGAATATTAAAATTTATTTTAGCTTCTAACAGCTTACATATTTTCAATCAGATGTCATAAAGAGAGTACATAAGAGATTACAGAAATGTATATTGCGCAATCTAGGTGACAATCAATAAATCCATGATTTAAGGAACCAGCAAGGATTTGCCCTAGTGACGGTTTTTTTTGTAAATATGTACAATGAAACCACTAAAACATTCAAAAGTTTTTGCTAATGCCTATTACAAATATAGCTGGAAGTTAATTAATATATCAGCTTGTCAATCCATTTTAATACTTCAATCAGTAGCTATATAAACCTTAGATTTTTTTTTACAATGGCTTATTAGTGACTACACAACAGCTGCTTCTAAAATATTTTTCTGCTCCTCCTCTAGAATTATCAAAATACTGACTAGATAAACTCTAGTAATTGGCTAATCAAATCAGGTAACAGTTCATACTTGAGTCAGGTACTTTATTCAATGAGTCAAAACAAAGTACTTGGATAAAGTAGAATACTATGCTTGGATCGGTGACGCTTAGACTGGAGGCAACTTTAATAATTTTGAATCAAATATATTGAATTCATTAAAATATCCTCAAGACAAACAACTACTGAACAGCCCCATTTAGGCACATATCTGGACTTTTTGGAAACTATGCCATCATGTTGAATATTTGACTATTCTGCAACAAACCTAATTAGATTATCTACTTGGGAGTTTGAATTGAATCTCCTACCTGTAAATCAGACATAATGCAAAAAAAATCCGACTATTTTACACCCATCTTCCCAACCAGAGTTGAAATTGTTACTTGCTATATATTTTTCAGAGATTGGGGCAGTGGCACAATTAACACTCAAACTTGGGACCCAAACTATCACTAACTAATGGCTGAGTACAGAAATATGCTGCAGCATCCAGCTTCTAAAACATTATACAGATGGCTGCCTTGACTGGGTGGTTTTTTAAGTTTTCAATGAAAACTAACGTTATTTCCTTTTTTAAAAATTCTAATTACTAGAAAGGGGCTTATTATACAAATGTTCAAGGATAAGGACATTGCCAGGAAAAAAATGCCACTTAAGTTATAAGGCTGACAAACTGCAACAAAAAAAATCACTAGCATATTGCTCATTACAGTAGCTAACATTAATTCAAATCCAATCACTAATATGATGAACATGGACCACTCAACCCATCAAGCCAGCTCCACCAAAGGTCTGTGCAGTTGTAGATTGATCCAGCCAATTTGATTGCATGCTGATCAATAGCTAATCACCCCTAAAGTGGTCACCTATAACTTCCAAATCAGTCAACTATAAGGTTCTACCTTGTATTGAACAGAATTGAATATAGAAACTGTAATATAGAAATGTAAAATGATACTTTTATGTACAGGTAGTAAGAGGAGGGATGGGGCCGATTAGGGACCAAAAAGGAGATCTACTCACGGAGGCAGAGGGCATGACCGAGGTACTAAATGAGTATTTTGCATCAGTCTTTACCAAGGAAGAAGATGCTGCCAGAGTCTCAGTAAAGGAAGATGTAGTTGAGATACTGGATAGGTTAAAAATTGATAAAGGAGGTACTAGAAAGGCTAGCTGTACTTAAGGTAAATAAGTCACCCGGTCCGGATGGGATGCATCCTAGGTTGCTGAGGGAAGTAAGGGTGGAAATTGCGGAGGCACTGGCCTTAGATACGGGGGCGATGCTAGAGGACTGGAGAATTGCAAATGTTACACCCTTGTTCAAGAAAGGGTGTAAGGATAAACCCAGCAACTATAGGCCAGTCAGTTTAACCTCTGTGGTGGGGAAACTTATAGAAACGATAATCCGGGACAAAATTAGCAATCACTTAGGCAAGTGTGGACTGATTTGTTAACTCACGTTTAACTAACTTGATTGAGTTTTTTGATGAGGTAACAGAGAGAGTAGGTGAGGGCAATGCAGTTGATGTGATGTATATGGACTTTCAAAAGGCGTTTGATAAAGTGCCGTAAAATAGGCTGGTTATCAAGATTGAAGCCCATGGAATAAAAGGGGCAGTAGCAGCATGGATACAGAATTAGCTAAGTAACAGGAAACAGAGTAGTGGTGAACGGTTGTTTATCGGACTGGAGGAAGATACATACTGGTGTTCTCCAGGGGGCGGTACTGGGATCACTGCTTTTCTCGATATATATCAATGACTTGGACTTTGGTGTACAGGGCACAATTTTGCAGATGACACAAAAATTGGAAGTGTAGTGAACAGTGAGGAGGATAGTGATAGACTTCAAGAGGATATAGATAGGCTGGTGGCATGGGCGGACAGGAGGCAGATGAAATTTAACTCAGAAAAATGTGAGATGATACATTTTGGTAGGAAGAATGAGGAGAGACAATATAAACTAGAGGGCACAATTCTAAAAGGGGTACAGGAACAGAGAGATCTGGGGGTATATGTACACAAATCGTTGAAGGTGGCAGAGCAGGTTGAGAAAGTGGTTAAAAAAGCATACGGGATCCTGGGCTTTATGAAGAGGCCTGGAGTACAAAAGCAAGGAAGTCATGACGAACCTTTATAAACCACTGGTTTGGCCACAACTGGAGTATTGTGTCCAGTTCTGGGCACCGCACTTTAGGAAAGATGTGAAGACCTTAGAGAGAGTGCAGAAGGGATGAAGGACTTTAGTTACATGGATAGATTGGAGAAGCTGGGGTTGTTCTCCTTGGATCGGAGAAGGTTGCCAGGAGATTTGATAGAGGTATTCAAAATCATGAAGGGTCTGGACAGAGCAGATAGAAAGAAACTGTTCCCATTGGCAGAAGGGTCAAGATCCAGAGGACATAGATTTAAAGTGATTGGCAAAAGAACCAAAAAGGTGATATGAGGAAAAATCTTTTTTACACTGAGTGGTTGGGATCTGGAATGCACTGCCTGAGGGGGTGGTGGAGGCAGATTCACTCATGGCTTTCAAAATGGAACTGGATAAGTACTTGAAAGGAAAAGATTTGCAGGGCTACATGAATAGGGCGGGATGCGGGACTAGCTGGATTGCTCTTCCACAGAGCCAGCACGGACTCGATGGGCTGAATGGCCTCCTTCCGTGCTGTAACCGTTCTATGATTCTGTCATCTACAAAGATTGGAGTATTAGTTTTCCCATTTTTAATTCAGTTGACAATATTACTCGAATACATATGCACAGATATAAACGGTAACACGGATTCTTAAAATCAGAAACATTTGCAAAAAGCTCTAATTTTCCAGTAGAAGCTACAATGTCAAGTGGAGGATCCACAGAACTCTTAAGCTTGGAAAATTTACTGGTGTGGCAGCACAAGATAACTGGATGCTACAGCAGACAATGACTATAATGGTTATATGACAAAAGGTTAAATATATAATTTAAGTCCCCGCCCCAATCATTTTCAGTTTTATTCCAGAATACTAAACAATGGACGCCTGATCAATTGCATATTAAGTGAAAATGGAGTTGCATTCGAATGTGACAATATTTTAATCGAATGCACATCAGTAGCCTGCTTTGTATCACTTTGAAACTTTAATTAGTTAAACTTGGGAAGAAAAAAATAAAAATTTGTATGACTGCAGAGGTCACATTCAAAACATCAGGCTATCTACTTTAACAAAGGAATGAAGTTACGTTACATAATAATTCTCAACTCAGCATTAACAGCCCAATGGCATGTGGAATCTTTAATACCACCATTAATCTATTTTGTGGTGGCTGGGGCAGGGGGTGGGGGGGGGCTAGAAATCTATTTTTAGTAGAATAATAGCTCTTCTGAGGTAATAGGAGCACTATTTAAACACAAGGGCTGCAGGAACTGCAGTTCTCTTGTAGTGTAATGCCATTTCCTGAGCAGGACTACTGCACAACGATGAAAATGCACCAGATGGGACTGCTTGAGTTAACAGAGCTTTTTCTCATTTTAAAAAAATGTGTATGTCCTTTCTTCAGTTGCCCATTTTCCACAGCATTGACTAGGGAGGTGTAATCAAATAATGACGTCCTTGTTCAAATTTTTTCTCAACTAACCTTCAAAAATGCAGTGTCAGATTTTGTTCCTTTTCCCCATTCTGTGCAAATGGTAGAGTAACAACCATGTTTTTAATGAAATGGGAAATATTAGCAAATCAGCACTCTGAACTTGGGCCACAGCCTTTTCAATGGTCACTAAATGTATCAGCAGTGGAAGGTGTACATTTAGACTCCTCGATAAACTGCAGCTCAAAAAATAATGTTTGGATAAGGACTAGTCCACAGATAATCAAGATTTTGTTTTATTTTGGGGAATTAGTGGTTTACTAACTAATTCCTCAGCAAAATTTTCAGCCTACAATTTTGGAACAGTTTCCTAGTTAACACCACTTATTAAGATATGTTTCATGTCAAACAGGATGTAGCTGGAGGCACCTGCTGGTGCCAGGGGGTAAGCAAAGTTATTTCGCACAGCCTAATGCCTACTCCAACCACCTTGCAACAGCAAATGATTCATTCTACATTTGAACTTTTACGTAAACAAATTCAACAGCAGAAGTGGTGCATGAATATTCACAGCCAGTACTTTGTATAGATTTTTGTAATCATAAAGAACGTTGAGGTGCAGCAGCTTTTATGCTCCCTAGAAAAAGAGCATGGCTTCAGTTCAAGAAATTCTTGTGCAGGTCCAGTATGATTTTGTATGTGACAGAGAATTGACAAAAAGGGCTGTCTCTCTCAAGATGTTGTAAAGCAGGGCTATCCAAACTGCAACCCATGGGTCACATGGCCCTCGGGACCTAGCAGTCTAGCCCTTGAACCTCAAGCAACTCAACCCTATTTACACTTCCATTTCTTATTTGCTGATTGATCTGGTTTGAATTTTGAGGGTTGGAGGTTTGGAAAACGTTGTTTTTGGTGCTGTTGCCTCACTGATGGTATTCAGATTTAGTATTTATCTAAAATTTGTTAGTATGAACTACTTGAGATGTATGAAAATTAAGGGGAACATGAATTTAAAATTTGTATGTGGCCCAAGGCTCCATGATATATAATCCAGTCAATACAACAGGACTCAAAGTCTGCAAGGAACTCGCTTGTATTATAAGTCGCCTCAACTCAAAATATTACTGCTCATAAAACCAAAATTTTGATAAATGGCTCAGCTGACAGAACACCTAACAAACAAGTACTTAATTTGGTCCAGATTATATTTGGGGATTTACAAGATTAAAAAAATGTATTTATTACATTTTGTTGCATTTCCGTTTACATCGCAATTACCTAGTTTCAGAATCTGCAGCCAATTCATTTTAGATGCTCATTGAAAAAGGCTTATTCTGCCTTACAAGAACACTGATTTAAAAAATTCACTGACAGGTTGTATTTATATTTAGTAACTTTTTAATATAGGTGTCTGAAAACATACAGCCAAGGAGGAAATGAAACAAACCTTCCCAACTGATATATAAACACACATTAAGAGTTTTATGAATCACAAGAAATAGAACTAAAAATTGTCAACTACAAGTTTCACCCCCACACATTTTTAAAACGCAGTGTCTCCATAAGCCAATTATCATTCCGACAGGGCAGAAAGCCAACCTGCGCTAAAGGCCTCTTCCAATGCCACTTAGTGAGCAATCAGGAGTGGTGTAAAAACAGCCTGGATTAATTCCATCAATTTTCTTTCGAAAAGCATAGCTGTAACGCCCCACTGGTGCCTCAACTAAGATCAGCTAATGCAGTGGTAACAAAAGTGGATTTTTGTCTGTTGAATTTTTAACCTCTATCATTACTGGAAACAGCATGTGGGAGGTTAAGAACAGGCCACATAGAATCATACCCAGCTATTTTCTGCAAGTTGGAGGCAATCTATATTACAGTCTAACATGCAAACGGGGTTATTTCATATGCATGGTTACAATGAAGCACTTCGTAATATCTTGCTGCTTAGGTGCCATTCTATTTAATTTGCTCAGCTTGATATTTCAGTTTTTTAAAAAATTCAGGCCAAGAGACATTCCCATAGTTCATTGGAAGTGGCAACTGTATTTGAGGTGTCAAACATTCCAAATAATTGATAACCTGTGAATGGCTGTTGATCTAATCTAATTATGAGATGAAGGGGTCTATTTCATTTTGTTTCAGTATAACTCCAAAGAGGTTTCAACTGTATTTCTATGGGAGGCTTATTTACCTGGGAATGAATCACTTCAGCTTTCCAATCAGCAGAAGAGTTGTGTGTGTAAGACAGTGCCAGCCATCAGAGAAGCTAAACTAGTTTTCAAACTGCAGCATATTCCATAGTATAAGAGGTGAGTTTCTGTTTTGAAGTCTAAGTACAGAGATAAAGTGAGTAGTGTCTTTATTATTTTATGCAAAGAATAGAAGTGTATGATCACTGTTTTATACTGTAATTCATTTACTTGTTTTATTTAAATAAAACTGTCTGTTGATTTAGAGCCCGAGTCTCAAGAGAGGAGAATCAGAGCAGCCGGTGTACAGAGTAAGGATTCCCTGTTGCAATCCCGGGTTTTGCTATTGCTCACCTAGATATTGGTAGATTAAGCCATGCTCTGGATCGTAGTGGATGTGAAGTCCAGTTTGCACGTGTGGGCATTAATCCAAGAAAATATTTAATGCAAAACCTCCAAAACATGACCGCAGCTTAGACTTTGAATCAAACCTGGGGTCTTCCTCTTCTGTGCAGCAGAGTATCACAACATAAAGTGCATTTACCTTCTTGGCCATCAGAGTGCCTTTTTTAAAAAGAGAAATCGATAATCTTACCTAAAATCCCTTCAGAAGTGCATACTGATTATTGTGTTCATACACTTCAAGCCAAACTGTTTCTGGAACTTTCATCAAGTTTTCCTGTCAGCACACCTAAAAGTTTTAAATACACTGTTCAATACACACATTCTTCAAAATTAGCTTTTTAAAAAGTGGAGCTGAGTACCACACCTGCTTTGAAAACGAATGCCTTCTTGATCAAAACATTTCTTGTAAAGAATTCAGAACTGCAGATTTTCCAAAACATTTAAAACATATACTGTTTGGAACTTGTCCTTGTATGCAGACCTTTACTAATAAAATAACTAGTGTTCATATTTAACCAGTAAAAAAATGGCTACACCTCTCACCATCATTAAACTTTATGATGAGAGAACACTTGTTTAGATCATAAACTAGAAATTGGCTTCATATCACTATTCCATGAAGTGTAAGACAGGAAAGACCAATAGTTGATTTAGTTAAGCTACATCTTTAAAAACTTCAGACAATATGTACAAAAATATCATTGAAGGATACGTATTAGAAGCCCAAAGATATTTTTCTCCTTGTAGCCTTTAATATAAGTCAGTGTGAAAATTTATTCAAAATGTTTATCTTGATGCAAATGCACAATAAAATATCAAATTGATTATATACGATACTTTAAATCAAAACTGCTCTTTAGTAACAAGATCAATATAAATAATTCTTCTGTAACTACTAAAATTTGGTTAACTACAAATCAGACGATTTTCTCCGTCTTCAAAAGCTGTCCCCGATTTTAATCCTGCCCGCCCTATGGGAACAGGGTGGGCAGGTGGTTAAAATAGCAGTAGAGTATTAGCACTATGTTCCTGACACACTCGAGCCCGCCGTCATTTTAAGTGCGCACTTTTCAGAGGCAGCCGAGGCACCCACCACAGGCAGACAGGAGCCTCATGAATTTATTAAAAATCAGGGTCATATAACGCAATTAGGATCCTGACCATTTTAACTAAAAATCGCGGCAGTCCAGCCCAGTGCCGAACCCACCAGTAAAACCTGGCAGGATTGGTCTCTGAGCACTAATAAAGCAATAATTAAAAGGGACAACTAATTGGATTGCAGGATCTTTGTGCTATTTGGATTGCCAGGTGTGTTTCCAGTTTCCAGATCGTTTCTTCCTCACATTTTTTTGCCTTTTCATCCACAGGAAGGTTTATCTGCTTATAATGGGTACTATTGTTGGTAGTTTCATTTGGATAGAGGAACACTTGGAGGAAGAGAAGCAGAAGCAGCAACCGGCACCAGAAGGGCCAATCAGAAGATAGCAGGTGGGGGGGGTGCTCGTAGGAGGCCACACAGTACACGAGGTGACCTCAATGGACAACACGAGAGAGCTCAGGGATTTTCAGCAGTGGCTGGCTTCCCTCGCATCCAGAGCGTCACTGACTGCACATAATGCAATCAGGGCACCAGAACACCAGCCAGCTGCCACTCCATTAATGGGCTGCCACTCCATTAATGCCCAGGTAGTGTCCGATCACAGAAACAGGGTCATGCAAATTATGGAAGGTACCCAGGCAGCTGTCATGACTCACTTATCCTGCGACAGTCTACCATTCCCTCAATATTCAACCCTCCCAGCAACGTGGTAGGATAGCTGCTGGAGAACAAGGAATGACCCCTACAGACGTGGCTCATGATACTCCTCTGCAAACCCCCCACACCTGAGCAAAAACAGTATTATCAAAGCCAGGGGATCACCAGGATCATTACTGAGCACACCACAGGGATGCAGAGGCAAAAGTTCAGGTGTTTCGGGGCTCCCTACAACATGCCCCACAAAGACTTTCTTGCATCATAGTGCCGTGCTGCATACTGCACAATCTTGCGCGAATCGCAGTTTCCGATCGCAGGCCCTGCAATGTGTGCATGTGTGCAGCTAAATATCGAGTGCGCTATTCACAATGCACATTCTTGCCATACAGTGGCCTGCATTTGGAGGAGGCACAGCAGCAATCCTCATCGGACGAAGATGACCACGTAATAAACTTTTTAGCAAAATTAAAGCCCATGGGATTAAAGAGACAGTGGCAGCGTGGATACAAAATTGGCTAGGGGACAGAAAGCAGAGAGTAGTGGTGAATGTTTGTTTTTCAGTTTGGAAGGAAGTATACAGTGGTGTTCCCCAGGGGTCAGTTTTAGGACCACTGCTCTTTTTGATATATATTAATGACCTGGACTTGGGTACAGAGGTTATAATTTCAAAGTTTGCAGATGACACGAAACTCAGAAATTTAGTAAACAATGTGGAGGATAGTAACAGACTTCAGGGAGGACATGGACAGGCTGGTGAAATGGGTAGATATGAGGCAGATGAAATTTAACACAGAAGTGTGAAGTGATGCATTTTGGTAAGAAGAATGAGGAGAGGCAATATAAACTAAATGGTACAATTTTAAAGGGGGTGCAGGAACAGAAAAACCTGGGGGTGCACATACAGCAAATCTTTGAAGGTGGCAGGACAAGTTGAGAACATAAGAAACAGGAGCAGGAGTAGGCCACATGGCGCCTCGAGCCTGCTCTGCCATTCAATCAGATCATGGCTGATCTTCGACTTCAACTCCACTTTCCTGCCCGATCCCCTTAACAGAAGACTGTTAAAAAAGCATGAGATCCTGGGCTTTATTAATAGAGGCATAGAATACAAAAGCAAGGAAGTTATGCTAAACTTTTATAAAACACTGGTTAGGCCTCAGCTGGAGGATTGTGTTCAATTCTGGGCACCACATTTTAGGAAGGATATCACAGCCTTAGAGAAGATGCAGATGAGATTTACTAGAATAGTACCAAGGATGAGGGACTTCAGTTATGTGGAGAGACTGGAGAAGCTGGAGTTGTTCTCCTTAATGCAGAAGGTTAAGGGAAGATTTGATAGAGGTATTCAAACTCATGAATGGTTTTGACAGAGTAAATAAGGAGAAACTGTTTCCAGTGGCAGGAGAGTCAGTAACCAGAGGACACAGATTTAAGGTGATCAGCAAAAGAGCCAGGGGTGACATGAGAAAACAATTTTTTTTTATGCAATGAGTTATAATCAGCTGGAATGCACTGCCTGAAAGGCTGGTGGAAGCAGATTCAATAGTAACTTCTGAAAAGGAATTGGACAAATATTTGAAGGGGAAAGAGCAGGGGAATGGGATTAATTGGATAGCTCTTTCAAAGAGCCCGCACAGGCACGATGGGCCAAATGGCCTCCTCCTGTGCTGTACCTACTATGATACTATGACCAGTGAGTAGGCATGGAAGCAGTATAAAGGAGGGCCACCTTAACATCTTGCAGCAAGAGATGTGAGGGATCAGCTAATTGCTCAACGATTCCTCTGACCTGCTCAATCCCCTGCTCTCAAAACTTACACAGAGCCCCTCTGCTTAACAGTCCCTGTTACATACTTCCCCATTCCCTTCATCCTGCATTGAAGAACATTCAAACCATTTAGACAACTTCTATATTAATGACATAGACAATGCAGAATGAGAAGCTGCTATTAAATCACACTGCAGACCAAAGTGCTAAATTTGATAAAGGTGAATTTAATTCCCAACACAATAATTGCCTTCCATTCATTTCTCACCTAAGTGTCAACCCATAGTGCCTGTCTTGTAAGAAGGTTCACTAACTCAGTTACTCCTATGAGCACCGCCCCCTCCAGACCCCCAGTGGCCTCAGTCAGCTGGTGGAAGGCTGCTGCTACCCATGTTGGGACACTCGAGATACTTGTGACGCAGCTGACTTCTGGATGCTCGAGCCTGCGAAGGCCCGGTTGCAGACTGCTTGCGTGAGGGCAATAATGTTAAGTACTCCTCCACCCAGCTTGGTCCTCTCCCTGGCATTATGTGCTATGTTCTCCTACAGAAAGAGATTGTGAGTTAGTGATTGGGTGTTGAAAAGGTAAGTGGAGTTGAGAGGCTTGTGCATATAGTGCATGTGCTGAGAGCTGGAGAAGCAGCAAGATGGAATGAGAATGGGGTGATGATGAATGTAAAGCCAAGAGTGTGGGTTGTGAAGTGAGGAAGGAGTACTGGGAGGAGTTTGTGGTTGTGCAAGTGGTAATATGTGAGAAGAAAATGGTGTTTATGGTGTGAAAAGAGCAAAGGAAGAGTTGAATGTTCTTGGAATGAAAAAGAGAGGTATTACAGAGTGCCTGTGTGATTGTCTGCTAAAGGATATGATGGAGGGGAGGGAATTGCTGAAAGTGGTGGAGGAGGAAGTGCTGTGTTGTCAAGTGCTGTTGACACCTGGGGAGGGGGAAGAGCTGCGCTCTCCCCTGCTGCTCGTGAGGTCGTTTAACCTCTTTCTACATTGGGTGTGATGTTACTGGCACCGAGCTTGTCAGCCATTTCTGTCCAGACTTACTGAATAGTGGCTTTGGAGATGCTTCTGCAGTTGCTGGGGAACAGTCCCAACCTCCTTCCCCCGTCTTCATCAGGCAAGCCATCAGTTGTATCAAACAACTATAGGAAAAATAAAACCGGACAGACCACTCGGCTGTGGCCTAGCCATCAAATTAGGACACAACAAAAGCACACCCAGCAGGACTAACCGGCAGGACAGGCCCACAAGAGGTGGGGGCACA
Source organism: Heptranchias perlo (assembly GCF_035084215.1). Taxonomy (NCBI): domain Eukaryota; kingdom Metazoa; phylum Chordata; class Chondrichthyes; order Hexanchiformes; family Hexanchidae; genus Heptranchias; species Heptranchias perlo. The sequence goes on from NC_090335.1 coordinate 52,499,753, forward strand.
GCGGTATACAATCAGGTGGGAGCAGCCCTGGCGTCCTCAACATCGACTCCAGACTCCGTGAAATTTCTTGGCTTCAGGACAAACATGGGCAAAGAAACCTCCTGCTGATTACCACCTACCGCCCTCCCTTAGCTGATAAATCAGTACTTCTCCATGTTGAATACCACTTGGAGGAAGCACTCTGGGTGGGGGACTTCAATGTCCATCACCAAGAGCAGTCAATAGTACTGACCGAGTCTGAAGGACATAGCTGCCAGACTGGGCTTGGGCTGGTGGTGAGAGAACCAACACAAGTGAATAACCTACTTCACCTCATCCTCACCAATCTACCTGTTGCAGATGAGTCTGTCCATGACAGTATTGGTTAGGAGTGACCACTGCACGGTACTCGATGACCAAGTCCCATCTTCACACTGAAGATACCCTCTATCATGTGGTATGGCACTAAAACCGTGTTAAGTGGGATAGATTAATAACAGGTCTAGCAGCTGGACATCATGAGGTGCTGTGAGCCAGGTGAATGAAAACACCATCACCTCCAAGTCACGCACTATTCTGACTTGGACATATATCACCATTCCTTCATAGTCGCTGGGTCAAAACCCTGGAACTCCCCACCAAACAGCATTGTAGGAGCGCCTTCACCACAAGGATTGCAGCGGTTCAAGAATGCAGCCCACTGCCACCTTCTGTAGGGCAACCAGACATGTTCAATATATGCCAGCGATACCCACATCGAGAATGAACAAAAAAGTAAATCGACATTCAAGAGCAAGAAGGTGCAACAACCAAATTTTCTTTCAGCTATGACTTTGTTCATATCTTGTAATGATTACACGTTTCCTTGCATGTACAAAGAAACATCCCCTTCCAAGAGAGAGTGAACAACTTTCCAGTACTACAACTATACTAGTCCTGACTCCTGAAACACAATCCTCATCAGCGTACTGTTTTGGAATGTTGCTACAAGATTTTGGGGCAAACCATCTGTCGAAAAGTATCTTGAGTAGTCTTCCATTGTGACATATTATTCCATCTAGTGTTCAGCATAAAAGGAACCTGGGTTTTTGCAAACACCAGTGCTACATCCTCATAGCACCAAGACAAAGATCAGAAATGAGTTCCATCCTGCTCTGCGATGCACCTTTATGTTGCAGTAATGTTTGTCCACAATTTTGCAATCCCATTTTTGAACAGCAGAATTAGCCACACTCAAAAAGCTTAGGTCTTATTTATGTGCCATGAGGGCTATGTCTTAAGATGAAACATGCCCACGTTCCCACCCCAGGACTAGACACTTACTTTTAGGGGATGCAGCGCAGGAAATGTCAATCATCAGAGTAAAACCTGAGGTGGTGCATTAACTGCTGTCACTTACTACATTGATCACAATCCAACTTCTGGGCACTGATTTAGGGAATGCCTCAGCAATCATTGCAAGAGTCTTAGCTGCAATCCCATCATGCAGTATTTCATATCCAGTATCATAAAAATATCTACCGAACTCTGAATCCACATATAGTGCGGAGTTAAAATTCTACCTCCTTTTAATCTTAGACCCTGTGAAGTGGCAGGGCAGGTAGTTTTGTCCCTCAGCCATCCATCTGGCAAGCAGTAAAATATCTTTTCAGGTTTCAGCACAGCTTTACATAAAATCCTGGAGACAATACTGTAAATCTTCAAAAACCATGACAAAAATGAAAGTTTCTAGTAGATCGCTCATGGTGTTACTATTACATAGCTTGGAACGCGAGCTTGAGAGTGAAACAGTCGGATAGGGAGTGCCACAAGGGACCAGGGAAGGAAGCAACGGGGTCATGTGGGATACCAGACTTAAGGCTGTGCAGGGATACAGTATGGATAAATTTTCTGTTATCTGGCAACTGGGAAATGCAAGGTCCAGAGTCTGAGGCGGGAAAAGATGTTCCTGGGGCCAAAGCTGGCAAGTGCTGTTGGTTCTGTACATATGCACTGCTACTGTTTATGTATTAAAAACCACTGTGTAGAAGTTTTGAGATGTGCCTGTAACACTTGATATAAAACACCAACAAATCGCAACTGAATATCTTAAAATTAAGAGTATGCAAAAAGAGAAAGAAAACCAGTCGCTTCTTGCTTGTTTTTCTGTCCTTCAGACGACCTGGCCTCTCCCAAAGGGAAAACGCCAAGCAGCTGCCAATCTTCTGCCACAATAATTAGTCTTTATTTGACCTCAGGTTAAGCCTATTTAGACAACTTCCCCAAAGTAACTGAGCAGTGGGTTGAAAACGGACAGGACAGGTGAAGCAGTTACCATAATTGTGCTCCAGACCACACGAGCATTACCATAGACCAGAAATATACAGTACTAATAGATCTCCCACGGATTTGCTCACAGTGAGTCAAAGGATTCAATGCTTTATATCCATAAAGATGTCTCCATAACATCGCCAGTCTCCACCCCTGCCTCAGCTTAGCTACTGCTGAAAGCTTCATCCATGCCTTTGATACCACTAGACTCACCTATTCCAATGCTCTCCTGGGCAGCCTCCCATCTTCCACCCTCTATAAACTTGAGCTCACCCAAAACTCTGTTGCCTCTACCCTAAATACCGTTCAACCATCACTCCTATGCTCGCTTACCTACATTGGCTCTCGGTCCACCAACGCCTCGAATTTAAAATTCTAATCCTTGGGTTCAAATCCCTCCATGGCTTCAACCCTCCCTATCTCTGTAACCTCCTCCAGCCTTACAATCCTCTGCGTTCCTCCAACTTTGGCCTCGTGCATCCCCCACTCCCTGAACCCCACCATTGGTGGCTGCGCCTTTAGCCATCTAGGCCCAATGCTCTGGAAATACCTCCCTAAATCTCTCTCCTCCTTTTCAGACCCTCCATAAAGCCTACTTCTTAACCAAGCTCTCGGTCACCCCTCCTACTATTTCTTTGGCTCAGCGACAACTTTTGTCTGATTACGATTTTGTGAACCGTTTTAAAAAGGTGCTACATAAATGCAAGTTGCTGCTGTTATTGTAAATTAATTCCTACATTGCCTCCATTTACAGAGTATGTTCATGGTATTCACATTCTTGTTGTGGGGAGTAGGCAAAGAATTTTAAAAGGATGGTCCAAGGTGAGGTGTTTAGGAAGTACCAGAGTAGTTGGCAATTAGAATGTTTACATTTTCTGTCAACACAACTTGTATTTACATTGCACCATTAAAGTAGAAAAACATCTCAAGGCACTTCACAGGAGCGTTATCAAACAAAATTTAACACTGAGCCACATAGAGATATTAGGACAGGTGACCAAAAAACTTGATCAAAGAAGTAGGTTTTAAGGAGCATCTTAAAAGGAGAAAAGATAGAGAGGCGGAGAATTTTAGGGAAGGAATTCATTAACTTAGGGCCTAGGCAACTGAAGGCATGGTCACCAATGGTGGGGCAATGGAAATCGGGGATGCGCAAGAGACCAGAATTGGAGGAACACAGATCTTGGAGGGTTGTATGGTTGGAAGAGATTACAGAGATAGGGAGGATCGAGGCCATGGACGGATTTGAAGATGAGAATGATCATTTTAAATTTGACGCGTTGCCAGACCAGGAGCCAATGTAGGTCAGTGAACACAGGGGCGATGGGTGAACGGAACTTTGTGCGAGTTAGGATACAGGCAGCAGAGTTTTGGATGTGGTGAAATTTACGGAGGGTGGAAGGTGGGAGATTGGCCAAGAGAGCACTGGAAGAGTCAAGTTTGAAGGTAACAAAGGTATGGATGAGGGTTTCAACAGCCAATGGGCTGAGTCAGGCATGGAGGTGGAAGTAGGCGGTCTTGGTGATGGAGAGGATATGGGGGTCAGAAGCTCATTACAGGGTCAAATAGGACGCCAAGGTTGCGAACAGACTGGTTCAGTCTCAGACCATGGCCAGGGAAGGGGATGGAGTTGGTGGCTAGGGAACAGAGTTTGTAGCGGGGACTGAAGACAATGGTGGCTTTGGTTTTCCCAATATTTAATTGGAGGAAATTTCTGCTCATTCAATACTGGATGTCAGATAAGCAGCTTGACAAATCAGAGGCAGTGGAGCGGTTGAGAGATGGTGGTGAGGTAGAGCTGGGTGTCATCAGTGCACATGTGGAATCTGACATTATGTTTTTGGATGATGTCGCCGAGGGGCAGCATGTAGATAAGAAATAGGAAGGGGCCAAGGATAGATCCTTGGGGGACTCCAGAGGCAACGGTGCAAGAGCGGGAAGAGAAGCCACTGCAGGAGATTCTCTAGCTACAACTGGGCAGATAGGAATGGAACCAGGCGAGGGCAGGCCCACCCAGCTGGACTAAGGAGGAGAGACATTGGAGGATGATGGCGTGGTCAACCGTGTCAAAGGTTATAAACAAGTCGAGAAAGATGAGGAGGGATAGTGCACTGCGGTCAGTTATATAGGATGTCATTTGTGACTTTGATAAGAGCCGTTTCAAGGGTGGAAAACTGATTGGAGGGGTTCAGACACGGAGTTGCAGAAAAGATGGGCATGGATTTCGGAGGCAACAACACGTTGAAGGACATTGGAGAGAATGGTAGGTGGAGATGGTGGCGATAGTTCAAGGACAGAGGGGTGAAGGGTGTTTTTTTTTTAAGTAGGGGTGTGATGACAGCAGATTTGAAAGGTGATAATCAGGCTAGACAACACAGATAAGAAACAGGATAATCAAGTGGGATAATTAGAGGCAATGGCTTGTTCATTTTTCAATAATAAAAAAAGTGAATTTTGAATTAGAATGACGAAAGATTCTGAGCCTAATGCACTTCCAGACGTTCAAAGTAAACAAAAACTACAACAGTTGTGTAATCAGTAGTGTTTTCTTTGAAGCTCACGTGCGCGCATAGACTGAACATTGCTCATTAGTCCTCGGAAATTCACTACACTGCACAATCAAAAATTTAGCTCAGTCACAGCTCTGAGCAAAAGTATCAAATCCAATCCCAGTCAACTGGGAGAGGCCGAGGTCTTCAAGTACAAATTTTTAATGAAGGCATTCGAAGGTGAATAAATTTAATGTTATCATGAAAAATGTAAGTTCTGAAATTTTATTTAAACCTTTATTTTAGACATTAGACATTTCAGATACTGAGGAAAAAATGACAGTTGAAAATAACTTCAGAATGCATTTGGAGTGATTTGTGAGTGACCAATTGGCAGAGTGAAAGTTTACACAGACAAAACCCGTTATACTAGGAAACAGCTGATTCAAAAAACTGACAACATATAACAGTCGGAAGTCACGCTGCATCAAGAAGTGGGCATGGAAGCAATTTTTTTAATAAGTTGGATATTACATCTCAGCATCTGTAAAGAGAAAGGTTGGAATTTCAAGTGTAGACTCTTCACCAAAAATGTACTCTCTGTTAAGATTTGCTGTGTATTTGCAGCATTGGCCATTCTGTTCCCCCCTCCCATTTTTTAATCCTTGCATGTAGTTCATTAGAGAGAAGCAAATTTGACTGTACAAGCAGACAGAGATCCCGTCTTATTGAGTTTTCTTGCTTTAAATACAAAAATAATCAATTCTCCCTCCTCCCCCCCTAGCCCCCCCCCCCCAAGGGGAGTAGCTGCAAAACTGACAAACAACTCTTAGTTCACTGTATGAATGACAATTACTGTCGTAAGAACATAAGAAATAGGAGCAGGAGTGGGCCATATGGCCACTCGAGCCTGCTTCATCATTCATTAAGATCATAGTTGTTGATCTACCTCAACTCCACTTTCCCACCCTATCCCATACCCCTTGGTTCCTTTAAGGGTCCAAAATATCTGTCGATCTCAGTCTTGAATATCTATATACTCAACGAATGAGCATCCACAGCCCTCTGGGGTAGAGAATTCTAAAGGTTCACAACCCTCCGAGTGAAGACATTTTTCCTCACCTCGGTCGTAAACGGCCAACCCCTTATCTTGAGACGATGACCCCTAGTTCTAGACTCTTCAGCCAGGGGAAACAGCCTCTCAGCATCTACCCTGTCAAGCCCTATAAGAATTTTATACGTTTCAATGAGATCACCTCTCATTCTTCTAAACTCCAGAGAATATAAGCCCATTCTACTCAATCTTTCCTCATAGGACATCCCAGGAATCAATCTAGTGAGCCTTCATTGCGCCTCCTCCAAGGCCAGTATATCCTTCCTTAGGTAAGGAGACCGAAACTGTACACAGTACTCCAGGTGTGGTCTCACCAAAGCTCTATATAATTGCAGCATGACTTTCTTACTCTTGTACACCAACCCCCTTGCAATAAAGGCCAACCTTTCTAATTGCTTGCTGTACTTGCACGTTAACTTTGTGATTTGTGAACAAGGATACCCAAATCCCTCTGAATACCAACATTTCTTAGTCACTCACCTTTTAAAAAATATTCTGCTTTTCTATTCTTCCCACCAAAGTGGATACTTTCACATTTCCCCACATTATACTCCGTCTGCCACTTGCTTGCCCAATCACTTAACCTGTCTATATTTCCCTCACAGTTTACTTTCCCACCTAGCTTTGTATCATCAGCGAACTTGGATACATTACACTCGGTCCCCTCATCTAAGCCACTGATATATACTGTTAACAGATGAGGCCTGTAAGATTGTACCCTTGCTAATTAAGGTGTCTGTGTGTATTTTGTTTTGTATGATTTTGTGTAATTGAATACTATGGTGCTGGATGTGTGACTCGCACAGGACTAATATCAGAGCAGGGAGCTCCTAGATCACATCAACTTGCAGGAAAGGCAGCCTCAGCATACCTCCTTCTGGGTTGTTTACACGAATAAACTAAAAAAGATGAAACAAACAAACATTCCTGTCTTAGTTGGAGCTGGGACCCTTATCAGGTACTCGGCAACCATAAACAATGGAACCTTACAAGGCAAGTCCATGAAACCTTGCCTGGAATCTGAAGAAGTCAAAACGAGGCCTGGTGAACCATGGACTCCCAGCCTTGACACAAAGGCAAGACTAGATAAGATGAGGCAAAACAGTCTTGTGCTACTGTGTAGGGTGGTGATTGGTTAAGACCAGAGGTGGGACACAAGCTGCTTCTGCAGACCCCTGAAAGGTGGAAGAGAACAGAGCAGGCTGACCCCTTTTTCCTCTAAGAAACAAGGAACTCGAGGCACCATTGGGCACCTCGCCCTTTTAGAAAACCCCAATAGGGCAGGGACCCTTGTCAATAGCTGACCCTGGGTCCACCCCGCAAAAGCGGAATAAAAGGAGCACCCTGCATTGGTATCAGGTTGTACAGACTTGGCAGGAGTAACGACTGGTAGCATTGGAGACCAGCCAAACAGCTATTCGACATTTCGACGAACAATCCGGATCAATAGAAGTGGCTCCAGGCGGAGCAGGACTGAGGTCAAGGAGTCCAAGAGGTCACCCCAGGCAAGGCAGAAGACGAGAGAGATAATCAATCGACGAAGGTGGGTGAAAAGGGCGCTTTCTTCAAGACTCCTAGACAGTCACGACTCTACCCAGTGAGGAGCGGATGATACGATCTCTGGCTCTGTGTTGTAAACCACTGCGTGTGTTGGTTCTTTTGTGAAGTTCAATAAAGCACCTTTTTACCAAATTGGAGTCACATCAATTACCGGCAACTGAGAGTAAAATCTCACAGGCCCAAGCACTGATCCCTGCAGCACCCACTAGTTACAACCTGCCAACCCGAAAATGACCCGTTTATTCCTACTCTCTGTTTTCTGTCTGTTAACCAATCCTCAACCCATGCTAATATATTAACCCCAATCCCATCAGTCCTAATCTTGTGTAACAACCACTTGTGTGGCACCTTATCGAATGCCTTTTGAAAATCCAAATATACTACATCCACTGGTTGCCCTTTATCTACCCTGCTAGCTACACCCTTAAAAAATTCTAATGATTTCCCTTTCATAAAACCATATTGACTCTGCCTAATCATATTATAATTTTCTAAGTGCCCTGTTACTATGTCCTTAATAATAGATTCTAGCATTTTCCCTACTACCTCAACAGAGCTGGGAGGTTGACTAGAGCTATAAGGGAGAGTTTAAGCTAACTTGGCAGGGGAATAGGCACCAGGATGGAGCATTGGAAAGGAGAAACAAGGTGTACAAAGGATTGGGAAAGACAGATAGCACTAAAGAAATAGTACAGTATTAGGTGGGGTCAGACTAAGAGAAAATACAAGAAGGTCTAAGATAGATTTACAGTGCATGTGTGTAAATGCACAAAGTGTAGTAAATAAGGTTGGAGAGCAGCCGGCGCAAATAGCCACATGGGAATATGATGTTGTGGCGATAACGGAGACCTGGCTCAAAAAAGGGCAGGATTGAGTACTAAATATTTCTGGACACAAGGTGTTCAGGAAAGACAGGGAAGAAAGGGGGAGGGGGGGGGGGGTCGGTGACAGTATTGATTAAAGAGAATATTGCAGTGCTGGAGAGAGAGAGAGGATGTCCTGGAGGGGTCAAGGATAGAAACTATTTAGTTAGAGTTAAGAAACAATAGAGGAGCCATTACATTACTGGGTGTATTCTATAGGCCACCAACTAGTGGGAAGGATACAGAGGAGCAAAACTGCAGAGAAATTACAGAGAGGTGCAAGAGCCACACAGTAGTAATAATGGGGGACTTCAACTATCCTAATATAGACTGGGATAGTAATAGTGTAAAGGGCAAAGAGAGGGAGGAATTTTTGAAAGTGTGTTCAGAAGAACTTTCTTGACCAGTATGTTTCCGGCCCAACGAGGAAGGAGGCATTGCACAGGATCTGGTTCTGGGGAATGAGGTGGGTCAAGTGGAGCATGAGTCAGTGGGGGAACATTTGGGGAACAGTGATCATAGTATAAGGTTTAGATTAGCTATGGAAAAGGACTAGGAGCACTCTAGAGTAAAAATACTCAATTGGAGGAGGGCCAATTTAAGTGGGTTGAGAACGAATCTAGCCAAGGTAAATCGGAATCAAAGATTGTAACTGAACAATGGCTGGCCTTTAAAGAGGAGATAGTTCGGGTAATGTCTAGGTACATTCCCACGAGGAGGAAAGGTAGGGCAAGTAAAGTCAGAGCTCCCTGGATGACGAAAGAGATAGAGAGTAAGATGAAGCAGAAAAAGGGGGCGTATGACAGATGTCAGGTTGATAATACAAATGAGAACCAGGCTAAATATAGAAAGTTCTGGGGAAGTGAAAAAGGAAATGAGAGGCAAATAGTAAAAGGGTAGCAAGAGGAGGGTTGGGGTCAATTAGGGACCAAAAAGGAGATCTATGCATGGAGGCAGAGGACATGGCTGAGGTTCTAAATGAGTACTTTGCATCTATCTTTATCAAGGAAAAAGATGCTGCCAAAGTCACAGTAAAAGAAGCGGTAGTTGAGATACTGGATGGGCTAAAAATTGATAAAGAGGAGGTACTAGAAAGGCTGGCTGTACTTAAAGTAGACACGTCACCCGGTCCGGATGGGATGCATCCTAGGTTGCTGAAGGAAGCAAGGGTGAAAATTGCGGAGATACTGGCCATAATCTTCCAATCATCCTTAGATATGGGGGTGGTGCTAGAGGACTGGAAAAGTGCAAATGTGACACCCTGGTTTAAAAAACTGTAAGGATAAACCCAGCAACTATAGGCCAGTCAGCTTAATCTCGGTGGTGGGGAAACTTTTAGAAACGATAATCCGGGACAAAATTAACAGTCACTTGGACAGGTGTGGATTAATTAAGGAAAGCCAGTACGGATTTGTTAAAGGCAAATCATGTTTGACTAATTTGATTGACTTTTTTGAGGAGGTAACAGAGGGTTGATGAGGGCAATGCGGTTGATGTGGTGTGTATGGACTTCCAAAAAGCGTTTGATAAAGTGCTGCATAATAGGCTTGTCATTAAAGTTGAAGCCCATGGAATAAAAGGGGCAGTGGCAACATGGATACGAAATTGGCTAAGTGACAGGATACAGAGAGCAGTGAACGGTTGTTTCGGACTGAAGGAAGGTATACAGTGGCGTTCACCAGGGGTTGGTACTAGACCATTGCTTTACTGGATATATATTAATGACTTGATATATATTAATGACTTGGACATACAGGACACAATTTCAAAATTTGTAGATCACACAAAATTTGGACATGTAGTGAACAGTGAGGAGGATAGTGATAGACTTCAAGGAAATAGACAAGCTAGTGGAATGGGCGGTCACATGGCAGATGAAATTTAATGCAGAGAAGTGCGAAGTAACATGTTTTGGTAGGAAGAACAAGGAGAGGAATTATAAACTAAAGGGTACAATTCTAAAGGGGGTGCAGGAACAGAGAGACCTGGGAGTATATGTGCACAAATCGTTGAACCGTTGGAGAGTCCAGAACCAGGGGTCACAGAAGGAGGCCATTCGGCCTGTTGAGCCCATGCCGGATCTCTAAGAGCAATCCAGGTAGTCCCACTCCCCCACCCTTTCCCCATAGCCCAGCAAATCTTTCCCCTTCAAGTACTTGTCCAATTCCCTTTTTGAAAGCCATGATTGAGTCTGCCTCTACCACCCCCTCAGGCAGTGCATTCCAGATCATCACCACTCGCTGTGTTTTTTTTAAAAAAAGTTTTTCCTCATGTCGCCCATGGTTCTTTTGCCAATCACCTTAAATCTATGACCTCTGGTTCTTGACTCTTCCGCCAATGGGAACAGTTTTTCTCTATCTACTCTGCCTAGACCGTTCATGATTTTGAATACCTCTATCAAATCTCCTGGCAACCTTCTCTGCTCTAAGGAGAACAACCCCAGCTTCTCCAGTCTATCCACGTAGCTGAAGTCCTTCATTCCTGGAACCATTCTGGAAAATGTTTTCTGCACGCTCTCTAAGGCCTTCACATCCTTCCTAAAGTGCGGTGCCCAGAATTGGACACAATACTCCAGTTGTGGCCGAGCCAGTGTTTTATAAAGGTTCAACGTAACTTCCTTGCTTTTGTACCCTATGCCTCTATTATAAAGCCTAAGATCCTGTATGCCTTTTTAACCGCTTTCTCAACCTGCCCTACCACCTTCAACATAGAAACATAGAAAATAGGAGCAAGAGTAGGCCATTCGGCCCTTCGGGCCTGCTCCGCCATTCAAAATGATCATGGCCGATTGTCTGGCTCAGTACCCTGTTCCTGCTTTTTCCCCATATCCCTTGATCCCTTTAGCATTAAGAAATATATCTATCTCCTTGAATATATCTAATGACTAGGCCTCCACTGCCTTCTGTGATAGAGAATTCCACAGATTCACCACCCTCTGAGTGAAGAAATTGCTCTAAGCACACCTGAGTTTACAGTGTTGCAAAGAGGGGGAAGAGGCATTCCGACTGGCAGTTTTTGAACTTCAAACTTTACATAGGCAGTTTTTGTTCCCACCTATTACTTATTGGTGGGTTTCCATTCTCCTCAAATGTGATTTCTTTTTGTTCTATGAATATATAAAATTTGAGCAAAGTATGCTGGACAAAACAAGGCAGATAGAAAACCCACTGAGCACGATTTTTGCCAGACAAGTTAAGGTTACTTTTAATTTTAATGTAGGGGTACTAAAAATTCAAAAGGTTAGATCTATATATTTTCTTATGCATGGTGGTGGTAAACAAAGAGTTGCAAGTTTATGGCTAACTTTTTCCACACGACCACTACAGCTATGACTAATCTAGTTAGCTTGAAACCATTACATTCCTGCACATTTTTGACTGTGTTAGGTAAATACATATTAAAAACTGTATTTTTAAAATTTTCTTTTGAGTCAACTCTACAGTTGATATTTTCCCAAAAGGTTACCAGTGACAGATTGTGTCCCAAGTTTGTGAAGAGACAGGTAATCATATCCAACTTCACTAATGTCAACCATGCAAATTTCACTCCATTATTTAAGGGAGGGAGAAAACTACAGTTTATTGTTAGTTGTGGAGAGTTAATAGAATCTATTACTAGGGAGAGTAACTGAGCACTTGGACAAGTATAAGCTGATCAAAGGGAATCAGCGTGGATTTGTGAAGAGTCGGTCAAGTCTGGTGAATCTAGTTGAATGTTTTGAGGAGGTCTCGAACATGGTGGATCGGAGAGTGTCTATGGATGTTGCATGATGTGGAGATGCCGGTGATGGACTGGGGTGGACAAATGTAAGGACTTGCACAACACCAGGTTATAGTCCAACAGTTTTATTTTAAATCACAAGCTTTCGGAGCTTACCTCCTTCGTCAGGTGAGTGAAGGGTTCTAAAAACGCATAGCATATATAGTTCTCTGACTATATATGCTATGCGTTTTTAGAACCCTTCACTCACCTGACGAAGGATGTAAGCTCCGAAAGCTTGTGATTTAAAATAAAACTGTTGGACTATAACCTGGTGTTGTGCAAGTCCTTACATTTATGGATGTTGTCTTTATGGGCGTCCAGAAGGCATATGATACGGTCCACACAAGTGATTATTAGCAAAAATAAAAGCATGCAAAAGTGGAGCTGGCCTTGTGACATGGGTTGGTAACTGTTTGAGAAGTAGGAGGCAGAGAATAGGGATAAAGGTATCCTACTGATTGGGGCCTCAGGTTTTCAGGCTCAGGGGCTAATTGGCCTATTCCTGTTCCTAACCTATCTTCATGATATTTGTACTGCCAATGATTGTGTTCATACCACGAAGTCCCTTCCATTCTGCATACTCCAATCATTCTTTTTCATTTGTATATTGCAATCTGTTTTGAAATATTACCACTGATCGAAGCTTTAATGATCACAAGTTTAATTATAGATTTGATCATAAAAATGTAAACTTAAACAGATCTCAGAGCACTGTTGATATATCTTGATGAAACGATACCGTGCCTCATTCACTAAACTTCATACGTAAATAACCTACAGACGATACAAGAACATAGACAATGTGCTTCTGCACATTTATATTAGTGTTGTCACTGTGCTCGCTTTACTTATTGGTACCAATGCATCATCTGAAAAAATGCACTTTGTACAATACACTTCTTGCATCATATTCTTCATTCATCACCTCACTTTTCTCCCTGTAACTCAAAATTTTGCCTTGAGACAAGCACACTTGAAAGAACAAAGCACACAATTATAATGCTTGGTGTTTTTCCACAGTTCAAATGGAACAGTATGAATACTTCACAACCATGATGCTTTCCTGAATGCTAGTGACAATGCAATGCAAATTTATACACAGGGGATTGGGAATTTCTATATGCATCTTATTTCAGCTTGTGAAAGTGTGCAAATTCTGTAATTCTGGTTAGATTCTCTTCTGTAACTGTTTTTTTTATAAAAAATAAACTTAATTGCACCAGAATTTAAAATAGAATTAGAACCATAAAAAAGAGCAATTCTGCAAGAGTGTAAATGCTATTACAATATGCTTTGTGTATAGCACAACATATAAATTATGGTCAGGGATTTATTCCCAATATCAATATGGCATACTGTAGCTAATGTAAAGCTTTATTTGTATCCAAAGTGGAAACCTATTATGCCTTATAATTTATTCAAAATAACCTGAAATTCACACTGATGTACTTTTTAAGAATCTGCATATGCTGCAACTTACTTTGCAACTATTATTTTAAAGATCTAACAGTCATCGGTGGAACAGTGAGAAGCTTAAATGGGTTTTTCTTTTTTCAAAGTTACATTTTCAGAATGAAAAGCCATGGTCAATAACTCTAAAACCATATGATACAAGTAGCTAACACTGCAGATTAATTTACCAAATTCAGAACATTGGCAAACATTATTTCTCCCTCTCCCCTATGTCACTGAACTTTTATAGAAAGTCTAAGTGCATGCAAGACTTCAATATGGCTCCCATATCTGCAGAGGCTCTTGCAACATCTTTCTTGCATACATGGACAGGAACCAAGAAAAATAAAGATATCTAATAGATGTTCCCTCTCACACCACCTATCTCCTATCTCCCTCACTCTCCAGTGCAATCTAAGTTTTACTATATTCTATCAATACGACTATGGTCAGTATTCCTTTGAACTTTCCTCTCTAAGTTCCAAGAATGCCATCCAACAAACTTCCCCCCACTAATATCTCATCTATATTGATTTCCACACCATTACAGAAGGCCCCAACAAAGTGGCGATGGGCAGATCAGCAAGTTCAGCTCTGTGAATTTCAGAGCACTACCATTCAGTTCCCACCTGGTAGAAGCAGTTAAAATCAGCCTGTTTCTTGGAAGAAAATAATTAAAAATGCAAATTAGAAAGTGTTGCTTATCTGCAGGAATCAAAATATAAATTAGAGTCTTCTTTTTAAAATAAAAACAGAAAAGGCTCAAAACACTCAGCAGGTCAGGCAGCATGTATGGAGAGAGGAAGGTCGGGTTAATGTTTTAGGTCTATAGCCCTTCATCTGACAATGTGTTTATTTCAGATTTCCAGCAATACCTTGCTTTTAGTCTTTTTTTAAAATTTAGTTCAGAGAACATTCTCATAGTCCTTGACAGCAAATTGGCAATCTGCTAGGTCATAGCTGACTGTAAACTTCCAAATACGGATTGTCATTTTCCAAGCATATAAAAACACAACATGTTGTTAGGTAGTAATTTGTTTTTATATTTTTTTCAGGATGTGAGCAACTTTGGCACGGCCACATTTATTGACTATCCCTAGTTACTCTGGAGAAGGTGGTCCTTCTTGAGTGGCTGTTCTTGCAACTGAGTGGCTTGCTAGGCCACTTCAGAGAGCATTAAGAATCAGAGTGTGTAACGAGTCATGTGTAGATCAGGTAGGGATGGAAGGTTTTCTACCCTGAAAGAAGTTAGTGAACCAGCTGGGTTTTTACAACAATCCAGCAGATTTCATGTTTTTTTTTTCTGCTATGACCCACAAGTTACCCGATTTATTAAATTCAATTTCACAACTGGCCATGTTGGGACTTGATCTCACAACCTCTGGGTTGGTAGCCAAGCACCATAATTGCACCAGAAGTGAATATACATCCATGAATACACTGAGTTTGGATCATGCTGTTCAAACCAAATGAAATCTCATTGTACAAACAGTTTAAAATAATGGTTTTCTACTAGTTCATCAGTCACCTACTGGATTTTTTTTAGACCAGTGTAAATATTATTCTCTTGGATCTTCCTGGCCATCACTGGTCTTACTGGGGTTAGTAAGCTCATTGCTAGCAGCGTATTGTGATAGTGATGTCATACCACATGAACCTTTCCATTATCTTCATAGTAACAGCATGAAGCCACTATGGCACGCACAGTGGCCAAAATGTCACAACCGACCTTGCACAGAATGTTGGGATGGGGGGCAGATTTATGGGAAGATTGGCTGTGCATTCGGAAACTGGAGGAGAGTGGCTCAGTTATTAGCTCACTCTCCCAAGGCCCAGGCTGCAATGTAAAAGCAGCTTCTGAGGTACATGCAATCAAAATGAAAATAACTACGACAATCTGTATTGCAAAACATTTATTCAATTTTAATGCATTACAGAAATTAGAACCCAACTCAATGAGTGCTATATTTTAATTTGGCACTATTGGCAGTAATATCTTACGAACATACAGACAGGAAAAGACCATCCTGTCCATCCAACCTGTCCCACACAATCGCGACACCCTTTGTTTCACAATATATACCCTCCCCACACAATGTGATCTCCTGGGAGAGGCGAAAACCCAGATAATCCAGGCCAATCTGGCAGAAAGAAATCTGGGAAATTCCTCTCCGACCGTTTTAGCAATCGAAACTAGTCCAGATCATCACACTGGCCCTGATAATTCTATGCATTACATTACCTACCTTTTGCAAGAGGTGATCTCTGCCCCAGCTCTCGCTTGAAGGAATTCAGCGAATCAGCATCCACCGCACCAGCCGGCAGCCTGTTCCAGAGGTCCACTATTCTCTGGGAAAAGAACCATTTCCTAGCATCTGGCCTAGATTATGCCTTGTACAACTTAAAATTGTGACCTCTGGTCCTCCCTAACATATTTAATTGGAACAAACTCAACTGGAACACAATCTATTCCTTTCATCATCTTATAAACCTCAATCAGATCACTCCTAAGTCAACGCTTCTCTTAAGTGTAGAGTTCCAGCTCTTTTAGCCTATCTTGAGAACCAAGATGCTTTAAGCTGGGAATTAGTCTAGTGGCCCTTCTCTGCACCCTTTCCAAAGCCTCAATATCACCCAACATGTGAGGAGACCAAAACTGGATACAGTACTCCAAATGAGGCCTGACCAAGGTCTTGTACAAGGACAAAATTAGTATGCTTTATCTTAGTCAATTGTCCTATAAATGCACCCCAAAACACCATTTGCTCATGAACCTTTAGAGGCCTATGCACTAGAACGTCCTGAACACTTTCTGTCTCCACCTGCTTGAATGTATATTGAGCATTTGTCCTGCCCACAAGCATAATACTGCATTTCTCCAAATTAACGATCATTTGCCAGTCACAAGCCCAGTCCCCCAACACATCAAGATCCACCTGAAGCAGTTGAGTATCATCTACAGTACTGACACTCACAGGTCTTGGTATCATCTGCAAATTTGCAGATTGTACCCCCAACACCTACATCTAGATAATTAATAATAGTAAAAAGCAACGGTCCAAACAATGATCCCTGCGGGACACCACTGGTGACCGGTCTCGAAACAGATCCAAATCCATCTGTAACTAGTTTCTGC
This sequence comes from Heptranchias perlo, assembly GCF_035084215.1. Lineage (NCBI taxonomy): Eukaryota > Metazoa > Chordata > Chondrichthyes > Hexanchiformes > Hexanchidae > Heptranchias > Heptranchias perlo. The sequence goes on from NC_090335.1 coordinate 52,516,418, forward strand.
CTACATCCTTCCAACCAGTTTTCAATGCAGCTCAATAAAATACCACTAATAACAGAGGCTTCGATCTTGTGCGGTATCCTGTCAAAAGCTTTTTGGAAGTCCAAGTAGACAATGTCTACTGGGATTCCCTCATCCACCATCTTGGTGACTTCTTCAAAAAATAATCAAATTTGTTAGACGTGACCTTTTTTTGAAGCCATGTAGGTGTCCCCAGTATATCCCTCTCTATCCAAGTAATCATATTATTACATCCCTAATGATACCTTCAAGCATCTTTCCTATTGCTGATGTCAAACTAATAGGCCTACAATTACCCAGGTCCGTCTTGTCTCCTTTTTTAAAGATGGGGACTGCATTAGCCTCCTTCCAGTCTACGGGAACTGTCCAAGAATGCAGTGAGCTATTAAAAATATGAGCAAGGGGCTGGCACAGCAGGTCCCATCTCCGAGGACCTTCGGGTGGATATTATCCCGCCCGGCTGTTCTATTTTCAGGTCCTTAGTTCTATCTAAAACAACATTTTCATCTATATTAATATTAGTAGTATTATTAACATCATTAAATTGTAACAGTCGAGCATCATCTTCAAGAGTGAAGACCGATGCAAAGTACTCATTTGATATTTCTGCCATACCCAGTGAGTCCTTCGTAACCTGTCCTTGTGCATCCTTCAATGGCCCAATACAGTCTTAGACAGCCCTCTGACTCTTCACATAACTGAAAAAGCTTTTCCCAATACTTCCACAATTGTCTACAATCCTCTTTTCCATTATCCTTTTAACTGCTCTAATAGCAGCCTTTGTTTTCTTTAGCTGTTCGTTGTATTTAACAGCTGGTTAGTTCAGTATTAGATGCCATAAGATTGTAGAAACATTTTCGTTTACATCTTATTTGTCTTTGTACATGACCAGTCAGCCACCTTGGCTTTTTCTTAGCACGCTCCTTTCTTCTAACTTTGGGTACATCTTTGTCTTCCACATTTTTTATCTTGTTCTTGAAAACTTTCCATTTGTATTCTACATCGGTCTTGTCACCACCCAGTAAGGTTAGTCAATTAACCCATTCCAAATCGACCGCCATTTTAGCAAAGTCTGCCCTTCTGAAATCTGGTACGAGTTGTAGAATCAGTACCTTTCATGAAGCAATGTCTCGGAAATGCGCAAAACATCAAATTTTTCCAAGACAGCATATGATTGCAGTTCTAACAATTTGTTTCTAACATTCCTTGCATTTACATAGAAACAATCTAAAAGGTCTCTCATTTGCCTTCTTAGAATTATTTATTCTTATATGCCCCCTACCTGATTTAATAGTATGTTTAGAATCTGTGCAATGATCAAGGTCGATAAAGCTCTCTTTAAACATATCTGCTCTTAGTGTTAGTACCAATAACAGGACTTGTTTAAAGCCAAGTTTCCTTAAAATGTCAGAGTAGCATTTCTGCCATCTAGCCAGGTATTTCCAAAATAGGAGTGGTCTAAGGCCCCCTTTATACCACAGAACCACCTTCTAAAAAGTAGTATTTCTGGCATCTCCTAGGCTCTTGATATGGTGGAATCCACCCTTTTTATATTGTAAAGTGGATTCCACAGCACTGGAGCTACACGAACAACCAGAAAGCTTCCATGTTGAATCGCTGGTCTATGCTCTCACTCAGAACAGTGACAGGGAAACTGCAATTAACTTCAGTGTCCCTGGTTTGGGAAAGAGCTCCTGATTGCTATTCAAAAACTCCTAGTAGAATGTCAGATGGGGACAAGTTTGGGCATGGCTGTGATTTGCCTATGGTTTGAAAATCCTAACACATGGTAGATGGGGGAACTGCAGTAACTGTAATGTACATCGATTTTAGGAAAGCCTTCGACAAGGTACCACATGGGAGATTACTAGAGAAGATTATGTGGTATAGAATTAGGGGGAAGGTAGAAAACTGGATTAAAAATTGGTTACAAGGGAGAAAACAGAGTTGGCGTTAAGAGCAGTTATTCCAGAGTGGTTGGATGTGGGTAGTGGTTTCCCTCAGCATTCTGGTCTAGGGCCACTTCTGTTCACTTGTATCACTGATTTGGATATAAGCCAAGAGGGAGTGGTGTTAAAATTTGCAGATGATACCAAAACTGGAGATATAGCTAATTCTTTATAAGACCAAGGGAAACTGAAAAGGGATGTTGATAAGATGGGACTGGGCTAAAAAGTGGCAAATGGAATTCAACATCAGTAAGTGTGAAGTGATGCATTTTTGTAAAAAAACAGTAAAATAATAATAATAATAATAATCTTAATGGAAGTAGGCTCAGTCCTGTGCAAGAGCAGAAGGACTTAGGGGTACTGGTTCACAGAACATTAAAGGCAGAGCCTCAGGTTGATATAGCTGTAGAAAAAAAGCTAGTGCAATTCTAGGTTTCATCACGAGGTATAGAATATAAAAGCTAAGAGGTAATGATAAGCCTATATAAACCCTTAATAAGACTTCAGTAGAAGTATTGTGTGCAGTATTGGGCTCCACACTATAGGAAGGATGTTGAGGCTTCAGAGAGGGTAAAATGCAGATTCACTAGGATGCTGCCTGGAACGAGGAAATACAAAGAATGAAAAATTGGGTCTTTTTTCCATTAGAACAGCACAAATTACAGGGCGATACAATACGCGTTTAAAATTATGAGAGGATGGAACAGTGTAGCTAGAAGCAAACTGTTTCCAGCAGTTGAGGGGTCAAGAACAAATGGCTATAGATACAAGATTAAATGTAAAAGATTTAGAACCGAGGGCAGGAGAAATTTCTTCAGAGTTTTTATGGCTGTGGAATGCACTTCTAGGGTTAGTGGTTGAGGCAGAAACTACACCAGCATTCAAAATTAGATTGGCTAGGTGGATGAAGGAAAGGGGATTGAAGGGATATGGGAACTTGATGTGATTAGAATGATTTGCTAGTACGGCGGTAAATGCCAACACAGATTCAGTTGGTCCAAATGGCCTGTTTCCGCATTGTAACGTCTATGTATAACACTCACCATCAAGGCTCACACATGAGAAGTAATACTTGGGGAAGTTACCAGAGGGGGTTAGGCACACAAGGAACCGTATCCTAGCAAGGAGTCAATGTCTTCAGGATGAGAAGGGAGAAAATAGGTGAAAAAAAGAAAAATAAATTCCCATGCAGTCTCCTGGGCCACATTTAAACTTTTACTGTTCACGTATGCAAATTCTGTTGAAATAAAAATGGCCATGATATTCAAACGTCATAATCAGTGGTGTATGCAGAACTGGCTCCACAAAGCAATGCACGATGCACATTAGTTCAAGCCCTACAACGCTCAGAGAACTCTGCGTTCCTTCAATTTTGGCCTCTTGTGCATCCCGGATTTCCTTTGCTCCACCATTGGCAGCCGTACCATCAGCTTTCGCGGCCCTACGCTATTAAATTCTATCCTTATCTACCTTGCTCCCCTCCTTAAAGATGCTCCTTAAAACCTATCTCTTTGACCAAGCTGTCACCTGTCCCAATATCTCCTTATGTGGCTCAGTGTCAAATTTTATCTGGTAGCGCTCCTGTGACGTGCCTAGGGATGTTTTGCTATGATAAAGGCGCTATAAAAGTGCAATTATTGGTGTTTCCTTCTGCTTGGTCGCTGTTAGCTTCGAAGTGTGTGATACCTAGATATATAAAAATCAACTATAAAACTATCCAAAGCATTTAGTTTTGTGTCCCTCATCATGACCTTCGGTGTGGAGTACGGTTGACCTGATGTACCAGTTTGGTCTTTAAGTTGACGGCCAATCCACAACACAAGGCCAATCCAATAATATGCAGTGGATTGCATTCGGAATGGGCATTCAGAAAATAAAAGTTCACAACACATTGCTTTATCTTCATTCTTGGCCTTAATCTGAACTTGAAAATGCCACCAAAATTGTATGTGATCCTTTGCCAACACCCAGGGCCCCAAACGCTCCTTCCAGGTGAAACAGCAATTTACTTGTACTTCTTTCAATTTAGTATACTGTATTCGCTGCTCACGATGTGGTCTCCTCTACAATGGGAGACAAAACGCAGCTTGGGTGATCGCTTTGCTGAACACCTGTGTTTAGTCTGCAAGTGTAACCCTGACCTACCAGTCGCTTGCCATTTTAATTCTCCGTTCAACTCCCACTCTGACCTCGGCCTTCTACACTGTCCCAATGAAGCCCAACAGAAGCTCGGGGAACAGCACCTCATCTTTCGATTAGGCACTTTACAACCTTCTGGACTCAACAATAATTTCAATAACTTCAGATCATAACCACTGCTCCCATTTTTTCAAACAGGAGGTGCTGGTAATTATTGTGCTGTTGCCATATAGACCCATCTTTTGTTTCTTAGTTGTCCCTTTACCACCCTCCTTGCCTTGCACCATCATCCCTTTTGTCATTTAATCACTCCTGCCCACCACCCTATCAGGGACCTTCCCTTTTGTCCTTTCCTCCCCCCACACCTTTGTCTGGCTCTGTACTTGCTTAAAAACTGTTAACTCTTCAACTTCTTCCAGTTCTGACGAAAGGTCATCAACCTGAAACGTTAACTCTGTTTCTTTCTCCACAGATGCTGCTTAACTTGCTGAATATTTCCATCATTTTCTGTTTTAATTTCAGATTTCCAGCATCCGCAGTATTTTATGTATGTGAACCTGTTGTGGTACTGTTGAGCACTGCTGCAAAAAAAACAAGAGATTTGGACCAAGTGTGTACCCTTGCTAAAGTCTGTTTGTTTTGGGGAATGTATTAGATGCATCAGCAATTACTGGGCCCATAATATTCATGCAGCTTTTAATATTAGTAAAGAGACAACAGGATAGTTCTTACCAAAGAATTTTATAGCACAGAAGGAGACCGTTTGGCACATTCCACCAGCACTAGCACTCTATCTACTTCTCTGTTACAAGCTAATATGGATTAATCCTGCTTCCATAATTATTTCTGGTAGAACATTTCATGCCTTGATAACTAAGTTATTAATTTACAAAAGTAAATTCTCCTAACCGCTCCCTTTGTTCTTTTGGCAATTGACCTGAATTTAAGCCCTCCAGCTGCTGACTCAATGCCAAGTAGAAATAGTTTTTCTATATTTACCCACAAAATTTTGAGCACCTTTTTAAAATTCCCTCAATCTCTATTCTAGTGAAGAGAATGCCAGTTTCTCTAATCTCTCATCATAACTAAAATCTTGCATCCCTGGTAACATCCTAATAAATGTATTCTGCACCTCTTCTTGACACCTTTCCTAAAGCACAGCATCCAGAACAGGACACAATATTCGACCTGCAGCCTAACCCAATGATTTGTATAGATTCTTAAAGCTTTCGGAGGCAAATTGTAAAATTGTTTACAATTGTCAACCCCAGTCCATCACCGGCATCTCCACATCTTGTATAGATTCAGCATTAACATTTTGCTTTTGTACCCTATGCCCCTGTTTGTACACCTATTTATAAAACCAAGGACGCCAAATGCTTTTTTTAAAAAAAAAGTTTTATCAACTTATCTTTCCACCTTAAAAAGATCTGTGTACCTGAACAACAAGTCTCTTCTGCTCTTCTACTCCTTCTGGAGTAATAAATTTTAGGTTTAATTTATTTTCCCATTCTTCTTCCCAAAGTACGTAGCCTCATTTTTCTGCACTGTCATGCAACATCCATCTGTCCAACCCCTCCCCAGACTTCCTCCACTTTATTCCCACATCCCAGGATCCCATCTCAAAGTCCACAAACCCTTAGCCCACATTCTGAATGCTTCCTAATCCTAGAACCCAGTACTCTTCTCCCACTGATCTCAGATCCCACAATCTGCACCAGTGCTCCCAGAACTTAGAATCATAGAATCATAGAAGTTTACAACATGGAAACAGGCCCTTCGGCCCAACATGTCCATGTCGCCCAGTTTATACCACTAAGCTAGTCCCAATTGCCTGCACTTGGCCCATATCCCTCTATACCCATCTTACCCATGTAACTTCCCTCTCGAGTGGCCCCAAACCTTTGGCGAGGCCCTCTCAGTGCCCCACGAACCCTCCTCAAAATACTGCTAGTGCTCAAGACTCCATCCCAGTACTGCCGATCCCCAGGCCCATTTTCCGATGTTCCCAGATCCCAAAGTGACCTCAATGCTGATAAGTCAGCGTTCCTGGTAACACTACTTGGCAGAACATTGCTGTTCTTATAAAACCATTGACTCTCCAAAAAGCAACTCCATTCGAAATCTGATGATAAATAGATACATTTGTTTAGTCTAAAACACAATTAACCACTTGTTTTCGATCCTTTAACCAAATTCCCAAACATGCTGCCACATGCACTTTACTACATGCTTTAATTTTATCAACAAGGCCCCTATACGACACCTTATAAAGCTCTTCTACACAATATACACTGTACTTCCTTTATTAATATACTCATTATTTCCTCAAAGAACTCTTAATTTCTTAGACACAACTTGCTTTTTACCAACCCCATCTTCAATTAACCTACATCTTTCTAAGTGACTATTAATTTAATCTCATATTATGACTTCTAAAAGTTTAACTTTCAATGCCAGACTGATTAGTCCATAGTTACCTGGGTTTGTCCCTTTATTTTAAACCTTTTACTAAAAGCAAAAATTTAACCAACATTCAATCATCAGTTAGCAGAGCACAATACACACACACACTTTTTGAGAGTGGTATAACTCAAGTGTTGCCAGTGCGTATCACCTGCAGTATAACTCATGACAAAATTACATAATACACCTTAAAACAATCTAACCAGTTATCCCATCAAATTTACTTTTACATTACCAGTTACTTAAACAAGTAATTGAATATTAAAATGCATGAAGTTATCACATGCTGCATCACAGTTACATGTAGGTTTAGTATCTGGTACACAAATGTGTTAACAGTCAACAAGCAACAACTAGCCTGGACTACATTTTTCAACCAATACATACACTGATTGCCCAACTAATGAACTAAAAGTTCAGGAATTTTGCTACTTCAGTATCAGCAATGATCAAAAGAGCAGATATATTGAATCAGGTCACAAGTTCACACCATAATGCACCATGTCCATTTCTCCTGGCCCGAGACTAAAAAGCTAATTTAAGGTAGCAAGTGTCACTTCATTTTAATTGTAAATACATTATTTGTATATTATTGTATACGATTCCGTTTTTTTTCTAAATATTTGATTTTCAGAAATTATAAGCCAAGGAGAATGGTAATTTACAATCTAGAATGGCGTACAGCTTCCTCCCCACTTTTTGTTTTTGCTGCTTTCCATCCATAGTGATTACTTTTTCCCACAAGTTGAGGAGGCAGGGGGTTGACAAATAAGGATCATGTTGTGAGCAGATACACCTTTCTAATTGTTTGTCCCGAATCTACTGAACTTTTAAATTTTCTGCTCATCTAATCATAAAACTAAGAGAAATGCCGGTCCTGAAAATATCTCCTGTGGCATTGCTCACAGTCAGTGGATATGCTGTTTTATAGCAAAATTTTATAACAATTATTTATTTCTTAAATAGATATACTGGTAAGGATTTTGTTAAGTACTTACTCAAACAGATTTTAGCACAAGTTACCTCGATAAGTTTAATACAGCCTTATTTAGCACATCATTTTTTTAAAAAATACTGCAGTGATTCGGAAGTAAATTTATTGGTACCAATTAATCTCCTGTAGCACTGCTCATGTGCAGAAAAAAAGTACACTTACAGCTTGGTTGGTAGCACTGAGTTAGAAGATTGTGAAATCCTGCCCCACTCCACAACATAATTTAGGCTAACATTCCAGTGCAGTACTGAGGGAATGATGCATTGTTGAAGGTGCCATTCTTCTGATGAAGAATTAAATCAAGGCGCTGTCTTCCTGTTTGAAGTTTAGATGGACATTATAGACACCGCAGTATATATGCAAGCAGCAGGGGGTTCTCATGCCAGTTTTCCAATCTGCACTATTTTAACCCTAATCAAAATATCGAGACTTCAGTGTCCTGGCCAAAATTCATTCCTCAACTAACAGCACCCAAAATAAATTACTTTGGCACTATCTCTTTGCCATTTGTGGGATTGTTTGGTGAACAAAATGGCTGCCAGATTTATTTATGTAACAAATAATTTCACAGTATGAAGTACTTCCAGAGATTTCCGAAATATTAGGACACTAAAATCCAAGCCTTTCTTTCGCTGCACATCTCACTCTCATAGCTTCTGTAACTGTTTGTGACTCATTAGTTAATAATCCGCAGCATCGCACACGGGAGTCAAGACCAAGTGCAGTCATCAGGAGAAACAGGCTTAAAGGGCAAGGGATAATTGGACTAGGTGGCACAGACATATTTCAATTCCTACTTTAGTGTCATAAATTCTGTCTCTGCTTTTATATTTCCATTACAAAATCCCACATATTTAATGTAATGTGAATGTATCATTCACCAGAATGATACCAGGGCTTAGAGGGTTAAATTATGAGGACAGGTTGCATAAACTTGGTTTATATTCCCTTGAGTACAGAAGATTGAGGGGTGATCTGATCCAGGTGTTTAAAATGTTAAAAGGATTTGATAGGGTAGATACAGAGAAACTATTTCCTCTGGTGGGGGAAATCAAGAACAAGGGGGCAATTAAAATTAGAGTTAGGGGTGAAATCAGGAAGCACTTTTTCACACCAACACTAGTAGAAATCTGGAATTCTCTGCCCCCAAAAGGCTATGGATACTACAACAATTGGAGCTTTTAAGACTGAGATAGATAGATTTTTGTTGGGTAAGGGTGTCAAGGGATATGGAGCAAAGGCTGGTAAATGGAGTTGAAGTGCAGATCAACCATTATCTAATTGAATGGCCTACCCCTATTCCTAAGTTTTCAACTGCCTATGTCAACTTGTCACGTTGTAATCACAGTGCTGCACTGTACCACCTGCTAGTGGTAGTGTTGCAGCAAGCCCAAAGCACTTCAGCGACGTAATCGGACAAAAATTGAAGCTGAGCCAAAGAATTACAGCATGACAAGTGTACATGGGCAGTTTTAATTATAAGAACTTTTATTTATATAGAGGCTTTATCATAGAAAAATGTCCCAAGGAGATTCATAAGGAAAAGTAATACTGCGCCAAAGGAGGAGAGATTAGGTGGAATGACCAAAAGCTTGGTTTAATGAACAGGTTTTAAAGAAAATCTTAAAAGGAGTAGAGGGAAGTGGAGAGGCAGAAGGGTTTAAGGGAGGAATTTCCAGAGTGAGATCTAGGCAGCTGAAGACACAAACGCCACTGGTGGGGTGAGTGTATTAGATGCTGGAGTCATAACCAATCCAATAGATGCATTTTTGTACCCTTATTTTGGACAGTAGAAATTTCAGTTACTACAAAAAAAATGAAAAGAATTTCAGAAAGAATTTTAAGTATTTGTGGGAACCCGGTGAGCAGATTGGTAAAGCTAAGTATAAATGTGGACACAATGTGGAGATAGTAATTTCTAATGGGAAACAGTGGCACAAAATGTGTGACAAAACATGACACTGGAAGTAAAGTTGCGCAGACAGGTAGTGCACAGATCTTATGATGCGATTTCCCAATTTTCAGCACCCAAATATCCCTGGTAGTCTATACAAAACCATGATGTTCGCAATATCAAAAAAACGAGGGGGTTAAGAACATTAATAGTAACTAAATAAACACTGAGTTACATATAAAAGGGAGGGAATGCCTTATCTGAAGTTGTATTTTAAAACTATCCTTTAGCCACTTATATTTAGGAAAGGAATTTTTGATAAAAATTACTAACTACATACAGTGAAAAACTTACTACAGATAAAATTAAATCTGTTTCAATCATGCTATTTTAGTAAATTATATGCAAGATTTTCAAAATCATAAATTAAGCATCCAAGGGTCAGTTTCTTTTAAATGAGAATGTAAGGATTTTAACGAAAGTTGAGAATTTGAAACACTATAAATCCATGCTACAAAAGAGCCTCTCAATTTAAAAAATAAATAATTCCAATGAAGAGAGGGTAAAACTGATAACTAAATTTGCGCCATTAAAGATCAGGACAATCCCGAGTTTAAAAACTGAGTTCTCTCTGGTCTTTACAATGAAAATTGGGTTCAGAGATGTGCACGTTTTATAATAGTAAGAATATCACACAATGGCATCACCAATGTAGTACATCTGCATCTCAGGACTTAATTTTCAGCAAAAAATTATTTCAAGGGACATGAGGTGAGTTCAGCAGCAAGAGTAGATCTGAGATCACACTGGGATAAATCAACTAGCTGTTTTTACCATGTGTATTTTTATTCAGACTTTTGTGTACATTGGAAACAGACTTATGTATCTAATGCACTTAAGCACACAGAATTTTGAGCATATTGCCAAACATAGCATGATGCGAGATATGTAAAATAATAAAATGTTTTAAAATATATTTTAGTAAAAATTTAGCTAAACTTTTTGAAAATTTAGAACAAATACACCAAATTGAATGGAAGCAAGCGTGACATCTGGTGGGGACTGATGAAGCCGAGGTTTTCAAAGTAAGTGGTTTCTGGTTGGTATGTCAGAGTTGTCTCTCATCTATCATAGAAATTCTTCACAGTAGTGGAGTTTCATTTGCCATCGCCTTGGAGCTTGGGAAAATATGCCTATTGCCCTAAAGAGGCACTACTTATGGAGAGCTAACCAAAAAAAAAATGCTTTCAGTACAGTGAAGATTTTTTGTAGGATCGAACTTCCCCATCCTTGATTTTCTTCCAGTTTTTGACACTGAAAATAGAACCTCAAAAATATCCAAAACACCCAGGATTTTAAATTAGCAATAAAATAATTACTTCAATAATTCTCAGTCACTGATTACACAGTTTAAGTGCTTAAAATATAGGGTCTAGAAATATTTTATATTATATGTAATGAAGAGGTCAGAGAAAACACCAAGGGCCACTCAGAAATGGAAAGAGAGTTTGTAACTGCATTTTTAGGCGAGAAAAATCAGTAAAAGATTGTTTAGGGAAAAAATTAAACCTGAAAATTCCTACTTAATTTCATTCTCTTTCACTAGTCAAGTGAAAACCCTCACAAACAATACATCTGCATTGCTTCCTCCAACTGCTAGGAAAATCAATTAAAAGAACTGTAACAAACTCAGGTTTTCTTCCTGCTTCTAAGCTTTGAAGGACTGGCAGCCTCCACAAATTGGGATGGAAAAATAAGATTGAAGCCAGTACAAATAAGAACTGTAGTGGTATAAAAGCTTAAAACCGAGCTTTTACACATCAAAGCCAAACAGAACAAAGTTTCACTCAACCCAATTAATGTAAAAAAAATGTATGTATAATATTTTTCCTGCCATTGAAAAGATAAGTTTCTGTTGCAGCTGTCAGACAAAGTTATTACCAGACAAAAACAATCTTAGTTTCATTTCTGATTGGATTGTAGACTCCAAACATCAGAGTCAAAACTACAGCAAGAGCTACTTAGAAGTTAATTCTTTACAAATAAGCTGCTTTTTAATAGTACAAGCTTCTACAATATTGATTGTGGAAGCCAAGTATTACTATTTATTTTAGATTAGTATATTTTAAAATACATCTCAAATCCATAGGCTACGTTTACCTTATTCTTAAAACTGATACTATTTATACAATAAATAGTTCACTGACAAGAAGGATCATACTGTTGAGTCAAACTTATGGGGATAGGAAAAAGGACAAGAACAAAAATGAAGTACCTCACTGGACTGACTGCTTTGGATCAAATAATAATGAAACTATGAGCAAACAAAAAATTCAAAACACAACCAAAACATTAAGCAGCATGCACCCATAGCTATAATTTTGCAAGACTAACATGTTGCTAAGAATAATTCTTTCCATAGGATTTATCACATTCATATCAGGTGTTTTTACTTCAAATCCTGTTTCTTACCTTCAAAAGCATCATTAAAATTTCAAAAAGGAGCAAATTTAAGTGTTAACTCAAGCAAGAGATGCCCAAGGAGTAGAAACAGCAAAAAATGAAATCAAGTCACTGAATCAAGTCATGCAGTTGTCTGCCAGAAGTGAAATTTAAACCCGATGAATTGTGTTGTACAGACTTTCTTCTCTTTCCTCCATATAATTTTCCATCTACTATGATAATCAAAATAACCAACTCTAATCTGACCACTACAATAGAACTACCCTTTCATCACTTCCATCTCACTCCTAGACAGAATACAAGAAAACCCACGGTGTCCACTCTACCTCCACAACTTTCTGGTTTTTCTCAATTTTATCAATACTCTATGCTCTTCTCAACTTTCTTCCTATTCCTCCTAAACGCCAAATACAAGATTCTACACATTCCTCCTCCCTCATCAAAATCAAGGCTCACTACACCACCTCCTACTGTTTCATTCACAAAATGGCAAAACTGGATTTCCCTTCCCCTTCATTCTACAGGTGTTAAGGCCCAAATTCGGCATCACCTATTTAGTGTAGTGGTTATGGTACTGGACTAGCCATCCAAAGTTTCAAATCTTACCGTGGCAAGCTGCGAAATTGATTTCAATAAATATGGTAATGTGTGGGCTGGCAACCAGAAAAAAAGTGACCATGAAATATATTGAATCATAAAAATCCAAATGCAAGTCCTTTGGGGAAGGAATCCTACCACTTCTACCTGGTTTGGCCAACATGTCATTATAGTCCACACTACATGGTTGACTCTTAAACCTTTGAAGTGGTCCAGCAAGTTACTCAGCAAATGTGTAACAAGATGATGACCCACCACCTTCTCAGGACAAATAAGAATGTTGTTGTAAATAAGAATGGGCAATAAATACGATCTGCCAGCATTGTATACATCCCAAGTACATTTTTTTTAAAATTCCTGACTTAATTCATGATACTGATAGTTATACTATGATCTTTGGCCTTTCATCTAAGGCCCTCCGTTAAAAAGGCAATAACCACGTGTTAATACAGTGGATTTTTTTAAGACAGTAAAATAACTAGAAAACTATTCACCCTTTTTGAATCGTGTGCCCTATAAACAGATCTTGAAACAGCAGAGAAAAACAGTGGCCCAGCAATGCCTTTGGAAGGAGAAAATAGGGACTTAGAAAAAAAGTTACTGCAAACTATTTTTTTTCAGCTTTCAGAACAAAAACAACTTTAATTATGCTGTTACAAAATAAAAGTTATGTGCTTTAAGCCTTGTGAATCTTTTCAGAAATTGAGCACTGTGTTAAACTAATTTGTAATCATACCTATAAATAAGTTTATTGAAAGATGCACCAGATTCCAGGACACAATTTATAAAACACATTCATCAGCATATAATACTTTACATTTTTATATATTTCATATATGTCACAGGCCAGTCAGCAGCACAGATGAAAAAAATCAGTTAATTTGTAACATCACCTGTGGAGTAAAAAGTGGTTTATACAAATTTACACAAACACCATCTGATTAATATTAACTTTATTGTAACTGTAAATATTTGTGTTTCACATTTTTAAATCCCTAAAAACAGTGCTTAAAACATTAAAGTCAGTGTATTTTTGTGGTTATGTTTAAATGTGGTTATTGTACATTTGTATCGTGTGTAGTTGATCATTTTCTTCCTTGCAATCACAACTAAACTGCATTAACATCAGTGAATTAATTTTAAGCAAATACTTTTTACTAAGTAAACAAAATGCTGCAACCAACTAGCGTGTTACAGTATTCAGTTTCAAACATTTATTTGTTTACAAATTTAAATGTCCAGGATTAAATCAAAATAGGAAATTGTAAATACAGATTTGCAAATCGTTTAGCAATCTGTTTCAGTAAATACGGATGTTACGCTAATCTGAATGCCAAGAACGATTAAAAAAAAGTAAAACAAATCAGTCGAGGCCTAGATTGCTCATTAAAACCTCGGGGCAGATTTTAATAAGTATCCCTGCTTGTATTCTCCGTCATCTGAGCTCACCAGCAGCACTGGGGAAAGTAATGATGATCATCCAACTCAATAATAAAAAAATTACACACCAAACGCACACGTCTGTTATTAAATCTATTCAACTAAACATGAGGGGCGTTCCTACGATTTAAAAACAAACCCTCTTCAGCGTATATTACACATTCAGATTTTGATCCCGCTCAAACAAGAATCGTATTTTTAATATGCTCTTTCTTCAGCCGTTTCGTCGGTCCGCATTTGCCCGTCTCAACAAAATCCTCCGAAACATTTTCTATTATTTTATCCCTTTGAATATAACCGAGGTTAATATTTGATCCCAAATTAGCATAGAACGCTTTTGCATCGATAAAAACAGTAAAAAATGTAAAACACCGCGGCTTACTTTGCATAATTTTTTTTAGTCAAAATTGTCCTCCCCTCTCTGTCTTTCGCTTTCTCTTATTTGTTTTATTTTTTTCCTTCTAAAAAAAATTCCTGGCGGAATGCGCCTCGTCGAAACGGCCGATCCGGCTGTGTCTATACCAGAAATAAATGCATTAAAGTTTTCTTTTTGCTCGCCCCGCAATCAAATACAGTAATAAGGCAAAATAAATTATGCTAAATTGAAATATGAATATGTAAAATTAGAGCCATTACCTGGCTTTTCATCTTTGGACGCTCCATCCGCCATTTTGAATATCAATTCACTTTACCCGGAATCCCTCGCGTTTGGGGGGCCCCGCGCTTAAGTAAAAATATCGCAAATGCTTCTAAAACTTTTTATAACCCACTACTAAGCAACTGAATTAGTTATCATGGTTTTAAAAAATATGACGTCAAATCGCATTAAAAAACGATTTATTTTTATTTTTTAAGGCGCGTCTTTGTCGCCGCTTCGGCCCCTTCGACGGAAATGAACGGAAATTAACGATCGGATTTAAATGGTACATTTTGTTACATACAACATTGTAATTCATAAATCTTGATTTTTTTTGTCAATTCTGAGACTCTCGTATTAAAATGATCGATTTTTTGAAAGCGCGTCTTTTCGTAGTTTCCGGAAATTGCCGAATGGTATTCGGCCGCAGATGTCTAAGATGCAACCGCTGACTGCTTATTAACTACATTCATTTGCTTGTATTGTATTCCGCTGTTTATTAAAATTGTTCGTAACCACTTTCCTTCTGGCGCGGAAATGGACGGAAATTCACGAATGGAAAGGGCAACTTTTTGTCGGCTGTTTCTATATTATAAGGACGGAGTGTCTTTGGGAACTATTGCTCCAGTAGACTTTTGGAATTTGCAGTTATCTTTTTTTTAAAAAAAGGTTCACTGTTCATATGAGAGCACGGATTCTATCTTTTGTGGCGCTTAATAACCGTCAAAGAAAAAAATCACACCTCTAATGAAGCTAAATGTTGAAAAAGCAGTGGCTTCTATCTGCTTCGTATTTTGGATAATAGAAGAGGGCAAACCGGGCATTTGGGACTTAGGAGCCCAGATATTCCAATCAAAACCAGGGTCAAGAATTGTTATGCCATTTCGCCCATTTAAGGCCTACTACAAGTTTACGCTAGCATTTTCTTATGGTGCTGGTGGTGCTTGACAGTTTGTATATGTAAATGAGGCTCTAATGAGCTATTAAAGCCCTTCACTCAGTTGTCAGTAGGATACCACTGACTAACCCATCCATTTTCCTTGGGAATGTTCTCATTGCATCAACAGTCCTGTTGACATCATCCTCGTGCCTTTTTCAAATATACCTTCATCCACAGTACCTTAAATCTTTATGGCAACTTCAGAGTGGAAGACACAAAAAACATAACTGAAATAGTGGGGTACCAAGATTATAATGAGAGTGAGGAACTTAAAGTAATTAAGATTAGTAAAGAAAAAGTACTGGAGAAATTAATGGGACTAAAAGCTGACAAATCCCCTGGACCTGATGGCCTACATCCTAGGGTTTTAAAAGAGGTGGCTGCAGAAATAGAGGCTACATTGGTTTTGATCTTCCAGAATTCCCTAGATTCCAGAAAGATCCCTGTAGATTGGAAGGTAGTAAATGTAACTCCACTATTCAAGAAAGGAGGGAGAGGGAAAACAGGGAACTATAGGCCATTTAGCCTGACATCAGTAGTAGAGAAAATGCTAGAACCTATTATTAAGGATGTAGTAACAGGGCACTTAGAAAATCATAATATTTTTAGGCACGGTCAACAAGGTCTTATGAAAGGGAAATCGTGTTTGACAAATCTATTAGAATTTTTTAAGCATGTAATTAGCAGGGTAGATAAGGGGGAACTAGTGGGTGTAGTATATTTGGATTTTCAAAAGGCATTCGATAAGGTGCCATACAATAGGTTGTTACACAAGATTAGGGCTCATGGGATTGGGGGTAATACATGTATTGAGGATTGGTTAACGGATAGAAAACAGAGTGTAGGAATAAACAGGTCATTTTCGGGTTGGCAGGTTGTAACCAGTGGGGTGTCGCAAGGATCAGTGCTTGGGCTTCAGCTGCTTACAATATATATCAATGACTTAGATGAGGGGACCGAATGCAAAGTATCCAAGTTTGCTAACGATATAAAGCTAGGTGGGAAAGTAAGCTATGAGGAGGTTGTAAAGAGGCTGCAAAGGGATATAGACAGGTTAAGTTAGTGAACGAGAAGGTGGCAGATGGAGTATAATGTGGGGAAATGTGAAATTATCCACTTTGGTAGGAAGAATAGAAAAGTAGAAAATTTTTTAAAACGTGAGAGATTAAAAAATGTTGGTATTCAGAGGGATTTGGGTGTCCTTGTACACGAATCACAGAAAATTAACATGCAGTTACAGCAAGCAATTAGGAAGGCAAATGGTATGTTAGCCTTTATTGCAAGGGGGTTGGAGTATAAGAGTAAGGAGGTCTTGCTGCAATTATATAGGGCTCTGGTGAGACCACACCTGGAGTACTGTGTACAGTTTTGGTCTCCTTATCTAAGGAAGGATATACTCGCCTTAGAGGGAGTCCATTGAAGGTTCACTAGATTGATTCCTGGGATGAGAAGGTTGTCCTATGAGGAGAGATTGAGTAGAATGAGCCTATATATAACCCACGAGTTTAGAAGAATGAGAGGTGATCTCATTGAAATGTACAAAATTCTTAGAGGGGTTGACAGGATAGATGGCAAGAGGCTGTTTTCCCTGTCTGGTGAGTCTAGAACTAGGGGTCATAGTCTCAAGATAAAGGGTAGGCCTTTTAGGACTGAGATGAGGAAAAATTTCTTCACTCAGAGGGTTGTAAATGTTTGGAATTCCCTACCCCAGAGGGCTGTGGATGCTCAGTGGTTGAGTATATTTAAGACTGAGATCGCTAGTTTTTTGGTCACTAAGGGAATCAAGGGATATGGGGATAGGATGGGAAAGTGGAGTTGAAGTAGAAGATCAGCCATTAACTTATTGAATGGCAAAGCAGGCTCAAGGGTCCGTATGGCCTGAACCTACTTCTATTTCTTATGTTCTTAATATTTGGTTCTTGCTGCCTGATGAAGCATAATTGCAAACCTTTGCAAGATCATTTTCTGCACACACAACTTCAGCCTCGATCAAAGTGAGACGGCCCTGAACAAAGTCACAAATTACAATCTTTGGGACTGTGACTGTGGTGCACTATTCCCCCCTTGTCCTTATCAACCTCTTGGGTGTCAACCTTGGCTCACTGGCAGCACTGTCGCTTCTGAGACAGAAGGTCATGGGTTTAAGTCCCACTCCTGAAACTTGAGCACATAATCTAGGCTGACACTTAAATGTAGCACTGAGGGATTGCTGCACTGTCAGAGGTGCAGTGTTTCAAATGAGATGTTAAACCGAGGCTTTGTTTACCCACTAGGGTGGAGGTAAAAGATCCATAGCACTATTAGTGGAAGAGCAGGTGAGTTCTCTTGGTGTCCTGGTCAATATTTATCCCTCAACCAACATTATTAAAGTAAATTATCTGGTCATTATCTCATTGGTGTTTGTGGGACCTTGCTGTGCACAAATTGGTTGCTTCATTTCCCTACATTACAACGGTGACTACACTTCAAAAATTGGCTGTAAAGCACTTTGGGACATCTTGTTTTCTTTCTCTGCGGCTTTTGACAGGGCCAACCACCACCATCTTCCTCTAATGCCTCTCCTCCATTGTCCAGCTGTGTGGGACTGCCCTCGTTTGGTTCCTCTTTTATCTATCCAATTATGGTCAGAGCATCCCCAGCAATGGTTTCCCTTCCCACATGCATCGCTATCTCTGGAGTCCCCCAATTATCTATCCTTAGCCCCCTCCTCTTCATAATCTACATGTTGCCCCTTGGTGACATCATCTGAAGACATGGGGTCAGCTTTCACATATATGCTGATGACACCCAGTTCTACCTCTCCTGCACTGCTCTTGACCACCCTTCCACTGCCTCTTTGTTGTCAGACTCCTTATCGGACATCCAGTTCTGGATGAGC
This sequence comes from Heptranchias perlo, assembly GCF_035084215.1. Lineage (NCBI taxonomy): Eukaryota > Metazoa > Chordata > Chondrichthyes > Hexanchiformes > Hexanchidae > Heptranchias > Heptranchias perlo. Next base: position 52,534,833 of record NC_090335.1, read on the forward strand.
CGCAATTTCCTCCAGTTAAACATTGGGAGGAACGAAGCCATTGTCTTTGGCCCCCGTCACAAACTCCATACCCTCGCCAGCGATTCCATCCCCTTCCCTTGCCACTGTCTGACCAGACTATTTGACCTTGAGCTGAGCTTCAGACCCCATGTCTTCTCCATCACTAAGACCACTTACTTCCACCTCTGTAACATTGCCCGCTTCCGCCTTTGCCTCAGCCCTTATGCAGCTGAAACCCTCATCCATGGCTTTGTCATCTCCAGACTCAACTATTTCAGTGCTCTCCTGGCCGGCCTCCCATCCTCCACATTCCACGAACTACAGCTCATCCAAAACTCTGTTGCCCATATCCTATCTCACGTCAAATCCAACTCACCCATGACCCCTGTGCTCGCTGACCTACATTGACTCCTGGTTCCCCCAATGCCTCATATTTAAAATTATCATCCTCATGTTTAAATCCTTTCATGGCCTTGCCTCCTCCCTATCTCTGTAACATTCTCCAGCCTTACGTTCCTCTATCTCAGATCTTTTGTGTATCCGCCACTCCCTTCATCCCATCATTGGTGGTCATGCCTTCAACCATGTAGGTCCTCTGCTCTGGAATTCCCTCTCTAAACCTTTCTGCCTGTCAACCTTCCTCACCTCCTTTAAGACCCTCCTTAAAACCTACCTCTTAACCAAGCTATCGGTCACCCCTCCTACTATTTCTATCTTTGGTTTGGCGTCGACTTTTGTCTAAAATACGATTTTGTGAAGCACCTTGGGATGTTTTTCTATTTTAAAGGTGCTATATAAATGCAAATTGTTGTTTTTGTAAACTAATTCCTACATTGTCTCCAAGTATGATGTTCATGGTATTCACATTCTTGTTGGGCAGCTTGTCTGGATGTTCCCCTCCTCTGCTCTACTTCCTCCATCAGAATTTCTAGGATTGCCATCAGAGAAACTTAGTAATCGATGCCCTGCTGAACTTCTTGCACATGTTTACAGAAAGAAGGGTGCTGCCTTGCAAAGCAGAATACCTGCCTCTTTAAGCTCTATAGGCCTTTAAATCCTGAAACAGCACACAATTTCTTGCCAGTAATGGGACAGCTCTCAAACTTGTGTTTTCCGCATGAAGCTTCTTAAGATTATGCAGAGGACCCTTAAAGCTTGGCCCTTAACGGCACCGGGCAGGCAAGGTTAAAATCAGCCCTTTTATAACCAGGAATAGTAAGCTCCCAGTCGTCCAAAACCAAGTCATCTCTCCACTTTAGCTGCTATATCATACCCCTCCATAGTTAGTAATGCTTCTAACTTTTTAATTACGTTTTGAATGTTTTGTGTATTCACATACACATCACTCTATCCTGACTCCATTTTTTGACAGTCTTACTTTTTTTTACTTCCTCCTCCTTTTGATCTGTTCTTTATTACTTTCCTATGTGTTTCTTCCTCCTTCCTGTAACCCTTGCTTTTTTGATTTACTTTCTGCTTCCTAATTTTGCTTTTTCCCTCTTCTTGCTGTATTATTTTAATCCCTCCCTCAAAGTATCAATTACTCTCACAGTATTGGTCCCAGCCTGTTCAGATGAAGTCCATCCAGCCTCCTACCTTGATGAATGGCCTCCTTCTAACTGACCAAGAAAAATGATTTCTCTTATTGCCAAAGTAATCATCCCTAATAAAGACTTCAAATATTGGTGTTGGCAACAGCTATATATGACCTCCGAGTACTGGCTGCCAAAAGTTAAAAAATTGAAATCCTTCACTTTAAAGGGTGCAAAATATAGTAATAACTAAACTTGAATTTGTATAGTGCTTCACAACAAATGAATGTAGGCCACAATTTTACAATCTTTGAAAAACCGTCAATGGATGTTGACGAAATATGTTTTGCCTCACAGAAATTAAACAACAAAGGATAGAAAAGGTTGGGCTTCTCCAAAAAACAAAAATTATATCAAACCTTGCCTTCCTCACTAGGGAACTTTAGGAACTAAGTGCAACTTTAGGAAATTGACTGAATGAGGTGGTGTTACAGCCAAACCAATGTTTGGCATCAAAGTGGAAGAATTCCTTTCTCTAAGTGTTGCCTAATTCAACTATTTTTTTAAACTTGTGACACTTTGCGCTTATCATTGTTGGGAATAGAACATTTTTCCAATTTTAGCTATCACTATCAGGCATAGTTTGGCAAGACACACAGTACCCACGTCTTGTAATCAGTGGTAAAAAATGTGTTAAATTCTTTCTCATGTTCATCAAGATGAGTGATGTCGGTATTGAGCAATAGAACATATATCCACTTTGGGCAACCAGTGTCAGTACTAAGTAATGTAAAGCATGGCCAGCTGCAGTGAAAAGCTCCCACTACTTTGTGCTAACAACGTGCCTTGATACCAACCGCAGGAGAGCACCCTCTAGTGTGAATTTTCTACTTTCCACACCTTGTGGATTTGCTGATTGAAACTGTCAAAAATGTATTGCAGTAGAAACCGTTTCAATGGGACATCTTGGTGGAAACTGAATTGTCCTGATTAACTGATCAAACCGCTTAACAGAAGTCACAGCTGACTGTTCTGTTTGCAATCTCCCAATCCGCCAGTATTACAGCCAACTGTGAGACTCAGCTCTGTATGCTTCAGTAAAACAACTGAGCTTCCCAGCTAACTGAATACGCTAACAATTTGGGAAAACAGTAATTCAGTCAGCTGTTAGAATCAGATATCCCAGTGCACAAACAAAACCAAGGGGTCGAAACCTGGTGGATGGGCAGTTAAAAACAAGGTTACTTATAACTTGACCCTTTCCTGATGTTGTCGATTTTAACCTGCAAGCGAATGAGGCGTCCACCTAAAGCAGGTGGGGGCCTGATGATTTTATGCAATTAGTGTCCTATTATGTCAAAAGGACCCTAATTGCATTTTAACTGGGGCCTGAGCAGGGAATCTGTTATGGCTTTTCTGTCAGGCTGAAGTAGGTCTATTGCTCGCCTGCAGACAGAAGAGGGCCCCCAAGGAAAATGAACAACTTTCCTTTGGAGGGCCTGAAGGGGCTCCACAAAGGAGTCAGGGATTTCTCCTGCTCTTGGCTCACCCACCTGCCCTTCCCTTCCACAAGACCCTCTTGAAACGCCTCCCCGCAACTCACGGCTTGCCAGTGAGTCTTCTTTTGGTGCCGGCTGGCAGCCTCCGGCAGTCCAAATGTCCTCTTCTACCTGCTGGACAGCTGCCCCTTTCCGCTCATTTCAGGTGGGCAACTGACCAGGTGAGGCCCGAGAGTTAAAATACTCCAGGCCTCAAACTTAGGTACTCACCCAGCCTTTGCCTGCTTGAAATCTGCTGGGGTTAAAATGGACCCCTAACTCTCACAGCTGACTGACCAGCAATCTTTCCTGGGATGGGATTTGGCTGATCTGCTAAACCACAGGTCATGCTGTAGCAAATCACTGAAGAAACTCAGGTCCCAGCATGTTATCCTACAAAATGCAGAACCTGCTAATTCAGGCATTCCACGTAAGTGGCTTCAACTGTACGTTAAATAATATTTATGCTGGTATATGGGGAGATATGATTTTCTGTGCATTATTTGTAACAATATCAGAAACCTATTTCTAAAGAAGGAATTCACGATTTTGTTACATAAAACGTACAGAAGAAATCTTCCCTCATTATCACAAAGTCTTGTAATTTCATGGTGTGGTACAGTCCAAGATAATAAGATTATAGTATCTTCTGACATTCCATCATACTTTCTTTCCATTGCTGCTTGTATCTTTGCTGAGACCACTCCCTTCCTAGTACTATTCCATACAAGTATAATCAATCAAAAATCATAACTGGAAGAAAGCATTCAATGGAATGTAAAATCTTCCTGCTTTTGTGGAATTTTGATCTTTTTTTCTAAATACATTTCCCATGTAACTGACCCCAACAAATGTCCCTGTTTCTTTCAGCAGCCTTAGTTTGTTAACCCTTGCCTACATAATAATAGCAATTACACTACAATTGTAATTCATTGGCTCTGAAATGTTTTGAGGCATCCTGAAGATACGATAAGGCACTATATAAAGAGTGCATATAGTCCCGGCCAGGATGGAGATGATTGTGTAATTCCTCCGTCAATCATGCATGTCCCGCCCCATCCCACCTCCAACTTATTGGCTGACACAGTAGTGTCAATATTCACTTCGCTATATAAATACCATGGCGCATTTTATAACAGTGTGAATGTTTTGCAGATCCTTAATCACAGCATGCGCTGGGCAGAAAATCAGGTCTTCGACATCGCACAATGTGTTCTTTCTGCATCGATTTTGCAATGAACATTTTTACTGGGGTAACAGTGGGACTTGCTTGTGCGTGCAAACTCTTTACAAATAAAAAATATGCAAATTGCGACCCACGCCAGATTCTCCAACTTTGGGCAAGGCTCCAACCTAACCACGAACTGCTCAGCCATATAAAGTAGGCAAATTCATTTCACTGTTGTGACATGTTTTGAAGATTCATTTAAAGCTGGCTTGTTGCAGTTTGCAATGCAATGATTTTATTGCAATTTATCTTGCAGACCATTTTGCAATACCTGCATTGGGCATTTTGCCCACTTGTGAAGGCTCCATTTTGGCTGAAGGAGAAACTGAGTGCATACACACCAACAGTTGTACCTTGGGCCTGAGGAGATTTGTTTTCATTGTCTCTGCTTCACCAGAGGGGCAGTGACAGAGCTATGCCACCTGCCGCAGTGGATCTGCAAATCACCTCCGGGAATGTGATAGCTCTACCCTTGACTGTGAAGATGACGACAGCCTTTATTTTTTCATTCCACATGATCGTTCCAACCACATCAAGGGACATCAGTCAAATCAGCTAGTCATCTGTTCACAGATGCACCAACCAAGTCACAGATGGCATGCTTGCCAGGAGTAGCACTTCATCTGTTTCCAAAGGGAAAGAACTCAGCTGCTGGAGTGGGCTCAAAATGTGTTCACAGTAACAGGATTTCTACAACTGCATGGTCTTAGGTGGATTCCATGTGACCATCCAGGCTCTACACAAGTACCCTAATGTTTTCATGAACAGGAATGTCTTCCACTATAAAAATGTACACATTGTTACTGATCACACCAATGTAACTTTGCACATCTGTGCCCATTTCCCAGGAAGCAGCCAGGACTCATTTATTCTGCGGCAGTTCACTATTCCCTAACTCTTCGAAGGTCTCCGTGGATTGAATGGTTAGCTTTTAGGAAACGATGTGTACCCTTTGTAGCCCTAGGCTCATGACACTGACTGGTAACACCCCTAACAGGGGCACAACTCACAGCCTTAATAATTGCAGCACTCACAACACTCCCCTCCCCCACCATCCTGCACTCTGCGGCAATCAGTACTGTACACTTCACTTAATATTCTTTACCTCATCCTCACATACTCAGCGCCATTACAAACTTCATGCCCGCAACTCACATCTCACATGCACACTGGAAGCTATTCAACCAGGACAGCAACATTCCCCAATCACCTCCTAAGACTCTCACTAACACACTTCCCTCTTTCTGGCAGGAGAAGGTGGCGCAATACACCAAGCAGTGGGCAGCCACCAGTGGAGGATCAGCGCATCGATACACCCTTTCCCTCAATGAAGAGACCGTACTGGCAATCGTGGGAAGGGGCAGAATGGAGGCCATGGCTACTGGCAATGCTGGAGGACGCACTGAGCAGGTTTTCTTTATACATAACCCTCCTTGTCTCTTCTGACTTCTCCCTCACCGCAACACTCTGCATGACAAGCTGCGGATGCTTCCAGCACATACTTCTTCCTCTCTGCTCTCCCTCACACCACAGCCCAATCCTTGTCCCTTTTTCATTTCAGCTCCTCAGAATGTGGAAGCCCCTCAGACAGTGGAGGGAAAGGAGCAGGGTGATCATGAAGAGGCACCATCACTTGATGTAACTCTTGCAGCCACCAGCTCAGGTACTGACACCGCGCGTACTTTAGAGGCTAGGTAAGAGGAGGGATCTGCACCTGGTGACTCACTGGGCACATGTGCACAGGAGCTAGGATGGGAGGAAAGGACACCACAGGTGACAGCTCATCGGAGGGTGAGATCACATGCTAGTTCTGCTGCAGAGCACTCAGATGCAGTCTTCGATGGGCCAGGCTACCGAAGGAGGCTAATGAGCAGATAGCAGGAAATGCTTGGTACACGGGGCAACCTGACAGAGAGCTTGCGCACAATGTCATGGAGCACGGTGGAGTTCATCTCCGACTTGGCGCAAGGTTTTGCGGAGAACATAGAGCCTATTGTTTCCAATGCGGAACGATTGGTCAGCTCCATTAGCAATGCAGTGGAACCCACCAGGATGGATCTCATGACGAATCTGACAGCTTCCATCGCAGCACAAACTGCTGCCATGGAAGCTCAGACGAATGCCATCTCGGCTCTGGGGGCCATTGTTGAAAGGGTTTTCCAGAGCATCACATCGCTCCAGCACTCTATTATCCAACAGAGCACTAGGAGTTGGAGGAACCTGCTGTCCTCTCACAAGATGACAGCATGCCTGCTCCCCAGCCAGCCACTCCGCCAGTGCTCTTCAGCCAGCCGGCCCAGACTGCTGAAGCCCAGGCTGAGATAGTGCAGGCTGTAACCCGGTCCCCTAGGCCTAGAGCTGCTCAAGGTCGTCCTCCAAGACCATCTGGAGTGTCCTCAATGAAATCTCGGCAGCCTTCCACCTCGCAAGCTGCAGCCACTGGGGAAACACCTCGTAGGAGCACCAGGGTAGGCAAAGGAACAGGCACTAACTCACTGCACAAGGGTGAATAGTGGTATTTTCTGTAAAAGTTGATATTATTTGATAAATTTGGTTTTGCATTTGAATTTGGTGTTGGCATTTATGTTTCCAAAGATTCATAACCCTCTGAGTGAAGACATTTTTCCTTATCTCAGTCCTAAATGGCTGACTCCTTATCTTGACTCCTAGTTCTAGACTCTCCAGCCAGGGGAAACAGCCTCTCAGAATCTACCCTGTCAAGCCCTCTAAGAAATTTATACGTTTCAATGAGATCACATCTTATTCATGAGGGGCCTAGACAGAGTGGATAGGGAGAAACTGTTCCCATTGGTGGAAGGGTCGAGAACCAGAGGTCACAGACTTAAGGTGATTGGCAAAAGAACCAAAGGCGACTTGAGGAAAAATTATTTTATGCAGCAAGTGGTTATGATCTGGAATGCACTGCCTGAAAGGGTGGTAGGGGCAGATTCAATCGTGGCTTTCAAAGGGAAATTGGATAAGTACTTGAAAGAAAAACATGTGCAGGGCTACGGGGAAAGGGCAGGGGAGTGGGATTAGCTGGATTGCTCTTGCAAAGAGCTGGCACAGACTCGACGGGCTGAATGGCCTTCTTCTGTGCTGTAACCATTCTATGATTCTATGATTCTTCTAAACTCCAGAGAATATAGGCCCATTCTATTCAATCTCTCCTCATAGGACAACCCTCTCATCCCAGGAATCAATCTAGTGAACCTTCATTGCACCCCTTCTAAGGCAAGTATATCCTTCCTTAGGTGAGGAGACCAAAACTGTACATAGTACTGTAGGTGTGGTCTCACCAGAGCCCTACATAATTGCAGCAAGACCTCCTTACTCTTATACTCCAACCACCTTACAATAAAGGCTAACATACCATTTGCCTTCCTAATTGCTTGCCTTACCTGTATGTTAACTTGCTGTGATTTGTGTACAAGGACATCCAAATCCCTCTGACTACCAACATTTCTTAGTCTCTCACCTTTTAAAAAATATTCTGCTTTTCTATTCTTCCTACCACTTCTGGTTGGAAGCGGACACGCACATCGATCCCGCCATTTCAGGTCCTTAGGTGGCTGCGTAGTGCTTGAAAAATGTGCGTTACGTGCCCCAGTTTCTAGGCTGTGATGTCTGAACCCAACCCTTGCTCGCTGTCCTGATCGGATGTGATTCCTAATGGCAGCCCTAATCTGGCCCAATTCCTGCTGGCAATCACGTTCTCAAATGAATGAACTTATAGCTAACAAGTCAGCCATATTTAATATGGAGAAGATGAACTGATACCTACTTTTTTGTTACACTTTAAGCAGAGAAAAATGTACCTCATATTGGCCCGTAAATTGCTCCGAGCAGCGAATCAGCATTGGTCATCACTCATTAGATTTAAATTCACTCACTAAGTTGCCTCATACTTTTTGGCGGCAACTTCTTTGAACTGTGACTTCAACTAAAATCATCGCTCTTTCCCGGGCCGTGTGAGTGGTGAAAGGATCTCTGAGGCCCCTCAACCAATCAGCTTGAAGCAAGCCACGTTGTGAGAACCAGGAAGTGCAGCACAAACTAAAAGCCTGGGTGTGCCCGATAAGGTATTATAAAATGACATAGAGAAAGTGAAATAAAGAAAGGATAATAGTAAAAGATTGAGATAAAGGAGGCAGAAGGAAAAAGTAAAAAAAAACATTTTAATTTAAAATCAGGAGTAATGAGACTCTACATTTTTAAAAGATAATTTTTAGTGCCAGAGAGGTTGTTTGGCAGCCATTAAGGCTCATCACGCTCTTAAAACTTAGTTAAGACTTAAAAAACTGAGTGTACCTGTTATGTGGCGATATTAGTTTCCAGCTGGGCAGTGGAGCAAATTGGGCCTGCTCCATTGATTCTATTGATTGCAGCCAGCGATGTCCCTTTAAGGCGAAGTTGTCAAATTGCTGGCGGACTAGGGAGAGCAAGTTCCGGATTTCTGCGTTTGACTGCGCATGTGCGGTCGCCAGAAGTTGCTCTTCGATTTCGCCATTAATAACAGTGAGCACTGTTGGGCTCACCGTTATTTTGAAAGCAATTTCTGGCCCATTGTTTTAATTTTTATCATTTTTTCTCTTTTCTTATTTTTATTATTGGTTTCCTACCTTTTATTTCATCCAGATTTTCTCTTCTGTTCTTTCTTTGCTTATCTCTATACTTTTGTATTTTTCTTCTTTTTATGGTTTTTTTCTACCTTAGTCTTTTTGTTACAGCTTTTGAATTTCCATCACCTTATTTTATGTTTCTTCCTATCTTCTGTGCTTTTTCTTCATGTTATCTCTCTAGTTGCACACTTTCTTTCCCTTCATAGTACTCTATTTGTTTCTTTCTTGACCAGTTGGTTATGATTAACTTCTGTTTAATGAGCAGCTGCTGCCACCGATTCTCAGGGAAAATGAACGTAATGTGGTATGGAGAGAGAGAGATCTGATTGTATCTAATACACATGAAACTCCTTGAGGAAAAGCTGAACCCAAGAAAGGGAGGCTGATTAAACGTATGCTTTATCCATGCATTGTGTTTACTGGCAAACCTGTGGAATGGTCCATATTTTGGCTCATTTCTGAGTGATTTAACATTTACCTTTGTTTTAATTGTAGCATATTTTTGCCATTATTGTAAGCGATAGTTAAATTGTGAAAATAAGCTCCACTATTTGTAGTAAATTATGATATTTGCACCAATCAATATATAGTTTGCATTGCATTAAAATATGATTTGCAAATATGACTAAGTACAAATATATAAAACTTGGTGAAGAATGGTGTGCAGTAACTAAACTTTTTAAAATGACTATAAAGTATTAAATTGTAATCACTTCATATATCTTATAATTGATAGAATGTCACACAAACATCAAGGTTTACTGATTGCAAAAAAATGATAGTAGTTTGAAGCTGATAGAGTACCCCCATTTATACTCGCTGAAATTGTGCAAGATGCCCAAGTGTGAATTTTTATATATAGATAAATAGGGTAGCCATTTTGTGATGGGTTTGTTGAAAAATAGCTTATAAATCAGGGACAATGGTAGTTGTTGCATTTTGGCAAAAACATTAAAATGATTATTTTTAATGTTAGTTAGATGCAAATTGTATATTTTTTGGATAGATAATTGCAGTTAATGAAGGTGTATGTCTACTTTTTATATATTTTAATTCATATTTGAAGCCAATAAAAATCTCTGGTGAATGTTTAAATTTGATATTTAATAGCACTAGTATTTAAATACTTCAAATTATTATTCTCCCTTCTTTTAGTTTCTGTCCAAGAATGACATGAAGTTATGGGTTCCATTTTACCCCTCCAGTGTGCAAATATTAATTATAGTTAGTCATGTATAATTGTACACATTTGTAAGTTAGAAAAAAATTGACATTTAGATGTGCACAATTTAATGAACACTAACCACAAAAGACTTAAGCCTAGAAATTACTGTGCAATATTACTGTACTAAATGTTTAATGCACTCATATGAGATTCCTCCATTTGCTATTCTAATGAAGGTTTTAACTTGTTTTCAAAAAATGCTTCCATTAAAATAGAAAAGGAATGTCATACTAACATGTTAAGGATTCAGGCACTAATATAAATTCTAAGTGTTAATAATGACAGATCAATTAAACTAAATTTGAAACATAAATGTACATGACAGAAAATTATTTTTTAAAGATAAAAATAGCAGAAAAAGGCAGGGAAAAAAGGGACAGAGAAAAGAATGCTTTACACACAATTGAGTGGATTTACGGATGATTGACATTTGCACAAACCTTCCAGTGGCCAGATCACAATAGCATTGATGGAGGCTTGGGTGCAGGTTATTTTCCAGCTCTGTTTGCCACAGTTATTGTCTGGTCTAAGAAGAGCAGGAAAAGGGGAGAAAACAAACGAGTGGTTCTTGAATTCCTATGTTTCTCTTAGAGTATGACGAGTTGGAATAGAGACAATTGGGATAGAGTAACCACGTTTATGATAAGATCCTGGAAATTAACAAACCTGCTAGTGATGAACTTGTATGTCTCACATACTGCTTGCACATTCACATAATAGGACCATTTCTGAGTCTAGCATGGAATTGTTTTATGAAGAGTTACTTGTATTTCAACATGAATGCACTCAGTCAATCCTAGCGATGGCATGGAATTCCTGTGTTTTCTGCTACCAATAAGAAAAGCAGTTGCACAGTCAAATATGGCGCACAATGAAAAGCCTGAGAAGTGACCTGCAGAGACCTGAACGATACTAATAGCACAGAAGATGAGAACAGTTGTTACCTTCAGTACTACTGCCAAGGTTTAGCTCTCTGCAGAATATGCATTTCAACTGTCAAGTCTTGTCAGAAGCCAAATTCTATTTTTTTGACAAACAAACATTTCTGTAGATTTTGCTTGTTTAGCCTCAAGCACAATAACCAGAGCTGATACAACCGCATAAGATACTTCCTCATCTTCGTCGTCCTCTCTCTCTTGTCTTTATTCACTAAAAAGAAAATAAGCTGTGCTATTTTCAATGTAGAGGCATACTACTGTCTACCTTGTATGTATGTAAAAGACTTGCATTTACAAGTCAATATTTGGATCTACAATTTAGGCTAAAGTGGGCAGTTATTCCTAATGAATTTATTTGTCCAGTGACCTACATTATCTCCATACAATTAAATGCAGAACCCAGTTTGGAACTGAGCTATAGAAGTTAAAAAAATCTCAGGTTCAATCTTTAATCTGGTTGAGGTAGCTACATTTGGCCAGGAGGCGGTAGAGGTGTCATAATTGGCCTCAGACCCCTGGGCTAGAAGGATAAAAATCAGCCGGGGTTCTTGCTCATCATTGTTATCCACTATTCAATTGCTGGAAAGTGCAGGGGTTGGTGAAAGCGGCTAGACTACTATCTGTGGAAACATTATGGAGGCATTCAAAAAGGACGTGTTTGCAATTCCACTACATATGGCAACCAGAGCATTTTTTTCCCCCAAGTGAAGATAAAATCAGGCATTGCTGTTATTCCTCCCATAATTGAATACCCTATCACTGTCTGGGTTCAGAACGTGAAGAGCTACTATATGGGAGAGACACGGGAAGGCTGCCAGCAACCATGAAACCTTGTTCCAGTATGAATCGTAAACAATTTTACAACACCAATTTATAGTCCAGCAATTTTATTTTAAATTCACAAGCTTTCGGAGATTTTAAAGCTTGTGAATTTAAAATAAAATTGCTGGACTATAACTTGGTGTTGTAAAATTGTTTACAATTGTCAACCCCAGTCCATCACCGGCATCTCCACACCAGTATGAATCAGCAGCTTCAGGAGAGGAGGGGTAAAAATGGGAACAAATATTGTAGAAATGCAACATAAAAATGAGTGTTTATTGTTTATGTATGCAGCAAAATGCATTTGCTTGTATTCAAACTATAAATTACTAACTAGCTTTAGGTATACAATTACATAAACGTTACAATAACTTATTAAAAACATTACTCCCAACACTATGTTAGCACAAATAGAAAAAGCTTCTCAGATGTGAATTTAGAACTTTAATTGGCAGAAAAGACTGCACTAGAATAAGTATTTCATATAGAAATCAATTATAAAGATTTTGTAGTAATTTGGCACTTTTTCTTAGTTTTTTTTAAACATTCCTGACTCTGTATTCTTTTACTTTTAAGATGTGCTTTTATAATGTGTATAGTCTAACTGAGCACTTGGCTCTTACTTGACCATTGTCTTACACTCTAATAACAAGCCTGCTGTTCTGTTTCCTTAGTTTTTACAATATTTTGCCCAGTATGGAGGTATTTAGAATCAATTCTCTGTTGGATCCATCAGTTACATTTTTAATTAAGGGCACTGTCCTTAGGTAGGAAACTTGAATAAAGTTATGTATTTTAAATGGAGCCTAGAAGATGGTATTGGTAAAGATTGAATTTCAGGCTGCCTCCTGCAGAAGAGTTTGATTATCATACAGTATTTGTCCTTAATGTGTACAAAAGTGTATATCATGACAAAAGAAGGTGTTGCCTACTTTATGGTGTTACAGAGCCAGTACAGAGGGATCTCGCGGTAAATTGGAGATTAGACACCTTTTCACAATTTATTTTGATTTACTTCCATCTTATATGTATGTTATCCTATTACTACATCACCTCGTATTTGTGGAATGGAAATCATATTCATCTTATTATTTAAGGCTATGTGTGTTCCATAAATGAACAATCCCTTGAATCTTAGTGAAGACTTTAAAAATGTTGCATATGTTTGCCAACTATTAAATAACAAGTTCCTTGTGCATATTATAATTTGTATATTTGTATATTTTAAACTTGTAAGCTATCACTCTACTGTGCAGTGAAACTATCAAATTAACCCAGGAATAAATAGGTTTACAGCAGTGAAAGCATTAAAAAAAAGAGTAAGGTAAATGGAATGACAGTATTTAATTTGAAAATAAGTCACATTACTTAAGTTAGAATGCTTTGTCTGGATTTGTCATTACAATTTAAGATAGGACGTTGTGTGGGTATAGTGGGGGTTAAGTTGAGCAATGTAGCGCCCATTGTGTAGGCGCTACGTGGACTCCTAAGCCCTGAAAATGGCGTCAATGATACGCATGCACACTTCCAGTGTGACATGCGCAGGAACACCACCTTGGTAAAGGTGGCTGTGCACGCACACCTAACGAATACTGGCAGCATGTAAAGTAGGGAGATTATGACGTAGATCAGTGTGCAACGCTGATTTGAAGCAGCCGGTGCCATTTTTGAACTCCCCACTCCAGCCAACGCAATGTCCTAGCCTCCCATAACTGAACAGGCGTTAAAGGACATGAAGGGCTCCCCACCACCAGCGCTATTTAAAGGGATCATGCAGGAGTTACAGGTTAGTTGCTGGATTCGTTATTCTGGCTGCTGGTACAATTGTGGGTGTTTATGGAAGTTTCCTATACTTGAAGAAAGTTGCAATATATAAAGAGGGTCTGGCTGGTCTTGCAGTACTGTTAGTGGCATTTAAAATAGTGTGCTGAACAATGTTGCTTCCAGACATGGGTGGCCTGCAAGGGCTTCCTCTGGGAATGGAACATGACTGGGACCATGCAGAGAGGCCACACAGAGCAGGACAAGCTGCTAGAAGAGGGGAGAGAAGGAGGAGGTGCAGGGCACTCAGCAGGAGGCCATATCCAAGGAGGGTCTTCAGGGACCAATTCTCTTACCTCAACTTCAGCGACGACAAGTGCATCCGACGGCTGCGGTTGACAAAAGAGGTCGTGACTAAGATTTGTCAACTGCTACAGCCACAACTGCAGCCTCAGAGCAGGGCAAGGACAGCAGTGCCTGTAGCTATCAAGATAACCATGGCGCTCAATTTTTATGGCTTTGGCTCCTTTCAGGCTGCTGCTGACGTTATATGCAAAATCTCGCAGTTTGCAGTGCACAGGTCATTGAGGCTCTGTATGCACTCTGAAACAGATTTATCACGTTCTATCTTGACAGAGACAAGCAGCAGAAGTGAGCATGAGGGTTGGCTCGCATTGCAGGCTTCCCCGTGGTGCAGGATGCCATTGACTGCACGCATATTGCTATATATGCTCCACATCAGAACTCGGCCATAGTAACGTGCCGAAAGGGATTCCACTCCCTCAATGTGCAGCTGGTGTGCGACTGCACGCAGTGCATCATGCAGGTCAGTGCCCACTATCCTGGCAGCAGTCATGACTCCTTCATTCTGCGACAGTCTAATGTGCCACCTATAGTTCAACCAGCATGGCAAGTCAAAGGCTGGCTACCGGGTGACAAGGGTTATCCCCTCATAAAGTGGCTCATGATTCCGGTCCGCAATGCATGCACAGCAGGCCTACAATGAGAGTCATGCTGCCACATGGAACATCATCGAGCATACCATAGGTGTCCTCAAGCAACGCTTCCGCTGCCTGGACCACTCTGGAGGAGCCCTGCAGTACTCAGGTGAGCAGGTTAAAGATTTGTCATCGTATGCTGCATGCTGCACAACCTCGCCATTATGAGAGGACAGCTATTGCCCTCGCCTATCCGGCGAGAACCTGTGCCAGAGGCAGAGGAAGAAGAGGAAGAGGCGGAGGCAGAGGCGGTGAAGGAGGAGGAAGAAACGGAGGAGGAAGTGGAGGAGGATAAAATACAACAGGAACTGGAGGAAGAGGCAGGAAAGCAACAAGGGCTGCCAGGGCTCTGCATGATCAGATTATGAATGAGAGATACCTGTAAAGTCAAGGATACCTCCCCATTCACCAACAGTCCCACACTCCTTACCTTTCTGCTCTCACATGACCATCAAATCGTCCTCCTTAAGATTACACATTGCTTCCTCTCTCAGTTCATCGCAGAAATGAAAGCCAACACCAAATGCAAATCCAAGTCCAAATTTACCAATTAACATATGCAATAAAACAAACAAAATGAGACTATTCATCCTTGTGCATTCCCTTAGAGCCTGTTGATCGTGTCCCTTTAACTATCCTAGTGTTCCTACAAGGTGCATCCCCAGTGGCTGGAGCATGGGTGGTGGAAGGCTGCTGACCTTCAATTGAGGAGAGGGAAGATGGCCTTGGAGGACAACCTCGAACAGGTCCGGGCCAGGAGGTCTGGGCTGCAGACTGCACCATCTCGGCCTGGGCTACAACAGTCTGGCCTGGCTGGCTGAAAGGCAATGGCAAGGGCACTGGCGTAAGTAGCAGGGGTGGAAGCAAGAATGCTGTTATCCTGAGAGAAGACAGCAGGTTCGTCTCCCATGGTGCCACTGTTACTCGCACAGGGCGGCACCTCAGCAATCCTGGTGATCTGCTGGAGAACAGATTTCTGGACTGCTGTGATGACCTGGAAGCCCTGGTACCCAGAGCCACAATATCAGGAGTCTGAGCTTCCCAAGCAGCAGTCTGAGCTCCAAATGAAGCATGCCAACCTTGGATGGCAGCTGTTTGTGCTGCAATGGAAGCTGTGAGATCGGCCATCAGATGCTGCATCATGGTGGGTTCACAGGTGCACTGTTGGAAATGACTACTCGTACCATGTGGGAAAGGATGGGCTCCAAGCTCTGTGCAAAGCCCTGTGCCACGTTGGAGCTGGACTCCTCCATGTCCCTTGACATTGTGCGCAGGCTTTCTGGCAGGCTTTCCAGTGCACCAAACATTTGGTTATGTACGGCCATCAACCTTCTTCGGTTGCCTGACCCATCGAGGTCATCATCTGACTCCTCTGCAGCAGAAATAACGTGCAACCTCGCCCTTTGGCGAGCTGGCACCTGCGGTATCCATTCCCCCGCCTTGGCTCCTGCGCACTTGTGCCCGGTGTCTCACCATGTGCAGATCCCTCCTCTATCCTAGCATCTAAAGTACGTGCAGTGTCAGTATCTGAGCTGGTTGCTGCGAGTGTAAGATCGAGTGATGTGCCTGCATCATCCCTATTGTCTTCCTCTGCCTCCTCCAACTGGGAAGGTTCCAGTTCTCGCGTATCTGAAATGACGAAGGGACACAGGTTGAGTTGTGGTGAGGGGAGAGCGCAGCCATTCCTCAATATCTTCCAGCCCAGGAATCACTTTACACAACTTCCTGCAGCCACAGAGTACCTCCCCTTTAAGAGGTGCAGGCTGCCTTTAAGTAGTGCTAGCCACTCCCATTATCGTAGCCCCCTGCTGGTGTGTGCAGCTGCTCACAGTGCAGGTAGCGCTGGCTGCACGCATCAATCATGTAGATTAGCAGGCAGGGCATGAATGTTAGGCGCTGCCTGCATGTCAATGACTGGACACCCCCCCGCTTCCTGCACCCATTTTTGGCGGACAACCAAATTAACCCCCATACGTCTTCACTTTAAATTCATTCATGAGATGTGGCCATCGCTGGCAAGGCCAGCATTTATTGCCCATCCCTAATTGCCCTTGAGGTGGTGGTGTTGAGCCTCCTTCTTGAACCACTGCAGTCCGTGTGGTGAAGGTTCTCCCACAGTGCTGTTAGGTAGGGAGTTCTAAGATTTTGATCTAGCGACAATGAAGGAATGGCGATATATTTCCAAGTTAGGATGGTCTGTGACTTGGAGGGGAACGTGCAGGTGGTGGTGTTCCCATGCGTCTGCTGCCCTTGTCCTTCTAGGTGGTAGAGGTCGCAGATTTGGGAGGTGCTGTTGAAGAAACCTTGGCAAGTTGCTGCAGTGCATCTTGTAGATGGTACACACTGCAGCCACAGTGCACCAGTGGTGGAGGGAGTGAATGTTTAAGATGGTGGGTGGGGTACCAATCAAGCGGGCTGCTTTCTCCTGGATTGTGTTGAGCTTCTTGAGTGTTGCTGAAGCTGCACTCATCCAGTCAAGTGGAGAGTCTTCCATCACACTCCTGACTTGTGCCTTGTAGATGGTGGAAAGGCTTTGGGAAGTCAGGTGAGTCACTCGCCGCAGAATACCCAGCCTCTGACCTGCTCTTATAGCCACAATATTTATATGGCTGGTCCAGTTAAGTTTCTGGTCAAAGGTGACCTCCAGGATGTTGATGGTGTTGATTCGGCGATGGTATTGCTGTTGAATGTCAAGGGGAGGAGATTAGATTCTCTCTTGTTGGAGATGGTTACTGTCTGGCACGAATGTTACTTGTCACTTATCAGCCCAAGCCTGAATGTTGTCCAGGTCTTGCTGCATGCGGGCACGGATTATTAATTCTGATGATTGGGTCCAATCAAACTCAAAGGGAATAATGGTCTTTCTTTAACAATAATCAGGGCAACAAATACATTTGATCAGTCACAATCTAGCTCTCTGGAGATGAAAGTTCATAGCACAAAATTGGTCTTAATTAGCTGCCAGCCAGATTAATAATGATGCCATCAAGAGAAATCATAAAAAGAGTAGAAAATTATTGTAATTGCTTCTTTCCCACTCTAATTGTTTCTGTATCCCTTTCTCTATATTTCTGTTTGTGCCTCTCTCTCTCTCTCTCTCTCTGTATATATATATATATATATATATATATATAGCTCTCCTTTTTGTTAGCCTCTCCTCTCTCTCATATATGTCTCCCAATGTTCTGTGGCTCACATAAATGTTCCTTTATTGAAATATTCAGATTCTATGTCTTACAATTCCACTGAATTGGGAGATTTATTGCCTCTCAGAATTTCTTGTGAATGATGAGTGATGAGGACAGTGTTCAGGTAAATGCCTGATTCTCTGTTTTACAAGTGCTTGTTGCATGCATGTGCATTCTAGTTATAGCAGTTCACATATTTTGTTCATGTTTCAACAGCTATCACCTGCAGTAGCAACTTTGTCTGTCTTGCTGCCTAATACTGTTATTTCAGGAGGTTCTCATCATATTCACTAAACAAGGAAAAATAAATTGACCCTTTAGAGTCCTACTTATCCTCAACAACACCTGACAGCTATCTCTTTTTGAATTTCCCTACATAGTAGAAAAAAAATGAGTTGAACTGCAGCCACAGTTTACAAACTGCAGAGCATTGACCGTGGAAATGAAGGTCAGCATGGCCCTGAATTTCTATGGCTTAGGTTTGTAACGGATGTCGACAGGGGATCTGATCAACATCAGACAAGGAGCGGTGAGGCACTGCATCTGCCTGGTAATAGATGCCCTTTGCTGCAAGGCTCCTGAGTTTATGGCATGTCCCCGGAGGAACAGAGGCAGAGAGTGAAAATTTTCTACTGACCCTGGACGGCTTCCTGAGGGTCCATCAATGACACACACGTGGCTTTCAAGGATCCGAGTGAAAACCCCATAACCTTCATCAACAGGAACGGCTTTCGTTCCATAAACGTCCAAATAGTGTGTGATGGCAAAATGCACACCCGCCACGTGAATGGCCAGCATGCCGGTAGTCGCCATGATTCTTTTGTCCTCCACCAGTCGGCCATTCCACACTTGTTTGGGAAGGGGAGTGCAGTGGATAATGGGCCACAAGACGTACCTGGTTTATGACACCTCTGCGGGTGGTACGGACTGCGGCGGAAGAGCAGCCCACAGTTATAAGGCAGGTGGTGGAGAGGTAGACTCATTAAACAAACAGTCATCCTACTCCTTCCATACACCGAGCATTCCCCCAGTATGCGGGAAGCAAACTTGTGGCTTTTGGGGTCAGTTTCAAGGTTATCATTCACAGTGTCTGTCATCCGAGGGGTGCTTACCTTTCCACTTCTGGTCAGGTTTTTCAACTTTTTCTTGGCACTGTTCTGCTGCTCTCACTGTTATTGAGTTGGCATTCAGTGCCATATCCACCTGTTTCCACACCTCCCTGATTATAGCCCAGGCCAGCTTAGCTCTAGTTGTTCGCAGCAGACATTCCTGCCTTTCCTCTATTTCCTCTGTGAGCAACTGTAGTTCCACCTCTGAGAAATTTCTGGCCCTTTACTTCACGTCCTGACTCACGATGAGGTAGTTTGCTAAAGACATTTTTTTATAAAACAGTTGAAAAATTCTCCAAAGGCAATTGGTTTTATAATAACAAAAAACCAAGAACCGTCTGCCACTTACCTTAGTGTTCCAGGCTTCACTCTGCACAGTTAAGCATACTTTTATTATATTTACTACTATAAACATATAGGTTTACCTGCTGCAAAATTGGAATGAATAAAAATAACTACCCAACAGCCCTTTGATATCACATAATGAGCAAGTATCTGTGATGTTACCAAATATTATATAATCTGTACTATTGCTGTTTTAATGTTGCATGACAAACCTGCTGGATAGCTATTAGACTCCTGCCATTGCACTCATCATGATCTACACTTATTAACCACCCGTACACGATAATTTTAAGCAAGGAGGTGAAATACGTTATTTCACTAAAAATATATCATTTTCATGCTTGAATAATTACTTTGTGAACATGAAACAAACAAAACCATGAACTACAATTCCCAGTGTTCGGTGGTTGTCTTTGTGCATGCATGTTATAACAAAACCAACCCAGGATTTTCAACTACAACTGAAACATCTAAAAAAAGCAATGCTCTTTGAAGTGGAAATGTAATCAGTTCCTCTTTACTCGCAGAGAAATCGATATGTCCTGTCAGACTTCTCCTCGGCAGAGTAAGAAACCTGAAATGTGTGCCAGGACAAAATGAACAAAATCGATCACTACAGCATCTCTGCCCATTTGAGGGCAGGAGGTTAACAACGCAGCGCAATACTTTCTGTTATTTGTTTCCCTTAAGACATTTTAATGTATTATCAATGTACTTTACTGTTCCAAAATTATGTTTTTTTTCTCTCCACAGCATTATACTTGGCTACACAATCAGTGAAAAATATTTACCCGAGCATATTAGAATGTCTTCACATTTTTTTATCTGTACAGTAAGTTCTTCACATTGTGTCTTATAAAATAACATAATTAAATGTAATAAATTCATCTCAATGTTATTCTTTTGATATTTACCTGAAGGGAAGCTAATCCTAAGCAATTATACACTCATTCATGAAGTTGATAGAAGCTGACAAATGACACCAATGCACCAAATTTAAAGTGGAGCAGATTTCGCTATGTGGAATGAAAACCCCGAGCCACATGCAGATAGCTCGGTTTACTCGCATTACCAAAAATACAGGGTAAAGAGATACGGAAAATTAGAAAAGGAAAAGATAAGGAGGAAATTACTAATTTCTTTGCATGCAACCCTAAACAGAAGATACAATTTAAGACAGTGGGAGAGAGGAATAGGGGAATTTTACCTTCCTGGTAGGAGAGGGGTGGTTAAAATGGAGCAGGTGAATTACCTGCTCCGTCCCCAATCCGTTGTGATTTTAAAATGCCTGATTTTTCTGACGGATGAGGTGGGAGCCTCATACATTTACGCAAATCAGAGTCCTATTACATCAATAGGACCCCGACGCTATTTTAACCAGGAAGTCAGTGGGGCTCTGCCAGCACCTGCCCCGACAGCAAGATCCTGGTCAGACACCAGAGAGCCCCTGTAAGGTAAGCTTAAGACTTTGTCTTATGTGTAAAACTCCCCTGCTCGGACTCAACCCCCACCCGCTTCAACTGCGGACCGCCCCAGAACTCCTGTTTCTTCCTGTCCCTGAACTTACCTTGTGCCGGGCTGGCAGTCTCCTGGCAGCCCGACATTCCGCTGCTTGCCGCTGACTTCCTGGCCATTTTGGTTGGGAGGTCAACTAGCGGCATGTTAATGAGGCCAGGCCGTTAAAATTGGCCGTGCTTTCCGCTGCCGCTCCTGGACGGGCCAGGCGCTCGCTGGGCAGCTTTCCCTCGTGAGTTAAAATTTGCAATGAGGTAACTACAAGATAAACATGGCTTAATTGCCGCTACTGTCTGTTTGCATCATCAAACAGAGTAAATGCAGAATCTATTGAATCATTCAAAAGGGTAATTGGAAAGGAGGCATGATTCAGGAAGGATTGGAATGTCACAGGTTTCGAGATGAGGTGAGATGGATAATGACAGGAGTCTACTGACAGCTATCCAGGAGGTTTGGGAATGTGTCATCGTACAACCTCATATCAGCAATAGTACAAATTGGAACAAATTCCAAAGTGCAGGCTCGTAAAAGGAAAAAGGTCCGATGGTCATCTCTTACTTTTAGTCTTATATCTTTTTTAAAACACTGACATGTTTTTTGGAAACGGTAATTATAATTATAAATTTTATTTGATATGGAATTAATAATCTCTGGTGCTATTTCTACTAGTTATTTCATTTGACTGATGTGCTTCCTATGTTATATATACCACACTATGATGATGAATCAGAAGAGAAATCTGCAGAAATAAATAATTAAAATAGTTTCAAGGAAGCTAGCTTCTTTTGTTACACTCAAAAACCACGGCCTTGGTTGTCAACAATGGGTGTTATGTTGCTTATTTCTATAACATCAGATTTGTATTCGAACATTCAAAGCAAAGAAATCAGAGGCATTGTCAATCTGAAAACTGTACTATAATACCATATGTTTTCATCAAATAATTACGTTTTTTATAATAGGTTCTGAACCAAGTGGAAACTATTTAATGTTGATAAACGAGGGTGGCTAAAGGTCAATCTGATGATGTCCTTCATCACTAAATTATTTTTTATAAAGAGTTATTTTGTGAAGAAAAATGCATTTCTTCAAATCACCTATGAAGAAAAGTTACTTTCTGTAGATGAAATCACTTTGGCAACTGCACAAGGACTCAATACAGCTTAACAATAATAGCTCCAATGTTTGTATCATGTTGTAATTTTTTTTAGATACAGTACATTCAAGGGAGGAGACAGAATGTACGCTTAAAAGGAACCAGTAACCTATTTAAAAAAGCAATAGTCACTTTCAATTCTTACTCAAACTAAAACCTATACGAAGCTTCTGAATCATGAGAACAAATCTTTTAAAAACAGGAAAAGGCCATTAGAGCTTAGAGGTTCAATGATGTTGCAGCCATTTTACAGACATAAAATGGGTGCAAAAGCATCCAATATGGTGGCCAGCATGGGCATTCTGAGCCAGTAGTGCGCCACCCACCCTATTGGTATAGGCATCAAAAGATGCACCTAGGGCCGGACCGGCTGCATTCAGGAAAGCCAGGTCTACGTGTGGCCTAACCAATTAAATGGATTACTCACTCATACACAACTTCCCAAAATATTATTTTCTGAAAGAAAGCTATCTGATTTGTGTTTGAATGAATCAATAATTCCTGCTTCCATCACATCTCTAAGGTGCCTGATCCATAGATTCACCCCATGCTCACTGAAGTAATGGCCCTGATATTTATGGGATGGCAGGGAGGGAGCGGGGCCGCCTTTTAGCGGCTGGGAAACCCAGAAACACAGCAGGACTTCATTTGAATTTTTGTTCTTCGTTTCCCGCCCAGCAGCTGGTCAGATTGAGAGGCTATCTGACTGTCGGTTGGGAAGGCTTGCGGTTGAAGGTTGCAGCCGGGGACTGGACAGGAGGGAGGGAGAGATCGTGGGGCGGGGGAGATCGTAGGGGGGTGGTGGAGATCGTGGGTCAACATCAGGTCGCGGGGGTGGGGTTGGCCTGGAGATCGTGCGAGGGGATCGGATCGGATTGCGGGTAGGGGGGGGGGTCAGATTGCCGGGGGTGGGGGGGGGGGTCAGATTGCCGGGGGTGGGGGGGGATCGGATCACAGGTAGGGGATCTGGAGATGGTGGGGGGGATAGGATTGCGGGTGAGAGGGTCTGGAGATCGTGGGGGGATCGGATCGCAGGTAGAGGAATCTGGAGATCACGGTGTTGGGGGGAGGGTCGGTGGATTGTGAGGGGGAGGTAGATTGCACCACCTGGTCCACAAGCAGTGCTGGAGAAGCACTTACCTGCTGGAGTCGGCAGTTCTCGCCTCCCTTTAGCTACTGGATTTCCCAAGCCCTGGGAAACCGGGCCCACAGCCATTAAATCTAAATGGCTGCTAAAATCTGAGGCATGGAGCCTCATTAACATGTTTAAATTACTGACCTGCCTCTCGAGAGCAGGTTACTCGCCTGTGCTGCCCCCAACCCGTCCCGGTTAAACCTGAAGTAGGCACGTTCGTGGAGGGTTGGGGTTGGGTTTCACATTTTTAAGAATTTTAAACTCCCCCCCCAACCCTGCCCGTCCTGGGTGGGGGCTGGTTTAAAATTCCCCCCAATGTTTCCACAGATTAGTTTTATCATTGCCATTTATTTCCTCTTTCCCACTCCCCTTCACTGGCATCTGTTCCCTCTTCCTTACCATCCATTTCTTTCTTTTGTTGCCCCTTTCCTTTCGTGCATTGCCTGCCTCGTTTGCCATCCATTCCCCCTTCCTTGCCATCTATTTGCACTCTTTATTCACCCATTCATTCCCCCCTCTCCTCCTCCCTCCCTCCACTCTGAACACTGTCCCTAACTGAGTCCTGCTGCAAGGTGATTCAGGCTGGCACTTATTGTGGGCAAGAATTTCCTACTATAGGTTGCAGCGGCAGAAATCACTTCAAAGCAGGACTTGGTTGGAGCAGTGTTTGGGAAGAGGGACCCATTACATGGAGATTTTTGTTAGCAAATGCTGATATGAGGACTAGACCCCAAAACACTGATATCAGCATGAAATGCTGATGGTTGGTGTGTATGCAGCGTTGCAAAGTTTTGGGTGGAGGTAGCTAAGTAACTAATTACAGTCATCCACGCCAATAGTTCATGGCAACACATAAGAAATGTTCTGTGCTCATAGGATTGCCAAGGTTAAGAGTACCCACACTTTGCCCATTTTTAGTATGTGCAGTTATGAAGATTGCCAACAAGAGTTTACTCTCACCTTTGTGCTCTTTAACATGCACTAGCATGCCCAAATTCCTGTACGGCACACTTTGTTTCTGCCAGATAAATATGCTTCCAATGTTTTAAGTAAGTCTTTTAAGTTCGGCCCATCAAATACACTGCCAACACAACTTACTTGCAGGCTATGTTATGTAGTCTGATCATTTGCATAACAATGTCTCTGCTCTTCCAAACTTTAATATTTGTTTGTTTTTATCTACAGGAAAAGGCCACAGATGACAAGCAAGACCATAAGAGACCATAAGAGATAGCAGCAAGAGTAAGCCATTCGGCCCCTTGAGCCTGCTCCGTCATTTAATGAGATCATGGATGATCTGAAACAAGAGCAAGAACAAATCTGGTCTGGAAGGGACATTCGCTATTAGGAGAATGTGCTCCAATTCTGGGGCCAGAGTAGGATATGATGGCCTAGAAATTCGGCCACACAGCGCCCCTTTTTCGGGTGCTAAACGGCCTCCTAAGGCTCGAATATGGCGAGCAGAAAACTCACGCTCATTATGATCTAGATGGCCCAAAAATTGCCATACAGATCCCACGCCTGAAGCAGGCATTAAGCCATTTGTACATGCAAATAATCTCTCTCTCAGACCCAGCAGGTGAGTTGTGTCCTAGCAGTCACTAAAAGGAAGTCTAGACCACTTATCTTTGAATAGCTTAGTTAGAAAAGTAACCTATGTTTATGGAGTTAGTAGGGGTAATTTTCACTTTGGAATCAATTGAAAAGAAAATTGTGCAGGCTGCATAATGAGCCCCTGATCTGCAACCGCCAGTTTTTTGCCCACACCCAAAATTAAAATTAACCCCCCCCCCCCACCCCTGTAAGTTCCATCTTTATTATTGTCCATAAGCAAGGAAATCACTGTCCTCACTGTGGAAACTCTTCATACATTTGGAGGCAGAGGGCATGGCTGAGGTACTAAATGAATGAATATTTCGCATTCCGTCTTCACTAGAGAAGAGGATGCTGCCAATGGAGCAGTAAAGGAGGAGGTAGTAGCGATATTGCATAGGATAAAAACAGATAATGAGGAGGTACTTAAAAGATTGGCAGTACTCAAAGTAGAAAAATCATCCGGTCCAGATGGGACGCATCCTACGTTTCTGAGGGAAGTCAGGATGGAAATTGCGGAGGGTCTGGCCACAATCTTCCAATCCTCCTTAGATATGGGGACAGTGTCGGATGACTGGAGGATTGCAAATGTTACACCCTTGTTCAAAAATGGGGATTGGGATAAACCTGGCAATTATAGGCCAGTCAGCCTAATGTTGGTGGTGGGGAAACTTTTAGAGAAAATAATCCGGGACAAAATTAATTGACCCTTGGAAAAGCATGGAACAATAAATAAAAGTCAGCACCGATTTGTTAAAGGAAAATCGTGTTTGACTAACTTGATTTGAGTTCTTTGATGAAGTAACGGAGAGGGTTGGGGAGGGTAGTATGGTTGGTGTTCTGTATATGGACTTTGAAAAGGCATTGGATAAAGTACAACATAATAGACTTGTTAGCAAAGTTAGAGCCCATGGGATTAAAGGGACAGTGGCAGTGTGGATACAAAATTGGCTAAGGGTCAGAAAGCAGAGAGTAGTGGTAATTGGGTCTTTTTCAGACTGGAGGAAGGCATACAGTGGTGTCCCCCAGGGGTTAGAATTAGGACCATTGCTCTTTTTGAAATATATTAACGACCTGAACTTGGGTATAGAGGGTATAATTTCAAAGTCTGCAGAAGACACAAAACTCGGAAATGTAGTAAACAATGTGGAGGACAGTAACAGACTTCAGGAGGACATAGACAGACTGGTGAAATGGATAGACACATGACAGATGAAATTTAATGCAGAGAAGTGTGAAGTGATGTATTTTGGTAGGAAGAATGAGGAGAGGCAATATAAACTAAATGGTACAATTTTAAAGGGGGTGCAGGAACAAAGAGACCTGGGGGTGCACATACACAAATCGTTAAGGGTGGCAGGACAGTTGAGAAGGCTGTTAAAAAAGCATATGGGATCCTGGTTTTTAATAGAGACATAGAATACAAAAGCAAGGAAGTTATGTTAAACCTTTATAAAACACTGGTTAGGCCTCAGTTGGAGTATTGTGTTCAATTCTGGGCACCACACTTTAGGAAGGATGTCAAGGCCTTAGAGAGGATGCAGAAGAGATTTACTAGACTGTACCAGGGATGAGGGACTTCAGTTATGTGGAAAGACTGGAGGTGATGTGCTAGATGTGATGTTCCTTAGAACAGAGAAGGTTAAGTGGAGATTTGAATAGAGATGTTCAAAATCATGAACAGTTTTGATAGAGTAAATGAGGAGAAAGTGTTTCCAGTGGCAGAAGGGTCAGTAACCAGAGACACGGATTTAAGGTGGTCAGCAAAAGAGCCATAGAATCACAGAAATTTATGGCACAGAAGGAGGTCATTCGGCCCATCTTGTCTGTGCCAGCCGATAAAGAACTATCCAGCCTAATCCCACTTTCCAGTTATTGGTCAGTAGCCCTGTAGGTTACGGCACTCCAAGTGCATATCCAAGTACTTTTTAAATGTGATGAGGGTTTCTGCCTCTACCAACCTTTCAGGCAGTGAGTTCCAGACCCCCCAGCACCCGCTGGGTGAAAAAATTTCTCCTCAACTCCCCTCTAATCCTTCTACCAATTACTTTAAATCTATGCCCTCTGGTTATTGACCTCTCTGCTAAAGGAAATAGGTCCTTCCTATCCACTCTATCTAGGCCCCTCATAATTTTATACACTCAATTAAATTTCCCCTCAGCCTCCTCTGTTCCAAAGTAAACAACTAAACAACCCCAGCCTATCCAATCTTTCCTCTTAGCTAAAATTCTCCAGTCCTGGCAACATCCTCGTAAATCTCCTCTGTACCCCCTCTCGTGCAATTGCATGTTTCCTGTAATGTGGTGACCATAACTGTACGCAGTACTCTAGCTGTGGCCTAACGAGTGTTTTATTCACTTCTAGCATAATCTCCCTGCTCTTATATTCTATGCCTCAGCTAATAAAGGAAAGTATTCTATATGCCTTCTTAACCACCTTATCTACCTGTCCTGTTACCTTCAGGGATCTGTGGACATGCACTCCAAGGTCCCTCTGTTCCTCTACACTTCTCAGTATCCTACTATTTATTGTGTATTCCCTTGCCTTGTTTTCCCTCTCCAAATGCATTACCTTACATTTCTCTGGACTGAATTCCATTTGCCATTTTTCTGCCCACCTGACCAGTCCATTGATATCTTTCTGCAGTCTACAGATTTCTTCCTCACTATCAACCATACGGCCAATTTTTGTATCATCTGCAAACTTCTTAATCATGCCCTCTACATTTAAATAGAAATCATTGATATATACCACAAAAAGCAAGGGACCTAGTACTGAGCCCTGTGGAACCCCACTGGAAACAGCCTTCCAGTCACAAAGATATCTGTCGATCATTACCCTTTGCTTCCTGCCACTTAGCCAATTTTGGATCCAACTTGCCACTTTCCCTTGGATCCCATGGGCTTTTACATTTTTGACCAGTCTGCCATGTGGGACCTTGTCAAAAGCCTTGCTAAAATCCATGTAGACTACATCAAAAGTGCTACCCTCATTGACCCTCCTTGTTACCTACCCAAAAAATTCAGTCAAGTTAGTCAGACATGACCTTCCCTTAACAAATCCATGCTGACTGTCCTTGATTAATCTGTGCCTTTCTAAATGACGATTAACACTGTCCCTCAGAATTTTTTCCAATAATTTGCCCACCGCCAAGGTTAGGCTGACTGGCCTGTAATTACTCGGTCTATCCCTTTCTCCTTTTTTAAACAACGGTACAACGTTAGCAGGATTGGAAAATGATGATCATAGCCTCCGCTATTTCCTCTCTTGCTTCTCTTAACAGCCTGGGATACATTTCATCCAGGACTGGGGATTTATCTATTTTCAAAGATGCTAATCCTCTTAATATTTCCTCTCTCACTATGTTTATCCCATCCAATATTTCACACTCCTCCTCCTTAACTACAATGTCTGCATCATCCCCCTCTTTGTGAAGACAGACGCAAAGTATTCATTAAGAATCATCCCCATGTTTTCCACCTCCACGCACAGGTTACCTTTTTGGTCTCCAATAGGCCTTATTCTTTCCTTAGTTATCCTCTTGCTTTTTATGAATTTATAAAACATCTTTGCGTTTTCCTTGATTTTACTTGTCAATATTTTTTCATGCCCTTTCTTTGCTTTTCTAATTTCCTTTTTAATTTTACCCCTGCACTTCCTATACTCCTCTAGGCTTTTTGCAGTATTGAGCTCTTGGTATCTGACATAAGCTTTCCTTTTTTGCCTTATCCTACCCTGTATGCTCCTTGACATCCAGGGGCTCTAGATTTGGGAGTCCCACCTTTTTTCTTTGTGGGAACATATTTGCTCTGAACCCTCACTATCTTCTCCTTGAATGCCTCCCACTGCTCTGACACTGATTTACCTTCAAGTAGCTGTTTCCAGTCCACTTTTGCTAAATAACATCTCAGCTTAGTAAAATTGGCCTTTCCCCATTTGAGAACTTTTACTCCTGGTCCATCTTTGTCCTTTTCCATAACTATGCTAAATCTAACTTAATTATGATCACTACCACCAAAATGCTCTCTCACTCAGACCCCTTCCACCTTCCCAGCTTCATTCCCTAAAATTAAGTCCAGAACTGCCCCCTCTCTCGCCAGAGACGACACAAGGAAACATTTTTTTACACAGCGATTTGTAATGGTCTGGAATACACTGCCTGAAAGGGTGGTGGAAGCAGATTCAAAGGTAACTTTCAAAAGGGAATTAGTTAAGTACTTGAAGGGAAAACATTTACATGGCTATGGGGAAAGAGCAGGGGAATGGGACTAATTGGAAAGCTCTTTCAAAGAGCCAGCACAGGCACGTTGGGTTGAATGGCCTCCTCCTGTGCTGTACCTACCATGATAGTATGATACTATGTATTTTCTGAAAAATAAAAGTTGTTGGTTTGAAGCTGTACCTGTCTCGGTTGAGTGCTTTTCAGCCCATGATCTGTAAAGATCTGTACACATGTAGCAGCACGTTCAGTAGCCAGTATGCGGCACAAGGGTTCTCTGTAACAATCCCTGAGTCATGCTATTATTTAACTAGATTGGGCAGTAAAAGTCACCCTCTGGATCATGGGGGATGTGATATCATCTCAGAGGAGTAACTGGTGATGCTGAACCCAAGAGGATATCTAGTGCAAAAAAGCCAAAACTGTGCCACTCTTTAAAGCCTGTAATTTATATAAATTATCTGATGGCCCCATAATGCATTTGCAGTTCCTGAATACCACTATTGATGCTCATACGCATATAAAATGGGGGCAGCATGATAGGACCGTTTAGCCATGTTAGCTGTTCTTTCTTAAAGGGAAAAACTATGTTGCTCAGTCCGCATGACCCAGTAACTTGACCATTTATTTGCTGTATTTTTTTGGGTTCAGTACTGAAACTATTCAGCTCTTCCTAAAATTGCTGTGATCACGTGCACAGGGATGTTGGATGGGCTAGATGTGATGTTACTTTGGAGTAGATTCTAACTATCGAATGAGCACTTTCGAGATGCGTGCCCATCTGTACCATGCAGGACAGCCTCCTTTCCCTCACTTCAAGAATGAGCACTTTCAATGCTCAGTCATCAAAAATGGTCATGCATTCTTCCCATCTAAAACAGGTTCCTTGCATGAGGAACTCAACACCTGTTTTAGGAATTTGGGATGCCCTGAGCGTTTATCCTTTAAAGTCTCACAAAAGCTCTGTTTCACAATATTGATAATCATAACATGGCAAAATACCATTAATTTTGCTATTTTCCTTGAAAATTTGTTCTTAGCAAGTCAAAACTATTTAGTGTAACCTTTATTGGAGGTCTATCATTAAGCTTATATGATGTTTTTATCACATGTGAATAAGGATTACTATTTTTGGTTCCATATACAGGCTATCTTACTCAAGAACATGTCAACGGCAAGTTACAAATGTGCTGATTTTCCCCCATTCATCTCTATTGGGTAAAATTCCTGTTATACTACTTATATGTGCCACTGATTCTGAAAGACACACACAGATACTTTCCACCTTCATTTTGTAAAAATATATTGATATTTTTGCTGTCATATGAGATCCTGAGAAAGGGACTGCATTTGTTTTCCCTGAAAAATTGCAATACTAGAAAAAAAATCAAGTAATAAAATTTTAAAAATGATTTTGTTTCTATAACAATATTTTTCTTGTAGATATGACGTAATCATAGAATGGATGCAGGCAGTACTACAAGTCAGCCATTAATAACTCACAGTCCCAAGGCAAAATAAGTCAACAGTAGTGCCCTACCTGAAGTCA
Source organism: Heptranchias perlo (assembly GCF_035084215.1). NCBI lineage: Eukaryota > Metazoa > Chordata > Chondrichthyes > Hexanchiformes > Hexanchidae > Heptranchias > Heptranchias perlo. The sequence continues at coordinate 52,565,306 of NC_090335.1, forward strand.
AGGAAAGGGTAGTGACTCTCCCCCTCCCAACAAGCAATACCATCAGTTAATGTGGGCAAGACCCCCTGTGCCTCTTAGCCCAAATGGACCTCAGGGACCAAGACCAAACAAATTGCTTTGATCATTAATCAGATGCTGCACTCAGTGTATGCACAGCCATGACAAGAAACCCAATGTACCAATGTTCTGTCCTGTAAACATTGTGCATTAAAAAGCTGCAATCAGTTCACAAAGTGTCTCTTGCAAAGTATTGAAAATATTAATTTCAAAAAGTTTCAGACTGAATTCTTTTTTTCAGTCAAAAGTAAGAATAAGGTAAAGTCATTTTTCTTCACATTCCTAGGATTTCCCTAATGAGATATTAAACTCTTAGCTATATGTTTCTTGTCTTTAAAATCAATGTTTTATATACTTCCAAGAGTTCATCACAGAAAAGCATTAAATTCATGTTCTGGATCAAAACAGTTTAGTTTGCTAACATGTGGCCTGATTTTAAGTGCCTTCACCTGGCGGAAACAGGGCGCTAGCGGCCTGAAAATGGTGTTACTTCACTTATTGCCCCATTTATGCTGGTGTTGTGGCCACCGCTATCTTGCTAAAGTCCTGAGCTGGGCGATTGGAGCAAATGCCTGTTTCATATGCAAATTAAGGTCCTATGATGTATGCTCCACCCACTGTGCTGGCATTGAGTGGCCTAACCAGTGATCCTTAAAGGGACAAAAGCTCTGACCCACTGCCAGCACGCCCCAGGACTGCCTCCCTGCCCACCGCCCAACCCCCCACGCCCCCCCGGCATCAGTTTGGCACTCAGCTTGCTGGCTGCATTTAGATGAGCACCGGACCTCAGAACGGCTCAGGTCTTATGCCGGTCACAATGGGTGGGCAGTGGGCTTGCTCCTCTCACCCATCGCCCGTTGTGCTGCATAAGTTAGGCTCGGTATGTCACCGAGTTTGAGCCTCATGCAAAAAGATCTGTTTTCCTTGTCTAAATATTTTTTTTCTATCACTTTTTCTTCATGGTACCATTCAGGCTGTAAGAGAAATCCCCTTTTATATTGCAACATGTTCATCATGTTCAAAATGATGTATTTCTGACTAAATTGTAAGTGTAAATGTCATTTTTTGTTACCTTCTGTTCAAAAAAAAATCAATTAATATATAGTATAGTTAAAATGTCAAGAAATTAAGGACAAAGAATCATTTTTTGATATAGGAGCAATTTCTTGAAAGAATTGTATTTCTTGACTTAGTAGAAAAGATCAGATTGTGTAATCAAACTCAAGCAAATTGTATGTTTTATCTGAACCCTAAGATTTCATTTCAATCAAAGCTTGATTTTCCAAAATTTTATTTTTAAAGTGGTCTTAATTTTAACTCCATTATTACTTATTTTCTCTCCTCTTTTGGTTCTCCAGCCCTACTCATTCTTCCTGTTCAATAGCTGATCTGGTCCTAGACCTCTGCAAGTGCTGCTTTATCATTAGACTGCAAGAGGTTCTTAAGAGCAACCTGGGGTGATTCTGTCTCTCTCTCCGTGGGGAAACAGTTATGTGGTTAAGTTGTAGGTTGCTTACCAAGCAATAAATCAGCGGTGAGTGCCCATTGCCAATATTATCCCAACACTTCAATTTAACAAATGCTGTTTTGTAAGCTAAAAATATAAATTAAGCAAATTACTAAGGGCGTATCTCATTTGAACTAATCAAGCTACATTTTCTGTTTTTTGAACCAATTTGCACGTGTTACAATGCAAGATGTAGGTTTTAAAAGTGATCTTATTAATTTTCCAGATTTATTTTCTATTTTTTGAGGATATTAAGGGGGCCGAATGAGCACATAAATATCAGTTTGAGACCCATATCCGTTAAAGTGATGTAGGATCAGCAGACCAAAGTTATACAGCCAATTCCAACAACTCACCAAAGCAAATCTGCTCACTGGAATTTGAATGGCAATTAAGTTTTCATGATAGCAGAGGACAATTAGCTTTCTGCTAATATTAAAAGGATTAAAAAATTCAGTTTAAATCTATTGAAGCATCTTGGAACTTTTATATCTTTGCAATTATATTGCAGCCTGGGTTAAGGTGATGGAGCGGGATACTACCTCTTGAGATTGTCTCATAGTGTTTGCCTAAATTCAATGGGGGTAACTTCACAACTAAGTCACACTACATTATATAGTTTATTTTGGCTTCATCTCAATTCAAAATGTGTAGTATAACTGGCCTATTAGAGAAGTGGGTTGGAATGGGGCTAGGCAATAAAAAAAATTACATTAAATTCAAAATAATAAAAATAGGATCAAGAGAACTGGAGAAAAAAAGAGAACGGGGAGAATGGGGATGAAGATCAGGTAGCAGAAGTTCCTATTTTTATCATTTTGAATTTTATGTAATTTTTTAATATCTTTTATTTAAAATTATATCTTGCGTGTATTTATTTGCAAAAGGTAATATTATATAAATAAAGCTATTCCTGACTTCTTATAACATTAGGGTTTGTTTTAGCATCACGGAGTGTCAGCTGAAAACATGGCCCAGGAAGATTGTCAGTTCCCTCATCTTACCTGTAGTCTAGCGATTAAAATACCTATTTTTGTATGCTTAAAAGAAAAATATATGCATTTGGTTCAATCTTTGTAATGAAGATACAAGAAAACAGTACAACATATTTACTCAATGTACGCATTTTTACTTGCCTTTATTTTACAACAGAATCTTCTTGATTGATTTTGATTAATACTGGTTGATCAAGAGAGAATTCCTGATAAAATAGCCAAATAAAGGAGGAAAAACAAAATCATGCATGCAAGCTATTTTCAAATAAGCAGGGAATACAAGTTTAGACTTTCAGGCAATTAATGGGGAGGTAGTTTACATCTACAATTCTATTACCATAGCTAGTAATATTTATTTTTGTCTGATTATGCTTCTATGAAACATCTTGGGATTTTTTTAATGTTAAAGGTGCTATATAAATGCAATGTTGTTATTAAAGTCAGAATGTCACAATGTATAAAATACAAAGTATTGTACTTCCTCTACATAGTTTGACTAGTTTGCAAGATAAAGGGTGTAAGGATAAACCCAGTAACTATAGACCAGTCAGTTTAACCTCAGTGGTGGGGAAACTTTTAGAAACGATAATCCGGGACAGAATTAACAGTCACTTGGACGAGTGTGGATTGATTAGGAAAAGCCAGCACGGATTTGTTGAAGGCAAATCGTGTTTAACTAACCTGATAGAGTTTTTTGATGAGGTAACAGAGAGGGTCGATGAGGGCAATGCAGTTGATGTGGTGTATATAGACTTTCAAAAGGCTTTTGATAAAGTGCCGCACGAAAGGCTTATCATTAAGATTGCGGCCCATGGAATAAAGGGGGCAGTAGCAACATGGATACAGAATTGGCTAAATGACAGGAAACAGAGAGTAGTGGTGAACGGTTCTTTTTCGGACTGGAGGGAGGTGTACAGTGGTGTTCCCCATGGGTTGGTGCTGGGACCACTGCATTTCTGATATATAGTGATGACTTGGACTTGGGTGTACAGGGCAAAATTTCAAAATTTGCAGATGACACAAAACTTGGAAGGGTAGTAAACAGTGAGGGGGATAGTGATAGACTTCAAGAGGATATAGACAGGCTGGTGGCATGGGTGGACACGTGGCAGATGAAATTTAACGCAGAAACATGTGAAGTGATACATTTCGATAGGAAGAACGAGGAGAGGCAATATAAACAAGAGGCCACAACTCTAAAAGGGGTATTGGAACAGAGAGATCTGGGGGTATATGTGCACAAATCGTTGAAGGTGGCAGGGCAGGTTGAAAAAGTGGTTAAAAAAGCATACAGGATCCTGGGCTTTATAAATAGAGATATAGAGTACAAAAGTATGGAAGTCATGATGAACCTTTATAAAGCATTGGTTCGGCCACAGCTGGAGTATTGTGTCCAGTTCTGGGCACCGCGCTTTAGGAAAGATGTGAAGACCTTAGAGAGGGTGCAGAAGAGATTTGCTAGAGTGATTCTAGGGCTGAGGGACTTTAGCTGCGTGGATAGACTGGAGAAGCTGGGGTTGTTCTCCTTGGAACAGAGAAGGTTGCGAGGAGATTTGATAGAGGTATTCAAAATCATGAAGGATCTAGACAGGATAGAAACTGTTCCCATTGGTGGAAGGGTCAAGGCCATAGGACATAGATTTAAAGTGATTGGCAAAAGAACCAAAGGTGACATGAGGAAAAACTTTTTTACACAGTGAGTGGTTAGGATCTGGAATGCACTGCCCGAGGGGGTAGTGAAGGCAGATTCAATCACAGCCTTCAAAAGGAACTGGATGAGTACTTGAAAGGAAAAAATTTGCAGGGTTACAGGGATAGGGCGGGGAAGTGGGACTAGCTGGATTGCTCTTGCATAGAGCTGGCATGGACTCAATGGGCCGAATGGCCTCCTTCCGTGCTGTAACCTTTCTATGTTTCTATGATTATAACTAAACTTTTTACTGATTTAAACATTATGGGTGTACAGGCATACTGTCTTAAAGGGGCATTATCTTCATGAAAATGTGTTTGACAAATAGTTTTCCATTTGTTTATAAACACACAATGAATTTAAATGAGGAAAAGGACTAGAGAATTCTATCAGTATCTCGGTCAACATTCCTTCCTCAACTAACACCAATCAAAACAGATTATTTGTTCATTCATCCCATTGCGGTTTGTGGGATCTTGCTGTGCACAAATTGGCTGCCACACTCACTTACAGAGCAACACTAATTACACTTCAAAATAATTAATTTTATATGAAGTACTTTGAGACATTTCTGAAAGACATGGTAAACCCAGTGTTTCTTTTGTTCATTCACTGAAACACATCATTGCATCACTGCACGTGGTCTTGTTATAACAAAAATGATGACTAACTCTTGTCCCTCCCGAAACAAAAACACATTGCCAACCACCTTTTTCATAAAGACAGTGTCCCTTTACCCGACCGAAAATAAGCTAAATCATTGCAGGATGAAATCAAAAATATTATGACATAATAACAGCCTGCCAAGCTACCCTCAACTGATTTCCGCTGCATTCAGATTTTGCCTCAATAACTTTTAACTGCATATATAGATATAATTAAAATGCAAATTCTGATTGGCTAAAGAGTGTGAAATAACAAATCACTTCTAACATCTTGAAGGAGAAACATAAGGGTTGATTTTAACTCCAGATAGCAAATCAGCAACAGCGGATGGCAATCCCGCGCAGGAGAGTGAGTCGGGAATGTGAGTCAGAGGCCCAGCAGATTTTTATTTCACTCCTGCTTTTCCGGGCCCCACTAAAGTTTTTTTTTAATTAACCTTAGCAGGCCTCACTGGCTTCCCGACAGGACCCTGATTTGCATTTATTAAGGAGACTACCATTAGAGTATGACGGAAGCCTCATCTGCCCCCAAATCGCAAATTGGCGGAACGGAGCAGGAAGTGGAACCTTTCCATTCCCGCCGATCGGGAAGAATTAAAATTGTCCCTATGACTCCTCTAAAAATGGAAGCTGGATGTTAAAGACATTCTAAGGCAAAAATAAACTAAAAAGAGGTACCCATTTAAACAAACAGTATGTTTTAATATGGATTTTATTACCAGCAAAGGGTTGCAAAATATATTTCTAGCAAATGTTAAAAGCGGACTAAAACTGGAATTTGTCTAATGCATAGCATGTGACCCAAAAGTGGGCAAATTCATGTTGCGACATACTTAATTTCAATATATAGTTATTTCATATCAACAATGTGTTTTAAAGATTTTTTAAAACTTATATATTATTTTAAAAATCTTCTACTCTATAGGACTGATTTTAAATTGGGCGAGAATCGGGGTTGCTGGGGCTGAACTGGGGAGGGGCAGAAACCTAGGCCATGGGAGGCCCAAAGTATCCTTGTGAGGCCAGGTGAAGCCCACAAGGAATGTTTAAAAAAATGTAAAAAGCACATATCTGGATCTTTGCTTTTGCTGGCAGGCCATAGTTAAGCCTGCGGTTAAAATAGCATGTGAGTCCTGATGACGTCATCGGGACGCAACACTGCCATTTAAATTAGGCCCTCGTTCCTCTGGAGCAGGCGGCCTTCCCATGCCTGAAGTCAAATTAGTAAAAATGATGGGGCTGGGAACACATCGCGCAAACCCCCCCACCATCTTATACTCTAGTCTGCACCGTTCCTGCCAGGCTGTGATAGGGGGGGCGCGGGTGGGCGTTAAAATGGCCCGTATATTTCTGATGTACACAACAATTCAATTTCACATACACAGCTTCTCATTCATTATTTCTATTGCACCAGTGATTATTGTGTTTATTCTTTTTGACGCCTTTTTTTATCCTTGATTCTGATTTCTTCTTGACGACTCCTCCAAGCAGCTATAATTTCATCATCATCTTCACCACTGCTGTTTTTTGACACAGACTTCAAACCTTTCTTTGCTGTAGGTTTCTCAAAGTCATTGTCATTACCGTTTCCACTGCCCTGTTCCTCTACAGTTGCAAAACTCTGCTTAAATGTTCTCTTTACATGTGTCTCCAGCATATCATCATGATCGTAGGCATTTAGTTCTGTCTTTGAACTGTTCAACCGAGATCTCCTGGGGAAAGAGCGAGTTGTTGGTTGGTCAGATGGCTGCAAATCAACATCTGGACAAGAAGGCTGCATTTCAATGGAGGATCTCTCAGAATATGAATCTCTGGAACTACCAGCTTCATCAGCCATTGGTCTTCGGAAACTATAGTACTCCAAATCAGGTGATGGGGTAGAATAGTTCAGCTTAGTTTTATTGTCATCATCTTTTGATCCATAGGAAGAAGCAAATCTTCCAGATGTATATTTTCCTGAGCCTGTCAATGGTGATTTCAAATCAACATCTCTTGTAAGATATAACGAAGCTGAATCTTTTGTTGCATCCAAATGGACTTTTGACAATGACCCACTATCAGGCTCAAGGAGGTAAGAAGCCCTATTGAGCTTTGTTTCTTTTTTCACAACCTGGTCATATTTTAAGGTTTTGTTGTCAACAGATACTTCCTTGACATCAGTAAGCCATTTATGTATATTGGTAGTTGAATCTAGTGTACTGGTGCCTGTGCATAAATGATTACCTGAAATATTAGAATTTGTGTCAAACTTATCTGTTCTTGAATAGGAAAAGCATCCTGAATTTGTTTCAACCAAATCCTCATCTTCACTTTCATCTTTCTTCTTCTTTTTAAACAATGTGCTGCGTTTATTGTCTGAAGCGACCTTTTCTTTCTTGCATGCTTCTATTTTATCTTTCATCTCACTTTTAATCTCCTGGTTCTTGTAGTCTAACTTTTTAAGATTAATTTCATCTGCAAACAAGCTATATAGTGGTTTGCTTGTTTTTGTAATCTTCTCTTTTGAATGCAAGCCTTCAGACTTGAAGCTAGACAGACTGCTGCATGACAAGACAGACTGCATGTCTGTGCTGCGTGCTACTTTAGATCCCAGCAGGGAACCTGCACAGGCACCTCCGCTTTGCATGCTGAGAAGTGAAATTTTGTCATCTTCTATGTTTCTTCCAGTGGCCCCTTGTTGGATGTTTTTGTCCATTAGTGAGGCAGTACCTATTATTTCATTTTGCTTCATAGCAATTTGTTCACTAACCACGGAAGCAATCCAATCCTGAATGCTGGAAAGTGAAACAGAAGCATCAGGATTTACTTGCAAAGGTGGCATAGACACTGTAGTAGTTGAGGCAGTTCTGGCTCTGGACACTGAAGGTCCACTACTCTGCATGCTCAACATAGAAGCACCATCATCACTTACATTTCTGTCAGACATTTTGGACCAGAAAAGAGACAGTGGAATGCTTCCACTCATGGAACTCTCCGTCTCGCATTCAGAGAAGGACTTACTCTCTTCCAATGTTCGTTTGGATCGTTCCAGGACCTCAGCCCGCCTTTGTTTAGTTCTCTTGGATGTAATATCATCATCTTTGGTCAAATTAATTATCTCACTTTTGTTTTCATTGCCCAGCCTTTTCTGATGTTTTAACTTCCAGCTCTGGTAGGCTGTCAGGTTGACATCAGCAAGTGATTTTTTTTCTCCTTCCTCCCCCTCCTCACTTTCTTCAGTTTTATTCTCATCATCTGCTTTGGAATCTTTTTTATTCCATCCAAATTGTATCCGTTTGATACGCCACCTTTCCAGAGGGGTCAAGTTGTCTTTGTTCTTCTTGCAGAAGTTGAACAAAGAACTAGTTTCGGAGAATATAGAACTTTCTTCGTCTGGGTCTCTCCTTTTTTCACCTTGGCTGAAAGAAGCCATGCTACTGCTGTCATCACCTCTTGCAACATTCTTGCTGATCTCAAGTAATCGTTCATCCCACATATCCCAAGTGCTGGCCTCAGTGGACAAAGAGTCATTTCGAGCTCTGCGTGGCTTGTTTAAATACTCTTCTAAACGTTGTTGAAGAAGTTCACTGTCAAGACTGTCAACACTCTCTGTGTCATCTTGTTCACTGGTAACATATTGTCTGCTTCTTGCAGTAATGGATCCTCCATCTTCTTCACTGTTGCTCAGGAGTTCAGTCTGCCAACATGGATCCAATTGAAACTTTTCATTTTTACTTTGCCATTCCCTAATTAGCCAATCAACATTATTCATTTCCTCAAGATTTTCAGGAAGTTTGGGTCTCTCCTCTCTTGGTTTGTTGGTTCGTTCTATTGGTGACAAACCCTGTTTTGCTCTCCACTCATCATAGATCCTTTCCTCTTCATCTTCATCAATTAATGTTGGTTTTTTGGAAGCAACACTAATTTTTGCCACAGAGCTCATTAAACTGCCAGCAATCAAACTTGTTGTGTCTTCCTCTTCCACCATGATAGAATGCGCCTTAGCTCCCATGATGCTCTGTGTCTCCTCTTCAGCCACAGAGATAGAATAGGCTTTTGCTTCTATGACAGAACATTGGCTTAGAGTGTCATCATCATCATCATCAAGATCATATTGGCTACGTTCATCCAAAAGATTTTCATTTAGTTCCCTAAGCTGCTTCAAGAAACCCTCATTTGGGTAGATTGGACGTTTTTTGCGTAGAGTCATTAATGCCTCCATAATTGTCATATGGTGGAAGATCATAAGATAGGCTGCCACAAGTGCTGCCGGTCGACTGGTTCCCATGACACTGGAAACCAAAACTTTACCTATGGAAAGGAATGAAAAATGGAGACTTTTTCAATTGAATTATACTTCTGTTGTTAGGATTTCTACATGTGCATGGATAAAATACATTTATTTTGGTATAGGTGACAAATCTATCCCCAAATATAAGATTTCCTCTAGCCTGTCAAACTGTATATCTGAAAGTGTCACACATGAAAAATGTATAATCACACTGTTCACAGTCTCGCCCATAAGTGGGCCCTGCGTACCTATGATCATTAGTTTATCTTTAATGCCCAATATCTAGTCATATGATAACTTTACCCAAGAGGCTGTAAAAATGAAACCCTTTTTGCATGAACTGGATACTGTAATCCCACATGTGCCACCACATGCAGGTCTCCAATCTCCCGAAGGGAAGACTGATTATCACTTTAGTGAGACAAGGCCAAATTTGCTAGTCAGAATGGGATTGGAGCTGTATTACACACTCCTGACAGGTTTATCACCAGTTGGAGGCAGGGAAATACAATGGTGTTACAGCCTTTAAAAGGCTGCGACCAGTGCCAGCAGCTGTAAGAGCTCCCAGATTCTTGGATGCATCTGTGGAGGTCATTTTGGTACAAGTGAGACGAGAAGAGCAAGAATTTTGGTCTTAAAATAAAGTGTATTCACATAAGTTTTTTAAAAAGACACTGGGGTGAAAGGTGGTTAAAATGCTTGTGAACTAAGCATTGAAGTGTTTCTCCAAAGACCGGAAACAACAAGCAATTCATTAACTTCTCTCAGTAACCAACAAATACCTCACATCCATTGTATTGGGAGGTCTTTGGTCCAGGAGGTTGACAGGGGATATCTGGCATCGACTCCCTCCCTCTGATTGTGAACATAGGGAGATATAATAATGCTAGAAACATACACTGACAGTCAGGTTTTTAAACAGAAAGTTGCCAGGGTGGGCTTTCGCCCAAACTCAGAATATTATGATGAGGGAGCGTTGTTAGAAGTTATTTTGTTTAAGTCAAATAAGTTGACTAACTAATGTGGGCAAGCACAGCATGTATATTATTTGGTATTATTATGTAAAGACAAATTGCACTGATTGCATTAACTGGGTCCAATCATAAGTCTTGCTTTGTATATTCACTTGCCGTCTTAGAAATAAAATGGCTCAATGTTTCATTCTGGCCTCATCTGACTAACATGTAAACAGTCTGCCTACTGAAAGATAAGAGAAGCACACATAAGGGCACATGCGAAATACACAATATTTAGTTCATATGTCAAGGGGGATGCATTGTTACAGCCCCAGGATTATGTTATCATATAGATATTGAGCGATGTAGGTGAATTCCAGAATATCAAGGACGTGAGATCGTCTTACGGAGGCTATTAAACCCAAGACATATCTGTGGTAGACCTAGGCGCATACGTTCTTGTTAGGAGCTGTATTGTGTTTTACAATGCCCTGGTTTGATTAGTATTGAGAATTTGAATCACTACTCACCTCTGTATGTCAGAAGTGCTTCATCCATAAACTCTGCAGCCTTACGAAAGTATATGGACAGGTCAAAGTCAGGGAAGTCATCAGCTTCGATTCCAAGGTACTGAATTTCCATTCCTGTGTAAAAGTCTGTTGGGATGTACACACCCGTACCATGGGCAGCATTAAGGATGTGAGTGATCCCCAGTCGTTTCAACCGACCCTTATTCACAGTTGCATTCCTGGAAAAACAAAATTAAAACCTGTTCTCTTTTTCCTAGTGCATGAGCATCACAAAACATAGCAATTTAGGGCATAAAAGTGTGCTCCTGGCACATTCCCAGTCCAGGGGCACTTTGCACGGCAACTTTTGCATCGTGCTCTGAAAGAACACTCCAGATTTTGCAAGGTCCCCTCATTAGCACATTGCTGATCACTCACAGCATACTTTGTTGTGATGCAGAGGTCAGGGTGGGACATGTTTTCCTGTGCAGAGGCTTAAAAGGGCAAGTGCAGCACCTAGAAATGTACCTGCACTTTATATTCAACTGAAAAGGGTGTTTTGGAGAACAACATTGCAGCAACTATTGGAAAATACAAAATCAGACATTTCTTAGGGAGCAGGCAGGACTGCATTCAGTGAGGACAGCATGCGAAGAGGTGGAAGAGCAGGTGAAGGCAGTCTATGAAGTTCAAAGGACAACCTTCCAGATGCAGAAGAAATACGCTCATGATATTTGTAGTGGTATGTCTATAACACACATAGACCACTTTCACCTCAATCAGCTGTATACTTTATTTATTTATTTTTTGTCTTTACCCATTCGGAACCCTTTCACTAATGGTAGATAGATCCACTTTTGCATGCTGTCTATTTTTACACTCTTGTCTAGGGAAGCACAACTGCATAGCTCTGATGGACCTCAGTCATTCATTGCTATTTTCTCATTGCAGGCCAAGGGAACCTACAGAATAAGAGAGAGGCTGAAAACTGAATGGGGTCCCCCAACTTTCCAGACTCTTGACATGCACTCGGGAGCTAACCCTGGACATTGCTAACGATCCTGCTGAAGCACGTAAGTAGCCACCCCTATCCCAGGAACTCCTTGAGGACATCCATCAGCCAGCCATTTCATTCCCTTGTCCCACCAGGGTGCCACGTAGAAGCATCACTAGATTAGGTAGCAGGAGACACTCGGGCTCGATTTTCCCGGGAAATTGCGGGTACATTGGGAACGGGGGGGGGCGGGGGGTTCCGAAAATTGGGGAAATCCAGTTTGGGTTCGGAGCCCAGCTCCAACCCCGCAGACTTCCGGGTTCCCCATTGACGCGTCGGGGTGCGTGCATGCCTCCTGAATATGGAAGTCCCACCGGCAATTAAAGTCGGCGGGTTGATAATTTACACAATTGTTGAGGTAGTTTAAGTACTTAATTTTCTCCACATTTTTGCAGGGGTGTGATTTTGAAGCATCCTCAACATGTTTCTCGTGCTGTGGGAAACACTCCATGTTGTAACAGACGTGTTTCAGCTAGCAGCCAGTGAGACATTCAAATGCTTATTTGACAGATAGGGAGGAAAGGTCACTTATTGCAGCAGGGCACTCTGTTCTTTCAGACAAAGTTTTGGCTGCAAGATCTTTGTGTTTTCCCTGAAAATTCTTACTTGCCACTCAAAATTCTGCTGTTCTAACATATTTAACTACTTTGCGGAGCCCCTCAAACTCACACCGTCAGGATGGAGGGCGCCATGGCTGCATTCACCACAACATCCGAGGATGAGCAACATCACCAGCCTCGCCAGGCACCTCCGCCACTTGGAGCTCCATAACATAGTGCTGCACCACAGGCACCTGCGCAAGAGCACAGAGGGCAACAACAGAGAGAGCGGCGTCGCAGGAGGCACGACCCTCGCCACAGGGTCTACAGACCGATGCTCAGCTTCCTGGACCTCTCTGAGGAGCAGTGCATACGGAGGCTCAGAGTCAGTCACCAGGTAGTCACAGACATCTGCAGCCTCCTTCAGGCCGAGCTGCACCCGGCTGGGCCGAGCAGCATCTCCTTACCTGTCGCTGTCAAAGTCACCACTGCCCTCAACTTCTTCACCTCCGGATCATTCCAGGGTGCCACCAGGGACATTGCCGGGGTCTCTCAGTCGTCTGCACACAAGTGCATAAGGCAGGTCATTGATGGCTTGTTTTGCAGGGCCTCCCAGTACGTCAACTTCCCCAGGACGACCTCAGCCAGACAGAGAGGGATTCCATTCTGTGGCTGGCTTCCCATGTGTTCAGGGTATAATCGATTCTACCCAAAGAGCAATACGAGCAACTCAACACGAGCCAGGACTGTTTATCAACAGGAAGGGGTATCACTCCATCAACACTCAGCTCGTCTGTGACCACCGCAAAAGATTCCTTCACGTGTGCGCCAGATTCCCTGGCAGCTGCCATGATTCCTTCATCCTCCGGGAATCCAACATCCCGCCCCTCTTCTATGCACCGAACACCCTTAAGGGCTGGCTCCTCGGGGACGAGGGATCCCCCCTGCACATGACACCTCTGAGGAACCCCATCACCGAGCAACAGCATTGATATAACGACAGCCACATCGCCACCAGGTCTACAATTGAGCAGGCTATAGGGCTGCTCAAGATCCGATTTAGGTGCCTAGATTGTTCTGGGGGAGCGCTTCAATACGCACCAGGCAGAGTGGGACGCATTATAGTAGTGTGTTGTGCCCTACATAACATGACACAACAGAGAGGGGTGCCGCTTGAGGAGGCCCCATCCACATCTGCCGCCCACATTGAGGAGAAGGAGGTGGAGGAGGAGGAGGCGGAGGAGGAGCAGGAACAACTGATGGGCACAGCAGCAGCTCACCTGACTGCTCGTGAGGCCAGGGAGTCAATGATATGTGAATGGTTCTCCTAACATCAGGCACTGGGAAGAGTCCAGTCCTCGAACCACCTGGATAGAGCAGCGCCCACACCAGCACCACCCCCCCACCCCGACTACTCCCTGCACAAAACAGGCCTGCAACTACACATACACCCACTTTAAAGTGACCCAATGGGTGGCATCAAGTGTCGCCGTTCATGGTGAACCACATGAAAGGGCCTTATTACAGAAGCCGGTCAAGAATGGCCAAGACGTGGCAGTAGTGGTGACAATAATACTAGTTAATGTGAGTTTAACAAAAAGCTAATATAAATTTTAAAAATGACCAACCGTCAAACACTCTTGTGCATACCCTTCATGCTTACAAAATCTTAGCCTTTCTCTTCCGACTACTTCTACGTGGTGCATCCCCTGTGGATGCAGCAGACGTAGTGGCAGGTTGCTCTTGTTCATACCCTGACATTTTAGATGCTTTGAGCCTACGCCTCTGGTTTGATGCCCGTGAGAGCCCCTCCACAGACTGCTCCACCTGCACCTGTGCAGGGGCAGACTCAGCCACCTGGAGAGGAGGCAGCATTGCAGGTACTGGTTGAGAGGGGGGCAACGGGTGAGACGTGGGAGCACTTTGAGTGGCGTCCCCACTTCCCTAGCCCCTTTTGCCATCATCCCTCCCCTGGACCAGGCCCACATCACTCCTTCCACTCTGCTGGACGACAGTTTGGAGGACATGTGTGAAGCCTTGTAAGGCCAGTGCTACTGTATCTGTCTGCCTGTTTAAGGTGGCAGAATGTCGTTCACTGTAAGTCTGAACGGCTGTTGTCAGGGCCTGAATGGACTCATTTATGAGCCGTGCTTGAAGCTCAATGGAGGCTAGCCTTCTCTCCATCGCAGACATTCCCACAATTACCTGTGACAGTATCTCAGAGTTGCTCACGTCCCTGTGACACTATCTCAGAGAGTTGCTCACGTCCCTGTTACACTATCTCAGAGATTCCCTCCCGTACCTATGCCACCATTCCACTCATGCAGGAGTATGATTCCTCCATCCTCTGCGCTATTGTGGAGAGTGCACGTGGCACCTGTTCCAGCACCTCGCAAATGTTCTGCTGTCCCTCGATCATTCTCCTTTTAAAGGATGGCCCCCAGTGTTCAGCATCTGCATCCAGCTGAGCAGAGCCTGGAGAAGAGTGCTCCCACCAACGTGCACTCTCTGCAGCTACCCCAAGTGTCTGCTCCTGCTCACATGTGTGTGGTAACTCACCAGGTGCCAACCCAACTAACTGAGGACTAGGACCCACCGAGATGTGAGTATCTGCGCTCGTGGATGGCTCACTAAGATGTGAAAGTGCATCCTCAGAGGCCGGCAGGTCCTCTGAGGAATCGCCCTCTGCCATCACAGCGGTCGCTGAAGGCCCTGTAAAAGAACAGAAGGCAATATTAAGCATCTTCACAGATGTGTCATGTTGCCATGAGCATACTGAGGTGCTGAAGATGGCAAGGCATGTTAACATCAATTCATATTGTGTGTGCTGAATGTTAGTTATGTCACCAGACGTTTGTCAGGTGCCAGTCTTGGCGTCCCCGATGGACAGGCACTTGAGGGTTCGGCTGAGCTCCAGCGCCTCCTGCTCCACATCTGTGAGGACGACGATATGTTGCGGCCCCCCTCCTCCAGTCCTCGCCCTCTCCCGTGCATTCTGAGCTCTCTTCTCCCATAAGGGTAGAAAGTACAGATGCGTGAGTGAGTGATGGTGACGTGGCCAACCGATGAATGCATTGGTTTGGGTGCGGCTGACCATGAAAGAGATGCATCAGAGGGTGAGTATGAGACAGAGCCATGACGTGGTATGAGGATTGGGTTGAGTGGTAGTGGTGGGGTGACTAATGGGGAGGTGAGGAAGTGCTAAGGAAGTGCAGGTAAGTTGAGGATGAGCCTTAAGTGGGTGTGGGGAGTGATGTGCTAGAGTAGTGTTGGCAGTGCAGAATGAGTTGGGGGGTGGGGGTGGTGATGTGGAAGACGGACTGTAGGGGAATCAGTAAGTGTACTCACTTTGGCTGACCTGGTTACGTCATTGAAGCGCTTCTGCACTGGATCCACGTGAGGGAGATGTTGCTGCTGCTGGTGACCTCCTCTGCCACCTCGAGCCAGGCCTTCTTGGCAGAGGCAGGCCATTTCCTCCCGTCCGCCGGGTAAAAGAGATCCCTCCTCCTCCTCATCCCATCCAGTAGCATCTGGAGTGAGGCATCGTTGAATCTTGCAGCAGCCTTGCCCCTGTGCTGCTCCATTGTGGTGTGTGGGTTTTTCCTCCGGGAGGAGCCATTGGAGGACTGCCCCTTTAAACAGAGCTCCTCCAGCTGACAGCCTGTGATGCGGGTCCGCAGTCTGCCCGCTGCGCAGCTTTTGAACTGCAAACCCGGAAGCCACGTTAAGTGGCTCCAATTGACTCGCGATCGCGTAGGAAATGGACATTTTTTATTGGGTGGGTTAACCATGCGCCCAATCACCCCCCCACCCCCACCCCCGCTGACTTCCTGCCTCCACTCTAATATCGGGGCCTCAGAGAGATGGTTGAGAGATAGTGCGGGTTCACATTGGGGGAGAAGGGGTTGGTGTGCCTAGCAGGGGGAGCCTGATGCAGGAATATCTCTGCAGGGGGCAATGACCTGTAAAGTGATGGAAGTTTGGCTCAGTCTTTATCTTAAATCAGAAGCATGTGTCTTTTATTCAGACTCATCTGTGGTCCCTTTATCTACTGCTGTTGGTCCAATCCCCCCTCATCCACCAACTCAAAAAAAGCTAGCAGAATCCCAAAACAAATGCCCATGGTGTGAGTCAAGTTGTCTAAGCCAGACAAGGTCACTGGATGTTTTGGGGTGGAGAAGGCAAGTTCCAAAATAAACGTCTCCAAATGTTGGCTCCACTTTACATTAAACAAAAATTCCAAAGACTTTCACAAGTTAAAAAAAAGTGAAAATAAAATACAGCACATCACACAAGATGGACACGGTTTGGTTACAAGGTATATTGATGGGGCACAACAAAAAACAAGCAACAAGCTTAGCAAAGTTGGACACAAAGGCAATGGAGTACATTTTCAGAGGTTTTGGTGACTGCTGCACCAGCAGGTCTGCCCTCTGCTCCAGCTTTTTCTGGCACGCCTGAATGACATTACACCAACAGTGCAAAGTAACGCAATTTCCAGGATATCCCAGACGTGCCCTCAGAATGCCCAAATACCATGGAGAAGCACAAGCCTCTTTTTCCCCAGCACAGGCTCAGCGCAAAAACCAGCACTGGGATCAAAATCCAGATTTTTGGCTCTCCATGTGTCACACTTGCCTTCAACATAAGGGACCAATTTCAAGCCCTCAGACTAGATTGCCACATTTCCTCCTCTTCTACTCTCAGGCCTCTCCACAGGTGTTCAAAAACACAAGATAAAACATGTTTAAAATATACAATATTGTGATTAAATGCAAATGATTTGGAAGAACAATAAACTAACTAAATAGGCTGCGGTGATGGGCCCACCTAGAGACCATGATAATATAAGTATCATGACTTCACTGTAATATTACTTTTTTCAACTTACTTTTCAGCAATGAAGACATTTGGCCACACCTCATCCATTAGTTCCCTGGGCGCCTCCATCTTTTGCATGAGTGCACGCTGGATGTCCATGATACAGGGTGTGTTGAATCTGCTGGTGTCATCAATCTTCACTTTCACCCGGTTATAAAGGTCTTCCACCAGTAGCTGCTCAGCTGACTCCATCATTTTTGGTGACATTAGCTCAATCTTTATTTCTTTGTGTTTCAGCTCTTCAGATACAAAAGACAAAAAAAAACAATGGGTGAGGAAGAATATTTTGAAACATTTAAAGTTCATATTCAACGTGGGAGCATCCGAATATGGATGGAATGAAATCCAAAGTAAAAAATATGAAGTGAATCTCCTGGATGGTATAGAATGTAGACACATCTTCTGCCACAAGACCAGTAGTAAAGATGCATTTACTGCTTGAAGATTTCCCAAGAACTGGATATAAATGCCTTATTAGACGCTCCAGCTAATTTGAAGCGACCCACTGCTTCCAGTACCATCTTACACAGACAAAATAGAAAAATCAAAATATAAATCCAGTCACTCCATCCAGTTACAGTTACCACCAATTCTTAAAACAACTTCTTTGACTTTCTTTCAAAATCATAGTGCTCAAACATAAAGTGACAAATCAACAGAATATCCATCCTTCTGTATATATTGTGACGTGTGTTTCTCCCCATAAAACTGGGAATATCAATTGGTCTGAACTGGTTTAAAATTCTGAACTTTTTGAATATTTGAATTTTAGACCTAATAAGATTTTGGTGCAAATCCTTAGTAACAGAGTCAATTCATATCTGTGAATTTCACCAAGATCTTTTGAAACAGATGCATTTGCTTCACTGGATTGCTCAGAAACCTGGACACATACTCTTAAATACCACAAAGCAACTGAAATGCAGCATCGTACCCTCTCATCAGTTCATAACTTGTAAGGATCAAATCTGCTGCAAAAAATTATTTCTACATTTGTTTTGTAACAATGATGCCTGAAGTTAAAATACCCTGGGCTTGTTTTCTGGGGCAATGGATGAGTTTCAAACTCACTCCACTACCCACCCATACAAAACCCGTCCGTAATTAAAATCGGGGCTAGGGAAGCTGTTACATTTGATATATTTCTGGGGATGATCTGGGAACATAAGAATCTTACCTTCATTAATAATCTTATTTGCAGCAACTGCAGATGAGAGATGGATGGGCTCCATGAAGATGCTCTCTGTGTCTGCATCTGATATACTGGAAAATCTGTCAATGAAAATAAAGTACAAGTTGTTAAAATGTTCTAATATGCATTTCAATGTTGTTCCTATGCCTCTTGTTTCATTATTGTCTCCTATCCCCAACAACTCATTGTTTATTAAAATATTTAGCAGATCATCCATAGCATTTATTACTGATTTTGCTTTACCATCAGCAGCTCCATTTTTACCTTAGAGGAGTTTTTACTCTTCCATTTTTACCAAACTTTACTGCTCAGTGATGACACGCTTGCTTCTGAGTCAGAAGGTTGTGAGTTCAAGTCTCACTCCAGAGATTTAAGTACATTACCTAGGTGGATACTTCAGTGCAGTGCTGAGGGAGTGCTGCACTGTCGGAGGTATTGTTTTGTGGAAGAGACATTAAACCAGGCTCAGTTTTATATGAATCTATGGTTAAATCTGCTTATGTCAGGGAATTAATCATTGCACACATCACACCTGCTAGGAGATGGACTGCGGAGATATCGGGCCTGCACTGATAAGACATCATCTTGATCATTTTCTCCTGGAACAACCTGTTCACTGTTGGTATTCTGAGATGTTGCCATGACTGTTTTCCAGCTCTACATAAAAGCAAAGAGAATCAATGCCTTGAAGTACGGAAATAGGGAACAAGTAAATATATACAAATATTTTCATTTTATGCTCGCTCCAAAAATGAAAAGAAGCTAAACATCATAAGCTAGATATCTCATCTAAATTTAGCTACTCAGTGTACACACTTTAAATGTAACAAAAACAATTTGTACCCTGTTTCATTTTTCTGACAATATTCCTCAATCCCAGCCGCAGAAAATCACAACCACATTGCAATAGTCTGACCTTTATACTTTCCACTCCTCTATTCTTATGCTGTCTGACTGAGATTGCCAATAAAAGTTGAGAGTTTTATCCTTTCGCCTCTGTGGCCTGTGTTCAAATGCTGCGCAGGCAGAGGAACCAGAGATTTACTTTCTTTGATTGTTAAAGGCTCTGAATGAAATGATCTTGAGAAAATGTAATCTGGCCTTCAGCAGACATGAGCTCCACATCAAAAAAAGATGACCAAAATTGGCAGTCAGTCGGTTCGGTCGCCTGTTTTATGCCCCACTCGATTTTACTTTCCAATGGAATGTAGAATGGAATGGGGTGTAAAGCAGACAGCCAATCCAATCCCATCAATTTCCCACCGGGCAGGTTAGTTTAAAATTACCCTCACAAGCGATAACATATTGTTGAAAAGGAGGAATGTGGAGAAAAACTTCAGAAGCACATTACTAAAAATACAAAGTAATCAAATCACACTGAGAAAGCAATGCAGGAGTGGAAGAGGGGAATCTATGTTGGCAACAAGGGAAATAATGCAGGAGACAAAAAAGAACTTTCCTCAAGCCTAAACCTACAGATAGAACTCGTGTAGCAGTTGAGGCTAGGTCAATTGAAAATTTCAAAACTGAAGTTGATAGATTTTTGATAGGCAAGGGGATTAAGGGTTACAGAACCAAGGAGGGTAAATGGAGTTAAGATGCTGATCAGCCATGATCTAACTGAATGGCGGAACAGGCTTGAGTGGCTGAATGACCTACTCCTGTTCCTATGTTCCTATATCCCAATATCTGTTCCAGTTGTCTGAAGCTTTATGCTCCAAGCACTAAGTCACAAAAGCTCGCGAGCTTCGGCACTCTTGGGAGGAGGAGCTGATTGGTGGGGGATGATGAGAATAAACTGGCTGCAGGCCACTGTAGTTCGGACCCTGTAAAACTCCCCTCCAAAAATTTCCCAGATTGTTTTTGGAGTGGTCTCCTTTTAGGACCAATGGTTGGGCTGCTAAACGTCTGGTACAACTGGGTCTAGCATGCACGGCACAAACTCTGGCCATTTGTAGATGAAAATTGCATTAGGCATCCTACAACCGGCATATGACTGTAATCTGCATCTTGAGGAGTGTACATATTACAGAGAGGGAGGTGCTGGAAGTCTTAACGTGCATCAAGGTAGATAAATCTCCGGGACCTGATGAAATGTATCCCAGGACGTTATGGGAGGTTAGGGAGGAAATTGCGGGTCCCCTAGCAGAGATATTTGAATCATCGACAGCTACAGGTGAGGTGCCTGAAGATTGGAGGGTAGCAAATGTTGTGCCTTTGTTTAAGAAGGGCGGCAGGGAAAAGCCTGGGAACTACAGACCGCTGAGCCTGACATCTGTAGTGGGTAAGTTGTTAGAGGGTATTCTGAGAGACAGGATCTACAGGCATTTGGAGAGGCAGGGACTGATTAGGAACAGTCAGCATGGTTTTGTGAGAGGAAAATCATGTCTCATGAATTTGATTGAGTTTTTTGAAGGGGTAATCAAGAAGATAGATGAGGGCTGTGCAGTAGACGTGGTCTACATGGACTTTAGCAAAGCCTTTGACAAGGTACCGCATGGTAGGTTATTACATAAGGTTAAATCTCACGGGATCCAAGGTGAGGTAGCCAATTGGATACAAAATTGGATTGACGACAGAAGACAGAGGGTGGTTGTAGAGGGTTGTGTTTCAAACTGGAGGCCTGTGACCATCGGTGTTGGGTCCGCTGTTATTTGTTATTTATGTTAATGATTTGGATGAGAATTTAGGAGGCATAGTTAGTAAGTTTGCAGATGACACCAAGATTGGTGGCATTGTGGACAGTGAAGAAGGTTATCTAGGATTGCAACGGGATCTTGATAAATTGGGCCAGTGGGCCGATGAATGGCAGATGGAGTTTAATTTAGATAAATGTGAGGTGATGCATTTTGGTAGATCGAATCGGGCCAGGACCTACTCCATTAATGGTAGGGCGTTGGGGAGAGTTATAGAACAATGAGATCTAGGAGTGCAGGTTCATAGTTCCTTGAAAGTGGAGTCACAGGTGGATAGGGTGGTGAAGAAGGCATTCAGCATGCTTGGTTTCATTGGTCAGAACATTGAATGCAGGAGTTGGGATGTCTTGTTGAAGTTGTACAAGACATTAGTAAGGCCACACTTGGAATACTGTGTACAGTTCTGGTCACCCTATTATAGAAAGGATATTATTAAACTAGAAAGAGTGCAGAAAAGATTTACTAGGATGCTACCGGGACTTGATGGTTTGACTTATAGGGAGAGGTTGGATAGACTGAGACTTTTTTCCCTGGAGAGTAGGAGGTTTAGGGGTGATCTTAAAGAAGTCTATAAAATAATGAGGGGCATAGATAAGGTCGATAGTCAAAATCTTTTCCCAAAGGTAGGGGAGTCTTTAACGAGGGGGCATAGATTTAAGGTGAGAGGGGAGAGATACAAAAGGGTCCAGAGGGGCAATTTTTTCACTCAAAGAGTAGTGAGTGTCTGGAACGAGCTGCCAGAGGCAGTAGTAGAGGCGGGTACAATTTTGTCTTTTAAAAAGCATTTGGACAGTTACATGGGTAAGATGGGTATAGAGGGATATGGGCCAAGTGCAGGCAATTGGGACTAGCTTAGTGGTATAAACTGGGCGACATGGACATGTTGGGCCGAAGGGCCTGTTTCCATGTTGTAAACTTCTATGATTCTATGATTCTAGACTGCCAAATGCCTCTGTTGTGTGGGCGCCCATTTAAAGTTCTGTCTGAAAATTGAAACAGAAAGGCCTTGGGTGTCAAAGCGGTGTCCAAGGTGCCCACCGGATTATCCTCTGAAAATCACCCGTTCTTCTGGCAATTGAAAATCTCCCCAGTATGTTTAACTATCGCAAACTCTACAACAAGGAGGTATTAACTCAGGCTCAGAGGAAGGTCGGTGAACAGAGAATTTAAATTTAACTACTTCACACAGAGGGAGGCAAATATATGAAACAGACTGCCTGGGGAGGTTGTGGATAGTGTAAATAAACTGAAGAGGGAACTGGATAGATATTGGAAAAGTAAACAATTGAAGGTTATGATAAAGTAGTGTATGGTATTTTTCAAACTTTGGGACTGGCCGGATGGACCGCAATGGTCCTATTTTCTTAAGAGGCTAGAAACTACTGCTTGTGATATTCGTGTACAAATGTTTATGCATTATTTTAAACAGCTTAACCCCTCCATCAAAATAACATACTGAGGAATGTCTTGTGAATACATTAAATTATATGTTTCTGACTACATTTCCCCGGCCCAACTGAATCATACTGAGCAACTACTGAAGTGAGCACTTAACATATTTTAGTTTGATAGTAACTTTCAAAAGGGAATTGGATAAATACTTGAAGGGAAAAAAATTACAGGTTTATGGGGAAAGAGCAGAGGAGTGGGACTAATTGGATAGCGCTCTTTCAAAGAGCCGGCACAGGCATGATGGGCCGAATGGCCTCCTCCTGTGCAGTAACTACTGTGATACTATGTGTGTCACTGCCAGTTGTAAATCTGCTTTTCTATATTGATCTTCCAACGTCAACCACAGATATGTACCCCTTATTGCTCCTTCATGGAGTTTTCATTCACTGCACTCACAGTCATTGGCCCATATAATTTGATTCCAAATTTAGAGCACTTGGGCATGGCCTCCAGTTGTTCCTGGACTAGCCAATAATTTTAACTTATGCAGCTTGCACTCAACCACATAAGATTCAAAACTGACCTGGTCCATTTACCAGGCTTCTCAGTGTAAGAATAGTAGAACATTGGAGGGTGCTACTTAGGAGTGGCAAGCTGCAAAAGACATATTATATGTCTGTATGTATTTATTTATTTAGTAATAATATCAAAAAATGTAGTTACAGTATTAATAAAGCTGTATGAGACTATAAGATATCTTTGTGTTAAAATAATAAATAAATGTTGTAAACAAGATGTTAAGTAAAACTGTAATTTAAA
Organism: Heptranchias perlo; assembly: GCF_035084215.1. NCBI lineage: Eukaryota > Metazoa > Chordata > Chondrichthyes > Hexanchiformes > Hexanchidae > Heptranchias > Heptranchias perlo. The sequence continues at coordinate 52,588,528 of NC_090335.1, forward strand.
TATTCCCCAAAATGGCCCCTATACATTTAAAAAATATTCTGCTCTGATAAAAGGTCTTCCCTGAAGCATTAACCTTTTCTTCTCTTTCAGATGGTAATTGACCAGCTGTGCAATTCCAGCATTTTCTGTTCTTATTTCATTTTTGATATATCCTTATTTTCTCAGAAATGGAAGTTCCTCAAAACCCGCTTCGTCTCACCCACTGAGATCACAATAGAAATCCAAAATATGTTACAAGCACTCAGTTTTAAAAAAGAAAATATTTTAGATCTCCTGATGTGGATCTCAATGATGATATGATTGCCAGCCTGGAGTGTGAGCAGCAGATAAATAAAAAAAATAATTGTTTTCAATTCAATTCAGCAAAATCTTCTATTTTAGCAGCTCAGAAACAAAATGGCTTTAAATTGCAATTTTTTTTTCTGAAGCTCATTTTGATAAATACTATTTATTCTAACAACACAAAAATGGCAGGGTCTTTCAGGTTAAAATACTAGTTAACACATTGTTACATTGAGTATGCAGGTCACCTCCACTGGTCCTCATGTAAGATCCTTTATGCAGAAGGATTCTTCTCTGATCAGGTACTGCTGTATGCCCTAGGCATGGGATTGCTTATCTTTCCAAAAAGAAAGAAGGAATGGATCTGTAGCAGGTCTCTTGCATTAAGGTTTACTGACATTTCATAAATTTTACTAACATCCTGGATCCATGGATGTGAGAAAAGCAATTTCCTATTTGGATGTAGTTCTTACTGAGAATGTCAAAGAAAGGATAATAAATTTTACTGAGGTCCGAACCACTGGAAAATCTCTACAGAATTTCATGACAGTAAAGTATATCTCCTGTCAGCAGAAAATGTGGATGGATAAAACACCCATGATTTTTCCTGTGATTGAAGGTCTTTGATATGAACATTCTGGCCTGCAAAATTGATGGGCTGCCATCCCGGTGGCTATGCCTGCACCTGCTGGTCCCCTCCAGAGCTGACCCAGCCAGATTCTATGGGAGGGCACCTAATTTACATAGGGCTGGCAGGCACCTGCGCCACTGTGGGTGCATCTCCGACACCCACCTGCTTCATGCAGGTCAAAAATCCAGTGCTTGTCTGCTATTGTGGAAGGGTTGTCCAGCCCAGCATCCAACCCCCCACCTACTCCATATACCCCACTTCAGTCCCCTATATAAGGGGCCAATCCAACTTTTAAACAAAATTACCCTTTATTCCTCTTGCCTTGACCCACCCTTGGTGGGGCCCACTTGTGCCCATTTGGAGGCCAATATTCCTCACTTCACTCAACAGTACTGACCTGCTGGGTCCCTACTTAGTCAGATAAGTGGGAACTCCCAGCATAAAGAGTCTCTACCACAAGATCAACCCCAGGGGCCACTTCCTGATATGAGCGGCCTTGTAAGGAGTGAGTGGAGGTTCTGCCTTTTACGAGGTCAACTGGGAAATTCTGGTATGTTTCACTGGACATCCTAGGAAATTTGGGGCCTCTACCATTGGACAAAATTATCAACAATTTTCTGAATTTTATAATTTATTGTAGCAATAAATATTTCCTTAATTGCCATTATTATTTATTTGAATCTACACATAATAATTTTAACAAGCAAATTCCTAGCAATTACATAATTTATGCAAATTATTGCCCAGTCCAAATATTGCTTCTTATGTGGGCTCCAAAAGCAATTAACAAATGGAACATATTCTGTTTGCAGGTGATTGAATGACAACTCACAAATCAACAAATTTTAGTAAACAATGCTTTAGTAATATATTTGCAAATGACAAGGTTCCACAGTTTAGGACAGGCACCTGGGATTCATTTGATTTTTAAAAATTTGTTCTTGATACCTGGATGACACTGACAAACCAGTATTTATTGCCAATCCCTTGTTCCCCTCAGGGCATTAAATTAAAGAGTCAACCACATAGTGTGGGGCTGGAGTCACATGTCGGCCACACCAGGCTCCTTTCCCAAAAGTACATGAATCAATTAGGTTTTTACAACAATCCTGCAACTCTTCATAGTCCTTTTCTCATGCTAGCCCACAAATGATCAGATTTATTGAATTCTTTTCATAATTTGTCATGGTGGGATTTGAACTAGTAATCTTCCACGTTGCTAGTCCAGTACCATAATCACTAGGCTACCATACCCTTAGGGACTCTGATTGTGTTGTATAAAAAAAGAATATAAATTGGCATATTTTCTTTGAATTTTGTCTTGAAAAATATATTTAAAATTTTCAAAGTGGCTGCCAGTTACTTGGTATCATCTGATGATGGTATATGATTAACTCCATTTATATCTTATCATGATGTTTCCTGAGGTTTTCTACCTCTCCCCAAATTCAATACTCAAAACTCGCAAGTGTTAGATTAAAGTGGACACAAACTTGAGCAAACAACTTATGTAAATCAGATCCTTCCAGCTTTGCTGTACCGTATATGTGATTTAATCACTCGCCACTGTAAACCCATCTAATGTGTATGGCTCCTGCCAACAAAAATGTATTTTTATAAGGTATCAACTTTCATTTTAGTTTTATTTTTTGCAGTTCTTCTGCTTTCTGTAAACTTCAAAAACTTTAGATATGGCTCCTTGAAGAAAGCTTAAAAGTTTATAACAGTGTTGTCAAGTAGAAATCACTGACTAGCCACAGGTATGGTGAGCCCCATGCACTAATTTTAGTAGAAACATCTTACATAGATTCACAGATAAATGTACTTCACATGTGCATATTTAATTAACAAACATCTACCACCATTGTAAAGCACTAACACCAATTTAAAAAACTCGCACATTCTGCTTTTCATCTTATGTTTTTACTAACCACCAACAGGTTAATTTACACATGTATACGTGTGGGAATATGAGTATTGAGATCACATGCCCAACGACGGTGTCTATTACTCATTTTTTATTTACTAATCAGAAATGCAATTAGTCACATCTGAGTTCCCATTTAGGTACATGTGGATAGTGGCTAAAGTATTGAATAACACTGGTTTAAAAACATTTCAATTAGCAGAAACAGAACAACGGCAAAATCAATCAGGTCGCCACATATTTCGAAAATACGATTTATTTTCTATCCTTTTTAAACATGAATAATGTTACTCTAAAGTTTTCCCCATATTTTAAATTTATGCCCATTGTTGAATTACTGGAACAATCTGTAATGTTTCCTCTGATTATTTTATTTATACACTCAGTTACTTATTAAGCCAAGTTCAATAAAATAAACGAAAAGAGAAAATAATATTAATAAAAACACTGTTTTGTAACTCTACACTGAGATATTTCTGGTTTAACTTTCCATTGGTGAAAACGTTCACATATTATCGGCGTATGATTAAAACTGAACGGAAAGCAGAAAAAAATAACATATTGCCCTTTAACTCGAAACCCAATTGCCGTTTTGTATAACGTTTGATTTTGTTAGCTGGGGAGGCGCGGGCCTGCAATGAGAGGCCGGCTTCAGCCTGCGATTATTTTGAGCTTGTGACAGCTGCAGATTACAGAAAGCGGCTCCCTCAGGCCAATGGAATGTGCCCTTTGATAGGAGTGACAGGCGACATCACACGGCCAGTTTCAAACTTTTTAAAAAACTTAATATTAACTTAATAACAACTGTAAAAAAAAGTCAAATTTCAGGTCCTTTCATCATCCATCGGTGATAGAAAGATCCCAGAAAACGTTTGAACGTGGACAGTACCTGGATACTGAACCTTGTCTCCTCATGTAAGATGTCACCAAAAATGTCCCCAGCTCCAAACTGACACGGAGGGATCCTCACACAGGGTCCTCGTCTGGAATGTAGAGATAAACTAGTGCCTGACAGACAAGTCACAGCAAGACTTTCAGCAAGCAAACAATAAACCTTTATATCAGCCTTATATTGTTTTATCTTTTATTTTGATTGTAGTGTACTTTATTAATAAATAATGAACACTGATGGATATTGTTTCTTTTTATTTTAATAGTGCTTATACAGGAGCTCATCAATGTACAGTTGATGGCATCAGTGTTATTTTAGTCAGTGTTTCTGACTAATAAATAAATCACAAACTAAATGTTGCGACAGGCTCAGATTTGGGATTATCATGTAACAAAAGCATTTCAATGTTGTTTTAAAAAGACTTGCTGTCTGTTTGATATGCATGTATATATATTATTAAAATTAACATTTAAAAAAAAGAATCTGCAGTAGCAAACAGTATAATTAATTTAACAATGTGAATGAAATTTACGACAGTATTTCTCATAAGTAAAAGAATACCTGAAACAATGCACTGCCACCACTTACCTTGAAGGGTTTTTTTCTTAACTGTGTGAGAACAGAAGTGTATAACCTCTCTTATGAATTCTAGCTCGGGATGAGCATTCAGCTGTTCATTGGTTTGGGCTCCAAAGCTCCTACATTTGGATGGTAATTTAATTTAGGAGTTTTCACTCCCCCTTATTGGAAAGTAAACATTTTCATAATTTCTCCTGGGATGGAAAAGATGCACAGAAAGGATATTTGGATAAGAATTGTGTTATGACACTCAGCATCAAACACAACAAATTAGTGGCCATTTAGTGTCTTAGTCACAGAATTTAATCTTCAATAATAATAGCTAAATCATGTCATGTGACCCACAAATCTATAACTTGAATGGAATTAAATTAAAGACAGTCTTAGCTTGCTTTCTATGATAAAATTAAATTTTAGTTTTCCAGATAATATTTAAAAACCATTGAAGTATTTCTGTAATGGAATCCCTTGTAAGTTCTGTTTTTTCTTGTGATATAGGTAGGTTCAGTAAGCTATGGGCAGAATTCTTCCCAGTTAGCTCCAGATAACCCTATAAGTCAATTGGCCACTGGGTAACTAGGTCCTATCAAACAAGTTGTGGAAAGCTTACTAGCACTCTAAGTTGGTAATCTGCACAGTTTTAGTTTGCCAAACTGAACCTAAAGCCCCGATTTTAACTCCTGATCAGTTTTTAGCGGTTGAGTTTTAGTGTCAGTTTAAAATCACCCATTGCAGCCAAAAACAGGCCTGGGGTATTTTAATTCCTGGGCTTCATTTTAATTTCTCCCTCCCTCGCCACTCTCAACAATGCCTTCACCGCCATCATATCTTTCATCACCCAGCACTAAGCCACAGTATACCACTTCTCATTCTCACTACAAACACACATTCACCTCTTCCTTACTCCATTCACAGCATCCACTAGAAGCATTGTCTTCTCACTTGCTAGCCTTTGCACAATCACCAACTTCTCTCATGGCTTGTTCTTCACTTCATACTCCACACACGTGCTTTCCAATCAACACCTCCCCATCCTGAATCCATTTGCTTCTTCTCAATCTCAGCATCGGCACAATAAGCAGCAGCCCCTCACACCTGCACTCTCCTTTGTAGGAGACACTTACTAACTCTCGTTCTCTCAGTCTACAGGTCAACACAATGGAGAGGAGTAAGACCTACTAGAGGACCTCATGGTGCTATCGAAGCTGGAGCAGCAAGTGCTGGAGATCCAGTGGCTCCTCCAGAGCTGTCAGATTATGACATTTTGAGGCTGAGGGCTTCTTTAAACAGGGCCTCTGACTATTACTTTCATCCCTTCATGAACCTCTGAGAAATGTACAAGCACGCAGCTTTACTATATCAAGTTGCATTGTGATGTCTCTCATTTGCTACTGTCCAACCTCTCAATGCCATCTAACTTTTGTCCCTTTTCTCTTTTCTCTAGGTCTTTCACAGCAGCTCGAGCCCCCCCCCCCCCCCACCGCCCCACCCCACCCTGCACAGAAGAAATGGCAGAGGAGGAAAATCCTTCTGAGGAAGCACAGTCATGCACTCCATCACTCCCAAGCACCGGCAAAGAGATTGAACTGGGTTAGAGAGTGAGTTAGAAGGATCTGCTGTGATGAAACACCCAGCACTAGTCAGCAGCAGCAGGTTCTTGTTGCAGGAACAGCCCAGAAGACAGCTCACCAGAGGACAAGGTCCCCTACCAGCTCTGCTGAGGAAGTCAGAGATGTGAACCATTAACGAGAAGTAAACTGCTTGCATTTGACCAAGCTTTTGGTCACCTGTCCTAATATTTCCTTATGTGGCTCGGTGTCAAATTTTGTTTTATAAGGCTCCTTTGAAGCACCTGAGGACATTTTACTACATTAAAGGCACTATATAAATGCAAGTTGTTGTTGATATAAGCAGTTATATCAGGTATTTGAAGCCTTGCCAAGAAGTTTCATTACTATGACTCAAAGTGTGGAGAAGTCCGCTTCCAGTCTTTGCAGTGTCACCTCTCACAGCACCAGCACTCTGCAGTCTATCTTGGAGAGTGTGGCCACCTCCAGGGATGCTACAACCGAGCCCTCACAATAGGAGTCACTGTTGTTTTGGTGGAAGCTCAAGCAGCTGCCATGCAGACTCTGGGCTCAAACCCGCGCTCTGCCTTGGAAGGCAGACGTTCACCTTGGACAGAAGATGGAGCAAATGGATAGCAGCCTTCAAGGCGTCACTCATCTTCTGCAGTCTACCCTCCTGCAGATCAGTCGAAGTGCTAAGCTCCATGGAAGTGGCAGTGATGCAGCAGTGTGGCACTTGTGCCCTCTCTCAGGACATCAGTATGTCTGCTTGCTTGATACCCCTTCAATCAGTACCAACCCTGGTGCCAGCTGAAGTGCTGCAGTCTGCAGTAGGCCCTTTCAGGCTCAAGCTCCCAGATGTCACTGGCCACAAGTATCTCAAGGGTCCCCGTAAAAGCAATAGCTCTCTTCTACCAGCTCTGCTGAAGCCACTGGGAGAGCACCTCGTAGGAATAATAGAATAAGTAAACACTCTTTTAGGATTTCCATTGGGGTTCCACAGGGCTCAGTACTAAGTCCCTTGTGTTTTGTGATATATATTAATGATTTGGACTTAAATGTAGGGTGCATAATTAAGAAGTTTGCAGATGATACAAAAATTGGCTGTTGATAGTGAGGAGGAAAGCTGTAGACTGCAGGAAGATATCAATGGACTGGTCAGGTGGGCAGAAAAGTGGCAAATAGAATTCAATCTGGAGAAGTAATGCATTTGGGGAGGGCAAACAAGGCAAGGGAGTACACAATAAATGGGAGGATACTGAAAGGTGTAGAGGAAGTGAGGGACCTTGAAGTGCATGTCCACAGATCCTTGAAGGTCGCAGGACAGATAGATAAGCTGGTTAAGAAGGCACATGGAATACTTTCCTTTATTAGCCGAGGCATAGAATATAAGAGCAGGAAGGTTATACTGGAACTGTATAAAACACTGGTTAGGCCACAGCTTGAGTACTGTGTACAGTTCTGGTCACCACATTACAGGAAGGATGTAATTGCACTAGAGAGGGTACAGAGGAGATTTACGAGGATGTTGCCAGGACTGGAGAATTTTAGCTATGAGGAAAGAATGGATAGGCTGGGGTTCTTTCTTTGGAACAGAGGAGGCTGAGGGGTGATTTAATTGAGGTGTATTATGAGGTGCCTAGATAGAGTGGATAGGAAGGACCTATTTCCCTTAGCAGAGAGGTCAATAACCAGGGGGCATAGATTTAAAGTGATTGGTAGAAGGATTAGAGGGGAGCTGAGGAAAAGTTTTATCACCCAGAGAATGGTTGGGGTCTGGAACTCACTGCCTGAAAGAGTGGTAGAGGCAGAAATCCTTAACTCATTTAAAAAGTACCTGGACATGCACCTGAAGTGCCATGACCTACAAGGCTACGGATCAAGCGCTGGAAAGTGGGATTAGGCTGGGTGGCTCATTTTTGGCTGGCACGGACACGATGGGCTGAATGGCCTCCTTCTGTGTTGTAAATTTTCTATGATTCTAAAAGCACTATGGGTCGATCTCTTGGGTGTTGCAGGATGTAGGCATCATGGCAGCTGTCAGCGAAACTGATGCAGACTCGCATTATTCTTCTGTGGTGATCATACACCAGTTGAACATTGATGGAGTGGAAGCTCTCCTTGTTGATGTAAGCTGCTGGCTTGTCTTCTGGTGTTCTGAAATCTACATGAATACAATCTATTATGCCCTGGATAAAAGAAGGAAAAGAAAGACTTGCATTTCTATAGCGCCTTTCACGACCTCAGGATGTCCCAAAGCGCTTTACAGCCAATTAATTACTTTTGAAGTGTAGTCACCGTTGTAATGTAGGAAACGCGGCAGCCAATTTGCGCACAGCAAGGTCCCACAAACAGTAATGTAAAAATGACCAGATAATCTGTTTTTAGTGATGTTGGTTGAGGGATAAATATTGGCCAGGACACTGGGGAGAATTCCCCTGCTCTTCATCCAAATAGTGCCATGGCATCTTTTACGTCCATCTGAGAGGGCAGACGAGGCCTCGGTTTAACGTCTCATCCAAAAGACGGCACCTCCATAGTGCACTGGAGTGTCAGCCTAGATTTTGTGCTCAAGTCACTGGAGTGGGATAAGAGTGAAGCAGGCCATTGCTGCAAATTTCAGAGCTCTATCATTCAGGCACGTACTGGACAATATTTGTCAATCATCTGCCAATAAGCTTTGCATTCTATACCTACAGGTGTGTCATCAAAGTACCACAGCCTAGCTTGTTTTACTCTCTGTCTAATGTCAGTATCAATGTTCAGTCTTGTTGATGGAGATTGAGATACGGTTGGGTTACACTATCTGGGCTTCTGTCAGCAGTGTCAGCATACCAGTGATAGCAGCAGCTGCTCACTTTCATCTCTTTCCAACCTATTGCAAAGATTACCTATAAATATAAAAAATATATAAGTAGATCCATAGAATATGAATGCAAAGAGATGCACCTAAAACCACTGGTAAGACAATGTCTGAAGTATTGTTATTAAATTTTCTCCATCGCACTTACAGGGAGGCAGTGCAAAGGATTCAGATGGGGCATAAGGGATGATCCTACATCATTGAAGTGTGAAGGGAAGCCAAGCAAGTGCCATCTGTTTTCATTGGCAAAAAAGACTGATGCATGTTTTTCAAATAGTGAAGGGAATTGATAGATTAACTGGTCATTCATCTTATTGCTGATTGTAAGATGTCACTGGTGCAGGATGGATGCTCTGTTTACCTATATAACAACAGTTGTGGCACTCCAAACATAATTGATTGTGTGAAGCACTTGAGATGTTTGACAATGTGATAAGGTGCTATATAAATGGAAGGATCTTTTATGAAAATGACCAATGATGTAAAGAAGATCTTTTCATATTTAGGATTGATAACTTATGAGATACACTGGGCACTAACTGGAGAAAAGTATTCTCCAGCACTGAATCTTATGTACAAAAGGCTAATATTTCACATTCTGACTTCTTGCAGTCAAGAAAAATGAAAGATGAAAATGAGGACCTGGACAGTAGGATGAGCTGACTGGTATTTTCTCATTTGTTTCTTTTTATGTTCCAATGGACTAGAGATGACAAGAAAGGTGGCAAACAAATGGGTGCATAGCCATTAAAGATGCAGAAAGCTTTGTATTTACATCAGTCAACAGTCAGCTTCTGTAACTTCTGTAAAGATCATAAAAATAAATGCAGATAAGGCAAGCCATTCAGCCCATCAAGCTCATCATTCTTGGTACATTCATAGGATTAGATCTTCCTCTCCAATTCCATCTGATTTTGGCTAATTTGGATGGGTGGGAGAGGAACATCAAGAATGCTGTCATTCCGCCAGCTCTCTGCCACCCATTGCCACTTCTGAAATTTCCTGCTTGGACAGCAATCTCATTTTATGTGCTGGCCCTGTGAGATTAGAATTCTTAGGCACTGCAGCTGAGGAAAGGAACCAAACTGCTGCTCCTCTGCCATCAAAGGCCTGTAAACAATATTTGCACTGCAAGACATTCTGTGTGATGTTTTTGTGGTTGAGTACATGCCTGTGTGGTAGTGGATGAGTAGAGAGACAAGACTCGACAGGAGCAGGATGGTACCAGCCCTAAGCTTGAGGAATGCTTCCCTCACTGTTCTCATGCCCAATGAGGGTGAGGATGACCTCCTTAAAGGGAGTCAGGAGTTTATAGTTTCTTGGCCCCCCTCTAGCTTGGGCCTGTTCCCTTTTACAATGCTCCACCCTCCACACAGAGAAGTAGTCATGAAATGTTACAAGTTTAGATATTGCTTGCATTAACAAACATCTATCCATTCTGTGTGTCAGTAATTGCTCATGCATCATGCTGCTAAGTTAGATGATTTCAGTGTGATACTAGTTTCAGTTCTAAGTAGCAGCTTGTATTTTTGCTATGCTGAGTTATGGCCATGCATGCTGAGCATTCGATTGGCTAATTATCTCCTGGCAGGACTGCACAAGATAAGGTTGTATGAATGCTTTGGGTGGACCAACAGTATATTAGTGATAGGTTATAAAGAAATACTTTGACATGCATACTTGGGAAACTACTTGACATAGAATGCTGTTCTACAGCCTAATCTTGCTAGCTTTCTTCAGATCTGCTATGTTATTCTCTAATTGCATCAGGATTTCTGAGTCATGCAGACTGTATTTACCCTGATTGCTATCTCCTACCTGGCTCTCTGTACCAATGATTTTTATGGACGGTGCCCCTCCTTTGCTCCCTGATTATTAGCTCCAACACTGCCGCATCAAATTGGATGCTGTGTGGGTGAGAGGCCTCCATTTGCTACCAATTTTACATATTAATTATTATATTTCTATTTATAGTTTAAATGGTTGCTTAATCAATTTAAATGTGTGCTCAATTATTAAATGGTCTGACTGTTCCATTGGCACCCTGCTGTTTGAGTGGGAGTTCCTACAAAATATACCTGGATTGCAAATTGTGGGTCAAGGGACAACCAAGCCTAATCTCAAAAATAACTTGTAATGCACGGTTAATCCCTTATTTGTGTGCCAACAGAAATTTCCAGGCTCAAAGCCGTTCAGGTTGATGGCTTTGTAATAATCATTTGTGGTAATCAAAGTGATATAAGGAAAGGAATAATTCTGAGTTTGAAGGATTGAAGTAATGCAGCAATATGTTTGGTTTTGAGAAAAATCTGCATTTTATTTGGTGCAATTTGTAATTGTTTTTGCCAAATGGGAAAGAGCTAAAAAGGGTTTGTCCTTACGTTTGCACTCAATTTTTCACATATTCATTTGTCGTTGGGCTGACATATTGTACACCATTGTCTAATTAATGCTTTACTGGGGAGTGGGGTCGGGGGTGGGGGGGTGCTGAAGAATCACTTTGTGATTTTCCAGTTCAATTTCAAATGCAAATTATGATTGATATTAAGTGTAGGTAATAGATGTGAAAGCAGAATGCAGCACACCTCAGCACACCAGAGAAAACGGCAGAGCTTTTTTCTTCATAAGGACATAAGAAATAGGAGCAGAAGTAGGCCATATGGCCCCTAAAGCCTGCTCCGCCATTCAATCACACGAGAGGACACCACCCACCAGGTACATGGTTCATAGTCCTGTGACTCGGCCAACGTTGTCTACCTCATACGTTGCAGGAAAGGATGCCCCGGAGCATGGTACATTGGCGAGACCATGCAGACACTGCGACAATGGATGAACGGACACCGCGCAACAATCACCAGACAGGAGGGTTCCCTCCCAGTCGGGGAACATTTCAGCAGTCAAGGACATTCAGCCACCAATCTTCGGGTAAGCGTTCTCCAAGGCGGCCTTCGAGACACAAGACAACGCAAAATCGTCGAGCAGAAATTGATAGCCAAGTTCCGCACCCATGAGGACGGCCTCAACCGGGATCTTGGGTTCATGTCGCGCTACACATAACCCCACCAGCGGAAAAAAAAGTTAGCTGTTTTTAATACAACTGGTCATTCTCTCTCTCTCTCTTCCTTTCAGATGTTTCTCTCTCTCTCTCCCTCTCTGTCTTTGGTTCTGGCCGTTTGTATATTCAGTAGTCTGGTATCTAATGTTTCTCTGTCTGAACACTATTCAATTCATTTGATGGCCTTGATAACGGGCAGTTGGAAAGATTATCTGTAATCACCAGGCATTGTTCTATGACTATATATGCGGTAATTTTCAAGGAATCCGACACTCACCTGACGAAGGAGAAAGCCTCCGAAAGCTTGTGATTTTCAAATAAAACTGTTGGACTATAACCTGGTGTTATAAGATTCCTTACATTTGTACACCCCAGTCCATCACCGGCATCTCCACATCAATAAGATCATGGCTGATCCTCTACCTCAACTACACTTTCCCACCCTATCCCCATATCCCTTGATTCTCTTAGTGTCCAAAAATCTATTGATCTCAGTTTTGAATAGACTCAATGACAGAGCATCCACAACCCTCTGGGGTAGAGAATTCCAAAGATTCACAACCCTCTGATTGAAGAAATTTTTCCTCATCTCAGTCTTAAATGGCTGACACTTTATCTTGAGGCTATGACTCTTAGTTCTGGACTCTCCAGCCAGGGGAAGCAGCCTCTCAGCCTCTCAGCATTCACAAAGGAGTCACAATGGGAACAACAACAACTTGCACTTATATATGGCTCAACATGTAAAAGAAACATCTCAAACAGCTTTATGAGGGGAGAGATGGACACTGAGCAGCAAAGGGGGAAATTGGGAGGATGGGGGGAGATCAATTAAATGGTCAAAAAGATGAGTTTTTTAGGAAACTTTTGAAGCCAGAGTCAAACAGCAAAACAACGTGGTTTCGGATGGGGGGCGGGGGGGCTCCAGAGAGTGGGGTGGGGGTGGGCGGGGGTAGGCGGGGGATAGTGATTGAAGGATCAGCCTCTGATTGTGGAGCAGACGTGGCTATCAACAAGCACTAATCTGAAATCAAAAGGACAGAGGGTGCAGGCTGGGACATTTAATGGATAAAATAGATCAAAAAGGGTAGAGCAAAGGCATGGAGGGATGAAGTCAATGGAAATAAAAATCGGAGGAGATGTAAAATGGACTGCCAACTCAGTATCATCCATCTTACACAATGGTAAAGAACAGCAGAGAGAAAATTACCTCCTTATGAACTAGAATGATGAGGAGGAGAAAGATGAGAAGGGTGATGATGAAGAAGGAACTGAAGTCAGTCTCTATCCTTTGAATGAAGAAGTGCTTCCTGACATCACCTCTGAATGGCCTAGCTCTAATTTTAATGTTATTCCCCCCCTGTTCTGGACTCCCCCAACAGAGGAAATAATTTCACTCTATCTACCCTATCAGCTCAATTAATCATCTTAAACACCTCAGTTAAACAACAAGAACAACAACTTGCAGTAATATAGTGCCTTTAATGTAGAAGAAAAACCCAAGGTGTTTCACAGAGGCGCCATCAAAAAGTGGACACTGAGCCAAGGAAGGAGATATTAGGAGGAGCGACCAAAAGCATGGTCAAAGAGGTGGGTTTTAAGGAGAGTCTTATCTAGGGAGAGGGAGGTGGAGAGATTTAGGGAGGGAATCCCAGAGCATGGGGTCCAGGCAGCTGAAGGTATGACTGCCAATGATGAGCGAAGGAAGTGGGAATGCACAAGAGGCCAGTGCCAGAGGAACATAGAGTTTGGGTGGGGGTGGGATTTGGGGTGGGGGTGAGGGTGGGGGTTACAGAGATAGTAAGGCCATGAAGGGATTTAAACATGAGGGTAAGAATTTTAAATCTGAGACATTGGGGGACCAGCAAAGTAACACCTAAATTATTGGGGATGGGGGGAGATCTGCGCCCACATGGTTATTGTTTGTCATTGTGCGTGTAATTACAGTCCATTTGATAAGTCAGTTGTGTTTGGCTCTAAAATTTTCGAATTAGCTAATAATTTGAATTAAGTGATGTAAATAATAGCAAAGTGGGAGCTTGGTGCTAAACAAATTGAATTATCAGATAATTTGAATTAAGCAACTTTGAATTAAGAGAAATAGACTGTAAGAAACCCATATATTCACCTGAGGAAGGAGGAAGCCTCCGAAAGCTTGTGAATTTAAAATAAAATTGCTGGACTATAACTTGGTGTTGTAAAATTGTTTACAATTGTCAACCCCAGTCCATCACCGGCATCTCCACATCATATATTTTAAAAGGAATCATAGTCCAGATTTTAACCCGAATTGGGTGGGTGAAGGCGAGGCATGCCATTCCCCTGCTGCCCCCAACCTCAGCAGTATGAGGTGATTTTAACACCTGGGCTTCATCTGCATGCCCCCAGTCAGTTGTCCACTCCTGCTCCTCCTGGCCCCACAAGGAAAGTAAGAAAAAGTACAAAGACTTACCAGCTTCAAGCAGGCATCCTTGCCGCCTGCTCAGAAGAATACGTTAAGACAGAACAAAGTTAGAATGGTATGGGATATTTGCAGGTAAGCCGCCCGGCCGATTAGAACTACTTGCCCACCCGGTTTCCAACAGGCGGAAGCGTTAAAATGACCCTCACATTTTTAAACTTGAGCAGGTTGGAGTTGTGTGAATTATTTATAAGTGTACCACATTCCAGACACTGTGGATCCTATGGGGGTTACATTGGATAACCCCTGAAAATGGGCACGGGGAGTGCGTTACGCAATCATCAGCAAAGTGATAGAAGGTGTCGTCGACAGTGCTATCAAGTGGCACTTACTCACCAATAACCTGCTCACCGATGCTCAGTTTGGGTTCCGCCAGGACCACTCGGCTCCAGACTTCATTACAGCCTTGGTCCAAACATGGACAAAAGAGCTAAATTCCAGAGGTGAGGTGAGAGTGACTGCCCTTGGCATCAAGGCAGCATTTGACCGAGTGTGGCACCAAGGAGCCCTAGTAAAATTGAAGTCAATGGGAATCAGGGGGAAAACTCTCCAGTGGCTGGAGTCACACATAGCACAAAGGAAGATGGTAGTGGTTGTTGGAGGCCAATCATCTCAGCCCCAGGGCATTGCTGCAGGAATTCCTCAGGGCAGTGTCCTTGGCCCAACCATCTTCAGCTGCTTCATCAATGATCTTCCCTCCATCATGTTGACCGGAGGTCACCGGTTATGGTTACTGGCTTAGTACACAGAGGAGAAGAGTCAATTCTCTCTTAACTCTTAATTCATTTTATTCACGCCGTTAGATCATATACATATAGCTTATACGTCTGGTTAGATATAAGCAAGCAGTTTACACTAGGTTATACAGTCTTATACCCAATCTAAGATCTAAACGCACACCCACTAGGTTTCTCTGACACTCCCTGAGTGGTCACAGAATATAAAGGATAATACCCGAAAAGGAGAGCTGACGCTGGCCAGGCGTTCCGTTCTCTCTCTCTCTCGACGTCATCTCTACGTTCCTGACGTAGGGTCTTCCACTTCTGCGATGGTTGGTCTCCGGAGTCTTCGCTCTGGCTCCACGCCCCAGATTCTTCATTCTTATTCCGAATCTTATCTCTTCAAGCTGTGCTGTCTCTATATTTCGTTGGTTTAGGCCTGCTCGCTTTTTGCCTGTGTCTTCTCCTCATTGGCTCTGTCCCAAGGACTTAGGTAGCATTACCTCATTACTCCTTTTCTAAATAAGGACTTGTGTCTTATCACGTTTCCTTTGTCTTTCACAGAACTTGGTTAATTCAAACCGGTTTCAGCCAGCCAGGTCAGGACTGAACTCAGGTTACTTTAGTTCAAAAGTCGTTCCTTCCTCTGTATCAGCAGCTGACGTCTCAGGTTACCTTCTGCAGCCCCTGGCCAACAATCATAAGGTCAGAAATGGGAATGTTCGCTGAAGATTGCAGTGTTCAGTTCCATTCGCAACCCCTCAGATAATGAAGTAGTCCGAGCCCGCATGCAGCAAGACCTGGACAACATCCAGGCTTGGGCTCATATGTGGCAAGTAACATTTGCGCCAGACAAGTGCCAGGCAATGACCATCTCCAACAAGAGAGAGTCTAACCACCTCCCCTTGACATTCAATGGCATTACCATCGCCGAATCCCCCACCATCAACATCCTGGGGGTCACCATTGACCAGAAACTTAACTGGACCAGCCATATAAATACTTTGGCTACAAGAGCAGGTCAGAGGCTGGGTATTCTGTGGCGAGTGACTCACCTCCTGACTCCTCAAAGCCTTTCCACCATCTACAAGGCACAAGTCAGGAGTGTGATGGAATACTCTCCACTTGCCTGGATGAGTGCAGCTCCAACAACACTCAAGAAGCTCGACACCATCCAGGACAAAGCAGCCCGCTTGATTGGCACCCCATCCACCACCCTAAACATTCACTCCCTTCACCACCAGCGCACTGTGGCTGCAGTGTGTACCATCCACAGGATGCACTGCAGCAACTCGCCAAGGCTTCTTCGACAGCACCTCCCAAACCCGCGACCTCTACCACCTAGAAGGACAAGAGCAGCAGGCACATGGGAACAACACCACCTGCACGTTCCCCTCCAAGTCACACAACATCCCGACTTGGAAATATATCGCCGTTCCTTCATCGTCGCTGGGTCAAAATCCTGGAACTCCCTTCCTAACAGCACTGTGGGAGAACCTTCACCACACGGACTGCAGCGGTTCAAGAAGGCGGCTCACCACCACCTTCTCAAGGGCAATTAGGGATGGGCAATAAATGTCGGCCTCGCCAGCGACGCCCACATCCCATGAACGAATAAAAAAAAATTAACCCGGTCTCGGTCGTTGCGATGCAGGCAGCACATCACATTTGTGGCAGCCTTAAAGGGGAGGTGCATGGTGGCTGCAAGAAGTGGTGGGAGTCATTTCAAAACTGAATCTGTGTTGTAATACTTTGAAGAATGGCTGCGCCTGTGAGAGAGCATGCACCAATGGTTCTCTGATGATGCACCAGAGGCCTTGGTACAAAAGGTGGCGAGATGGAGGGGCATCTTATGTCTGCAGGGGACAAGAGGCTCTCCAGACATATGCTCAAGAGGCAGTGGGAGGAAGTACCGGAGGAGGTAAAAGCCAGGGGCAAGAACATGGATGCAATGCAGGAAGAAGTTCAATGATATGACACAAGTTGTCAAGGTGAGTGAGTTCAAGTTTCAAGTGGCATATTCTACCAACTGCACCACTAGCTTCATCCATTGCTCGAAGCACTACACAACCTACCAACAATCTCTTTCAATCAGTACTCAGACGTTCAAATCATACACTTTATCTCACCCTCACATATTTAGCACTGTTTCAAGCCTCACAACCACAACTCACAGGTCACACACACTGGCAGCTATTCAACCATGACAGCCACATCACCCAAACATCTTACAGGACACTCATTGACACACTTCCCTCTTTCTTACAGGAGAAGGTGGTGCATAACAGGAGACAGCAACAAACAACTGGAGGACGACAAGCCCACCTACACGTTTTAACCCCCATGGAGGAAACAGTGATGGCTATCATGGGAAGGAGTATCACTGAGGTCATGACCACTGGTGGTACTGGAGGGATTGATGATGAGGGTCTCTGCATACCTAATCTTTCTCTCTTCCCACTTCTCCCTCTTCCCACAATCTTTTCTGACTCATGTGCTGCAGATGGTGTAAGCACGCACTCCTTACTCTCTCCTCTCCCCTCACCACAACCAACCCTTGTCCCTTTGCCATTCCAGATACCCATGAACTGGAACCTTTCCAGTCAGAGGAGGCAGAGGAAGAAGAAAGTGATGTGAAATTAGCCAGAGTCAGGGTTGCAGGCATGGAGCGGGTAGAAGTCCTGCCCCTCCCCACCAAAGTTGTGCTCATGTAGAGGCCGAGAAGAAAATCAGCACCTCACCTTCAACCAACAATACATAATAGGCCAAAGGCTGCACAATAATTATAAAACTTAATACGTTAATCTCCATTTGATCCATTGGGTAGTTGCAGTCTTTTTGGTCTTATAAAGGGTCTTTCATCCTTCCAAATGAAGTTGAAGATGTAATTATCCAGATTTAGCAAAGTTATAAATGGAACCTGCTTTGGTCACATTTATTTAATGGGTCACTTGGTGAGCACATTTTTAGTAACATCATTACTCCAGGTCTTTTCAAATTAGTTTAAGAAAACAGAAGAAATAAGTTCTGGTTTTAAATATTTGCAAAATGATGCAAATTATTTGCAAATTATCCCTATGTTACATGTGGTCCATGGGGAAGATGGATAGATGGTCTTTGATTCTCATTACTTGGTAAACTCAACGTCTTGAAAATGACATTCTTCTGTGTTTCCTTAACATTTTCAGCTGCTCCTGATTCTTAGTCTATTTTCATAATATGTGTAATAACAGGGAGGTATGTGACATCCCTGGGTTGTGACGGGGCAGTTGTGAAGGCCTGCAGCCATGTCCAAGAGAGGATTCTTCCAGAGGGCATTAACTGCACGTAAATATCCTGGGGGAGGTTTTAAAAAGAAGAGGATTTATTGATTTTAACTCCTGGACGGAAACGTGGCAAAGCGAGCGGCATGCTCATCCGGGTGCAGTAGCAGGCAGGCTCGGCTGATTTTAATGATCAGGCCTCATTAGCATGCCACTTGACGACTTTCCAACCAAAACAGACGGGTTGTCGGTGGGAAGTGCCTGCCGACCGTTAAAATCCCTGGCATAATGTGAGTGCTCTGGGAGGGAAGTCCCGGTCGGGGAGGGGGAACGAAACTCAGGCAGTGGAGGCCCAAGCTTTTCTTGTGGGCCTGGGGGAGCAGGCGGCAACGACACCCAGGAAAGGGGCTGGAAAGGACTGGGTAAGTGCCCGTTCCATTTTAACTGCTCTCCTGCCTGGTTCAAATTCTGTTCGACATTGTTTGTGCTCAAGCAAACATTTCTCATTACTGTTGACTACAATAAAATGGCTCAGGAATTTCACAGACGTGTTTACTGAGTTCACAGACATTGACGTTACTTCTCTAAATTGGCAAGACCAGTCATGTGCTGGACTCAAGTGTTGGATTTGGATAAGGGAATTGGAGTTCACATGGTAGTCGAGGCCTGTAACGGGGATCTCACTCAAAGATCTCAATCAAGGATGAGGAGCTTGTTCGAGGAAATGATTCTTCCACTCTCAGAATTACTCTTTCCTAACTCTGATATTCAACAGCAACATTTAACTAAAGTAGAATTATGACAAGTAGAATCCAGTGTAGGAATACTTTACAAAATAGAAACTGGGGAGAATTAGGAAGCGTGCAATCAGGAGTTTCGCTGGTAAGAATCTGGTGAATTAGTGTAAATCTTTAAATATGTTTTTCTACAAACTTGTACATTGAGTTTACTTTTTGTAATGCTAGCATAGGAATGTATTTAAGGTAGATTTTTTTCTTGGCAAGTTACAGGACAGTATGAAAAAAGTGTAACTGAAGTCGCAATCCCTAAAAGAAAACTACAGTTGTATGGAATTACGGAAAGGAAGGGAGAAAGCGGGCAATAAATGGAAACTGCAGGGATTGAGTGTATCTTTGACCGTTGTCCATCCATTTTGTTTTACATTATATTTACTTCCCAAATTGTCTTTTACACCTTGATCCAGAGCATAGTGTAGCCAGAAGATATTTCTGTGGAAATAATCAGTGCCATCCCTTGGTTGAGCCACCGGGCGGTTTGTTTACTCAGCATGGGAAGGAAATCCTCCCCAGTACTTTTTCCCTCCTTGGTCAGACAACTAAACCAAGACTGGCAAAGTAGCTGACTAGGAAAATCCTGAGTATAACACTTGGGTCTCTTCGCTGAGAGTCTGATATTCTAGCGGCGCAGAATACCAGGCCAAGCCTATAGCAGGCTTTATTAACACCAGCAACCTTGTTACAGAAAAATGGTTTATTGAGACTATGTGGAAGGTTCAAAAGGCTTCTGTGATGTGTCAGCTTCTGGTGAGTGGGTTAAGCCCAATTTGTATTACAAATAGTTCATCCTAGTTACAAGCCAGATACATGAATGCTCATCAAACTTCATTGAGTTTGCTTGACACTGGTGTGTTCACTGTGACAAAATATTGGTGATGAACCATTTGAGGTCAGGGAAGCTATTTGAAAGTGAATGCTATTTTGTTTGTGAATGTCAGGCAGATGTTCACTTAACTGAGATTTTAGCGCACAGTGTAAAATAACAGTCATTTTGTTAAAAACATATGCCTAAATCTATTAGATAATAATCTAATCCAAGAGGTTTGTGTTAGAGGAGCTATGCTATTTGAAGTTGTGTTCAGATTCCATTTTGCATTGAGGACTCTATTTTGTGGTTACATTTAGTTTCTTAAGAAATTTGCTAAAACAGGCAGTATCTGGAGAAAGTCAACAAGACCACCCAAATCTCCAAGGCCCCTTGTAAGACTGTAACTGACTGTTGTCATATAAGATAGATTCTGATTCCTTGTGTAGTTCTGAGCTTCTAATAGATACATCTATCTGTTTGACAACTATGTGTTTACCTTTACTGTACATGTAAGGAGACAAAGCAGCTTATGTTATATCCTGAGGGCCACTGTGGAGCTTTTCAACCCCTGGTACCACAAGACTGCAAGTCTTTGGAATGCTGAGCTAATGATACTTAATGTAAACCAGGGGTAAAGGTCATGAAAGAGGTATGATGTGATGGCTTTCTAGCTGAGGGATAAAAGCAAGACTATTGTAATGTGAAGTTAGGAAGATTGAGAGTTGGCCACCTAACCAGTGTAACGTGAGGTCTCCTGTAGCCTTCACATCACCGTATGTGTTGCCTGTGAATAACATTTCCTATAATAAATCCAAAAGCATAAGACTCTGCATCTAGAACGCTCATTCCTGGCACAGAGATAATAGCTCCAAGCTTGTCTCCCTCTATAGTACATTCACTAACAGTTTGCTCATTTTAAAATTTTCAAACCTTGGCCCTGCTCCCAAGATAAATAGGGATTTACTCTTTAAAGACCACTGATCACGTGTATCGTAAAGTACAGTATCGGAAGTGAATAATGGCAAATGGATTGAAATATTTTACTTGCTGATGTACAAGGAGACTTTTGTTGGCTGGGATGGAATGGTGGAAGTGTCAGTTTTTGGGAGTCTGAAAGTGAATTTGCAGATGACACAAAGCTTGGAAGTGTAGTAAACAGTGAGGAGGATAGTGATAGACTTCAAGAGTGCATAGACAGGCTGGTGGAATGGATGGACACATAGTAGATAAAATTTAAAGCTGAGAAGTGTGAAGTGATACATTTTGGCAGGAAGAATGAGGAGAGGCAATATAAACTAAATGGTACAATTCTAAAGGGGGTGCAGGAACAGAGAGACCTGGGGGTATATATGCACAAATCTTTGAAGGTGGCAGGACAGATTGAGAAAGTGGTTAAAAAAGCATACAGGATCCTGGGGGGCTTTATAAATAGAGGCATAGAGTATAAAAGCAAGAAAGTTATGTTGAACCTTCATAAAACACTGGTTCGGCCACAACTGGAGTATTGTGTCCAATTCTGGGCACCGGACTTTAGGAAGGATGTGAAAGCCTTAGAGAGGGTGCAGAAAAGATTTACTGGAATGGTCGAAGGGATGAGGGACTTCAGTTACGTGGATAGACTGGAAAAGCTGGGGTTTTCTCTCTAGAGCAGAGAATGCTGAGAGGAGATTTGATAGAAGTGTTCAAAATCATGAAGGGTTTAGATAAAGTAAATTAAAGAGAAACCGTTCCCATTGGCGGAAGGGTCGAGAACCAGAAGACACAGTTGTGAGGTGATTGGCAAAAGAACCAAAGGTGACATGAGGAAAAACTTTTTTACGCAGCGAGTTGTTATAGTCTGGAATGCGCTGCCTGAAAGGGTGGTGGAAGCAGATTCAATTGTGGCTTTCAAAAAGGAATTGGATAAATAGTTGAAGGGAAAAAAATTGCAGGGCTACAGGGAAAGAACGGGGGAATGGGACTAACTGGATTGCTCTTACAAAGAGCTGACATGGCCCGATGGGCTGAATGGCCTCCTTCTGTGCTGTAACCATTCAAAAAAAAATTCAAAATTCAAAGAATTGGTCTCAACTTTGTTTTAAAATTACCACCTCCTTGGTGGGGCGGTGGGGCGGATGGGGGTTGGAGGGGAGGCAAATGAGGTCTCTTCAGGGTTGAGGTGACTCCAAGGTGGCACAGCTGGCAATGTAAGATTAGAACTGAAATGGCCCCCGTGGCAGACTTGGTGCTTAACATGAATTAGGCAGATTCATAGCACTTAAGGGCACTTTTGATGATTACCCAGCCAGCTTGGCTCATAAATTGAATCCGGTGGAGTAGAATTGGGAACTGGTGAGGTAACCCTGCAAGCAAATGCCTTAATAGGTAGGGAGAACTTAGGCATAATTTTTACCTGCAGGCAGGAACTCAATGGATGGATAGATACTCGCCTGGGAAACCTAGAGGTCATCTGAGCAGGTTGAAATCTGCAAATGCAACTAAATTTAAGTCACTTAATTTTACTTCTGGGTATCGCATCTCCAAGCTGTGCAGCGGGTATACTGCAGGACGCAATCTGATCTCCACTATTTAAAGGGCCTGTACAAGAATGTATTTTAGAGGAGAAAAAAGGAAATAACGTTATGGAAGCACATAGAGGAAAGGCAGCATCCAGGTTCTCAGATGTATCCCTTGAAGTACTGTTGGGTGCTGTGAGAAGCAGGAGGGAGGTATTGTACCCAATCGATCGGAGGAAAAAACCTGGTTCTGCCAAGAAGGCTTGGCTGGAGGTGGCAGAAGAGGTCAGCAGCAGGAGCATTGTGCCCAGGTCTTGGCTGCAGTGCAGGAGACATTATAATGATCTGACCAGGTCAGGAAAAGTGAGTACATTTGATGTTTCACCCACATCCTGTCTTGTGCCTCCCCCCCTCAACCCTTTCTCACTCTGTATTAGCACGCCTACTCCATCATATCACTCCTCACACCCATTAAGTTTCAGCATCAACTATCCTTCACTTTCTCTGTACTTCCTCAACATCCCATTTATGTGCCCACCACTGCCACTCACCTCACTCCTGATGCAATGTGAAGAATCTGTCTGATAGTCACCCTCTGATGAATCTGTTTCACAGTCAGCCTCACTCAAAGCAATCATTCATTGGGTGAAAATAATGGAAATAAGTGGCATAGTTGCATCCCTATCCATCGGAGATGGAGAGACTGGGAATCCGCAGATGGCTGGTGACAGAACTTTAACATCTTTCACACACATGATGAATTGATTTCATCAGTGAGTGAACTGTGACAGACCTCAGTATGGTCATTGGAAAGATTGTCATTTTTCTCAAGAATAATTTGGATAGCTTTCTGTTGTTTTCCAGGGCCTTCACGAGTTGACGAAGAATTAGGCAGATGGATGACATCGATTCCTCAGAGGACCTCATTCCTTCTGAGGGTGCACCATCACGTGACATATAGCCATGCACCAGGACAGATACTCGCACTTCAGTGGTCATGTTAGCCAGATAGTTGGGTTGTCACCTGGTGATTCACCACTCACAAGTGAGCACGAGCAGACATTGGTGGCAGGAGCAGCTGTGGAGAGTTCGCTTCAGAGGGTGCACTCCTGTCCAAGCTCTGCTCAGCTGGACACAGATGCTGAACCCCGGGGCTAACACGGAGAAGGAGGATGATTGATGTACAGCTATACCTTTGCGAGGTACTGGAAAATGTGCCACGCACACTTTCCACAATAGCAGAGTGGATGGAGGAGTCCAACTCCATCACTAATGGATTCTTGTCGCAGGTAAGTGCGAGAATGTCTGCAATGGAGAGAGTGGCAACCTCCATTGAGTTTCAAGCACAGCTTTCAAATGAGTCTACGCAGGCCATGACAACGGCCATGCAGACTTGGATGCCAACTCGTCTGCCGACTTAAATAGGCTGACAGTGGCCTTACAAGGCAGCACACGTGTTCACCAAGCTGCTGTCCAGCAGAGTGATGGGAATGATGTGGCGCTGGTCAGGGAGAAGGATGATGGCGAAAGGGGACGTGGAAGTGGGCACTCCACTCAAAGTGCCCCCATGTCTCACCCTTTGCCCCCCACCCCCAACCATTACCCGAAATGCTGCGTCCTCTCCCGATTGCTGAGTTTGCCCCTGCACAGGTGCAGGTGCCGCAGTCTTTGGCGGGGCCCTCATAGGCTCCAAAACCCAGAGGACGTAGGCCAAGAGAATCTTAGTCAGGGCAGGTATATGAGCAAATTTCCACTACCTCTGCTAAAGCCACAGGGGATGCTCTACGTAGAAGCTGTAGAAAGCATAAGGTTAAGCTATTAAAGTTCAAAGGGTGTTTGAAGAAATGTCATGTTGTTAATTTATCATTTTTCTTATAGTGGTGCATTAAATGTTTTGAGTATGCAGCTGGCACAGACTCGATCGGCCGCATGGCCTCCTCCTATACTGTAACGATTCTATGATTCTATGACCACTTCCACGTCTTGCCCATTATTGCATCCTGAGTGTGAAGTTGCCCTTTCATTTGCTTTATCATAAATGCCAAGATATGACGTGCCCCTTTGGCAGGGTGTGCAATGGGTGTATGTGTGGTTGAAGATCTGTTTTGTGCAAAGTTGGGGGAGGAGGTGGGGGTTGGTGGTTGTGGATGTTCCAGGTGGTTTGAGTATCTCAAAATCTTTAATTTGCAACTCTCACTATGAGAACTTGTTAGAGATGAGGGCATCTGACATCACGGGCAGCAATGTGCTTGACAGGTCTGGCAATGGGTGCCCTAGTTTCATTTTCCTTCTCCTCCTCCTCCTTGTCCTCTCCATCCTCTTCCTCTTCTTCTTCTTCAATGTTGCCACCAGTAGAGGATGCTTGATGAGTGCCATCGTCCTCCTGTACCTGTAACCCTCTCTGCGCTATGTTGTGCAGGACACAGCACACCACGATTATTCTGGACACCCTCGCTGGCGAGTACTGAAGGGCTCCCCCAGATCTATGCAGGCACCTGAAGCGCATCTTCAACATACCTATGGCTTGTTCAATGACACACCTAGTGGTTATGTGGCTCTGGTTGTATCGCTCTTGTGCCTTGTTGGTGGGGTTTTTCACAGGTGTCGTGAGCCATGTTGTAGGGGGTATCCCTTGTCTCCAACAAGACAGCCCTTAAGTCTATCTCCTGTTTGAAAGAGGGCTAGAATGTTGGACTGGCGCAACATGAAGGAATCATGACAGCCGCCAGTGAATCTGGTACACCTCTTTAGAAATCTTTTTTGGTGTTTGCACACCAGCTGCACATTGATTGAGTGATAGCCTTTCGGTTTATGAAGACTCCTAGCTCATGTGGTGATCCTCAGATTGCCATGTGTGTGCAGTTGATTGCGCCCTGCACCTGTGGGAAGCCTATCCACTGCCCGCTCATTCTGGCTGATGTCGTCGTGAGGGAAGTTGACATAGTCGAATGCCTTGGCAAACAAGCCATCCGTCACCTGCCTTATACACTCATGTGCAGACAATTGACACACCCTGGAGATGTCACCGGTGGCACCCTGGAAGGATTCGGAGGCAAAGAAATTGAGGACAGTAGTTACTTTAACTGCAACAGGCAATGCGTGGCCACCAGGCCCAGCAGGGAGCAGGCCTTCCTGAAGGAGGCTGCAGATGTCTGCGACCACCTGCTGACTCAATCTGAGCCTTCGTAGGTACCGTTACTCAGAGAGGTCCAGGAACCTTAGCCTCTGCCTATATATCCTCTGACATGGGTAGTGCCTCCTGCAACATCGGCCCCTCTGTCGGTCCCCTCTCCGCTGTTCTCCAGGTCCTTGTTGTGCACCTCTATCTTGTGCACCTGCAAATCCCAACACAGCACGATGTGGCTGACGTGGATGGTTCATTTTCTTCCTCCTCAGATGTACTCTGGAACACATCCATTGCATCCCCCATCCTGATCTTGTCAGTTTAAGAGGTTGCAAAGTCTTCCTAAAGCTGTCTCAACAAACAACTCTCAGTCTCAATACAAGAACTCTCCAACAAATATTTGCCTGAGAGACCAACTGCTATCCTTGAGCTTTTATTGCGGTGTGTCAATCACAGATTTAAAGGGCCAAATCAACTTCTGCATGAATCTTGCCTCCGTTTCACGGGCGAATTTGAGAAGCCATGCGAAACCCGTGCAGGTAAAGTTTAAACTTGTTTCAGTTTCAGAATCCACAAAAAATTACCTGCCACAGGTAATTGAAGTAGGTAAATTGCACCTTTTAACAATCTGCCTGCCGGCATTAATAGGGGACGCGACTTCTGGGTTTTGGACACGCACGTGCATCCAAACGCGACGGGGTTAAACCCGGAAATCAGCGCGTTGGAGCCAGGTTGTGGTGCCGCTGAAGAAGTTAATTTTTACTACCCTCCCGTCCCCAGCCCACCCGCTCTTGGGGGTTAAAATTACCCTCCTTGATTGGGCAAGCAGCAGAAGCATCCCAGTGCTCTGTGCTGATAGGCTGCATGGATTTAACTGGTTAAATTGCAGCAGTATTCCTATGCACACTTGGGGGTCCCTAAGCCATGGCTCTTTCCAACCTACACCTAAGTTCTCTGAACTTAGCTAAATGAAGAGTCTCCTTACAGGGAGAAAGTGGGCACTTCACACTGGGGAAACAGAAACTATATCTTTCTGGATTTATTAGAGCTTTGATTGAAAACTCTTAAACATACTGGATTATCTGTGTGGCAGAAACCAAAAAAGTTATTTTTTAAATTTGGCAGAGATCTGAATAATGGTCCTTTAAAAGCTGAAATCAATTTCTAAATAAACCCAATGGCTTCAGGTCGATAAAGTAAATATTTAGTGATACGAACAGTCTTGAATAACATCTTCCAAACAGATGTGTCAATAGTTAGGGATGTCACGCATTTTGGTCTCAGCCAAATCAATGGCAGCCTTCATATTAGCAAGACCAATAAAAATGTAAAGAGTGGGATGTAATAAACAGGACACAGGCTCTCAGGTCATTCATCTGACTTTGAGGGGCCCCAGAAATATCTCGGTGCATATCCCCCTAGAGTGAGATTACTTAAGACATTCCGTGAAGGCTTAGTAATATTGGATAACGGTGCCTTATTTAAGTGTGAAATTTGGCCTCAAAAATTGGCTTAATTGACTATTTCAATCCATCAGTTCTTAGCGTTGCTGCTGACTGAAACCAATATCATAAACTTGGCATTAACACAATCTAAACATACATTAACATTGAGTCTATTATTTTCTAGTTAGCGCGAAGTGTAAACATTACCAACATTTAGAAAATATATCTTCTTGTTCTTTATTAATATGTAGAGAATACAAGTTATTAAGTACAAGATGACATATTTTCCAAGAGAATATAGACTCGTATGAAATGTTTGCACACAATGATTATTTTACTATAGTGATTTCTTTATTAACACTTACAGAGGTTAGACAGTAGCTTTCAGATTCACAGGGGTGTCTATCAGGTGAGTAATGAAAACATTACTGCACAGTATTTTATTAGGATAAAAGTAACCCTACACAAAGTCATTCAAAACGGTGCCAACTTCTGCTTAAACAAATCATTTGTGCACATTGTTCAATAGTGCTTAGGTTCTGTAGGCTGCCTTGATTAGAAATACTGGAACCCACTAAATAAGGTGTTTAATCCTGAAACACCTTCATACTTAGTAATTGCTTTTTTGAAAGGAGAGTGAATTACAACAGTTCAAAGGTTTCTCTAATTTATCTTTATTTGCATCGGCATCAACATTGTTTGTTGCAGGGGGTGGGAGGGAGGGAGGAGGGAGCATTTTAGATGCTGAGCAACATAAAACGTATTTATTTTGATAGCTGAATTCAGTATCCTGAGATTGCATTGTATTTCTTTAGCCATATTAAAAAATACAATAATATTGCAAGATCATCAGTATGAAGGACTGTCATACAAGGATAAAGTATAAAGTGATAAACATACATATTGCTGTTTAGATATCCTTTGAATATTTAAAATTTTAATACACCAAAAAATGACCACTGGGCAATATGAACAGCCGCCAGCATCTGCACAATCTTATCCCAGCATGAGTCATGACTTTTAGGAGAGGAGGGGTAAAATAAGAGGAAAAAATTCAAAATGATCAGACCAATATATTTTAGCAGGGAAAATATCTTCCCAATAGTCCAGAGACATCCAGTTTTTTCTATCAAGATCATCCAGCTGTGGCATTGGAGCATCACCAATGTAAGATTACTGTCCTAGTCACTCTATTTTTAGACTCATAACTGCTGATTAAACTGGGTTAACTATTATCTATATGGTGTTATTTGAAAGGTATACTATCTCCCTAGACTAAAGCTTTAAAAATCTGTTTTGAAGTCAGCACCTGCTGCTTAATTCAACATTCACTTTATCCTCAGTAAATTGAATGATACAGTAGTCCTATGGAACACGAGCCACCAATACATTTTCAATGTGGTTTATCTGAACAGTGACATGCAGGTCAGGGTAGCAGGGGAAACTAGATGGATTAAAGAAATATATCAGGATAAGCCTGTCCAATGGTCTTGTCCTTATGTTTTTATGTATTATGTATACTGCAGTATTATTTACTTTAACATTCAAAATGACCTCATGATCGGAGTGAGCATCTCCTTACCACTTGTAATTCTGGGACATTTTGCTGGATCAGCATTGAATCTCGGGAACTGAGGCCAAACACCAGGACATGTTTCAGTTTTGGAAGCAGCCCATCTGCCCAATTTGGCTGGCAACCATTCAGTGGTGAGGTTTAGAAAACTTGTTTTCCTTAACATAGGTTTACTGTGTGGAAATTATATTTTTTCCCAACTGAAAAGCTTTAACTGAAGTACTAATGAGTCTGTGCAGACAGACACATTTAACATAGCATTCTTTGGGACCTCATTCTATTGTGAACATTTCTTAAAGCCACATGTAGGTAAGATAAAATGAAAGTCGAGGTAGTATTAGGGTCCTGAACTACTTGTCACAAGTACTGCAATCTCCCATGTATGATGTCACAAGTTGTGAAGAACACAGATAGCCATCCAATTTAACAGCAGGAGGAATCTGCTGGGATTTTGACTTCAGGATCATATTTTGATGAGTATTTGTGAAATCCACAACAGTGTAATCAGAAACAGTTAAAAGACTTGTCTTCAATGTCTCTTGTTTCAAGTGACTTCAAGGAATTAGCATCCATGGGCAGTGAACCATTGTTAGTGATCTCTTCATCCAAACAGTGCTGGACAGAAACTTGAGGGCCAATTGCATCTTTAGTAGGGCACAGTACTGCTTCATTGTAGTTGGTGGCTTCATCAACATCCAGAGTTGTGCAAAAGGTGACAGGTTGTGAATGGGCTTCAGACTCCTCTTTTTGTGAAGTCAAAATGCTTCCCTGAAATCATTTGCACAGACAGCTGCATATCACTTCCACTGTTGATCCCAGTTACAATTGTGTAGAAATCCATGTTAGCAGTCTGACTAGCTGTCACGTTTTGAGCCACAGTCTCACGAATCCCATCTTCTACAGATATATTCTGTGCATTGTTTTTCAGAAATACACTATTGCTGTGTTTTTTGGGGGGAATCTTTATGTGCTGGCTTAGGTCAGAATCAGTTTTACTAAGTAGTCCACCATTGTGATTAGCTAAACAATCATCACACATGTTAGGAAGGTGGCTAATGATGGTGTTCTCTGCATCTGATGTATTGGTTTGCATATCAAATCTAGTACCCGCTCTATCTTCCAGAATCTCCTTTGCCATTTTGTAGTTGGATGTAGGCACTTCATCTGTGTTACCTTCAATAAACTCTTCACAAGGATCCTCACTGTAATGAGGAGGTGTGTAGCTATGAAATGAATTTAGCATCGAGTTGATTTCATCGACTCTTCCTTTCTGTAATATTTAAAGGACTAATTACAATAACTACAAATGAAAGAACAGTGTTAAAGTGTGTTTTCAAACACATTTAAGAATGTTTTAATATACTAATACAAGGGCCCTTGCCTTCTCATATCCTGCATACATTGTTAAATTGGTACAATCTTCTTGAAAAAGTGTTTGGCAAACCTTTTTTCCTTTGTTTACAAACAACCTCATGATGTAAATCATATCACTTGCACATGATATGATTCTATGGGTAAGATGGGTATAGAGGGATATGGGCCAAGTGCAGGCAATTGGGACTAGCTTAGTGGTATAAACTGGGCGACATGGACATGTTGGGCCAAAGGGCCTGTTTCCATGTTGTAACTTCTATGATTCTATGATTCTATGTCATCGTTGTAATAAAAATGGCTGTTTTGGTTCTTCTCCCTCCCCAAACAAAAGAAAGTTCTGCCAAACACTTTTTAAATGGGTTGTACTGGACTGGGAATCAATTTTGGCTCAACTGAGATTGTGGAGCCCAAGAAGGAATGGTTGTCTGATCTTTGGAGCAAAGTTCATTTTCAATTGGGTGTCAGTCACACCATAGGCATGTACCAGTCTCCTTTCTATCACTTTTCTTCCTCATGAATTCAATGAACAATAATAGATGTATGTGAATACTATTTCTATATATTTGGCCCTTGTTGTAAATTAAAGCATAAATAAATAACTTGAATTCTATTTTTAACAGTGCGTTGGTGTGGATAACACAGAGCCTTGCTTTACTGTTTTACTTGTGTTGTTTAGTGCCCTGAGTGTTGCTTTGTACTGCTGAGTATTAACTAATGCATAGACATTGATTTCTGATGTGCTTTTACAGTGACATGGCAGATGTCCAAAGAGATACCACGGAGGAAATAGTCTTAAACAGCACAGTCCAAATACTGACGGCATTTTTTGTCCACGATTAGAAAAATGGTTATTTAAAAAAAGCAAAACATTTGGAAAACTGACTCATGGCAGTTGGATATATGAATGCTTCATTTTTGAAAAATGTGTGTTTTTAATATAAATATATTGTTTGTGCTATACCCATGTTTGTACACCTGACTAACCCCTGGAAATTCCCTGCCCAAGTGTTTGTACATGTAGCCGAGCATTGGAAAGTCCCACTCCAGTTGGTGTGTATGTAGGTAAATTCATTTTATTCAAATTAAAACAACGCCAGCCTTCGCCTCCTGTAAAACTATAGGGGTGATTCACCAGTCGCACTCTCCCAGTGGAAAGCCTCGCCTGTTCAGTGTTGTAGCCCTATTTCCAGCCAGCATTCACACCGAGATAGGCTTCCACTGGAAGTGCAGGCGTAAGTCATTATCTACAGGAGAGAAGGGATAAAAGGAGAAAATTCTGAGGGAATGATGGAGAAAAACACACAAATCGTAACTGTCAATCAAGAGACTAAACTGCTGAACTTTCCAGAGAATGTTGTGCTTGGATCTCAACATGCTTTTTCAGTCAGAAACAGTTAAGTTATATAATGCACACAAATGTAATTTTTTTTTTAACGCTGTGAAAAGCAACTAGGGAGTGATTCTGCAGCAAAAGTACAAGGAGAAAGCTGTGCATTTGATAGGTTTGCTCTGTGTGTCCTATATAGTGCACAGGGAAACCAAAAACTGATCACAATAGATCCAGGTGAAACAGGCCATCTGGCCCACCACAGCTTATCCACCCAGAAAGACCCCATAGACCTGCCATCACAGCATCAGCTGTTCCTTAAACGAGTCCAGGGTTTTCATCTCCATGACTGTTCTTGGACAGGAGGCAAGAACTGTGAGATCAACCTTAAAAAAAGATTTTGTTACAGCTGCCACAGGGAGGGTCTTGACGATTCAATTCATCTCTATAAACATTTCTGTTATTCTACAAATAAAAGAAGATGTTTCCTTCAATTATTATATTCCTTCACTCACAGGTAGTTTGTTTTTAGAGAAGTATCAAAATCTGTATGCTAGACATGGTCATAATAAAGATTCGGCCAGAGATTATCTCTTAACCAGTAGAGGGAGCTACTAACCAGTCCACATTGTTCCTCAATAAATCTTGTATTGTGCTGTACGAAGTTAATTTTAGCAGAAATTGATTTACAAAAAAAATTGAGTTGAAGACAAAAATCAGACAATTCTATTGTTTGGGAAGAAACCTTTAAGAGCACTGTTTCAAGGAGCCACTAAGAAATGGTACTCTTAGATCAGTGAAGTCCAAGAAACTATGGCCTCAAACGGCGTAATTGGCAAGTTATGTTGAAATTTACCCCAATCTTGCCATCGGCAACTTACACCAAAATTTCCTGAGAATCTCATTAGCATACAGTAAAAACGGCACAAGTGTGGAGCTTACATCATATTCCTTCTTTAAAAGTATGAAAGTTAAAGGTTTGAAGTCATCAAACCATCCTTTATGCATATTAGGCACAGCATGTTTAAGAAAATGTAATCATGGAAGCTTTTCAATTTTTAATGTACCTCATTCTGATGCCATAAAACTCATTCAAAGATATAGAAAATACAGTGTAGGTCTCAGTGAGGAAAAAAAAATTGCTTCCATAAAACACCAGAAATATGACTTTGGGTCCTTCCGTGCCTAAAATTTTAAGTGTAAATTTACACCCATTCAGAAACAGTGGAAATGTAGGAAACCAGTGTTCTCTGGTCTTTTGCTCAGGGGGAGCTATGTTAATAAGCAGCGAAGGGCTTTGGTGGAAGTTTCACTGAATCGGCACAAAAGATCGAGGAAATTCAGGCACAGTGTAAAGATGGACGTAAGTCACTCGCCCAAATTTCGTCAATCTTTTGCACTTAAAATCGGCATTGTGCCGCACTTACGCTGTTGTTTAGTTGCAAATTTTCAGGAAATTGAGGGTTAACCTATGGGCTAATTGTGGATTTGATCGGTCCTCCAATCCTGGCAATTTTGACAAACTGAAAAATTCTCTCATTCCCCTTGCTGCTTTAGTATTTGTCAAAGTGCGCATCACTCAGAACTTAGGATTCCATGGTGTCCAAATGATCATCAATCATATGTGCAATATTCTGAAGGTCCTATATCTCTGCAGCAAAAGCAGTTTTAACAGTGATAAATTCTGCTTGAAGAGCTCTGATTTTAACCAATGCCATTGAAGGCAGGTTAAACCAGTACTGGAACACACTGTATGGGAAGCTGCAGACCTGCAGTGGGGGAGGAAGGAATCTGTTAACGGCAACAAATGAGACCTTGTGACACAAGTCGAACTCAAAGCAACTGGGAATTTCAGGCTTCATTTTTTTCTTAGTTTTTCAACCATTGTGCTCCTAAAGAGAATGTACACCCCCAGGGTTTAAAGAGCAAAAAATTACACAAAAAGATCCAATACAGGAGAAGCATCGCAATTAGGGAAAAAGGAGGGGGAAGGATAAGGACGGGCAGCCTTGTTTTTACATACATGGCGGGGGGGGGGGGGGGAGGGGGCTATGGTTTTTTATATATTGGGCTGCATTTTTGTGTATAGGGGATTATTGCACAATCTTAAAAAGTATCCCACTCATTGGTTTGACACGTGTATCCAGCTCCTAGCTCCAAAAGGTTGGACATCCCTGTTCTTGGTAGCTTGTGCAAACTCTGGTAAAATACCCATATTGTGCATATGTTGACCATCAGCCCATGTGTTCTTCAGCTGCTAAAGTAGAAACAACACAGTTGGCCTATGTAGAATTAATCAGGTCTCATGGATTGACAGCAATTCACACCTGAAGGCAGCAATAGTCCAGTATTAAATTCCTGCCTTTTAAAAAGAACTGGGCAGGTGAATGCGCAGACTCATTTTGTACATCTCTTGTGAATGCCCTGCCCCATGTTTTTCCACTCCTGAAAAAAAGGACAAAAGTTGTTCACCTTGTTTTGCAACATTTGAGCTGTACTTTAACACGCACTGCACGACTGGAGGCTGCGTCACTGAAGATGGAATGATGAATGAAAATCAAATCTCTGACATTACTGTGGAGGCCCTCAATTAGCTCTGAGTAATAATGCATGAAAATGTTGCATGTTGCTTATGTTCAGAGTCTCAGCTGGAATCTACCTCATTTATACTGCAGACTTTTCATCGACGTGAGGGAAACGTACATGGCAGCAGCAGCAAGTAAACATGGCCACCAGCAGCCCAATTGTCTCCCACCTTACAGCTACTGCCCTACATTCCCTTCTCATGGTTCTAACAAGGAACACCTTCAACTGGACTCCTCTAAATGGAGTTGAAATAAAAATAGGTATATTTCCAACAAGTGTGCTCTTTTTTGAGCTGTTTTATTAAGCTAAAAAGCATAAATGAAGTGAAGTCCTGTTAAAATCACTTAAAGGAATTCCCTAATGATGGATTCTGTGCTGTGTCAATGATACCAGTCCAATCAGACCAGAGAGGTTTCAGATTTGTTTGTTATTCTGTGTTGTTTGCTGATTTCATTGGAGGGGGTGGGGGGGAAGGGTTGTCAGTAGAAATGCTACAAATGGTCTCAGCATTTTCAGGCTAGCAAAGTGAATAATCCAATAACTGCTGGAAGTGTGTGTGTTTACATTAGGTGAGGACAGAGTCAGGCCCAGTTGTGATGTCCTCTGTGATCTAACAGTTCACTGACATTGTCTACATTTGCATTTGAAGCCTGGCCATTGGAGCGAGGAACTGGAAGGTACCTGGTGCCTGTGGAACTACCCCGCAGCATCTTACTATTATCAAGAGAAGAAACAATGGTCAAGAAATTGCTTAAAAAGAACGGTGAGGTCAACATTGCTCACTGTTGTTAGTGGTGAAATGGAGGAGCAAGTTCCGGTGTTTGCACATGCACAGTGAAATGTGGAAATCTGGAACTTGCCCCTGTTGGTTTGCTGGCGATCTGTCAGCTTCCAATTAAAGGGATATCGCCGGCTGGTATCAGTAGAAACAATGGACCAGCGCCAACTTGCTCATCTGCCCAGCTGGAAAGTAACTAATATCGCCACAAAACAGGTATGCTTAAAAATACCAGGTCTAAACTAAGTTTTAACAGGACGATAAGTCTTAATGACTAAAGAAAAACTAAAAATTAACTTTTAAAAATGTGGAGTTTCATTACTCCTTATTTTAATAGTTTTTCATCATAAATTTTTTCTTAAAAAAATTAAAAAGTTATATATTTTTTACTTTTCCCTTCTGTCTCTGTTATTTAATTTGATTATTTCTTACTCTCTCTTTTTTCGCTGTCTATAACTGTTTTTCAAATGATTTTAGTGTTGTACCTTTCACTTCCTGGATTTTACGTTCCAGCTTGAAGAAAATGTTCTCAGCTTGTCAAAAATGCTGCAATCTGATTGATCGAGGGGAGAGTGATCCTTTCACTTCTCCCATGGGTCCCAGCTTCGCTGGAGTTAACGTTGATCTCTTCTCCACTTCCTATTGGAGGAAGTGCCCGCAGTAAAGACAGCGGTAAGTTAGTGGGTTAGTATAAATCGATGGACCGGTGAACACTGTTGGTTTGCCGCTCAAAGCAATTTCTGGGCCCATGTTTAAAGGGAGAGTGAAACAGTAGTGAGCAGACAGGGGTCAGTTGGACTGGCAGCAAGTTAGTTTATTTGTCATCATGAATTCAACTGTGGAGCCCACCAGCGTCTGCACCGAATGAATCTGCATATGGAACGTTCTTAATGTTCTCAATGCATATGGTTGAAAATTGGGGCTGTGTTGTCTGGTCTTTTTTCATTTTGATTCAGCTCCCTACCATAAACAAGGGATTAATATGTAGCTTAGTTCTGATAATAATTGTATCTACAGTTGAAGGGCTGACTTTTGTTCTTCTCATACTAGTCTTTGTGTGGTGATTAACTGCTAATTTTCAGTGACACTGTATGTTGTTGCCTGCTATCTGAGCATTTCCTGTTGCTATAAGTAAACCCTTTCTGCTGTTTATGTTTTTGTTTTATGCAAATTGCAATTTACTTTGTCAACACCTGCTAATTCTATGTTTTGCAGTAATTTTGTCAGTTTAATGTTTAACTGTTCTTAACAGTTTTTTTTTCAAATGCTGACGTACCTACCAGCTTGTATTTTACAAATAACTATTTATAGCAAGTTTACTTGTACTTGGTTAATAGGTCTTTTGTAAGTTGTGTTTTAAAAAGTAAATAATTTTGGATAATAAATAACTACTTACGGATTACTACTTATTATTTTAGCAAAATAGCACTATTAATGTATATTTTCATAAGTTATTTCCTGAGTTTTATTTTGGACATAGGAAAAGTACACAAATAGAGGTTTGAAGCTACACAGGAACACTTTGAAAAGGTCTGAACAGGATCTGGGCGCTCTGCCTAATCTTCCTGTGGGCTACATGTTTGTTGTCTATATTTATCCCCTTAGTGTACCACTGAAGATTAAAATAACAGACCAACATTTGCTGGTTTCACAAATTCCCTGAGGAATTTTAATGTTCAGCTGAGAGAGCTTCTGCTTGGATTTTAACAAGATGTGGTTTGCCACCAAGCCGTGTTTGAGCTGACTGCTGGAAGGTTTACTGAGACTGTCAATATGCATTTCGTCTTTATACAAATTCCGAGCTTTCCTAACAGTGGGTGACTAGTTGGACTGAAGCAATCAACATTTAATTGAAATTGAAAATAAACTGATTACATTTGAAAGTAATCACAGCTATTAATACTTTTAAGGAACTTTCTGTTATGAATGTTGAGAGACTGGGAACTTTATCCTGAGTTTGTTTTTCTTGAATAAATACACATACTCTAACTCCCAGTACTCTTGCATAAATAATGTAGTCATTTACACTTTCATTGGTGCACGTGGAATGCTGGGAATTTCAGATACAATGGTGGGAATTTTAACCCCCAAGGACAGGTGGGTTGTGGGCCGGTGGAAAGTTAAAATAATAGAATTTTGCTGCGTAACTGCAACCCGGCTCCAAAGCGCCCACTTCCGGGTTTAACAGAGGCGCGTTTGACTGTGTGCGAGTAACCTACTCGGTGGAGGTGGATCGATAAATAGTACAGGCGGGTGGATACTTATCAGAGCAATTTAGCTGATTATCACGTTATCGAGGCGATTTTAAATTGAATTTAACTGGCATTAGAATTTAATGCGTCCAGCATGGGTTTCCTGGGCCGCGGGAATCACGGCAGGTAAAAGGAGGTGAGAAGGGCTGGATCCATGAGGTAAGTTCCTTTATTGCATTGCTCGTGGGCCAGGAGGAGCAGGAGTGCCTCCCTGCGGCTCACCGAGCTTACCTTTTAAATATCCCACGATCGGCCGATCCCCCCCCGCCCCGTGATGTTTGATACACCCCTCTCCAATGATGTCCGACTTCTCCACTCTCTCCCGCGGTAGCCCCCCCCTCCATCCAAACCCCAAAGTCCCTGATCTTTCCCCGACCCCCCCCTCCAAACCCCGAAGACCCACGATCTTTCCCGGACCGCCGCCATCCAAACCCTGAAGACCCCGATCTCTGAGGCCCTGCCAATCTGGCTGGCTGTTGGGCGCGAAATCTGTTGAAAATTTTTAAAGATGTCCGACTGTCAAAATCATCACGACGTGTGGGAAACCCTTACGTCCAGGTTTCCCGTCATAAAATCCTCCCCCCGCCCCCCCCCCGCCACCCACTCTCTTCCCAGCTCAGAGTTATATCCAGCCCAATGTTTAGAACTAACTGCAAAAGTATGACTAGCTGACGTCAACTAGAAAAACATTTTGATGTTGATGGGGACTCATACTTCATACTTGGTGCCATGGCCTGTTTCCAGACAATCAATTAAGTAATAACTAAACAGTCAATAGTTGATGAGAATTGGGATGTCTACTAACTTATGATCAATCAAATTGGGTGTCAGAAATTGGCAGGTCCTTGATAGAATGGGGGGAAAAGCTATATGCAAATAGTACTCAAGGTGGAGGAAGGTTAAATTGGTATGTGAGAGTTCCAATTGTGGACCTTAGCAAAAGATGTTTTTACAAAGTTCAAAGTGAGTCAAGCAGGTCAGCCCCATACGTTTAACAAGATAGAATGAATTACAATCATATCACCTCAGAAACATCTCAAGCAGTTCACATACAAATATTTAATTTGAAATGCAGTGGCTGTTGTTGTGTAGGGGAATATGGCAATTATTTTGTGCACAAGATCTCACAAAAAGCAATGAGATAAATGACCAGTTGATCTGTTTATGCTGGTGTTGGTTGAGGGAAGAAATTTGACCAGAGTAACAGGAGAACTGCCTGCTCTTCGAATGCTGTCATAGGATCTTTAACATCCACCTGAGCAGGTAAACAGGCCATAGTTTAACATCTGATTTGAAGGGGGTCATCTCTGACAGTGCAGCATTCCTTCAGGGCTACACCGGGCCGTCAGGTAATGTAGATTATGTGCTCTAGTCCTGGAATGGCATTTAAGCCACAACCTTCTGATTCAGAGAAGAGATTGTTACCAACTGAGCAAAGTTGACAACACATTTAATTTAAACTTTTTGAGTTTAGTTAGCAGTGGGGACTGTTTGTGTGGAAATTCAGAGTAATGTGTGGATTGTATTAAGACAAATAATCAATGCTTCAAAGGGTGGACAGGGTTTAGGAAGTGTGATATGAAATTGCTTTGTCCTTAAACAATGTACGCTCAGCGACAGGATTACTGTGAGCTTCACTTCAGGCTGTAGTGTGAAGCTGAGGACAATGTGCAGTGGATGTAGTGTTGGTACACAGTGTATGCTCAGTAGTCTCAAAAATGTCTCAGGCAGTTTTATATTCCATGTTATTATTGAGGCAAAAGAATAGTTCCAGCAGTTGTGACACAACAGGAATTTATCATCTGTTTATCTGACTAACAATATCTCCATATAAATTACAACCACTGCTCTCAGCCACCCCACTTCCACCCCACCCCGTTAAAAATACAAGAAGTACCAAACCAGGTAAAGGGATTGTCCTGGGCAGCAGCTGAAGCCGGTATATAACAATCACCAGCAGCAGAAGAAGGAATAAGCAGCAGCAGGCAGGATAAAAACAGCCAGCAGCAGCTGGATGGACAGAAACACTGAACAGGTGGCTGCCCCTGCACGCCGGGCGGAGGCGGTGGGCTGCCCCTGCACGCCGGGCGGAGGCGGTGGGCTGCCCCTGCACACCGGGCGGAGGCGGTGGGCTGCCCCTGCACGCCGGGCGGAGGCGGTGGGCTGCCCCTGCATGCCGGGTGGAAACAATCAACTGAATCTATGCAACGAGCAGAAACTGTGCAATGAGAGAAAACAGCGAACTGTATCTGTGCAATGAGAGAAAACAGTGAACTGTATCTGTGCAATGAGAGAAAACAGCGAACTGTATCTGTACAATGTGAGAAACAGCGAACTGTATCTGTGCAATGAGAGAAAACAGTGAACTGTATCTGTGCAATGTGAGAAACAGCGAACTGTATCTGTACAATGAGAGAAAACAGTGAACTGTATCTGTGCAATGAGAGAAAACAGTGAACTGTATCTGTGCAATGGGAGAAAACAGCGAACTGTATCTGTGCAATGAGAGAAAACAGTGAACCGTATCTGTGCAATGAGAGAAAACAGTGAACTGTATCTGTGCAATGAGAGAAAACAGTGAACCGTATCTGTACAATGTGAGAAACAGTGAACTGTATCTGTACAATGAGAGAAAACAGTGAACTGTATCTGTGCAATGAGAGAAAACAGCGAACTGTATCTGTGCAATGAGAGAAAACAGTGAACTGTATCTGTACAATGTGAGAAACAGTGAACTGCATCTGTGCAATGAGAGAAAACAGTGAACTGTATCTGTACAATGAGAGACAGTGAACTGTATCTGTACAATGAGAGAAAACAGTGAACTGTATCTGTACAATGAGAGGAAACAGTGAACTGTATCTGTACAATGTGAGAAACAGTGAACCGTATCTGTACAATGAGAGACAGTGAACCGTATCTGTACAATGAGAGAAAACAGTGAACTGTATCGGTACAATGAGAGGAAACAGTGAACTGTATCTGTACAATGAGAGGAAACAGTGAACTGTATCTGTACAATGAGAGGAAACAGTGAACTGTATCTGTACAATGAGAGAAACAGTGAACCGTATCTGTACAATGAGAGACAGTGAACCGTATCTGTACAATGAGAGAAAACAGTGAACTGTATCTGTACCATGAGAGGAAACAGTGAACTGTATCTGTACAATGAGAGGAAACAGTGAACTGTATCTGTACAATGAGAGAAAACAGTGAACTGTATCTGTACAATGTGAGAAACAGTGAACCGTATCTGTACAATGAGAGAAAACAGTGAACTGTATCTGTACAATGAGAAACAGTGAACTGTATCTGTGCAATGAGAGAAAACAGTGAACTGTATCTGTGCAATGAGAGAAAACAGCGAACTGTATCTGTGCAATGAGAGAAAACAGTGAACTGTATCTGTGCAATGAGAGAAAACAGTGAACTGTATCTGTGCAATGAGAGAAAACAGCGAACTGAATCTGTGCAATGAGAGAAAACAGTGAACTGTATCTGTGCAATGAGAGGAAACAGTGAACTGTATCTGTACAATGAGAGGAAACAGTGAACTGTATCTGTACAATGAGAGGAAACAGTGAACTGTATCTGTACAATGAGAGGAAACAGTGAACTGTATCTGTACAATGTGAGAAACAGTGAACCGTATCTGTACAATGAGAGAAAACAGTGAACTGTATCTGTACAATGAGAAACAGTGAACTGTATCTGTGCAATGAGAGAAAACAGTGAACTGTATCTGTGCAATGAGAGAAAACAGCGAATGTATCTGTGCAATGAGAGAAAACAGTGAACTGTATCTGTGCAATGAGAGAAAACAGTGAACTGTATCTGTGCAATGAGAGAAAACAGCGAACTGTATCTGTGCAATGAGAGAAAACAGTGAACTGTATCTGTGCAATGAGAGAAAACAGTGAACTGTATCTGTGCAATGAGAGAAAACAGTGAACTGTATCTGTGCAATGAGAGAAAACAGTGAACTGTATCTGTGCAATGAGAGGAAACAGTGAACTGTATCTGTACAATGAGAGGAAACAGTGAACTGTATCTGTACAATGGGAAACAGTGAACTGTATCTGTACAATGTGAGAAACAGCGAACTGTATCTGTACAATGAGAGAAAACAGTGAACTGTATCTGTGCAATGAGAGAAAACAGCGAACTGTATCTGTGCAATGAGAGAAAACAGTGAACTCTATCTGTACAATGAGAAACAGTGAACTGTATCTGTACAATGTGAGAAACAGCGAACTGTATCTGTACAATGAGAGAAAACAGTGAACTGTATCTGTGCAATGAGAGAAAACAGTGAACCGTATCTGTGCAATGAGAGAAAACAGTGAACCGTATCTGTACAATGAGAGAAAACAGTGAACTGTATCTGTACAATGAGAGGAAACAGTGAACTGTATCTGTACAATGAGAAACAGTGAACTGTATCTGTACAATGAGAAACAGTGAACTGTATCTGTACAATGAGAGGAAACAGTGAACCGTATCTGTACAATGAGAGAAAACAGTGAACTGTATCTGTACAATGAGAAACAGTGAACTGTATCTGTACAATGAGAGAAAACAGTGAACTGTATCTGTGCAATGAGAGAAAACAATGAACCGCATCTGTACAATGAGAGAAAACAGTGACCTGTATCTGTGCAATGAGAGAAAACAGTGAACCGTATCTGTACAATGAGAGAAAACAGTGAACTGTATCTGTACAATGAGAGAAACAGTGAACTGTATCTGTACAATGAGAAACAGTGAACTGTATCTGTGCAATGAGAGGAAACAGTGAACTGTATCTGTGCAATGAGAGAAAACAGTGAACCGTATCTGTACAATGAGAGAAAAGAGTGAACTGTATCTGTACAATGAGAGAAACAGTGAACTGTATCTGTACAATCAGAAACAGTGAACTGGATCTGTGCAATGAGAGAAAACAGTGAACTGTATCTGTGCAATGAGAGGAAACAGTGAACCGTATCTGTACAATGTGAGAAACAGTGAACCGTATCTGTACAATGTGAGAAACAGTGAACTGTATCTGTACAATGAGAGAAAACAGTGAACTGTATCTGTACAATGAGAGGAAACAGTGAACTGTATCTGTGCAATGAGAGAAAACAGTGAACTGTATCTGTGCAATGAGAGGAAACAGTGAACTGTATCTGTACAATGAGAGGAAACAGTGAACCGTATCTGTACAATGAGAGGAAACAGTGAACTGTATCTGTGCAATGTGAGAAACAGTGAACTGTATCTGTACAATGTGAGAAACAGTGAACTGTATCTGTACAATGAGAGAAAACAGTGAACTGTATCTGTACAATGAGAGGAAACAGTGAACTGTATCTGTACAATGAGAGATAACAGTGAACTGTATCTGTACAATGAGAAACAGTGAACTGTATCTGTACAATGAGAGGAAACAGTGAACTGTATCTGTACAATGTGAGAAACAGTGAACTGTATCTGTACAATGTGAGAAACAGTGAACTGTATCTGTACAATGAGAGAAAACAGTGAACTGTATCTGTACAATGAGAGGAAACAGTGAACTGTGTCTGTACAATGAGAGAAAACAGTGAACTGTATCTGTACAATGAGAGGAAACAGTGAACTGTATCTGTACAATGAGAGATAACAGTGAACTGTATCTGTACAATGAGAAACAGTGAACTGTATCTGTACAATGAGAGAAAACAGTGAACTGTATCTGTACAATGAGAAACAGTGAACTGTATCTGTACAATGAGAGAAAACAGTGAACTGTATCTGTGCAATGGGAGAAAACAGTGAACTGTATCTGTACAATGAGAGAAAACAGTGAACTGTATCTGTACAATGAGAGAAAACAGTGAACTGTATCTGTGCAATGAGAGGAAACAGTGAACTGTATCTGTACAAT
The DNA here is from genome assembly GCF_035084215.1 of Heptranchias perlo. Lineage (NCBI taxonomy): Eukaryota > Metazoa > Chordata > Chondrichthyes > Hexanchiformes > Hexanchidae > Heptranchias > Heptranchias perlo. The sequence goes on from NC_090335.1 coordinate 52,631,238, forward strand.
GAGAGAAAACAGTGAACTGTATCTGTACAATGAGAGAAAACAGTGAACTGTATCTGTGCAATGAGAGGAAACAGTGAACTGTATCTGTACAATGAGAGAAAACAGTGAACTGTATCTGTACAATGAGAGGAAACAGTGAACTGTATCTGTACAATGAGAGAAAACAGTGAACTGTATCTGTACAATGAGAGGAAACAGTGAACTGTATCTGTACAATGAGAGAAACAGTGAACTGTATCTGTGCAATGAGAGGAAACAGTGAACCGTATCTGTACAATGAGAGGAAACAGTGAACTGTATCTGTGCAATGAGAGGAAACAGTGAACTGTATCTGTACAATGAGAAACAGTGAACTGTATCTGTACAATGAGAGGAAACAGTGAACTGTATCTGTACAATGATAGGAAACAGTGAACTGTATCTGTACAATGAGAGAAAACAGTGAACTGTATCTGTACAATGAGAGAAACAGTGAACTGTATCTGTGCAATGAGAGGAAACAGTGAACCGTATCTGTACAATGAGAGGAAACAGTGAACCGTATCTGTACAATGAGAGAAACAGTGAACTGTATCTGTACAATGAGAGGAAACAGTGAACTGTATCTGTGCAATGAGAGGAAACAGTGAACCGTATCTGTACAATGAGAGAAAACAGTGAACCGTATCTGTACAATGAGAAACAGTGAACTGTATCTGTACAATGAGAGAAACAGTGAACTGTATCTGTACAATGAGAGGAAACAGTGAACTGTATCTGTACAATGAGAAACAGTGAACTGTATCTGTACAATGAGAGGAAACAGTGAACTGTATCTGTACAATGAGAGAAAACAGTGAACTGTATCTGTACAATGAGAGGAAACAGTGAACTGTATCTGTACAATGAGAGATAACAGTGAACTGTATCTGTACAATGAGAGGAAACAGTGAACCGTATCTGTACAATGAGAAACAGTGAACTGTATCTGTACAATGAGAGGAAACAGTGAACTGTATCTGTACAATGAGAGGAAACAGTGAACTGTATCTGTACAATGAGAGAAAACAGTGAACTGTATCTGTACAATGTGAGAAAACAGTGAACTGTATCTGTACAATGAGAAACAGTGAACTGTATCTGTACAATGAGAGGAAACAGTGAACTGTATCTGTACAATGAGAGGAAACAGTGAACTGTATCTGTACAATGAGAGGAAACAGTGAACTGTATCTGTACAATGAGAGAAAACAGTGAACTGTATCTGTACAATGAGAAACAGTGAACTGTATCTGTACATTGAGAGGAAACAGTGAACTGTATCTGTACAATGAGAGGAAACAGTGAACTGTATCTGTACAATGAGAGGAAACAGTGAACTGTATCTGTACAATGAGAAGAAACAGTGAACTGTATCTGTACAATGAGAAACAGTGAACTGTATCTGTACAATGAGAGAAACAGTGAACTGTATCTGTACAATGAGAAACAGTGAACTGTATCTGTACAATGAGAGAAAACAGTGAACTGTATCTGTACAATGAGAAACAGTGAACTGTATCTGTGCAATGAGAGAAAACAGTGAACTGTATCTGTGCAATGAGAGGAAACAGTGAACCGTATCTGTACAATGTGAGAAACAGTGAACCGTATCTGTACAATGTGAGAAACAGTGAACTGTATCTGTACAATGAGAGAAAACAGTGAACTGTATCTGTACAATGAGAGGAAACAGTGAACTGTATCTGTGCAATGAGAGAAAACAGTGAACTGTATCTGTGCAATGAGAGGAAACAGTGAACTGTATCTGTACAATGAGAGGAAACAGTGAACTGTATCTGTACAATGAGAGGAAACAGTGAACTGTATCTGTAAAATGAGAGAAAACAGTGAACTGTATCTGTACAATGAGAGGAAACAGTGAACTGTATCTGTACAATGAGAGAAAACAGTGAACTGTATCTGTACAATGAGAGGAAACAGTGAACTGTATCTGTACAATGAGAGGAAACAGTGAACTGTATCTGTAAAATGAGAGAAAACAGTGAACTGTATCTGTACAATGAGAGGAAACAGTGAACTGTATCTGTACAATGAGAGGAAACAGTGAACTGTATCTGTAAAATGAGAGAAAACAGTGAACTGTATCTGTGCAATGAGAGAAAACAGTGAACTGTATCTGTACAATGAGAAGAAACAGTGAACTGTATCTGTACAATGAGAGAAAACAGTGAACTGTATCTGTGCAATGAGAGGAAACAGTGAACTGTATCTGTACAATGAGAGGAAACAGTGAACTGTATCTGTACAATGAGAGAAAACAGTGAACTGTATCTGTACAATGAGAAGAAACAGTGAACTGTATCTGTACAATGAGAGGAAACAGTGAACTGTATCTGTACAATGAGAGAAAACAGTGAACTGTATCTGTACAATGAGAAACAGTGAACTGTATCTGTACAATGAGAGGAAACAGTGAACTGTATCTGTACAATGAGAGGAAACAGTGAACTGTATCTGTACAATGAGAAACAGTGAACTGTATCTGTACAATGAGAGAAAACAGTGAACTGTATCTGTGCAATGAGAGGAAACAGTGAACTGTATCTGTACAATGAGAAACAGTGAACTGTATCTGTACAATGAGAGAAAACAGTGAACTGTATCTGTACAATGAGAGGAAACAGTGAACTGTATCTGTACAATGAGAAACAGTGAACTGTATCTGTACAATGAGAGGAAACAGTGAACTGTATCTGTACAATGAGAAACAGTGAACCGTATCTGTACAATGAGAGAAAACAGTGAACTGTATCTGTACAATGAGAGGAAACAGTGAACTGTATCTGTACAATGAGAAACAGTGAACTGTATCTGTACAATGAGAGGAAACAGTGAACTGTATCTGTACAATGAGAGGAAACAGTGAACTGTATCTGTACAATGTGAGAAAACAGTGAACTGTATCTGTACAATGAGAAACAGTGAACTGTATCTGTACAATGAGAGAAAACAGTGAACTGTATCTGTACAATGAGAAACAGTGAACTGTATCTGTACAATGAGAGAAACAGTGAACTGTATCTGTACAATGTGAGAAAACAGTGAACTGTATCTGTACAATGAGAGGAAACAGTGAACTGTATCTGTACAATGTGAGAAACAGTGAACTGTATATGTACAATGAGAGGAAACAGTGAACTGTATATGTACAATGAGAGGAAACAGTGAACTGTATATGTACAATGAGAGGAAACAGTGAACTGTATCTGTACAATGAGAGAAAACAGTGAACTGTATCTGTACAATGAGAGAAAACAGTGAACTGTATATGTACAATGAGAGGAAACAGTGAACTGTATCTGTACAATGAGAGGAAACAGTGAACTGTATATGTACAATGTGAGAAACAGTGAACTGTATCTGTACAATGTGAGAAAACAGTGAACTGTACCTGTACAATGAGAAACAGTGAACTGTATCTGTACAATGAGAAACAGTGAGCTGTATCTGTGCAATGAGAGAAAACAGTGAACTGTACCTGTACAATGTGAAACAGTGAACTGTATCTGTACAATGAGAGGAAACAGTGAACTGTATATGTACAATGAGAGGAAACAGTGAACTGTATCTGTGCAATGAGAGGAAACAGTGAACTGTATCTGTACAATGAGAGGAAACAGTGAACTGTATCTGTACAATGAGAGAAAACAGTGAACTGTATCTGTACAATGTGAGAAACAGTGAACTGTATCTGTGCAATGAGAGGAAACAGTGAACTGTATCTGTACAATGAGAGGAAACAGTGAACTGTATCTGTACAATGAGAGGAAACAGTGAACTGTATCTGTGCAATGAGAGGAAACAGTGAACTGTATCTGTACAATGAGAGGAAACAGTGAACTGTATCTGTACAATGAGAGAAAACAGTGAACTGTATCTGTACAATGAGAGGAAACAGTGAACCGTATCTGTGCAATGAGAGGAAACAGTTAACTGTATCTGTACAATGAGAGGAAACAGTGAACTGTATCTGTGCAATGAGAGGAAACAGCGAACTGTATCTGTACAATGTGAGAAACAGCGAACTGTATCTGTGCAATGAGAGAAAACAGTGAACTGTATCTGTGCAATGTGAGAAACAGCGAACTGTATCTGTACAATGAGAGAAAACAGTGAACTGTATCTGTGCAATGAGAGAAAACAGTGAACTGTATCTGTGCAATGGGAGAAAACAGCGAACTGTATCTGTGCAATGAGAGAAAACAGTGAACCGTATCTGTGCAATGAGAGAAAACAGTGAACTGTATCTGTGCAATGAGAGAAAACAGTGAACCGTATCTGTACAATGTGAGAAAACAGTGAACTGTATCTGTGCAATGAGAGAAAACAGCGAACTGTATCTGTACAATGTGAGAAACAGCGAACTGTATCTGTACAATGAGAGAAAACAGTGAACTGTATCTGTGCAATGAGAGAAAACAGTGAACTGTATCTGTGCAATGAGAGAAAACAGCGAACTGTATCTGTGCAATGAGAGAAAACAGTGAACTGTATCTGTGCAATGAGAGAAAACAGCAAACTGTATCTGTACAATGTGAGAAACAGCGAACTGTATCTGTGCAATGAGAGAAAACAGTGAACTGTATCTGTGCAATGTGAGAAACAGCGAACTGTATCTGTACAATGAGAGAAAACAGTGAACTGTATCTGTGCAATGAGAGAAAACAGTGAACTGTATCTGTGCAATGGGAGAAAACAGCGAACTGTATCTGTGCAATGAGAGAAAACAGTGAACCGTATCTGTGCAATGAGAGAAAACAGTGAACTGTATCTGTGCAATGAGAGAAAACAGTGAACCGTATCTGTACAATGTGAGAAACAGTGAACTGTATCTGTACAATGAGAGAAAACAGTGAACTGTATCTGTGCAATGAGAGAAAACAGCGAACTGTATCTGTGCAATGAGAGAAAACAGTGAACTGTATCTGTACAATGTGAGAAACAGTGAACCGCATCTGTGCAATGAGAGAAAACAGTGAACTGTATCGGTACAATGAGAGGAAACAGTGAACTGTATCTGTACAATGAGAGGAAACAGTGAACTGTATCTGTACAATGAGAGGAAACAGTGAACTGTATCTGTACAATGAGAGAAACAGTGAACCGTATCTGTACAATGAGAGACAGTGAACCGTATCTGTACAATGAGAGAAAACAGTGAACTGTATCTGTACCATGAGAGGAAACAGTGAACTGTATCTGTACAATGAGAGGAAACAGTGAACTGTATCTGTACAATGAGAGAAAACAGTGAACTGTATCTGTACAATGTGAGAAACAGTGAACCGTATCTGTACAATGAGAGAAAACAGTGAACTGTATCTGTACAATGAGAAACAGTGAACTGTATCTGTGCAATGAGAGAAAACAGTGAACTGTATCTGTGCAATGAGAGAAAACAGCGAACTGTATCTGTGCAATGAGAGAAAACAGTGAACTGTACCTGTGCAATGAGAGAAAACAGTGAACTGTATCTGTGCAATGAGAGAAAACAGCGAACTGTATCTGTGCAATGAGAGAAAACAGTGAACTGTATCTGTGCAATGAGAGGAAACAGTGAACTGTATCTGTACAATGAGAGGAAACAGTGAACTGTATCTGTACAATGAGAGGAAACAGTGAACTGTATCTGTACAATGAGAGGAAACAGTGAACTGTATCTGTACAATGTGAGAAACAGTGAACCGTATCTGTACAATGAGAGAAAACAGTGAACTGTATCTGTACAATGAGAAACAGTGAACTGTATCTGTGCAATGAGAGAAAACAGTGAACTGTATCTGTGCAATGAGAGAAAACAGCGAACTGTATCTATGCAATGAGAGAAAACAGTGAACTGTATCTGTGCAATGAGAGAAAACAGTGAACTGTATCTGTGCAATGAGAGAAAACAGCGAACTGTATCTGTGCAATGAGAGAAAACAGTGAACTGTATCTGTGCAATGAGAGAAAACAGTGAACTGTATCTGTGCAATGAGAGAAAACAGTGAACTGTATCTGTGCAATGAGAGAAAACAGTGAACTGTATCTGTACAATGAGAGGAAACAGTGAACTGTATCTGTACAATGGGAAACAGTGAACTGTATCTGTACAATGTGAGAAACAGCGAACTGTATCTGTACAATGAGAGAAAACAGTGAACTGTATCTGTGCAATGAGAGAAAACAGCGAACTGTATCTGTGCAATGAGAGAAAACAGTGAACTCTATCTGTACAATGAGAAACAGTGAACTGTATCTGTACAATGAGAAACAGTGAACTGTATCTGTACAATGAGAAACAGTGAACTGTATCTGTACAATGAGAGGAAACAGTGAACCGTATCTGTACAATGAGAGAAAACAGTGAACCGTATCTGTGCAATGAGAGAAAACAGTGAACCGTATCTGTGCAATGAGAGAAAACAGTGAACTCTATCTGTACAATGAGAAACAGTGAACTGTATCTGTACAATGAGAAACAGTGAACTGTATCTGTACAATGGGAAACAGTGAACTGTATCTGTGCAATGAGAGAAAACAGTGAACTGTATCTGTGCAATGAGAGAAAACAGTGAACCGTATCTGTGCAATGAGAGAAAACAGTGAACCGTATCTGTACAATGAGAGAAAACAGTGAACTGTATCTGTGCAATGAGAGGAAACAGTGAACTGTATCTGTACAATGAGAAACAGTGAACTGTATCTGTACAATGAGAAACAGTGAACTGTATCTGTACAATGAGAGGAAACAGTGAACCGTATCTGTACAATGAGAGAAAACAGTGAACTGTATCTGTACAATGAGAAACAGTGAACTGTATCTGTACAATGAGAGAAAACAGTGAACTGTATCTGTGCAATGAGAGAAAACAATGAACCGCATCTGTACAATGAGAGAAAACAGTGACCTGTATCTGTGCAATGAGAGAAAACAGTGAACCGTATCTGTACAATGAGAGAAAACAGTGAACTGTATCTGTACAATGAGAGAAACAGTGAACTGTATCTGTACAATGAGAAACAGTGAACTGTATCTGTGCAATGAGAGGAAACAGTGAACTGTATCTGTGCAATGAGAGAAAACAGTGAACCGTATCTGTACAATGAGAGAAAACAGTGAACTGTATCTGTACAATGAGAGAAACAGTGAACTGTATCTGTACAATGAGAAACAGTGAACTGTATCTGTGCAATGAGAGAAAACAGTGAACAGTATCTGTGCAATGAGAGGAAACAGTGAACCGTATCTGTACAATGTGAGAAACAGTGAACCGTATCTGTACAATGTGAGAAACAGTGAACTGTATCTGTACAATGAGAGAAAACAGTGAACTGTATCTGTACAATGAGAGGAAACAGTGAACTGTATCTGTGCAATGAGAGAAAACAGTGAACTGTATCTGTGCAATGAGAGGAAACAGTGAACTGTATCTGTACAATGAGAGGAAACAGTGAACCGTATCTGTACAATGAGAGGAAACAGTGAACTGTATCTGTGCAATGTGAGAAACAGTGAACTGTATCTGTACAATGTGAGAAACAGTGAACTGTATCTGTACAATGAGAGAAAACAGTGAACTGTATCTGTACAATGAGAGGAAACAGTGAACTGTATCTGTACAATGAGAGATAACAGTGAACTGTATCTGTACAATGAGAAACAGTGAACTGTATCTGTACAATGAGAGGAAACAGTGAACTGTTTCTGTACAATGTGAGAAACAGTGAACTGTATCTGTACAATGTGAGAAACAGTGAACTGTATCTGTACAATGAGAGAAAACAGTGAACTGTATCTGTACAATGAGAGGAAACAGTGAACTGTATCTGTACAATGAGAGAAAACAGTGAACTGTATCTGTACAATGAGAGGAAACAGTGAACTGTATCTGTACAATGAGAGATAACAGTGAACTGTATCTGTACAATGAGAAACAGTGAACTGTATCTGTACAATGAGAGAAAACAGTGAACTGTATCTGTACAATGAGAAACAGTGAACTGTATCTGTACAATGAGAGAAAACAGTGAACTGTATCTGTGCAATGGGAGAAAACAGTGAACTGTATCTGTACAATGAGAGAAAACAGTGAACTGTATCTGTACAATGAGAGAAAACAGTGAACTGTATCTGTGCAATGAGAGGAAACAGTGAACTGTATCTGTACAATGAGAGAAAACAGTGAACTGTATCTGTACAATGAGAGAAAACAGTGAACTGTATCTGTACAATGAGAGAAAACAGTGAACTGTATCTGTACAATGAGAGAAAACAGTGAACTGTATCTGTACAATGAGAGAAAACAGTGAACTGTATCTGTGCAATGAGAGAAAACAGTGAACTGTATCTGTGCAATGAGAGGAAACAGTGAACCGTATCTGTACAATGTGAGAAACAGTGAACCGTATCTGTACAATGTGAGAAACAGTGAACTGTATCTGTACAATGAGAGAAAACAGTGAACTGTATCTGTACAATGAGAGGAAACAGTGAACTGTATCTGTGCAATGAGAGAAAACAGTGAACTGTATCTGTGCAATGAGAGGAAACAGTGAACTGTATCTGTACAATGAGAGGAAACAGTGAACCGTATCTGTACAATGAGAGGAAACAGTGAACTGTATCTGTGCAATGTGAGAAACAGTGAACTGTATCTGTACAATGTGAGAAACAGTGAACTGTATCTGTACAATGAGAGAAAACAGTGAACTGTATCTGTACAATGAGAGGAAACAGTGAACTGTATCTGTACAATGAGAGATAACAGTGAACTGTATCTGTACAATGAGAAACAGTGAACTGTATCTGTACAATGAGAGGAAACAGTGAACTGTTTCTGTACAATGTGAGAAACAGTGAACTGTATCTGTACAATGTGAGAAACAGTGAACTGTATCTGTACAATGAGAGAAAACAGTGAACTGTATCTGTACAATGAGAGGAAACAGTGAACTGTATCTGTACAATGAGAGAAAACAGTGAACTGTATCTGTACAATGAGAGGAAACAGTGAACTGTATCTGTACAATGAGAGATAACAGTGAACTGTATCTGTACAATGAGAAACAGTGAACTGTATCTGTACAATGAGAGAAAACAGTGAACTGTATCTGTACAATGAGAAACAGTGAACTGTATCTGTACAATGAGAGAAAACAGTGAACTGTATCTGTGCAATGGGAGAAAACAGTGAACTGTATCTGTACAATGAGAGAAAACAGTGAACTGTATCTGTACAATGAGAGAAAACAGTGAACTGTATCTGTGCAATGAGAGGAAACAGTGAACTGTATCTGTACAATGAGAGAAAACAGTGAACTGTATCTGTACAATGAGAGAAAACAGTGAACTGTATCTGTACAATGAGAGAAAACAGTGAACTGTATCTGTACAATGAGAGAAAACAGTGAACTGTATCTGTACAATGAGAGGAAACAGTGAACTGTATCTGTACAATGAGAGAAAACAGTGAACTGTATCTGTACAATGAGAGGAAACAGTGAACTGTATCTGTACAATGAGAGAAACAGTGAACTGTATCTGTGCAATGAGAGGAAACAGTGAACCGTATCTGTACAATGAGAGGAAACAGTGAACTGTATCTGTGCAATGAGAGGAAACAGTGAACTGTATCTGTACAATGAGAAACAGTGAACTGTATCTGTACAATGAGAGGAAACAGTGAACTGTATCTGTACAATGATAGGAAACAGTGAACTGTATCTGTACAATGAGAGAAAACAGTGAACTGTATCTGTACAATGTGAGAAACAGTGAACTGTATCTGTGCAATGAGAGGAAACAGTGAACCGTATCTGTACAATGAGAGGAAACAGTGAACCGTATCTGTACAATGAGAGAAACAGTGAACTGTATCTGTACAATGAGAGGAAACAGTGAACTGTATCTGTGCAATGAGAGGAAACAGTGAACCGTATCTGTACAATGAGAGAAAACAGTGAACCGTATCTGTACAATGAGAAACAGTGAACTGTATCTGTACAATGAGAGAAACAGTGAACTGTATCTGTACAATGAGAGGAAACAGTGAACTGTATCTGTACAATGAGAAACAGTGAACTGTATCTGTACAATGAGAGGAAACAGTGAACTGTATCTGTACAATGAGAGAAAACAGTGAACTGTATCTGTACAATGAGAGGAAACAGTGAACTGTATCTGTACAATGAGAGATAACAGTGAACTGTATCTGTACAATGAGAGGAAACAGTGAACCGTATCTGTACAATGAGAAACAGTGAACTGTATCTGTACAATGAGAGGAAACAGTGAACTGTATCTGTACAATGAGAGGAAACAGTGAACTGTATCTGTACAATGAGAGAAAACAGTGAACTGTATCTGTACAATGTGAGAAAACAGTGAACTGTATCTGTACAATGAGAAACAGTGAACTGTATCTGTACAATGAGAGGAAACAGTGAACTGTATCTGTACAATGAGAGGAAACAGTGAACTGTATCTGTACAATGAGAGGAAACAGTGAACTGTATCTGTACAATGAGAGAAAACAGTGAACTGTATCTGTACAATGAGAAACAGTGAACTGTATCTGTACATTGAGAGGAAACAGTGAACTGTATCTGTACAATGAGAGGAAACAGTGAACTGTATCTGTACAATGAGAGGAAACAGTGAACTGTATCTGTACAATGAGAAGAAACAGTGAACTGTATCTGTACAATGAGAAACAGTGAACTGTATCTGTACAATGAGAGAAACAGTGAACTGTATCTGTACAATGAGAAACAGTGAACTGTATCTGTACAATGAGAGAAAACAGTGAACTGTATCTGTACAATGAGAAACAGTGAACTGTATCTGTGCAATGAGAGAAAACAGTGAACCGTATCTGTGCAATGAGAGGAAACAGTGAACCGTATCTGTACAATGTGAGAAACAGTGAACCGTATCTGTACAATGTGAGAAACAGTGAACTGTATCTGTACAATGAGAGAAAACAGTGAACTGTATCTGTACAATGAGAGGAAACAGTGAACTGTATCTGTGCAATGAGAGAAAACAGTGAACTGTATCTGTGCAATGAGAGGAAACAGTGAACTGTATCTGTACAATGAGAGGAAACAGTGAACTGTATCTGTACAATGAGAGGAAACAGTGAACTGTATCTGTAAAATGAGAGAAAACAGTGAACTGTATCTGTACAATGAGAGGAAACAGTGAACTGTATCTGTACAATGAGAGAAAACAGTGAACTGTATCTGTACAATGAGAGGAAACAGTGAACTGTATCTGTAAAATGAGAGAAAACAGTGAACTGTATCTGTACAATGAGAGGAAACAGTGAACTGTATCTGTACAATGAGAGGAAACAGTGAACTGTATCTGTAAAATGAGAGAAAACAGTGAACTGTATCTGTGCAATGAGAGAAAACAGTGAACTGTATCTGTACAATGAGAAGAAACAGTGAACTGTATCTGTACAATGAGAGAAAACAGTGAACTGTATCTGTGCAATGAGAGGAAACAGTGAACTGTATCTGTACAATGAGAGGAAACAGTGAACTGTATCTGTACAATGAGAGAAAACAGTGAACTGTATCTGTACAATGAGAGGAAACAGTGAACTGTATCTGTACAATGAGAAACAGTGAACTGTATCTGTACAATGAGAGAAAACAGTGAACTGTATCTGTACAATGAGAAACAGTGAACTGTATCTGTACAATGAGAGGAAACAGTGAACTGTATCTGTACAATGAGAGGAAACAGTGAACTGTATCTGTACAATGAGAAACAGTGAACTGTATCTGTACAATGAGAGAAAACAGTGAACTGTATCTGTGCAATGAGAGGAAACAGTGAACTGTATCTGTACAATGAGAAACAGTGAACTGTATCTGTACAATGAGAGAAAACAGTGAACTGTATCTGTACAATGAGAGGAAACAGTGAACTGTATCTGTACAATGAGAAACAGTGAACTGTATCTGTACAATGAGAGGAAACAGTGAACTGTATCTGTACAATGAGAAACAGTGAACCGTATCTGTACAATGAGAGAAAACAGTGAACTGTATCTGTACAATGAGAGGAAACAGTGAACTGTATCTGTGCAATGAGAAACAGTGAACTGTATCTGTACAATGAGAGGAAACAGTGAACTGTATCTGTACAATGAGAGGAAACAGTGAACTGTATCTGTACAATGTGAGAAAACAGTGAACTGTATCTGTACAATGAGAAACAGTGAACTGTATCTGTACAATGAGAGAAAACAGTGAACTGTATCTGTACAATGAGAAACAGTGAACTGTATCTGTACAATGAGAGAAACAGTGAACTGTATCTGTACAATGTGAGAAAACAGTGAACTGTATCTGTACAATGAGAGGAAATAGTGAACTGTATCTGTACAATGTGAGAAACAGTGAACTGTATATGTACAATGAGAGGAAACAGTGAACTGTATATGTACAATGAGAGGAAACAGTGAACTGTATATGTACAATGAGAGGAAACAGTGAACTGTATCTGTACAATGAGAGAAAACAGTGAACTGTATATGTACAATGAGAGGAAACAGTGAACTGTATCTGTACAATGAGAGGAAACAGTGAACTGTATATGTACAATGTGAGAAACAGTGAACTGTATCTGTACAATGTGAGAAAACAGTGAACTGTACCTGTACAATGAGAAACAGTGAACTGTATCTTTGCAATGAGAAACAGTGAGCTGTATCTGTGCAATGAGAGAAAACAGTGAACTGTACCTGTACAATGAGAAACAGTGAACTGTATCTGTACAATGAGAGGAAACAGTGAACTGTATCTGTACAATGTGAGAAACAGTGAACTGTATATGTACAATGAGAGGAAACAGTGAACTGTATATGTACAATGAGAGGAAACAGTGAACTGTATCTGTGCAATGAGAGGAAACAGTGAACTGTATCTGTACAATGAGAGGAAACAGTGAACTGTATCTGTACAATGAGAGAAAACAGTGAACTGTATCTGTACAATGTGAGAAACAGTGAACTGTATCTGTGCAATGAGAGGAAACAGTGAACTGTATCTGTACAATGAGAGGAAACAGTGAACTGTATCTGTAAAATGAGAGGAAACAGTGAACTGTATCTGTACAATGAGAGGAAACAGTGAACTGTATCTGTACAATGAGAGAAAACAGTGAACTGTATCTGTACAATGAGAGGAAACAGTGAACTGTATCTGTGCAATGAGAGAAAACAGTGAACTGTATCTGTGCAATGAGAGGAAACAGTGAACTGTATCTGTACAATGAGAGGAAACAGTGAACTGTATCTGTACAATGAGAGGAAACAGTGAACTGTATCTGTAAAATGAGAGAAAACAGTGAACTGTATCTGTACAATGAGAGGAAACAGTGAACTGTATCTGTACAATGAGAGAAAACAGTGAACTGTATCTGTACAATGAGAGGAAACAGTGAACTGTATCTGTAAAATGAGAGAAAACAGTGAACTGTATCTGTACAATGAGAGGAAACAGTGAACTGTATCTGTACAATGAGAGGAAACAGTGAACTGTATCTGTAAAATGAGAGAAAACAGTGAACTGTATCTGTGCAATGAGAGAAAACAGTGAACTGTATCTGTACAATGAGAAGAAACAGTGAACTGTATCTGTACAATGAGAGAAAACAGTGAACTGTATCTGTGCAATGAGAGGAAACAGTGAACTGTATCTGTACAATGAGAGGAAACAGTGAACTGTATCTGTACAATGAGAGAAAACAGTGAACTGTATCTGTACAATGAGAGGAAACAGTGAACTGTATCTGTACAATGAGAAACAGTGAACTGTATCTGTACAATGAGAGAAAACAGTGAACTGTATCTGTACAATGAGAAACAGTGAACTGTATCTGTACAATGAGAGGAAACAGTGAACTGTATCTGTACAATGAGAGGAAACAGTGAACTGTATCTGTACAATGAGAAACAGTGAACTGTATCTGTACAATGAGAGAAAACAGTGAACTGTATCTGTGCAATGAGAGGAAACAGTGAACTGTATCTGTACAATGAGAAACAGTGAACTGTATCTGTACAATGAGAGAAAACAGTGAACTGTATCTGTACAATGAGAGGAAACAGTGAACTGTATCTGTACAATGAGAAACAGTGAACTGTATCTGTACAATGAGAGGAAACAGTGAACTGTATCTGTACAATGAGAAACAGTGAACCGTATCTGTACAATGAGAGAAAACAGTGAACTGTATCTGTACAATGAGAGGAAACAGTGAACTGTATCTGTGCAATGAGAAACAGTGAACTGTATCTGTACAATGAGAGGAAACAGTGAACTGTATCTGTACAATGAGAGGAAACAGTGAACTGTATCTGTACAATGTGAGAAAACAGTGAACTGTATCTGTACAATGAGAAACAGTGAACTGTATCTGTACAATGAGAGAAAACAGTGAACTGTATCTGTACAATGAGAAACAGTGAACTGTATCTGTACAATGAGAGAAACAGTGAACTGTATCTGTACAATGTGAGAAAACAGTGAACTGTATCTGTACAATGAGAGGAAATAGTGAACTGTATCTGTACAATGTGAGAAACAGTGAACTGTATATGTACAATGAGAGGAAACAGTGAACTGTATATGTACAATGAGAGGAAACAGTGAACTGTATATGTACAATGAGAGGAAACAGTGAACTGTATCTGTACAATGAGAGAAAACAGTGAACTGTATATGTACAATGAGAGGAAACAGTGAACTGTATCTGTACAATGAGAGGAAACAGTGAACTGTATATGTACAATGTGAGAAACAGTGAACTGTATCTGTACAATGTGAGAAAACAGTGAACTGTACCTGTACAATGAGAAACAGTGAACTGTATCTGTACAATGAGAAACAGTGAGCTGTATCTGTGCAATGAGAGAAAACAGTGAACTGTACCTGTACAATGAGAAACAGTGAACTGTATCTGTACAATGAGAGGAAACAGTGAACTGTATCTGTACAATGTGAGAAACAGTGAACTGTATATGTACAATGAGAGGAAACAGTGAACTGTATATGTACAATGAGAGGAAACAGTGAACTGTATCTGTGCAATGAGAGGAAACAGTGAACTGTATCTGTACAATGAGAGGAAACAGTGAACTGTATCTGTACAATGAGAGAAAACAGTGAACTGTATCTGTACAATGTGAGAAACAGTGAACTGTATCTGTTCAATGAGAGGAAACAGTGAACTGTATCTGTACAATGAGAGGAAACAGTGAACTGTATCTGTACAATGAGAGGAAACAGTGAACTGTATCTGTGCAATGAGAGGAAACAGTGAACTGTATCTGTACAATGAGAGGAAACAGTGAACTGTATCTGTACAATGAGAGAAAACAGTGAACTGTATCTGTACAATGAGAGGAAACAGTGAACCGTATCTGTGCAATGAGAGGAAACAGTGAACTGTATCTGTACAATGAGAGGAAACAGTGAACTGTATCTGTGCAATGAGAGGAAACAGTGAACTGTATCTGTACAATGAGAGGAAACAGTGAACTGTATCTGTGCAATGAGAGGAAACAGTGAACTGTATCTGTACAATGAGAGGAAACAGTGAACTGTATATGTACAATGAGAGGAAACAGTGAACTGTATCTGTACAATGTGAGAAACAGTGAACTGTATCTGTACAATGTGAGAAACAGTGAACTGTATCTGTACAATGTGAGAAACAGTGAACTGTATCTGTACAATGTGAGAAAACAGTGAACTGTACCTTTACAATGAGAAACAGTGAACTGTATCTGTACAATGAGAGGAAACAGTGAACTGTATCTGTACAATGAGAGGAAACAGTGAACTGTATCTGTACAATGAGAGGAGCAGAGAACAGCATCTGTACAATGAGAGGAAACAGTGAACTGTATCTGTACAATGAGAGGAGCAGAGAACAGTATCTGTACAATGAGAAACAGTGAACTCTATCTGTGCAATGAGCAGAAACAATGAATTGTATCTGTACATTGGGAGAAACAGTGAACTGTATCTGTACAATGAGAGGAAACAGTGAACTGTATCTGTACAATGTGAGAAACAGTGAACTGTATATGTACAATGAGAGGAAACAGTGAACTGTATATGTACAATGAGAGGAAACAGTGAACTGTATCTGTACAATGAGAGGAAACAGTGAACTGTATCTGTACAATGAGCGGAAACAGTGAACTGTATATGTACAATGAGAGGAAACAGTGAACTGTATCTGTACAATGAGAGAAAACAGTGAACTGTATCTGTACAATGTGAGAAACAGTGAACTGTATCTGTACAATGTGAGAAACAGTGAACTGTATCTGTACAATGTGAGAAACAGTGAACTGTATCTGTACAATGTGAGAAAACAGTGAACTGTACCTGTACAATGAGAAACAGTGAACTGTATCTGTACAATGAGAGGAAACAGTGAACTGTATCTGTACAATGAGAGGAAACAGTGAACTGTATCTGTACAATGAGAGGAGCAGAGAACAGCATCTGTACAATGAGAGGAAACAGTGAACTGTATCTGTACAATGAGAGGAGCAGAGAACAGTATCTGTACAATGAGAAACAGTGAACTCTATCTGTGCAATGAGCAGAAACAATGAATTGTATCTGTACATTGGGAGAAACAGTGAACTGAATCTGTACAATGAGCAGAAATAGTGAACTGTATCTACGATGAGAGAAGCAATGAATTGTAACTGCAGTTGGGAATATATAATCTAGGCAGGCAATTTTTTTAAAAAGGGAGGTTTTTTAAGATACCTCATCCACATTCAAACTATTACAACATCCACAAGTTAGGCTTAACACCACCACCATGGAGGAAGAAATACAACAACTGGGTAGGAAAATTGAATCATCCAGATGGAAGCAATAAAAAATATTCAACCAAGCATACAATCAACCAGGATACAAAATGAAAGAATTGCAGCAGCACTTGGTGGGTAATTCTGTATACTAAATATTTTCTTCCAGTTTGAGAACAGTAATGGTTTGATGAATTAAATGTTATTTGAATCCAATGGTTAATTGAAAATGTAATACAAATTTTATCTGGTACATTTCCAACGAATGAAATTGTGATACCCTGGCACTTAATATTCAGTCTGTGCATTTTCTGCAGTCTTTGATAACAGATCTTTTCTGTAGTAGTGCTACTGCAATATGCTCTGCAGTTACTATTATTACTATTGCTCAACCTAGATACAATAGATTGAGAAAAGGTCAAAATAGTCCAGTGATTTATTCTGTAATGGAAGTCACATCTAACACCAGTTGTCGATTTTTACTCGTTGAAAGCTTGCATTTTCTCAATAACATAAATTCACAACTTCATTTCAGTTTCATACTTTGGACATGCATGATATATATTTACAATATATACATAGAATAATGGACATCATTCTTTCATTTTCCTGCTACATAATTTATACTTCAAAAACCTCAACAATCTCCAAAAAGCAGTGTATATCATGGTAACCCTGACTGGAGCCCAGTGGAGCAAATGTTCCTGTCGTTGAATAAAACGGCCCCCATTTTACATGCAATGAGTTGCACCACATTTGCATCAATGTGGGATAAGCTGTGCCCACCAGTGCTCTGCAGAGCTGCTTGCACTAGAGTTCCGTGGGTCAGATCATTTGTACATCTATTGGAGGAGTCACTTGTGTAAGTCCCATGTAAAACAGGAGTAATGGCTGGGATGTTTGCAAATTAGAGTGCAGACATTAAAAAGCCAATTCTGACTGAAGACTGCAGCAGCAGGTGGGGGAGCAACAGGTAAGTAGCAAAGGGGATTGGTTCACTGCCAGGTAGTGCGACTGGATGTCTTGTGAGTGTTTTTGTGCTACTTTCCAAGAATGGCTACCACTAGAGTCAGTCAAAGAAGGGACAAGGGCATGGTACAGAGGCAATAATGAAGTGCACTAATTTCTATTAGTTGCACCTGCAAATATTTTCTTGATGAAATAGAGTGGAGGAGAAATAGACTGTTGAGTCTCCTTGGGAGGAAACCTTCAAAAATGTCTCATGCCATTTGGTGGGAGGTGGCACTGGCACTAAGTGCCAACTCTCTCACCCTCAGGAGTGCAGATCAGTGCTGCAAGAAGTTCAATGGCCTGACCAGGGCAAGGAAAGCAGCAAACCAACCACTCACCCTTTTGTTACTTGGGCACCGATAAAACTCTTCATCCTCTAAGCTCATCAGCTGTGCAAATAATCCTTCACACTGCTCTCTGGCTAAGGGGCACTAACTCAGGGTCTTGCGGTATGTGTCACCATCTTATCAGACAACAATTATTTCCAGATACAACATTAAACCTCTTCCTCCATCCTAATACAAATTGGGCCATGTAGCGCCCATTTTTCAGGTGCTACATGGCCTCCTAAGGTCCCAAGATGGCAGCCCGAATGCACGCGCCGCTTCTAGTGTGACATGCACCAGCCACCATTTTGGTAAAGGAGTTTGCCCATGCACAGATAATGAACGCAGGCATCATGTAAAGTAGGGAGAATATGCGTTAGATCTGTGTGCAACACTGATTTAAAGGGATAGACCCCATTTTGGCAATTAACGCTCCAGCCAATGAACTTTCTTAACCACGAACAGCTGAACATATCTTAGATGGCCTGGAGGAGCCGATGCAGGTGGGGCAGGTTAGTGGCTGGATTATTGCTTCTGGCTGCTGGTACAATTGTTTGTTGAAGCTTCCTATACTTGGATAGAGTTGCTATAGTATATAAAAGAGTGGTTTGGCAGGTCCTGCATTACTGTTGGTGTCATTTACAACAGTGTGCTGAACAAGATTCCTGGCAATCATGGGCGGCCAGCTAGGGCTCCCGCTGGGCATAGAACACGACTGGGAACATGCAGAGAGGCAATGCAGAGTGGGCCATGCTGCGAGGAGAGGGAGGAGGCACAGGGCACTGAGCAGGAGGCCATATCCCATGAGGGCCTTCAGGGAACAATACTCTTACCTCAACATGAGCAAAGATCAGTGCATCCGATGGCTGCGGTTCACCAAGCAGGTTGTGACAGAGATATGTCAACTGCTGCAGCCAAAACTGCAGCCTCAGAGAAAGGCAAGGACAGCAATGCCTGTGGCTGTCAAGGTAACTGCAGCGTTGAACTTTTACGACTCTGGATCCTTTCAGGCCTCTTTTGGCGGTATGTGCAACATCTCGCAGTTTGCAGTGCACTGCTACGTAAGGGAGGTCATGGAGGCAATGTACGAGCTGCGCAACAGTTTCATCATGTTCCCTCTTGACAGGGAGCAGCAGAACGAGTGAGCACAAGGGTTTGCTCGAATTGCAGGCTTCCCCATGGTGTAGGATGGCATTGACTGCACACATATAGCCAGGCGTGCTCCACATCTCAACTCGGCCATCTTTATGAACAGAAAGGGGTTCCACTCCCTCAATGTACAGCTGGTGTGTGACCACAGGCAGCGCATCATGCAGGTCAATGTCCACTACCCTGGCAGCAGTCATGACGCCTTCATTATGCGGCAGTCCAACATCCCAACTATCTTTGCACCGACTCGGCAAGTCAAAGGCCGGCTTCTGGGTGACAGCTGGCTCATAACTTAGTTCAGGCACTCGCATACGTGCAGAGCAGACATACAACAAGAGCCACATGGCCACACGGAACGTCGTCGAGCACACAGTAGGCCTCCTAATGCAATGTTTCCGCTGCCTGGATCATTTTGGTAGAGCCCTGCAGTACTCTGCTGAGCGGGTATCAAGATTCATCGTGGTATGCTGTTGCTGCGCAACCTCGCCATTATGAGGGAACATCCTTTGCCACCGTCTATCTGGCAAGACTCTGAGCCAGAGGAAGAGGCTGAGGAGGAGGGGGAGGCTGAAGAGGAGGAAGTGGAGGAAGATGCGAGGGGGCAACAAGGTGCACAGGCCCTGTTTGCCAGGGCTCTGCGTGCTCACCTTATTCGTGAGCGATATCACTAACCTCAGCGACATCTCCCAAGTCAACAACAGTCCTACACTCCCCACCTGTCCTCTCCCACATGACCATCAAATCACCCTCCATTTAATTACACATTGCTTCCTCCCGCAGCTCATTGCAGAAATAAAAACCACCACCACTGCGACTTCAAATTCAAATTTATAATGTAATACATTTACTCAAGTATCAAACATTAGACTATTCACCCTTGTGCATTCCCTCAGTGCCTGTCGTTCGTGTACCCTTGCCTTTCTTAGTGCTCCTACTAGGTGCATCCCCAGCGGCTGGAGCATGGGTGGTGGATGGCTGTTGACCTTCAGTTGAGGAGTGTGCAGGTGGTCTTGGAGAACGACCTCGAGCAACTCTGGGCTGGGAGGGCCTGGTTTCAGACTGCACCATCTCAGCCTGGCTGCAGCAGTCTGGTCTGGCTGGCTGACAGCCTTCAGCAAGGGCACTGATGGACTGGCAGGGGTGGGAGCAGGAATGCTATCGTCCGGAGAGAGGACAGCGGGTTTGACTGCCATGGCGCCACTGCCATTCGCAAAGGGCGGCAACTCAGCAATCCTGGTGATCATCTGGAAAACGGATTGCTGGAATGCTGTGATGCCCTTGAAGCCCCGTTGCACAGCGGTATCCAAAGCCATGATAGCAGCAGTCTGAGCTTCAACTGAAGCATGCAGACCTTTGATGACATCAGTTTGTGCTACAATGGAAGCTGCGACATCGGTCATCAGACATTGCATCATGGTGGGTTCCACAGGTGTGCTGATGGAGGTGACCACCCATTCCACGTGGGTAAGGATGGGCTCCAAGCTCTACACAAAGCCCTGTGCCAAGTTTGAGGAGGTCTCCTCCATGCCCCTTGACATTATGCGCATGCTTTCTGGCAGGCTTTCCAGTGCTCCAAGCATTTGGTGGTGTACACCCATCAGCCGTCTTCCGTAGCCTGGCCCATCACAGTCCTCATCTGACTCCTCTGCAGCAGAACTAGTGAGCGACCTCACCCTCTGGCAAGCTGGCACCTACAGTATCCGTTCCCCCTGCCCCGGCTCCTGTGCACTTGTGCCTGGCATTTCACCAAGTGCAGATCCCTCCCCTAACCTAGCCTCTAAAGGACACGCAGTGTCAATCTCTGAGCTGGTGGATGTGAGGGTCGGATCGAGTGACGGTGCAGTTTCGTTATCGGTGTCCTCCTCCTCCTCCTCCTCCTCCTCCTCCTCCTCGGACGGTGCCAGCTCCAGTTCTTGGGCACCTGCAATGACAAAGGGAGACGGGTTGAGTTGTGGAACGGAGATAGGGGCAAATAAGGGATGCGAGCTGCCACCATCTGCAGCATGTTTTTTTTTTATTCGTTCACGGGATGTGGGCGTCGCTGGCAAGGCCAGCATTTATTGCCCATCCCTAATTGCCCTCGAGAAGGTGGTGGTGAGCCGCCTTCTTGAACCGCTGCAGTCCGTGTGGTGACGGTTCTCCCACAGTGCTGTTAGGAAGGGAGTTCCACGATTTTGACCCAGCGACAATGAAGGAACGGCGATATATTTCCAAGTCGGGATGGTGTGTGACTTGGAGGGGAACGTGCAGGTGGTGTTGTTCCCATGAGCCTGCTGCCCTTGTCCTTCTAGGTGGTAGAGGTCGCGGGTTTGGGAGGTGCTGTCGAAGAAGCCTTGGCGAGTTGCTGCAGTGCATCCTGTGGATGGTACACACTGCAGCCACAGTGCGCCGATGGTGAAGGGAGTGAATGTTTAGGGTGGTGGATGGGGTGCCAATCAAGCGGGCTGCTTTATCTTGGATGGTGTCGAGCTTCTTGAGTGTTGTTGGAGCTGCACTCATCCAGGCAAGTGGAGAGTATTCCATCACACTCCTGACTTGTGCCTTGTAGATGGTGGAAAGGCTTTGGGGAGTCAGGAGGTGAGTCACTCGCCGCAGAATACCCAGCCTCTGACCTGCTCTCATAGCCACAATATTTATATGGCTGGTCCAGTTAAGTTTCTGGTCAATGGTGACCCCCAGGATGTTGATGGTGGGGGATTCGGCGATGGTAATGCCGTTGAATGTCAAGGGGAGGTGGTTAGACTCTCTCTTGTTGGAGATGGTCATTGCCTGGCACTTATCTGGCGCGAATGTTGCTTGCCACTGATCAGCCCAAGCCTGGATGTTGTCCAGGTCTTGCTGCATGCGGGCTCGGACTGCTTCATTATCTGAGGGGTTGCGAATGGAACTGAACACTGTGCAGTCATCAGCGAACATCCCCATTTCTGATCTTATGATGGAGGGAAGGTCATTGATGAAGCAGCTGAAGATGGTTGGGCCTAGGACACTGCCCTGAGGAACTCCTGCAGCAATGCCCTGGGGCTGAGATGATTGGCCTCCAACAACCACTACCATCTTCCTTTGTGCTAGGTATGACTCCAGCCACTGGAGAGTTTTCCCCCTGATTCCCATTGACTTCAATTTTACTAGGGCTCCTTGGTGCCATACTCGGTCAAATGCTGCCTTGATGTCAAGGGCAGTCACTCTCACCTCACCTCTGGAATTCAGCTCTTTTGTCCATGTTTGGACCAAGGCTGTAATAAGGTCTGGAGCCGAGTGGTCCTGGCGGAACCCAAACTGAGCATCGGTGAGCAGGTTATTGGTGAGCAAGTGCCGCTTGATAGCACTGTCGACGACACCTTCCATCACTTTGCTGATGATTGAGAGTAGACTGATGGGCCGGTAATTGGCCGGATTGGATTTGTCCTGCTTTTTGTGGACAGGACATACCTGGGCAATTTTCCACATTGTCGGGTGGATGCCAGTGTTGTAGCTGTACTGGAACAGCTTGGCGAGAGGTGCAGCTAGTTCTGGAGCACAAGTCTTCAGCACTACAGCTGGGATGTTGTCAGGGCCCATAGCCTTTGCTGTATCCAGTGCACTCAGCCGTTTCTTGATATCACGTGGAGTGAATCGAATTGGCCGAAGACTGGCTTCCGTGATGGTGGGGATATCGGGAGGAGGCTGAGATGGATCATCCACTCGGCACTTCTGGCTGAAGATGGTAGCAAACGCTTCAGCCTTGTCTTTTGCACTCACGTGCTGGACTCCGCCATCATTGAGAATGGGGATGTTTGCAGAGCCTCCTCCTCCCGTTAGTTGTTTAATTGTCCACCACCATTCACGACTGGATGTGGCAGGACTGCAGAGCTTTGATCTGATCCGTTGGTTGTGGAATCGCTTAGCTCTGTCTATAGCATGTTGCTTCCGCTGTTTAGCATGCATGTAGTCCTGAGTTGTAGCTTCACCAGGTTGGCACCTCATTTTTAGGTACGCCTGGTGCTGCTCCTGGCATGCTCTTCGAACCAGGGTTGATCCCCTGGCTTGTTGGTAATGGTAGAGTGAGGAATATGCCGGGCCATGAGGTTACAGATTGTGCTGGAATACAATTCTGCTGCTGCTGATGGCCCACAGCGCCTCATGGATGCCCAGTTTTGAGCTGCCAGATCTGTTCTGAATCTATCCCATTTAGCACGGTGGTAGTGCCACACAACACGTTGGATGGTGTCCTCAGTGCGAAGACGGGATTTCATCTCCACGAGGACTGTGCGGTGGTCACTCCTACCAATACTGTCATGGACAGATGCATTTGCGACAGGTAGATTGGTGAGGACGAGGTCAAGTAAGTTTTTCCCTCGTGTTGGTTCGCTCACCACCTGCCGCAGGCCCAGTCTAGCAGCTATGTCCTTCAGGACTCGGCCAGCTCGGTCAGTAGTGGTGCTACCGAGCCACTCTTGGTGATGGACATTGAAGTCCCCCACCCAGAGTACATTCTGTGCCCTTGCTACCCTCAGTGCTTCCTCCAAGTGGTGTTCAACATGGAGGAGGACTGATTCATCAGCTGAGGGAGGACGGTAGGTGGTAATCAGCAGGAGGTTTCCTTGCCCATGTTTGACCTGATGCCATGAGATTTCATGGGGTCCAGAGTCAATGTTGAGGACTCCCAGGGCCACTCCCTCCTGACTGTATATCACTGTACCGCCACCTCTGGTGGGTCTGTCCTGCCGGTGGGACAGGACATACCCAGGGATGGTGATGGAAGAGTCTGGGACGTTGGCTGAAAGATATGATTCTGTGAGTATGGCTATGTCAGGCTGTTGCTTGACTCGTCTGTGGGACAGCTCTCCCAATTTTGGCACAAGTCCCCAGATGTTAGTAAGGAGGACCTTGCAGGGTCGACTGGGCTTGGTGTTTTGCCGTTGTCGTGTCCGGTGCCTAGTGGTCCGATGCCGGGTGGTCCGTCCGGTTTTATTCTTATTATGACTTTTCGTAGCGAGATTTTACAACTGAGTGGCTTGCTCGGCCATTTCAGAGGGCAATTAAGAATCAACCACATTGCTGTGGGTCTGGAGTCACATATAGGCCAGACCGGGTAAGGGCGGCAGGCTTCCTTCCCTAAAGGACATTAGTGAACCAGATGGGTTTTTCCGACAATCCGGTAGTTACTGATACTGGTATTTTAATTCCAGATTTTTATTTAATTAATTGAGTTTAAATTCGCCAGCTGCCGTGGCGGGATTTGAACTCATGACTCTGGATTTTAGTCCAGGCCTCTGGATTACTAGCCCAGTAACATAACCACTATGCTACCGTACCCTGTGCATCAGAAAAGATTGTGGGATGAGGGAGAAGTGGGAAACGAGGAGGATTAGGTAAACAGAGACCCCCTTCGTCGGGACCTCCAGCATCACCAGTGGCCACGGCCACCCAACGATATGCAGCACAGTCTCCTCCAGGAGGGTGAGGATGTGTCGGCGTGCCTGTCCTCCCACAGGTCTTTCAGTCCGCCGGCAGTTATGCGGCACCTTCTCATGCAAGACAGAGGAAGTGTGTCAGTGAGTGCCCTGCATTGTGTTTGAGTGATTTGACTCTCATGGTCGAATAGCTGCCGGTGTGTGTGACTTGCAAGTGGTTGGTGTGTGGATTGCAAGTGTGCTATGTGAGGGTGAGATGCAGCATCCAAAGTGCAGCGTTGCGTATGGATGGGCAGTGTTTGTTGGTGGGTGGGAGACGGTGGTGTGTGATGCATGGAGCAGTGCTGCAGTTGTTAGGATGTGCCTCTCGACACTTGCGTTCACTCACCTTGACCACTTGTGTCAAATCATTGAACTTTTTCTGGCACTGTATCCACATGCGTGGTGCTATACTCCTGCCGTTCAGCTCCACGGCCACATCCTCCCACTGCCTCCGCAGCTGGAGTCTGGAGGGTCTCTTGCTACCCTGTGGGTACAAGATGGCTCTCCGTTCCTGCACTCCCTCCACTAAGGCCTCCAGTGCACTGTCGGGAAACCTTGGGGCCACTCTCTTGCTGCTTCAGCCATTGTGCCTGTCATCCTGCACTGCTTCCATTGACAGTGCACCTCCCCTTTAAGAGGTGCAGGCTGCCTTTACCTAGTGCTGGCCGTGCCCCATATCGGGCCTCCTGCTGGTGCACGTGGGAATCATGGAAATGAGGATGCGGCACAAATGTCACGTGCTGCCTGCATTGGTAACACCGGGCGCGGGTTAATCACACACCGCAACCCCCACGCCCGATATCGGGCCTTATCCAAGTTAACCCCCCCCCATCTCTTTTAATTTAGCTGTCCCATGCCACCCGAAAGACACACCTCAGTTGCTAGCTTTTGCCTAATTCATTCAATCCTATCATTATCTCATTGCTGTTTGTGGGACCTTGACGTGCACAAATTGGCTGCCGCGTTTCCTACATTACAATAGTGACTACACTTCAAAAGTACTTAATTGGCTGTAAAGTGCTTTGAGATCCTTGAAAGGTCCTATATAAATGCAAGTTCTTTCTTTCGTCCTATGTTGCCTATATATTTTTGGAGGGGTGAAATCTGCATCTTTCTTAAATACTGCCACACTCCCCTTTCCTCCATTCTTTACTGCTCATCCTCCTTCATGATAATTGTATACAGGGGTATGTCAATAGGGAATGCCATACCTGTCCCTGGGAAGTGTTCACTGTGGGTGGGGGGGAGTGGGGCAATGGGACAATTGTCAAAACCTCCCGGTGCTCTCACATTGCCAGAAGCAGTGAGAAAGAAATCCACAGCTCTGCAAGCAGAATGCCTAAAATTAAGCTCCAGAAAGTCGTTCCAATCTGTAGTATTAATTACCAAAATTCTCTGTGCACTTTAGGCTCTGATAATCTGTCTCAGCTGACCCTGGCAACAACTGCACCTTGTATATCTCATTCTAACACCGCTAGTGCATCGTGAGCATAAATCCAGGAAATTCTAGGCTGCCTTCCTTATAATATGTGCCAATACACTGGTTGGGAATAGCGGGCAGAAGTGGGGGGGGCAGGGGGACAACGATCTGATTTTGGGGCATAAACCCAGTGGAAACGGCTTGCTCCCCA
Organism: Heptranchias perlo; assembly: GCF_035084215.1. Lineage (NCBI taxonomy): Eukaryota > Metazoa > Chordata > Chondrichthyes > Hexanchiformes > Hexanchidae > Heptranchias > Heptranchias perlo. The sequence goes on from NC_090335.1 coordinate 52,657,667, forward strand.
TTTTGCTGCCCAACAAAATGCCCTGATATTGAAGAAAAAACATTGACAACACCGGGGAAATTCAGGGCTCGTCTCTTTGGGTGCATCTACACTGTAATTTTAGACTTGTGGTACATATCCATTTCCCTTTCGCACCAACACTAAACTTGTGGTATAATTTGGAGTCAAGCCCGATCTGATTCTGGAGCGAAGCAGAGCAAGACTCCTTGGAGGGGTAATCTCACACTGCTTTGGATTGACGTCGCATGGAGGGTGAATCCAGTATGGTGTCAAACCTGGTTTACAAATTGTTTTCGTGGGGTCTGTTGGATTTGCTGGGCACTTTTTAAACCTCCCTTTCCTCAATTTAGATGCTTTGAAAGCAAAAATTGTCTCCTTTCTGCTTTTTAAACAATTCAACTTCGGAGGGGGATGAATGGAAAGAAAAATAGGGCGGGATATACAATGGGCAGGCGACCCGCTATCGCCATTTTGCACCCTTGCTAAAGTTGAATTTTGAGCCCTACATCTCTAACTGTTGGGAGGAAACACTGTGCATGCTGTCCAGGTATGTGCCAAACTCTCTGCTGGACAGGACAGTTAAGGTTCCAGCAGGGCATGAGCCAAGCAATTAAAAAAATATTGTTCTTGGGTGATCTAGCAAAACATTTATTATCCAACAATTTATTACCCATCCCTAGGTGCCTTCAGGGCATTAAGAATCAACCATGTAAACACAATTCTGCATGGCAAAGTAAATGCACCCTCAAACACTTTCATTTTTTTTTAATATAATACTGCTGAGACTGGTTCCACAGGCACCTCCATTCACCCACTTTGCTGGCCTCTTTGCTTCAGCATCACTGGGTTTTTGTTATACAAGAAATTGATTCAAGAAAAATCACAGGCCAATAATTTCTGGAATATATCTTCTGGAATATGTCTTCTGGAATATGTCGAGCAGAAACGTTTACACACAAGACTGGTGCTGCTGAAACTGCTCCTTCTCAGAACTGGCATAGAGAGACTAAGAGAGAAAGAAGCTAAAACTGAAAGATATCTTATGGAGAGAAATGTTAGTGGTCTAATGCACTGGATTTAGAATGGTAGGATGCAAGTTGGCACTCAAAGGAGGGAATTGCTCTTGTGATAATTTTATCAAAAATGTCAACTGAATACAAAATAGTTTTGCTCAAATTATTGATAACAGGAATTTCACCTGCCCCCTTTGTGAATTCTTAATTTCATTTGGGGGAGACAGAAAGCAGAACTCTGGTGATTCCCCATGAAGAAGAATTAAATAACAAAGACTGTGTGCTGCTCCGACCCAGTTCCTCAATTGAACCCATAATATATACTCAATAAAGAATTCAGGAAAAATCTTTTTACTCAGAGTGTGTTTGGAATATGGAACTTACTACCACATGGAGTAGTTGAGGCGAATAGCATAGGTGCCCTTAAGAGGAAGATAGATAAGTATGTGGAGAAAGGATAGATGTATATGCAGATAGGGTTAGATGAAGTAGGGTGGGAGGAGGTTTTTGTGGAGCATAAACACCGGCATAGACCAGATGGGCCGAATGGCCTGTTTCTGTGCTATGTAATATATAAATTCCATATATATTTTTATTGGAATAGCTGTCTCCCAGCCTCTCAACCTGAATAATTTGTCTACTTTTTTGTACCCTTTTATTGTCTGAGGCACCATTAACACATCTTATAGGCAATTTTACCTTCAGGAGACATGGGTCAATTCCATTGATCTTGGGTTTCGGAATGGGAGGAAGCAAGAAACTTCTGATTCTATAAAAAAATTTAAAAAGTGAGTTGTGCTTGCTATTAAAGGAGCACTGTCTTCATAAAATAAAGTTTGGCTTTTAATTTTTTTTTATAATCTCGACGAGGTGGCATAATCAATTTGAAATGCACCAACATGTCACTGATGCAAGAGACTGTTTAAAAAAAATGTACAGAACTTCTCCATTTCCCAGCACAAACACCTTCAACCACTTTTCCAAAAACACTGGGGGTAATTTTGACAGATAATGTGAAACAGGTAATATCGATTCAGCCACCTGTTATACATCTCTCCCAATTTTCATTTCCATTTAAGTCAATGGAAAAGAAAATCAGACATGGTGTAAAACAGGCTGCGGATTCACTATCACCCAAGACCAATTTCACCCCGACTTGTGTCTTAAAAATCCTGACAGAGCATTCAGCATAACAGGAAGGGAAGATGAAAATGGTTAGTGCAGATTCTGAAATAGGTCCACAAACACAGGGTGAACCCAATGGATTTTTCCTCACTTCTGTATTTGGAGGAGAGTATGTTGCCCTCTAATTTCACCCCCAATTTTTACTCCCCTTCTGTGCCATGCACCACTTGCACATTCTGGTTGGAGAACCTGCTGCCAGACCACGATGAATGCAACTCTTAGCCAGCTGCTGAGTGTTGTGAAAGTAGTTGAGCGATAACCCCCAACTTCTTTTGATTGTTCTGACCTCTCTGTGGCGAAGCATTTGCTTTAGCTCAATACCTCCTCAAAGCACCACAAAAATCAGGAACTTGCATCCCTTCACTCCATGGTGTCACTCACCGGTGCTCTAAGTTTTGATGCCACCCCACCCTTATTCCTATATTTTCACATCCTTATGTATAGTGGATGAATTTTTTTTTTTGCCCATCCATATAAATGATAACATTTTAATTAAGAATTTTGTCATATGTTTGCCCAGCTTTATGTTTTGTGGGCTTATGGTGTCAGTAGCCAGAAAGAAATAACTGTTGAGTAAATGGTTCTTTTTTGGGGCTGGAAGAAATAGGTGATATAATGAGTTATCTCACGGTCCTTTCAACTTTGGCATCTGAATCTGAATCCACCTTAGACTGACAGAATTAAAGTTTGCTCTTTAAAACCTTAAGTGGGCTGAATTCATCAAATTCTGATATCAGCAAGTATAAAAAGGTCCTATTGACACTTTAATTTTCATTTCAATCCAGTGCTCATCCTTAAACAAAATGGCCCAGAAATTCTTCGGAAGTTCCTCCTGTCTCCCACTGTATTTCCAATGTGTTTGAAGTGACACTTCTCTGTGTCTGCTTTTACCATGGTAATGAGGTGCCCTCCCAATGGCCCCACAAACTCTGGCATGGTCAACACTGGAGTGCACCAGTAGGCACAATCCTGGCGTAACTGCTGGGAATCACAACCCATGGATTTTCTGCCCCACTATGGCCATATTACATAACGGTCCAATTTGATGGGCACTATACATTATTCGGTTTCTGTGAATGAAGTAAATCATAACTGTAGATTAGGCCTCTTAGATATCCTCACAGTGTTTACAAGAATATTGTTCTATTCTGGATAATTCAGATATTTGTTTCCTGGGTTTTTGCCTAAGCAATCTGTATTAGAGATAATCTTCAGTTTTACCTTTTCCTCAGGCATACAGCAGCACTGAGTCCTACGATCAGTATAATGTAGTTTGCTATCAGGCCCAATGGCACTTTCATTTCTGCGTAGCAACAATTGAAAAATTTAGACAGTTATTATTTTTGTGTCAATGAGGTAAATATTATGAGTTAGTATGGAACTTCACTTGACAGGAAGACAGATTGGACAATTAGGCATCAAAATTAATGCAGTGAATTTATAGTCTTCCCAAATGTTTGGTCATTTGAATGAATAATCAGGAGATTGAAAGTTCCATAAATTGGGCAAATTGGCCTCCATGCTCAATTGCCCAATCAGTCCTCCCACTGAGTGAGGCATCATACTAGGAGCACTATCTTGTAACATTTAGCCATTTGGCTCATATTTTTCAAACTTTATCTGGAATTCATGTATGTTTCTTCTTGCTCTGATTCTAGTGCTAGCTGACATTGACAACTTCTCTCTTCCTTCTAGCACTTCTCCCACCCTTTCTAAAACTGTCGTGATTACCTCCCCCATTTAAAATGTCTGTCCTTGACCCTTCTATTCTCACAAACTACAGTCTTATCTTTAATCTGCCCCTTTCTTCCATACATTTTTGCTCACCTCACCCAGAATTCCTTGTTTGAGTCCCTTGAGCCAACACGACCAAAGTCACTAAGGGTATTTCTGTCTCTACCGACTGCTACTTTGTTGATTATTCCATTTGTTTCATCCACATCTGGCAAAATCTTTCCATTGAGGCTATTCCTTGTTTTTCCTTCCAACTCTCATTAAATTACATCTGCTACATGTCTGCCCTTTCCTTTAACCTGTTTATGTCCTCCTGATACTTTGTACATCCTCCTTAATGTTTGCCAAACTCCCTACTTTTGTTGAGGGAGAGGTTGAGTTCTGTTATGTACAAAGTGAACATTTAACATTTGATTGGTTACATTCACTATTTTCCCCCTTCTATTTTCATAATTTTATTCCTAGCATCTTTACAGCTGACTATTTACAACTTAAAATAAATAGAAGGATTGAAATAAATCTGTCACTAGTACCTTTAGTTTGTCCAGGTGGTATAGCGATTATCTCACTCCATGAACTCCAGCGGCCTAAGTATTGGGGTTTGCATCGAACTCGAGTCTGGTATGATTCACCAGGTTTGAGATCAAATAGCACAAATTTTGTTTCTTGTAGAGGTCCATTTATCTAAAAAAAATTAAGAGAACATTTAATTCAATTTGTTTTTACAATTCTAAACATTTTAATAAAAATATTAAACAGGTTATGCCCTCTGTTTTAAAAGTTGGTCTAACAATACTTATCCTTCATGAAAATTATAGTTTAGCCCGGACTCAGGCACCTCAAATAATTCATTCCATCTATTCCCACTTTGTCTTTGCCTTGCGAGGTTACTGAAGGTCAGGCTCTGTGACACACATTATTGACGCCAATCATCTGTGAAGCTGAGCCAATTATATTTCAAGATCTGCTGTCAAGCTGTTGACGAACAGGACTTCCTGCTAATTCAGCTCACAAAACATTGTCTGCCTCCCCCAATGCCATGTGTGCATGAACAGTTTTGGTCATTAAAATCATATATGCACTAGTTCTTTTGGGATCTGTAGAAAAAGAGTGCTACAGGAAGTATTTTAGATGGTTTCTATATTAGATAGAGAGACTTCATTGTTAAAATTGGATCGCCATGTGGTGAAGGATAGAGTACTAGAGCCTGGTCTTTAATTGTTTTCAAACCTTTATTCACAGAGATTCCACTTACACACACACCACACTCTAGCTAAGCTCTCTGATAAAAAGGATACAAGAGAGTCCTCAATTGACACTCACCACCTGAATACAATTAACACTAATTAATATAAATCATACAATTAACAGATTCCCTTCTCTCTCTTTACATAAAGTTTATTTTTTTTATTTATATATACACACAATACAAACAAAAATTTAATAAATCAAAAACTTCAATAATCTTTACAACTTATACTGTTCTCAGCATTACACTGTGAGGCAACCCTTCTCCAGGACTCCTAATAATTTCTTCGTACATGTACCTCTTTTTGTAAAACAATCTGACAGTTGATGGCTTGAATCCATCCATTTAATTTTAGAGATTTCCTTTCTCTCCGGCATTTGTTTCAAGCCAGCAAGTTCAATCCGTAATCTTTTCTCACTCACATTTTTTGTAGAGTGTACATTATCCCACAATGAATAATTGTCTACATAACATTCAATGGGTATACAATCTTCAGTACTCCCATTGTACAGGATGTTACTCAAAATATTTGCCAAACAGAATCCCATATCCACTGCATCGACAAGAGCCAGTGTTTCAACAGCCAGAGTACTTATAACAAACCTTTTTATTTTCTTAGCCTCCCAATCTAAAGGACAACATTTCCCATTTTCGCCCATAAGAAACACTATGAAACCAGCTGCACTAGAATACCCATCAGGAAGATTGGCATGTGAAGCATTGCTAAAGATAACTAGCTTCATTTTCTTTGGGTTACCTAAGGATGGGAACTTAAGTACACATTTATCTATATTTAATTGTTGTAATGTTTTATTTGCCCTTAAAAAATTCTCTACTATGGGTTGTTTCATTGAAGTACTTAACTCCAACACATCAAACCCAGCATCTGGTTTAGTTTGGGTGCACAACCAGTTCAACTGACCAATCAAGCTTCGTAATTGCTCTGTCTCTTCTTTAGATAATAACATCAACTTTCAGTGATGACCTAGTATGATTCACCGGGATGGGAGTAACACTCTCTAAATAGGACTACTGATTTAAATTTATACCAGACCCACTCTGCTTAATACCTAAACCAATATATTTAAAAGCCCCACAGGCCTGACTCCCAATTTTAAATTCTACTCTAATCTTATTAATGACAAATTTCTCAAATTCCGCAGTTCCACCCCATTAGAAATCATCATGAAGGTGCCTGAAAGTTTTCCATTATCGTACCAATAAAACATTGCGGGATCTGCTTTTAGTTGGACACAACCTATTTTCAGCAAAACAGATCTAACCGGAAAATACCATACCCTGGAAGCATCATTCAGGCCATAGATGCATTTGTTTAGTTTCCATATTTTCCTTCCGCATCTGCTGCCTCTTCAAGCGGTTTCAGAAACACTTCTCTCTGAAAACTATCGCCCTGCAGAAACGCGGCTTTTATGTCAATTGACCTACACTCCCATGAAAACGTTGCCAAAAGAGCCAAAAAGATTTTTAAGATTACCTTTCCAGCAGTGGGATAATCCACTCGAACATCTTAATCGCCCAGTTTCTCATCAAAACCTCTAGCTACCAACCTCGCTTTAGCCTTACAAGTCCCACCTGCAAGGACTTTTTCAGTACGAATCCATTTATGTGACAAAGCTGGTTGACCCTTATCTGTTACCTCAGAATAAACTCCAAATTCTTTCCAGCTATCTAACTCCCTTTGATTTGCCTCTCTTACCCTTTTATCCTCAAGTTTATTGGCAGTCACCAAAACTTCACAATCATGAGGACTTCTGCTTCTAGTTCTGTTACGTAACTGTTCTGTGGTCTTTGTTTCATTGTCTGCTCTGGTCAAGCTACGTCCTCTACTTCCACTTCTATGTCTGTAGGGACTACTACAGCGAGATCTCCCTCTTTCAACTCTAATTTGTGATTGTTTTCTGATGTGAGATTCACTTCCGTACTTCCTATCACTACGTGTACTCCGCTTTCGTACTCTTCACTCTTTTCCCCCATTCTGCCAGCCCATGGACCTCGCATCATGGCCATCATCCTGAACATTCAACCAAAATTTAAACCTACCAGTAGCTTTGCCTGCACGTCCCAAAACTGTTACATCTCCTCCATTCATTAGTCCCTTCTGGAACATATGTCACCCGTGTACCCACTTTGGGTAATTGTTCTATGGATGCGATAGCTCTGTCATGTGTTTCTTGATCATTGATATTACCACTGTCCGGCCCTTGATCTACCTCATTCTGTATCTCAGGAACCTCATCAAAAAAATCATGAAGTTTGGAGGCACAAGGTGCCTCGTTTAGTTCTACAACTGCTCAGAGTCTGAGATTTTATAATTAATTCCAATTAATCACGAGGAATGAACCCTAACAGTTTGATTGCCATGTTGGACATGTACTGTCTTACCATCACGACCTATTACCTTACCAGGGCCTTTCCATTCCCTATGACCCTCTCTTTTATAGTATACCAAATCTTCTGAATTGAACTCTGTCTCAGATGGTCTAATACGATGCCTCAGTGCTCTATGAATTTTCTCTGACACCTCAGCTTGATAAAAGTCTGTCTCCCTGCATGCATAGCATTTAAATGTTCAGAAAAATGGCACGATTTGTAGTAACTTCTAGAGCAGGAGGATTATCACAAAGAACAGAAGTTAATTTTGGATTGCGCCCATAGACTAGTTGGTAAGGACTGTATCCTCCAACCACCTGAAGAGAATTCTTTGTGTGAACTGCCTATGCTAGGGCAGTTGACAATTTACACTCTGTTCGATCAGCCAAAATTTTATGCACCATGCTATCAATCACAGCACGATTCCTTTCACAAAGACCATTGCTAAAAGAGTTCTCAGCTACTGTATACATGACAACTATATTCATATTCTCACACATATCTCTGAACTCTACGTTAGCAAATTCACCTCCATTATCGGTCAAAAGCTTTGCTGGTGTCCCAAGTCCAGCCCCTAGCCATTTTTCCATAATTTTATCGAGAATAACCTTCTTCTCCTTACTATATATTAGTGTAGAAATACTGAATCTCGAAGCCAGGTCAATAAAATGTAAGATGAAAACATTTCTGTCTTTGTCCCATACCTTTAGATCCATGGCAACCACCTTGTTAAAGTTATGTGCTAATGGAACACTTACAATAGGATATGGGGGCATCGCCTATACTTCTTACAGATTTCACAGTTCTCACTAATCTCTTCTATGAGCCTCGTACATTCCTCATCAACTACACCTGCATCTTTTAGCAGGACCTTTAAACGTTGACATGTAGGGTGGGCAAATTGTCTATATAACTTTAAGACAATTTTTTTTTTCTCTCTCATCCTTATCGCCTGACACCATCAATACTTGCCTAACACGCTGATAAGAAACATTAGGTTTTATTAAGGGGATACAATAATGCCCTGACCGGGTAAACTGCAAATCAAGTGATTTCCCAAAAATGATTGCCTCATCGTGTTCCATGTCAAGTTTCAATTTTGCCTTTTTCATAAAAGCATAGGTATCTCACTAGAGACTACATCCATACTTATAAAATGGCTTACTCCAGCTATCATATATGGAATTATCACTCTCTTGAGTAACCTCAAGGTGTTATTATTTCCAAACCTAAAACATGCTTTGAAGTACATGCACTAACATCGCACAAGGGATTCGCGACTAATACATTCATTACAGGATTAAAACTCTTTGTGACCAGTCTAATCTGTTCATGTTCATCATTATCTTCATCATCTTCCTCAGAACTACTTTCTTCATGCGTCATTTCAAAGACCCTGCATCTTCACTCTGGGTAATTCGCCTCATAATGATACTTAGAGTCACATCTAAAGCATCTCCTGTTTTTCTTGGGCATTCCTGGAATTCATTTGCCTGTTATTACTGTCCCAATTTTGTCTTCTGTTGATATAACTGGATTTGCTGTACCTGCTTTCATCACCAATCTGGCTGTCTTTAATCCTTCTATCATATTGACACCTGCGTCTGGTCTCTTGAAAATTTTGAAACCTGATCTGGCACCTGTGTTTCCCATCTGAAATATTTCAAAATCTGGTAACCATCAAATCTTCTATTCTTTGTGTCACAGTGGAAAGCTTCATTTATTCCATGAAGGCTGAAGGGAATGACTGATTCCCCAGGAAATGTTTTAGGGCAGCAGACATTAGATCCAACAGTCTCCTTTTCTGAGAACTGGACGCCAGTTAGGACCAGTTGCCTGTCCATATGAGACATTTTAGCACAATCTTGCCGCGCCTCGAGCCAAACTGTTCCAGTACAGCTGCAACACTGGCATTTACCCGACAATGTGGAAAATTGTCCAGGTATGTCCTGTCCACAAAAAGCAGGACAAATCCAATCCGACCAATTACCACCCCATCAGCCTACTATCGATCATCAGCAAAGTGATGGAAGGTGTCGTCGACAGTGCTATCAAGTGGCACTTACTCACCAATAATCTGCTCACCGGTGCTCAGTTTGGGTTCCGCCAGGACCACTCGGCGCCAGACCTCATTACAGCCTTGGTCCAAATATGGACAAAAGAGCTGAATTCCAGAGGTGAGGTGAGAGTGACTGCCCTTGACATCAAGGCAGCATTTGACCGAGTGTGGCACCAAGGAGCCATAGTAAAATTGAAGTCATGGGAATCAGGGGGAAAACTCTCCAGCGGCTGGAGTCACACATAGCACAAAGGAAGACAGTAGTGGTTGTTGGAGGCCAATCATTTCAGCCCCAGGACATTGCTGCAGGAGTTCCTCAGGATAGTGTCCTAGGCCCAACCATCTTCAACTGCTTCATCAATGACCTTCCCTCCATCATTAGGTCAGAAATGGGGATGTTCGCTGATGATTGCACAGTGTTCAGTTCCATTCGCAACCCCTCAGATAATGAAGCAGTCCAAGTCCGCATGCAGCAAGACCTGGACAACATCCATGCTTGGGCCGATAAGTGGCAAGTAACATTTGCGCCAGACAAGTGCCAGGCAATAACCATCTCCAATAAGAGAGTCTAACCACCTCCCCTTGACATTCAATGGCATTACCATCGCCGAATCCCCCACCATCAACATCCTGGAGGTCACCATTGACCAGAAACTTAACTGGACCTGCCACATAAATACTGTGGCTACAAGAGCAGGTCAGAGGCTGGGTATTCTGTGGCGAGTGACTCACCTCCTGACTCCCCAAAGCCTTTCCTCCATCTATAATGCACAAGTCAGGAGTGTGATGGAATACTCTCCACTTGCCTGGATAAGTGCAGCTCCAACAACACTCAAGAAGCTCGACACCATCCAGGACAAAGCAGCCTGCTTGATTGGCACCCCATCCACCAACCTAAACATTCACTCCCTTCACCACTGGCGCACTGTGGCTGCAGTGTGTACCATCCACAGGATGCACTGCAGCAACTCGCCAAGGCTTCTTCGACAGCACCTCCCAAACCCACGACCTCTACCACCCAGAAGGACAAGGGCAGCAGGCACATGGGAACAACACCACCTGCACGTTCCCCTCCAAGTCACACACCATCTCGACTTGGAAATATATCGCCGTTCCTTCATTGTCGCTGGGTCAAAATCCTGGAACTCCCATCCTAACAGCACTGTGGGAGAACCTTCACCACACTGACTGCAGCGGTTCAAGAAGGCGGCTCACCACCACCTTCTCAAGGGCAATCAGGGATGGGCAATAAATGCTAGCCTTGCCAGCGACGCCCACATCCCATAAAATAATTTTTTAAAAACCTAGTAATTTAAATGCTAGTACCGATCCAGGGATTCCCAATTTGAACTTTGTCAACCTTTTGTACAATTTGTTAAAGTCCATGATATACCCTTCCATTGGATGACCGTCCTTTTTCAGAAATCTATCAAATGCTGACCAGGCCTCATAGGCACTTAACAGGTCATCTCTCTTATAGATTTGATCCAGAAATTCGATTAGTAAAGTAAAACCTTCACCATTATCCAAAAGATCTGCATCCATCTCAGAAGATACTTCTGATTTTACTTTGATCAGGAAGCGACAACGCCAAGGCCATGCCTTGTTTTCCCTTTGGCAGAGTAATAACCCGTGTCCACATATCAACCTATCTTCCACTAGTCATACGGTTCAAACTCCGAGAACTTCGGAGGGAAATCGTACCTCGACGATTTAAACTTGCTTTGTGCCATTTTCTACAATGGTCACTAGGCCTGCAAGTTTTGTTTAAAGTCCAAAAAAAAATCGTAGTTTCCAACCTTCACCTTTAGGCAACCATTCTCTGCTACCATGTTAAAATTGGATAGCCATGTGGTGAAGGATAGAATACTAGAGCCTGGTCTTCAGTTGTTTCCAACTGTTCTTTATTCACAGAGATTCCCCTTACACACACACCACACCCTAGCTAAGCTCTCCAACAAAAAGGATACAAGAGAGTCCTCAATTGATACCCACACTTGAATACAATTAACACTAATTGATATAAATCATACAATTAACACTTTTTTTTAACATCAGAGATGGTAGATCAGAGTGTGGCAATGAAAAAATAACGTGCTTCCACATCGGTTTCTTTTTAAAGGAAAATATAAAAGACATTGTAAACAAGATACAGTATAAATCACACAACATAAAAATAATAAAATCAAGAGTTACCCTGAACAACACTGCAGATGAGGGGGCCAAGTCAGAAAAAGGATTTCAAACATTTTTTAAAGAAATAATTAATAAATGTTAGAAATTGTTGTATTAATTAGAAAAAAGTTAAAATAATAAAAATAGATGAGAGAGAAAGGGTGAGGAAGACAGGGTAATCAAAAGTAAAGTGCCTTGATTTTTTTTTAAAATAGTGCTTATTTTAATCATTCAGTTTATACCAATGGCAACTTGCAATTATATAATGCTTTAACATACAAAAATGTCTTTAGGTGCTTCACGGAGGCATAGGAAGAAATGGACACTGGGTCAAAGAAAGAGATATTAAGATGATGAGTAAGCGGGACATGGTGTGGGATAGGATAAGAACAGCAGAGTTTTGGATGAGCTGAAGTTTATGGAGCATGGAGGATGGGAGGGTGGCTAGGAGAGCATTAGATTAGACAAGTCACAAACATATGCATCTATCCTCTGACAGACAGGTCTCCAAACTAGTCAGTGTATCCTACAAAGATGCTTTGAACATTGTCTTCAGACATTGGGGGAACATGTGGAGAGACCCTAGCAGTTGGCTTTCAAGAGATTCAGAGTAGCGTCTCTCAGGGTCTACAGGATGTAACTGATACCATCAGGTTTGTCTTTCCGCTAATCAGTGGGCACCCTGATCCAGGACCCAGTACATGATGTGGTCAGAATCTGCCATTGCAATGCCATTCTCTCCCCTGTTGACAGCTCATCTGACCTTTCTAACAAGGCCCCTCAGATGGTTGCTCGTGTAGGTGTCGGGGTACAGAACCAAGTTGTCCATGCACCTGCAGTGGTGAAGCAGCCTGAAGAAGAATCCTTACAAGGCTTAGAAGTGTTCTGAAATAAGCCTGTTTTTTTTTTTGTTTGAGACAATGTTTGGTGGTCAGTTTGCTATGGGAGACGGAGTCCCTTCTATGCTATCTACAGGGGCGGACTGATTATGGGGGAAATCAGAAGATATCCTGAGTGTCCCTATGAATGTAATATCAGCACCCCCCCCCTTTTTTCTGTGAGAACCCCGAAAAATCCTGTACCCTTTCAGGGGACCCAGTCCACCCCTGGCTGCCTGATCTAACTGTTGCCTCCTTAAGTATACCTTTTATGAGGCATCATCGAGGGAGTGGGATGGTCTCTCATCTGTAGAAGGGTACCTCCTAGTTGGTTCTCTTCTCCTTTATACTGTGAGTCTCTGTCATTTCCTCTTCCTCTACCTCCAGCTCCTGTTCTGCCTCCATCAGAAGGGTTGGAAGAAAAGATTTCCCTGCCTGACGCTGCTGAAAGGCAGCTTAGAGTGTGCTTTCTTAGTTGTACAGCTGAGAAAAGATTTTTCTAATCGCTTCATTCAAAACTGATGTTTCAGATAAAGTTTGTGGGCATTCAAAGTCTGTGAACTCAACTACTTCCTGGTTTGACAATTCATGTAGGTAATTTACTTCTCTTTTCTACTAGCTTAACTTAAGTTGGTGCAATTCTGGTGTAAATGGTGTCGATTTCTGGGACAGCAGCTTTGACCTTTCAGCTATGTACATACTTCGGGTTGGGCGCATCTTCTGCCAGCACCCATTCTAAAATACACGCTAATACCGGAATTTAGCGTGTATTTTAGAATGGGTGTAACTGATGTATCTGACTTATGCCCCAAATTCCAGTCCCCTATGCCAGAACTATCACCTTTTCACCAACAAAAAAAAAATCAGAATTTCGGCCCCTGAATGTTTTATTCAATTTAACTTAAACTATCCAAGAATGACAAGTTATATATCATTCCATTCAACTCTATCTCCTCTACAATCATTCATGTGAAATTTGCAATATCCTGATGTATAATGAAAAGATTGAAGATAAACCAGGAAGCCAGGCTTTTCTCACACAAATCTAAATAAAATCGAGGTGGTAAGTTATTATGCAGATAATATGTTTCTGATTTTAAAAGAGATCACGCTGAATAACATGATACAAAATGTGTCATTTTATGAGAACCTGGTTCTAGAAAATCAAAATGACCACCAATCACATCATGTCACATGGTATTTTCATCATCAAATGATGATCACATGGGCTGCTCATGTATCCAATCTTATCACAAACCTCAATAATTTCCAAATGTACTTACAATCAATTGTCAAGTAGAAATTTTCATTTATTTCAGGTCTATCATTCCTCGTTGTCACAAGATTTAAAGGTACTCATATTGTCTCTTTTCTCTCCTTCTCTCTGCCCTGCAAGTTTGTAAATTATTTGCACAGCCTTCTTTAAGTTTCCTTCCTTCCGTCTTGCCGTGCTATACTCCAGACTCAGGTGGGTGATTTCTATTAAAATCAGCGTTAAACAGCATACTGGCAGGTGGATATATAAGCTCATATTTTATTTGAAACTGGTTTTTGAAAGTTTAAATGAACACGATTCATTTATGACTTACCCTCTGTCTCACTCCAACAATGTCTCAACAATAACTAACATTTCTATAGCACTCCTCACATCCAGGAAGATATCATAAAGAACTTTACATGGCCATGGAAAACAACGGATGCCAAGTATGAGGGGAATGAGGGAAAATAGAAGAAATTTAGGATGGGTGGGGGGGTGGTAAAAGCCTGGTCGAAGAGAAGGGATTACAGGCGGCTATGAAAGCAATGAGGGAAGTGATGAGGTGAAGGGATTTATGATCAGATGAGTAGCTCACCTCAGATCAGTGTCTTCCCTAGCTTAAACAGTTGCAATTTGGAAATTATTGGATGGGCAGCTAGCTTAGGAAATCTACATTCTTCCAAACTGTTGACAACATAATACCAAGTGTCACCTCAGGAGTTGGAACCTGAGAGTCCAAAAGGGATGCGAAAGTAAATGAAATAATAGGTGAAATTGAAAGAGAATTTTGACTAAAATGTAGTAATTTGAGTAAAAACTTTGCTGTTTTCAACTCCAGAATAAGCCTTCCACAAATGGGTTAGTAATCATTAATTGTATCGACTTTCTGGCAGACTTGGGAACACAATAATCAGCTAAAATACAGATACGGGTTGAATACTGGAAAAGTAATGGAAACTCGGGCATGTAATTCTGAAGTATTTGTCAGAGGAGCAATGGATCATGGGTAAAATTAAACACTTAGAAAGGACAGAGAATCAAACTGATTGATGCTGAGAGGTTGCTTCCTCTGGCTGGAGAGTCTAAAACTAGGGGACATAGTCTCAGGATAAGGGGTCAGCCATTTAGGACTGAGATAAGGAGGAACTTCTTCACTTAGGGGGTTGTGAATCTTTGGAATTCTCTATCCCAGAGGGCTGTGGATGCTCAGTCGTTGAATATGTACAAGGCTAAGATTGGGCGGGAAAGTGAATTGTGGTTGAAGATCAGCCATGATCTTACTGAATGGCAGAGCAGGCTCGAGGGGCCGTATGGCCTATTCCTGCTCCTATTTCTTATGTAAACCTGTGATGTTCTGATCTGTATGGCTCAGTAGTAAACCAGGTGGTGGCCCTTATACACAATTTCAAAGGGCTATGAACTTCAAGAAGATCTAGACAAGAAAATCTTAGAGAAAAACAAACATGCTTATCGTGTAAACAAATCATAACTTTAGTACTTGTGAGTTATATAGATTGCCTTGCTCATAAATAAAAATAGATACACATAGTTTCCTCTATATTTAAGCAGAAGGTGATATTGCACCAGACTGCTTCAGATCATATGCATGTTATCTGGCAAGTGAAGTTGTACTTCCTTTTAAAAGGAATCTTGCTCCCACCTCATAAATTTTCCAATGATTACACCTATTTTTTTCCACATGGGAGAACAATACTGTAAAAACATAAAACAGAAAATGCTGGAAACACACAGCAGGCAGTCAGCATAAATGGAGAGAATAAACGGGCCAACGTTTCAGGCTGGTCTGTTCCTCAGAACTGATAAATTAAAGATGAGCAGGATAGTTAGGTGGTGCCTGTAAAACTTCTTGCTCACTCTGGCTTGCAGATTATATAATGTAAAGAACTATATTACAATGAAGGAATGCTGACATTGCACTGTATTAATCAAAACAAGTTCTCACAATGCTTCTAGAATCACTGTCCCATTAGGAACAGTAGGAGTACAAGAGGGCAGCAAAACGTAATACTTCCCGGTTCAGCATGAGTTTCCACAGGTGGACCAGCACTCCAACTGTACTCACATGAACATCTCTGTGAATGATTAACCCAATAAACACATCGGCCCCGAATTTTGTTGTGAATTCTGCCGGACTCCCAGCATAACTCCAGCAAGTGTCCAGCAGAACATCCCAGAATCAGGTTTGGACTGAAATACACTGGGTTCCTGCCGACTATGGGAGTTTCCGGTTGGCTTTGTAAGGCGTGGAACCTCTGCCCACTCCTTATAGAGCCAATGTTGCGAAATGGCGGAGCCAGGGCAAGGACTCCCTACACTGGAAGTTCCTGCTTCCCTGAACCAGAAGGAACCTGACGTAAGACTGGAGGCTAGTATGTCAACAGATATGAGAGGTGTTGGCTTACAGAAGGGCACAAGAAGGCCGTACCAGTGGAATCCAGGCCAAGGAAACAGATTGGACACCCGCAGAGAAGGTACAATTTTTTTTAGAACTCTGGATTGACCTCCTTACACATGGGGATTGAGAGGGGAGTCGATGGAGTCTCCCTGATGGTGTCCACGTGCTGGATCGCCTGGTAGCATGGGAAGGCGGGCACCGGAGATGTGCCGGTAGTGGTGTGGGTGTCCATTGGCCCCACGCTAATTAGGTGCCCTCCCAATGACCCTACAAACTCCAGTGAGGTTAGTTCTGGAGGACAGCAGCAGGCAGGATCCTGGAGTAATCACCGGGATCATGGCCCGTGCATTTTCATGATCAGTAACTGCTTAAATTTTCTTATATTGAGTCACAATATTATACATAACTATTGTTCTTGATGTACAAAAAAGAATATATTCTAAAAGCTTTCTATGCAATATTTGGGACTTTATGTAAATATGCTTAGTCCTAAAGTCTATCATCAGAAGATCAGGATTCTGATAAAGGGGCACACCAAGAGAGGTTAGCCTATCTTTTCTCTTTCAGACACTGATTGACCTGCTGTTCCTTTCCAGCATTTCCTGCTTTTTTTCCAGATTTCCATCAATTTTAAGAGACTGAGGAGAGAGGTTGGGAGATTTTTTTTTTATACAGAGGGTTGTTGCACTATGGAATGATTTGCCACTGGAAGTGTTTGAGGCAGAGACCACTGCATCTTTTACGTGAAACTTGGATAAATATTTCAAACAGAGGAAGACACAGCACTATGGTGAGACCACAGGGCAATGGGATTAGTTTTAGATTGCTCTAGCAAAGAACTGGCACAGACGTGAAGGGCCAAATGGCCTCCTTCTATGCTCTAAGCTTCTAAGACCTCGTAGATGCCTATTGTTCTTTGCTCAGACTGAATGGTTAACCTCATGGAGAGAAGCCTTCCAGGAATTGGCATATGTGGAGTAACATGGCAATAGTCAGCTGACACTCAAGTCAATGGTAGTTATGCACCATCACTTGGCCTTGTACTCACTGTAGCATTAGGTGTTACTTCTAATAATAATTAGCCCACAGTCACTTCAGTAAAGGAAACACTGATATATTTACATCAGGACGAGTTTTATCTCATGAAGTTCGCCAGTTGAATATGCAGCCATTCGCCAGTTCTACTCCTTCAACTAGCAAAGTTCTTTAGTCACACTCAGGCTGCTGACTCTGTTGAATTACATAGAATGTACAGCGCAGAAACAGGCCATTCAGCCCAACAGGTCCATGCCAGTGTTTATGCTCCACACGAGCCTCCTTCCTCCCTACTTCATTCAACCCTATCAGCATATTCTTCTATTCCTTTCTCCCTCATGTGTTCATCTAGCTCCCTCTTAAATGCATCTATGCTAGTCGCCTCAACCATTCCTTGTGCTTGCGAGTTCCACATTCCAATCACTCTCTGGGTAAAGAAGTTTCTCCTGAATTCCCCATTGGATTTATTAGTGACTATCTTATATTTATGGCTCCTAGTTCTGGTCTCCCCTGCAAGTGGAAACATCTTCTCTATCTCTACCCTATCAAACCCTTTCATAATCTTAAAGACCTCTGTCAGGGGTCTCTGTCTTCTCTTTTCTAGAAAAAAGAGCCCCAGCCTGCTCAATCTTTCCTGATAGGTATAACCTCTCATTTCTGGTACCATCCCAGTAAATCTTTTTTGCACCTTCTCCAGTGTCTCTATATCCTTTTTATAATATGGAGACCAGAACTGTTCACAGTACTCCATGTGAGGTCTAACCAAGTTTAACATAACTTCTCTGCTTTTCAATACTATCCCTCTAGAAATGAACCCCAGTGCTTGGTCTGCTTTTTTTTATGGTCTTATTAACCTGCGTCGCTACTTTTAATGATTTATGTATCTGTACCCCCAGATCCCTCTGCTCCTCTAACTCATTTAGACTCTTATTATCCAAGCAGTATGTGGCCCCCTTATCGATATTGAAATTCATTTGCTATTGCCAGGTAACTACCTGGATTAGTATTCACTGAACTTTGAACTCCTATGTTCTCTGCACTCTTGCCCACCCACATGTCTCCCTATTCCAATTTAGTATAATCACCTGTTGCTGCTACCCCATGCTGTCTGATGCGATGGGCACTAGTCACTTCTGTCACTGCTGTGTTTATACTTCAAAGTTTTTGCATTTGTTAATAACTCAACAACACTGGGAGTAATTTTAATTTTTGACAATGGTGCGCAAAGGGTGATGTTGGATCGGACGCCCATTAAATAAACCCCGCCGATTTTCCTTTTTATTGACTTCAATGGACCCATTTTGCAAATAGGCGAAAGGTAAAATTATCTTCATTGTATCCAATCTTGAGTAAAATACTCACTTTTAGAATTGACTTTGCGGCTGTATAATGCAGGCAAGTTTGTTAATAATGATGTTAACAAGGGTTTAACAATCATATATTCTGGGCCCACAAAAAAACTCTTTCTCACTGTCAGCCCGTCCAAGGCCCCTCCTCTCTCGTAATCACCATCCCCACTGCCCCTTCACCACTCCCCCAGGCTCCAATTGTCGGCTGGCTCAGAGTAGGAGCCACCTGTTTTGCCATCCTGCCATAAATACTGATCTACAGCAGGGTCCACTTGGATCCCGCAGCTTGCCGGCAGCGTATAAATGAGGTCTGGGTCTCAAATTGGCTCAGGCCTCGCATTGGCAACAGTGATGTTAACATCAAGTTAAAATTGCTCCTATGGTGTGCTGCTCTTTGCAAACAATGCGATTATGTACAATCTGTGTTTATTCAAATGCAGCTTGGTTCCTTCCCCGGGCTTTGAAGAATACCAACGAAACTTGAAACATTTGTAACTACATCTGGCTGCAACTAGCTTTCAAACTCTGATTTTCATTCGGTTAAGTTAATGGATGTAATATTGGTGGTCTCTGTTACAGACGTGAAATCTTTCCTGCCTGATTTTAGCTCTTTGCGTTATGCCCACGTGATCCTGTATGCCAAACACAATAACAGAAAAATCTACTTATTTATGTATTTTGAGGACAGACAACAAGCCAAAAGCTAAACAACAAAATGATTTTTTGTCACAGTATCTGTATGCTATTTCCCTGAGGGTACAGGACAGAAACACTGACATTGATGTCACACTGTCCATGGAAAGAATAAGTGTATATATGAAGATGGATATACATACCTTTGCATTTCTCTTGATACCAGTAAACTTCTTCCTTGTTCAAGCCCCACTCCAGAGACTTGATCACAAAATCTAGGCTGACATTGTACTGCAGTACTCAGGGAATGCTGTACTGTCGGAGGTGCCGACTTTCGCATGAGACATTATACCAAGGCCAGGATTTCTGCCCTCTCAGGTGGACGTAAAAGATCCCAATACAGTATTTTGAAGAAAAGCAGGGGTGTTCTCCCTGGTGTCCTGGCCAATATTTATCCCTCAACCAACATCGCTAAAACAGACTATCTGGTCATTATCATATTGCTGTTTGTGGGACCTTGCTGTGCGCAAATTGGCTGCCATGTTTCCTGCATTACAACAGTGAGTACACTATAAAAGTATTTAATTGGTTGTAAATCGCTTTGGGACATCCTGTGGTCACGAAAGACGCTATATAAATGCAAGTATATCTTTTGTCCTTATTTGCTCCCAAATATGATGCACATGGAAGAGCACATTTACCCTCTCTGCTACCTCTACCCATACAACTTGGGCTTATCCTTTAAAAGAGTGTTTGGCTCCAAAGAGGTTGACCCTCCTTGCTACACCTCCTGCAGCAAGGCCTCTATGGAAGTGGGGCAAAATGCTTGAGTCTTCCACACTGACATCATGGAAAGCATTTTCACAAGGAATCAATACTCAACTTCCATCAGGAAGGAGGAAGCCTCCGAAAGCTTGTGAATTTTAAAATAAAATTGTTGGACTATAACTTGGTGTTGTAAAATTGTTTACAATTGTCAACCCCAGTCCATCACCGGCATCTCCACATCACAACTTCCATCTGTCCACTTACAGTGCTGAAATCCTGCTTTAATGGTAAGCAGTAGCCCTTTAAGAGCTGCAGACACACCCAACTTTGCACGTCCCAGCCAACCAGTCTGCAGGCCTGCCTCCCTGTGCACATTTTCCACATGCAAGGAGCGTATGAAAATGATGGAAAGGGCCTAACAAAATTAACAGTGCCAGCCCTTCCTGCTGCCAGTGCAGATGCGGCTGCACCTTGGGTGAATGCACTCCCGGTTTTGCAGGGCTCACGAAGTCAAGGCTTATATGTAGTGTCTTAACCCCATAACTCTGATAAGTGTATGAAGAAATATATAAATCAATTACAAACTGAACAAAAAAGTCCCATATTAATAGCAAATGCTCAAAACAAAATCTAAGAACATGATGTGCACTTGTTCCATTTCTGTATTTCTTACCTCTCTGCCGAATGTATCTGACAGATTTATATTGCAACTTGTACTGTAGTGTGATCCAACCAAATCCAACGTCAATACTCGTGGGTGACTGCCAAGTTACTAACACCAGTTTGCGTGACTCATTCTGACTCGTATTTAGAAATTGCCAGCTGATATTGACTGGTGGATCTGGCTCCACTGTCACAAAGTAGAAAAAAACACATTGAAAGCATCTCTTTTTCTAATTTATTCTATAGTGTCTGCTTATTTCTTGTTCACTGTGCAGTGTTTGCATATTTCACATTTATTCTGCAGTATCACAATTGTTCATATATTCTGCAGTAACCCTTTACTTCTCATTTATTTTACAGTATCTCTATTCCTCACTTATTCCCACAGTATGTTTCCATTTCTCATTTATTCTGCAACATATCTACTTTTCATGCCTTCAGTGGTATCGCCTTATTTTTTATTTATCTTTAGTGACTCCTTATTTCTCATTTATTCTGCAGTATCGCTGGGGTAGAAAATGACCCGCATCACGCCCGATTTCTGGGCACTAAATGAGTGTTCTGGGGATGGATTTCAGGTGCCGAAGCTCACGGCTGCCATATCGTTTTGGGTGACTTTTAGTTGTCCTGGGCAGCCAACTGTACGGAGTGCTGAAATCATTAAAATATGTAAATAACGGTCCTTCAACAAGCGAAATGTAATTGTGGGAACGCCAGATTTGCCGGTTCCTAGTGATTCCTCACTCCAACAGTTGGCAGGCAATGCTGCAATAGCAATATTTAAGGGCATCCTTTGCTGCACTCCGGTAAGTCTCTGGTTTGCCCTTTTAGGCTGCTAGTGGGTTTGGAGGAGTTTTTGGCTTCCATGGCTGAGATATCTGTTTCAAAAAGTTCTGGAAAATTATTTTTTTGTACAAGAGTTCCAGCTGCTTATTGTGGTACAATGGGTCGGTTGCTGGGCCTGCCTATGGGGCTGGAAGAGGAGGGGAGGCAGCAGCAAGAAAAACTGCAGAGATCTGCAGCTGCTGGCTGAAGCGGGCGAGGGAGGGCAGGGCGCAGGAAGCCTTATGACACGTGGGTCTTCCACAACAGAATCTCCTACCTCTACCTGAGTGAGGAGCAGTGTAAAAGGCGCCTTTGCTTCACCAGGGAGACAGATGCGGAGCTATATCACCCGTTGCAGCAATAACTGCAACCCAGTAGCAGGGCACACAGCATCGCCTGTGGCTGTTATGGTAACTGTGGCCATCAATTTTTATGTCTCAAGGTCATTCCAGGCTGCAACAGGTGACATCAGCAACATCAGTCAATTGGCAGTGCACTGCTCCATAGTTCAGGTCACAGGTGCATTCTTCAACAAGAGGAACAATTTCATCACCTTCCCTATGGAGGCTGCCAAGCAACTGGAAGAAGTTCTGGGATTTGCCCAAGAACTGACTTTCCAGAAGTCCAGGGAATAATTGACTGTACACACATTGCCTGGTGTCCTCCATGAACAGGAAGGGCTTCCACTCTCTGACTGTGTGTGACCAGAGGCAACGGATCAAGCAGTCTGTGCACGTTGCCTAGCAGCTGTCATGATGGCTTCATCGTGCATAATCTTCGGTCCCCTTTCTCTTCCACCAAAAGCATCGGGTGTCAGGCTGGCTGCTTAGAGAATGGGGCTATCCCGTGAACACCTGATTCACATCTGCTGTCAGGAACTCAGGCACAGATACTGAGCAACATTACAATCAAAGCCAGACCGCAACTAGAGATCTCACAGAGAGGTTCCGTTACCTGGAGGAGTCCTTCAGTACAGCCTCTAGAGGGGCTTGTCCTCGCCTGCTGCATTGTCCACAACTTCGCCCTGCAAAGGGGGCAGCATTTGAAGCCACCTCACAAAGAAGATGTGGAGGAGCAAGATGAGGAGGAAGACCAGGAAGTCCAGGACGAAGTATGAGCAGGGCCAGCGATGTTACCAGCTGCCACAGCTCTGCACCAGCAACTAATCAATGAAAGGTTCTATTGAATCATCCCTTCCCCCAAAGCGCCAACAGTCCCTCCTACCTTCACAACCACTCCTTTTACCCAGCTGATTAATGCCTTAATCTTGAACATAAATGTCAATGCAAAGAAAATTAAACACAGTAGCTGATCACAGTTCATTTCAAGTTTGTTTACAGTGATGCTAGAGAACTAAAAATCACCCTAGTGCAAACCCCTAAAGTCTGTCTTCTGTGTTTATTTGCTTATTCTTGTGCTCCAATGAAGTGCAGACTGCAGCATCTCGGTAGTGGCCACGGCAGCCTGGCCCAGGTGGCTGTCTGGCACCAAACTAGCACTGGTTTAAAAGCTGGGTGTGGGGGGGGGGGGGGGGGGGGAAGCAGGCCTGCTGTCATCCTGGTTATTGCATTGGCCCCTTTACACAATAGATCGAGGGGGGCACTTTGGGGTCTGTGGGAGGGCCTGGGCAATTATCCCCCACCCCAAGGGCAGGCAGGTGCTAGATTTTCTGGCTGCATGTAGCACATGGGCACTGAAGATATTCCTGTAATGACACACCTGCCCACTGGCCCCATGTATATGGGGTTCCCTCCTACAAACTCCAGCAGGGCCAGCGTTGGAGGGCACTGGTGGGTGTGATCCTGATATCACAGCCAGGATCATGACTTGCAGATTTTTGGGGCCAAAGTGTTTTAACATTGAAAGCTCATTAAACTCTCTTCTGTTGTTTGATTTGCACTAAATTTGAACTAAAGGTGATATTCTTGTGACATCTTTAAGGTAATCCTTGTTATGTCATGAAGGCGTTCACCTGCATTCAGTCTAGAATGCCATTCAACTAATCAGCTATCAACTTTTCATTTGTGTTGTATAAGCCATTCAACCAACCAACCAACTTAAATATGTAGTTATCAACTTATATTAAATATAGCAGTCCTCACCTATATCTATAATGTCCAGACAATCATCATCAGATGTCTCTGATCTATATTGATTCCAGGCTGTGACAGTAATGCAGTAAATCTCCCAGATTTCAGTGTGCTCACTGTCAAAGAAACAGCTGTTTTCTCCACCGGTGACGTAATCAGGGCATTCCTGTTTTTCTCCATCGCTGAATTAAACAACAACAGCCGACATGAATCTTTCATATTATGCAAGACTGACAGGCAGGGCTTTTTATATTTCTGGAGACATAGAACATTATATCATTCCTGCAAAAATCAGGTCTAATGTTCAAGGGTCTTTAAAGAGGTCCTGAAATGGCTAGGAGATGATTAGAATCTACCTTTACAAACACAACCCATTCATAAGTATTTTGCAACTTTTTGTGGTGACATAGAAACATAGAAAATAGGAGCAAGAGTAGGCCATTCGGCCCTTCGGGCCTGCTCCGCCATTCAAAATGATCATGGCTGATAGTCTAACTCAGAGCCCTGTTCCCACTTTCTCCCCATATCCCTTGATCCCTTTAGCATTAAGAAATATATTTATCTCCTTCTTGAATACATCTAATGACTTGGCCTCCACTGCCTTCTGTGGTAGAGAATTCCACAGGTTCACTACCCTCTGAGTAAAGAAATTTCTCCTCATCTCGGTTCTAAATGGTATACCCTGACATAAAACCTATACCTCTACAATATTCTGAGGGAATCATCCTTTGGGCTGTCTAGTGCCTCCATCCAATGTTCCATTGTTCAGAGTGTGCATGTAGCTGGTAATGCCTTACTGCCTGTTACACATTTTGTGATCTGCACTAAGTATTCTCTTGGGTTCAGCATCACTGGTCACTTCTGTAAGCAGTGACAGTTCCCTATGAACTGGAGAGTACCATTACCACCTAATAGTTAGTTAAATGACAGTGTGGCATGGCCTAGAGACTATAACTATAAGACATTGTGTGTACTGAATACTCTAATCTCACATACACCACAATGTGCATTCTCCAATGTTTTGGAAAGCAGACTGATAAGCATTCTAGTGCGATAAGGCTAATTGTAAACTAACAAACTGGCATATTTTACATGAAATATATGAATAAACAGAATGTAAATTTTTTTTGTAAAATACAACTATTTCTATCACTGCTTGTAACATCAAAATAGCAATGATGTGGAGATGCCGGTGATGGACTGGGGTTGACAAATGTAAGGAATCTTACAACACCAGGTTATAGTCCAACTGTTTTATTTGACATGTCCCATTACCACCCTCCTTGCCTTGCACCATCATCCCTTTTGTCATTTAATCACTCTTGCCCTCTATCACAGACCTTCCCTTTTGTTCTATCCTCCCCACCCCTCCCTCCCTCCTTAATGGGACAAATAAAACAGTTGGACTATAACCTGGTGTTGTAAGATTCCTTACATTTGTCAAAATAATAAAATACACACTTTTGCCTTTTGGAATAAAAACAGAAAATGCTGGAGAAGCTCAGCAAGTCAGGCAGCATCTGTGGAGAAAGAAACAGAGTTAAAGTTTTTAAGCAAGTACAGAGCCAGGGAAAGGGGATGGAGGGAAGGGAGCAAGGGAGGGGAGGGGAGGGGAGGAAAGAACAAAAGGGAAGGTCTGTGATAGAGGGCAAGAGTGATTAAATGACAAATGGGATGATGGTGCAAGGCAAAGGAAGGTGGTAATGGGACAAGTTAAGAAACAAAAGATGGGTCTAGAGTAGCTGTAAATGGCAGCAGCAGAACCATTACCAGCACTTGCTGTCCGAAAAAAATGGGAGCAGAGGTTATGATCTGAAGTTAATGAAATCAGTGTTGAGTCCAGAAGGTTGTAAAGTGCCTCATAGAAAGATGAGGTACTGTTCCTCGAGCTTACGTTGAGCTTCATTGGAACAGTGTAAGAGGCCTAGGACAGAGAGGTGGGAGTGGGAGTGGGACAGGGAATTAAAATGACAAGCGACTGACAGGTCAGGGTCATGTTTGCGGACAGAGCGGAGGTGTTCAGCACAGCGATCACCCAGTCTGCGTTTGGTCTCCCCAATGTAGAGGATCGTGAGCAGTGAATACAGTGTACTAAATTGAAAGAAGTACAAGTAAACTGCTGTTTCACCTGGAAGGAGTGTTTGGGCCCCTGGACGGTGGGAAAGGAGGAGGTGAAGGGGCAGGTATTGCATCTCCTGCGCTCGCATGGTAAGGTGCCGTGGGGAGGAGAGCAGGCGTTGGGGGGTGATGGAAGAGTGGACCAGGGTATCGTGGTGGGAGAAGTCTCTTTGGAATGCTGAAAGGGGAGGGAAGGGGAAGGTGTGTTTGGTCATAGAGTTATACAGCATGGATAGAGGCCCTTCGGCCCATCGTGGGATCCCGCTGGAGGCGGCGGAAATGGTGGAGGATGATACTGTCCTCCGCTTCTAACACTGTTCCAATGAAGCTCAACGTAAGTAAGAGGAACAGCACCTCATCTTTCGTTTCGGCATTTTACAACCTTTCGGACTCGACGCTGATTTCAATAACTTCAAATAATAACCTCTGCTCCCATTTTTTTCGGACAGCAAGTGCTGGTAATGGTTCTGCTGCTGCCATTTACAGCTACTCTAGACCCATCTTTTGTTTCTTAATCTGTCCCATTACCACCCTCCTTGCCTTGCACCATCATCCCTTTTGTCATTTAATCACTCTTGCCCTCTACCCTATCACAGATCTTCTCTTTTGTTCTTTCCTCCCCTTCCACCCCTTCCCCTGGCTCTGTACTTGCTTAAAAACTAACTCTTTTAACATTTTCCAGTTCTGACGAAAGGTCTTCTTCCTAAAACGTTATCTCTGTTTCTTTCTCCACAAATGATGCCTGACTTGCTGAGCTTCTCCAGCATTTTCTGTTATTATTTCAGATTTCCAGCATCCGCAGTATTTTGCTTTTGCCCTTTCGAATGGGCTAAACATGCTTTACAAGTCAGCAGACACCGAATTGATTAGCACTTACCATACCCTTACAAGCTGCAAGTGTTCATACCTCAGCATAGAGCCTCTTAGCCTCTCGCTTGCTGGAAGGAAAGTGAGACCTCTCTGTCTCTCTCAAAATGTTGACTGAATTATGTAGAAAGGGGTGAACAGATAAAGGCTGACATCTGAGTCCTCCATCACCTTCTCTGTGCCACGGATCGTCCTGCCAAGCCACCGATCAAATTTACCTTTATGGCTGGAGACCATGGGAGTCAAGTTAGGTTCTGACCTGCCTGGCGGTAGCATAGGGACACGATAATTTTAACCACTGGGCCTCATTACCATGCCGCCAGTCCACTTTCCACCTGATAAATCAGGCAGCCTATGGCTGGTCGCCAGCATGCAGTTAAGTGTGCAGAAAGGGATTCTGTGAGGGTCTCGCAGGAGGGAAGGGGTGGAGTCCGGGGTAGTGGAGGTCTAAACTTTCCCTGTGGGACCTGGAAGAGCAACCCTGTCCACTTGACCCCACAAAGACAAGTGGAAAACTTACCTTTCAGGGCCTCTTTACGTTCCAAACCTCTTCTGATCTGGCTCAGCCTAGCAAGAAAGCAGCACCAATATCCCTGCTCAGGCCGGAGCTAAAATTGCAGCAGGGATGCGATTACATCTTTGGACTCTGATCTTTAAAGAAGGATCCCACCAGCTTTTGGCAGGCAGTTTAGCTGCCTGTTCGGAAGGTCTGGTAAAAATTGGAAACGGTGGGATCCAGGCAGGTAGGTCACCTGGTGGATTTTAACTGCTTACTCGCCCAGTTTCCTCCAGGCGGAGAGAGTTAATATCCACCTCTTGATTTTCTCCTTGGCTGAATATAATAGTTTAGTTTGCCTATCTGGATCCCTGAGAATCAACCACTGACGCCCCATTGTTACTTGCTTGTTTCAATGCCTGAATCTCTTGCCGGTGTCATAATGGGATTGTCACACTGGATTTATATCTGGACCAGCATAAATTTGACATGAAGGTCATATTTCATAGAAGCCAAATTGTACTCACCCAATTGAGTACATTACTGTGTAGTTGTTCAATATTAATTTCCCATCACTCTTCGGTAGCCACCAGCAGGTAAAGGTTTCCTTATTGGGTGATCTACACCGTTCAATCTGTGGCTTGACTGGTGGAGGTCCTGCAATAAGCAGAGTTTGGTTAAACTGTACCCTTCTTTCCACTTAGTGGTTATTAAGTGGTAAAATTATCTACACTCCACATTCATGGTGAGTGTTCTCAGTGAGCTGAGAGGGTCTGTGTCCATTTTTTCTCCAGTAGGAGATGGTGATGCGAGACCAGACAATGTTATCAAGAGTTTTGATGGGAGACCAGCAGAATTCCAAGGAATTTCGGCCCCATTATCTGCAGGCGTGGGGTCAGCTTCCATCTGTACACTGATGGCAACCAGCTCTACCTCTCTACCTTCATCCTCAATTTCACAAATGCCTCTGTGTTGTCAGCCATTGAGAGTAAGAACCTTCTCCAATTGAACACTGGGAAAATTGAAGCCCCTCTCAACGCAATCTCCCTCACCTAGAGGCAGGAGGCATACAACCTCGGTTTCCTGTTGAACCCTACACTGAACTTCAAAACCATATCTCTAAACTAAGACCTCTGCAACATTGCTCGACTCCACCTTTACTTCACCCTTCTGCAGCCAAAACCCTTATGTTTGTTACCTACTGTTTGTTACCTGAAGACTCAATTTCTCCAATCAGTCCTTGCTGGTCTCCTTGGTTCACCTGTACAAACCCAGCTCATTGAAAACTCTGCTGCCTGTATCCAGTCCTACATGAAGAACCACTCACCCATCACCTGGCTTGCTGTTCCCTCAAGGCACTAAATTCAAAGTCATTGTTCTTGTTTATAAATCCCTCTATGGGCTCACTTCCACCTGCTTCTGCCAGCTCCTCCAGCCCTTATATCCCAGCCCATACACCAAAGACCTCTGAATCTGGCCTCTTGTGCAACCTTCCACACTGTTCCTTTCTTGGGGGAAGGGTCTTCAGCTGTCTCGATTGCTCTCCCTAAACTTCTTTGCCTTGCTGCTTCTCTCGCTGCCTTTAACAGCATCTTCAAAAAACTGTTCAGTCAGTCATGTCTCCTAACTCTTTTCCTGCTTGGTGTCCATGCCTTCATATATGCTTTAGGGCATTTTATTATAATAAAATAATAGACAGTTTCCTAGAAGTAAAGGGAATTAGGGGTTACGGGGAGCGGGCAGGAAATTGGACATGAATTTAGATTTGAGGTTAGGATCAGATCAGCCATGATCTTATTGAATGGCGGAGCAGGCTCGAAGGGCCGATTGGCCTACTCCTGCTCCTATTTCTTATGTTCTTATGTTCTTAATAAAGGTGCTATACAAATGCAAGTTGTTTAAATCTACTGGCTACAATAATATTTTTGAAATCTGGAGATTTCCATTTACTCTAATTTTCAATCCCAGATCACGAATTAGGGAAGATTTGTTCCAGTTAAGCTCAATCTACACATTCAACTAATCATTGTTCAGTTGGGTAACTTTAACAAAATAGAAAATCATCTTGACCAACCCACTTACTAAATTGGAAACTAGACAGAATCTGTGGCCTAATTTCTCAGTACAAGAATAAATCAAACACTAGCTAAAATCCCCAGGGATCCTTCATCACACTCCTTTGAGAACAACCTGCTCCTTTATTCTTTTTATTTTCAAAAAAGATACAGAATAATCAGGTAATGAACTGGCTCTGTCAATGATGATTTATGCTCTGTGGTCCAGAAACAACCTGTTGTCAAGAATTTTGACTAAAATGAGTCAGAATCATATTAGCTTCCTATTCAATGAGGTCCAAGGTTGTCAGATAGTGATAAAATATCAGAAAGATTAAGTCAAATTGATTTTTCTCCATACTGATGTGCATATACTTTTAAATGTTTTTTTTCCTGCTATTAGATGCAATAGAACCTCCATTATATGCCCCAATTATCATCTTCCTGATTACCTACCAGAATTTTCCCAGGACAAAGCTTTGTGTGGCATGTCAAAACTGCTTAAAATTTCCTTAATTTGTATTTTATCTCCCTTTCTTGGTCTTTTATTATTTCTATTGTATTTGTCATCATACTTTGCCTAAAATAGTCTCATACCAAACCTGTGAGACCAAAATTTAGGGACACTCAGTTGTCTGCCAATTTCTATTATTCAGATAGGGTGGGGAAACCCCCTAATTATGGCAAATATTAAAGGTTCCACTTTAGTTGCTGCAAGCTTCTTTACAGTATTGAGACTACTACATTCCTACATTCTTTACTGTGATCAGGTTCCTATTTACCTCATTAGTGTGTGCTGGTATAATCTTCAGATACACGGCTCATCTTATGGTGATTACTACGATCATTGCTTATGAATATTGCACAGAAAAGTGAGAATATGTTAATCCTCATTTTGAAAATGTGCAAGTTTCTTACAGCCAACAGGTAAGACAATGGCTATCCTGTGTGCTGTGTTTGTTCAGCTACCAATGCGAGCAACTCATGACCTACTCGCGGAGCCTAAGCTTTTAAACAGTTACTTCTTGTTGAATTTACGCTCCTTGAGCACTAGACGTTATTCCCACTTATTACTCTGCTTTTCATCTTCTTCCTCAGAAAAAATGTTAGTACCATCTTCAGAGGAATCATTCTTGATTTGGGACATACCTAAATCATTTGTGATGATGCAAAACTATGATTTATGAACATATGATTTTGAGCTCTGAATCACATAAAGAGGTTTTATTACAGACAACTGGATAAAAACTGACCTATATTCACTTACAAAACTTGATGAAATGGAGGCAAAGTGGGTAACAAACATTATTTAATATGAACGTATTATATCAGAATATAATCATACATATTAAATAATGACAATTGTCATCCATATCATTTAACCAGAATTAATGTGTTTCATATTTTAATGAATAAAATACATTTAAATATACAATTTAAAACCTTACCAGTGCTGCTATATCCAATCTCAGAAACCATCAACTCCCTACAGAGAATGTGGGAAAAAGCCTGTCACTCCGTCCTCTGAAGGTGTCAGGAGTGACATTCTCCCCTAGTGCCTCAGCAAACCTTACAGTTCAATACGATTTTCTCCTTTGCAATCTTCTTGACATAATTGAATCTTTATCTGATATCTTGCCAGGTTCTTTTACTGTGAGAGATTACATTCAGCCACTCATTGGCCACTTCAATGTCCGGGTTTGGGAATTGATTTGGGAAGATGGAGGCCAATCTCTTCAGGGATCAATTTGATCTCCTGTTCTGTTAATCTTGGCTTTCTGAATCTTTCCTTTAAAGATACAATTTTCCACAATAGTAAGCTGTCCATATTACAGCAGGGGAGTTTATAACAGTCAAAGGCCTAGTTTCTGACTAATTAGTATGGTTAAATCAATTGCTGAAAGCATGTTTTGACCTGATGGCTTAACATGCTGCTGATTTCAAATTATCGTATAAGACTGAAGCAAATGACAGCTTGACAATAACTATGGAAAAATACCATTTACACCTGCAGACAGGACAATGCTGGCAAAAATCTTTAAAACCGGTGATTAAAAAAAGAAATAAAGCTTCCAGTTAGTAGCATAAAGAAGTCACTCCAAGATCAGACAATTCTTAAAATAAATCTGTCCACAATAGTTGGGGGACACCCAGGAATGGATCAGGTCAGAGGCTGGGTATTCTGTGGCAAGTGGCTCATCTCCTGACTCCCCAAAGCCTTTCCACCACCTACAAGGCACAAGTCAGAAATATGATGGAACACTCTCCACTTGCCTGGACGGGTGCAGCTGCAACAACGCTCAAGAAGCTTTACATCATCCAGGACAAAGCAGTCCACTTGATTGCCACAGCTTAAACATCCACTACCCACAGATCTCATCTGATGTAATCATAGAACAATACAGCACAGAAGGAGGCCATTCGGCCCATCGTGTCTGTGTCGGCTCTTTGAAAGAGCTGTCCAATTAGTCCCACTCCCCCGCTCTTTCCCCTTAGCCCTGCAAATTTCCCCCCTTCAAGTAAGTATCCAATTCTCTTTGGAAAGTTATTATTGAATCTGTTTCCACCACCTTTTCAGGCAGTGCATTCCAGATCATAATAACTCGCTGCGTTAAAAAAAATTCCTCATCTCCCCTCTTTTTTTGCCAATTACCTTAAATCTGTGTCCTCTGGTTACTGACCCTTGTGCCACTGGAAACAGTTTCTCCTTATTTACTCTATCAAAACACTTCATTATTTTGAATACCTCTATCAAACTTCCCCTTAAGGAGAACAGCCCCAGTTTCTCTAGTCGCTCCACGTAATTGAAGTCTTTCATCCCTGGTACCATTCCAGTAAATCTCCTCTGCAGACCCTCACTGTTGTAATGGGTCTCCACCCCTTTTTCCTCTTCTCTGCACCTGGGGATTGGCAATTTCCAGATGCAGTGATGAGGAAAATCTATCCAGCAAGGAATGCCATGCCCAGTACTTTGTATGGTGCCATTCAAATGCTACCAGCAACCAAAGACGCTGAAGGAAAGCAGTGGCAAGAAAAAACTCAAATATTCAAAAATGGCAGCGTTCCAAGCAAAAACAAATAATGCATGGGGAGAAATGCAGTAACATTGTCCCAAAAGTGCAAAATAAGACTCTTTTCCTACCATGAGAACATCCGCCTACCTTTAAGAGACCTGCTTGAGCTTGCAGGCCCCACAGGCCTGATGTGGCCATGTAAAATGGCCAGCAGCACTCTGTGGGTGGTCCCATGTCTGCAGTCAGGAATTTCAACAGGGGATTGTATTTACATAAATACGCCAGTTAAATAGGGCCCTCATGCGCCAATAGCATGGCATCATTTGGTGCTGAAATTATTAGCCAGCCACAAATTGCCTGCATGTGACTGTGGTGTGGCTTGATTTTTTGACTCCGGCCTAATTCCTGCGAGACTTCACATCACTGGCAAAGCATCAGAATGTTGGGGCTATAAAGAGAACAATATTTTATTAGCATAAACTGTGAAGCTATAGAAAATCATTCAGAATGGCATGCAACTATCTGTTACATGGTATTATGTTTCTACATACCAGTTTGATTGGGAATGCCAGAGTCCCCATTATATGCTAAGGCAAAGAAAGTCAGTTAGGCTATGCCAGAGAAAAGCACAAAGAAAAATATCCTTATTCTATGGACATGATGGATAATTTCACTGTACACAGGATCGATATTTCACACACTGAAGGAGCTGTGAGTTATGGATTGTAAATGGAGTGCCATAACTCACTGTCACCACTGCAATATCTTTTAAGCATTTTACAGAAATGAAAAAATTATTCAGTTCTCAAAGGATCAGAGTTATTTAATGAATTATAATTCCAGTTCACTGCTGATTCCTGTGTTTCAATGTTTTTAATAATAGGAATAATGGGGTTGAGAATTTCACACTTGGACATAAATTTTGGTATTTTGAAAAGTACTATTTACAGGACATCCGGAATAATTTTACTGCATTTCCCTGGGAGTTCCGTCAGTGTTCTGCTGGAGTTACAGTGGGAGACATGTACAGCGTCTGAGTAATTCCAAGGCCATGTGTTTTAGATTAATCAGTTTAAAATTAAGACATGTATACAGGAATTGGTCTGACATCTTTAGTAGCAATTCATTTCTGGCAATAACAAGTTTTCTGTTTTACAATTTCTGCTTTCTTTATCCCCCATTTTCATGTGCTCTGGCAAATTTAGAAACCGTATTGACTTTTCTAACAGTAATTGTCCATGCCTTTCATCTCCCTCTGTTGCAAGCATTTCTGTTTTTACTTCAATGAAAAGCATTTTTAAATTGATGCATCGACTCAACAAAACAAACAATTTCTAGTACCTGATGTCATCCTGCCAGTCCCGCTTCTTCCGATATCAGAATGGTCACACCCCAAATTCTGCCCTCCCTCCTCGGTTTCCACTACTGAAACGCCCTCTGAAGCCCAGGAATTTTGGGCCTTGTACGATTAACACTCGGGTTTTCACTGTATGGTATATTCATTTTTAGTGGTGTTCGATTCAGGTGCAGGCTAATTAACATGAGACACTGGAATTATTACACTGTAAATAGAATTGCATATTTATATCCAATTTCATATGAAATGGGTCCCACTGTACTGTAAATATAAAATGTTTTTCTAACTTGTGGAATATTTTGTGTGTACTTTCTAAATGTACATCTCCAAATGATTTTATAAAAATTAGTTACATACTGTACTGTCAATCCCATTTACATGGCGAGTTTACAAATGCTTCACAATTAAAGCAAGAGTACATGCAGTCATAGCAGTGGGTGCAGAGAAAAAGCTCTTGCCCCTGTATCTCAAATTTGCATCAGCTTGATTTGATCTCTACTAGTATAAATCATCCAGGGACTGAGCCCTCAATAAAGATACCCAATAAAGTACTGCAATGGATGCTGATATTTACACCTGTATAGATTTTAGCAATCTCCACTTGATGAACACCATCGACCTTTACTATTTAGGCACTTGCCATTAACAACTGATATTTTGTGCAATACAAGTAAAACCCCAAACGCTCAGCTGGATTAAAATTGTTGCTTGCTAAAGCTATGATCTGTGAATCTCCAAGGTCCTAATGACATGACCAAGAATGTTACCTTACAGCAGTATCACCTGGTTGCTGCTTGCTAACTGTGACGCCATGTTGCTGAACCGAACGTGCCTTCTTTTTGAATGTTGTGACTATTATTTTGAATTGATCTTAACTATGATATTTTTTACACTGAGGGAAATGGAAATGGTTGGCACGTGGATCTTTTTAAAATCTTAAGCGTAATTTTATCTCAGAATTGATTTGAAGTGGGCTCTACACCTTTTCTATGCAAACAAAAAAAAACTTGTATTTTCAATATTCTTGCCTGTTCTCGCACTCTAGCCATGTGTCCTAAAGAACATTTTTTATTCAGACTGAGCTGATTTGTAATTCTAATTCAATAGAAGTTGCACCTGGACGTGACTGTGATCTCCTAATGACTTCTAATTGAGAGATTAATTAATTGAATCTGCACCTGGGAGGCCAACATTACTGTTTAAGATTACCATTGTAGTTGATTTAGCCATGATTCAGTTCATGTTTGCCATCGGGATTTACCTGCTGCCTGCTTTAAAACAGCTGTGCTATCTTGTGGGGATTGAGCAGTGTTAATAAAAGTAGGAGAATGGAATATAAACTACAGTACTACCACAACAGCAGTGCCCTCAGATGCTGAGACACACACTGCAGAATATCAAATACATATTTCACTGCTGCCCTGAGGACACATATTTGCACCTCTTGCCCTCTAATTGGGCTTAGGTTTTATAACACTAAAAATTCTCAATTTAGCAACAGCAAAGGTTATTATGGTTTAATCAGTACAGCATTTTAAAAATTTTGATATCTGCGATCTTTAGAAACCCAATCGATTATACTGCTGTAAGGTAACATTCTTGGTCATGCCATAAGGACCTTGGAGATTCACAGATCATAGCTTCAGTAAGCAAAAATTTTAATCCAGCTGAGCATTTGGGGTTTTACTTGTATTGCACAAAATATCAGTTGTTAATGGCAAGTGCCTAAATCGTGAAGGTCCATGGTGTTCATCAAGTGGAGATTGCTAAAATCTGTACAAACGATTTTCAAAACCTCTAATATACTTGTAGTTGCTTTTGACTGAAAGCAAACACTTTAAAGGTATTTTAACTCCCTCTGCCTGGCAGAAACCGGATGGAATAGGAGTTAAAATTAAATGGTTCTTTTTCTGCTCGGATACAGCCCCGCGATGATTTTAATGCCATGCGCTTGAAGTGTCTATCTGAGTCAGGCAGATACCTCAAGGTGATGCTATTTGAGGTTCTATTGCTCAGATTTTACTCCGAGGCAATTTTAAAGGGCCATCTGGCTGGAGCGACTGCCGTGGTTGATTCAACCACTGGAACCTACAGGAAATCAGTAGGCTTATTCAAAATGACCAGCGGAGGCCCCAAAAGAGGAGTAAAAAAAAAACTGTTCATAGGGCCAAGAGGAGCAGCAGTCTGGGTCAATGGTGACCCCCAGGATGTTGATGGTGGGGGATTCGGCGATGGTAATGCCGTTGAATGTCAAGGGGAGGTGGTTAGACTCTCTCTTGTTGGAGATGGTCATTGCCTGGCACTGTCTGGTGCGAATTTTACTTGCCACTTATCAGCCCAAGCCTGGATGTTGTCCAAGTCTTGCTGCATGCGGGCACGGACTGCTTCATTATCTGAGGGGTTGCGAATGGAACTGAACATTGTGCAATCATCAGCGAACATCCCCATTTCTGACGTTATGATGGAGGGAAGGTCATTGATGAAGCAGCTGAAGATGGTTGGGCCTAGGACACTGCCCTGAGGAACTCCTGCAGCAATATCCTGGGACTGAGATGATTGGCCTCCAACAACCACTACCATCTTCCTTTGTGCTATGTATGAGCTAGTTACAAGCACAAAAGTTATGTGCACTCTATCAGACAACATTCTTAAGCTGCCTCAGAGATCACTCCTTCATGGAAGCATAAGGATCACATTCAAAAGTCTGGTCTTTTTTTTGCCACTGTAATATCAATTCCTTGGGTGTCAAGAACCCTGGAGTTTGGCTTTTTCGTTTCCCAGGAATGGATTTCTGCTTTTGCTGTTCAGGAAATGTGGAATAGCCAGTGACCAATGCCTAAAGTTCTATGATTATTAAATTGTTGAAGGGCTTATAGAACCAAATAGAAATGGTGCCATGGCGTAGCTCTAATCATTGACTAGGACTTACATTCAGTGGCAGTTGGGGTTGGTAGTCTGACATTTCCTGGACAAGGAATGGGTCTAATTCTTTTCTTGCAGTATTTGTGTATGCTCCCCAGAAGCTACATGATGCTGAGCACCAAAGAATTCTCAAAAGTGTAAGTACACCACTAGATAGCTTTCCAGAATTGTCTCCTGACTGTCCATTGCTCCATTATGGGTGACTGGAACAAGTTAGATCTGATGCTTCAAAGGTTGTACAAGTTTCCTGTAGTGGTGTTTTCTGCTTCCTTTTTAAGATTCCCCAACTACATGGCTTTGGCATCAATTAAATAACAGAGAAACACAGTAATATTTTGGGCAGGAGAAAAGCATAGGAATGCACTGTCTCATTTTGTGGATGATGTGTTGCTGATCATCTCTCCTGGGGATCTAGTATATTCCACCCGTCATCTTGAACTGTGGGCTAACTAGAGCGATATGAAGCTAGGTGCCCTCAAGTGCAGTATTATGGCTCTGCATAGCTCAAGAGGGGATCTCAAAGGTACTGATCAGGAGTTACAAGGGGCAACTATCCTAGTTTTGACTCATATCAGGACTAGGGGGTTCTAGCGAATGCCATCTTTGACTTGGATACAGTTCATTGTGTCTGCAATGAGAAGGGGGAAAAGCATGCTCTGGCCTTACTTTGCCTTCAATGATAACAAAGCACCAATTTAGGTTAAGCTTCTTGTGCATAAGATGTGTATCAAAACAGTTGTCCTTACTGGTTCAGAGCTCCATGGCATGCAATAGAGAAGGGCTTCCTTCAGCCCAACAAAATACAGGACCAAGCTGTGAGGTAAATCTTTACCAAAAAGTGGTAACGATTAGATGGATAGAGGGCTCTAGCTTGTCTCTTGGGACACTGGAGGGGAGTCAGCATGAAAAAGGGCATTTTTTTTGCCAAAGATCCTTGAATGAGGACCCGGATTAAACAGTTGGTGATGAAATAGCCTGGTACATAGCAATGGACTTACATATCTAGAACACCAATGTAGCTGACATGTCACAATCTGTCTTGTATCGGTCTTTCCACAACATTTAACGCACTGAATGGCTGATGTGGAATCTCTGGGGGAGATTTTTGGTTTAGGCCCAAAACAGGCCTGATATTAGTGGTGCACCCACAGCTCCATGTGGGGCCACAAAACTCTTAACAAAAAACAAAAACTTACCTTTTCAGAGCGGTATGCAGTGGTCCCGCTCTGGGACTAACACGCACTTCACACGCTCCTCCTGTATCTTCATGAACATTGCAATCAGGGTCCCATAACAGGTGTAGGACCCTAATTTACATACTTAATCAGCTTCCTGCCTGTTTTGGGCTGCAATGTTTGGCACCCATTTAAAGGCCTGCCCAAAAATTGAATCAGGTGGACAAATGGGTGTACACAGTCCTCACCAGATTCTCCTCTGCCAGTCACCCATTTTTCAGCTGACAAAACAAGCACCTAGCAGTTGAAAATCCATCTCTGAGTCTTATGATGACATCTACTGGATGATGTTAAATGGAGGCTTCATATTGCTTTCTTTTCTGAATAGTTTCACTCTTTCCTCAGAGTCTTCCTTTGTCTGCCAGGTCCCTCTCAGCAAAACCCCTTGTGGACCAAGTCACTCTGAGCAACTTCCCTCATGTGTCAGTCCCCTCCCGGCAACTTGCCGCCTTTGCAGCAGCTTCACCTCAAGACCAGGATCCTTTCCATGGCCACACTCTGTTTCTCAGCACATCACTCAGGTTACAGTCATTAGGTTAACTAATTAGTCATGTGGTATCCTAAGTAATATTTTAAGTTACAAATTGTAAATGACCTAATTTAAACTCACAGGGTATTAGAATAAGTGTTCATTGGCTGATTTAATACTGTATTAACATTTTGATCAACTTAAAATGCTTCTTCCATCTAAAAAAGTGGCTTTAAAGAGATATGAGTATTTTTCATTGCAAATACCCATAGAATCATATTTCTGTCATGCATATTTAGTTTATTATGATATGTATGTTTATGCAAATTTTCATTTTGAGTTCTTTGTTCTAACTTTCTTTTGTTTCATTTTTCTGTTCATTATAATTTATCTGTTAAATAGTGAAAAGTGAGCATTTAACAGCTGCCGGACTACGAATAACTTATACAGACGTATATCAATATAGCTCCAATACTGTTCAAAACTAGGACCAAGGAGAGAGTTGTTAATTATGAAGTCAGCTTTCACAGATTTGTTTCCAGTCATTTTTAAAATAAATTAATTTTGATAGAAGCTTTCTGATTTCCTTTGAGTATCTGTTAACATCTCGCTTTCTTTTCCCTCCTTACCAGTAGAGAGCACGAGCGAAGTACTTCCAGCCTTGAGCTGTGAGTTGGGTGATTAGGTGATAATGCTCCCTATCATTTTCTATCTGGCAAGTTGCGGAAGTACCTCAGTACGCATGGCTTAAATTAGTATTCAGTGGAGAGTTAAAGTGTCATTCCAGTGTTCCATGGGGCTGTGTGTTGGTGTTCCAGTGAAATGCGGACACCAGCTCAGAAAATAGAAAGAGGGATAGTTTAAAGCTGTATATCATATGACTGTACTAGAAATAATAGAGTTAATGCCCCATGAAGAATCTTACCATGTTTTGTTTCACTGCTCCTCTGACTTTTAGCTCCAAATGCCATCAAAGCCATTATTATGATAGTCAGCATTCTGTTGCAGGCAGTTCTTTTGCAGCTTCTCTATAAAATAGAAGCAGTTGCTGCAAAAGCTAAATCAGGGTGGCAGGAATCCCCAAATGTCTCTGATTTCTTTTTAATAAGGACTTACTGTATAGTTCGCCTGCTTGTCTGCATGTATCCCATTCACTATACATTAGAAAAGAACATTTGGAGCGTTTGGATAGTACCCCATCCTTGTTGACCTACATTGGTTCCCAGTCCCCTAATGTTTCCAATTTAAAATTCTCATCCTTCTCTGTAAATCCCTTCATAAAACCCCCTTTTCCCTCACCAAGCCTAAGGATTGCCTGCTAGATCAAACCAAGGAGGTAAGTGACTTACCTGAATGTGGAGCCGGGAGGAGCAGGAGTCCTTAAGGAAGGAAACCTGCCATCCTTGCCCGGTAGTTTATTCTTAATTGCCTGCTGAAGTGATCTAGCAAGCCACTCAGTTGTATCAAACCGAGCAACTAGGGACAGGCAATAAATGCTGGCCTTGCTAGCAATGCCCATATCCCGAGAATGAATATTCAAAAAAATGACAGAAATATATGTATTTTAAAGCAACTAAAGTCGCTCAGTGCTTAAAGGTTAACTGGTGGTGTGCAAATGGTACAGTAAGATAACATTTAGAGCTGTTCACTAAGGCACTATGCCTCAGCAGCGCCTACTGTGTGAAAAGGATAAAGATCTTGCTGTTGCAGAGTGCCTCTATACCATTGGTGCAGGGAATGAAAAATGAAAA
This sequence comes from Heptranchias perlo, assembly GCF_035084215.1. NCBI lineage: Eukaryota > Metazoa > Chordata > Chondrichthyes > Hexanchiformes > Hexanchidae > Heptranchias > Heptranchias perlo. The sequence continues at coordinate 52,697,671 of NC_090335.1, forward strand.
GGAAGAAAACTAAATACAAAGAAGGAGAATTTCAGTAGCAAAATAATTGTAAATGCTTATCTACTGATGAAGTTACTATCCTTCACATTTTAAAAAAATAAATTAATTAATAGATTCTAGACTTTGATGAATAATCCTTTATATCTTAGGATAATGAATGTGGCCTCTGCATTTCAAACCAGACAACAGGGATTATGTAACTGCATTTGAATTTTCAATAGAAAATTCTGTCAATGCTTTTTAAACCATTAGCAGCATGTTCATCCAACTGACAGAGAACAGAAACAATAGAGTGCAGCCACGTACTCCATGGAATAAATATACTTAATTTATCTTGCCCTCTTGCCTACTCTTTTCTTCTTTGCTGGGTCATGGCCTGTCATCCAGCTTTCTGAATAGAGAAACAGAATTCAAAAGCTCTGAAGGTAGTACTTTACGTCCTTAACATTTTCTGGCATTGTTCATTTATTTGAATTTGCCCACTCACAAGCACAGCTTTAATTTTGGTTCACGGACATGAACAAGGTGATGCCAATGGGAAATTAGAAATCAGGGCTCTGAATTTCCTCAGGGTTTGGGGAATAATGGTAGGGTGCGGGGGGGGGGGGGGGGGGGGAAGAGAAATGGGAGGTAAAGAAAAAGAATTGGATGGGAATCTTGTTTTGAGCATAGGAAAAATCCAACTGGAATCTGGTCTCCACCCAGAAGAACAGCCAGCAAGATTTTCCTTTGGGGCCTGAGTCAGGTGGAACTTCGGTCCACCCCACTGACGGCCAATGATGTGGCAAGGAGGCAGGGCCAGCAAAGCAGCTTTCCCCTCCAGAATTCTTGCAGCTCCCCACTCCTTCCCACTCAGAAATTTGGACACCATGAAGAATTTGGCATTCAGATTATTGTAGAGTTCGAACAGGGCTCACCTGGGTGTCCAGGACTGGGAACCGTGGAAAAGTCCCAGCAAGCTCAGGCACATGGGTCCCCTTGTAAAGGAGGTTGATTAACAGCATTAATAGACCTTTCTAGCCAATGGTGCCTGCTGGTCTCCTGAGTGACTTCAGTGCCCAGTATGTTTCTGCAGTGCAATATATTCATCAATAACAACAACTTGCATTTATATAGTGCCTTTAATGTAGAAGCAAGTCCTAAGGCTTTTCAAAGAAACCTGAAAAAAATACACTTAGCCACAAAACTAGAGATTCAGAAGGGTGACTGAAAGCTTGATTAAAGATAAAAACAGAAAATACTGAAAACATTCAGCAGGTCAGGCAGCATCTGTGAAGAGAGAAACAAAGTTAACGGGCTCAATTTTAATTGCCGGTGCGTTGGAGGCGGCGAAAATGGCAAAAATCCCAAGCGGGTTCGGAAGCCGGCTGCAACCCGCCGACTTCTGAGTTCCCCACAGACGCGCCTGTGTGCGCGCGCCCTTCACAAATCCGGAAGTCCCGTCTGCAATTAAAGCCGGCAGGATGATAGTTAAAGAACCAAATGTACCTCACTGAGGTACTTAAGGTACTTTATTTCTGACATAGCAGATAGTTGAAACAATTTTAAACTTACCCCTTGGGCAGCTTTCCCACGGCTTCCGATTTATGCCTGGTGAAACCAGGCATGAAGGGCCGGATCAGGCAAAAATAAACTAAATAAAAAACCATTGCACAAATTTTAAAAAACATTAAAAAAAAAACTACCTTTCCACCCTGCTCCGATATCCGATGTCTTCCTCTCCACTGTCCCCCTCTCCCCCCGATGTCTTCCTCTCCGAGGTCCCTCTTAGCCCCCGATGTCTCCCTCTCCGATGTCCCTCTCACCCCCCCTCCCCATGTCCCTCTCCCATCTCCCCCTCTCCCCACCGATCTCCCCCTCCGATCTTCCACTCTCCCCCCCCCCCCCCCCCCCCCCAATCTTCAGCATCCTCCACTCTCTGTTCCAGCGCTGGATGACGTCTCGTTCTCTCTCTTTCTCTCCTCCCACCTTGGTGTTGCAGCTCCTGTCGGCAGCCAGCCTGTCAATCATGCAGGCTGCCGGGCGCGAAACCCGGAAACAACTTTAATCACCATCAATTACATCACGATCGCGTCGGAAAAGGTAAGTTTTATAAATTCGGGTTTGCCACGTGCACCTTCACCCACCCCGCTGCCAACCCGCCACCATTTCAAAATTGAGCCCAACGTTTCAGGTCGATGATCTTTCATCATGTTCTCCACAGATGCTGTCTGACCTGCAGAGTGTTTCCAGTATTTTCTGTTTTTATTTCAGATTTCCAGCATCAGCAATATTTTGGTTTTGCTTTAGAGCTTGATCAAAGAGGTGGGTTCTAAGGAGGGTCTTAAAGGAAGAGAGGTAGAGGGAGAGGCAAAGAGGCTTAGAGGTGGAATTCCAGTGTATGAGACCTAGGGAGTTGAAGGCACAGCGACAATGATGAGGCAAAGGAGGGATTGAAGCACAAGAGACCGGTGTCAGCATGTTTATTTTCTTTTTTAATTCATGACAGAATTTACAAGAGAATAATGGTTTAAATCTTATTGAAGCATTATGTTGGAATGTTGGCTTTTATTGCTAGGGGGATAGAATATAAAAACAAGGAGGTATTGCTGCAGTTATATAAGGTATTGGTGAGACCGCACCTGGAATACTGCATACAGTTTTGGTCTCCATACTTAAGAAAAGACATACTTGCTCTCGAGGCAGTACAAAGAAGGTTCACTCGGTTAATCCCGGGGATGAGGGGGCGGACATATGAGGAGAGGTTGAGTAGATTGGGACTCTACTCATTGGAGTTCAGAAGAATGAGAGGCGATCTTATTGAAACATATAAGATTGTGAAGGGTCTTGATCGGGTGGATGCAGTAAGGATGTTCCCAAAGATGGGTGAAACTAGAACTAGGGGGCATAATCTTAGAATAAGGGGCTGCTCTTTCAAAACTGAGATGAGGAGAAACTTCTTCACTCAGAGGGTGGTAGGTCTGTGGAATTTGCTGCCCCAGGAAGCTGTGGAAGCTACATCATTAGATAAATTTAAAACAGAAATAGACAGTTTCCTAGAAGTAAAGGGAATTAGGGGTTATGGGGAGCGGGCAGGAAATTGGACATGAAGCTGAGTTCGGATCGGTCAATGCCCTGTGGGTGGCGGAGAGGGCCCAGGGGCTATGTGGCCGGGTCCTGCTCCGACTTCTTGTGTTCTTTAGATTTGTGGTTGGGATCAGATCAGCCATGATCTTATTGAATGGCGGAGCAGGCTCGAGGGGCCGATTGGCCTACTCCTGCTCCAATTTCTTATGTTCTTATGTTCTATATTTGCCTCGTGAAACAGTACCTGTTCTAATTTTCTGCTTAGTTCAATATACGCAACAAACTTATTTGCTGATTTAGGGAACGAACCATGCAGCAGCAATGGCTGCCGCGCCTAAACTGATGAATAAGAGGACCACTCTCCTTCTGGCTCCGCATTCAGACAGATTTAAAAAACTTACCTTTGTGATCCTTCCACAGCCTCCAGCAGTCCCTTTAACAACCGCTGGTTAGGCTGCTGTAGAAATAAAAAAACCTGTTCGAGCTTGCAAGTTCAAAGGGGTTTTTGACCAAAATGGCAGACAGGTCCTGACCCAGGACCCTTCTTTGCATTTTTAAATTGGGCCAGCACTGCTTTCAGGCAACTGTCAGCAGTTGACAGCAGCGTGGTCCAACCACCAACGCATACTGGGCACAAGATCCCAGCACGCAAAATTGGACTCTTCGGCGCCTGTTTTTTGCCTGAAAAACGGGCACTGGGGAATTCAATTTCTGGATCGTAGAATTTTATCCGACATTCTCATGGCTCAGTGAATCTGAGTGAAATCACACTACATGGTATCACAGATACATTGAATGTCTTGACATATCCAGCCAATACCCCCCTTCACCATGCTTTAGATATATGGTGGAAGTGATAAATGACCAGGTTCATTGTGGCTAATGTGCCCCATGTCTTTTTTGAAAGATTTTCTGGCTTGTATAGACTTTCCAGAGATGGTCCATGAATGATCCTACCACAGATATGAAGTCCTCCCAAAGCTCGACAGTACAGTGTGAAGCCTAGATCACAGATCCCTTGTGTTTGGCACTGTAGTGTTCTTCTCCTCACCAGATGTTTCACGATTGTCCTCATCATCTTCATTCTACTCTTCCAAGACAGCTATGATCTTTTGGAGCAATTAAAAGGAACTATATGCGCTAGAATCACCTGTGGAAATATAAAAGAATATTTGCATTAATTAACTTCAAAACTGTGCATTTTAACAACAACTTGCTTTTTTATAGAATCCTTAACGTAATAAATATCCCAAAGCACTTCACAGAAGTGAAAAACCGGACAATGAGCAGTGATGGGTGAAAGTTTAGGGGATTCGACTCAACGCATGATCAGAGAGATAGTTCTTGGGTAATGTTTTTGAGGGAAGAAAGGTAACAAGATGGGGGATTCACGGAGAGCATTCCAGGATGCAGATAGAGGATGGGTCTGTGACTGAACGTGGAGCAGAGAGATTGGTGAATGCAAATAAATCTAACAAAACACCTAAAAATATTGGTAAAGTTTTATGTGACTTTCTTGCCAGCAGGAGTTGTTCAACAAAATTTTCAATCAAATTCAAAACCTCTCTACAGCCTCACCCCTCCCTACCTCTGGAACCTCTTTCAATCCTACGTGCAGTCAAACCCCTTCTACTTTTCTGACTTTGGTCTTCTTTGCATTCACCAATCTCTCTGCTCCACCTTCTATTTAAAACACTCTTAAAAATTACAAATAAAATATATACTTAGATTTTCACTTTGCTTCCTAATTCTGTGACCAAAATTAGATCATGATTTGAGTTTGTTCAATCCTAGTGCCTCTAATCTACTCTCTGTTCCAAAACAGAAAATGCCTATACAGTATTTAATATTTAATTTTGCACTTGCTTATATTTGCGTTTAGTAATAATTATTAGCAATGCAGATTTAGACAGAGACAGAGCATGGCACCGCACAAAGTGCAATCAAATGAGAAGATGACTCCGATCGCATCTCGACTGATCAGTCAACTGTGAAGACACTTGCTTGGGCCGTCACTGCTGGTGACTTTAATGTAGTAAAATGTCGAAGGATCTTTGGAAAAAGAGACTGGATACAGAGCAACAGTTTGAGAGGGGGACTGTGAGTGGTTGCTCTCACACAGTTGGTCTGCTATACTGTTCCAAAGAAGCTCAACACAAGTTTGAGCTGTAGCACCTGATCTTTCTACTAGGCATCTTGCAGCCTTCTGGCTTTGATATTGACATTAACAACTTCAGACCTTAACTATTGCTCCCATTTTCTCTCTGGCAGTAGGCACTGGTGACGTGGGCTGTGTGTACTGGTGTTTCCGGGGTTGGGGGAGGGGAGCGGGTTGGTACCTGGGCTGGGGACTGTGCTGGTGTTGATCTGTTTTGTTCTTCCACCTGACTCCTGGGCCACTTGGACCCTGCTCCACTTTATCCGTTCTCGTGTTTCCCATTCTACTTACCTATTTTAGCTATATCTGTGTCTTACATATATCTTTTACTTCTTTGATTTCTCTCATTATGCCTCCTTTTTTCTCATGTGCTTATCACTTTTACCATTTAACCATCTTCTGTTCTCCACCCATGTATTTTGCAGGTCATTCTATTTCTTTTCCTGTGTGCATGGTCATCGTGCATTTTTTTGTTTCGATGTTTTATCGCCCCTTCTCCTTTCCCTTGTTCTGTTCTTTTTTAAATGCTGTTCATCTGTAATATCTACTAGTTCTGAGGAAGGGTTCAATACCCGTAACATTGACTTGTGTTCGCTCGACAGATGCTGTCTGATCTGCTGCGTGTTTCCAGTGTTCTCTATATTTGTTTCAGATTTCCAGCATCTGCAATATTTTGCTTTTTGTTCATTTTGTTAAATCTGTTCTGAATCACCTTTTGTGTGTATTCTTCCAAAGTGATTAAACCATGAATTACACACTTAACAGCAGAGCTCTGTATAAATATTAAGATTTTTTTTAATATCTTTCTCAAATTCCACATTTGAAATTTGGAGGTTTTACATTCAGTAGTAGTAATATTTTACTTCATTGACATAAAAATTAGCCTGTGAAATCTTCCAAATAAGAAAATATTCACTTCAAGTTAACTTCAGCTATATATAGTTCTGATAGTTCAGCATTGCTTGGATCCATCTTATTTATATCATTACAAGCTTACCTTTTCAACTTGAAAAACCGGTCCTTTCAAAGCTGGTCTTTAGTGTTCTTCTTAAATATGTTTAAGCCTGCAGAATTTGATTGCTTTTTGTGTGTAGAATTAAATTCTTTGCCGACTGTGCACATGCAGTGAACAGTTGACATGCATTTATGTCACAGTGCATTCTGATTCTGAGGTAAAGAACATGGTTTGTACATTTGTCATTAAATTTAATGTGTGCTCCTTCTAAGAAAAGGAGGTTGGATGACATAAGGAAAAGGTAGAATGACGAGCAGCAGATGGACAAAGACTAATTCTGCCTGCATCAATTTCAAACTGGCACAAACTGGCAGAGGTGTCCATTACTCCATTCATTTAACATAGGAGGAAGAGCAGAAGTATCAGTGTTTGCTCCTGAATAAACTGAAGGAGTTTGTTGGGCTAATATATCAGCAGTGCCACCTTCAATGGGCTAACCTGGAACTGTATCCACCCCCTCACCCACTCCTAATCACATTCCACCAAAACCAGCACTATCCTGTGGAGTAAATGAGGATGAAGTAGAGAGGAAGGCAGCCCGGCTTGAAGCTGTTGTCATCATGGAATCTATTGTAAATCCTACCTCTGAGGAGGGTTTAATACATACCTTAATTTTCAAATTCCACTTTATGGAATCTTACTTTGTAATCTAGACCCCATTTATTATTCCATAGGTTCTGAATTAGCACTAACTGCAGTACAGGATCTGTCATCAACTAAAGGGAGTACCAGAGCTGTGACTTTACCACGACCAGCTCACAATCTGTAAGACTGTGGGGTAGAACGTTTGCAGGTCCTCCCAATCTCCTGCCTTAACTTTTGGTGGATGGTCCGCGGAAACCCCAGAGAAACGGCTGCTTCTGCCGATCCTCCGCTGAAGTTACAAGAGAACACCTATAGCAATTCTACTCCACTGTATAGATGAGGAAAATTCACAACCAGAACATTTGAGGGAAACTGTTAAGAAGCAGGGAATGTGAGGAATGCATGGGGTTTGATAGGGTAGATGTAGAAAAGATGTTTCCACTTATGGGGGAGACCAAAACTAGGGGCCATAAATATAAGATAGTCACCAATAAATCCTATAGGGAATTCAAGAGAAACTTCTTTACCCAAAGAGTGGTGAGAATGTGGAACTTGCTACCACTGTAGTTGAGGTGAATAGCATAGATGCATCTAAGGAGAAGCTGGATAAACACATGAGGGAGAAAGGAATAGAAGGTTATGCTGATAGGGTTAGATGAAGAGGGGTGGGAGGAGGCTCATGTGGAGCATAAACGCCGGCAAAGACCAGTTAGACCAGTTGGGCCGAATGGCCTGTTTCTGTGCTATACATTCTATGTAATTTTATGGTACTTCTATGTAATGAATGAATGCAAGTATATGGGAGAATTGATAATACCAATTATCAAGGAAATAGGAAGAAGTACCATGGAATTATCTTTTAACTGTGCAGTGTAATTGCATCTCCAGACCTTTGGCTGCACAGTATATGGACCTCTTGGCCAAGACTAAGGGTGGGTGGGGAGAAAAGTGGGAGGGGACTGTCAGACTACCACGGTGACGGGGAATGGAGGAAGGTGGCCAAGCATGGTAGGGCAAGGGGAAAAAAAGGAGATCCTTGCAAGGGTTCACATAGCAGAAAATGAACTCCATTAAACTAAACGGGTTAAATATTAAACTTTTTGTAACTCTTGGCAAAAAGTATTTTTGCAAATTGATAGTGTGTGAAATATTTTTACACTTTTGCAAAATGTATTTTATTGTGATGTGAACAGTTTCATTATTTTGAAAGTTTGTAACAAATGTTTTTAATAAGATTGGGACAAGACTATGCCTTAGCATTTGTACCTGAAGAATCACGATCGCTTTGACAAACACAAAGTATTTTTGTCCAATATTTAGCTTGGAATCAGCTTCTTTAATTCTGTTACATGATAAAACCAGTCATTGAAGGAATTGATAAAAGGGAACTCGGTTCATTATCCTGGATGTGCTATGAATTGTACCTGGTTATCAGGGCAAGTGAAAACACTCTCTAGGACTTATCTACGAGAGTAGTCTGAAACACGAATACCCCAAAAATATCTAGAGTTAAAATGTGTAAAAGAGCCCAAAAATATCACCGTCACTCTGTAATAAATGTTAGGAAAACTTCAGAGCTTTAGAACATAATTCACATCACAGAAATATTATCCATAGGTCAGTGTGTTGTTTCGGTCATTGTGTTGTTTCCACATAACATCGAATGATATCCAATAACAAAAATAATGCTAGGCTCCTTTAAGACCAAGAATCTTATTTTCCTTCCCCAAATACTACTTTATTTTCATTTGAAACTTCCTTTCAAACTTGTCATCATGTCATCTTCCTTTGTGATAGTTTTCATGAACAACTGCTTTAATAAACAAACCCCTTCTCCATGGCCAGTGTATGCTTTTCAAGGTGACATGTGATAATCCTTGTTTTCTCAGGAACTATATTGAGACAGTGCACTCAAGCACTCATCACCTGTATCCATTACTCTACACCTTGGGTCAGCAAATGACACTTTCCACCTTTAACTCTTAAGATAACATTACTTATTAGGTAACATGCACCACCTCTTATGACTGTGGCTTCTTGTTCTGGCCCACCTGGATCATTTGCTCAATCAAACATGTGTTACTGTTGTACCTTGATAAGCTAATAGCAATATCACTTGGAGCTGCTATGCTGTGCAGGATGCAACACACGGATCTTCTTCATGCTGTATTGTGATCCATCCTGTGAAAGAGAAATACTGCCATATTAGGCACTACAAAACCTTATCCTCTGTAATTTCTTTGTAAAATACACCACTATGTAATTCATAATAAGATTGTTCTCAAATGTATTTTTTATGAAGTCTCTCTAATGAGGTGACTAGCCTCAGTATCACATCGTTATCACATTTCTTAGGCTAAAAGCAGATGCCTGTCTTTATCTAGTGTGAGCTTCCAGCATCTCCCACTGTTCATTGAAAGTAAGGAATAGAAGGTGGTGCAGGATTATGGAGAAAAAAAATGGCTAAAGGTAAAAACAGAAAGCAGTCCATTAAAATAAAGAAAGAGATTGCCAACAATGGCACATAGAAAGAGGGAACCTGTCATATAAGAGAAAAGAACAGAGAGTTATGCTGAGAATATTAGTGACCCTGACATCCAGTATCTATAGTTATAGTGAGAGAAAGAATTGTACTATGAAAATTGCCACAGTTCAGACTGGTGCTGATGGGGATATTTCTATTCGATACTACAGAACAATTAGTCATTTTTCTCTCCAATTTTTTTCAGTTAGAGGTAATCTCTTGTTCAACAGTATTAAGCAGATGCTATTCCAAGTCTACCTACAGTGCACAAAACCAAAGTTCATCATAGCAAACTCGCTTATTACAATAGGTGAAAGTTTGTACAAAAATTGACACTAAACCAAAGGAGGAGATATTAGGAGGGGTGACTAAAAGATTGGTCAAAGAGAGGGTTTAAGGAGGGTCTTAAAGGTGGAGAGAGGTGGAGAGCAGAGAGGTTTAGGGAGGGAATTCCAGAGCTTAAGGCCTAGAACAGTTGAAGACATGGCCGAAAATAGTGGGGGATGCACATGAGGCCAGAGTTGGAGAACTGCAGAGTTCTCAGAGGGTCGGAGGAGGTTAGAGATAGGAACGGGCAAGGTCGTGAAAAGAATTGAACACAGAGATAAGAATTTTAAATTGGAGGCATTTAGGGACCAGAGGTAATCATAGGTCATTAAGCACAGAGATAAGTGTAACTTGGTGCAGGTTAGGATACAGGTGACAGAGTTTTGTATGAGCTTTTTTATAGAGGGTGAAGGATGGGAGGCTGGCCAGGAGAGCATTGTAATAGTCGAATCTGAGGTGACAAAAGCATGGATGCGGTTTTCACAGCATATGGGCTGAGGCTGGGAGGGAGACTAGCTATGCTATGGAGGTGGAAATAGGTGGTCCTTGTGATGGAGAAGATATGGGCTCAGAGCTCAGCTCAGAATCAATTAGGATGCCGAGATTACAAACAGTATGGTTCAGCCTGAGACAGTGGCTGGGGATGGGGGTGGAATCGGTGGTGAGAGAACAGAGTTTGTGGGGGTGGCCGAAGAAAATGGCTTCGGCCTTCACAATGTTTAACTGGAGGACATTGCAGCTTGGACAAGCAGTCTGACAACAGAGAGGCAATGGAAGGGTCAAAAAGGGCTGTGGAAAGATAGAGCTTGGTGTCATCAGTGAACATATGAAACCTGATGCCATGTCTTCAGATAATGTCGCCAAGGGACTGCATTTAGATGAGGAATAGGAGGGGACCAATGATAGATCCTTGGAGGACTCCAGATGTAATAGTGCAGGGTGGGAAGAGAAACCATTGCTGGAAATTTTCTGGCTAAGATTGGATAGATAAGTGTGGAATCCATGCAAGTGCAGTCCCACTTAGCTGGACCATGGAGGAGAGGCATTGGAGTAGGTTGTTTTGGTCAACCATGTCAAAACCTCTATCAATCTCAGTCTTGAATATACTCAATGACTGAGCATCCACAGCACTCTGGGGTAGAGAATTGCAATGATTAACAATCCTGAGTGAAGAAATTCCTCCTTGTCTCAGTCCTAAATAGCCGACCCCTTATCCTGAGACTATGTCCCCTAGTTTTAGATTCTCCAGCCAGGGGAAACATCCTCTCAACATCTACCCTGTCAAGCCCGCTTAGAATCTTATATGTTTCAATGCGATCATCTCTCATTCTTCTAAACTCCAGATAGTATAGACCCATTCTACTCAATCTTTCCTCATAGGACAACCCTCTCATCCCAGGAATCAATCTAGTGAAGCTTTGTTGCACCGCCTCTAAGGCAAGTATATCCTTCCTTAGATAAGGAGACCAAAACTGTACTCTGTACTCCAGGTGTGGTTTTGTTTATGGTAGAAATTTTGTTGTTTATTAATTATTCATGAACTTTCCACCTATTACCATGATGAAAGTAATTGGCTGATAGACCAGGATGCCAACATGATTAAAGGAAATTGGTGACAAATCATGCGGCACCATTACATAAATCTGTGCCAGGTATAATTGCAACACTAAATTTAAGTCATTTTCTGATAAGATGAGACTGCCACCTGGTGGCCATCAGGGCATTTTTTTTGTCTAAATCATCTCCACCTCCATCCTGCTTTATTATTCACTTTAACTACATACAGTACTTAATCTGTATTTTCCAGGATTTTAAATAAGATTAGTATTTTACAAACAGAACCCCATGCCCTTGAGGTTGACATATCATGTTTGGGGTCCACAGAGCCAGTAAGAATAGATGACAGCTTTGCTTTCACACGAGGATGGCCTAATTCCCTACAGAGGTTGGACGCTGCTTTGCTAAGCAGCACAGCCTATGTGATCAAGGCAGCTGAGTTTTGATCAGGTAACTGCACTAATGTAAATTTGAACACTTACTCCACAACCAGCTCTATCTTACTTTCCATTAATATTGAGATATGCAATCTCCTACTCTTCACATTTGATATTTTTCTCTTTGTGCTGCCATTATGCCTATTTTTTGTTTCAGTACAATCAGGCAATGTGTAAGCTCGTATCCATAACTACAGTATTCATTAGTCAGCCCCAACAGGAGGGGAAAATAGCACTTTTCAGAGCAATTGTGAACAAGGTGGATTTACAAACACCTCTTTCGCACTCCTAGACAGGGTACAAGAAAAAGCTCGGTGTCTGACAATCCGGTCATCGTTGGGCTCAGCCTTTCTCTGTTTTGCACCTCTTTTTGTCTTTATCGTACTGATATCACTATGTTCATTGCTCCTCTGAAAGTTCCCATTTGTCCTTTATGCCATCTCACACTTTCTTCCTTGACTCTACATTCCCAGTTCAAATCAAGACTCGTTGACAGTTTCTCTAACTCATTCTTTCCCAGGACCTCAAAACTGTAGAAATCCTTGCCTCCCTCAGTGTTTCCTTCCTTCTACAATCTTCAGGCTTTTAAAACCCAAACTTGGAGTCACTGAATCACTACTTCCTGCTTTACCTTGTTTCTCACTGACTCTTTTCATTTTTGGTACTTTCCTGCACATTGACTACTCGATTAAAGAATTACCCTCACTTCATAATCTATCAGATAGCAAAATCTAAAAGATTGTGTACCATTTAGATAAGGGCCTATCAATCTAATCTTAACTCTATTATAGCTTAGAAATCACACTCTAGTAATCACACAAAAATTATGTTATCTGAGTTAAGTTGGGGGGACAGAAAATGGGGTGGGATGCAGAAACACCACAGTCCTGACCTTTTATATTGCACTCAACATTCTGGCAGAAGTCCGGGTGGGCTTAAGCAGTGCCCATCACCCAAACCGATGTAAATGGCAGGAAAATGATTGGATGATGACATCCGTCAAAATTCCCAACATTTCCACCAGTACTGCACTCAGTTTAACTCATGCCTATATAAAGCAGACATGAGTGCCAGTATCAGTGGATCAAGGCCATAACACCATAACCATGGGTTTCCTAATTGGAATTCCTATTTAGTCATTATTAATGGGAGTAGAACAAGAGTAGGAGAAAAAGGATCACACCTCATCAGACTGGACTGGAGGAAAAATGAGACCTACTCAGCGCTAGCCTATACTAAGAGTGTACAGAACAGGATGTAATTTAAGAAGTCTGCTTAAGGAGACTACGCTTCACTAAAGAAGCTTTGGATGAGCTTTGTGCCCTACTTCAGCCAGGCTTCCAAGCCAGGTCTTTTGATGAATATCCCTGAGGAAAAAGGTGAGGCAGGAGGGGGACCACATAATCCACAAGAACAGCAGCAGCTGCAGGAAGAAGAGACAAGAGCAAGGGGCAGACGGATTCACCAGCAGCTAATCAGAAACACCTTTACAAGTCACTAAATAAAGTGGAACACCTAACATCTTGCTCTCTCCCACAATTATAAACTCCATACAATCCTGGCTAAGAATCCCATCACAACTCTCTAAGGACACTTCTTGCAATACCCCAACAATGGTCAGTTGCCATTAGTATTTTAAGACTATTTATTACAACAGATTTTTAAAATGCACCAACATTTTACATTTGTCTTTCATCTCAACGCTGTGCTTCTCTTTGGTACCCCGTGCACAGTGCTTAAGCCAATCTAGTGCTCTGCTAGGTGCTACCAGAGGTACTGAACACACTGTGAGAACATGAGCCTCTTGGGACCAACTCTAGACCTCCTCTTTAGACAGGAGTTGACATCTGCTGAGCCTCTACTCAACATTTTCAGACTTTTTCTCCTGACTTCTCCAGCAACCTCGTGCTCTATCTATCACTCAGTGCCAAAACTTTGTCGGCACTTCCTACTTCCCCTCCAGGTAGATCTTTTTAGGAATAATGCAAGAGAATGGTAAATGACAGCATGGGTAAGGATGTGATAGGGTTTGCAGAGGTTGAAGGACTTTCCTCCTCTCCCTCAGAGATATCTTGCTATGTTTTAACTAGAGAAACTGTGAAGAGAGGTTAGAATATTAGGCAGCTAATGTAGGGGTTCTATGTAAGCTGTGAGGAGGACACAGTGTCTGCAAAGGGATACAGACAGGTTAGGTGAGTGGGCAAGAAGGTGGAAGATGGAGCATAAATGTGAGGTTATTCACTATGGTAGGAAGAATAGAAAAACAGAATATTTTTCAAATGGTGAGAAACAATTAAATGTTGGTGTTCAGTGAGATTTGGGTGTCCTTGTACAAGAAACAAAAGGAGTTAGTATGCAGGTACAGCAAGCAATAAGGAAGGCAAATGGCATGTTGGCCTTTATTGCAAGGGGGTTGGAGTACAAGAGTAAGGAAGTCTTACTACAATTGTACAGGGCTTTGGTGAGATCTCACCTGGAGTACTGTGTACAGTTGTGGTCTCCGTATCTAAGGAACGATATACTTGCCTTAGAGGTGGTGCAACAAAGCTTCACTAGATTGATTCCTGGGATGAGAGGGATGTCTTATGAGGAGAGATTGAGTAGAATGGGCCTATACTGTCTGGAGTTTAGAAGAATGAGAGGTGATCTCATTGAAACATACAAGATTCTGAGGGGGCTTGACAGGGCAGATGCTGAGAGGTTGTTTCCCCTGGCTAGAGAGTCTAGAACTAGGGGACATATTCTCAGAATAAGGGGTTGGCCATTTAAGACTGAGATGAGGAGGAATTTCTTCACTCAGGATTGTGAATCTTTGGAATTCTCTACCCCCTAGGGCTGTGGATGCTGAATCATTGAATACGTTCAAGGCTGAGGTAGATAGATTTTTGGACTCTAGGGGAATCAAGGGATATGGGGATCAGACAGGAAAGTGGAGTTGAGGTTGAAGATCAGCCATGATCTTATTGAATGGCGGAGCAGGCTGGAGGGGCCGTATGGCCTCCTCCTGCTCCTATTTCTTATGTTCTTATATAGCAATGGAAACTCTATGATCAAGGTTCTTGCAAGCATTTGTGTTAATAGTCTAAATCAGTATAAATCAAAGGACACCATTTGGACACTTTACAGGTCGCTGGTCTGACCGCATCCAGAGTATTGTGCCCAGTTTTGGTTCTCCCAAATGGTGGGTGATGTGGCGGCCTTGGAAAAGGTCTAGAGGAGAGCTTCAAGAATGATTCCTAGTTTAAAGAACCTTAGCTACTCAGATAGGCTCAATGACCTTGGGTCTATTTACTTTAGAGCAGTGTAGACTTAGAAGTGACCTGATAGCGGTCTATAAAATAATTAAAGGGCTGGATAGCGTCCCTGTTGATAGATTATTCCAGTTTAACAGATTGGGGAGGACCAGGGGATATGAGTTTAAACTATGGAAGAGTAGGAATAGACTGGATGTTGGACAGTTCTTCTTTTCCCAGAGAATTGTAAGCCTCTGGAATACGTTGCCGGCTGGTGTGGTGGGTGCTGTTGAAGGCTTTTGTTGCCTTCAAGAGGGAGCTGGGCCAGTTCCTGACTGGGGCAGAGATTGCATCATATAGAAGATAAGTGTCTTTATAGATAATACTTGGTCCATGTGATCTCCTGGGCTGGTTTCAATTGTCTGAGGGGGTCAGAGAGGAATTTTACAGAGTATTTTTTCCCTTATTCGCCCTGTTTTTTTCCTGCTTTTTGCCTCTCCTACAAGATTACATGACTGCGGGGGTGTATGTGATGGGGGGGGGGGGGTGGGGGGGTGGAGGGGGGAGGTGTTTGGCCGTGATTCTCCGACCATCGTGGTGTGAGGCAGGTTTGATAGACCAGCTGGTCTTTTCTTGTCCATCAATTTTGTATGTCCGTAAGCACGTCTGCATCCCAAAACATTACACAGGAAAACTGTAGATGGTCTAGATAAACCTACAGCTGCCCATGGCCCTCTTATTTCTCAGCTCCCAATAGCATTGGCAGTGTGGGCCCCAGCAGTTCCAGTGTTTCTCCCCCATGTGGGGACGGAGGTCTGAAAGCAGGGGTCTATCACCTGTGGTCTGAAATTTGCAAGTGTTAGGAGCCACCGTTTCCTGTAAAAGAAAATAGAAGACATTTATAGCACCGATGGCTGGGCAAATTATCCTGTTATAAGAGCTAGACCCATAAGGTAATGACAAGGGCACTGAGTGCTACCTCATTGACCCCTTGGACTCCGTTGCACAGCTGGAAGGAGTTTAATGACCTAACCAGAGCAGCCAAGGTAAGCTTACTCCTCCCAGTGTGCGAGATTCAGGAATGCACAAGGGGATGCTGAAAGTAAGTGGAAAAAGTGGACAGACAGACAGACCAGCGTTGATGTCATGGGTGACTCGCAGTTACCAGTTTAAAGATAAAGCCATTCACTGCCACTGCAACTCCATCCACAAAGTACTCACCACTGATTTCAGGGGTCTCCTGCCACCAAGCCCAAAGAGTTTGTTGGTCCTGCCCTGCATTCCAGGTCAGATTCTGAAATCTTTTCTGTTTTTCTCTTTGCTCTTGCTGCCATCCTTCACTCCCAGTTTGCCTGCCTCCTCCAGTGTTGTCATTCCATCTTTAAGCAGCAGAAAGTTTTATAACCTGCTGCTGCATGAAGTCTCCACTAAATTTCCGCTGTTTCCCAGTCTGCTTCCAAATCAGATCACATCTTAGACACTTCTCCGTCCTTTGCATATTTTTTCCATGCTTCTCACCCGTCATAACTGCAGGCCTAGATTGTGTAAATTAGTTGACCCTGTAGTTTCCAGCAGTGGAGCAAAATGGTGGGTGGAAGTTCTAGGTTTTCTGGGGGAGAACAAAGAAGGGGAAAATATTTTGATTAGGGATGGTATGGAGCATTGGCACTCTGACGTGGTGTGCCAGAGAATGATGCAACATAGTTTTGTGCCCATGATTCACCAGCTAATGAATTCCCAGTTCTGAATAGGCAAGTGCCATTTATTGGTTAGGTAATTTTCCAGTGGGAGGGAAGGAAAAGCCTTCAGGCTTCCTGAACAATCTAAAGAATCTGGAGAATGTAAAGGAGAAAAGGCGAAAAACATGTTTAAATTAGAAATAGCAGTGGTGCCAATACTGAGCCCTGGGGCATCCCACTCAGTACTCTTTCCCTCTCCCCCCCCCCCCACTTTGACATTAATCAGTACTCATTGTTTCCTACCTTTCAGCCAATGCTTTATTCACACCCAAGTTTTGCCTTGTATCCCCACAGTTTTGAGCTTAATTAGTAACCTTCCATGTGGAACTTTATCAAATGCATTTTGGAAGTCTAAGTACACAATGTCATAGCGTTTACCACAATCAACTTGTCTCAAAGAAATCAAGATGGTTAGTCAGGGAGGATCTTCCCTCTCTAAAGCCATGTTGATTGCTGTTTACTGGATTGTTGTGGTACAGATAATCCTCAAGTTTACTCCGGATAATCGATTCCATTATTTTACATGGAACTGAAGTAAAACTAATGGGACTGTAGTTGACTGTGCCTGTTTCGTTACCCTTCTTGAATACAGGTATAATGTCAGCCTGTTTCCAATTTACTTCCCCAGTGTCCATTGACTTCCTCTTTGCTGTTATAAATATGGATGTGTGTAGAGCTCCATAAGCAGTGTTAACATATTTATCACCAGAGCCCATATCTTTTCAAGAGTTTGCTGAGAGAAGCTGGAAAAGCAAAAGATTTTTGAAAAAGAGAAATGTTAAAGGGAATAGCACAGGCCTGATAGCTGTAATGACCTGTTGTTGTTGTTGTTGTTGTTGTTGTTGCGTGACATTCTATGATTCATCACACTTGTATGAGGATACCATTGTGCTGTGTAGTGTTTTGTTTCTGTGGATCATTTTTACTTGTAAATAAATCTGGACACTTGTTCAGCATATAAAAGTGGGCTAGTGTTGTGATATTTTCTACCGTCTGGATTGGCAAAAGACTTAGTGGACATCTTATATGTTCTCCAGGAAGAAATTTAAAGCGATCAAGGTTAACTGTTAGACCAGGTATATGCTAACTCAGTACGGCAGAAAGTTAAATACACATGTTTCAAATGGTAGAAGACATGGCCCACTTATGGCAACTTTCAAGCTGTTTAAATGATAACATGGTGTTGGAGAAAGCCCAAATTGTAACAAGCTCTAAAAGTACTGATACGCCACACCAAAATAAAAAAAATTTCAAACATTGGTTAAAAAAAACATCCAATTTTAAAAGCACCGCTGGCACAGGCCTGGGAGTAGGTTATCTGTCTACCCTCTCATTGAGGAATAGCTCATGATCCAAAAACATTGAAAAAGACAACAAAGGAAATATAGGGGCAAAGGCTGTATATATTTTTAAATCAATGGATCCTACATGAATTTGAAAATATTAAAAGATTTCAAAAGCTTTGTTTTAGTAGATATAAAAAATATTATATCAACATGTAATGATTGCTTTGAAGGGCAAATACGTCATAGTTTTCTGGTGAAACTCAGGTTTGAAATATTTCAGGTACATAGTCCTCTACAATGTAAAAATGTCTAGGATATGTAAAATTTATTTGAGTCATTTTTTATGAAACACAATCGGAAAAATGCTTCTAAATGCTCCAAGTATTAAAGATATGCATTTTTCAGTGTTGTGCCATAATCTCAATGTTGTACGGGCATATTTGTACATTTACTCCTGTTTCAGCTGACCTTGGTTATTGTGTCAGTTTGTTTGTACTATCTTCAATTGCCCAACAGCCCTGATGTGATCTCATACTTTTTGACTAAGTAGGTTGTGTTACTAAGTTACAGAAACATGCCTGTGACAGGGAAATGACTGTTTTGATATATAACATTGATGAGATTTACATTATAAAAAATTAATGTTCCTACACCTTGTTATAATTATTCTTGGATATAACTGGCAGTTAACGCATCAGAAATAATATAAAATTTGGTCAGTACTAAAATATTCTATTAATCATAGGGAATGCTGTTTGGAAATAGATGGTTTGCAAACCACTAGGTAGCATTGCTAAATAACTCAGCAGTGCCACACACGTGAGTCTTGTCACTCACAGAGAGATTGGTTTACAAGCATTTTTAAAATGAAATATTTATGTATAAAACATTTACAATAAATTATCCATAATACATGACAAAGCTTTACAGAGCCATTTTCTCCTGGTAGGTGCTGTTCAGATGCAGAGTGTGCACAGTCATGAGAAATGCGCTGTGCCTGGGGAATTAAGGAGTGCTGAGATTTTTGACTGGCCCTCAACAGCACAATGAGGGTGAACATGAGGTGCACGTGGAGTCGCACAATTAGTACAGGCCAACCAGGCTGAATAAAGGGGCATGGAGCACTAAGAAACTAATCTGAGGATTTGCAGAATATTTGTTCTGGACTGGTCTTGTGGTTCTTGCAAAAAGGTGACTGTTTAGGCTGCTCTTAATGTTTTTGAAAGTGTAAAAAATTAAAGTTTGCTGAAGGTTTTATGTAAATTGTTTTTACCATATTTGTGACTGAAGTTTTCCTCGCAATATATGTGCTCTTGCTGCTTTTGAAGTTCTATCCGCTGGCACTGTTTCTCTAGTAGCATAAGATGGCAGCATTATGAGAAGAAAGGCAAAGGGCTCCACAGTTTGATGAGGCAAGCACAGAAGTGCTGCTTCAGGCTATGGAGAGGCAGAAGGCAATGCTGTACCCCACAGTGGGCAGAAAAGTATCAAAAACATCTGGATGAAATGCATGGCAGCAAATAGTGAAGGAGCTGAATATGGGTTGTACTGTCCAACACACATGGATGCAGTACCGAAAAGTTCATTGATCTTGTGGGAAGGGACATGGTAGAGCACTGGCTAGCTATGCTTCTCACCTAAGACAAGGTGATTTTTGTGTGCACCTCAATACATTCTGTCTCTCATAATCTCTATTGTTTTGCATGGATCCTAAAACAAAACTCCCATCTTCACTCTTCTAAATCTTCTTTCACCACCATCAATTCTTACAGCATAAACATGCCCACTGCTAAAAGTTCCAGAGCTTGAATGTCTCCTCATTTGCATGAAATAACTGTCCCTCCTATTAGCTCCCCTTTGACACAGGCTTCTTCAATGTCACTTCTCAATATTTTGCAATCTTCATCCCTGTTTCACTTCGTACAGAAGGCAGGCACTAACAGAAGGCAGCGCTTAGCAAAGGGAGGAGAGAAAGCCTTCATAAAGGACCTCATCCCCTTTGATGAGTGGGCTATAATCATCCAAGAACACCGAATCCTGGATGCTGCAGGACAGCAAGTCCAGCAAGGGTTTAGTATCCCAAGGCTCCTTCTAGAACACTGCAATATAACAATCTTTCCAGGAGCACTAGAACCATGTGAAATGCTAAGTTCCTTTTTGTGTCTTTGTAGAATCTTCTCAGGCTTCTACAGTTGGCCCCTTCCACAATTCACCTGGCAACAGCCCCAGGAAAAGTAACACCACATCACTTACCCCACCCACTCATCAGCTCAGATAATCCACCCTGGAATATTTAGATAGACAGAAGGTGGGTCAGAGACCAATGATGGACAGGAGCAGGTGGAGGAAGAGGAGCATGGAGCCTCCTTCCTCAGCTGTTGAGGTCAGAGAACCAGATCTCAGTGCTCCAGCTTTTAAAAGAAGGATGCTTTCTTAGCACAATACATTATTGGGTTACTGGTGGATCTCCCAGAAGTTTCCAACAATTGACAGTTAGCATGGAGGAGACCAGCATTCACGAGTCGGATGCTGAGGATCAGCTTGCAGAACCTGCAGACTTCCTTGGACTAGGGTGGCAATTTCAGAGCAATCTGCAGTGCAGACTCCTGCCACGATGACAATTCAAACAGCTGCCATCTGGCTTTGGGCTGCACTATCACCAAGTCACTGGGTATGGTTACTTATGTGTTTGCCCAAAAGAGGCACGAGATGAGGATGGGCTTTTCTGTCGTCAACGAAGCCATCAGATCTGTACACCCGCAGATCAGATGGCATGGTAATATGTAAGCTTGAAGTAGGATCGGCATGGATGTGACCACGGAATGTGAGGCTCATTCTTGGGATAATAACACTTCCAAGCTACTCCTCCACCCACCACTCATGACTGTCCAAGAACCAGGTGGCAGGCTAGACTAAGCTGTCCCCGCAGCTGCAGAGAGTTTACAGCTTGTAGTGGGACCATCTGGGGGCTTTGCTCAAAGAAATTGCAGCCCACCTCATTCCCAGCACCACGTAACAAAGACATAGCTTTGCCTCCTCTCCCAGTCTCTTGTCAGTGGAAGTTCATGTAGAATGAGCACCAGGATATGTAACCACGCACCCAGAACACCACAATGGAAAATGTGGGTTAAGATGGAAGCATCGTGATGATAAAGTGTAGGTGGTGATCTAAACACCGCATTGCAATAAAACACAGAGAACTTGATCACTGTCCTATCAGTGCTTTTTTACTTTAGATGAACAGGGCAAACAAGTGTGCACTTTTATGACTGTTTGGGAATGGGAGGAGAGTACAGATTTGACTGTGAGGGTTATCTTTGTATTTACTGTGGAAGCTATTGTATGGAATGGTGGAAAGAGGATTCCCATCCTTTACTAGTGAAGCAGTTGATGGTGGCTCTGGAAAGGGCCTGGCAAATATCTTCAGCAGCTGCCAAGAGGAGCTTGTGCTCTTCTGCCTCCAAATAAGCTAGCTCATAAAAATGGAGGAACCACTGTGCCAAACATCGTACATCAGTGATTTTAAAATAAGGTACAGCATTGTGCAACAATGTGAAGCTGAATTCAAAAGGTCAAAAATAAATATCTTTTTTGACAAAAGCATCCTGTCCCTTTAAGACAGATTGGACCTAAATGGCATCTCTGGAGGAGCTGTTTTCCTCTGAACTACACCAGTCAAGAGAGCAGAATATCTGAGTGCACAGGTCTCTTGACACTCATTTGCATGCAATTTACATTGCTGCAACCTCTTCAGGTGCAATCACTTGAAAATCCATTCAGGAAGTTTGGCTGCAGATGCAGAAATCTATTGTAACAAGCACTAAAAGTACTGATATGCCAAACCAAGATAAAAAATTATTTCAAACATTGGAAAAGAACATCCAATTTCAAAGCACCACTGGCACAGGCCTGGGAGTAGGTCATCTGTCCACCCTCTGGTTGGAGACTATTTCATAATACAAAAACATTTCTTATTTCCTCTGGGTGGAGGAATAGTGAAGGAAGAGGAGCAACAAAAGTAGCAGCCTCAATAATCAGGACAAGAAGGCAATGTGGGTGGGGGGCGCTGCTTGTAGGAGGCTTTACCCAGCCCACAGAGTCTATAGGTCAAGAGTTAGTTTCGTGGATATCTGTGAGGAGCAGTGTCTGAGGAGGTTGCACTTCACCAGGGAGGCTGTTGCTGACCAATGCAGCCTGTTGCAGTATGACCTACTGCCTCCTGGACTGGGTGGCCATGGTTTGCCAGTGGCTGTCAGAGTCACCACCACCCTTAACTTTTTGCCCCAGGCTCCTTCCAGGCTGCTACAGGGATCAGCTCCAAGTCTGCAGTGCACAGCTGAATCAAGCAGATCACCAATAACCTTCTTGCCAAAGCAAACCAGTACATTACCTTCCCAATGGATGCCAACAGCCAGAATATGAGAGTTCTGGGATTTGCAGCAGTAGCTGGCTTCCATAGTATCCAGGGCATAATAGACTACACTCATGTAGCTATCAAGGAACCAGGAGATAAGCCAGGAGCTTTTGTCAACAGGAAGGACTTCCACTCCATCAGTGCACAACTGATGTGTGATCACTGCAGAAGGATAATTCAAGTGTGTGCCAGTTTCGCTTGCAGCTGCCATGTTGTCTTCATTCTGCAACACTCATCCATTCCCCCCCAATTTTCCACCCATCCAGGAAGGTCAGAGGATGGTTGCTAGATGACAAGGGATACAGATGGCTAATGACATCCCTCCACAACCATACCATGACTGAACAGTTCAAGTACAAAAAGAGCCAATGGATATTTGGATTGATCAAGATGGTCAATCCAAATCAGGTACGTTCAGGCTCAGTGCCATATACAGGGAAATAGGACTGATGAAGAAATCCATGAGCTCCTCACACTTGCTGGTACAGGGAGTGCGGAACGTGTGGGAGAAGGGGGTTTGTAGAAATGGTTTATCAGGAGGAAATGAGTCATGATTTATCCATACCCTGAAGTAGTAAGATGGATTAGCTGTGGAGAGGGAGGAATGGTGATACTTTTTGCATGTTTGAGCCAGATTTGACAAATGTACCTGGTTCACTCAAGTCTGTGGCCTTTAGGTTTTGGAGTGCAAAAGTGAAAGCTCCAATGGGAAAGGAAAGGGGTGGGAGATGACGAGTGACTTGGTGGGAACAAAGGAATCAAAGGCATAGGGAGCTGTTAAAAGATCAACAGTGGCAGCAATGTCATAATGTTTGGAGGGCCAGAGAAGATGGAGTTAGAGAGTGAATTGGTGAGGGAGTGGAGGGGTGGAGGTTCCCATGGGTAGAAGGTGAAGGTAAAGTAGTGGTATTGGAAGTAGGTAAGAACATGTGGATAGTAAAGAAGAGGAGGAAGTGGTTCGAGACATCACCATGATTGAGATCTTGGAGGTGGAAAGGCCATATGAGATGGATGAGGTCAACATAGTGACCATGGGTGTAGGTGGGGAAGTTGATGTGAAGCATGAGGTTAAGTGAGAACAGGAGGACTGAGAAGTCAGAGGAGAAGGATCATAGAATCATGGAATGATATAGCACAGGAGGCTATTCGGCCCATCATGCCTTTACCAGCTCTTTGAAAGAGCTATACAATTAGTCCAACTCCCCTGTCCTATCCCCATAGCCCTGCAAAATTTTCCCCTTCAAGTATTTATCCAATTCCCTTTTGAAAGTTATTATTGAATCTGCTTCAACCATCCTTTCAGGCATGCATTCCAGATCATAACAACTCACTGCGTAAACATTTTTTTCCTCATGTCATCTCTGGTTCTTTTGTCAATTACGTTAAATCTGTGTCCTCTGGTTACCGACCCTTCTGCCACTAGAAATAATTTCTCCTTATTTACTTTATCAAAACTCTTCATGATTTTGAACACCTCTATCAGATCTCCCCTAAACCTTCTCTGCAGTTTCTCTAGTCTCTCACGTAACTGAAGTCTTTTCATTCCTGGTACCATTCTAGTAAGTCTCCTCTGCACTCTCTCTAAGGCCACAATACTCCAGCTGCGTTCTAACTAGTGTTTTAAAAAGGTTTAGCATAACTTCCTTGCTTTTGTACTCTATGCCTCTATTTATAAAGTCAAGGAATCCGTATGCCTTAACAGCCTTCTCAACTTGTCCTACAACCTTCAAAGATTTGTGTACATACACCCCAGGTCTCTCTGTTCCTACACCCCTTTATAATTGTACCATTTAGTTTATATTGCCTCTCCTCATTCTTCCTACTAAAATGAATCACTTCACACTTCTCTGCGTTAAATTTCATCCGCCATGTGTCTGCCCATTTCACCAGTGCGTCTATGTCCCCCTGAAGTCTGTTACTATCCTTCTCACTGTTTACTATATTTCCGAGTTTCATGTCATCTGCAAACTTAGAAATTATGCCCTGTATCCCCAAGTCCAGGTCATTAATATATATATCAAAAATAAGGGTAATTAAAATGGAGATTGAAGTCACAAAGAATGATTAGTGGCTTGGTGCGAAGGCTGAGCGAGAAGAAATAGGACATTCTAGTGAGGAAGTTGCCATGGGACATGGTCAGGCAGTAGACTTTATAGTGAGAGGGATAGAAGAGGGTGTAGTCTGACAAAAAGTTCTTACATTGGCATCTATAAAAATACACCATTTAATTAAGCTACTGTTTTTCTGCCTGTTAAATTAACAGAATTGAATAATAAACCAAATTCCGATCACAATGCCAAGCAAAGCATCTACTTTCATTAAACACCGTGGTTTTTACAGCGCTATACAAATGCGCCTTCTCTCATTCACCTCACCAAAAATAAAATCAGGTAGCAAGATGACGTTCTTCTGTGCTTTATTCATTTAATTATAAGGTCGTGGAAACTCCAAGGACGCCCACCAGTGAAAAAGATTTCAATTAGCTTCATAAACTTATATATCGAACAATACGGCTACAGTTAGGGGTGAAACTTTTACAGGAAACAATGACTTACTCGGGTACAACCATAACATTCTGTATATGTTAAAATGAGAGGTTTTTCAAATCATGACTCTTTTACCTTAGCTCCTGTCGAGGGGAATGTGCGAGCCACTTGCTCAGGTGAAGGTCAAAGTGAAGGCGGGCTGAGATGCTCCAATGAGACAGCTGGGCCTGGGTTGATTGACATGTTCCACGTCTTCCGGGAAGAACTAACTACCTGGCGTTCAGAGCAAGATTGAAAGGTTATCACAAAATCAACATCCTCAGTTTACACTTGAGAAGGGTTGTTTATTTTGAATATCTCTTGATCATATCAAGTTAACAGAAGAATGTTTGTTGAAGTCGGCCTGACGTTGTTTTCTGGTAGGTGTTTTTGTTAATCAGTATATACTTGGAATAATGGCTGATGGCCACACCTTGCTGAAAGAAACTCGGTTTCGAATTCACCTGAGAACGGAGATAGTTTGAACTGTAATTATTTTATTAGTTAGCTGTGACTGCAAAATATTAGTTCTCCTCGGTTCCCTTTTTTTTGTTTGACGCTCCAATTTGTCACCGATGCCCACACGCCGTTTGTTTGGTGGTTTTGTTACTTTCATGCACTTCTTTTTCTTTGGTTTAACAGTTAAGACGAAATCTGCTTCCTGAAGGAAGCTGCCAAACCAGGTATTGTGTGTAACCTCCCTGGGGCAAAGAGAGCGAGGCTAGTCCGAAGACGTGTTTATATTTATTAAGAATCATTGGAGAGTTGTGATCCGATTTGCCATATTGACTGCCAGGAAAGTTTGCACTATAATAAATGCTATAAAAAGTATTTGAACACAGGAGCAGGAGATTCAGCCTGCTCCGCCATTACATTAGATCATGGCTTGATCTGTCCCTCAACTCCAGTTACCTGCCTTAGCTCCATATCCCTTAATACCCCTGCCTAACAAAAATAACTGTTGCAGTACAGTTTTCATGTAAATATTTTAACCTATATAAGGTGTATCCTAAATTATAGTGACAGTGTGCCTTTAACACCAATAACATACTCAAGGTAAAAGTTTAAACGGGAAGTATTTACTTCAAAAATATCTAGTTGATTTTGAAGAGTTGAGAAAAGCAAAATGAAGCTTCTAAAGTAGTTGTCAGCTCATTCTTTTTCTCTTTCTGGTTACCAACCCTTCTGCCACTGGAAACAGTTTTTCCTTATTTACTCTTATCAAAACTGTTCATGATTTTGAACACCCCTATCAAATCTCCTCTTAACCTTCCCTGCTCTAAGTTGATCAACCCTTGCTTCTCTGGTCTCTCTATGTAACTGAAAACCTTAACATTAATTCAGTTCACTTCAATGAACTTTTGTCAGAATCCATGTCATGATCTCACCTACTGTGCAATCTGTATCCTGTTTCTGCCTGGTTTTGAAAAGGGGGGGTGGTGGACCCAAAGGACGGTGCCAAGCGTAAACACGTGCGACAAGTCCCACACTATTGTTAAATCAGTGTATTTCTAACCATTCCTGGTCACCCCTCACTTGTTGGATCTATCTTTGCTAGGCCATTCTAACTTATTCTGTTTGGTAATCGTCTGAGTCTCCCATAGTATAGATATTCCCAAAACCTCTGACTTCACTCCTGTCACAGGTTTCCTTGTCTAATGCCACATGCCACATACTGTCTTCAGAATTCTTTACATTTCGTTAGCTGTTCTTGTATTAACTTTGAGACTTAAATTCTTTTCTCCCTAAACTGTGTTTGTTATTTGGTGTCCTAGATTTGCTGTACCCACAATATATTTTGTTTTATAGGAATTTCTGGGCTCAATTCTTTCTATATATTAAAATTTTTGCCTTGACACTTCATAGTACTACATCGCTCTTAGGTTTGGGGCAAGAGCTTAACTACTGCCCATTGTCAGAAATTACAACTTCCCCATCGTTTAGCCAACAATTGTACCAACCTGTTGCAATTATTTAACAATTCAAAAGTTTAATTGGTAGACCTGATTGATCAATGACTCAACAATGTATTTGTAACATTGTTTGTAAACCCGGTAAATGTAATTTTAAATATATATCTGATATCTAAGATTTTAGGTAACTGGGTGGGATGGGGAGAGGATCCTGTAACTTGCAACAAAACAAAGAACTTGTATTTATATACACCTCAGGGTGTCCTAAAATGCTTTACAGCCAACAAGGTACTTTTGAAGTGTAGTCACTGTTGTAACGTAGGGAAACACAGCAATCAATTTCCTCACAGCAAGGTCCCACAAAGAGCAATGAAATAAATGACCAGATAATTTGTTTCTTGGGGTGTTGATAGGGGGATGAATGTTTGTCAGGACATTGGAAGAACTTCCCTTCTCTCCTTCGAATAGTGCCATGGGGTGATTCCCTTCCACCTGAGCAGGTAGATGGGGCCTTGGTCTAATGTCTCATCTGAAAGATGGCACCTACGACAGTGCAGCATTCCTTCCGTAGTCTACTGAACAACTAGAATGTTCTTTCCCATTTCCTTTTGTTGCCACTGACTGGTGTACTACAGTGTAACAAGTTGTGGAGAGTGAAACGTAGGTATGATGCCATAAACTGGTTGTGACTGCAACTTGTGGTATGATTATGCAATAGCACTTTGTAAAATATATATAAGGTATTTTATTTCCCATAA
This sequence comes from Heptranchias perlo, assembly GCF_035084215.1. NCBI lineage: Eukaryota > Metazoa > Chordata > Chondrichthyes > Hexanchiformes > Hexanchidae > Heptranchias > Heptranchias perlo. The sequence goes on from NC_090335.1 coordinate 52,725,208, forward strand.
TTTTGCACCAGGAAATTGAATGACCTTGTGACTAAAATGCAGCTTATTTTATCACAATTTCATCAACATTAGTTGACCATTTAATATGCAAACCAAAAAATATCTTCTCCTGGAAGAGTTAGATATTTTAAAAATAAAAATAGTTTCAGGGACTTCATTACACCTTCACAGGGTTCAGTTCCATTCACTGGGTATCTAACCTCAGATACAATCTGTGAATGTGAACTGAAATCTTTTATAACCCAATAATCCCACATAGTGCATACTACATGCACAAAACAAAATTGCCTTATTATCATATCTGTGTTGTTTCCCACACCATTGCAGCTAGAGTTAGGCGTGGGATTACATGGGTTAAAGGTGTGCTAATTTCATCATTTTTAAAGAAATGTTTATTTTTACGTAGCTTTAGGAGGCTTAAGGATGATCTGCTATCATAGAATGGTTACAGGGCAGAAAGAGGCCATTCAGCCCATCGAGCTCATGCCAGCTCTTTGTAAGAGCAATTCACTTAGTTCTATTCCCCCGCTCTTTCCCCGTAGCCCTGCAAATTTTTTCCCTTCAAGTATTTATACAATTCCTTTTTGAAAGCCACATTGAATCTGCTTCCACCACACTTTCAGGCAGCGCATTCCAGTTCATAACTACTCGCTGAGTAAAAAAGATTTTTCTCACGTCGCCTTTGGTTCTTTTGCCAATCACCTTAATTCTATGTCCTTTGGAGTTTGACCCTTCTGCCAATGGGAACAGTTTCTCTTTATTTACTTTATCCAAACCCATCGTGATTTTGAACACTTCTATCAAATCTCCTCTCAACCTTCTCTGCTCTAAGTAGAACAACCCCAGCTTCTCCAGTCTATCCAGGTAACTGAAGTTCCTCATCCCTGGAACCATTCTAGTAAATCTTTTCTGCACCCTCTCTAAGGCCTTCACATCTTTCTGAAAGTGCAGTGCCCAGAATTGGACACAATACTCCAGCTGTGGCCGAACCAGTGTTTCATAAAGGTTCAACATAACTTCCTTGCTTCGTACTTTATGCCTCTATTTATAACGCTCAGGATCCCGCATGCTTTTTTAAACACTTTCTGAACCTGTCCTGCCACCTTCAAAGACTTGTGCACATATATTCCCAGGTCTCTCTGTTCCTGCACCCCCTTTAGAATTGTACCATTTAGTTTATATTGCCTCTCCTCATTCTTCCTGCCAAAATGTATCACTTCACACTTCTCTGCGTTAAACACACTGAAACAAAACATTAAAGCCGAGTTCTGATGATGAGTTACATCCAAAAGTTAACCCTTTTTTCCCCTCCTCTTTTAGATGCTAATCAACCTGCTGTGTATTTTAAACATTTTCTAACACATCGAACCATCAAGCTAGAAGTGACTGTTGGTGATGACAGCAAAAAAATGTTTAACATACTCAAATAATATTCCTCTGTCCACTATTTTAACAGAGCAGTTAACTTATTTAAAATAAGTGAGTTTGTGCTGTCGGTTAAAATAGTAGACAGAGTGTTATAAACTGGATAGGCAGGTGGTGAAGAATAGAATACTAGAGCCTGGTCTTCAGTTGCTTCCAAGCCTTTATTCACAGAGATCCATATTACAAACTCCACACCCTAAATAGATACCAGAGAATCCCCAATTGATACGCATCACCTGAATACAATTAACAATAATTGATATAAATCATACAATTAATAGAATCCCTTCTCTCTTTAAATAAAATTTTAAAAATTAAACTTTATATATACACATTACATACAAAAATTTCAAAAACTAAAGCTTCCATGCTCTGTACAACTTAAACTATTCAAAGCATTACATTATGAGGCAGCCCTTCTCCAGGACCACTAATAATTTCTTCGTACATGTACTTCTATTAGTAAAACAATCCGACAGTCGATGGCTTTAATCCACTCACCTTAATTTTAGAGATTTCCTTTCTCTCCGGCATTTGTTTCAAGCCAGCAAGTTCAATCTGTAATCCTTTCTCACTCACATTTTTCATAGCGTACATTATCCCACAATGAACGATTGTCTACATAACATTCAGTACTCCCATTGTACAGGATGTCACTCAAAATATTTGCCAAATAGAATCCGATATCCATTGCATCAACAAGAGCCAGTGTTTCAGCAGCCAGAGTACTTCTAACAACCCTTTTTACTTTCTTAGCTTCCTGAGCTAAAGGACAGCATTTCCCATTCTCACCTATAAGAAACAATATGAAACCAGCAGCACTAGAATACCCATCAGGAAGATTAGCATGTGAAGCATCGCTAAAAGACAATTAGCTTAATTTTCTTTGTGTCACCTAAGGATGGGAACTTAAGTACGCATATGTCTATGTTTAATTTTTGTAATGTTTTATTTGCCCGTAAAACATTCTCTACTATGGGGTGTTCTATTGAAGTACTTAACTCCAACACGTCAAAGTTAGTATCTGGTCTAGTCTGAGTGCACGACCAGTTCAACTGACCAATCAGACTTCGTAATTGCTCTGTCTCTTCTTCAGATATAGCATCACCTTTCTGTGATGACCTAGTACGATCGCTGGCATTACCACTGCCCAGCCTTTGAGCTATCTGTCTGTTCCTCAGGAACCTCATCAAAAAATCACGAACATCTGAGGCATAGGGTGCCTCATTTACTTCTATCAACTGCTGAGAGTCTGAGATTTTATAATTAATTCCAATTAATCATGAGGAATGAACTGTAACAGTTTGATTGCCATGTTGGACAATTACTGACTTACCATCACGGCCTATTACCCTACCAGGGCATTTCCATTCCCTATGACCCTCTCTTTTATAGTATACCAAATCTCCTGAATTGAACTCTGTCTCAGATGGTCTAATACGATGCCTCATTGCTCTACGAATTTTCTCTGATACCTCAGCCTTGATAAAAGCATTTCTCCCTGCACGCCTAGCATTTAAATGTTCAGAAAAAAATGGCAGTAGGGCAGTTGACAATTTACACACTGTTCGAACAGCCAAAATTTAATGCACCATGCTATCAATCACAGCATGATTCCTTTCACAAAGACCATTGCTAAAGGGGCTCTCAGCTGCAGTATTAATGACAATTATATTCATATTATCACACATATCTCTGAACTCTACATTAGCAAATTCATCTCCATTATCGGTTAAAAACTTTGCTGATGTCCCAAGTCCCGTCCCTAGCCATTTTTCCATAATTTATCTAGAATAACTACCTTCTCCTTACTATATATTAGTGTAGAAATACTAAATCTCGTAGCCAGGTCAATAAAATGTAAGATGAAAACATTTCTGTCTTTGTTCCATACCTTTTAGATCCATGGCAACTACCTCATTAAAGTCAAGTGCTAATGGAACACTCTCACTAAGACATGGGGGCGTCCGTCTATACTTCTTACAGATTTCACAGTTCTCACTAATCTCTTCTGTTAGCCTCGTATACTTCACAATTACACCTGCATCTTTTAGCAGGAGTTTTAAACGTTGACAAGTAGGGTGGGCAAATTGTCCATGTAACTTTAAGACAATTTTTTTTCCCTCTCTTATCCTTTTTGCCTGATGCCATTAATACTTGCCTAACATGAGAAACATCAGGCTTTATTAAGGGGATACAATAATGCCCTGACTGGGTAAACTGCAAATCAAGCGATTTCCCAAAAATGATTGCCTCATAGTGTTCCATGTCAAGTTTCATTTTGCCTTTTCACAGAAGGTTTACCCAAAAATATAGGTATCTCACTAGAGACTACATCCTTACTTATAAAATGGCTTACTCCAGCTATCTTGCATGGAATTACCTCAAGGCGTTGTCGTCTCCAAACCTAAAACATGTAGAACTTATATATTCCTTAACCTTGCGTCCATCCTCACTGCTCAGTGAATCATGATAACATTTTAACCAATCTACCCTGCATACAGCTGAAGTACATGCACTATCTAACACTGCACAATTAAAAGAGTTCCTCAGGGCAGTGTCCATCTTCAGCTGCTTCATCAATGACCTTCCCTCCATCATAAGGTCAGAAATGGGGATTGCACAGTGTTCAGTTCCATTCGCTACCCCTCAGATAATGAAGCAGTCCATGCCCGCATGCAGCAAGACCTGGACAACATCCAGGCTTGGGCTCATAAGTGGCAAGTAACATTCGCGCCAGGCAATGACCATCTCCAACAAGAGAGAATCTAACCACGTCCCCTTGACGTTCAACGGCATTACCATCACCGAATCCCCCACAATCAACATCCTGGGGGTCACCATTGACCAGAAACTTAACTGGACCAGCCACATAAATACTGTGGCTACAAGAGCAGGTCAGAGGCTGGGTATCCTGTGGTGAGTGACTCACCTCCTGACTCCCCAAAGCCTTTCCACCATCTACAAGGCACAGGTCAGGAGTGTGATGGAATGCTCAACACCATCCAGGACAAAGCAGCCCGCTTGATTGGCATCCCATCCACCACCCTAAACATTCACTCCCTTCACCACCGGCGCACTATGGCTGCAGTGCGTACCATCCACAGGATGCACTGCACCAACTTGCCAAGGCTTCTTCGACAACACCTCCCAAACCCACAACCTCTACTACCTAGAAGGACAAGCGTAGCAAGCACATGGGAACAAGTCCACCTGCACGTTCCCCTCCAAGTCACACACCATCCCGACTTGGAAATATATCACCGTTCCTTCATCGTCGCTGGGTCAAAATCCTGGAACTCCCTTCCTAACAGCACTGTGGGAGAACCTTCACCACACGGACTGCAGTGGTTCAAGAAGGCAGCTCACCACCACCTTCTCGAGGGCAATTAGGGATGGGCAATAAATGCTGGCCTTGCCAGTGACGCCCATATCCCATGAACGAATTTTTAAAAAAAGTACGCGACTAATGCATTAATTACAGGATTAAAACTGCTTGTGACCAGTATAATCTATTCATATTCATCATTATCTTCATCCTCTTCGTCTTTATCTTTATCCCCTTCCTTAGAATTACTTTCTTCATGCGTCATTTCAAAGACCCTGCGTCTTCGCTCTGGGTAGTTCGCCTCATAATGATACTTAAGTCACATCTAAAGCATCTCCTGATTTTTCCTTGGACATTCCTGGAATTCATTCGCCCGTTATTACTGTCCCAATTTTGTATCCTGTTGATGTAACTGGATTTGCTGTACCTGCTTTCATCACAAATCTGGCTGTCTTTAATCCTTCCGTCATACTGACGCCTGCGTCCGGTCTCTTGAAGTTTTTGAAACCTGGTCTGGTGCCTGCGTTTAATATCTGGAACATTTCAAAATCTGGTAACCATCGAATCTTCTATTCTTTGTGTCACAGCGGGAGACCTTGTTTGTTCCATGAAGGCTGAAGGGAATGACTGTTTCCCCAGGAATTTTTTTTAAGGCAGCAGACATTTGATCCAACAGAGTCTCCTTTTCCGAGAACTGGACGCCAGTTAGGACCAGTTGCCTGTCCATATGAGACACCTTAGCACAATCTAGTAATTTAAACGCTAGTACCAATCCAGGGATTCCTAATTTGAACTGTGTCAACCTTTTGTACAATTTGTTAAAGTCCATGATATAGTCTTCCATTGAATGGCCATCCTTTTTCCGAAATCTATCAAATGTTGACCAGGCCTCATAGGCACTTAACATGTCATCTTGTAGAAATTCTATTAGAAAGGTAAAAACTTCATCATCCAAAAGGTCTGCATCAATCTCAGAAAATACCTTATTTCTGATTTTACTTCATTCAGGAAGTAACAACGCCAAGGCTATGCTTTGTTTTCCCTTTGGTAGCATAGTAACCCTTGTCCACATATCAACTTCGTTCTTCCACTGTTCATACCGTTCAAACTCCGAGAACGTCGGAAGGAAATCGTACCTTGATGATTTAAACTTACTTGCTGCCATTTTCCACAATGGTCACTAGGCTTTCAAGATTTTTTTTTTCCTTCTGAAGTCCAAAAAATATTGTAGTTTCCAACCTCCAACTTTAGGCAACCATTCTCTGCTACCATGTTATAAACTGGATAGCCAGGTGGTGAAGGATAGAATTCTAGAGCCTGGTCTTCAGTTGCTTCCAAGCCTTTATTCACAGAGATCCATATTACAAACTCCACACCCTAAATAAGCTCTGATATAAATGGATACCAGAGTCCCCAATTGATACGCATCACCTGAATGTAATTTAACACTAATTGATATAAATCATACAATTAACAGGAAGGTCGTTGATTAAGTATTTATGTGCTGTCACCACCAACAGTAATTTCAAAAAAGATTTATTTTCTTATACTAGAAATAAAAACCATTACACATTGAAATAATTTGAAAGAAAGCTAAAATGTGTGAAAACATTTTTGGTTTGCAGGAACGCGGGGGTCTGAATTTTATACTCGAAGGTGGTGGACCTGACAATCTCAATCTGGGGTTTGCAATCGATAATTCTCTCACTCCTCACCTTTCTTTGTGAATGTTGACTGTACAAAAAAAGATATTATGAGCTCTCTGCTTGTTTACTGCATGGTAGCAAAGGCACCTCCACCACGAGCAGGTGAACAAACTGAGTACAACTTTCAAAGCTACTGAATACAACCAGACACTAAAACTTCCCACAAAATAGCCAGCTGCTGCATCATACATTGTAGTAAAATCTTAAATATGAGTGTGTGCAATATTTTAACTTAAGTAAAACTTATCACCATTCCATTCTCATTCCCTATTTTATTTCCAAACCCTGCTAATTCCACAGTACAGTGAAAAGATGCTCAGATAAAGCCAGTTAATGTATTCATGCAGGAACAACCTCCTTATTTCAAAAAAGCATCTACATCTGATCTTGGAAAATTAACCTTCACATAAAATCAACTGTCATAAATGCTCTAGTTATTCCTTAACTGATTCCAGTGTTTTTGCTTCCATTGTTCTTTCAGGAGTCAGTTCAGTGAAGTGGTCACACTTTGTGTAAAGAACAATTTTATTATCAGTTCTAAATTTGTATTTTACTAGTTTCAATCTGTGTATCCCTTATCTTACTTTTAGTTTAGTTTGAAGTAATTTTCTGAATTTACCTTTTCTATACCATTTACTCCTTCATATCATCGCTCAGATGCCTCCTTTCAGGGCTGAAAGAGTTTCTTCAGTCTTTTCTTGGAACACATCGATATTGGTCTCGTGTTCTTCTCTGCACTGCCTCCGGCAATTTAATGTCTCCCTTGTGTCTTAGCGACCAGAACTGGACACAGCACCCAGTATGGTCTGAGTTTGATCATAACTTCCTGTGACTTGCATTCTACTGATTTTGCTATGTGGTTCAACGTTTTACTGGCTTTGTTCATTGTTGCACATTGGTTGGATATGATGAGCATTGAATCCACTAAGAACCCTAGGTCTCTTTCAACATCATCCTTTGCTATTTGAACACTATTCATGGAGCACATGTGGATCATTTTTCCTTTCTATATACACCACTTCACACTTGTCCACATTCAATTTAATTTGCCATTGTTCTGTCCATCCCATACATTTTGTCCAACTCGCTGTGTTATTTCTGGGTTGCCTCCTCTGGTTCCATTGCTGCTCCTAGTTTGATATAATTGGCAAATTGGGCCAGTTTGCATTGAATATCTTAATCCAAGTTGTTGATGTAAATTAGAAACAATACAGATCCCAACATCAATCGACCCAGTAAGCTTCTCCAACAAGCACTTGTTTTTTTCTACACTTTCTAAGCTTTGAGCTTAATTAATTGTCAAATGTCTTTCCAATTGGAATTAATGTCCATGAGATTCAATGTCGTGAGATAGGGAAGGCAAAATCAGCCTAAGTTTCTGATCCTGATTGCCTTTCATGACCCCTGTATTGATGTTGGATGAGGACAGGTTCAAATTCAGCTGCAATGTCTCCTGTGGTCGAATTACCTGCCAATACTCACTATCAGGACTCACATATATGAATAATTGCCACTTGGATGAGGTACCAGTGTCCATGGAACCGTACCCCAGCAAGGTGGCAATGTCTTCGAGAAGGGGAATTGCGGGGATTTTATTATTTACTTTGAGATTCTAAGTTTAAAAAGAAAGCAAAAACAGTGTTTGGCAGTTTTTGTTTTATTTGTGAAGGAAGAAATGTGTTTTTAATCAAATACAAATGATGTATTTCAATGTAACATTTTTAATTGTTGCATCAAATGTTTGCCAAACCTTGTTTTGTTAACAAACTTTTTCATGAAAATAGTGGCCCAATTTAAAAATAACCTCTTCCCTATGATGCATACTTGAGCTGATAGCTGTCGGAATTGGAAGACATAACCACTACTGCTTGCCTGTGATCAATCAATCTGAACTAAGCTTGTAGTGGAGTAAAGCAATATGCAACAAAGAAAAGTTTTAGCATTTGTTTAGTATAGCAACCTGGTTTTAAAACAGTTCAAGTGTATCCTAACTGATAGCAAATCTGAGTGGCTACCAGCACGCACATCCATGAGATAAATTGGATTAATGATATTCACTTATGTCGAGTATTGGCAGCAATAATTGGAGGAAAGCATTTTTAATAATGATTGTATAATAAGTGTCGTACCTGGACTAGGTTTTTGATCTGCTTGAAGGGAACAGCAAATAATGTGATACAGATGAAGTTAAACCTAATAATAAAATTGACTGTGATTTTCCCCCTTTTTTAAAATCTACAGTGTTAACAGCTGTGAATGCAATGACTGTCGAAGTCCCTCAGTCTCAAATAGAGGTTGGTAGAGGTGATGATTTGCATTTAAAATGTCACTACACAACGACAACGACACAAAGGACCGCACTTAATATTGAATGGTATCTACTCCCTGATGATGCAGACGGACAACTGGTAAGTATAAGTCTTAAAGGGGAACTCGTGCTTTTGAAATGAAATGGTTGCAAAATTATAATCAATTGATTTTGTTTACTCATTTAATGTACTGAATTGAAAGAATTACTGCACCTGACTGCAAGTGAGCTGAATTAACGTTCGAGATAGTCATGAATTACCCTCCACAAGATGCTAATTCAGCTCTTTCATATTGTTGATCTTGGTAACCTTTCCCTGTCAGTTTCCTCAATGATGTCATCAACAGTTGCTGTTAAAACAAAAAATACAAAGAGAAGATTGATGTTTTGATGAGAAAAAATTGCAGTTAAGTTATGGTTAAACCAAAGCATGCTCTAGTGACTGCTAAATGAAGCTAGCATATTGGGTCCAAAGCAATTCTTGCTAAGTGATCATCTGTGCTCCATATGTAGGCACAAAAGGGGAGAAATTCAGCTCTCAGCCATCCATTTTGCACCTGAAAAATGCATGGCCACGAGTTGAAAAATGGTGGGGGGTTGGAGGGGAAAGAGAGGATATCTCTGCCGCCATATTGACGCCCAACGATGCAATATTCAGGCAGGTCTATAAATGGGCGAGAAGCCTGCCCACCTGAAATGGGTATAAGACTACTTTACTTAGAAAATCAGGGTCCTATGCCCGTTGTAGGATCCCAATGCAAAATTTGGATACAAATGGGCAGAGCTTGTGCCCAGTTGTACCAGGTCTTAAGGGGCCTAACAGTGGTCCTCAAAGAGGCCGTTGGAGGCCACTCAAAAAAAAAAAAAGGCCACAAAAGTTTTTCAAAAAGTTATAATTTTGTGGAGCCAGTAGGAGCAGGAGTGCCTCTCCTGGCTCCAGAAAAATGCTGCAGGCCGCTGCCAGCCTGAGCTTACTTCCCTCCGTTTCACCTCTGCTGACTTGCTGTCCATTTTGGGCACAAGTCATATTTATCTCCCAAGGTCTCCACATTTGAAACCAATGGGAACTATGTTGTCCATGAATTGATGCGAATGAGTGCATTTAGATACTTCTGACTGGTTCTTACAATTACTCAAATTGGAGCATTATCCTAAAATTAGGCGTTAACTTGTGTACTAGTTCAAACAAACATCATCCTAGAAGTCAGTAACAAATTTCTGTTGGCATTTGTTTGGGGGAGGGGGGGTGTGAGGAAGAGGCAAATTATATGTAATTAAAAAGAAAATATTCAAAGCTAAAGTCATGATTAACTTTGTGCTGTTCTGAGAACTTAATGTGTGTGATATTACAGCTGGCAGGTAAATGAGTTTTATTTTTGCAATTTTCTACCAATTATTTGTCTATTGAAATTCAGCATAAGCTCAGTGTTTACTTACCAAGTCTTTACTTGCCCATCATCACATTTCCAGGATCCTTAATTTTACAAAGCTGAGCTTTACTGAACTGCTATAAAATTGAAGCTAACATATAATTGGTCATAAAAACCACAATGTAGTACTGTAGCAGATCTTATTGTTTCCAGTTTATTTCAAAATTGGACAGTCATTTGATTCCAGAATAGTTCAGCCTGCTGCTTTAAACTGTTAATTACTAGCTAATATGAATAACTGAGATTTCCTGTATTCTGAAAAAAAAATGATTTTTTTTCTATTGTGAAATTTTTATCGTCCCTAGTGAACAATTGAGTTTGGCTGGAATTTTGTACATTGAGTGTGTACATGATTGTTTCAATGGAATGGTGTTTGCATTCAGCAGACACAATTTTTTTTCCTACTAATTTGATCATGAGAAATCCAACAAGCTACCACATAAGTATTTATTTGGATATCATATGAGCATTATTAATTGTCTTTTTGGATGTAATTGTGGTAATCTGAGAATCTCAACCTCAGAAGAGTTAAGGAAGTTAGTTTAAAAGCTGAAAGTGGCAATTCAACAGTTTCCATCTGATATCTGGTCAGACAGAGAATGCCGAAACATGTGACTTGCATTACATTTGACACATTTCAATTCCAGATGACATGCCAATACTAATGATACAAGAAGATGAAACATATTGTATTCACTTTGCTAGTAGTCAAGACTTTGAGGGTGAAATTGGTCTTGAGCAGTAGCACAAAATGGGTGATAGCGAATCGGCCACCCATTTTACACTCTGCATGATTTTCTTTTCCATTGACCTCAATTGGGCACTGTGTGCAACGGGCTGCCGAGTTGCTATCGCCCGTTTCACACTTTCACCAAAGATTAATTTCAACCCATTGTATCCGTAAGGCAAGTCATATGTTAAAGTTGTCTGTCTAATCATAAACTGTTGAATTGCTGCCACCTTTAGAAACAACTGTTACGAGAGATTAGTAGCCTGCTATCAATTTTCCTAGTTAATATTTTATATATGAACTGTCTACTATGTGCCAAAGGTTTTATGCTTTATATCTCAATATTAATTGTAACTAAATATTAGTTTTAGCCTGAAATTATGATCTGTGTTTAATACACATCAATCAGAAGAGAGTGTGATAGTGTAGCATGAGGCCTAGTTTAATCCAGCAAGAAGATTACTGTAATAAAGTAATTCTTAATCTTCAGGATCATACATTTCTACAAGGAAGATTATTGAAAAGGTACCGAAAGAGCAGCCCTGTTTAAAAACCTGAAATTAAGTACTATGCATCTAACAATACAGGAATTGTAAAGAGGACTTTGCTGATTCTAAGTGTCACTGTTCTTTTTTTTAAAAAAAGACTGATGTAGTCCAGTACTTTTTTGGTGGAACCTATAAAGCTGGAAAGCTGTACCAGGGCAGAACGAATTTTACAGGAGATGTTGATAAGAATGATTGTTCGATCAGGATCAACAAAACACTTATGACTGACTCTGGATCCTATGAGGTCGAAGTTAAAATGCCTTGGGACTTGGAAGGCAAGCGGAAAGACAGAATAGAAGTGACTGTATTGGGTAAGGACTTTTAAAAATGGCTTACACTTATGTAAGTAGTAATGTTATTAGCTTTAATGTAAACACTATTCCAGTCTTGGAAAGGGAAAATATTATTTTACTATGTATCCGAATGGTTATGTTCCAAAATGTAGCTCCTCAATACAACCTGTCAACTGACATTGGAGAACTGTAAGATGCCATACACAGGAAAACATTAATAAACTTACAGAATGGGTATGTAACTGGCAAATGAATTTCAATATAGATAAGTGTGAGGTGGTGCATTTTGGTAGGAAGAATAAGGAGGCCACATAATCCTTGGAAAACAAAAAGGATATAGAGGCACTGGAGAAAGTACAAAAAAGATTCACAAGGATGATATCAGAACTGAGACGATATACTTATCAGGAAAGGTGAACAGGCCGGAGCTCTTTTCTATAGAAAAGAGAAGGCTGAGGGGTAACCTGATAGAGCTCTTTAAGATTATGAAAGGGTTTGATAGGGTAGACGTAGAGAAGATGTTTCCACTTGTGGGGGAGACACATAAATATAAGATAATCACTAATAAATCCTTTAGGGAATTAAAGAAACTCCTTTACCCAAAAAGTGGTAAGAATGTGGAACTCGCTACCACAAGGAGTATTTGAGGTGAATAGCATTTAAGGGGAAGCTAGATAAGCACATGAGGAAGAAAGGAATCGAAGGATTTGCTGATAGGGTTAGATGAAGAGGGGTGGGAGGAAGCTCGTGTAGAGCATAAATGCTGACCTAGACCAGTTGGGCTGAAATGGCCTGTTTCTGTACTCTAGACTCTGTGTAACTATGTAACCTGAGTCTAAATGGGGTAGAGGAGCAAAGGGATCTAGAAGTACAGGTATACAATTCACTAAAAGTAGCGATAGGTTAATAAGACCATTTTTTAAAAAAGCAAACCAAGCACTGGGATTCCTTTCTAGAGGGATCGAATTGAAAAACAGATGTTATGTTCAACCTGTAAAGAACCTTGGTTAGACCGCACTTAGATATGGAACTTGCTATCACAAGGGGTAGTTGAGGCGAGTAGCATTGATGTATTTAAGGGGGAACTAGATAAACATGACTGAGGGAGGATTAGAAGGTTTTGCTGATAAGATTAGATGAAGAGAGTTGATTAGGAGGGTTGTGTGGAGCGTAAACACCGGCATAGATCAGTTGGGCCGAATGGCCTGTTTCTGTTCTGTACATTCAATGTAATTCCATGTAATACACATATTTCTTAAAGGTACCATCACGTACTGTGTATGCTTTGTAATAAAAATGTTAATGATTCTCAAATTCTGAGGTTAAACTTGTGTTGCGCAGTTTCTGAGAGTTAGAAATGCTGCTTTAAGTGACTTCGTCAAATTTTAGATTGCAGACAAGTGTTTCGAAAATAGTGAGGTGTTCATATAAAATTTTAGAACTTGTTTCACATACTAGCCACTTTGTGTTCCCAGCCAGCAGAAGGGGATGTATTACTAGGGTAAGCTTTTTGTTTTGAACAGTTTCTGCATTTTTTTTCCTTTTTTAATTTGAGGGACGATTTCTGTTATTTATAGCAAAATTATAATTACATTCATTATATACTACTTACAATATAAACAATGGCAATCTCACCCCACCACCCCCTCCATATTATTTAAGCTCCCTTTTATTTATCTTCTCTCATTGCATAAAAGGTATAAATTGCAAGAGGAAAAATGTTATTCTGCTTCATTCTTATTAAATCTAATTGACAAAATTCACAAACTATTAGCATAATAAACAAATCCTGCAAGATCCATAAAGAAAAGACTTAGTTTTTGTGTTGTGAATGAAAATATGGAATCTTAATGGGTTTTTACCAGTGTGTAGCTAAACTATACAAATTGGAAATGTCTCAGATTTGAGAATAATCGAGGGGGAAAAAAAGTCTTTACTTTTACTTCCTCTGTTAGAATTTCCACAGGAAGTATCTGTAACCATCACCATGACCAATGACGTCCAAGCAAAAAGATTTGACTCGTCAGTCTGTAATCAAGTTCAAACCAATCTCTCCATAGAAAGAGACCCCACAAAAACCTGGACCCCATGTTAGTTGATCGCAGCTGAAGCAGCAGCAAGTGCTTTACAATTGGCTTCATTGCTCTTATGTCAAAGAGAGGAAAATCGGACAAGGTTTGCAGTCCTAATTGCTTTGCATTGAATCTGGCTGGAAATGTCCGGGTGCCGGGGAGGACGGAGTTCCTTATCAAATGTACTTTATCATATCCCTTTTTGAAAGTCCATATACACATCAATCACACTACCCTCATCAACCCTCTCCGTTACTTCATCAAAGAACTCAATCAAGTTAGTCAAACACGATTTTCCTTTAACAAATCCGTGCTGACTTTCATTTATTAGCCCATACTTTTCCAAGTGCCAATTAATTTTGTCCCAGATTATTGTCTCTAAAAGTTACCCCATCACTGACGTTAGGCTGACTGGGCTGTACTTACCGGGTTTATCCCTTTTCCCTTTTTTGAACAAGGGTGTAACATTTGCAATCCTCCAGTCATCCGGCACCATCCTCATATCTAAGGAGGATTGGAAGATTGTGGCCAGATTTTCAATTTTAACCCTTACTTCCCTCCATGTGTGTCAGCTGTGGCTCAGTTGGTAGCACTCTCGCCTCTGAATCAGAAGGTTGTGGGTTCAAGTCCCACTCCAGAGACTTGAGCACATAATGCAGGCTGACACTCCAGTGCAGTACTGAGGGAATGCTGCACTGTCAGAGGTGCCGTCTTTCGGATGAGATGTTAAACTGAGGCCCCGTCTGCCCCCTCAGGTGGACATAAAAGATCCCATGACACTATTCGAAGAGCAGGGGAGTTCCCCCGATGTCAATATTTATCCCTCAACCAACATCACTAAAACAGATTATCTGGTCATTATCACATTGTATGCAAATTGGCTGCCGCGTTTCCTACATTACAATAGTGACTACACTTCAAAAGTACTTCATTGGTTGTAAAGCGATTGGGACGTCCTGAGGTCATGAAAGGTGCTATATAAATGCAAGTCTTTCTTTTCTTTCAGTAACTTGGGATGCATCCCTTTCTGGACCGGGTGACTTTTCTACTTTGAGTACTGCCAATCTTTTAAGTACCTCCTCTTTATCTATTTTTATCCTATCCAATATTGCTACTACCTCCTTCTTTACTGCTACAATGGCAGCATCCTCTTCTCTAGTGAAGATGGATGCGAAGTATTCATTTGGTACCTCAGTCATGCCCTCTGCCTCCACAAGAAGATCTCTCTTTTTTTTGTCCCTAATCGGTCCCACCCTTCCTTTGACTATCCTTTTACTATAAATATGTTTATAGAAGACTTTTGGGTCCCCTTTTATGTTAGCTACTAATCTATTCTCATACTCTCTCTTTGCCCCTCTTATTCCCTTTTTTAGATCTCCTCTGTACTTTCTGTATTCAGTCTGATTCTCTACTCTATTATGAACCTTACATTTGTCATAAGCCTCCTTTTTCTGTTTCATTTTAATCTCTTATATCTTTAGTCATCCAGGGAGCTCTAACTTTGGATGCCCTTCCTTCCCCCCACCTCCCCCCTTAGGAATGTGTCTACTCTGTACCTGAACCAACTCCTCCTTGAAAACCTCCCATTGTTCAATTACTATTTTGCCTACCAATTTTTGATTCCAATCCACCTGGGCAAGATCTCTTTTTAACCCACTGAAATTAGCCCTCTACAGTTAAGCATTTTCACATTTGATTGTTCCTTGTCCTTTTCCATAACTATTCTAAACCTAAAGATATTATGATCACAGTTCCCCAAATGCTCTCCCACTGAAACATGCTCCACCTGCCCCACTTCATTCCCCCAGAACTAGATCCAGTACTGTTTCCTTCCTGGTTGGGTGGAAACACACTGTTCCATAAAGTTCTTTTATACACATTCAGGAATTCCTCCCCCTCCTTTCCCTTTACACTGTTACTGTCCCAGTCTATATTGGGATAATTGAAGTCCCCCTTTATCACTACTCTATAGTTTTGCGTCTTTCTGTAATTTGCCTCCTCTATCTCCTTCCCACTATTTGGTGGCCTATAGTATACACCCAGTAGAGTAATAACTCCTCTATTGCTCCTTAATTCTAACCAAATAGATTCTGTCTTTTACCCCTCAACTACATCATCCCTTTCCAGTGTTATAATAGTTTCTTTGATCAATACTACCACCCCCCTCTTTTTTTTTCTCTCCCCATCTTTCATGAATACCTGGTAGGCAGGAATATTAAGTACCCAATCATCCCCTTCTTTGAACCAGGCCTCTGTTATTGCCACTATATCACAGTCCCATTTGGCGACTTGAGCCTGCAACTCACCAATCTTATTTACCACGCTACGTGCATTTATACACACGCACTCTAATCTCATCTTAGATGGCCTCGCATTTGCCCCCTGTCTGATTCCTTCTATTTCTGAATTGTTCTTTACTGTAGTGCTACTTGTCCCTCCCAATCCTCTGTGCACCTTGTTTCTCCTCTCTACTGTTTCATCCTGGTGCCCACCCCCCTGCCAAATTACTTTATACCCTCCCCCACAGCATTAGTTAACTTCCCCGTGAGGGCATTGGTCCCAGCTCTGTTGAGGTGCAACCTGTCCGTCTTGAACCGACCTCTCTTGCCCCAGAACTGGTATCTTCTTGCACATTCAAGTGAGCATAGAGACGCAGAGCATTGACACTTTAAACGTTATCCTGATTAAAATTGAATTGCCAGTATCAGGGAGAAATGTTGTTCTAGATTGCAACCATTGATCCTATGGCATAGAAATTGGTCTGCACAGCGCCCATTTTTCGTGCACTGCTCAGCCTACTAAGGCCCCAATATTGCGGGCAGGAAATGTGTGCACATTTCCAGCAGGAGGTGCGCCGTCCACAATATTCGGTAAGGGCGAACAAGAAACGCCCTTTATGCATATCTGAAACTAGCGTTAGGCTCTTTGCAGATGCAAATAAGGGGCCTAACGCCTGCTTGAGGCTCCCCCTCTAAGTTGATTTGCTGGCGCCGGCTGCACTCGGGGAAACTGGCCCTAGGGATTGTCTGCAACAAAGAAGGTAAGTAACTTAACTGAATATGGAAGCAGGAGGAGCAGGTGTGCTCCTCCCAACCCCACGTTCAAAGAACCGATCGCTGCTTCCTGATTTACTTTCTCCCCCAACCCCTGATCTAGATCTCCCCTCTGCTCCCACCCCGACACAAGCCCCGATCCACGACAACACTCACGTGAGGTCTGCTATAACACTGGCAGCAGCCCAAACTTGGGCTCCTTTTTATCAGCACAATCTTCATGCTTCGCCGGCAACATTGAAATGAGGCCCAAGGCTCTCCAGATACTGGCTCTCCATTCAGGCGCGATGTGCCTGGTGACGGTCTGATTTCTAGGCCTACGTTTCTAGCCAAAAGACCTGATACTTACATTTTTGTGCAACAAAGTGCCAAATTCCTGATTCTGCAAAATATACCTGACTAAAATATTTCCAGTTCTTACAAGTCATTCATGGATGTACAAAAGATTTTCAATCATAGAATACTAAAAACATTAAATGTCCCAATGACATAATCTAGGTCTTGCTGGATAATTGGATACTTTCTGCATTCAAAGGATAAGTGTATTCTGTTTATATCAGTATGATACTAGTGAGCAATATTACTTTTGGCCATTTTAAAAAAGGAAAGAAAAGCAAAACAATGTTTTCTTATCTTCCCATGTTTCTTTCTCTTTCGTCTGCCCCCTTCCTCCCACAAACCAAAGCATTTTCCTTATTTTGGGCATTTTAAAATTAGAGTTTAATAACTTGGATCATCTGTTTTTGTTGTCGGTCATTCCTAGGTTACAAATAAGTCATAAATAGTGCTAGAGTATCAAAAAAACACCCAATTAAATCCCTTACAGTTTGTACCTGTTGAAAGTTACAGTACAGTAAAATCTGCACAAGACTTTCAAATAATGTTCAAATCCCTCTATGGCCTCATCCCTCCCTGTCTCTGTAACTTCCTCCAGCCCTACAATCCTCCGAGAACTTTATGTTCCTCTAATTCTGGCCTCTGGCCCCAAGCATTAGAATTCCCTCCCTAAACCTCTTCGCCTCGTCTGCATTAAGACCATCCTTAAAACCTACCTCTTTGACCAAGCTTTTGGTCACCTGTCCTAATATCTCCTTATGTGGCTATGTCAAATTTTGTCTGATAACGCCACTGTGAAGCACCTTGGAACATTTTACTATGTTAAAGGCGCTATATAAATGCAAGTTATTGTTGTATAATGCACCTCAGAAATTGAAAAAAAAATCATATCTTTGATATTGTATAAATGTTATTAACTTTGTCACGGCAACTGTTTTGAGAGGTAAATGGAACAACTCCTGAATAACCTGTGCTGACTTTGATTTTCAGTACCTCCATCACCACCTGTTTGTGCAATTGAGGGAGAAGCTGAAATCGGACAAACTGTTAAGCTGACCTGTCACTCTGAAGAAGGATCTCCAAAACCAGTCTACAGTTGGCAGAGTTTCAATGGACAGAATCAGCCAAGACAGTTGCCCCAAAATTCTGTTAAGGGTTAGTAGCACCTGTAGTAAATTATATCTAACCTTTGATATGTTCTGTCTTTCTTATCAATATTCCAAAGTAACTTCCTCTGTTAACCAGATGTTAACTTACAATCTTATTTCATTGCCAACGTTTTTATTGTAAGAGTTATTTTATCCAGTTATTATCTGCCTGCTGGCATCATTAATGAGATAAAGTATGCTGCAGCTGCCGTTTCTGATCTGATAGGTGATCATGTCTCTGCTATGAATATTTCGATCTTTAGGCTTTTGTTCAAAGGCTGAAAAACTGGCTTTTCGAGGCTGTTTGTTTTCTTTATCAAAACTGTTCTTTATAGTGATAGATATTTTTAGTCAAATGAAGAGCCATCCAAGATCTGTGTCTTTTCTTTACAGCTCCAGGTCTATTATGTTAAACACGGTACATTACCTGATGTGCCTTTGACAAACCGCAGGGTCAGTGTATGAGCTATAGCACCTTTTCCAGTGTACAACAAAGGAGGGAAAAGCTTTCAAAATGAGTAATTAATTAGTGAAGTTTGTTTGAATTGTGCAACTATTTTTTAATAAAGTAATTTCAGGACCTTCACAAAGCTTGGTAAGCAATGCATTCCATCACGTCTCTTTGGTAGAGCAATCCAAAACTGATCCCACTGCTCCGTAGTCTCCAAATAGCCTTATACCTTCCTCTGCTTCAAATATTTATCTTAAAAGGAACAGTGGTCTCTGATTCAACCACTCCCTGATGCAAAGTATTTCATGCTCCATCAATCCTCCCTATACAGAAATTTCTCCTAGAGCCTCTCCTCACTTTTTCAGTGATAATTTTAAATTGATGACCTCTCATCACCAGCTCCTTTCCCTATTCACTCTTATCAAAATTCTTCATAATATTAAAAAAAACACTATTAAATTTCTTCTTGGCTTCCTCCTTCAGTGGAAATAGACCCAATGTGTTGTATCATTCTGGTTAATCTACATTGTCAAATACAATTTGCCCATAACAAATCCATTCTGGCTGTCTTTGATTAACCCATGCATTTTTAAATGCTTACTAATTTGATCTTGAATTAGGGACTCTTCAACATTTGCCCACAACTGATGATATACTAACTGGCCTGTAGTTATTCAATTTACCCTTCTCTCCCTTTTGAACAAAGGTGCGACGTTAGCTACTCTCCAGTTCCATGGCATTATGCCTCCACCTCCGTAATTAGACTATCTCCTTCATTCCTCAGTAGTCCTATATTTTTAACTATCTGTTTCTAAAATTCCTTATTATTTCCTTTTGTATTATTTGCTAGGCTTTTTGTATTCCCTGTTAGTCTTATCTAATTTCCCTTTTCACTACCTCACTGTACTTTCTATATTCATGATTATCTTGAGCATTGTTAACCCTAACTTTATCATGTGTCTCTCTTTTAAATTTGTTTAGTTTTAATCTCTCTATTTATCCATGGAACTCTATACTTTGATGGAATATATTTATTTTTACTGTATGCATTTTTTAAAAATTCGTTCACGGGATGTGGGCGTCGCTGGCGAGGCCAACATTTATTGCCCATCCCTAATTGCCCTTGAGAAGGTGGTGGTGAGCCGCCTTCTTGAACCGCTGCAGTCCGTGTGGTGACGGTTCTCCCACAGTGCTGTTAGGAAGGGAGTTCCAGGATTTTGACCCAGCGACAATGAAGGAACGGCGATATATTTCCAAGTCGGGATGGTGTGTGACTTGGAGGGGAACGTGCAGGTGGTGTTGTTCCCATGTGCCTGCTGCCCTTGTCCTTCTAGGTGGTAGAGGTCGCGGGTTTGGGAGGTGCTGTCGGAGAAGCCTTGGCGAGTTGCTGCAGTGCATCCTGTGGATAGTGCACACTGCAGCCACGGTGCGCCGGTGGTGAAGGGAGTGAATGTTCAGGGTGGTGGATGGGGTGCCAATCAAGCGGGCTGCTTTATCTTGGATAGTGTCGAGCTTCTTGAGTGTTGTTGGAGCTGCACTCATCCAGGCAAGTGGGGAGTATTCCATCACACTCCTGACTTGTGCCTTGTAGATGGTGGAAAGGCTTTGGGGAGTCAGGAGGTGAGTCACTCGCCGCAGAATACCCAGCCTCTGACCTGCTCTAGTATCCACAGTATTTATATGGCTGGTCCAGTTAAGTTTCTGGTCAATGGTGACCCCCAGGATGTTGATGGTGGGGGATTCGGCGATGGTAATGCCGTTGAATGTCAAGGGGAGGTGGTTAGACTCTCTCTTGTTGGAGATGGTCATTGCCTGGCACTTATCTGGCGCGAATGTTACTTGCCACTTGTGAGCCCAAGCCTGGATGTTGTCCAGGTCTTGCTGCATGCGGGCTCGGACTGCTTCATTATTTGAGGGGTTGCGAATGGAACTGAACACTGTGCAGTCATCAGCGAACATCCCCATTTCTGACCTTATGATGGAGGGAAGGTCATTGATGAAGCAGCTGAAGATGGTTGGGCCTAGGACACTGCCCTGAGGAACTCCTGCAGCAATATCCTGGGGCTGAGATGATTGGCCTCCAACAACCACTACCATCTTCCTTTGTGCTAGGTATGACTCCAGCCACTGGAGAGTTTTCCCCCTGATTCCCATTGACTTCAATTTTACTGGGGCTCCTTGGTGCCACACTCG
This sequence comes from Heptranchias perlo, assembly GCF_035084215.1. Taxonomy (NCBI): domain Eukaryota; kingdom Metazoa; phylum Chordata; class Chondrichthyes; order Hexanchiformes; family Hexanchidae; genus Heptranchias; species Heptranchias perlo. The sequence goes on from NC_090335.1 coordinate 52,746,229, forward strand.
GTCAAATGCTGCCTTGATGTCAAGGGCAGTCACTCTCACCTCACCTCTGGAATTCAGCTCTTTTGTCCATGTTTGGACCAACGCTGTAATGAGGTCTGGAGCCGAGTGGTCCTGGCGGAACCCAAACTGAGCATTGGTGAGTAAGTGTCGCTTGATAGCACTGTCGACGACACCTTCCGTCACTTTGCTGATGATTGAGAGTAGACTGATGGGGCGGTAGTTGGCCGGATTGGATTTGTCCTGCTTTTTGTGGACAGGACATACCTGGGCAATTTTCCACATTGTCGGGTAGATGCCAGTGTTGTAGCTGTGCTGGAACAGCTTGGCTCGAGGCGCAGCTAGTTCTGGAGCACAAGTCTTCAGCACTACAGCTGGGATGTTGTCGGGGCCCATAGCCTTTGCTGTGTCCAGTGCACTCAGCCGTTTCTTGATATCACGTGGAGTGAATCGAATTGGCTGAAGACTGGCTTCTGTGATGGTGGGGATATCGGGAGGAGGCTGAGATGGATCATCCACTCGGCACTTCTGGCTGAAGATGGTTGCAAACGCTTCAGCCTTGTCTTTGCACTCACGTGCTGGACTCCGCCATCATTGAGGATGGGGATGTTTGCAGAGCCTCCTCCTCCCGTTAGTTGTTTAATTGTCCACCACCATTCACGACTGGATGTGGCAGGACTGCAGAGCTTTGATCTGATCCGTTGGTTGTGGAATCGCTTAGCTCTGTCTATAGCATGTTGCTTCCGCTGTTTAGCATGCATGTAGTCCTGAGTTGTAGCTTCACCAGGTTGGCACCTCATTTTTAGGTGCGCCTGGTGCCGCTCCTGGCATGCTCTTCTACACTCCTCATTGAACCAGGGTTGATCCCCTGGCTTGTTGGTAATGGTAGAGTGAGGAATATGCCGGGCCATGAGGTTACAGATTGTGCTGGAATACAATTCTGCTGCTGCTGATGGCCCACAGCGCCTCATGGATGCCCAGTTTTGAGCTGCTAGATCCGTTCTGAATCTATCCCATTTAGCACGGTGGTAGTGCCACACAACACGTTGGATGGTGTCCTCAGTGTGAAGACGGGACTTCATCTCCACGAGGACTGTGCGGTGGTCACTCCTACCAATACTGTCATGGACAGATGCATTTGCGACAGGTAGATTGGTGAGGACGAGGTCAAGTAAGTTTTTCCCTCGTGTTGGTTCGCTCACCACCTGCCGCAGGCCCAGTCTGGCAGCTATGTCCTTCAGGACTCGGCCAGCTCGGTCAGTAGTGGTGCTGCCGAGCCACTCTTGGTGATGGACATTGAAGTCCCCCACCCAGAGTACATTTTGTGCCCTTGCTACCCTCAGTGCTTCCTCCAAGTGGTGCTCAACATGGAGGAGGACTGATTCATCAGCTGAGGGAGGACGGTAGGTGGTAATCAGCAGGAGGTTTCCTTGCCCATGTTTGACCTGATGCCATGAGATTTCATGGGGTCCAGAGTCAATGTTGAGGACTCCCAGGGCCACTCCCTCCTGACTGTATATCACTGTACCGCCACCTCTGGTGGGTCTGTCCTGCCGGTGGGACAGGACATACCCGGGGATGGTGATGGAAGAGTCTGGGACGTCTGAAGATTTCCCACTGCTGATCTGTCAAGCTTTTCTGCCCAGTTAATTTGGGGCAGATTCCCTTGTATCTTGCTGAGCTTCGTGCTTTTCTGGTCCAGAACCCTTCTCATTGTCCTTTCAATTCTTACATTAAACCTAACTATGTTGAGGTTACTATTCACTAATTGTTCTCCTACTTTTCATTTCCCAGAATTAAATAAAACTCTGCTTCTTATTGGACTTGAAACAAACTGATCTCGGAAGCAGTCCTGGATGCATTCGAAAAAGCATTCCTCACTTTGACCATATGCAATACCTTTATTTCAGTCTGCCTTGAAATAGTTAAAATCACCCAGTACCGTTGCTCTGTTGTTCTGCCATATCTCTTTGAACTGTCTGCAGATCTCTACTTCTATCTCATCTCCACTGTTTGGTGGCTTGTAATGCACACCAAGAATCTTACCATTTCCCTTCCTAATACTTAACACAGAATCCCTATAGATAGAGTTAACGCAAATCGCTTTGGTAACATTCTAGAACTCCAGTGCCCCTTCCCTCCTGCACCAGCCAGTGATGTCCTTCACCCTGGCACCAGTTAGGCAACATATCACTGGGAATTTCCAATCGTGACTGCAAAAACTGCCCCTGACTATAGAATCCCCCACTACTAGCACCCTCCTATTTTTATAGTCTAACTCCCTTTCACCCCGTCAGGTAGTGATCCACGATGCCACATTATTGCTCAAAATCATCCTCATATTGTCACTGTCCACCTCGGACTTGTGCCACACTAAGTATCTATTGGGCAGTTCCAGTAACTCAGGAATTTCTTGCACTGGTGAAATCTGTCTTCCGCTACTGCCCCTGCAGATGGTCACCCATTTTCTTTCTACATTATCCCTGTGTTCTAAACTGTCCAGCACTGCTTCTTGCCTGACCACATTGTGGAGAGTACAACCCAGAAACCCTTCATTCTCTCTGACCCTGCAGAGTGTGGTCAATTATTGCTCAAGCTTAGGGATCCTCTGAAACCGACTCAGTTTTCCAACACTGAAAATGCCCTGCCCCTGGATACGCTGATGATCCATGATGGTTCAAATATTGCGCCGTATACGAGGGTTCCCTGCACTGCCATCTAACGTGTCTAATGTAAATAGTGTTAGCTTGAACTACCATTAGCACCAAACCCTCAAGAAGCAAACTCTGCTTCCTCACTTCAGACAAGTATTAATTATGAAAAAAAAACTCCTGTCTAACTATACCTCAAAGCTGAATTCCCTCTGAGGCTAAACACCACTCTCCTGTGGCTCCTCATAGCTCCATTTGTGTCAATGCAGAGCCCTGTGGCAGGGAGGTGGTTTTGAGCAGAAGCCATCTCCCTAGCCAACATTACATAGTTCTTCAATCAACTGCCAATTTAAGATGAGTTGCATTTTCAAATGTTTCTTCTCTCCCTTGCATGAGATGGAATACCTTGTTAATGTTTAGTGTTCCATTTGTTAGTCCATCTGAGAATTGACAAAACTCTTCAAGAATGGTGATTTTAAGTGGTGGGGAACACCAAGTACTCTCATACCTTTTAGTTTGAGTTCAATGAGAACAGCTTAAGCTGTCCTAACATATTACATCTTTAAAAAATAATTCTTTTTTCCTCAGAACAAGATGGGCTAATACTAAAAAATATTTCAGTTGATACTTCTGGCTTCTTCATATGCACGTCAAAAAATAAAATAAAATCAGCCTCCTGTAACATTACTTTAGCAGTAATGCCTCGTAAGTACCATGGCTAAGATAAGCCAATTTAACTTAATTTTAATTGTTATACAATTGCCGTGAACTTTTTGTAATGTAAAATCAAGTGTAGCACTTTTTATTGAGACTTTTATTTCTTATATATATTAAACAAAACTATTAATGGACTAGATAATTATTGTGGCATGGTAAATTAATATATTTAAGTAGATTTTTGCCTCAGAAAATGTGCTGAGATTACATCACTTTAGTAGAAATAAGTATGTCTTAATTGTTAGCATTCAAGTTAGTTTTATTGCATTCCCATACCAGCATTATGCTGGAGTAGAGAATAGTTTCAAGTAGAGTAGCATGCTATTAGAGCCACCATTTTTATTGTGGATAAAAGACGAAATATAAGATGAATGGGATTGTTGCTAAGTGCTCACATCAGCTTGTGCTCTGATTCCTTTTTCCAGTCAGTGTGGAACGGCAATGGATGCAATAGCTTTAGTGTCTGGATTTGTAAAAGCTTTGGTAGAGTTTAATTTTACTTGTATACTAGTAGATTTCCCATGGTACTGCTCACTGTTAGTTCATAGCGTAGTCTGGAGAGTGGAGCATTTGGGTGAGGAATGCTATGTTGGGTGATGGAGTTGAGCATGTTGGGAGCTGGAGTGGGATCAGCTTCGTCTGCTTCCAAATCACTTGTATTCCTTTGTTGATCACCAATATGGGGGAAAGTAAGATTTGTCAAGAATTAACACGTACACTCTATCTTTTTAGGAATGGATCTGAGGTAAGGGTAGGTACAGATAGAGATGAAAGAATACCGTGTGGACCAATAGTGTTCCAGAATTGCTGCAGCTTTGAAAATTCAATGCTGAGGAAACCAGTTAACAAGGAATAATGTAGGATGTGAGGTTGGATAGTATTCTGGAGATTTATCTTTGGGAGGAACCAGGAGAAATATTGCAGAACTTTTCCTAAGGAGTTGAAATGGAGTTGATGTGTGGTCTTTGGAAGAAATTCTCCTGGTGGACCATATGTCCTTTTGTCAATGCATGGTTACTTGTGTTTTTAATTATAGTAACTTAGAAGGAGTCTTTGCGTAAGTACTTGTATAAAAAATTCAATATAAGTTATGTGAACCGTGTTTAATGGAAAAGATTATTCTATGCATGAATTTGTGGTTTTTCAATTTTTTAGCATCAATGAAAATTGGCACTTATGGTGGAATTATTGGGGCTGTAGTAGGTGGCCTAATAATCATTGGCATCATTGTTTACTGCTGCTGCTGTCGTGATGGAAAAGCACCTGAAAATTATGAAATGGAGTAAGTAGAAATTACAGTTGAACCCTGATAAAGTTTCTTGAAATAGTGCCATGGAAGCTTTAACGTCTGCTTGGACAAGCAGATAGAACCTCAGTTTAACATCTCATGCAGAGAATGACACAACCACAACGGTGGGCATCCTGTTACCAATCCTTTTATACACGTTAGGGAAATGGTGACAGCACTTTAAAAATAAACGAACTGAACTCGAACGATACTGGTGTGAGGTGCTGGATGACTAGATTGTTTCTGATTGGTTGCAGTTTAGTTAAATCATGGCAAGCCCCTCCCCTCAGCATTGTCATATGTGTTTGATTTATTTTCAAGTCCCCATATAATTTTGAACCTAGAAAATTTTAGCTGGAGCCATACTCTCAGTGCTGCAAGTGTCCCCAGCCATATACCTCCCACAACTCTCTCCTTGATCAAAAGCAAAATACTGCAGATGCTGGAAATCTAAAATAAAAAAGGTCATTGACCTGAAGCATTAACTCTTTCTCTCTCTGCAGATGCTACCTGACCTGCTGAGTGGTTTCCAGCATTTTCTGTTTTTATCCCTGTCCTCAGTGTTAGCAGCCTGCCTCTTCACTTCCGATGAAAGGAGACAGAGATACAAAACGAAGTGAAGAAGTAAAATGAAATTTAAACATGTGAAAGGAGACAGCGGGAGCAATTTCTTTCAGATTTTCCAGTTAGAGGGACATGTAGGCTTGCCAATCCTCCAGGTTTGTCCTGGAGTCTCCAGGAATTAAGCATTAATCTCCTGGGTACTGCTGCAAGCAACCCGGGAGAAAAATCAAAGAGGCATTAAAAAACATTGTTTTTTTTCCCCCCATTTTCTTCAAACACGTTTATTAGTTATAAAAAAATATTGGAGATGGTAATAAAGGCTATTTGATGGGCGGGATGGATGGAGGTGGGAGGTCGTGTGATGAAACCTCCAAGAATATGTCTAAACAGCATTGGCAACTCTAGGGACATGAGAAGCTGAGATTTTTTAGGTGCATCCACTCCTGCAGAACTGAAGAATCAGCATACTGTTGAGGCTAGGGTTATCCATTGCAAAGCTCATTCCTACCAGGGAGTTCTGTACTGGGGACTGGGGTCAGCTGTGAGAGGACGAGTGACCCAGCTTGGCAGCTGTTTGGGGAGGATCACCGCGTTAGGCAGATAGCCTGTTCTCACCAGCTGCAGTAGCTCCATTGCGGTCTGTGAGACCAAGACTGCTGGTACAATTGTTGGGGATAAGTATGTGGGCTCTTCCTCTTTGGGTGAGTGAGAGCTCTTTTTTAAATGCTGGTGGGAGCACCTGTTGTTGCACTGTTTTGGGAGGTCGGTGGGGTATCTTTTCTTTTGTTTTCCTCTGCTGAGGCATTTTTTTTAATGCAAATTCAGCTTGACTTTGCTATGTCTTCCTTCTCCCTGCTTTGTTGCAGCTTTTCCCTCTGCCTCATTTCGGTTTGGTTTAGGTTTTAAGTAGTGGGAGATCGGGGCTGCAGATTATTGCAGCAGACCTGGCTACCGGAGGCTGAAGAAAGGCAGACCAATGTTAATTTAATAAAAATTATTTGAGAAGACCTCTCTGTCTAGCAACTGGCACAAGACTTACTAGGTTGGGAAAAGCAGTGTGCTGCTCTTTGGGAAATGCCACGAATGGCTGCTGATTCATTAGAAAAATAAAAAACAAATTGTGAGCCCTCTTTTTAAAAAAAAATGCTAGTGTACAGGTGGTGATGTCACCTGAAGTCCCAAACTGACTCTTAATATCTTCCACCTTAGGAGATGTGGAGTTTGCCAATACAAAAGAGAAGCGAACTTAGTGAACACATAAATGTTACATGTTCCACATTTTCCTTATGTTAAAGGGGTTAATACTGTTACTGTGTTTTATAGGGATCCACAGAACAGAAGGGATGAGGAAGAGGAGGATGAAGAGGAGTTGCCAGAGCGAGATTCTGCAAGACTTGACTATCAGGGAGCCAAAGCTGTCTACCGTGATGACGTTCCTTATGAGAATGATAGCAATAACTCTCCCCGTCCCACTGTAAAAGTTCCATTGGCACCTCCAAATAAACCTAAATATGTGCCAGAGAATTATGCTGTGTAAAAAGAGCTGTTCACTAATAGTAGCTTTAGTTCAATCGGTGAAATAATTTTGGTCTTGAAATTACAAAATTAAATGGTGTGCTACTCGGATGGTTTCATTTAATAATACATACTAGAAGAAGAAAGATTTTTAAAAAAAAACAAATGTACCTTTTCTATAGGCTTCCAAGTATCTGTTTGGATTTCACTTACCTTTTGAAAGTGGAAGTTCTAAGTATAACTTTCACTATTTCAATCTAGCAGCAGTATTTTGCTGCTTTTTATTCTGATACTATTTTTTATAGGAAAGTAATTGTTTCTTTAAAATAAAAATATGTTCAAATGTGGGCTATTAAATAGTTTTAGTCAAATAACTTAGAATATCCTGGAACAAGGAATGACTAAATCAAGATTGTCAATACCCTTTAATCTGGAACGTGGCTTTTTTTAAGTGGTTTGATTACCTTGGTTGTAATTGGAATGTGTCTGCTTCTCTTTTTACACACCATATGGGGAACTTGCAGGGCTCATCAGAGAAACACTTCAGAGTTTATTTTGTTAAATTAAAGAGAAATAACTAGAGAAAATGCTTGGTAACCTGTCATTTTTTTCTCCTTAACTAATTATGATATTATTGACTTGGGTTATTTCTTCATTGCTATTATAACAATCCTCTTAACTACCATACAGGCTACACTAGAGGGTAATACTAAAGCAGCTTATCAGAAATTCCAGGCCTGATCTCTCAAAATATTTGTCGTCTTATTTTTTCTATTTCCTATGTCCAAGCCAATAATTTCTGTAATTCATGGGATGGAGGAGGGGAGGAATGGTGATGTGATTAGGGCCCCTTCTGTGCTATCCTGTTTGAATGGCTACACTGTGCTCAACTAATAAAACATATGGCCTGTAGCTTAAAGGGGATATATGTTTGGGGTGGTCAGTGTGTGTTCTTGAAAAAGGATCTGAATAAATCAGATGGATAAACTAAATGACCTCTTCCCATTCCTACATTCTCATGTTACAAGATTGACATGACAGTATGTTTAACAGAATAAAATATAATTTCCCCAAAAACTGATGTAAAGGTTTAGTTTTAGATATCTTTGAAGCCACAAGTGATAGTCAAACTGATGTATTTTGACACTTGTGGTATCACAAATGCAGTATTTATATCACGACTGATATCACAGAAAGCTATCATATGGTTAACTGTTTATGGGCATGTTTAGAAAAAGAAACTATTGGCTTTTTATACAAACATCAAGTATTATATTTAATGGGAAATATCAATTTTTAATTTCATTGGTAAGGATTACCTGTTTGCCATGCTGAAACACATCATTCATGAGTCATAAGGTTATATTAAAAGATGGTTAGCAGTGAGAAATTGGGGAGTAATTGAATGGAGAGGCTCTCATTTCCTAAACCATGAGAGTGAAGCTTGACCATTTTGTCAAAGTTGTGAGAACCACAAGTTCTAACTCAGGTCCTGTTTCTCACTAGCAACGAATTTGTATTCTTTAATATACTTTAGGCAGCTTTTTTTTTTAAACTGAAATTGGTTTGATCTGCTTACCAGCACAAGAAACTAGTTTCATCAATGAAATATAATTTGCTGGTATTCTATCATGGTTGGCAGAATAAGGAATCTTTTGATATTGAGACATCATGCATTTACTGTGGTTTTTAAGTTTTCTACCATTCTAACACATTTTCCTATAAATAACAATTTGTACAATTACCATTTTTTAAATTAATTGTAAAGAATTTGACTGTTAAAAGGTACTTGGGCAAAATGTCTTCACATCCGGTTTACTGCTTTCACAAACCAGCTGTGACCTAGTAAAAAGAGTCAATTTGAAATACCAGTAGCAATTTTGAAAATTGCTTTCTTCTGTTAATTGCTGCTGAAATTTGAACTTGAGTTGTACATTTTTTGGGTTTAACTGCTAAATGCTGTACAAATGTGACATCTTAATCATTGAATAAGAACACGAATAGAGTGATTTGAAGAGGCCTGTAAATGTTATCCAAGGTGTAGTTTGAGCTAAATGTGGACAATTGAGAATTGCCATTCTTAACTGCAATATTTGCATCCAGCATCATTTTGGGTACAGTAATAATACTTGAATAATTCTCAACACCAAAATGTGGTTTTACAAAGGATATGCTGTATACCAATCTGGTAGAATAAATCAAGTATGAAATCTCTCATTAACATCAATAGTGAATTCAGAAAGTAAGCCAAAAATGGCAATTCATAAATTGATCATTTGTGCCAATAAAACAGTTAATGTTCCAAAGTAATTTCACATTTTCAGTGTTTTGCGATGTGAAATGTAATGCATTTATAGATACATATTGCTTCACTTTTTGCCTTTTTTTTGAATGCATTGTATAAAGGTATTTTAATAAATGTTTTATAGACTCTACTTATCATTTTTAAGGCATTAGGTTTAACGTTTTAATTTTTGATGGGACCTGAAAATTTCAGCATTTTGCCATCAAGGCCAGCAGTTGTACAACTGTTTATCTCCTAATATAAACCTAATCCGAACTGAACTGAAGTCTCATTCAATCATGCCCCAGAAATTCTCATTGGCTCAGATTTTGTTGCAGTCACACCCATCCAGGCAAGTGGTGAGTATTCCATCGCACTTGTGCCTTGTAGATGGTGGAGACAGCTTCCTCTGTCTCTCAAAAGCAAAATACTGCGGATGCTGGAAATCTGAAATAAAAACAGAAAATGCTGAAGAAGCTCAGCAAGTCGGGCGGCATCTGTGGAGAAAGAAACGGAGTTAACGTTTCAGGTCGAAGGCCTTTCGTCGGAAGTTCTGACAAAAGGTCTTCGATCTGAAACGTTAACTCAGCCTGACTTGCTGAGCTTCTCCAGCATTTTCGGTTTTAAATCCTCTGTCTCTTGGCATTCCTTGAAAGGCCCATCGTGGCACTCATCGCTGCCACCTTATGATCACAACAGCCCCATCCTCCTCCCGCCTACCTTACCAACCAACGCAGTCGCAGAGGGATAAACTTGCCAACTACCTCCTAGTCTGTCTCACTCACTCCCCTCCCACTGCTGACTCCTTGGACTCTGCCAGCAGATCAACAATCACTGCACCTCTCCTCATCTCCCTCCAGAATGTCACTTGTGAACAAGGCCCTTGCCCTCCATGACCTTATTGTGAATGATTGCATTGACATCATAGCTTTGATGGAAACTTGGTTCACACATGACGATACCTTGCTCCTTACAAAATCCTCCCCGCCTGGCTATACGTTATACCACTTGCCCGCCACAAACAGTCGTGGTATGGCCCTATCACCAAATCTCCCCTACTCCTCTGGCACCTCTTTTGAGTACGTCACCTTGAGAACTCAACTTGCCCCCTCTTCTGAGTTCACTACCCTCCTTTAGCCTTTCCATATAAACTCTCCTATCCATAGTCAAGGCCATCCCTCCTTCACCCTGTAATCTCACATGGCTTCTCTATTCCCATCGTCTCAATCACAGACAAGGTCATCTCTGATCACTTCCTTGTATCCCTCACCACACATCCCCTTTCTTCCAAACCCACTTCCTTCTGCATCCGCCCCATGAAAGAAAACTCCCAACTGTGTAGCCTATGACTGTCCGCTATGAAACTTCTGCAGCTATTGATCTGCTAAAGCTCTCCCTCACCTCTGCCTTTGATGCCCTTGTCCCTAGTAAATCCCATACTTTCTCCCATTCTGGTCATTCCCCCAGGTACAGTCCCCATCTTCACTCCCTTAAGATCAAGGGCACAGACTTGAATATATATGCCACCCAACTGGTTTAGCCATTTGTCGCCAGATCTGGCTGGAGTGCATCAAATACTATCAAGCCCTGCTCTCCTCTCCCAAAACTGCTCACTATGCCAGGAGCATCCTGACGTGCAAAGATAACCCCCAGCTTCTTTTCTCCACTACCAACCCTCTCCTTAAACTCTTCTGCCCTCCCCCTCACCTCGTAAACTTTTGTCACCAAGATTGAGACCATCTGTTCAGTTGTGTCTGCCTCATCTCTTTCCCCTTGCCAAGAATCTCCCCCTGCCCCAGTCCTAACCCTGAACCAACATCTTTCTTTAGTTTCTTCCCCTACCATCTTGTCCCACTCCTGCTCTCTTGATCCTATTTCCAGTAAACTAGGAAAGGAAATTGGGTGGCTAGCAGTTTACTGGAAAAAGGGTCAAGTGAGCAGGAGGTGGGTCACATCGACAAGATGATAGGGAAGAAACTAAAGAAAGATGTGGGTTCAAAATTTCTTATTGTGTATAGGACTTTCAAAAGGCATTTGATAAAATACCACATAATAGACATGGTAAGCAAAATTAAAGTCCATGGGATTAAAGGGACATTGGCAGCATAGATACAAAATTGGCTAGGGGACAGAAAACAGAGTAGTGGTGAATGGTTGTTTTTCAGACTGGAGGGAAGTATACAGTGGTGTCCTCCAGGGGTCAGTATTAGGACTACTGCTCTTTTTGATCTATATTAATGACCTGGACTTGGGTATACAGGGCATAATTTCAAAGATTGCAGATGATACAAAATTTGTTTACTACATTCCCAATGTGGAGGATAGTAACAGACTTTGGGAGAAAATAGGCAGTCACATGGCAGTTGAAATTTAACAAAGAAGTGATATATTTTGGTAGGAAGAATGAGGCAAGGCAATATAAACTAAATGGTACCATTTTAAAGGGGGTACAGCAACAGAGAAATCTGCGAGGGGTGGGGGTGGTGGGTGGGTATGTACACAAATCTCTGAAGGTGGCAGGACAAGTTGAGAAGGCTGTTTTTTTTTTAAAAAGCATATGGAATCCTGGGCTTTATTAATAGAAGCATAGGGATAAATTTTAACCCCCAAGGACGGTGAGCTGTGGGCGGGTGGGTTCCGTTTTCAGAACAGGACCTATCCCGGCTCCAACCCGCCTAATTCCAGGTTTGACCCAGACGCATCTGAGTGTGCGCTTCTGACACCTGGAAGACCCACCGATACTTAAAGCTGGGGGGATGATATTTAAAGGGCCAATTGAGGTATTTAAACTACTTGATGCTGTTAATTTTTTGTGTATTACCACATACAAACCATTTTAACTTCTCTGAAACACACCATGGAAACTGAGGCGAGTTGCAGCCGGCCCTCTTTCAGACCTTTAAATCAGTGATTGATACATCTGAATAAAAGGTGAGTTTTGGCAGCAGGGCACTCAGTTCTCTCAGACAAATCTTTGGCTGGGAGTTCTTTGTGTTGAGACTGAGATTTCTTGGTTCACATTCAGAATTCTTGTGTTCACACATACTTACCTACATTTTGGACCCCCTCAAACTGACATTGTTGGGGGGGGGGGGGGGGGGGGAGCAATGGATCTATTCAACAGTACATCTGAGGAGGAGGCACATGACCAGCCACAGCAGGCAGTGTGCAGTTCCGGGAGTTGCAGCTCCAAAAGACAGAGGTGCACCACAAGGGCCTGCAGAAGAGTGAAGCCAAATGTCTATAAAGATATGATTTTATTTTTTAAAAGTTGTGGTTTCTGATTTTTTTTCATCAATGGGCTATTTAAGCCAATTAGCATAGTTCACAATATAGGGTATTTGTGCTTGAGTTGATCAGGATTTGGGGTAAATGCAAGCCTTTAAATTAGATAGACAAATAGATACACTACATAGTTAATGAGCCTGCACTCAATTACAAAGGGTTTATAGGTCTTCTGCCAATAAGGTAATGGCAATTTTTAAAATTAGCTCACAACAGGTTGCAATACCCTGCTGAGAGCTTGATTCCACTAACTGCAGCTGGCACTGATTGCAGAAGACTAACCGACCCCAGCAAAATCAAAGCCTCTGCCTCTTATGTAAACCAAGAGGTTTAATTTTTATTTAATAAAATCTAAAGATACTTGAGTGGAAGGCTGTAACCTGACTTGAAGTCTGATAACTATTAGAGCTCATGGTTTACAGCATCATCTCAAACTTTTAATTAAATTGGCAGGGTAACCAAGAAAAAAAATTACCAATTACAATTTTCACTTAGGGACTCGCATTGCAATATTTTCCACATTTAAGAGAAAGCAAATATATCATGTTGGTGCTGTTACATTATGAAGGATTTTATTACACATTGAAAACACACACCTACCTTAACTTGCAGATCTTTCATGTTAATGAAGTTATGTGTTTCATGCACTAACATGGATCAACAGTTTCAATGTAAAAATACTGCCTCCATTTCATTTGGGAAAGGGAAGTATTTATTTCTATACTTCTTAGGAAAAATCACAACTTCTACAAATCCTGTGTCCCTATCTTGGAGCTCTCCAAAGGAATTTTAAAAACCAGCTGTTTTAAACAATATTTGGAGAGGAAAGGGGTGATGCCCTCCACAATCAACTGCTTTGAGAGACCAGCTTCTTTCATCTGACTGCGGCAATGAGCTGATAAATCTATAATTCCCTTTGGGGAAGTGGTGAGGTAAGGGAAGAAAAAGAGAAGTCCTTTGTATCAGAAGTACGACCCTCATTCATAGCACTTTCCGTTTGTTCTAATATCTTATTCACGCTAATGGATCTCCTGTGACACTACTCACAGTAAGTCATGAGCAGCAAGAAAAGTGTGTGCTGCATTTAAGACTTGCTCAGTGAGCCACAGGATTGCTGTTCTATAACAATATCGGTGTCATGCCACTATTCTTATAGAACAGCAAATCCTCTGGCTAATGATGTAATATTAGGGTGACTTAATAAGTCAAGCTGTGTTTTTAACAATATGGTATTCTGGAACTTTTATCACTATTTTCAGGATTCAATTCCAGTCTCTCCTTTTTCCATGAAAACTGTAAATCGATGACCTCGATTATCATATGTAGCTATACGTATGTACTCAATTTTATCTCGCTTTAAAAAAACAGGGTACACAGCAATATGGCATGCAACATGTTGGAGGTAGCTAGCAAGAAGGGATACATTTCCATGAGGTTCCCCCACCCATCGGCTGTAACTTTGGTTGAAGAGTCGCGAAAAACCCCAGAAAAACAATGACAACGCTATTTACCGAGGGTTTCTGCTGAAATCATAACAGATGAGGCGGAGAGCCCTCAAATATTCCCCCCACCCCCCCTACCCTCTCTCCCTAGTTTTTCGGAGCATTGGGGAGCAGAGGATGTCATTGGATTTAACACCAGTGGTAAGATCTCGGAATTTTGGTAGCGAGACGGCGGTGATCCTAGAGTTTTTAGAATGGAGGTAGAGTTCTGCAGGATTGTGGTTGAGGTCAATAATAGTTTTCACCTGAAATATTTTTGCTCACAAACGTTCTAAAATTCCCTTCCCTTATTCCCCCTTTCCCTATAGGAGATTAATCAGACTTTTCGATCTGAAAGTATAAACCAACCACAACTGCCCAGAATTAGCCTTTGTCTTTGAAAAGCATCAGAATTCAATTCTGTTTTTTGTGTGGGGAATGATCAGTCTCAATCATTTTGCAGCAGGAAGGCAACACAAAGTAAAATATTCCATTAACAAGGGTAGTTGAAGGAAAGGTGGAGCTAATTAGAGACACATCTTGTGGAAGTAGAGGGTATGGCTGAGGTAATAAATACTTTGCATCAGTCTTCACTAAAGAGAATGCTGCCTATGTAGGAACATAGGAATGTAAGAACAGGAGTAGGCCATTCAGCCCCTTGAGCCTGCTCTGCCATTTGATAAGATCATGGCTGATCTATGATCTAACTCCATATACCCGCCTTTGGCCCATATCCCTTAATACCTTTGGTTGCCAAAAAACTATCTATCTCATATTTAAATTTAGCAATTGAGCTAGCTTCATTTGCTGTTTGCGGAAGAGAGTTCCAAACTTCTACCACCCTTTGTATGTAGAAATGTTTTCTAATCTGACTCCTGAAAGGTCTGGCTCTAATTTTTAGACTGTGCCCCCTACCCCTAGAATCCCCAACCAGCAGAAATAGTTTCTCTCTATCCACCCTATCTGTTCCCCTTAATATCTTATAAACTTCGATCAGTTCACCCCTTAACCTTCTAAACTCTAGAGAATACAACCCTAATTTGTGTAATCTCTCCTCGTAACTTAACCCTTGAAGTCCGGGTATCATTCTAGTAAACCTACGCTGCACTCCCTCCAAGGCCAATATGTCCTTCCGAGGGTGCGATGCCCAGAACCGCTCACAGTACTCCAGGTGCGATCTAACCAGGGTTTTGTATAGCTGCAGCATAACTTCTGCCCCCTTGTATGATAGTCCTCTAGATATAAAGGCCAGCATTCCATTAGCCGCCTTGATTATTTTCTGCACCTGTTCATGAGCAGTAAAGGAGAAGGTAGTAGCGATATTGGAGAAGATAAAAATAACAAGGAGGTACTTAAAAGGTTGGCAGTACTCAAAAGTAGAAAAGTCACCTAGGTTACTGAAGGAAGTAAGGGTAGAAATTGCACAGGCTCTGGTCACAATCTTCCAATCCTCCCTAGATATGGGAGTGGTGCCAGAGGACTGGAGGCTTCCAAATGTTACAGCCCTATTCAAAAAAGGGAGAGGGATAATCCAACAATTACAGGCCAGTGAGCCTAACATTGGTGGTGGGTAAACTTTTAGAGACAAGAATCCAAGACAAAATTAATTGGCACTTGGAAAAGTATGGGCTAATAAATGAAAGTCAGCACACATTTGTTAAAGTCATATTTGACTAACTTGATTGAATTCTTTGATGAAGTAATGGAGAGGGTTAATGAGGGTAGTACAGTTGATGTAGTGTATATGGACTTTCAAAGGCATTTGATAAAAGTACCACATAATGGACTTGTTAGCAAAATTAAAGCCCATGGGATTAAAGGAACAGTGACAGCATGGGTACAAAATTGGTTAAGGGACAGAAAGCAGAGAGTAATGGTGAACAGTTGTTTTTCAGACAATATTACCCCGTTTGATCTCTGCGCAGTTTGTAATTAAGTTGGCTGCAGTCGTTTTGAGTCTTCTGACATCTTGGTTGATCCCTAGGCAGAGGTTGTAGTCTTCTGACAGCTGGGTGGTCATTGCTGATTCCTCTGTGCCGTCCTCTGCCCCGAGCTCAAAAAAGATGTTGGGTTTTTAAAGCTCCATGGCAGGATCCTCACACCATATATGGTGTTGTTACTCATAAAACTCAGCTTTCCGAAGTTGTTTTTTCACAAATTACAATATTGCCAACTTGACCCATCTGGTCACAACATCCTTTGCAAGGTGTTTTTTTTCCAGAATTCAAGTGGTCAGCTTGACTCATCCTATCACAAAACCCTCTGCAAAGTGGTTTCTGAGACGTCAAGTGACCATCTGGTTGACCTTTATTCATCTAGCTGCCAGCCCTTGTTCTGTCATCATCACCATCCTTGCTGCTTTTCCTGAGTCATTGCCCATAGCCGTCTTGCCACATAAGGGTGTTCACAAAGTTCAGTCATTAGTCGAAGATCAGTATTTACAATTCAACAAAAAAAACAGCTTGCAAATTAAAGCAGCAGTTCGCAAAGCATGATGGTTGATAGCGTTAAGAAAAAGATATAAATTTGTTCATCCCCAATATTCTTACAGATTCCCCACCTTGGGGTGGAGAAGACCAAGTCTTCGACCCCTCACTTATTTAATCAATCTAGTCCGATAGGGGAATGGTTTGGAATATCACACAATCTGTTTTAACTTAGAAGACCCACCTGTGGACCCAACAGGTAGACACTATTAGTGATATGGTAACCAGAATTTGTATGATCAAAAAAAGCATGAGACACTAAATGTGCCCATGGGGATTCACCAGCAATATAGACATTCTCCCACCATGGCTTAGCCCCAAGTGTTTGTATACCTTTCTCTACTTCCTTGTTATCCTGATGCATTTTTATCGGATGTTTGAGATGTAACACTTTTATCCCTGACACTTTTAAGACTAAATAATAAAGGGGGAATAGGGTGCCCAAATCGAATTACGGCCTTTAATGCTTCCTCCATCAAGTTCCCACGGATTTGCAGTCTGTTGATGTCGTGATCAACTACAGTTACCGTGGAGACCTAATGAGACTCTTGTTCAAACTCATGGGAGGGGATTACACATCCCATGGGCCGTATTAGTGGATACTCCGTACCTCCATGTCTAAAGTCTTCTCAGTGGTCGTGTAACAGTATTTCCCAGTTCCTTAGCAAGTAATATGAGTACCCTGCCAGTGGGATGTTACCCGCACATTACAAAGGGGTAATTCATCAGTGAATGTATATCCACATGACTGGTGGTCCTGAGTGTAATTGGTTTCACAAGCCCAGGCAACATCCTGAATATAAAATTGAAAGGTCACTCAAGATCAAATAGGGCAGGAGTTGATAGAATTCAGTCAACGTGGTTCCTTCTAACCACCCCATCAACTGCACGGCAAGTAGAGGCAAACCAGATTATTTGCCCAGTCCAGGGAGCTCAATCAATAGACTAAAGATTTCCTGGGCCCCATGCTGTTAACAAGGCACTTCAGCAATATGCACCTTCCTAAAGCATCTAACTACACAGGTTAGTTTCACTGGGTAACCATTTGATCAATTGTTTATCAGTTATCCAAGTGGGTAATTTTCCCTCGACTGTCTCTCAGCCCTTCTGCTATTCTCTCTTGCCAATGGCTCAGATACATGCTGCAACCACCGCCATAGAGGCCTGAGATGCAATGGTCTCGATTGTATATGATTTCATTAATCTTATCCTGACTTGCGTAGATGCCCTGGACTATTTCATTAAAGGACAAGAGACCCTCTGACCCCTCATCGATCAGGTCCAGGTTACCCTCATTCATTTTAGTTAGTAACTTCTTCAGTTGTCCGATCAGACTTCCCTGATAATAATGATTTTCCAAATCCAATGTTAAATACTGCTCCTGTTGCAGCTTCCCCAGCCACCTAATCGGTGATAGATCTGGCTTGCCGGGTGCGCGCGATTCGGTCCCCATCCCATCCTTCCTTCCACTGTCTCCCTGCTGTCTGCTTGTGGAACCCGTGTAATATCTGAATCAATACGGCACAAGCCCAATTAACATAATGTATGTCACATAAACCTTGCAGAAGCATTACATTGCTTAAATCGACAATAACTGGGACCGCCTCAGATTTCACATGTACACAACTTGATGAGTAGCCTGAACCACCAATCCGTTACACAGTCCATCTGAAAACAAGACCCCGTCACAACTAGATTCTACTGTGTGATATTTTTGTTGTACTTGAATCTTTATAGAATTCTTTCTAACTAGTGACAGATTCTCTAATTCTAGTGCTACAGTGCAACTATATCGTCCCTCTTGAACATGGGGAAAATAAAGCTGCCACAGTAGTTCAGCCACTGGGTTCAGGGAGCACAATGTACAGCACACCGTAAGAAGATGCATATACCGTCACCCCACCTTGAGAATGAGAAAACCCTCAGGGTTTCGACTTCTCATCTATCTTTCAATAAGTGGCCCTGCCTCCATCTAACGTTCCTGATGGCACGTTTAAGTACACATAATGCTTGTGGCCAAAATTTGCAACCGCTTGTAAGCTTTCTGTCTGGACGGTAATGTTCACTTACATTTTTGTAATATTGTGGCCATAACAGGCACCAATATCTTAGCACCAATTTAGTAATTCTGTTTGATGTAAAGCAAAATCCTAACCGCTAAACCGGACATATCATATCACCTTGTGTGTAGTGCGTATTAGTTGTAATGCATTACCTTCCTCTCTTCCAATAAACAACATTGGTTCTTTTTGCATTCAATGCACAATTAGGGGATTCTGTATCTAGGGTGAAACCACAAACTCGCAGTGCACTTTTTAAAACATCACACCTGCACAACCAGGATCCACTTTTCCTGGAACATGAAGTGTTTGGTGCAATCCAGAACCCTTCTTTTCCCCATTACTGATATCTTTGATCTTTGGATAATTTACAAATTCCTTACGTATATCATCCTCCAACAAGCTCATCAATTCCACTTTAAATACTTTCATCAGTTTTACATCAGCAGATAGCAATGGTATTGCCACTACCACAGGAATTAATCATGAAATAATGTCACTCAGCTTGCAAAGCTTCTTGGCATAATACACCAATCCAAGTCTTCGCATCTCACACCAATCCATAGTCTCATCTGATTTTCAGATTTTCATTTGTTTGTCTAATATAAAATTTGGGATCCAATTGTTTCCTAATACCATTTAATCCCTTTTTGAATCGTAAAAACCCTCCATACAGAATCGCCTTTGAGATCAGTTGTTCCTTAATAGTATTTGATATTCTGAATAATTACCAATAATCCCTGCCTCTCTGCCAGTCCTTTTATTAAAACCAGAGACCCTCCCTGTTCTGATATGACATCCCCCATCTGTCTATTCATTTCTTTAAGTAATCCCTCTATTTGCTTATGCATTGTTTTATCATATTCCCATTGTCTCTATGTGAGTTCACCTAAATCTCTTCCCGATTTCACATAGTAAAGCTGTGTACCATTGCTCTTAATGTGATAAAAATCTATACATTCAATTACATAAGTCAGAAGACAAAAGATACAGAAGGAATTTTTTTTTTAAATAAAGCAGGAATAATCTCTAACTGCAAATTATAACAAGCTTCTTGTGTTTATGTCACCACAAGTTCATTCACGGGTCCTTCATAAACATGGACACAGAATTTGCATCTTTTCCTGCACCTCCCATTTTGAAGTTTTAATTACATTAGTCTCAATTTTAGATCACATTTATACTGTCTGCACTCAGGCATGCATGCAGGGAACCTCCACATCAGCCCTTATAACTATGCAGAAAAATGGAAAATTCAAAGTTCTTACACCCCATTGTTCCTTAAGCGTATCCTCATATGGAATCCCCACTTCGTCGATGTTTTGCCATTCAAGATATCAGTAGTACTATTTCCTTTTCACAGCCTCTTAAAGAATGCCACATCCAGATCTGCCTGCAGATCTTGACCAGAGATAACACAGACAAGAACCAGCAGGTCTCCACTAGTTACATTGTGTATGATACTCCGGACCTCCTCATTTTTAATATGAACAGATGCCTGCCACTTCTGGCCCCAGCCTGCACCTACTGCTAGGCTTAGAAGTATCACATATAAAAAATAAAAATAAAAAAATTTCTACACACAAAGGGTTGTAGAAGTTTGGAACTCTCTTCCGCAAACGGCAATTGATACTAGCTCAATTGCTAAATTTAAATCTGAGATAGATAGCTTTTTGGCAACCAAAGGTATTAAGGGATATGGGCCAAAGGCAGGTATATGGAGTTAGATCACAGATCAGCCATGATCTTATCAAATGGCAGAGCAGGCACGAGGGGCTGAATGGCCTACTCCTGTTCCTATGTTCACACCGGACACCTATGAGAACAGAATAAGAGTACCATCTGTGGGTTCGAGGAACCCCTGATGAATTTAGTCAAGAGTACCTTTAAATGCTGTCAATTGTACATTGTGGAGCCATTTATCAGTGCCTGACTTGCCATTGTCTAATCGCACTAGATAAACTAAGGAATTCACTTTCTGTACAATCAAACACGATCCTTGCCATGTTGGTTTGCGAAAAAAGGTTTTTAAGTGAAAAGAAACAACGCAGCATGTCAATGCAATTTAGCAGACAAAAGTAAGGGGTTGATTACTTAGGTGCGAAAATCTTAGCGGGTGGTCATTCAACACAATAGCATAATTCTCCAACTTGCAGTGACCAAATTTTTAAAAGTGCTTTTAAATCCACACCATGCATCTTCAGTTTAAAATGTAAAGCACAAAAGTTTTCCTCAAAGCTCCCATATTCTGGGGATGCAATCTTACATTGAAATGAACAGAATCCAACCGTATTCAAGTTTTCATGCACCTTAAAAATATTGATTGCGGTGATGGGTTATGAACTCTGAAAATGCCAAATTTTGCATGATAATCCCAAATTATGCATCTAGGGACTGGTTCACATAATTCACATTACTGGCTGTCTGTAGTGGCCATCCACAGAAAACCAATTTCATAATTTGATAATTTGCTATTAGCGTCAATCACTCCAACACAAACCCAAAAACAGAAGAACTCACTATTCAAAAATAACACACACACAGAAAACAGCCAACAAACGTAACACATGTGCTTCTAGAAAGCACAATGATTGAAACGCTTATATTAAATGGGACTACAAAGGGTTCACGCTGCTTCAGCTTTGTAGGGAAAAAGGAAAATGGAGCTAGTTACAGCCTTGGACACACGCATTTAAAGAACTAGTACACTCAAACAAAAGAAAAATCCAGTAGCTTGCATCAATGAGAGAGACGGACTCTTCCCTTTTCACCTTTTCCCCGTTTTAAATCATCTATCCTTTATCTCTCATCTGAACTTTCAATCTCTGACATTTCCTACTTAATTTTGTTACGATTTAAAATCTCATGTGGGAAAGACCATTTATCAGGCTTGTATTGGCTCTCCTGTTTGAAAGTTTTTCTCCATTAGTGGAAAGAAGGGTTATAGTGACAGAGTATGGATGAGAAGGGCGTACTGGGGATCCAGTTGAGAATTCCAGTACCTTTCTCCGTTCACTTACTAGAACCTCTACAACTGACACACTCCCTTCTGGTTTTGTATCCTGTAACACTTGTTTGTTTAACTGCATCTTTGACTTCTACAACTTTCATTTCTACTTCCTCATCTAAGCCTTCACATACTACTTTATTCTCATCAGTGGCTTGTGTCAGTCTTGTCTGGACAGCAATAGTTCTCAGTCTCCTCTGCCAATCCTCCTCCGTCTACCTCGTCTCCATCACCAACGCTTGGATCATTGTACATATACTATCTCTCAACTCTCAATTGTTCTGTTGTTGGGTAGTCCACCCTTCCTGGTTTTTGGAAAGTCATGGTCAGATTTCCCTCATTGTTTCTCAGCCAGGAGGGCGCTACATTATTTCATCAGTCTACAGCGTAATGATCCATTCTTTCACATCGGAAACACCTGTCAATACAACCTTCTGTTCCTCCCATGACTCATCACCTTAGAGCAGCCACCAAAGCCCCTTGTCGGCCCAATTTGTCCCGTAAGTCCTGAATCATTAACTTACACCGTGTGAGGTCTACCGAATTTATGGGTTGGCACATAGCCTCCCTTAAAGCCCCTCTACAGTCGACGAGTTCTGACTCTAGTCTCCCATTTTTCTAAGTCTATCTCTCTCGCAATATTTTCTGACTCTAGTCCCTGTGCTGTCGCAATTTAGCCACCAATTGTGAACTCTCCAGCATAGTTAGAGTAGACAGGGCTTGAT
The DNA here is from genome assembly GCF_035084215.1 of Heptranchias perlo. Lineage (NCBI taxonomy): Eukaryota > Metazoa > Chordata > Chondrichthyes > Hexanchiformes > Hexanchidae > Heptranchias > Heptranchias perlo. Next base: position 52,768,289 of record NC_090335.1, read on the forward strand.
GGCCGGCGCGGACACGATGGGCCGAAGGGCCTCTATCCGTGCTGTATAACTCTATGACTATCTTTCAACCTCGGTTTCATCTGACTGTCCCTTAATTTCCGTCTTTTTCATCTGACTGTTTCTTAATTTCCTCTGATTCCTATTTTCCTCTTTTAATTAATACATTCGTCACTCTTAAGTGCACACAAGTTGGCCACCCACAGAAGGGTCCTTTTGCCAACTCTCGTTCATCTTTTTATTTCGAACTTGATCCTTGACCCATTCTATGGCCGTCTCAAAAGCCTCATCTTTTGCCACAATTTTGGAGATCAATTCTAAAGGTTCGTCGGACTCCTTCAGTTTCTTTTTCAATTTCTCTACTAACATTTCATGGACACTTGCCATGATCACTTATACTAAAACAAAACCTCACTTCTGGAATTTGAACAACTCGGTCTTTTGTCATCAAATGAAGTCTGTCGACTTCGAAACATATTTTCTTTTAGATGCTTGATTTTATGTCAACACAAAACATTGATTAGCCACGTCTTGCCACGGTCACCAATCTGTAACAGATTCGGATGTGATGCCAAATGGCAATCAATGTCTTATTTATTAATAGTCAAATCAAGTATGTAAAAGTATCCACTACTATAAGACAGTAATAATTGAGTGAAGACAATTATAAACAGAGTTTAAAACAATATTGCACCGTTTGATCTCAGCGCAGAGTTCGTAATTAAGTTGGCGGCGTAGACCTTTCGAGTCTTGATATCTTGGTTGATCCCTGGGCAGAGGTTGTAGTCTTTTGACAGCTGGGTGGTCTTGGCTGATTCCTCTGCGCCGAGCTCAAAAGACGTTGGGTTTTTAAAGCTCCATGGCAGGAACCTCATACCATATACACGTTGATATTTATAAAACTCATTTACAAGGTTGTTTTTTTACAAAATACAATGTTGCCAGCTTGACCCATCCAGTCACAAGATCCTTTGTAAGGTTGTTTTTAAACAGAATTCAAGTGGTCAGCTTGACTCATCCTGTTACAAAACCCTCTGCAAAGTGGTTTCCCAGACTTCAAGTGACCACCTGATTGACCTTTATTCATCTAGCTGCCTGCCTTTATCCTGTTCTCATCACCATCCTTGCTGCTTTTCTTGAGTCATTGTCCATAGCTGTCTTGCCACACAAGATTGTTGACAATGTTGTCATTAGTCGACGGTCAGTATTTACAATTCAGCAAAACAAAATAACACAGCTTGTAAATTAAAGCAGCACAGTTTGCAAAGCATGATGGTTGATAGTATTAAGAAAAAGATGTCAATTTGTCCATCCCCAATATTCTTACAAGAGTACTGAAGCAAGGAAGTTCTGCTAAACCTATATAAAACACTGGCTAGGCCTTAGCTGGAGTAATGTGTTCAATTCTGGGCACCACATTTTAGGAAGGATGTCAAGGCCTTAGAGAGGGTGCAGAAGAGATTTACTAGAATGGTACCAGGAAAGAGGGACTTCAGTTACGTGGAGAGACTGGAGAAGCTGGGGTGGTTCTCCTTAGAGCAGAGAAGGTTAAGAGGAGATTTGATAGAGGTGTTCAAAATCATGAACTGTTTTGATAGAGTAAATAAGGAAAAACTGTTTCCAGTGGCAAAAGGGTCGATAACTATGAAGGCACAGATTTAAGGTGATTGGCAAAATAACCAGAGGCAACATGAGGAAACATTTTTTTTTAATGCAGCAAGTTGTTATGATCTTGTTAGGGACTAAAAGCCGACAAATCCCTTGGACCTGATGGCCTACATCCGAGGGTTCTAAAAGAGGTGGCTGCAGAGATAGAGGATGCATTGGTTGTGATCTTCCAAAATTCTCTAGATTCTGGAACAGTCCCAGTGGACGGCAAGGTAGCAAATATCACCCCGCTATTCAAGAAGGGAAGGAGAGAGAAAACAGGGAACTACAGACCAGTTAGCCTCACATCAGTCGTCGGGAAAATGCTGGAATCCATTATTAAGGAAGTGGTAACAGGGCACTTAGAAAATCGTAATATGATTAGGCAGAGTCAACATGATTTTATGAAAGGGAAATCATATTTGACAAATTTATGAGAGATTTTGAAGATGTAACTAGCAGGGTAGATAAAGGGGAACCAGTGGATGTAGTACATTTGGATTTTCAAAAGGCATTCTATAAGGTGCCACATAAAAGGTTGCTACACGAGATAAGGGCTCATGGGGTTGGGGGTAATATATTAGCATGGATAGAGGATTGGTTAAAGGACAGAAAACAGAGAATAGAGATAAACTGGTCATTCTCAGGTTGGCGGGCTGTAACTAGTGGGGTGCCGCAAGGATCGGTGCTTGGGCCTCAGCTATTTACAATCTATATTAATGACTTAGATGAAGGGACAGAGTGTAATGTATCCAAGTTTGCTGATGATACAAAGCTAGGTGGGAAAGTAAGCTGCGAGGAGTACACAAAGAGTCTGCAAAAGGATATAGACAGGTTAAGTGAGTGGGCAAGAAGGTGGCAGATGGAGTATAATGTGGGGAAATGCGAGGTTATTCGCTTTGGTAGGAAGAATAGAAAAATAGACTTTTTTTAAAATGGTGAGAAACTATGAAATCTTGGTGTTCAGAAAGACTTGGGTGTCCTCGTACAAGAAACACAAAAAGTTAGTATGCAGGTACAGCAGGAAATTAGGAAAGCAAATGGCATGTTGGCCTGTAATGCAAGGGGGTTCGAGTACCAGAGTAAGGAAGTCTTACTACAGTTGTACAGGGCACTAGTGAAACCTCACCTGGAGTTCTGCGTACAGTTTTGGTCTCCTTATCTAAGGAAGGATATACTTGCCTTAGAGGCGGTGCAACAAAGGTTCACTAGATTAATACCTCGGATGAGAGAGTTGTCCTATGAGTATAGAATGGGCCTATACTCTCTGGAGTTTAGAAGAATGAGAGGTGATCTCACTGAAACATACAAGATTGTGAAGGGGGCTTGACAGGGTAGATGCTGACAGATTGTTTCCCTTGGCTAGAGTGTCTAGAACTAGGGGGCATAATCGCAGGATAAGCAGGCGGCAATTCAAGACTGAGATAAAGAGGAATTTCTTCACGTGGAGAGTTGTGAATCTTTGGAATTCTCTACCCCAGAAGGCCGTGGATGCTGAGTTGTTGAATATATTCAAGGCTGAGATGGATAGATTTTTGGACTCTAGGGGAATCAAGGGATATGGGGATCGGGCAGGAAAATGGAGTTGAGGTCGAAGATCAGCCATGATCTGAATGAATGGCAGAGCAGGCTCGAGGGGCCGTATGACCTACTCCTGCTCCTATTTCTTATGTGGACTGCACTGCCTGAAAGGGTGGTGGAAACAGATTCAACAGTAACTTTAAAAAGGAAATTGGATAGATACTTAGAGAAAAAAAATACAGGGCTATGGGGAGTAGGACTAATTGGATAGCTCTTTCAAAGAACCTGTACAGGCATGACAGGCAGATTGGCCTCCTTCTGTGCTGTACAATACTGATACTATGAACAATCATGGTTTTCAAATATTAAGTATCTGTTTATTAAAAAAAAATTGTTTATGAATTCTAAAATAAAGCACATGCGATGATAAAGGCCCTTTCTTCATGTCTCTGGCTGGCTAGCAGTCCGACTTACTGCACTTTTACTGATTTGTTAAACAGGCAAACATAAAATTTAGCTTTAGCTCATTGTTATAGCACTATTTAGCGCTGAGGTATGCTGTTTTTAAATTTAAAAAATTTCCAAACTTGCAAAAAATTCTCATTTCTACAAATTATTATTGTATCACAATCTCAATAGCATGCTTATGTTAAACTCAAATTATTTTTTATTTAACAAGTTTAACTGGATAAACTTCAGGAACATAATCATTCAGAAAACAAAACGAACAAAGACTCAGGAATATAGTGTCATTTCTCCAGCAAAACAAAATCTCCAGATTTTTGGTTAAAGAACAGGAATTTTTTTTTCTGTGCACTTCTCAATTTCTCGTTTTATCAAATCGCACGTCATTTGAAAACTGCAAAGGCTCATGCATTTTTCTATGAAGATTCATCTTACTCTACATTTTACAAAAAAAAATTAAGATCTTAACTTGTCACAATCATGCAATTGTAATCATTGCAAATACTATCCATGATAAACAGCTCATTACCAGGTTTCACGTTGTGACTTTGGGGCAATCCTACATCTGATGTATTACTTATGCTGCTATGTTACATGCACAAAAATATTAGCTAGAAACATCAAATTAAAACCAACAGTTATATTAAGTGCTTTTCTTTGTAACAGCCTTGAATATTGTTAAATGCATCTATTGCTGAAATCCTGGTGGTGGGCGGGATGGAAAATTCAGCCATGCAGCCAGAGCACCTCTTCCTCTCCCAAACTGTGCTGCAATAGGGTAATCCCTCAAATTGGACGCTGAAACACAACTTCTATCTATGGTATACAAAAAGGTATTATTTCAGGGTGAGACAATCGGCTGTACATTCTGTTCAATATGTAATACATTTTAATGCTCAAACAATTGTGAAAGCAAAACTAATTGCTGACAAATCTCTGGCCCATACCTAGATTTTTGTTTTCCAAAAAAACTGATTCACCTTTATATAAATTAAACAGGCAATTCCACTACCATACACATACATTATTTATTAAAAATCATATGCAAGTTTCTGGGCACCGGAGCACAATGCAGAGAGCAGACACTGGAGTGCATTTACTTATGTACTGGATGAATCACACTTTCACTGGTCTGCAACGCATTGGTTTTGGTCTAGTTACTGGAATCAATTGTGAGCTTAGTTTTTTTTGACCATTTTTAAAACCCTGCCAAGTTGATTCTTTCAAAGTAATACCTGTACGTGAGGTCATTTCAAAAAACGGAATTATAGATATATCTATTTCATGATTCAAAGTTTCAGCGTCGTGTTTCTCTCCTAAAATTAATTTGTTAAACATTCAAAAGTTCATGAAGGTGGAGGAGACAATTCAGCCATCTAACTCACCCTTCCACAGAAACCATCATGCATTTAACTGCCTCTTGAATAAATGGCTGTATTTTCTGAAGTCCAGAACTAGGTCATAGCTAAAAAAGCCATTGGCAACCAAATAGCCAATCCAAAATTATCTGGTGGCCATAACATTCAACCAACAGTTTGCAGCATGTTGGAAGCAACAGAATCTTAAGATATTTTGTTTTAGTAATAAATTGCTACTGGACAGAGATTTTTTAACTGAAGAGTAAAAATTCAATTTTAGGAGAGAGAAAAAGTCTAATGAGAACAATTCTATTAAAGTCAACATTTAAGCATACAGTGAATCACATACATTCTTTGCACTAAATTGAAGTTTAGGATAATTAAACCAGTTAATAGGTATTCGGGAAAACTTACCACTGAAGACGCTAGAAGCTGTAGCTTCAATGGGTGAATGGAAATATCGGCTGATCATATTATTCTCAGCAGGTTTTGATTGCTTTTAAAAAGATCAGAAAATTATTTGCTCAATTTTGCCATTTTTTTTTGCCAACTGATTCTCATTTAAAATTCCTTTCTGACAGCTTACACAGGGTAATTTCCCCCTCCCAAATTGTCATCCTTTTTCTCACCAATATTCTGGGCTACAGTTCCACAGGAGCTCGTACTTGGTATCTCACCCAATTACCCATTCTTGGCATGAGGGAGCGTGAAGGAATGCCATGGCCATGGGAGACATCACAATTGAGCCCAATCCCATCTTTAGCAAAAGTTTGCTTGTAGTTTCCATTGGGAAAATGCAGGAAATCCTGGTTGATTTTTCCCCTCTGCAGAATTCATAATGTCACTCCAACACCCATCTGCTAACTCAACACAGGTCAGGGATTGAATCTGGAAACTTTCTAGTCTGCATTACTACATCTGAGCCATCAGGTTTAGTTATTTAATACATCCGAATATGTGAAGAACCATTTTTTGATTTATAGTGCCAGCGGTCTTCCTGACACGTTTATTTTTATTTTAGGCAAATCTTGGACGTTCCTTCAACATTTAATGCACGATGTAAAGTCCATATATTTGCAACACAGAAAGTGTACTACAATGTACTTGAAAAATGCTGACTCCCAGACACATAGAAATTCTCTTTATAAAATTATTTTTTATTGGAGTGGGTAGTAGAGACTTTGACATTACTGGTATTCATTTCTATCACAACTTTAGGTACAATAAGTGAAATTTGTTATCAAAAAATCCTGCATTAGGTATTCCATAGCAACACATCCCTCATCCTCGCGCACCCATCTTAGAAGAGCCACTTAACAAGTGTTAAGTAAGAGCTTCGTTGCTCTCAAGAGTCATCCCTATGGTCTCTCTGGATGAGAATTATGACCAGTTCCGCACCGTGAACTACCATGCAGTAATACTGGGTCAAGACTATCTTGGATTCTGAAGGGAATCCCCAGAACACAGAAATGATGATTTACCTGTGCTATAATCACTATTTTTATTGTAAAATGCTAGCACTTAAGATCCTTAGGGGAGGCAGCAAGGTGGCAGTGATATAGAACTATCTTGTTAAAAGTTTTTCAAATGATTACAATCGCTGTCAAATTTTTTCTTCCAAAAAAATCTAGCGCATTTTATGCTTAAAATTAATTTGTTCAAATACTTGACCACAAAAAAAAACTTTAAATCACAAAAATATAATCACAGAGTAGTTGAAACTATTAAAGCAATACCTGGTAATAACGATCCAGTACTAATACTTTAGGGTTCAACTTTGTGCCATAAGTCGACTCCTTTTTGGGGATGTGCGCTGGTGTAATCTCAAATTCATAGATGGAAGCCAAAGAATCACTGATGCAGTACCTAAAACGTGCAGTAAAGATGATCAATAATCTGCTACAAATATATGGTGCATATCTATTTTTCATGGCTACTTTAACCACTCCATTTTACTGAAATACCAGTGCACTATAGACCCTTGACTGGAAGCTAGCTGTGCATTAACTGAGAATGAAGCAATGCATTGCAGGTACAACACGGAAAGTGGTAATTACTTGATGTAGCCTAATGCAATGATTAGAGCAGCTGCTCTTACCCACTAGAATTGCTAAGGTATATGAATGGAAGCAAAAAGCCTTTCCAAGCTATTCCAACAACTTTACTGTAGTGCTTTATACAGTAGGCACAGAATACTGAATTACTTAAGTGCACAATTCCATTATTTTGTTAGCCAGTTGTAAATTTTGATTTGAAATGGTAATTCACTATTTCACAGAGGAAAATATAGCACCTGGTGCTTTCTTCTACCTCCTGTGAGCCATGATCCAGAGATATTGGATACAACTATTACAAGAAGTCATTGGCAAAAAATGGATGCAGTACCATAAAACAATATGTCCTCTTGCAAATAGGAATACAATTGGTTGCTGCAAGCTATAGGCGATAAATTGATACAGGGCATAGGAAAAGGAATGCACAGGGGGATTGAATGAAATGTTGTTAGTAATACAAGCTCCTACAATATCATAGTTTTATTGACCACCTTATCCATATTCCACAAAGAATAATTATAACCATCAATTTTCCTGGAGAAAATGTCAGGATCTCACTTACACATATTTCTTGGTTGTTGCTAATGCACAGTACACTACATCATGCTCATCGTGCCATTTACACCTTAGGGGGAAAAAAAGGTAAATATTTACAGGCAGGATAAGTTCAAACACACAGGTCTCAAGAATCACACTGACACTAGGACTTGCTGAAATTCAACATTTTGCTTGACATAACATTACGTCATACTGAAGTGTCAGAAAATACATTTTAGGCTGTCAATAAGCTAGATTTCAAAGCAGATTTTTTTTGCCTTTGAAACAAATATCTATTAAATTAGTTGCAGGGATAAAGTGCTGAAATTCCCAGCTCCATTAATTTTGGCAAAACATAAATTGGAGTAAAAAGTGGCGATATGAAGGTAGAAACCACCAATGGACCAATGCAGAATCATAGAATGGTTACAGCACAGAAGGAGGCCATATGGCCCATCAAGTCTGTGCCGGCTTAGTAACAGCAATCCATGTGGTCCCATTCCCCTGCTCTTTCCCCATAGCCCTGCAAATTTTTTCCCTTCAAGTATTTATCCAATTACTTATTGAAAGCTACGATTGAATCTGCTTCCAGCACCCTTTCAGGCAGCACATTCCAGATCATAACTACTTGCAGCGTAAAATAGTTTTTCCTCATGTTGCCTTTGGTTCTTTTGCCAATCACCTTAAATGTGTGTCCTCTGGTTCTCGACTCTTCCGCCAGTGGGAACAGTTTCTCTTTATTTACTTTATCTAAACCCTTCATGATTTTGAACACTTCTACCAAATCTCCTCTCAACCTTCTCTGCTCTAAGGAGAACAGCCCCAGCTTCTCCAGTCTATCCACGTAACTGAAGTCTCTCATCCCTGGAACCATTCTAGTAAATCTTTTCTGCACCCTCTCTAAGGCCTTCACATCCTTCCTAATGTGCGGTGCCCAGAACTGGACACAATACTCCGTTTTTTTTTCCTAAAGGTTCAACATAACTTCCTTGATTTTGTACTCTATGCCTCTATTTATAAAGCCCAGGATCCCATATATTTTTTTAAATGCTTTCACAAACTGTCCTGCCACCTTCAAAGATTTGTGCACATATATCCCAGGTCTCTGTTTCTGCACCCCTTTTAGAATTATACAATTTAGTTTATATAGCTTCTCCTCATTCTTCCTGCCAAAATGTATCACTTTGCACTTCTCTGCATTAAATTTCATCTGCCTTGCGTCCACCCATTCCACCAGCCTGTCTTTGTCAGGAGCAGTGTTGGCCCCTTAAAAATTGAAAGTGGGGATATTGTCATTGACAATGGGGAAATGGCAGATATGTTGAATAATTACTTTGCATCAGTATTTACAGTAGAAAAAAAGGACAGCATGCCAGAAATCCCAAGAAAACTAATATTGAATCGGGGACAGGGACTCAATAAAATTAACATAAGTAAAACAACAGTAATGAAGAAAATAATAGCACTAAAGAGTGACAAATCCCCAGGACCAGATGGTTTCCATCCCAGGGTTTTAAAGGAAGTAGGTGAGCACATTGCAGATGCCCTAACTATAATCTTTCAAAGTTCTCTAGATTCAGGAACCGTCCCTCTGGATTGGAAAATTGCACATCACTCCGCTTTTTAAGAAAGGAGAGAGAGAGGGAAACCAGGGAATTATAGACCAGTTGGCCTAACATCTGTTGTGGGGAAAATGCGGGAGTCTATAATTAAGGATAGGGTGACTGAATACCTCGAGAATTTTCAGTTAATCAGAGAGCCAGCATGGATTTGTGAAAGGTAGGTCGCGCCTGACAAACCTGATTGAATTTTTTGAAGGTGACTAAAGTAGTGGACAGGGGAATGTCAATGGATGTTATTTATATGGACTTCCAGAAGGCATTTGATAAAGTCCCACATAAGAGACTGTTAACTAAGATAGAAGCCCGTGGAATCGAGGGAAAAGTATGGACTTGGTTAGGAAATTGGCTGAGCGAAAGGCGACAGAGAGTAGGGCTAATGGGTAGGTACTCACATTGGCAGGATGTGACTCGTGGAGTCCCGCAGGGATCTGTCTTGGGGCCTCAATTATTCACAATATTTATTAACGACTTAGATGAAGGCATAGAAAGTCTCATATCTAAGTTTGCCGATGACACAAAGATTGGTGGCAATGTAAGCAGTGTAGATGAAAACATAAAATTACAAAGGGATACTGATAGATTAGGTGAATAGGCAAAACTGTGGCAAATGGAATTCAATGTAGGCAAATGTGAGGTCATCCACTTTGGATCAAAAAAGGATAGAACAGGGTACTTTCTAAATGTTAAAAAGTTAAAAACAGTGGATGTCCAAAGGGACTTCGGGGTTCAGGTACATAGATCATTGAAGTGGCATGAACAGGTGCAGAAAATAATCAATAAGGCTAATGGAATGCTGGCCTTTATATCTAGAGGACTAGAGTACAAGGGGGCAGAAGTTAAGTTGCAGCTGTACAAAACCCTAGTTAGACTGTACCTGGAGTACTGTGAGCAGTTCTGGGCACCGCACCTTCGGAAGGACATATTGGCCTTGGAGGGAGAGCAGCGTAGGTTTACTAGAATGATACCCGGACTTAGAACATAAGAACATAAGAAATTGGAGCAGGAGTAGGCCAATCGGCCCCTCGAGCCTGCTCCGCCATTCAATAAGATCATGGCTGATCTGATCCCAACCACAAATCTAAAGAACACAAGAAGTCGGAGCAGGACCCGGCCACATAGCCCCTGGGCCCTCTCCGCCACCCACAGGGCATTGACCGATCCGAACTCAGCTTCATGTCCAATTTCCTGCCCGCTCCCCATAACCCCTAATTCCCTTTACTTCTAGGAAACTGTCTATTTCTGTTTTAAATTTATCTAATGATGTAGCTTCCACAGCTTCCTGGGGCAGCAAATTCCACAGACCCACCACCCTCTGAGTGAAGAAGTTTCTCCTCATCTCAGTTTTGAAAGAGCAGCCCCTTATTCTAAGATTATGCCCCCTAGTTCTAGTTTCACCCATCTTTGGGAACATCCTTACTGCATCCACCCGATCAAGACCCTTCACAATCTTATATGTTTCAATAAGATCGCCTCTCATTCTTCTGAACTCCAATGAGTAGAGTCCCAATCTACTCAACCTCTCCTCATATGTCTGCCCCCTCATCCCCGGGATTAACCGAGTGAACCTTCTTTGTACTGCCTCGAGAGCAAGTATGTCTTTTCTTAAGTATGGAGACCAAAACTGTATGCAGTATTCCAGGTGCGGTCTCACCAATACCTTATATAACTGCAGCAATACCTCCTTGTTTTTATATTCTATCCCCCTAGCAATAAAAGCCAACATTCCGTTGGCTTTCTTGATCACCTGCTGCACCTGCATACCAACTTTTTGATTTTCTTGCACTAGGACCCCCAGATCCCTTTGTACTGCAGTACTTTCCAGTCTCTCGCCATTAAGAAAATAACTTGCTCTCTGATTTTTCCTGCCAAAGTGCATAACCTCACATTTTCCAATATTATATTGCATCTGCCAAATCTCCGCCCACTCACCCAGCCTGTCTATATCCCCTTGCAGGTTTTTTATGTCCTCCTCACTCTCTACTTTACGAGGAGAGATTACACAAATTGGGCTTGTATTCCTTAGAGTTTAAGGGGTGATCTGATCGAAGTTTATAAGATATTACGGGGAACAGATAGTGTAAATAGAGAGAAACTATTTCTGCTGGTTGGGGGTTCTAGGAGTAGGGGGCACAGTCTAAAAATTAGAGCCAGACCTTTCAGGAGTGAGATTAGAAAACATTTCTACACACAAAGGGTGGTAAAAGTATTGGAACTCTCTTCCACAAACAGCAATTGATACTAGCTCAATTGCTAAATTTAAATGTGAGATAGATAGCTTTTTGGCAACCAAAGGTATTAAGGGATATGGGCCGAAGGCAGGTATATGGAGTTAGATCACAGATCAGCCATGATCTAATCAAATGGCGGAGCAGGCACGAGGGGCTGAATGGCCTACTCCTGTTCCTATGTTCCTACTCCAGGCTCATCACTGCTGCAGGGCATTTCCTCACCATTCTCAATGAACTGCCTGAGCAGCTATGAAGTCTTGAAATCACATCTTCATGGTTGGTTTGTGCCCTATGGCCTGCATAACTGAATTCCCCACTGCAGATGCCACTGATGTTGTCTTGTTGTCAATGGCAGACCACTATGCAAGCAAACATTACTCCAATATTGCTAATATGAGAAATGGCAGTACATATCTAGGGGTTAAACTCACCTACACTACCCTGACCACCTTCCAATCCTGAACGGAAGGTGGCAGGTCACTCTTCAATACAGTCCTGCTGTTGTACCAGCCTTCATTTTAAAAACAGGCCCATTGAAATCTGCACCCCACAAAACCAAGTAGGTACACGTAGCCTGCTGGAACTCCACTATGCATCAGTTGGCCTGTCTACTACCAGTATAACTACTACTACCCCTTCATCATTGTTCTGTGCCCCACCTTTTGCTTCTTCCTCAACTTCCCTACTATCTTAAACTAGAGTGGGTGTTATTTGTGCTAGTGACAGAGCTGTATTGAGTGGTTTTAACTGCAGGGCTGCTTTTCCTGCTCTTTGAAGAAAGCAGGTAGTACATTATGAATAAACAAGCACACTATTGCAACAGTACAGCACAGTTATCTGCATTAGTACAGCGTTGTCATGACACAATTTTGTGCACTTGAGCATAATCAGTGTGTGGATATGTGCATACTCCCATTCTTGTCTCTTCCTCTGCATTCCAGGGCTGTACTCCACCAAAACCAACCTCACTGTGCTCCATTACAGAGTCAATGAGGACTTGCAAGGTTTAGTTGTTAAAAATGAGACTGCTGTGAAGACAAACTCAACAGAAACTCTGCACTCCATGGCTTGATCAACAAACATTTCAATATTTACGACAATTCAGTGTTTCTCAAGCAGCTAATGAGACATTGAAGGGTTAGGAACAGATGTAGCATTAAAAAGAATCTTAATCAATTGAGTGGTTAGTATAAGGAAGGGCAAAGGGATTTATAGCTTTGTACAAATCACTGGGAAGATCACAGTGTGTGTAGTTTATGATTCTCCCCAGTCATGTCCAGGTTAATAGGTCCTGACTTCACATTCTAAAACCTAATTGAAAAAGAACACTTAGTTTATGTAGAGCACCAGTTAGTGCAGAAAAAACAAAGAAGGTCTTTGTGGACATGTGAAGCAAAGAGAAGGAGCTTTCGTGGAAGTCTGTTTGTAACATGGACCAGGAGGTGGGATTAATCTGATCCTTAAAAGTGGTGAGAGTTCGAGAAAGTCAAGCATTCTTTCCTCAAATTGATTTTTCATTTCTTTGATCTTCATAAAATCCTGTATTTTCACCCTACTGCTGTCCAACAGGTTTTCTGCATCTTTAAATTTCTTCCTGTCCAGTACCCTGTGTGAGAACGGTCAGGCCTTAACTTTGGGGAATAATGCTTCATTCCCTTTATATAAGCATTTTCACAAACTTAGAATAAAGTGGGACTGCATATAAGAGAGTGTCCAATAGCCATATAGGAGCAGCACTATTCAAGATGGCAGATTAAGAGGAAGCTTCATTATATCTGGTCTATGGAAGGCTGAACGGCCTTTCCTCATTCCATCATTTTTTATATTCTTACGAATTTAAAGAGGTGTAATTTTCAATGCACATACCTGGTATTAGGGGCATAATCCCAAACCATTACATCCAGCATTCTCTCCACGCTGGCTTTTGAAGGTTTTTCTTTTAGTTTGTGCTCGTAAAGTTTCGCTATCAGTTCTTCGATCTCAAAAACATTCACTGGAGTGCTACTACCTATTATAAAAATTTATAAAATTAGGGAATTGACTGACTCTGAAGTCAACATTGAAACACCGTCTCAGCCAACCCAATTATTTCTATGGAAAAAAACACAAACGTAGGATATTCTGTAAGAAGTTGTCAACCGCAAAGTACATCCCACTCATCAGAGACACCACTGGAACTAACAAGAAATAAAGTCAAGAATGAGTTAAAGAAATTCAGTCACTTAGATCCCACAGTCTGGAATTCACTCCATAATCTCTCCGCCCCCCCCCCCTCTTTTAAGACCCTCTATAAAACCCAGCCCTTTGACCACATTCCAGGTTACGTCTCAATCTTTCCTTCTTTAGCTCGGCCTCCATTAATTCCTTACAACTGAAGCACCGTGGGAAGTTTTTCTACATTAAAGGTGCTATGTAAATGCAAGTTGCTTTTGCTGTAACATCTGTTAGTACCGCCAGGTAAATATAAAATTTGGGACTTCTAAAAAAAAATCAAATCAGATTCTGCTAATGTATCTTTTTTTCCCCATTAATAATGGAGGAGTACTTTCCACTTTAAATGTATTAAAAGTAAAACAGGAAAGATTGTTGAAAGACAGTGTTGCACTTTGGTACACAAGTATCAAGATATTTCCAGCTCTATGCCCACAAGGTTGGTACTGTTGCACTTACCCATTTGACATCAGGAAGAATTTTTGAATGGTGCACTAAGTTATACAACACAACACTCTCAAACTGGGAAAAAAACAAAACTTTGCTTACACATTTCAGTACTCTGCTGCCACTGTCTGAGTGCTGGTGAAATCTTTACTGTCAGTAATGAGCCACTGCCCTGACAACGTTTTACTAGAACTACAAATGTAAAAGCAGTCCTGTAGTCTTGTAAAGATTAAAATGAAGTTCAGACAGATGGTTTTGCACAGGTTGAAGCCAGTGTTAAGCCCAAGCAATGTCTAGAAGGTGTTGTCATCTCCCAAATCCATGCCCATCTTTCCCGTCCCTCCATTCAGGTTTCTGCATGTCACAGTACTGAAACGGCCCTTATCAAAGTCACAAACGACATCCTATGTGACTGTGACCATGGTAAACTATCCCTTCTCCTGTCTGTAGCCTTTGGCACAGTTGATCACACCATCCTCCTCCAACGCCTCTCCTCTGTCATCCAGCTGGTGGGACTGCGCTTGCCTGGTTCCATTCTTATCTATCCAGTCGCAGCCAGAGAATCACCTGCAATGGCTTCTCTTCCCGCTCCTGCTCCGTTACCTCTGGAGTCCCCCAAGGATCTATCCTTGGCCTCCGCCTATATCTCATCTACGTGCTGCCCCTCGGCGACATTATCTGAAAACATAACGTCAGATTCCATATGTACGCTGACGACACCCAGCTCTACCTCACCACCGCCTCTCTCGGCCCCTCCACTGTCTCTCATTTGTCATACTGATGATGAGCAAAAATTTCTTCCAAATAAATATTGGGAAGACCGAAGCCATTGTCTTTGGTCCCTGCCGCAAACTCCGTTCCCTAGACATCGACTCTATCCCTCTCCCTGGCCAACATCTACGGTTGAACCAGACCATTCACGACCTAGGTGTCCTATTTGACCGAGATGAGCTTCCAACCACATGTTGGCTCTATCACCAAGGCCGCCTACTTCCACCTCCGTAACATCGCCCGTCTCCAACCCTGCCTCAGCTCATCTGCTGCTGAAACCCTCATCCATGCCGTTGCTACCTCTAGACTCCACTATTTCAATGCTCTCCTGGCTGGCCTCCCATCTTCCACCCTCCATAAACTTGAACTCATCCAAAACTCCGCTGCCCATATCCTAACTCGCACCAAGTCCTGTTCTCCCATCACCCCTGTGCTCGCTGACCTACACTGGCTCCCGGTCCGGGAACACCTCGATTTTAAAATTCTCATCCTTGTTTTCAAATCCCTCCATGGCCTCGCCCTCCCTATCTCTGCAACCTCCTCCAGCCCTACAACCCTCCGGAATCTCTGCGCTCCTCCAATTCTTGCCTCTTGCGCATCCCAGCTTTTAATTGCTCCACCGTTGGCGGCCGTGCCTTCAGCTACCTAGGCCTTAAGCTCGGAATTCCCTCCCTAAACCTCTCTGCCTCTCGCTCCTCCTTTAAGACGCTCCTTAAAACCTACCATTTGACCAAGCTTTTGGTCCTAATACCCCCTTATGTGGCTCAGTGTCAAATTTTGTTTAATAATGCTCTTGCGAAGCGCCTTGGGACGTTTTGCTACGGTAAGGGTGCTATATAAATGCAAGTTGATGTTGTTGTAGACTACCTCACCAATGTGGCCTCACACTTGACAAATTTCAGATCAAGCGCAGATCAGCGACCTCAAAACTACATTATTCTGTGTTTCTGTGCATTGACACAGAAATTGCAGCACAATTAGCATACAATTCTCACATCTTTTTATTTAAGGATTATACTGTAAGGTTCCTTATGCAAAATATCTGGAATTCAGCAATATTTACCCCAGCTACACTATACGTACCTGTATCATCTGGCAGTTTACATTCTCTAACTTACAATGCATATTGGTCAAATATATGCAGTTTAATTCCTCACAGGAAATACCCCCACAAATACAATTAATCTAGTACTAGCTTTCCCCAAGAAAACCCTTAATTGTCCAGTTGAATTTTTCATGTTAATATTGTACATTGAATAATCACACAAGATAAAAGCAATAAATTATGAACCTTACAGATCAGGAAAATCCTAAGAAGGTATTTCTGTTCAATATATTATCATACTTGTTTAAAAAATAAACTAGTAAGAAAAATATCATAAATAATGTACCTGCTTTGCTGGCTAACCAGTTCAGACACCAATTCACTCTGAAGCACTCAGCCAACTAGAATTGAAAATAAACTGATCTCAATTTTAAAGAGATGAACATTGAACATCTGAGATATGCATAGATTTATACATAAATAACCCTTTCTCTGTCAAAACTGCTAGGCCAGTGCACATTCAATTGTCTTGACCAGTATCAGCGGAAAGTACAGACACAAATTAGTGCCAATTGATCAACAATTTAATTTTCAATTAAAAATTAAGACAGTGTGACAATTGATATGTCTGTTGGATTACGATATTATAGTTTTTGGTTGATCCAGCAGTAAAACCGGGCCCTGGGATTATAGAGTCAGATGGAAAGAAAACAGAAGACAAGTTTAATCATGTAGTTATTTCAATAACAAACTCTTCAAATGAAATCTTTACTAACTTTGCTTCTTTGGTATAAGTTGATTTAAACAAATTTCATTAGTTGAAAAAAAAACCTGCATTTATATTGCGTACCATGCCTCTCAATAATAGTTCAAAGCATTTTGCATATGATTGAAATGCAACAACTGCTATATGTAGTAAAGATTTCTTACAGAACATGGAGGTGTTGAAGCAGTTGCAGAATTATAAATGATCTGATTTAATATTTGTCTAGCAGTTGACATTTCTTTATAGTAATATTTTACCCAGTGGTAAGTCTGAATATCTGTTGTATTATATTAGAGGTCTACTCTATCTAATAAGTTTGTTTCAATTCAATCTCTCCCCCAACTCTCTCTCCTCACATTCACAGCAAAATGCAGGTTCCATAGGCAGACCTCCATCTCCTGTGATCTGAAACGTATACTCTTATGTTACAATAAATGAGAGTAGCATTCCTCAGGATTAACAGTCACACTATGACTGAGTTATTTCACAGTAGAGGTTGTATGGGCTGCCCAATCCTCTCAAAGTGGTAAACACTGTATTAGCAAATTATGTTGTTCAGGCTAAAAGTAGTGATCAAATTTATTTACATGATTTTTAATTGTATAGAAGCAAAATGATACAGCAGATAATCAATGATACAATATTGACCATCTTATTTTGAACTGTTTTACTAATAGCATTCTAAATCTTTAAATCCTTTTTAGATTATTTCAAGAGTCTTTGGCGAAAAGTCGATGCTTATTTCACAAGCAAGTGTCACAATGCCTTCACTTGAAACCATTCTACCAAGTCATCAATATTTAATCCAAAGACAAATCTCAGGATAGTCCCTTAGCAATCAAGGCTAGCTTCTGCAGCCATGACTCTTTTGTGATATCCCAGGACATGAATTGAACACAGGTATAGTAAGGTGCTTGGAACCAGAGTAATCATTGAGTAATCACTGGCATGCCAAAGGAACGCTTCAGGTACTTGGATCAATCTTGGCTTACAGTTTCAAAATTTTTGATAATCTGCTACACAACAAAGCCATGAAAAGTTGAGATCCTAGAAGAGGAAGGGTCCAAGACTGAGCAAGAGGAGCGAGGAGCAGCAGATAGAGGCTGCAGAATTGAATATGTCGCTAGCTGCAAGAGCCATTTGTGAAGCTTTCATGTAAGGGGCTTTCTTTTAACTTGAATTACTCAATCTTCCCCAGGCCCTCCACAAATATGCCTTCACCTGCATGCCATATGTTTTCCACACAACTCACAAATCTCTTATTCATGCCACCTAATGAAACTTGGTTTGCATGAACGCTCACTTTAATATTAAACAGCTGGTAGCATTAACGTTTTTGAGTTCTTTGCATTTTCTAACAGGGTGCCTTCCCCTTTGTAAGTGTGTGACACAGATACTCCTAGCCTTGTGCTTCTTCTAGGTGCTACCTCAGTGGCAGGAGTGTGCAATGTTGCTGACTGTTGTGAGCCTCTATGGATTAAGGAAATCCACGTGTCCTGGCAACCGAATCTCGGGATAGATCTGCTACAGACTGCATCACTTACATTACAGCATTGTCAGCCTAGGCAAGCATTTGGGTGGGACTGAATGCTCAAAATGCTAAATCTTCGCTTTGAAATTTATGATATCAAGTACCTCCCATGAATGTGTACACTAAGATAAAAGCTGCATAGTGTGTAAGAACATAAAAGGCTGAATTTATTTTATTAATTTTCCACAAAGTAAAAAACAGTTCCAGCTCTGTTCTCCTTTTGGCACAATTTTCTTTAAAAATCTCCAGTTTCTCCTCACCTTGTTCTCAAACAGACGTTTCCCTTTGCAGGAATATTTCAGCTACATTCCCACCTGCAAATACGGAAAACCGAGCCAAATACATGACCAAACAAGATGAACTTGCCAGTGTATTGCATCAACAGCAGACTACTGTAATAGGTTTGCAGTGTGTATAATAATGGCCCAGATTTTCCTGTCAAAATAACGATGAGGCTAATGGTGCACGCCATTATTTATGCGCAAATGGTACAGCAACTTCAGGGAAGGGGCAGGTGCACTGTTAAACTCAAAAATCCAAAAGTTGCTGTCCAAGTTGTGCTGCTCCGCTGTTAGCTTCGCGAAAATGGCATCTTGTCGTCTGGCTCACCAGTGAAATGCATTGAATGGCGTAAAGTTGCTGTATTTGCACAGTAGATACAAACTAAACTCGTCACAGAAAGTTAAAGCTTGTCCATTCCAGTCTAAGTACCCTTTTAACGACATTGTACATGTTAATTGCTGCCAAACAACCTCTCTGGCACTGAAAATTAACAATTATAAGTGTGGCGTCTCATTCCTTCAGGATTTAATTGCTGTTGGAGATTTTAGAAATGTAAAAAATTTTTACTTTTCCTTTCTGTCTCTTTTTGCATCCTCTCTTAATCCAACCTTTCTTTATTTCTCTTTCTGTACCTGATTTGCCATTGAATTCACCCACTGTAATTTACTCTTCCTTCTCAGACCATGCATTGTTAATTTCATAATCCTTCAATCTGATTGGTTAAGGAGATACAATTACTTGCCCTGTTCACTCAGGTCCCAGATGCCCTGTTTACATCGCTGCGATGCTGTCACTCGCACTTTCAGTGACTTGCCATGCACAAAATTTAAAAATCTAAACGTGCAAGGGTAAGTCTAATTAACGGCAGACACCGTTAGATGCCCTGCCACAGCAAATTTTGTCCCATTATCAATTCGGGTACTAATTTGGCAGCCTTATTTGAAGAGTGTCCTGGTAATAGAGTTTCCACACTTAGTTAGGAACATAGGAACAGGAGTGGGCCATTTAGCCCCTCCAGCCTGTTCCGCCATTCAATGAGATCACGGCGGATCTGTGACCTAACTCCATATACCTGCCTTAGCCCCATATCCCTTAATACCTTTGGTTAACAAAAATCGATCAATCTCAGATTTAAAATTAACAATTGAGCTAGCATCAACTGCGGGGGAGAGTTCCAAACTTCTACCAACCTTTGCGTGTAGCAGTGTTTCCTAACTTCACTCCTGAAAGTCCTGGCTCTAATTTTTAGGCTAGGCCTCAGAGTCCTAGACTCCCCAACCAGCTGAAATAGTTTCTCTCTACCTACCCTATCAGTTTCCCTCAATATCTTGAAAACTTCAATCAAATCATCCCTTAATCTTCTTAATTCCAGGGAATATAACCCTAGTTTTGTGTAAGCTCTCCTCGTAATTTAACCCTTGGAGTCTAGGTATCATTCTAGTAAATCTACGCTGCACACTCTCCAAGGCCATTATATCCTTCCTATGGTGCGGTACCCAGAACTGAACACAGTACTCCAGATGTGGTCTAACCAGGGCTTTGTATGGCTGTAGAAGAACTTCTACCCCCTTGTATTCTAGTCCTCTAGATATAAAGGCCAGCATTCCATTAGCCTTTTTGATTATTTTCTGTACCTGTCCATGATATTTTGATGATCTATGTACATGGACCCCTATGTATCTTTGGACCTCCACTGCTTCGAGCTTTTCCATTTCTACCATTTAGAAATCCTCTGATCTATCTTTTTTAGGCCCAAAGTGGATCCTTGCTGGCTCTCTGATC
Source organism: Heptranchias perlo (assembly GCF_035084215.1). Lineage (NCBI taxonomy): Eukaryota > Metazoa > Chordata > Chondrichthyes > Hexanchiformes > Hexanchidae > Heptranchias > Heptranchias perlo. Next base: position 52,788,553 of record NC_090335.1, read on the forward strand.
AGCTGACAAATTTGAGGTGTTCAGTCACTCTATCCTTAATTATAGACTCTAGTAATTTCCCAACAACAGATGTTAGGTTAACTGGTCTATAATTCCCTGGTTTCCCTCACTCACCTTTCTTAAATAGCGGAGTGAGTGATGCAATTTTCCAATCGAAAAGGAACAGTTCCTGAATCGAGAGAACGTTGGAAGATTATAGTTAGGACTTCTGCAATGTTTTCACCCATTGCTTTAAAACCCTGGGATGGAAACCATCTGGTCCTGGGGATTTGTCACTCTTTAGTGCAATTACTTTCTTCATTATTGTTAATTTGCTTACATTAATCATGGTGAGACCCTGTCCCCGATTCAAAATTAGTTTCAGCATGCCATCCTCTTCCTCTACTGTAAATAATGTTGTAAAATTGTTTACAATTGTCAACCCCAGTCCATCACCGGCATCTCCACATCGTAAATAATAACGCAAACTAATTATTTAATGTGTCCGCGATTTCCTTATTTCGATTTACAATATCACCATTATCAGTTTTTAAGGGGCCCACATTGCTCTTGACCACCCTCTTTTTCCTACTATAATTGTGTGTGTTGATTTTGATATCCCTTGCAAGTTTCTTTTGATACTCCCTTTTTATAGCTTCTACTATCGGTTTTGTCACACTTTGCTGTTCTTTGTATCTCTCCCAGTCACCAGGATCTGTGCTATTTTTTGCATTTTTGTAAGCTTTTTCTTTTAGTATTATATTGTCCCTTACCTCTTTTGTCGTCCATGGGTGATTTTTTTGGCAAGTGGAGCTCTTGCCCCTTAGGAGTATAAACTGGTTCTGTATCACGTTAAAAATTTTTTGAACACCTCCCACTGATCTTCTGTCGTTTTACCCATTAACAGATTTGCCCAGTTTACTGTGGACAGTCTCTGTCTCTGTCTCATCCCGCTGAAGTTGGCCTTACCTAAATTTAGAATCTTAGTGGCTGATACGGGTTTCTCCCTTTCAAACACAATGTTGAACTCGATGATATTACGATCACTATTAGATAAATGTTCACTCGCCGTTGGCGTCTTTCAGAAAGTACAGGGACACTTCTCTTCCCCACCACCCTCCAACTGTAAAATGGACTTTCCATACTTCAACATAGAAATGTTCATTATTGCAATTAATACTTTTATCATTGAAGAAGCAAGGAGAATCGCCATGTCCAGTGAAACTGTTGTTTATCCACTCTGCCTGGTACTGAGGAAATTTGATTTAGGTCTCTCAACCAAATTTCTTGCAGACCACAAAAAATTTCCAATAGGGTCCACAGGGACAGAGACACCCCAAACATTCATATTGCAATCTTTTTGGGAAGTCAATTCATCAACTTAAATTAACAATTTAAGGGCCCTGAAGAAAGCAACAGTTAACATTCTTCGAGGATTAATGCAATATAGAAAATAAGTCACTTGACTCTCACGAGGCTAACAGGAACAAAGTTTGGTGATTGCACCTCTATCTTCCCCTTCCCACATGACAACAGATCTTTCCTAAAGTAAACAGTGGAATTTTCCCATTCAAAATTAAAGAAATATTACCTTACAGTAAACTGGAAGGCAACCATTGCTTCTTACTGGCCTCAGAAAAGCGAAGAACCGTTGAAAGATCTCACTGTAATTGGAGCTGGCAAGTTCAAAGTTTGAAAGCGGAATTTTGTGAGTGGTGTCACCTAACAAAGAAAATTTATTTTTAATTGTATCAATTTAATTTTACATAAACAAGCTTACCTAGATTTAGTCAAGTGACATGTCAAAGATTCTTCCTGTGAATTTTTTGTTGTTTTTCCATTCTATGTCACAATGAACTGAATACTATTATAATTTTAAAAAATAATTATTTTGAACATTTCCAATCAAGCTCCGGCACATAACTGGCAGAAAAACTGACCTTTGAAGACAGTTTACAGCCAAAGGCCAATTGTTCCAATGTTGGTCCAACCCTAAAATGGGCACTGGGACTTGGGAGACAGAGAAAAATAGCCAAGTGCTTTCAAGTTTAAAAAGATATAGAATAGTTAAGATAAGGTATAGTAGTCAGAAATCAGTAAAAGTATAGGTAAAGTAAGAGAGATCAGAAAGGGGAGAGAACAGAGGAAAAGGGTTGGGGGGGGGGGGGGAGGGGGAATACTTAAAATGTTTTACTTAAAAAAAATTTTAGATTTTAAATTGTGACGTTATTACAATAATAAAGCTACAGATATTGGAGTACTGCTATTTCTTTTTATGGCTTGATTTGATATCACAGTGTAAGATGAAGACTTGAAAATAAAAGGCAACCAAAGGAGATTGGATTTTCCTGGTCTCAGAATCATAGAAAATTACAGCACAGCAGGAAACCATTTGGCCATCATGCCTGTGGCAGTGCTATGAAAGAATTATACACTTAATCTCATTCCTTGCCTTTTCCACATACCCTTTTACATTTTTCAGTTTCAAATATTTCTCCACTTCCCTTTTAAAAGTTATTATTAGGGTACAGTTAGCATAGTGGTTATGTTCCTGGACTAATAATCCAGAGTCATGAGCTCAAATCCCGCCACGTCAGCTGGGGAATTTAAATTCAATTAATTAAATTCAATTAATTAAATAAAATCTGGAATTAAAATACTAGTATCAGTAATGGTGGCCATGAAACTACCGGATTGTTGTAAAAACCCATCTGGTTCACTAATGTCCTTTAGGGAAGGAAACCTGCTGTCTTTACCCAGTCTGGCCGACATGTGACTCCAGACCCACAGCAATGTGGTTGATTCTTAATTGCCCACTGAAATGGCCTAGCAAGCCACTCAGTTGTAAAATCTCACTAAAAAAGTGTCATAATAAGAATAAAACCGGACGGACCACCTGGCATCGGGCCACTAGGCACCGGACACAACAAAGGCAAACCAAGCCCAGTCAACCCTGCAAAGTCCTCCTCACTAACATCTGGGGACTTGTGCCAAAATTGGGAGAGCTGTCCCACAGACTAATCAAGCAACAGCCTGACATAGCCATACTCACAGAATCATACCTTTCAGCCAACGTCCCAGACTCTTCCATCACCATCCCTGGGTATGTCCTGTCCTACCGGCAGGACAGACCCACCAGAGGTGGCGGTACAGTGATATACAGTCAGGAAGGAGTGGCCCTGGGAGTCCTCAACATTGACTCTGGACCCCATGAAATCTCACGGCATCAGGTCAAACATAGGCAAGGAAACCTCCTGCTGATTACCACCTACTGTCCTTCCTCAGCTGATGAATCAGTCCTCCTCCATGCTGAACACCACTTGGAGGAAACACTGCGGGTAGCAAGGGCACAGAATGTACTCTGGGTGGGGGACTTCAATGTCCATCACCAAGAGTGGCTCGGTAGCACCACTACTGACCGAGCTGGCCGAGTCCTGAAGGACATAGCTGCTAGACTGGGCCTGCGGCAGGTGGTGAGCGAACCGACACGAGGGGAAAAACCGACTTGATCTTGTCCTCACCAATCTACCTGTCGCAAATGCATCTGTCCATGACAGTATTGGTAGGAGTGACCACCGCACAGTCTTCGTGGAGACGAAGTCCTGTCTTCGCACTGAGGACACCATCCAACGTGTTGTGTGGCACTACCACAGTGCTAAATGGGAGAGATTCAGAACAGATCTAGCAGAACAAAACTGGGCATCCATGAGGCGCTGTGGGCCATCAGCAGCAGCAGAATTGTATTCCAGCACAATCTGTAACCTCATGGCCCAGCATATTCCTCACTCTTTCATTACCAACAAGCCAGGGGGATCAACCCTGGTTCAATGAGGTGTGTAGAAGAGCATGCCAGGAGCAGCACCAGGCGTACCTAAAAATGAGGTGCCAACCTGGTGAAGCTACAACTCAGGACTACATGCATGCTAAACAACGGAAGCAACGTGCTATAGACAGAGCTAAGTGATTCCACAACCAATGGATCAGATCAAAGCTCTGCAGTCCTGCCACATCCAGTCGTGAATGGCGTTTGCAACCATCTTCAGCCAGAAGTGCCGAGTGGATGATCCATCTCGACCTCCTCCAGATATCCCCACCATCACACAAGCCAGTCTTCAGCCAATTTGATTCACTCCACGTGATATCAAGAAACAGCCGAGTGCACTGGATACAGCAAAGGCTATGGGCCCCAACAACATCCCAGCTGTAGTGCTGAAGACTTGTACTCCAGAACTAGCTGCGCCTCCAGCCAAGCTGTTCCAGTACAGCTACAATACTGGCATCTACCCGACAATGTGGAAAATTGCCCAGATATGTCCTGTTCACAAAAAGTAGGACAAATCCAATCCGGCCAATTACCGTCCCATCAGTCTACTCTCAATCATCAGCAAAGTGATGGAAGGTGTCGTCGACAGTGCTATCAAGCGGCAGTTACTCACCATTAACCTGCTCACCGATACTCAGTTTGGGTTCCGCCAGGACCACTCGGCTCCAGACCTTATTACAGCCTTGGTCCAAATATGGACAAAAGAGCTGAATTCCAGAAGTGAGGTGAGAGTGACTGCCCTTGACATCAAGCCAGCATTTGACCGAGTGTGGCACCAAGGGGCCCTAGTAAAATTGAAGTCAATGGGAATCAGGGGGAAAACTCTCCAGTGGCTTGAGTCATACCTAGCACAAAGGAAGATGGTAGCGGTTGTTGAAGGCCAATCATCTCAGCCCCAAGGCACTGCTGCAGGAGTTCCTCAGAGCAGTGTCCTAGGCCCAACCATCTTCAGTTGCTGCATCAATGACCTTCCCTCCATCATAAGATCAGAAATGGGGATGTTCGCTGATGATTGCACAGTGTACAATTCCATTCGCAACCCCTCAAATAATGGAGCAGTCCGAGCCCGCATGCAGCAAGATCTGGACAACATCCAGGCTTGGGCTCATAAGTGGAAAGTAACATTTGCGCCAGACAAGTGCCAGGCAATGATCATCTCCAACAAGAGAGAGTCTAACCACCTCCCCTTGACATTCAACGGCATTACCATCGCCGAATCCCCCACCATTAACATCCTGGGGGTCACCATTGACCAGAAACTTAACTGGACCAGCCATATAAATACTGTGGCTACAAGAGCAGGTCAGAGGTGGTGTATTCTGCAGCGAGTGATTCACCTCCTGACTCCCCAAAGTCTTTCCACCATCTACAAGGCACAAGCCAGGAGTGTGATGGAATACTCTCCACTTGCTTGGATGAGTGCAGCTCCAGCAACACTCAAGCTCGACACCATCCAGGACTAAGCAGCCCGCTTGATTGGCACCCCTTCCACCACCCTTAACATTCACTCTCTTCACCACCGGCGCACAGTGGCTGCAGTGTGCATCATCCACAGGATGCACTGCAGCAACTCGCCAAGGCTTCTTCGACAGCACCTCCAAAACCCGCGACCTCTACCACCTAGAAGGACAAGAGCAGCAGGCACATGGGAACAACACCACCTGCACGTTCCCCTCCAAGTCACACACCATCCCAACTTGGAAATATATTGCCGTTCCTCCATCGTCACTGGGTCAAAATCCTGGAACTCCCTTCCTAACAGCACTGTGGGAGAACCTTCGCCACACGGACTGCAGCGGTTCAAGAAGGCAGCTCACCACCACCTTCTCAAGGGCAATTAGGGTTGGGCAATAAATGCCGGCCTCGCCAGCGATGCCCACATCCCATAAACGAATAAAAAAAATTCCACATCCTAATAACCCTCTGCAAAATTTCTCCTAATCTTCTGCTTCGTTATTTTGAATGATTTTAAATTTATGCCCTCTAATTACTGACTCACCAATCAGTGGAAATAGTTTTTCCTATTTACCTTATCAAAATAATTTTGAACAGCTCCATCAGATATCCTCTTAACCTTTTCTGTTTTAATAACAAGAGCCCCAATCTATTTATTCTGTCCTCATAACTAGAGCCTCTCATCCCTGGTATTATTTCAGCAAATCTCTTCTGTATCCTCTCCATGGCCTCAACATTCTTCCTCTAGTGAGGGCCCAAAACTGGACACAATTCTAACTCCAACCAAATCAATGAGTTGTTTTGCATTACCTCTTTGTTTCTGTACTCTATGTTCCTATTTATAAAAGCTAGGATCTCATATGCTTCTTTTTAAAAAAAACAGCATTATCAACTCATCCTCCACTTTTGAAGATGTTGTATCTGGACCCCTACGTAATTCTGTTGCTCCATTCCTTTAAAGTTTTACCATTTCATGTATATGTTCTCTCCTTATGCTTCCTCCCCAAAATGTATCAACTCGCTTCTGTCTTAAATTTCATTTGACATCTAAATTCCCAATCTGCTAATCTATGTCCTCTTAAAGTCACAGTCCTTTTCACAGTTAACCACAATCCCCATTTTTCTGTCCTTTGCAAATGTTGATAGACAGACAAGAGACAGACAGACAAAAAGGCTTTTTTGTGTTTTGAATGTACGATGCATTCTTTCTCATGGAAAAAGTTGATGATTTCCTGCCTGATGGCCCATGTTGCTGGCATGCTACCCCCTCTCTCTCCTGGACAACCTCATCATGATCGGGGATTAGTCATCTCCCCTTTCTTCCTCTTTACTGTTTGCAGATGGCAGACCCAATCACTTTGTAATAGCCAAATTATGGAAGATGCAGCAAACCACTATAATTCACAGAACCATTGCTGGACTGTGCTGAAGGGCTTCCGCAACCTATCCAAGCAATGGAAATGGCATTATTTTTGAGAATGTAATGTTGTTCAACTATTATTCATGCAGTCGATGAAAAAGAAAATCCGGCAGAGTGTAAAGTGGGTGGCCAATTCGCTATCGCCCATTTTGCGCTATTGTCCAAGACTTATTTCACCCTCAATATATTTCGTACTACAGTTGTTAGAAAGTATATTAAATTTGGTCAGGCTGAAGGAATGTTAAGTACCAGACCATATGAAATTACCATGGTCTTCCACTAATGTGCTTCAATGCCTCACTCCCTGAAAACCAGTGCTGTTCTACCGGTCTGGAAAAAGGGCCTTTATGTTAATGATTTTTAAATCTAGAGTAAAAATGCAAACCTCTGGACACTAAACTAGGATCAAAGTAAATAAATTCACTCTTTACACGATGATGTAATAGAAATGTTCTACTATAATAGGAATAGAGCTAAAGTGAATTCTGGTGACAGTACTTCACTCGCATAGAAACACCTAAGCAACTCGGGTTTTATCTATTTGATCAGCATGCACAGATTCTGAGTCAATCGGTGTAATTAATCATTTAATCATCCTGGTTTCTTCTGTCATAACGGTAAACCTTGAAATCTCTTTCCTGCAGGAATTTCAACAGATGATTACATAAATGGCAATTATTTCATACACAGGAATTTTCAATTACTTACTTGATACCTGGCAATGGTACCGAAAACCACACGGGATCATGCCTGAGGGTGAGAAGAAGAAAACAAATACAACAAGTAATTTTAAGAGTTCATTTAGTAGACTGTATACGTTTGCACTTTTGTTTTTGCAAACAATTTCTAGAAAATGTTAAAAATACTAAGACCATCAGGGGCATTGGGATATCATGGGTGGTATAAAGCTAAAATTCTCCTTCGATTTCAATAATGCTGGAAGTCCTTTTACACGCTTGGTAAGAAAACCAATTTTACATAGTTCTACGGCCTATATAAATGGCTTCAATTCTCATTTCCAAATGTCACTTAAAAAAAATCACACACCACATAAAAGGATCAGTTGTTCTTTGAAGCTCTAAAAATATACAAAAGCGAAATGTGTAACAACATTCTTACAATTGCCTGAAACTATTGACCACAAACAAACCACTATATTTCAAAATAAATTTAAAATCATGTGTAATATTACCCATGCTTAATTAATGCATATGTAAATCCACTATCCTGAAAAGCTCTTTACCCCAGCAAAAAAAAGTAATGTGGCAGTTAAATCAATTGCAGCAGCAACAAATCACATATAATGGAGGTCATGATAACCACCAAGAAGACCCCTCTTCACCACGATTATACTCAAATGAAGAGCAATCTGCTGAAGAATAATAATCAACCCCATGATTTAGTTTTAAATGCATATTCACTAGTTGCCATGGTTAAGCAATAAACTCAGTTACATTGAGATTTTCTTTCGAATCACCATCAGGGAAGATATCCTCCATGCACTGTGTGTAATGAAATCAAACATATTTCTGATAAAAGCTATACAGAGCATACAGAGAAATGCTTCCCTGCATATCAGCTATTTTACCAGGAGCCGAGTTAGGAAGAAATAGCTTCTTTATCAATTGCCCACCAGTATAAAGCTCATAGCTTGAAGTTGTCCATTGCATTTTCCATCCTGCACTGTACTCCAAGAAGTACTGCATTAGTATGGTCAAATTCAGCTCAGTAATAATGCAATACAATTTCCATAAAATTGAGGTACTTTTAAAAAAATTTCTGCAAAGCCCAGGCAAGTTATTGTAAAGTAGATTTTGGGCACTTTTCTGGCCACTTAATTGCACAGTCAGTACATATCACTATCTAGTGATCTGACAGGTGAGCAGAAACTACATGAATATTAGTATTATTAGTCACAGAATTACCACGGACCAATTCCTAATCTCACTCCCAGACCAACACTGGGCTTTTGTCCCCACTCCTCAGCCTCCCTAGATAGCATCGATCTACAGTCCCCACCCACAGCCACCTCCCCTGAAGCCTGATCCCAACCCCACAAGGCTCATTCACTGGGCCTCTTGCTTTTTTGTTCTCACTCTTCCTACTCAGTGTCTCCTGGAGAGAGCAAGATCCCACCCCATGCTTTCGGAGATGCGTGACAACTGCTGGCAAAGCAGAGGCCCGCCCAAGTACTCTGTTCCCTGCCCAAGTCCAGTCCCATCAAAGTGCCCTGCCCTTTCCTCCCAAGCCTAGTTAGACATTTTCTAAAGTTGTGGTTACAGAATATCACAGTCTGAGTTGCTTAGAAGTAATATACCCTCATAGTTTCATAAGCAATACTATTGGGCGATTCACGAGTTACTTCTGATTTATAAAGCAAAAGCTTATGGAATGTTGTACTGTACAGCTGAATGCAAGCAACGTTTCTTTCCTTCCTTCCACCACACGAGACTTGTGTACAACAGTACTTGACAGGAGTGGGTTTGGATGTAAATGTATAAAATGACTGGTTTTAGTTCCTGAGTCTCAATTTGTTCCATTATCCAATAATGGTAAAACCATCCCTGTTAGTGAGAAATCTATTATAAGCAAACTTTTTCCATCCCAAACTACTGCAGGGAACAAGACTGGATTTCCCTTATTCCATTAGTACGGGAAAAAATGCATTGTTACTCACCTGGATCAATGAAGCAATGAAACTCAGCGATGATGCCATTCTTCATTGAATATTTAACACAAGCCATCTCACATGGAAGGAAACGTTGTTCACAGCTTGGGGGAAGATCGGCCAGGCTCAGAAAACTGACAAAATGGAAAATCTCATCACAAACCCCTTTGGGAGAAGGAAAAATAGTTGTGATTTTCACCTTTATCTGTATAGAAGTTTTGAACAAAGTAGCTACTTTTAAGCTAAATTGAATTATTTTACAATGACATGCCATTTGTAAAATCAAGATAGGGAAAAAAAATATATAAAAACTGTTTCGATAACCAGCCACAATTAAAAAGCACGCTTCAACAGTAACTGTTTTAAATACAGACATGAAGAAGGCTAGTTCAATACCAACGTGTCAAGTTCTAGGTAATGCAAAAAGATGATTTATAGTTCCTTAATTATTGTTCACTTTGGGGGAAGAGGTTGTAGGCATGTAATTTTGTGAATATGAACAAATTGAGAATTATAATGAAGGCAATCAAGTTTTAAATCTTACAAAAATGTTACCCGAGGAATGTAATATTCAAGTTACAACTGCCACTGAACCATCATGAAAACAGTTAAGATCATCATATGGATGATCACCCAACAATAAATTAGTCCCGCTACCATTTTTATCATATTACAATTATTGTTCAGTACTTTTCATTTATTGCAAGTGGTGTCTCTAATATAAATTGTAACAAGTTTGATCATTTTGAATAAGCCGTCAAAGTCTATCTATACATCCTTTTTGTTTAAATATGCTAACTTTAACAAAAGCATATTTGAAAAAACCCATTTTATTTTGACCTCCCAGAACACCAACCCGACCATCTTCAGATTCAGAGCTCATGCTTATGAGTCGTTCTTCATAGCTCTTCCCTCTTACATCGTGAATCCTATGTTGCAGTAACCAGACACAGTACTCTCGATACAACCTGATGAGGGCATTCTGCAGCTTTAGTAGGATGTTTAGATAACTAAACAAAACTGATTTGGCAGTATAAATTAACATCCTATTCCCTTTGTTTATTGCTGCCTCATACTGTTTGGTCACAGTAAGCCATGAGTCAGCCAAGTCCATGTTCTCTCTCAACTTCCCCCCATAGTAAAACCTAGTTCCCCATTCAATACCTTCCACATAACTCACCTTACAATTAGTCTGCTTTCTTCCCTTTAGCCAGTTACTAACACACATCCAGCTCTTAACCTTAACATCCATTGACTTAGTTTGTAACGAGGGGTTTCTCATGCAACACTTTTATTAAAAGCTCTTTGGAGGTCATTTAGTTGGTTCTTTCCCCTCACCATTCAATTTTGGATGTCACCTCATCAAAAAATATGTATCCAGGCAGTTGTTCTTTCAAGATCTACCTCTTCTAAAGCCATGTTGGCTGCCATTTATTAGACTATTCACTCATTTTATTTCTGATTACTGATTGCATTAGTTTTCCAATTATTGAAGTCAAGCTATTAGCTCTATAGTTGCCAGGTATGGCCTTCTTGAATATAGGAACTGTATTTGCCTATTTACAGTCTATGGAAATCACTTATCAAAATCACCAGTGCTTCGCAAATCTCTTCCTCTGTCTCTCCGAGGACAATTGCAGTACCCCAACAGCTGCTCCAGCTGAGATCAGCTAACTCAGCACATATTGGAAATTGAACCAGAGACCCTTTGGTCTGCAAGATGAAGCAATGCTTTCAACTATTCATTGGGGACCAAGTATGATTAGCACTAGAGAAAATTGTGGTGTTAACATTGTCCTTTCCATTTTCGGATGAAAACCCAGCATTATAATTAACATATTACTATCATGAAGGAGATACGCTTATTGAGCATAAGAACATAAGAAATAGGAGCAGGAGTAGGCCATACGGCCCCTCCAGCCTGCTCCGCCATTCAATCAGATCATAGCTGATCTTCAACCTTAACTCCACTTTCCTGCCCGATCCCCATATCCCTTGATTCCACTGGAGTCCAAAAATCTATCGATCTCAGCCTTGAATATACTCAACGACTGAGCATCCACAGCCCTCTGGGGTAGAGAATTTCAAAGATGCACCACCCTCTGAGTGAAGAAATTCCTCCTCATCTCAGTCTTAAATGGCCGACCCCTTATCCTGAGACTAATGCCCCCTCGTTCTTGACTCTCCAGCCAAGGGAAACAGACTTTCAGCATCTACCCTGTCAAGTCCTTTAAGAATTTTATGCGTTTCAATGAGGTCACCTCTCACTCTTCTAAACTTCAGATAATATAACACTATAATAGTAAAAAATAACATCACTTTTATTTTTAAAACATAAAGATCAGATTACACAACTGTTGTGTTTAATGAAGTGAAGTACCTTCATCACTAGACCAGGATGCAGGCAGATTGCTAATTCCCCTTGCTGTTATAGGGACTATGGGGTTCTTCAACTGTAAGAGAAATTAAGACCAAATTATGGTGAAAGTTGGCACAAAAAACATTGTCTGCTCAAAGACCACATGGTACCCATTCACGATGTTAATTAGATGCAGCAATACATAACAAAATGCACTTAATCTAATAAAGCATCCCAGGGTTCTACAGAAGCACAAATAGATGCTGCAAACATTAGGCAAAAAATTAATGGAAGTGAGGAGCTAGGTTTTATGGAAGCTTTTCAAAGTGGGGAAGAGAGGTCAAGTGTCAGGGTTTACAATAGCATACCAGAGAGAGTGGAGCCACAACAGCAGAACATCTTGCCACTGAAGATGGAGAAGACAAGTTGGGAAAATACTCACTCCTTCATGAAATGGAGTTTTCCAGGCATTTACTCCTATTAATGCAAGTCTTTCTTTCTTTCTTTATCTCTGTGTATGGCTTGCACAGGAGGAAACTTCTAGCTTGTCACGGTTTATTGCACAAACAACCCAATCTCTCTTTCCCCCCCCCCAAATCATTTTTGATCACTTGCATTCTAACTGGAAAACCTGCTAGTCTGTATAGTACTAATGCCATCCCCATTTGAAAACACAGATGGCAAGCTACTCTCAGTCTGCAGGGTTGACATTGTACATTTCTATTCCAGGGAGATACGAATGTCAGTCAAGACAAATGGCTAGTTGTACCAGGCAATGCAACTGTCTATAGCATTTCTGGAAATGGGGCAAATGGCACTCAATTCAGAGAAAGTAGAGCTCTGTACTTGTATACTTCGATGAAGGTACATAGCTGTGCTCACCGGCCTTCAACCGCTATTAAAAATTTTCATATTAGGAAAGAGTTGACTGAATAATCATCTCTTTTTCAAACATTAGAAATTCACATACAGTAAAGTAGGTCTCTTACGCAGACGTTAAACTTCATGTCTGGACTTTAAAAGTCAATTTCTACGAGCTGTGGTTATACTGCAGTCAAAATATAGCATTAGTGTTCAAAAACCATCTCTTGTGGTGGTCTCACTTCCAACATCACATTCAATGATATCAGAAGGGAAAAGGAGAAAAGGAAAGATTTTTAAAATTTAATCCCAAGGCACTGACTTCTGCAGGGGTACATTTGACCAATAAATTAAAAAAATTAAGAACAAAATCTACTTTAAAGTCATGAGAGTTGAGTGAAAAAGTCTGACTATAGGGGCCTGACATTTTACAATTAGTGTGTGAGAGGTACAGGCTGCCTTCAGTTAGAAACAGAAAATACTGTTGGATTTTATTTTAAAACTAATTGATCTCCTGTGTGGTTGCAAATAGGTAGTCAAGACAAATTTCATTTTTTCAGGCCAAGTAGAGATAAAGGGTAGGAGATAATGGAACTAATCTGTGGAGCAGAGAGAAAAGGAAAGGGGAGAGAGGGCAGAAGCGGGGAGAGGAAGTGCTGAGGAAGGTGAATTCAGATTAGCAGTGGTAGGGGGATTGAGGATACCTTGCCAAAGTGACCATTCTTCTTCATTTGTGAGCCCAGATAGTGTCTGCAGGATATTCAGCAATGGAAGGGGTCACAAACCAACCTTAATCCTGACCCCACTCTATGTCCAGACAAACATGTATTTCAGCAGGAGTCACTGAAGAATAATCATGAACAGGAAAGCCTGGCTAACTTTCCCCTCCCTAGCCCAGGACCACTGAGCTAATTGCATTGCCGCAATTACTAGCCGCACTAGACCAGCTCAGTCATCATACACCAGAAAGTGAACCTGGAACCTTCTGTTGTGTATGATTTAGTACTACACTAGACAGTGCCTTTACTCATCAGGACTTTGGACAAGCTTGAAGGAGAGTGAGGGGAAATACACACTTTAAGAAAAAAAGTTTCACATTTCAGGATTCCTCTTCAGGCCTTTATGAATCCATGAATGGTAGACCACTGAACTTTTTAATTTTACATTTTGCAACTCTCCAATTAGAAGTTACCCAAATTTATATGTAAAAATAGGGGAAAAACAAGGAGGCAGCAAAAAAGAAATGTAAATCTCATCCTGTAAAATATATTTACTATAATAGCCCTCCATAAGGCAACAATAAAAACATGCTGACCTGTTTTCCTGTAGGTTTGTTCAATGCCTTAATGCTTTTCTCAGCTTTCCATTGTTGTGCCATCTGTGCAAACTTCTCTTTTTCCAGTGCAGTCAGTGACTTCAATAAAGAGTATATACAATTAGCACTGTTTAGAGATTGCAGCTATCCATGTTCTTATCTTAGTTTTTGAAAACACCAATGTAAAATACGGCTGGGAATTTATCCATTTAACAGTTGCCATGTGGCGAGTGCTGGATTTTTCCAAAAATGTTACATCACAAGATTGAAAGCAAAGTCCCAATTGACCTTTAGGACCAAAAGATTGTCGGCTCAAACCTGAGTCACATGACCAATACATGAAAAAATGAAAAACAAAACCTATTTCAAAGTCATGAGGGTTGAACAAAAGAGTCTGCTACAGGGGCCTAAGATGTTACAATTAGTGCGTGAGAGGTACAGATTGCCTTCAGTTAGAATCAGAAAATATTGTTGAATTTTATTTTCTAACTAGTCGAACTCCTTTGGTGTTACAAATAGGTGGTCGAGACCAATTTGAATTTTTCAGGTCAGGCAGGAATAAAAGGTGGGAGGTAATGGAACCAATGTGCAGAAATGGAGGGAAGAAACATTGCCCCACAATCGTTGGAGTATGGAATGCTTTGCCACAGGAAAAGGTTGAAGCAGACTACTGAATCTTTTATGGGAAAATTGAATAAATGTTTGAAGTAGATGATGATACAGGGCTGTGGGGAAAACAGCAGGGCAGTGGGATGAGATCTGGATTGCTCTAGCATAGAGCCATCACAGACACAAGGGCCTCCTTCTGTACTATAAACTTCTATGGTTCATCCATTGCCCCTCCAAGTTTGGTAGCATTTAAAAACTTACGTTTGGTATTTTAATGGCAGGTCAGAAGTGACAATGGCATCCTCGCCTCCTGACATTAAATTATAACTAGTCAGAGAGCTCAGTGTTTGTTGATAAGCTCAGCGCTTGGCACAGACAGCAATGTAACAGTTGCCAACCCTCTGCATTCAGAATGGCCCGTCAGCTTGGTTCGCATAGTGGCTCTTCAAACAAGGTTTTTAGCAATGCTGGTAACTTTTTAAAATGCTCATGGCACTTATAACATATCTTCTCAATAAAGGCTACTTCAAGATAGGAAGGAGAAGCAGAACCAGCTCAGATGAGAGAGCAGGGGAAGAGCAAGAGAGCAGAAGAACAAGGGGAGAGAATATGGCAGATATAGATAGAGGGACTTTCAGCCACAGTACCAAAACATACATGTAGGATTAGCAAGAAAGGAACACAAGATATATATATTTGTAATTTTTTTTCCTCCAGAGTGCAAAGATTTTGCTTCAATAAAATTAGGTGTGTCCCATCCACTCCTGTACTCTTTTTATTACCAAATACCACTTGGAGGTGGCTTTGTGCTCCCATCAACAAATCATGATGTTACTAAAATTAATTTACTGTAATGAGTTTCCAGGACACCAAACAATTGGAAATGGCTCCTCAACAACATCAGATAACCATAGCAGCAAATAGTAACAAACGGTCGCCAACCGCTTAGTATATCACATGAAGACAGAAGCGTACTGGGTTGGCTGGAGATAACAGATACTAAGTACAATATCTTACAAGCACAAAAGGAGACATACTAATGAAAATGAATTCCATTTTTAAAATTAATTTTAAACATCACCAAGTTTTTGATGATTGGTGGGGGGTGGGGAAGAGAAGTGTTCACCAGTTAAGTTGCTGCCACTTTTGCTAACTAAAAGATTAAAACTAAAAACCCAATGGCAGAATTGGAGTACACTCAAAATGCTGGAAATTGCACCAAAATATTAAAAAAATAATTTCCGTGGGAGAAATGTCCTCAGATGTCCCTAGAAAATAGATTTTGCACCAGTAGAGTTCATTAAAAAAAATCCTAAATTCCCACTGCCAAATTGCACTTATGGCCTTCAGACTTCCCCCACCACCCCATACTGGAATATAAGGTATAGTGTAGCCTAAGTCAAGTCCATGTTCCACTGCACTCCCGTTGTAACCACTTTTCATATCACTGGGATTCAGTTTTCACTGAACAAACAAACAAACAAACCTGAATTGTGGAATGTGATCCCAAAACAGCAATAAAAATCCTGATATCCAATGAAATTTAAAAAAAATTTAACATTCAGTCATCTTGAAGCAAGAACTTGATCATTGTTCTTCAATCAGGACTTTTTTTTTTGAGTGGTCAACTTTTTTTGAAGCTGTTGCTCAGCTTTCCCCAGTTTTGTTGGTTGCCCTCTCACACTCTTGAGACCAGCGCCTGCATTGGACGGGCGCCCAGGCCAGGCTCATCACGCGGCAAACTTTCTTACCGTCCAGTCGGAGCTGCAAAGCGGGACAGCATCCTTCAGTCCCTTCACGTCGATTCCCTGCCGTCTCAGCTCCGGGATCTTTTCCAGCATGAAGAAATAATACGGGTTTCTCAGAGGCTTTTTTTGCGGCATCGTAACCAGGCGAGACCCGAGCCCCCAACCCACACACACACACACACTCCCCAAACCCAGTTAGTTAGTGATCTGCACTCAGATCACGAGGGGCAAAATGGCGGGAAACTTGGGACCAGCCGTCCCAAGTACAACTGTATTCGGGGCAGACGAACTGCTTTGGGTGCAATCATTGTTGTTCAAGCTGAAAAATAATCCCTACTACATTATTGCGGTGGCTGTTTTTGAAGGCAATCTTTATAATGCAAAGTTTACCACCCCCAAGAAATGATGTGGAGATGCCGGTGATGGACTGGGGTTGACAAATGTAAAGAATCTTACAACACCAGGTTATAGTCCAACAATTTTATTTGAAAATCACAAGCTTTCGGAGATTACCTCCTTCGTCAGGTAAGTGAGTGTGGGACTCCTTGAACATTTCGCATTTATAGTCTGAGAACAATACCTGGTGATTACAGATAATCTTTCCAACGGGCAGTTGGAAAGATTATCTGTAATCACCAGGTATTGTTCTCTGACAATAAATGCGAAACGTTCAAGGAGTCCCACATTCACTCACCCAAGAAATGGGGTTCTTTTGATAACTTGTTCAGCTTTATGAATGATTGCAGCTAGGAGTGTTTTCTTTCAATGGCTGGGATCTGTTTATTTTTTTGTTAGAGTTTCTTATATGGCATTTACACCCTTTGTGTGATTCAGGAGAGTTTTTATAGTCAATAGTATTAGAAAGACATTATAAAACTTAGGAAAAATACAGCAAAATTATTCTTTGCTTCCCTACAGTTCCATTCTGCAGGAAAAGTTACTATTGTTGCTGTTCTACTTGAACACTGTGTGCTCCTTGGGGGAGGAGGGAACTTTCCAGGGGAGAAATGTCCTCAATATTGCAAGATTTATCCTTCCGACCGATTCCACGTATCTGGTTTGCACATTTTCATGTAATTTTCAGAGGAAGGTATCGTTTTAGGTTACTAAAATGAATGATCGAGCTAGCTTATCGGTCCAATCGAATCATGTATTCAGTAAATCAGAACTGTATCAATCAATGGAAGTGTTGTTTTAGAGAGTTATGGCACATGACAAAGAAAAGAAAACGTGTTACGAGGTACAAACAACAGCAGAATCTATAAATAGATCTGGTGTTTATGAATAAGCTTTCAAAATCCATAAGAGGGCCTACAGATTCAAAAAAGCATTCCTTAATATTATGGCTGATTTGGTAGTGATAAATTCTTCGATCAAAAGGTGTTATGCCCACCTTTCTAATGTTGGAGATATCAAACTGTTCACTGAATCAACGTGGACAACATTTTTACATGGTGTTGAGATTTGGGCCGATTTGGTTGGAAATCAGGCTGAAATAGCGGTGCTTTGTGCAAAATCATAATCTACGGAACATTCCTATGCCTGAAAATGCTGGTTGCCATCGAAAATGCTACCAGTATTTCACGATTCCTCAAAACAGAAACGGGGTTTAGTCGCCAAGAAGAAGCATGAAACTGCATCCATTGCAGGTAGGCAGAATGTTTAAATTTTTCTGATATTTTTATTATGAAAATTGTACAATAGTCAAACAAACTCAGGCGAATGAATAAACTTACAATTTCTTGCAGTTTTAAATATGAAATTTCACTTTCCATTTGTTCATCTTTTGATTTATATAATATTTTAATACTCAATGACTTGTTCTTTATATTCACTGTTCTTAATGAGTCTTCCCTTTCTCTCTATTTTCAGCAGCCGATACAAGACCATGCACAGAGAGTGGCGAGCCATCAGAACTTGCCAAGAAGCAAACAAGGGTACTGCATTCTCGTTCTGGACTTGACAAAGCAGTTTGATCTTCTCACATTCTCCCCAAAGTCTGCCGTGGCTTAAGGTATTTCACAGACTTTAACCGTAAGAGACGTCCTGAAGTTCTGGTGCAATGCGGGTTGGTCAATGGTGGGCAATTACTTGAAGCTGCCCGTCACAAGCAATACCAGAACCTGCTGCCACACATCAAGAACCAAGATTGTTTAGCACTAGAATTTCACTACCATGCCAGCTGCCATAGATCTTTGCACAGTTCCTCACAAGACAAGAACCAACAGGAGAGTGACTGGGCCCACTATATTCAATCAATTTCCATTCATAAGTAGCAGTTGAATATTGTATTTTCTTGCATATTAGCTGATAACAAATAATACTGTTTTTTAATATTACCTGGACATGATGGTCCATTTTTGAAAAGCACTACTTGTTTGCCATGTTATTTTCTGTGGGAACTGTGGGTTAATGTGCAACTTTTGAACATGGGATCGCTTAAAATCTTGATTAGGCACACATTGCCTATACTTTTAACAACATTTCATTCCCTGCCAAGAAGGGGACCATAAGAATCAATTCCTGAAGGGCTTTGAGTTGCACGCCCTCTAGTCTAATTGGTGGATATGACTTCTTGCCTGAAAAATGTTAATCTTTCCTCCAGAAATATGAATGGCATTTAGAGATTGGCAGGATTTCTGGGCTTCTGGACATAGTGATTCAGACCACTACAAGAAAATTTGCAATCAATTTTCTTCTGTCCTTATGAATTTTAAAAGATGTGTGTCCAGGATTGTAACAGTATTGCAAGACAATTGGGTTTCCTAATAAAACTAGGTCACTTCCACAATATAGGTCAAAAGAAATCTGCCACTACCATCTGGAGCACTGAAGCTATTAATTTTGAAAGGTGGGGAAAATATGAAGAATATTACACAAAGCATCAGTATAGCTGGAGCCACACTCTGAACCAATCTCTTTATATGCAGGTGACTGTGTTGACCCGTGTCTTTGATTGACTAGTTTAGAGTTCTGATTGGAATGACCAGCCTGAGTTTAGAGTTTGAAGGCCAGGCAGTTACATCGTTAATGGCTTACGGTACTCAAATTCCTTGTGTACCATAATTTAATAAAACAATATCTAAGATGCAACAAATGCATTCACAGTGCTTTCCTGTCCCTGTGATGTAACAATTTATATAATATATTAAAAGTGTATGGTTCGCACTTGTCCTCATTACTCTTACTACCTATTGTCATGATTTTTTGTCAACATTTATAATTTTAAAATTGTTGTCCATGCCAACATTTTATAATAGAAAAAGGGTATGTCAACATTTTCTAATGACAAAATCCTATTTACCTGTCATGTTGTAGTTGCAGGCCTTCCACCTGTAGGCGACATGGTGCTTTCTCCCCATTCAATTAAACAACAACTTGCACTTAGATAGCGTCTTTAGGATAGTAAAATGTCCCAAGGCACTTCACAGGAGCTTAATCAGACAAAAATTGACTCTGAGCCAAAAAAGGAGACATTAGCTTGGTCAAAGAGTTGGGTTTTAAGGAGCGTCTTAAAGGAGGAGAGAGAGGCAGAGAGGTTTAGGGAGGATATTCCAGAGCTCAGGGCCAAGACATAAAAAGGCATGGCTGCCAATGGTGGGGTGAAGGAAGTGTAGGTGCAGAAGAGGCAAGAGTTGGAGGAACTCAAAGTTCTCAGAGATTTGTAGGACTGGAGGAGGTTATAGAGATAGGGAGGGGCAAGGCCATGTAGGGATTTGAACAGGAGCATAAGAATTTTTAAATCGAGGCGTTGGTGGACCGGGAGCCAATGTAGGGCAGTGAGCACATGGGTGATGTGTGAATGGGACTTGGTGTAATTAGGATACGGGCAGCAGAATTTTTGATGAGTTTAAGTTTATGGAGGATGGAAGGTGTGAGGTCGGCCAGGAGACAATTGGAATAGTCGAGTCTAGAGGTAACAAAAGCATGGATGAGAATTTCAGCAGCAGATGGGCTAATGCAGGGACAGAGATGGGTGATATTACGGAGATGGAAGTAGGAGGTCTCTGTGATGGAGAGTTTATGGGATTGGAACCTCAGCTCAGGGTCAAATAGGACGCCAAGGTTGCAAACTATCCATTCAGCCTGAGACAGTGGCCAGAGAGGGAGATGGAATCAGTGGCTAGAAAACCAAGTTCGTGGTGAGGACCAAAGACAATGGCTTCGGTCTTCCCAATGTTTAATTGGAGGAAATTTCTGCTTATCCAGCGCTGGATGTCAGACAAGCAATCTGACAACACAGAGGCAGTGGAGGGGTCGAGAGAGGTGTTAGTGATGGGGTAGAGCTGGATGTAGTCAGTGTACATGTGGAAACTGACATGTTTTTGGATGATATCACTGAGGGGCATCATGTAGATGAGAAATAGGAGGGGCCAAGTATAAGAACATAAGAAATAGGAGTAGGAGTAGGCCATACAATCCCTCAAACCTGCTCTGCCATTCAATAAGATCATGGCTGATATTCAACCTCAACTCCACTTTCTTGCCTGATCCCCATATCCCTTGATTCCCCTAGAGTCCAAATATCTATCTATCTCAGCCTTGAATTTACTCAATGACTCAGCATCCACAGCCCTCTGGGGTAGAAGATGCCAAAGATTCACAACCCTGTGAGTGAAGAAATTCCTCCTCATCTCAGTATTAAATGGCCAACCCCTTATCCTGAGAATATGTCCTAGTTCAAGACTCTCCAGCCAGGGGAAACAACAAACATTTAATAGTTTGTCACCATTTTAAAAATATTTTGTTTTCCTATTCTTCCTACCAAAGTGAATAACCTGTCCCAATTCCATTTCCCCAATTTATACACCATCTGCCACCTTCTTGCCCACTCACTTAATCTGAACAGACCTTTGCAGACTCACCTTACTTTCCCACCTAGCTTTGAATCGTCAGCAAACTTGGATACATTACACTTGGTCCCTTTATCTAAGTCATTAATATAGATTATAAATAGATGAGGCCCAAGCACTGATCCTTGCGGCACCCCACTAGTTACAGATCCTTGATAGATCCTTGTGGGACTCCAGCGGTAATGGTGTGGAGGCACAAAGAGAAGCCATTGCCCAGCAGCCTTGCTCTTAGGCCTCTGGCCCCATTCTGTCCTCAATCAATGCTTTGGTCTGGGCCTGCTCTTCAGTCACTGGCTCTGTTCCTTTTCCCCTATCCTGGTTCTTTGGCTTGAACCTTCTTGTCCCATGTCCAGTTGTACCTGCAAACTATGGGCCCAACGCTTCAGTTCTAGCCCAGCTCTTAACCTTCAGGACTCTACACCTCACTTCAAAAGTTGGCTACTGCCCTTAACTGGGAACCAGCTTTTGAAGTGTGGGTGCAAGATTCCCTAAAGGGAAGCTCCTGTATCTTAATACATTTCCAGTTTAAAAGCAGTGGTTTCCCTAAAGTCTAGGGAAGCCCTTGAGGTAATTGCACCCACATAATTCAAAGGACAATTGTCAGTTAAGGCTTTCCCTCACTCTCCAACCTTGTCTGTCTCTGATCACCCATTCCTTCTGAAACCTCACTCTTTGCATCTCCTTCCTACAGCCTCTTACCCATGGCTGGATCCTCCCAAACCAGCACCTCATATTTTCTGGCAGAAAATGCAGCCCATGACTCCCTCCCCTCACCTGCAATCTAAAAGACACATGTGACCTGCCGGCCGACAGCATGGCCATATCCTTCCCCTGGCCAGCACCCTACCAAAAAATGATGCCTTCCCTGCCACACTACCCAACATCTCCCACTTGAAAGAACAGAAGAGAGAGAGAAGCTGAAGATGACCGCGAGAATAGTAGAAAAGAAAAGAAAGAGAAGGAGGTGTCAAATAGAAGGAGAGAAATGGGGATGAATTTCCTTAGGGCTTAAGGACTTCGGTATCAACAAGATGAAGATTCCTGATAGGCTTAAATCATAGAATCACAGAATCATAGAAAATAGGAGCAAGAGTAGGCCATTTGGCACTTCGGGCCTGCTTCGCCATTCAAAATGATCATGGCTGATCGTCTAACTCAGTACCCTGTTCCGGCTTTTTCCCCATATCCCTTGATCCCTTTAGCATTAAGAAATATATCTATCTCCTTCTTGAATATATTTAATGACTTGGCCTCCACTGCCTTCTGTGGTACAGAATTCCACAGGTTCACCACCCTCTGAGTGAAGAAATTTCTCTTCATCCCGGTTCTAAATAGCATACCCCATATCCTGAGACTGTGACCCCTGGTTATGGATTCCCCATCCATCGGGAACATCCTCCCTGCATCTAGTCTGTCTAGTCCTGTTAGAATTTTATATGTTTCGATGAGATCACCTCTCATT
Source organism: Heptranchias perlo (assembly GCF_035084215.1). NCBI lineage: Eukaryota > Metazoa > Chordata > Chondrichthyes > Hexanchiformes > Hexanchidae > Heptranchias > Heptranchias perlo. The sequence continues at coordinate 52,811,105 of NC_090335.1, forward strand.
CTTCTAAACTCTAGTGAATATAGGCCTAGTCAACCCAATCTCTCCTCATACGTCAGTCCTGCCATCCCAGGAATCAGTCTGGTAAACCTTTGTTGCACTCCCTCCATGGCAAGGACATCCTCAGATAAGGAGACCAAAACTGCACACAATACTCCAGATGTGGTCTCACCAAGGCCCTGTACAACTGCAGTAAGACATCCCTGCTCCTGTACTCAAATCCTCTTGCAATGAACGCCAACATACCATTCGCCTTCCTAACTGCTTGCTGCACCTGAATGCTCGTTTTCAGTGACAGGTGTACAAGGACACCCAGGTCTTGTTGCACCTCCCCTTTTCCCAATCTATCACCATTCAGATATTAATCTGCCTTTCTGTTTTTACAACCAAAGTGAATAACCTCACATTTCTCTACGTTATACTGCATCGGCCATGTTCTTGCCCACTCACGCAACTTGTCTAAATCACATTGGAGCCTCACAGCTCACATTCCACCCCAGCTTTGTGTCATCTGCAAACTTGGAAATGTTACATTCCGTTCCTTCATCCAAATCATTGATGTATATTGTGAATAGCTGGGGCCCAAGCACTGATCCCTGCATTACCCCACTAGTCACTGCCTGCCACCCGGAAAATGACCCGTTTATTGCCACTCTCTGTTTCCTATCTGTCAACCAATTCTCAATCCATGCCAGTATATTACCCCCAATCCCATGTGCTTTAATTTTGCACACTAACCTCTTGTGTGGGACCTTATCAAAAGCCTTTTGAAAATCCAAGTACACCACATCCACTGGTTCTCCCCTATCTATTCTACTAGTTACCTCCTCAAAAAACGCCAGTAGATTTGTTAAGCATGATTTCCCTTTCATAAACCCATGCTGACTTTGTCCAATCCCGTTAATGCCTTCCAAGTGTTCTGTTATCACATCCTTTATAATAGACTCTAGCATTTTCCCCACTACTGATGTTAAGCTAAATGGTCTGTAATTCCCTGTTTTTTCTCTCCCTCCTTTTTTAAATAGTGGGGTTACATTTGCCACCCTCTATTCTGTAGGAACTGTTCCAGAGTCAATAGAATTTTGGAAGATGACCACCAATGCATCCATTATTTCCAGGGCCACTTAAAGACATTAAAACAAATAAATTCTTAATGATAGGTGGTATTTATCATAGGGTACAATGAGAAACAAGAGATGAGATTTGTGATGTATTGACAGTCATCATGAGGAAGCCACAATGTTGGGGAGGTCTGGTGGATTGCAAACTAGCTAAAATTGTATCCATAATCAATAAAAAAAATGTGATAAATCTAATCCAGGCATCTACAAACCTATTAGTCTTACATCAGTAACTATTAACATAATGAAATCAATTCATGAGAAAACTTGAGGACTATCATACAATAATAAACTAATCAATGCCAAAAAATGTTTTTAGAAGAGGTCGTGCCTGACCAACTTCCTTTACTTTTTTGAGGAAATAACAAAAACTAAATGACAGCCCAGAAAGCCTTTAATAAACTTCCTCAGGAAAGGCTGCTACAAAAGTTGAAAGTAGTAGGAGTTCAAAGTAAATGTGGATGAGAAATTGTCTGAAGGAAAGAAAGCAGTGAATATGTGCCAGGGAAATGGGGTCAGGATGGTGGGACGTGCTGAGTGAAGCGCCCAGCAATAGTTGCTGGGACTACTACTGTTTCCAATCTATATCAATGACCAATTCAGAAACTGAATGCAATTTTTTAAACTTACAGGTGATGTAAAATTAAGAGTGTAGTCAATAGGAGGAAGCTGCCTTTGAGCTCTAAAATGAGCTGGGCAAAATTTGTAAATTGACAGATCAGTGGCAGATGAAACTTAATATGGACAACTGTAAAGTACTGCAGATTGGAAGTAAAATGGGTGCCATATGTAAACTATAACGGTACAAAGCTAGTTAAAGATGAAACTAAAAAAGACCCGGGGGTGATGGTAGACTCAGCACTTAACAGGTTAAATTTTATTTTTTTAATTTCTTCTTGGTTTGTGGGTGACACTGCCAAGACCATATTTATTGCCCATCTCTGGTCACCCTGAAAAGGTAGTGGTGGGCTTACTTCTTGAACCATTGCAGTCCTTGTGGTGATAGTGTTCCCACAATGGTCTTAAGTTGGGAATTCCAGAATATTGATCCAGCGATGATGAAGGAATTGCAATATATATCCATTGCATATATTGCAATATATATCCAACGCCTCTCCTCCATCATCCAGCTGGGTGGGACTGGGTTTGCCTGGTTCCATTCTTATCTATCCAGTCATAGCCAGAGAATCTCCTGCAATGGTTTCTCTTTCTGCTCTAGCACTGTTACCTCTGGAGTCCCCCAAGGATCTATCCTTGGCCCCCTCCTATTTCTCATTACATGCTGCCCCTCAGTGACATCATCCAAAAATATGTCAGGTTCCACATGTACGCTGACGACACCAAGCTCTACCTCATCACCATCTCTCTTGACCCCTCCACTGTCTCTGTTTTGTCACATTGCTTGTCCGACAAGCAAAAACGTCCAACGAAATATTGGGAAGACCGAAGCCATTGTCATCGATCCCTCCCATAAATTCCATTCCCTAGCCACCAACTCTAAAGTGTACTTTAGGCATGACAGAAAAAATAAAAACTAGAAGGCGTAAGGCGATTAACCCAGCATCAAAGCTGTGGCAGGGGGTTGGGAACCTGAGCAGGGAGACAGAGGAAAGCGTGTCAGGAAGGGACAGAAGGTATGGAGTAAAAGGTAAAGTGTTAAAAAAGGAAAAAGCAGGTACGAAGTGTCACAAAACAGATTTGAAAGTTCTTTATCTGAATGCACGTAGCATTCGTAACAAAATGGACGAGTTAACGGCACAAATAACTACGTATGGGTATGATCTTGTGGCCATTACAGAAACATGGCTGCAGGGTGACAACGACTGGGAATTAAATATGCCAGGTTATTTAACAATTAGGAAGGACAGGCAGGAAGGAAGGGGAGGTGGGGTGGCTATGTTAGTAAAGGAAGGAATCACTGTAATACAGAGAAATGATATTGGGACAAAGGATCAGGATAATGAAACAGTTTGGGTAGAGATAAGGAATAATAAGGGGAAAAAAACACTAGTGGGCGTAGTATATAGGCCTCCTAATAGTTGCAACTCTGCTGGAAGAAGTATTAATCAGGAAATAGTCAGGGCATGTAATAAGGGAACAGCTATAATTATGGGGGATTTTAACTATCATATTAACTGGACAAATCAAATTGGGCAGGGCAGCCTTGAGGAAGAGTTTATTGAGTGTATTAGGGATGGATTTCTTGAGCAGTATGTAACTGATCCTACAAGGGGGAAAGCAAGCTTGGACCTGGTCCTGTGTAATGAGCCAGGATTAATTAATAATGTCCTAGTTAAGGATCCCCTTGGAATGAGTGACCATAACATGGTTACATTCCATATCCAATTAGAGGGTGAGAAGGTTGGTTCTCAAACAAGCGTACTGAGCTTGAATAGAGGAGTCTATGATGGTATGAGAGCGGAATTGATTAAAGTGGACTGGGAAAATAGATTAAAGGGTAAGACGGTACATGAGCAGTGGTGTTCATTCAAGGAGTTATTTTACAACTTTCAAAAAATATATATTCCACTGAGGAAAAAAGGGTGTAAAAGAAATGACAGCCATCCGTGGCTAAGTAAAGAAATCAAGGATAGTATCCGACTAAAAACAAGGACAAAAAAGGTAGCCAAACTTAGTGGGAGGATAGAAGATTGGGAAGTCTTCAAAAGACAGCAAAAAGTAACTAAAGGATTGATTAAGAAAGGGAAGATAGATTATGAAAATAAATTAACAAAAAATATAAAAACAGATAGCAAGAGTTTCTATAGTTATATAAAAAGAAAAAGGGTGGCTAAGGCAAACGTAGGTCCCTTAGAGGATGAGACCGGGAAATTAATGGTGGGAAACATGGAAATGGCAAAAACGCTGAACAAATATTTTGTTTCAGTCTTTACGGTAGAGGACACTAAGAATATCCCAACACTGGACAAACAGGGGGCTCGAGGGGGGGAGGAGTTAAATACGATTAAAATCACTAAGGAATTGGTACTCAGTAAAATAATGGGACTCAAGGCGGATAAATCCCCTGGACCTGATGGCTTACATCCAAGGGTCTTGAGGGAAGTGGCAGTAGGGATTGTGGATGGTTTGGTAATAATTTTCCAAAATTCTCTGGACTCGGCAAAAGTCCCGGCAGATTGGAAAACTGCTAATGTAACACCCTTATTTCAAAAGGGTAGTAGCCAGAAGGCTGGAAATTATAGACCAGTTAGCCTAACATCTGTGGTGGGTAAAATTTTGGAATCTATTATCAAGGAGACAGTAGCGGAACATTTGGATAAACATAATTTAATAGGACAAAGTCAGCATGGCTTTACGAAGGGGAAGTCATGTCTGACAAATTTGCTTGAGTTCTTTGAGGACATAACGTGCAGGGTGGATAAAGGGGAACCAGTGGATGTAGTGTATTTAGACTTCCAGAAGGCATTCGACAAGGTGCCACATAAAAGATTATTGCTCAAGATAAAGAATCACTGGATTGGGGGTAATATTCTGGCATGGGTGGAGGATTGGTTATCTAACAGGAAGCAGAGAGTTGGGATAAACGGTTCATTCTCGGACTGGCAACCAGTAGCCAGTGGTGTTCCGCAGGGGTCGGTGCTGGGTCCCCAACTCTTTACAATCTATATTAACGATTTGGAGGAGGGGACCAAGTGTAACATATCAAAGTTTGCAGATGATACAAAGATGGGAGGGAAAGTGGAGAGTGAGGAGGACATAAAAAACCTACAGGGGGATATAGACAGGCTGGGTGAGTGGGCGGAGATTTGGCAGATGAAATTGGAAAATGTGAGGTTATGCACTTTGGCAGGAAAAATCAGAGATCAAGTTATTATCTTAAAGGCGAGAAACAGGAAAGTACTGCAGTACAAAGGGATCTGGGGTCCTAGTGCAAGAAGATCAAAAAGTTAGTATGCAGGTGCAGCAGGTGATCAAGAAGGCCAACGGAATGTTGGCGTTTATTGCTAGGGGGATAGAATATAAAAACAGGGAGGTATTGCTGCAGTTATATAAGGTATTGGTGAGACCGCACCTGGAATACTGCATACAGTTTTGGTGTCCATACTTAAGAAAAGACATACTTGCTCTCGAGGCAGTACAAAGAAGGTTCACTCGGTTAATCCCGGGGATGAGGGGGCAGACATATGAGGAGAGGTTGAGTAGATTGGGACTCTACTCATTGGAGTTCAGAAGAATGAGAGGCGATCTTATTGAAACATATAAGATTGTGAAGGGGCTTGATCGGGTGGATGCGGTAAGGATGTTCCCAAGGATGGGTGAAACTAGAACTAGGGGGCATAATCTTAGAATAAGGGGCTGCTTTTTCAAAACTGAGATGAGGAGAAACTTCTTCACTCAGAGGGTAGTAGGTCTGTGGAATTTGCTGCCACAGGAAGCTGTGGAAGCTACGTCATTAAATAAATTTAAAACAGAAATCGACAGTTTCCTAGAAGTAAAGGGAATTAGGGGTTACGGGGATCGGGCAGGAAATTGGACATGAATTTAGATTTGAGGTTAGGATCAGATCAGCCATGATCTTATTGAATGGCGGAGCAGGCTCGAGGGGCCGATTGGCCTACTCCTGCTCCTATTTCTTATGTTCTTATGTAACTCTATCCCTCTCCCTGGTCACCGTTTGAGACTGAACCAGACCATTCGCAACCATGGCATCCTATTTGACCCTGAGATGTGCTTTCGACCCCATATCCGCTCCATCACCAAGACCGCCTACTTCTACCACCTTAACATCGCCGATATCCACCCCTGCCTTAGCTCATCTGCTGCTGAAACCCTCACCTATGCCTTTGTTACCTCTAGACTTGATTGGCCTCCCATCTTCCACCCTCCATAAACTTGAGCTCATTCAAAATTCTGCTGCCCATATCCTAACTCACACCAAGTCACGTTCATCCATCACCCCTGTGCTTGCTGACCTACATTGGCTCCTGGTCCGGCATCGCCTCGATTTTAAAATTCTCATTCTTGTTTTCAAATCCCTCCATGGCCTCACCTCTCCCTATCTCAGTAACCTCCTCCAGCCCAACAACCCTCCGAGATCTCTGCACTCCTCCACTTCTTGCCTCTTGCGCATCCCCGATTTTAATCTCACCACCACTGGCGGTCATGTGTTCAGCTGCCTAGGCCCTGAGCTCTGGAATTCCCTCCCTAAGTCTCTCCGCCTCTTCACCTCTCCTCCTTTAAGATGCTCCTTAAAACCCACCTCTTTGACCTAGCTTTTGGTCGCCTATCCTAATATCTCCTTGTGTGGGTCAGTGTCAAATTTTGTTTGATAATCGCTTCAGTGAAGCGCCTTGGGATGTTTTACTATGTTAAAGGTGCTATATAAATGCTCGTTCTTGTTATTGTTTTATGATTTGGAGGGGAACTAAGAGATGAAGGTATTCTGATGATATTGCTACTCTGTCTTTCTTGGTGGTGGCAGTCGCAGGTGAGGGAGGTGATGTCAAAGTAACTATGTTGAGTTGCTGCAGCACATCCTGTAGATAGTATGTACTGCAGCCACAGTGTGCTGGTGACGGAGGGATGAATATTAAATACGTAGCAGGGGTGCCAATCAAGCAAGACAGTCTGTCCTGGGTGGTGTCAAGCCGCTTGAGGGTTGTTGCAGCTGAATCTATCGAAGCCCATGATGAGTATTCCATCATACTTTCAACTTGTCAACAACCCAAATAAACTAACAAAAGTGCCCCCTTTTTAGAGGGGCACAAACAATAAACACCCAAATCATAAAAAAAACTAAAGGGAACTTATCAAATTAAATAAGAATTGGCAATGTTGACAACGCAATCCAGTCCCTGTGGTGCCCACCAGTCGCGGAAGGCCTCAAGCACACCAACGTACACTGTGAGCTCCTTCTCCAGGGTCACCCGGGCACGAAAAAAGCCGCAGAAGAGAGGCAAGCAGCCAGAGCGATCGCCCCCACTGGCCGCGTCAAACCTGGACCTGTGGATGGCCATCTTGCCCAGACCCATGAGGAGATATTAGGGATTTTCTTGTTGAAGATGGCTATTGTCTAGCACTTATTTGGCATGAATGTTATCTGCCTCTTGTCAGCCCAGTCCTGGATGTTGTCCAAGTCCTGTTGTAACCCAGCATGGACTGGTTCAATATTGGAGGAATTGTGAATGGAGCTGAATGCTGTAGAATCTTCAGCAAACAGCTCCACTTCTGGCCTTATGATGGAGGAAAGATCATGTATGAAGCAATTGAAGATAGTTGAGCCTACCAGGTTTCCCTGAGGAACTCCTGCAGTAATGTCCTATGGCCGCAATGATTGACCTCCAACAGCCATGACCACCTTCCCTTGTGTCAGGTACGATTCCAGCCATTCGAGGGTTTTCCCTTTGACCACCCCATGACCTCAATTTTGCAACGGTTCTTTTATGCCATGCTTGGTCAAGAGCAGCTACTCGCACCTCTCCTCTGGCATTCAACTCTTGCCTTCATGTCTGGATCAAGGTTGTGATGCGGCCTGGAGCCGAGTAACTTTTACAAAATCGGAACCGAATGTCGGTCAGCAGGTTATTGGTCAGTAGATGTTGCTTGATGGCACTGCTGAGTCAGAAGAAATGGTATCGGCTAAAAGTGGTAAAAGGTCAAATCACGACTGATAATGGGAAGAACATCACACCAAAAGCAATCAACATGCATAAGGGTGGTGGAGGCAACAATCTTAGATTGATTCGATCCAGTTGGATGTCAGAAGGGGGAGGGGTGAATTGTAAGGTTTTTTGTTGAATGAATGAGCTAAAATAGGCGGAATGACCTCCATAGTTTGTATTTAGCTTCTGCTGTTCTGGAGCCCAGTAGGTTGGAATATAACATTTAGAATCAGGATTATTGGCCCATTTTCCTGGCAAGGTTACCAATTCTGGTCATGCATCTACTGCTTGATAAATGTCTGAGTACCGCAATTTCATTGCACTGTTGTTGCAGTAAAATTGTGTAACCCCCTATATACAGATATATCACAAAATGAAATAAGCGTTACAATTTTCAATTTAATACAATGTCTATACTATTATGGTTTCATGCTAAGAATAATGTAGCGGACTTTCTTAACTAAATTCATTAACGTTGGGCAAAGTGGCTTTATATTAATATACACAGTTTTATAGCAATTAAATAGCGAGTACGTCGAAAGTTCCTGTGTTTGGTACATTTTAATTAGAATTCAAATGTATTATTTACATACATATTGATCCACATAAAACACACAAAAACGAAGGCGGTAGGAAATTCAGTAATAAACTAAATAAGAAAATTACCAAATGAATAAAATAAGGTGGTAGTTTATTAGTTGCATACATTGTAACGTCTACTAACGTTGTCAATTTCAACTACAGCGGAGCCCAAAGCGGCATCAATGAAGCCATGTGATTGGAAAAGTCCATCGATGTAGAGGGGAATCTCCGACACTTATACGTGGGATCACTTTCTGTGTTCGACTTTGTTTCAAGCCGATATGTGAACCGATGAAAAGTTAAACATTTTAAAGACTTTTATTTCAATGCTTGAGGCCACGTTGCGTTCTGCAGATCTGATTATGCTACGGTTCATGCAAATCCCCCCTCCCCCAGTGCCGATGAGTAACAGGTGCCAGTTAAAGCCTGGCTTGATACTTTTGTGTCTGTCAGTTTGAGAGAGACAGAGAGAGAGAGATTACAATGGGAAATCGGAATTTAATTCATAATCGGGGATTAAATCATATCCAGTTGTAACAAAATATATGGGATGTAAAAGGCACTGAAAATGTGGGTCACTGGATTCTCATGGTGGATGTCCATTCTCTGCCTGACAGGTAAGAGTTAAACTACATTTAACTTTGTAGTAAATGCGATGGTACCTCCAGCTCTGGCAACAAAAATTCGATGAATGAACATGGCTGTCCAGGGACGAGTTTATCGTTCTTTATGTATTAAATCACTTGCTATTTTAGGGATGTTCCCCAATTTTCCCTTTAATCCTCTCTCTACCTGCCCACGTTAAATAACAATAATTCTACTTGTTACTATGGTCTACCATGTCATTAATATTTCATTTGGAAATCGATATGTGCACTCGTCTACTATGTTTCAAGGTGTATATTCATTTACAAAAATTAACGAAAACGTTATACACACCAAAACTGAGTGAAAGTATATATATATGTGTTAATTATATTTTAGCAGCATTATACGCTAATTGATAGTTCAGTAAAATTTTTACAAAAATGAGACCATTAAATTTAAGATCTTGAATATTTTCAGTGGAATTTTTAAATTAGTAACTACAAAAGACTTGAAACCCCAATTATTGGAATACTAGACAATATGTTATTTCTAAAGCGCAATTCGTGACTCATGCCATTTGCAAGATTCGCATTGCTCTGAATCATACATGCAAAGACTTGGACTGTGTCTGTTGTATTAGATGAACCCTTTTTCCCCAAATAAATTATATGCTTGGATCAGGGATTCTGAATAATGTAACTGAGCATGAGTAATGGGAATTGAACTCGGAATTATGTGCTTGCTTCTGAGCTGAAGGCCAGATTTTAACAAGTTGGTACATTCTTTTAAACCTTTGTGGCAATTCTGGTAGTAGTGGTAGAACAGAGAATCTTTTTTTTAAAATGTGTCTAAAGAATTTGCAACAAATGCTACACGAATGCTTCTAATTGTCTCAAATCAATTATATTGTTGAGCTTTGCAACTAGTCGGAACAAAACTTTTGTAGGACTGCTGGTATTTTACTGGAGTTCCTGGAAGAATGGACACGAGTGAAACTGGTTGTTAAAATGGCCGTACCCCCAAACACGTAGATTATGCAGAACAATATTAATGGAGATTTTATTGCTTCTAACTCTCTCCTGCAGCATACAAATAATGCTGCACAACTAATGGAGAATTAAAATGTGTTGTTTGCACAATGCTAAAGAGCATTAGTGGTGTATATTATGGTGCTAACCATTTTTAGCAGTTCAATCAACGCAGGAATATGCCTACCTTTTATATAGTGAAACACAACCAATAGGAAAATGTGTACACAGTGTAGTGAAATTAGTTATCCTGAGATATTGGAGATGGAAAATAGGAATATTAAAGTGAAACTAGATTAACATCTTGCTTCCATTTGGATGGAAGGTGAAATTTAAAAGAAAATTCAATGTCAGCACTCATTTCTAAGTACCAATTTATTGTTTCTTCAATTTAAGAATTTGGAACATGGTATGAAGAAAATAACGCATTAGATGTGCACTGAGATCTCCTAAGCTTTGTAGCTTGCTGTGCATGAGCTGTCGGTTCAATTTCTGCTGGAAATACTACTTTTTGAATAAGAAAATGTTAAGAAAGTGCAGTTTTATTGTTTGCAAATTGGTTGATTTTTTTTTAAGGTTAAAAGCTAAAATTCCATTTCCAGCACTGTTCATTATTCTGATGGGTTCAAATACTATGGAAAGCAAGTGAGAAAATTGGAAGTTAAAAGCAAGAAGGAAAATAAGAGGTAACAGGTAGCAGCTTACACAAAAGCAATAGATGTGTGCAATAAGTTCCCAGAAAAGGCCATAGAAGCTGATAGTACAAAACTGGGAAGAAGCAACTAGATGTATTTCTGGGCAGAAGCATTTGAGGGGTACAGTGACCAGGCAAAGGTAGGTGGACTGAGTTGTGATCAAACAAAAAGACAGTTAGGCCTATTTGTTTTATCCTGTTGCTGAACATTGTCCACAATGTAAAAGACTACTAATAATTACTGGAGTTACCCAGTCAATACATATCTTCTTGGAGCCATCAATATTATGGATATAATTACATGTGACTGCACATAGCACAATATCAGGTCACACATTAAAAAAAAATACACTCCAGAATTGTGCTTTGTGGATGGTGGAGAAGCTTTGAGTGATCGGCAAGTGAACCACCTGTTGCAGAGTACCCAGCCTCTGCACTGCTCTTGTGGTCAAAGTATTGATATGGCTGGTCCAGTTCACTGGTGACCCCCAGGATAACTGATTTTAATTAGCCCATTGGTTTGTGTATTGTACAAGTTTGGTCCATGGTTAGGATTGTGGCCATTTTATGCTGAGGTAGAAAAAACATTGTGTGTTGCTGGGTCTTTTGCTCATGTGGGTTTTGTAGACTGTTCTTCGGGGCTTAACCTTATTGCCTTTGTGAATGTTTGTGTCTTTTGCATCTGGCCATTTTTGGTTTTTGTTTATGGTTATGTTGCATATGCTAAGTTTCTATCCCTTTTTCATGTCTCTAAATTTATGTCTCCCCATATGAGTTTGTCATTCTGTTACACCTTGCACACCAAAGTGTAATATCGTTTTTAGCTACACTATGTTACCGCAAATGGAATATTATGTCCAAGTTGTCCTCTATAGTTAGCCTATTTTGCCATCAGTAATATTTTCATCAGGATTTTTTATGCCCCCTTTCCCATTTTGTTTAAGTATCAGTTTTATTTTTTGAAAAGTGAGGGCCTGTACCCAGTGCTTGTTATTAGTTGTAGAACCAAAGGCAAAATGGAGCATAATGTGGTAGGTTCAAATTATGACATGTCTCCTCTTGTCACTGTTTAGTGATCACTTTTATGTATTGATTTTGGGTGAGATCAGAAAGGGACTCTGCTGTAATGACCCTCTCCCCCATGGTCAAATAGCTTATTGGCACTCACTATCTAGGCTCTCACATGAAAAGTTGGTCCTTTCATAAGGTATTGGTTCCACAGGTGGCAGTTGCTCTCCAAGTACTGCATGAGTCATTACCATTATCAGAATAGTAGAAGAGGAAGATTGGAGGAGTGACAAAAATGACAGGATAACTCCTCTAGGAATGTGAAAGAAAATATGCAGACACTTTAAGACAATCGATTCAAGGCTTGAAAATGTTCACATGTTTTGGTGAGAAGTTATTGCATATGTTTTTATTTTTCAATTCCCCCTGCCACTTCTCTTCTGAAGGGATACAGCTCCACAAACACCAGAAGCTCTCTGGTATCTCAACCAAGTTCTCATTCTTCATGTGTGAACCTTGACAGTGAGAGTCATCAACAACAACTTGCATTCATATAGTGCCTTTAATGTAGTAAAACAGTTCAAGGCATTTCACGGGAGCATTATCAAACAAGACTTGACACCGAGCCACATAAGGAGATATTAGGATGGGTGACCAAAGGTTTGGTCAAAGGGATAGGTTTTAAGGAGCGTCTTAAAGGAGGAGTGCGAGGTAAAGAAGCAGAGAGGTTTATGGAGGGATTTCCAGAGCTTAGGGCCTAGACTGCTGAACGCACAGCCGCCAATGATGGAGTGATTAAAATCAGGGATGCACAAGAGGCAAGAATTGAAGGAGCGCAGAGATAGGGAGGGGTGAGGCTATGGAGGGATTTGAAAAAAAGGGTAAGGATTTTAAAATTGAGGTGTTCCCAGACCGGGAGCCAATGTAGGTCAGTGAGCACAGGGGTGATGGGTGAATGGGACTTGGTGTGAGTAAGAATATGGGCAACAGAGTTTTAGTTGAGTTCAATTTATGGCAGGTGGAAGATGGGAGGTTGACCAGGAGAACATTGGAATATTTAAGTCTAGAAGTAACAAAGGCATGGATGAGGGTTTCAGCAGCAGATGAGCTGAGGCAGGGCCGGAGATGGGAGATGTTATGGAAATAGGCGGTCTTGGTGATTGTGCGAATATGGGGTCGGAAGCTCATCTCCAGGTCAAATAGGATGTCAAGGTTGCGAATGGTCTGGTTCAGCCTCAGACAGTGGTCAGGGAGAGGGATGGAGTCGGTGGCTAGGGAATGGAGTTTGTGCAGGCTATTCAATTGGTGGGGGCATCACAATGTTATCAGGAGCAGTCACCCTTACTGAGATCCCCGCATCTACAGTAGGGATACTGAAGCCAATAATAACATTGTTTATGCTGCCTGGCTGTGCACAGACCAGGGATTGAATCTGAAACCTTCTTGATCTGTATAGTTCAATAAATACCAAGCAATGCATTTACCCACCGAGCCATCACTATTATTAAGTCTGGATTCATAAATATTCTTTTGAGGAAGTGTGTAGATGCAATGCATCAAAATACCAATATCCAGTCCTGTACTGCTGTAGGAGGCATAGGGCTTTTTGCGGAGCAGGAAAAATCAGACCCAGCATTCACACTAGGCTGCCGTTACACACCCTTAGCTAGCCAGTAAATGCTAATCGAGCATCCTCTCTCTCAAAATCTTTAATTCCTGGTGGTACCAATAATTTTTTACTTAAACTAGCAGAACTCCCAGTGCTGCTAATGAATCAGAAGAGTATGACAGGGAACTGCTATATAAAGCAAATGTGACTTACAGGAAGTGTGCGCCCCTCTTCCACATACAGTTTCTTAGCATCATCGTTTAATATATTACGGTCAGAAATGCTGATGCTAAGCAACTGTATGCAGGGGAGGAGAGGGGGAAGAAAATTCAGAAATAGTCTGAGTTAAATTGTTATACCATTTTAATATTAATCCATGTATCAATGGCCAGCAATCTGTTTAATTGTTTCTTTAGTGTCATGTGATGTGATTTCTCTTTAGTTGAAACATCATTAACAGCTGTTGTGCTCTCATCATTTTCACACAGTGCATAGTGCTTCCCAGCACTAGATGCAAAATTGCCACATTCAAGGAGCTGGTCTTAACAATGAAAATATAATTTGAAATCCCAAATACCTCTAGGTTGTTTCAAGTGATCGTTCCAATAAATTTATATCTATATTTATAAACTGCCAAAAACATTCAGGGGATTCAAGCTATTTTATTGCTGAAGTAATCTATCTTATAGACAATTTCCAGAAGTAACACTCCCACTCCTTGAGTGGGAGTTTTAGTATTAGTACTTCAAACATTTAAAAATAAATATGATTAACTCAAATTCTTTTTCTGCACATTTTGTTGGCATTGAAACATTGAGTACTGGTGACCTCACTGGGGATTTGATCAGAAGGAGTTATTGGGATTAATTTTCTGGCCCCCCCCCCCCCATTGCCTGTGTGCTAGATAGATGGGGCGCACCCAAAGTGCATTCTGTCAATCCAGGCCTCAGGGAGGTTGCATTTGTTGGGCCAGGTCATTTGTATGGCCTTCTCGCACCCTCAGCACAGGCCCACCCCTTGGCAGGGCAATGTGCTATTCTAAACTCCATGACAAATTCATTTTTTTTCTTGTCAATTTTCTATCCCTTGCCTTCTGAAACCATTGACTCATTTCTGAATACAGCTCCTCACTGGAATACAAAGGATCAAAAAACAATGTAAGGATATGGCTGAATACAGACATGTTGATCTTTTTGTATATGGAATGATTTCTCTTCAACTTCATTTGAGCCCAGTTCCTAACACACAGCACGCAAGGAATTCTCATCAAATTTTCCCCTTACTAATCATGGGGCACTAAAACCAATTGCTGCAGTGCTAATCTACCACTGTCCGGGTTAAGATCAGCTAATCCAGCACAGACTGGAGATCAAACTTCGGACCTTCTCATCCATCTACTCAGCAGATAAACTTGGTGAGCCTTTGGGGGTGTTGTATTCATTTAAATTTTTAATTGGTAATGTGCAGGAGATCCACTGAGTACACATGGTAGGTCAGCAATAATTTGCATTTCTGAATTAACTACACACGGCAAAATACCATTTTTTTAATGTGAAATAGCTTATGCAACATTTGTGTGCAAAGTCTTAGGCATAGATATTTCTTCAGAATCTTGCAGTCAAATCTCCTTTCCAGCATTGAGCCTCAAGTACTGTACTTTTATCAATAACTGTTCAATGTAAGCATGTCCTGTTACTTCTCATTTCACCTATATTTTTCTCATTTGTGTATCATGCCAATGTCAGTATCTGCCTGTTATTATTTTAATCAATATTCTTCTCTCCTGTATTTGTAGAGCATGATATATTTACTCCTGTATACTACTTTTATTTTCCTTTTGTAAGATAGTGATTAAAATGTAGGAGATAATTTAAGAATGAAATTTAATACATGAGCATGTATGTTCTGTGGAGAGCAGTTATACAATGTTCCTTTCATATTGATTGACAACCATGAGAAAGAAACAAACTATTAAACATAGAAACATAGAAAATAGGAGCAGGAGTAGGCCATTCGGCCCTTTGGGCCTGCTCCGCCATTCAAAATGATCATGGCTGATCGTCTAACTCAGTACCCTGTTCCCGCTTTTTCCCCATATCACTTGATCCCTTCAGCATCACTATTAACAACATTAAATATATGGTTTTATAAGAATAAACCCCAACTGCAATTTTTTGTTGTTTAAAACGGTGACCTAGTAATACAGGGCATTCGGTGACTCAGTGGTGCAGTATGGGTTCCCACCTATAATTCTGCACATTGTCATTTCCTTTATCATCCTTTGCTTCAAGTGAAGGGAAAGAAAAGCATGGGGCAAGTCAACCCAGACTACTCTCTCTCTCTTCCTAATGGCTGACTTAAGTATGGCATAGGCTAAGACCTGGGAAAATGGCATCCTTCACCTCTCTGTCAAGGAATGGTGCATTTAATAGGGAGACTTAAAAAGAATATCTGAACATGGAAACATGCAGTAATTTTAGGGGAAAAATGCATTTCACTCTAACAAATGATGCCTTATCTAATTATGGAAAACAAAATCATTAATTTCTAATTTACATTTTCCAGTTATGTAACAAAAGCAGTGGCCCTGCTCCAAGTTGTATGATGTTTTCACTAATTCAGATATAAAGGAACACAAAAACATTCATTCCAGTCCTAAATTCCATTCTGCTTCAACATGTTCAGCCTAATAAAAGACACAAGGTCCATTATGTTAGCTGTAAAGGCACAATGTCCTCCCATGGAGAGATTGGGAAGAAATAGTCAGTATAGTAACAGCTTTGAACAGCCTGAGCTTATGACAGTGGAAATGTAGTTCCGCTGCCATTTTTATAATTATATTTTTGGCCAGCCTAGCTTTAGTTAAAACCTCAATAAACAATACTTTACATTCAAGATAGCAAACTGTAGTAAAATTAAATTCCTTGCTACAATTGAATGGCACATTCATACAGGTCTCATCTCTTCACAACAACTTTCACAAAATCTTTGTAGCGGTGACATCTTCACAATTGTTACAAATGTCGGATGATGTTCTGGAGTTGGGTATGCTCCCAGATACCTGGTGAGATTGCATCATTCTGTTTTTCACAAAGATGGCAAATACTCAGTTGCACATCATAATGTTGACTGCTGAACTTTGAAGTAAAATGCTGGCTAAGGGAAAACTGAGTGGTGCCGTTGGTCTAGAACTTTGTTCTTTCATCTCTGGAACCTGGATTAAAATCAAACCCATAATTAGAGGATGAAAGTCTCACTTCTCTGCTGTTACAAGGGGTCTAAATTAAAAGGGCTTGAGTAGATTAAGCCAGTTTTTTGGGGCATGGGTCATGACATAAAACTAATCATAATTCAGAATTATCAGTTTCACAGAGAGGGCACATGGATGGCTTATATGGAAGTGAAAATGTTGCATTGGTGAAGGGAATGTTCTTCTGGGATCAGGGTTTTGGGGAATATTGTAGGGAGTATTTACTCCTAAATTTAGCCCACCTTAACCAGGGAGCGGTTGATACTGGCCAAGAAACCTGTTTAGTCCTTTGGCACTGAGATCATTTCTCATGGTTAGTAAAAAAAAAAAAATCACAAAATAAATGACTGATACTGGCTATATGCTGCAATGAATATGGAATAGCTTATTCCGCAGAGATCATTCTGTTTTTTTGAAATACCTGTAATCAACCTATAATGTTGTTCATCATACAGCATCCTTGAGGGTTCTAGCCCTGGTATTCACATTGAATGAAGAAAGCATTATTGATTGTATGGAAATGCAGATTTGTGCTAGGCATTTTGTGGTAGTTTAATCTGAGAGATGCCTTCATTAGGTGCATCTCCACTCTTTACTTCAATTGCAAGGCTTTATCACAAATGGATTAGATGGTCTTTGGTTTTACCTCATCGGGGAACAAGTAAGCATGTCCAGTTTTCTGACTTTGAATTGACCCAATTGATCCACTGACTGAAACAATCCACATGGGCTCAAATGTCAGTGGGATAAAAACTGGGAATGGTGAACCATGCAGAAAACACTAGACTTGCCTTATGAAATATGTTTGTCATTTTCACAATGTGTTCAAAATAATAAGGATATGGATAGATCTTGGGTTACTTATCACTCAAAGGTAGAGGTGTTGTCTTTGACAAGTTGTTTATCATGCTCTCCAAGATAGCTATCTATTTAAATTGACCAGCTTAAGCTTCTATGCGCAGATCAATAGTATTCCTAATTTATTTACGCAATACAGGGTAAGCGACATAAAATATACAGGCATCTTTCTGGTTCTCATTCTTAATCATTCTGATGGGGAAAAAAATAAAACATTCTCAAAATAAATATACACCCGAGACAGGCTACTGAGACAGTGATGGTAGTGTAATGGTTATGTTACTGGACTAGTATTCCAGAGGTAAAAACAGAAAATGCTGGAAACACTCAGCAAGTCAGGCAGCATCTATGGAGAGAGAAACAGAGTTAATGGGCCCGATATTACCAGGGCGGCGGGATAACGGCGAGGGGAGGGGGGGGGGTGCGATGAAATCAGTCTGCCCTGAACGCAATCGCAGGCTGATTGGATCCACTTACCTCTTGTTCCGGGTTCCCCACTGCTGAGCTGCGCGGCGGGCGGACTGCGCATGCGCAGTAAGGTCTGTCAGCTGGAGGAGCTCTATTTAAAGGGGCAGTCCTCCACTGACTGACGCTGCAACAAATAGGAAAAATTACAGCATGGAGCAGCCCAGGGGGAAGGCTGCTCCCAGGTTTAATGATGCCTCACTCCAGGTATCATTGGATGGGGTGAGGAGGAGGGGGAGGACAGAGATCTTCCCCCCCCCCCCCCCCCCCCAGAGGGTGGGAGGAAGCGGCCTGCCTCTGCCAAAGGCCTGGCTCGAGGTGGCAGAGGTGGTCACCTGCACCACCAACATATCGCGCACCTGCATACAGTGCAGGAGGCGCTGCAATGACCTAAGGAGGTCAGCCAAAGTGAGTACATTTACTCATTCCCCTACACTCCGTCTGCCACATCACCGTCCCCACCCCACATCTCCTTCTGCACTGCCAACACTACTCTGTCTCATCACCCCTCATACCCACTCAAATCTCATCCTCATCTTACCTGCACTTACTCACCTCGCCAGTACTCATCCCGCCACTACCACTCAACCCAATCCTCATACAATCTCATGGCTCTGTCTCATACTCACCCTCTCATGCATCTCTTTCATAGTCAGCCTCACGCAACCTGCCACTACCTGTGCTGCAGCCACAGGGCATGCATTACATATGTGCAGTAGGCAACGTAAGGCAAACTTGTCGTGAGCATGAAGGGGATGCACAAGGGTGTTTGAGGGTTTGTCGTGGTTTTGACTTTTATTTAATTTCTGATCAACTCACATCACATATTATATTGGCACCACTACTGCCACGTCTTTGCGAATCTTGGCTGGTTTGTGCAATAATGCCCTTTCCTGAGGATCACAATGAAGACCCACAACTGATGCCACCCATTGTGTCACTGCAGAGTGGGTGTAGGTGTATTTGCAGGGCTCTTTTGTGCAGACGACTGAGAGACGCAGCGATGTCCCCGGTGGCACCTTGGAAGGATGTGGAGGAGACGTTGTTGAAGGCAGTGGTGACTTTGACAGCGACAGGTAAGAAGATGGTGCTCGGGCCAGCCGGGAGCAGCTCGGCACGAAGGAGGCTGCAGATGTCCACGACTACATGTCGAGTGACTCTGAGCCTCCGTGTGCACTACTGCTCAGAGAGGTCCATGAAGCTGAGCCTCGGTCTGTGGACCCTGTGGCGAGGGTAGTGCCCTCTGCGATGCATCTCTCTCTGCGGTAGCCCTCCCTCCTGCTGTGCAGGTGGATGTGTCACAGCACTCTGTTGTGGAGCTCCACGTGTCAGAGGTGGACGGCGCGGCCGGCGAGGCTGGTGATGCTGTTTGCCCTCCGAGGAGGTCATGACTGCAGCTACGGCGGCCCCCATCCGGAAGATGTACATCTGAGGGGGTCCGCAAGGTAGGTACATGTGTCTGGACACCGGGGTAAGTGTGCAAGTTGGTGTATTTTATTGTCAGGAGGAGGGTGGTGGAGGCCAAACTTTGTCCAAAGTGACAGAGTGGCCTCCTGCAATGAATGAGGGTCTTCCCCCCCCCCCCCCCCCCCGCCCCCCCACACCTGTCAAATGGACCTTTGCAGCTGCCACAGGCTGATGGCTGCAACACGTCCATTTGAACTGGGGGTGTTTCCCCCAGTACGGGAAACAGTCCCAGTTGTATGTAAAATCCCAACCCTCCTAAAATATCTCGTTAATCAGGTCTGTAAACGACCTGAAATACCAAAATAAATAGCTTAAGTGGCACCCCGCCGGCTTTAATTGCCTGCGGGAGTCCCACATGCGGGGGCTGCGTGCGCATTTCAGCGCGTCTGTGGGAATCCCAGAAGTGGGCGGGTTGGAGCCGGGCTCCCGACCCGCCCCGGGAATTCCCGATTTTCGGAGCCCCCCTGCTAGGAACGCACCCGATCGCGGGTGCTAAAATCATGCCCAATGTTTCAGGTCAGTGTCCTTTCATCAGAACTGGAAGAAGCATGGACTGGGCTAATAATCTAGAGACTATGAATGCAAATCCCACCATGACAGTTTGAGAATTTGAATTCAGTTTTTAAAAACGTCTGGAAATGAAAAGCTAGTATCTGTAAAAGTGACTAGAAAGCTGTTGGATTGTCGTAAAAGTCCAACTGGTTCACTAATGTCCTT
This sequence comes from Heptranchias perlo, assembly GCF_035084215.1. NCBI lineage: Eukaryota > Metazoa > Chordata > Chondrichthyes > Hexanchiformes > Hexanchidae > Heptranchias > Heptranchias perlo. The sequence continues at coordinate 52,831,112 of NC_090335.1, forward strand.
TTGGGGAAGGAAACCCGATATCCTTACCCGTTCTGGCTTATACGTGACTCCACTCCCACACCAATATAGTTGACTCTTAATTTTCCTCTGAAGTGGCTTAGCAAGCCTTTCAGTTATATCAAACTGCTACAGATGGACTGCAGCGGTTCATGAAGAAGGCCTACGACCACTTTCTTAAGGCAAGTAGTGATGGGCAATAAATGTCGACCTTGCCAATAATGCCCACATCCCAAAATGAATTTTTAAAAAGGCCAACGTATTCATTCACAATGCCACATTGCTGTCTATTCAAATTCCCATTAGTGCTCATGCTATATACAGAAGAAAGCCTTGACTAAACATTTTCTGAAGTGAAAAAATAATCAAAATAATCAAAAATTCAGTTTAAATTCCTACAACGCCTTAAAGCATGAATGGCTTGACTTTGTCACTCTATAAATATTATTGTTTCACTGCTCGGCTCACCACCCTACAGTTCTTCAAAACAATACTCCACTTGAGTGTTATGTCCCCCTGTTGCACATACCGTAAAAGGTCAGAGAGATGTTTGAAAACCCTTAAAATATCCTGAAGCTTCTATCTCTGATGTGGTGTAATGTCAAATTTATTTCTTCAATGCAACTTTAAAGCTTTATTAGTAATAATCCATATTCTTGTAATATATCTCTATAAAATGACTATTTAAGCAAATAGTAATTCCTTTTTAATGATACTGACGATATTTAAGCTGCTATTGAGTTATAATGAAAAGTATATTTGTGAAAACTTTTTAAAAATCCTATTTTTTAACAGTTCCTTACTTCTTGTTGAGTATATGTCAAAAAATATTTAAATAGCTTAGCTTCACATCTACAATATGCCAACCAGTAAAGTTTGACAATTTTAAAATAAGGTAAACTGAAACGATTTGCTGCACTTGATGAATTGTAACTAATTAGGTTAAATTACTTCAGTTATGTGCAAGTACAACACTTCATGCATTCTAATTTCATAATGATCTCTCATTCATTCTTGAAACCAACTGAAATGTTTACTCACAATGCAGACAAGAACAACAAAATACAATCTAGAATCTACTGGCCTTTCTCGGTATGCTTCTGGAAAATTCAGAACGTCCAAGTCACTTGGAGAAAAAATATAGGCCTGGAAATTGACAGGGAAGATGGAGTTTACCTCGTGTATGCTCAGTCACCATGCTGTAGCATAATGTAGGCAACATAGGTTAAGAATTCATAAATTTGATGGTTGGGAATTGAAGAGTTGATGAGGCTGTGGCTGACCTTAATTGCTCAATTGTATTGTTTGGGGTTACTTTACTGCAATTTTGCATGCTATATTTTATAGAATTTACACATGTGATCCAACTTTTTGAGAGACTTTTGAAAAAGGATGATTGCCACAAAAGAAACCTATTTTGTTAAGTTTTCTGGAAATTGAAGTTGTGCAAGAAAAATAAAAATGTAATTCCAGACTTCTTAAAAAGAATCATAAGCACTTTGAAAGTTCTACACTGTGGTTTGGGTGCTCCAACAGGCATCACATTGCTAAATATCTCCAGTGGCATCTCCTTTGGTGACAACGGTGCCGTGTGCATCGTTCCCGTAATTGATGCTTTATTTAAAGGTTAATGTGAACACTTGAAATCAATTTTCATATTTGGCTTCCCAGGTAACAGCGAATGTATTACATTTTTCCCATCACTAAATTTGAAATCAATAAGATGTTTTCCGATCAAATTATATCGCTTTGGTCATTGAGCTCATTCGTCCATTTTAAATTTTGATTGAACAGCAATTGTGAAGAGTTACAAGTTAACAAATGCACAGAATAATTAAGGACAAAGAAAATGCCAATTGAACAGCAGCCCTTGTCTGAAACATAACAAGTATCAAGTTGTGAACCTGACTGGACCAGATCTTCCCTTGTGGGATCCAAAAGCATCATACATCCCAGGTCAACTATAGTACAGCCAGAGCAAAGTTCTTTCTACACCCCCAACACTGTGCCTTAATCCCAAACTCAGAAGAACATCCTTGGAAAATAAGAGTCTAGATGGGGTGGAGGAGAAAAGGGATCTAGGGCTACACATTCACAACTCATTAAAAGTAGCAACGCAAGTTAACAAGGCCATAAAAAATGGGGTTCATTCTAGAGGAATAGAATTTAAAGGCAGGGAAGTTATGTTAAACTTCTATAGAACCCTAGTTAGACCACACTTAGACTACTGTGTGCAGTTCTGATCACCATATTACAAAAAGGAAATAGAGGCACTGGAGAAGGTGCAAAAAAGATTTACAAGGATGATGCCAGGACTGAGAATTTATAACTATCAGGAAAGACTTAATAGGTTGGAGCTCTTTTCTCTAGAAAAGAGAAGGCTGAGGGATGACCTGATAAAATTTAAAAATACGAACATACGAAGCCCACTTTCCCATCTACCTACTATAACCTTTGACTCCCTAGTTAATCAGGAATCTATCTAACTCAACCTTAATAATATTCAATGACCTGCCTCCACCGGTCTCTGGGGAAGGGAGTTCCACAGAATCACGACCCTCTGAGAGAAAAAAATTCTCCTCATCTCTGTCTTAAATGGGAGACCCCTTATTTTTAAACTGTGGCCACGAGATCTAGTCTCTCCCACAAGGGGAAACAGCCTCTCAGCATCTACCCCTTCAAGTCCCCTCAAGATCTTATATGTTTCAATAAGATCACCTCTCATTCTTCTAAACTCCAATGTATATAGGTCCAACCTTTCCTCATAAGATAACTCCTTCATCCGAGGAATCAATCGAGTGAACCTTCTCTGAACCGCCTCTAAAGCCATTATGTCCTTTCTTAAATAAGGAGACCAAAACTGCACACAGTATTCTAGATGTCATCTCACCAATACCCTGTACAACTGTAGCAAAACATCTCTACTTTTATATTCCATTCCCTTTGCAATAAATGACAACATTCCATTTGCTTTCCTAATCACTTGCTGTACCTGCATACTAACTTTTTGTGATTCATGTACTACTAGAACACCCAGATCCCTCTGTACCTTAGAGTTCTGCAATCTCTCTCCATTTAAATAAAATACTGCTTTCCTATTCCTCCTGCCAAAGTGGACAAGTTCACATTTTCCCACATTATACTCCATCTGCCAAATATTTGCCCACTCACTTAACCTATCTATATCCCTTTGCAGACTCCTTATGTCCTCTTCACAACTTACTTTCCTACCTACCTTTGTGTCATCAGCGAAATTAGCAACCATACATTCAGTCCCTTCATCCAAGTCATTGATATAGATTGTAAATAGTTGATGCCCAAGCACTGATCCCTGTGGCACTCCACTGGTTACATCTTGCCAACCTGAAAATGACCCATTTATGCCTACCCTCTGTTTCCTGTTAGCTAACGAATCCTTTATTCCTGCTAATATGTTACCCCCTACACCATGAGCTCTTATTTTGTGTATTAGCTTTTGATGTGGCACCTTGTCAAAAGCCATCTGGAAATCCAGGTACACCACATTCGTAGGATTCCCTTTATCCAAGTTGCTTGTTACTTCCTCAAAGAACTCTAATAAATTAGTCAAACACGATTTCCCTTTCACAAAGCCATGTTAACTCTGCCTGATTGCACTGAGATTTTCTAAGTACCCTGCTATAATCTCAATAATAGATTCTAGCATTTTCCCTATGACAGATGTTAAGCTAACTGGCCTGTAGTTTCCTGCTTTCTGTCTCCCTCCTTTCTTGAATAGAGGAGTTACATTCGCTATTTTCCAATCTGATGGGACCCTTCCAGAATTTAGGGAATTTTGGAAAATTAATACCAATGCATCTACAATCTCTGCAGTCACTTCTTTTAAGACCCGAGGATGAAATCTGTCAGGACCTGGGGACTTGTCAGCTTTTAGTTCTAATAATTTTTTCAGAACCCTTTCTGTGGTGATTGTAAATGTTTAAAGTTCCTCCCTCCCTTTCACCTCTTGATTCACAATTATTTCTGGCATGTTATTTATATCCTCTACAGTGAAGACGGACGCAAAATATCTGTTCAATTCATCCGCCATTTCCTTATTCTCCATTATTAATTCCCCAGACTCACTCTCTAGAGGACCAATGCTCACTTTACTTTTTTCCTTTTTAAATTCCTGTAGAAACTCTTACTGTCTGTTTTATATTTCTAGCTAGCTTTCTGTCGTACTCTAATTTCTCCCTCCTTATTATTCTTTTAGTCATTCTATGCTGTTTTTTATATTCTGTGCAATCTTCTGATGTGCCACTAATCTTTGCGGAATTGTATGCTTTTTCTTTCAATTTGATACTATCTTTAACTTCTCTAGTTAGCCACGGATGGTACGCCCTTCTCCTAGAGTTTTTCTTTCTCACTGGAATGTATCTTTGATGTGTGTTATGAAGTTTCTCATTAAATGTCTGCCACTGCATCTCTACTGACCTATCCCTTAACCTAATTTCCCAGTTCACTTTAGCCAGCTCTGTCTTCATGCCCTAATATTTGCCCTTATTTAAGTTTAAAACACTAGTCTTAGTCTTAGACTCTCCCTCAAACTGAATGCGAAATTCAATCATATTGTGATCACTGCTATCTAGAGGCTCCTTTACAATGAGGTAATTAATTAATCCTGTCTCATTACACATTACCAGATCTAGAATAACCTGCTCTCTGGTTGGCTCTAGAACGTGCTGCTCTAAGAAACTGTCCCGAAAGCACTCTATGAACTCATCTACCAGGCTACCTTTGCCAATCAGATTCTTCCAATCTATATGTAGATTAAAATCACCCATGATTGTCGCTGTTCCTTTCTCACAAGCCCCCATTATTTCTTCCTGTAAACCCTGTCCTACAGTGTGGTTACTGTTAGGGGGCCTATAAACTACTCCCATAAGTGACTTCTTACCTTTGCTATTTCTTATCTCTGCACAAACTGATTCTACATCTGCATTATAAAGGGGTTTGATAGGATAGATGTAGAGAAGATGTTTCCACTTGCAGGGGAGTCCAAAACTAAGGGCCATAAATGTAAGAAAGTCACTAATAAGTTCAACAAAGAATTCAGGAGAAACTTCTTTACCTAGAGAGTGGTTAGAATGTGGAACTTGCTAGCATATGGAATAGTTGAGGTGAATAGTGTAGATGCCTTTAAAGGGAAGCTCGATAAGTACATGAGGGAGAAGGATATGTAGATAGGGTTAGATGAAGTAGGGTGGGAGGAGGTTCGTGTGGAGCATAAACACCAGCACAGACCAGTTGGACTGAATGGCCTGTTTCTGTGCTGTAAATTCTATGTAATATCCACTCCTCCACTGCACCAATACAAAGTTCTCTACCTCCTATTATTTTGACCCTTGAGTGCTAGATTATGAACAGTTTTGTACTGTGGCCTTGTGCACACTAGGGACTGTGTTGGGATGGCCCAAACTTATTTAACATCAAGCCTTGAAGCTAACAAAAGAAGAAACTTTGGGTGCTGTAGTACTAAATGTACTAGTTTGAGACTAGCATCTGCACACCCATGCATGCTATGCATCGAGCTATAGAGCTCTGGTCATCAGATAGTAAAATTATGTTGAGAAAGTAGGCAGAATCAGGAACTCTCAACATTTAATGGATTGAAAATTAAGGTTAAAATGTTCCTACTGCCTAGGAACTGTCAAAGCTTGGTTCACTTAGAATCAGATTGCTGACCAGACTTCCTAGTTACACTACCACTTTATGTTGATCCAAAAGCAGTGGTACGATGGCATGGTTTCATTGCATCAATCAGTGTGCACTGAAACCCAGGCACTAGAGGTGAAAGGACCATGTGCTAATACATTGCTCCACTCAGACCCATAGAAGCTTACAGTACAAGGAGGACATTTGACCATTGTGTCTGTGCCTCATCTTTGCTCGATCAATCCAAAGCTAATCCCACTGGCTTGCTCTCATCCCACAACCCTATGTCTGTCTCTGCTTCAAATGTTTATCTACGCACCCCTTTAAAAGATGCAATGGTCACCACCTCAACTATACCCTGTGGCAGAACATTCCCTGCTCTAACAATTCTGGGCAAAAAAATTTCTCCCAACCTCTATCTCCACTCTCTTACTGTGCACTTACTTAACAATCTTAAATTGTTGACTCCTCATTACTGACTATTAACTCTATAAAAACCCTTCATAATTTTGAAACCTTTATTAATCACTTCAGCTTGCTCTGCTGTGGTGGAAATAGTCCCAGTATTTCAATTCTCTTCTCATAACATTTTGAGGGGAGATGGGGAACAGCCAGAAGTCATGGTCCATGTGGGAACCAATGACATAGGAAGGAAAAGAGTCGAGGTCTTGCAGTCAGAGTTTCAGGAGCTAGGGAGGAAGTTAACAAGCAGGACCTCAAAGGTAGTAATCTCTGGATTACTCCCAGTGCCACCCGTGGAGTATAGGAATAGTAGGATAAGACACGTAAATGCATGGCTGGAGCAATGGTGCAGGAGGGAGAGCTTCAGATTCCTGAGGCATTGGGACCAGTTCTGGGGCAGGAGGGATCTGTTCAAGATGGGCGGGTTGCACCTCAACAGAGCCAGTGTTCTCGTGGGGAGGTTAACTAGTGCTGTGGGGGAGGGTTTAAAATAATTTTGGCAGGGGGATGAGCACCAGAATGAAACAGTAGAGAGGAGAAACAAGGTGCACAGAGGACTGGGGGGGGGGGGGGGGGGGACAAGTAGCGCCACAGTAAAGAATAGTTCAGAAATAGGAGGGTTTAGACAGGGGGAAAATGCGAGGCAATCTTAGATGAGATTGGAGTGCACGTGCGTAAATACAGAGTGGACACATCTCTACGAGGTGGAAAGGAAGGGCATCCAAAGTTAGAGCTCCCTGGATGACTAAAGATACAGAGATTAAAATGAAACAGAGAAAGGAGGCTTATGACAAATGTAAAGTTCATAATACAGTAGAGAATCAGGCTGAATACAGAAAGTACAGAGGAGATCTAAAAAAGGAAATAAGAGGGGCAAAGAGAGAGTATGAGAATAGATTAGCGGCTAACATAAAAGGGAACACAAATGTCTTTTATAAACATAGAAATAGTAAAAGGGTAGTCAGAGGAAGCATGAATGAATACTTCGCATCCGTCTTCACTAGGGAAAAGGATGCTGCTGTTGTAGCAGTAAAGGAGGAGGTAGAAGCGATATTGGATAGCATAAATATAGATAAAGAGGAGGTACTTAAAAGATTGGCAGTACTCAAAGTAGAAAAGTCACCTGGAGTAGATGGAATGCATCCTAGGTTTCTGAGGGAAGTAAGGGTGGGAATTGCAGAGGCTTTGGCCACAATCCTCCAATCCTCCTTAGATATGCAGATAGTGATAGAAGACTGGAGGATTGTAAATGATACACCCTTGTTCAAAAAAGGGGAGAGGGATAAACCCAGCAATTACAGGCCAGTCAGCCCAACGTTGGTGATGGGGACACTTTTAGAGTCAATAATCGGGGACAAAATAAATTGGCACTTAGAAAAGTATGGGCTAATAAATGAAAGTCAGCACTGATTCATTAAAGGAAAATCGTGTTTGACTAACTTAATTCAATTTATTGATGAAGTAACGGAGAGGGTTGATGAGGGTATTGCAGTTGATGTTGTGCATATGGATTTTCAAAAGGCATTTGATAAAGTACTACATAATAGACTTGTTAGCAGAAATCAAAGCCCATGGGATTAAAGAGACAGTGGCAGTGTGGATACAAAATTAGCTAGGGGACAGAAAGCAGAGAGTAGTGGTGAATGGTTGTTTTTCAGACTGGAGGGAAGTATACAGAGGTGTTCCCCAGGGGTCAGTATTAGGACCAATGCTCTTTTTGATACATACTAATGACCTGGACTTGGGTATAGAGGGTATAATTTCAAAGTTTGCAGATGACACGAAACTCAAATGTAGTAAACAATGTGAAGGAAAGTAATAGACTTCAGGAGGACATAGACAGACTGGTGAAATGGGCAGGCACATGGCAGATGAAATTTAATGCAGAAAAGTGGGAAGTGATCCATTTTGGTCGGAAGAATGAGAAGAGGCAATATAAACTACATGGTACAATTCTAAAGGGGATGCAGAAACAGCGAGACCTGGGGGTGCACATTCACAAAATTTTGAAGGTGGCAGGACAAGTTGAGAAGGCTGTTAAAAAAGCATATGGGATCCTGGGTTTTATTAATAGAGATATAGAATAGAAAAGCAAGGAAGTTTTGCTAAACCTTTATAAAACACTAGTTAGGCCTCAGCTGGAGTATTGTGTTCAATTCTGGGCACCACACTTTAGGAAGGATGTCAACACCTTTGAAAAGAAGCAGGAGAGATTTACTGGAATGGACTTCAGTTATGTGGAGGGACTGGAGAAGCTGGGGTTGTTCTCCTTAGAACAGAGAAGGTTAAAGGGAGATTTGATTGTGGTGTTCAAAATCATGAACAGTTTTGACAGAGTAAATAAGGGAAACTGTTTCCAGTGGCAGAAGGGTCGGTAACCAGAGGACACAGATTTAAGGTGATTCGCCAAAGAGCCAGAGGCGACACGAGGAAACATTTTTTTACGCCGCAAGCTGTAATGATCTGGAATCCACTGCCTGAAAGGGTGGGTGGAAGCAGATTCAATAGTAACTTTGAAAAGGGAATTGTATAAATACTTGAAGGGAAAAAATTTACAGGGCTATGGGGAAAGAGCACAGGATGTGATTAATTGGATAGCTCTTTCAAAGAGTCGGCACAGGCTTGATGGGCGGAATGGCCTCCTCCTGTGCTGTAACTACTATGATACTATTTACTATAATTTCCCATTCCTGGTGGTATTGTGATGAATCTACACTGTATGCTCTCCACGGCTTTAGCGTCCTCTCTATAATGGGGTGCCCAAAACTGCATACAGTACACTACCTGTGGCTTAACCATTGCATTATACAAATTTATCATTACCTCTTTGATCTTGTACACTTTCTCTAGTAAGTCAATGGTTCAAATATTATTTCATTCCAAAAGTCTGGGATGTTTTTAGTCACTGTAACAAGAATCAAAGTACTGCAAGTACTGAATTCCTCCAAAGCAGAGTGCAGTAATGCAGAACAAATAACTTAGTGTGAATAATCCTTTGGTCTTTGTATTATAAATACAATACATGCCAAACTTTAAGATACGGTACATACCAAACTTTAATTTTACTACAAATAGCACAGCTCCTTTTTGGGCATTCAGGGTACTATTTCAAGACATTCATTCTAGAATAGTAAGTGACACCAGGTTGAAGTTACAGTTCTGTGAATGTTTGTGGTTGCTATATGACAAAACTGTTAACAACAGTTTAGAGAACAAACTGCATTATTTTTCTAAAATCACTTGTCTGTATGGGGAGTGTGATGGGATAGCTCCTTTCTGCAGGGTATCAAAGGTATTGGGTCGACTAGGCCTATATTCACTAGAGTTTAGAAGAATGAGAGGTGATCTCATCGAAACATATAAAGTTCTAACAGGACTAGACAGACTAGATGCAGGGAGGATGTTCCCGATGGCTGGGGAGTCCAGAACCAGGGGTCACAGTCTCAGGATACAGGGTATGCCATTTAGAACCGAGATGAGGAGAAATTTCTTCACTCAGAGGGTGGTGAACCTGTGGAATTCTCTACCACAGAAGGCAGTGGAGGCCAAGTCATTAGATGTATTCAAGAAGGAGATAGATATATTTCTTAATGCTAAAGGGATCAAGGGATATGGGGAAAAAGCAGGAACAGGGTACTGAGTTAGACGATCAGCCATGATAATTTTGAATGGCGGAGCAGGCCTGAAGGGCCGAATGGCCGACTCTTGCTCCTATTTTCTATGTTTCTATGGTATGAAACTTTGAAGTCTTTGAATAGGTCCTGAAGCTGAACATTTTGGTTATTAACAATTATCCTGCTGACTAAATAACCACACTCTACAGATAGCTTAGGGTATGGAGACTACATTTAACTTCGAAAGTTTTTTTTCTCTGTTAGTCATGAATTTATTGCTTAATTTATTTTTAAAAAATCTCTCCACAATATAGCTCCCCAAATGCAATCAAATGGAAACGTCTTGAGTTAGAGTCCCAGCACTGCTGTTCACTCTGCCTCAGATCATTCCATTAACTCTCATGAACTGGGCTGCTAGGCATCATCGGTGGTGATGAAATCTGCAGCTCCTGGTTTCTTTGGATTGAAGCAGATAGGAGCTGTGGACTTCTTCATTGTCTGATTGGGATGCTCATAATTTGAGAAATGTTCTGTGAAGACTCCCTCAGTGACTCAGCAATTTTATCCAGTGAGTACCTGGTCCATACTTGGCTGATTTCAATGGTAGTAGGGGTGCTAAAACTAGCCTTGACTTTCTCTGGGTCAGGAAGGGAAAATTAGCTAGGGTGCCTGCTCCTGGTCACTATCCACTGACCACTTCTAGAAGTGCATCTTTGTAGACATAGGATGAAAGCACTTTGGAACATTGTCTATGTTAAAGGCACTGTACAAATTGTTGTTGACATTATTTGCTGGTTAAATAGCAATTAATGGGGAACGTACAAACATACACAGAATTTATTTGATTTGTGAATGTGCAAAATTAATGCCAATCAAAGCATTTGAGGGAACCAACAGAGTTCAATGCATTAGCACAGGAATGAATAACTGGTGGACATTGACTGAAAGGAATATATCAGTGAACACAGCATAGGTATAGTGTCAGGTCTTTGCTAGACATCTTCGAGGAGGAGGAGGAGGAGCAAGAACAATAAAAGCCAACAGTATGACTATCCCACTCAATCTCCACACTACTGAGTCATTCCAGCCACCAACAGTAGAATCAGCCAGTTCACCACTTCATTAAAGAGGTAATAGATGCTCTTTCACCACATGTCGGAATACAAGTTCAACACTGCCATGAAAAGAAAATAGAAAAAAATAACTGTCACAAGTACATTTCCCGTGGTGTTGCTCACAATGAGTCATCTTATCTTGTGACTTTATCTGTGACTCATTTTGTGGTTGTTATTTGTTTTGTGTTTTTTGTCCTTCCAGCTGACGTATCTTTTTGTAATAATGCTGAATATGTAATAAGGGTGTTTATAGAATTTTGCAGTTTTAAATGATTATTTTGACATGGCTGAATAAATCAGTTTGACATAAAACTGCTGCTTTTTATTTCTTATAGTACTTATGTTCTTAGTCATCTAAATTTCTTTACTTAGGGTAGCCTACTGAGCTGATGCATCTTCGTATCTTTTATCATGAATGTAATGCAGTACAAGGCTCAAAGGAATTCTACAGGATAAAGCCTCGCCTTACCTCTTTGTGCGAAAAATATCCCCCTCTCTAATTTAAAAAAAATCTGAGTAAAATGGCTTTTAATAGCACCATATTTGCAGCCGAACTCTGGGGCGCCCCATTGAAAGCAATGAACAGTGGGAGGATTTGGAAGCTGAGATTAAACAAAGAAACATCGCATTTCAATGTCATTAGCCCCATAAATGCGGCAAAAATGCCAGCCTAATTGTGAGTCCAAAACTGCATGTTCATTTTTGTTTTGGATGTGCATCCTGTCCTGACTTCAGCAGATACTGTAATGCAGTCGTCACAGTTGAGTCCTGAATACCTTGTCTGCCACCTCAGTTAGTGCATGCTCAGTATTAAGTTACGCATGTGGCTCTTACTCCCACTTCAGCAGATGAGCTCCTTGCTGTAATATAGTCACCACGGTTGATTCCTGAGCTCCTTGTTTACCACCTCAGTTAGTGCATGCTCAGTAGAAAGCTGCATAGAAATGTAAATTGACATTGCCGATATCTTGCTTAATTAAATCCAGAAACAGAATGAATTCAAACAGTGATGTTCAATACCAATTTGCACATGTTGCTCTTCCTCAAACCAATTTAATGGAAATAGGATTGATTTCTATCACAATGTTTCCTCTGCTGCCTTATTTATCTCTTAATTTAAATTACATTAATTTAGAAACCAGAAAGTGATTGAACTGAAAAACATTTGTACAGCACAAAGCACAAGGAAGCAGCCACAGTTGAAATGGGTTTTGCATTGGAAATGCTTGTAAAATATTCATCCGGGACAGTGGCAGTTGAGATCGCATTTTAGGACTAAATATTGTACACAGTTTTATTGTAAATGATGAGAAAGCAAAAGAGTTTAAAATGTGCTAAAATTTGGCATTGTTCTGATGTGATTTTTTTAAAAACTCATTTCCAGTAGAAGCGCATTTCAATTTGACCTTGTTCCTTTATGGTAGCTGCTTTTGTGTTGTACAGATGTTCATTGCAATTGTACTTTGTATGCTACAGTTATACAACGCCCTGGTTAGACCACACCTGGAGTACTGTTTCAGTTCTGGGCACCGCACCTTAGGAAGGACATATTGGTCTTGGATATCTGGACTCCAAGGGTTAAATTACGAGGAGAGATTACACAAACTAGGGTTGTTTTCCCTGAAATTTAGAAGATTTAAGGGGTGATTTGATCGAAGTTTTCAAGATATTAAGGGGAACTGATAGGGTAGATGGAGAGAAACTATTTCCACTGGTAGGAGAGTCTAGGACTAGGGCACATAGTGTAAAAATTAGAGCCAGGACTTTCAGGAGTGAAGTTAGGAAACACTTCTACAGGCAAAGAGTGGTAGCAGTTTGGAACTCTCTTCTGCAAACAGCAGTTGATGCTAGCTCAATTGTTAATTTTAAATCTTAGATTGATAGATTTTTGTTAACCAAAGGTATTAAGGAATATGGGGCTAAGGCGGATTACAGAGATAGGTCACAGATCAGCCATGATCTCATTGAATGGCGAAACAGGCTCAAGGGGCTAAATGGCCCACTCCTGTTCCTATGTACTCTGGAGGGTAAACTTAATATAATTCCAAATAAGGGATAACTAAGGAAAATTCTAATATAAATGAAAGTTGTTTCCACAATATTAGTTCGAGGAAGAGCAGCATCTATTAAAGATCTGTGTGTTGACAGCATAAATGTAGATGGATAATTGTACCGTTACCTATTTGATAATATATTTATAATACTTGTTTTTAATATGAAAATGTTATTATATTTGAAATGTTCCAATATTGTTTTCCAGTCTCCCTTTTCTAAAGACATTAGAGTTGGATTTCCATGCCAGTTTTCCCAATCATTCGCTGTAACATTGGTGAAGATCTGTTGCAACCCTGGAGCAACAGCATAAACGACATGTAAACTGTTTCTCTAAGATTTTGCGGATCTTCTTCCGGAGTTACAGTAGACGATTGGGAGAACCCCATGGAAATTCATCCCCATTCCCTTATGCATTTGGTGTGGTTCCACAATTGTGAGTACCGCCCTTAATTCTCCTAAGTAGTTCTTGTGTGTGAACCTGGACGGTGAAAGATAGAAATTCCAGTCGGCCTAGTTTATGTACGAAGGCTTATGCACTTATTCTACATTCCTGTGTGCCCTACTTCTACACAACTGTTAACCCATTTATTTTCTGGTTTGTCTAGCTCAGCACCACAGGAGGTTGAAAACTTATCCATAGACATATATGCAAGCCCTCAATTATGTTTTTAAAAAAAATATATAATTTAGTATTGCACACAAACTGCAAATTAATCACCAGACCCTAGAATGAGAAAATGATGATTAACCACCTGAATTACCTAGTCACAGTTGATTTCATTCACACAGTGATGGCCTGGAAAAGCTGACACATTGAAGCTGATTGGAACCTGCTGCAATACTGATATTGAGAGGTTATGGTATCATTGCACACACACAGTACTCCAGAGGCATCATGCATGTGCAATGTCAACAGATGGCAAGCCAATGTGACACATATGTAATCTAGCCCATCACTGTTTGGTGTGTGTGCTGTAAGCCTTCTTGTTAAAACTCACTTGGAAATAGTTATTTCCTTACAAATTAGCTACAGGGATGAGTACTTGAGAATAAGAGCATTATACTCAAGTATTCCTTTAATTGAATTGCTTAATAAAAAAAATAGATGGCACAATGTATAATATCTGATATTAGAAATCAGATATATCAGACTTAACTAATAACATTCAATTGTAGTTTATGTCAAATTCATTAACAATGCAACATATTTATTTCAGTAATCATTGTTTGTACAAATAGAACTGAATATAATTTTGGTCAAACAAAAAAGGTTAATGCCTGCCTGGGCATCAATTGTTGGGCTTAAGAGTTTTCTTAAAAATTATACATCTCTAATTTTAATGACAATAAGCTTCCGCTATGTATGTATGTATGTATATATAGATAAAATGGACTCATAGATGGAAGGGTATGGAATTAGGAATGTTGCAAATATGAGGTCAGTAGAAAGCAAACAGCCAAGTGACAGTAAGATTAACCTAATTAATGAATATTCATAACACTTAATGAGACAATAACTTTTCCAAAAGCATCCACAGCTCCTAACTATACACTTTCCACAATCTTCATACACTGATCAGGAGTGTATTCTTAAGAATGTAGTATATTCAGAAGAACCGATGTGGTGTTAATACCAACCACTGGTCAGTAATTTTGACTCTTCTCCCCGATTTTCCATATCCTGCTCCTTGCAGGCCTGAACAGTTTGATGACAATCACCCTTCAAACTCAAGAGTTTTAATCCAAATTTTCACTGAGTCCTTTGTCATTATACCATTTTCCCCATGATTAATGGCATTGGGGAAATTGTTTTATCTAGAGGTAGCTAATACCAGCACTTAGAAAAATTAGACATTACACATATCACCAGTTGGAATATCATGCTCGATATTCTTTGTATACACTATAAAATCCTATGGCTTCTGAAAAGATAGAAAATTAACTCACAGCATTAAAGATATTTTGATATCCTGCAGGCCAGAATTGCTTGATGACAGTGACCCTTTAAACTCAGAAGTTTTAAATGAAATTTTCAATGAGGCTTTGGAAAGGATAAAACTTGTCAAGCAAGCCTCCCAGAATCACTAGATGAATCCGCTCCTATTCGTATTTCCTACCACATCACAAAGAACTGTTTGGCGTGCAGTCTTCTGTAAAATTGCCTACATTTCAAAGTAAAAACTCTACCCTGCCAGAGATAAGACAGGTTCTTAGCTAAAGGGTAAAATGCTATGAAGTTGATGGAAGAGAAATACTGCTGATAAACCCCTCTGGTGTGCTAAGAGAAGTTTCATTTGATTCAGAATTATGCTTTGATCATGTTTCCTATAGGCTGATTATGAATAAAAAAGCACTTCAATGCATTTAGCTATTAATTCTTTGACTAAATCTAAGTGAAACCACAAATTTTCTTTCTTCATTTCTCTCATATCTGTTCTCTGCAGACTGCTTACTGTCAGGTCCCACTGGCTGGGTGATTGAAAGTCTGGGTCACAGACATTTCCATGATTGGTGTATATCTCTGAGATCAGCAGGCAGGAGTTCCAGCTCTAATGCTCTGGATAAGAGTAGCTGCCCTTTTTGTTGAATGATGTCTTTAAATGAAGTTAGTCAATGAAACAACATGGACATTGAACATAATTAAAAATTCAGAGGATCTTGCATTAAATGGAATAAAATACATTTCACTGGTGACACAACCCTATATTTCACTCTTGTAGAAGACCTCTATAAATAGCTATGGTACTCATGGGTTAGAGATCGTTTTTCACAGGCTCAACTAGATTGTTTGCCTCCTAGGTGTTCTATTTAACCTGAGCTAAGATCCGCCCCATGTCCTTTCCATTCTCAAAGATGGCTTACTCCCACATCTGCCATATTGCCAGCCTTTGCTCCTACTTTAATTGCTTCGCTGCTGAAACTTTCATATATGTCTTTGTCACCTCCAGACTTGACTACTGCATTGCTCTTCTTGTTGACCTCACTTTCTTCACCCTCCACACACTGCAACTTGTGCAAAACTCTGACCCAAATTAACTAGCAGAACAGATCCAACCAATCACCAGTAGGAAATCTTTACTATGAGATGCATAGTACAAAATAACAATATTCCTATAAGGTGAAAAGGGACTGCATCAAAATATAGTTTTCCAGGACTAGAGAAACTAAAACTAAATTAAAACTTAAAAGAAAGGTATATGATAATGTTAAGGTTAATGATACTAAAGATAATGAAGCAGTCAATGTCCGCATGCAGCAAGACTGGACATCATCCAGGCTTGGGCTGATAAGTGGCAATTAACATTCGCGCCAGAGAAGTGCCAGGCAATGACCATCTCCAACAAGAGAGAGTCTAACCACCTCCCCTTGACATTCAACGGCATTACCATCGCTGAATCCCCCACGATCAACATCCTGGGGATCACCATTGACCAGAAACTTAACTGGACCAGCCATATAAATACTGTGGCTACAAGAGCAGGTCAGAGGCTGGGTATTCCGTGGTGAGTGACTCACCTCCTGACTTCCCAAAGCCTTTCCATCATCTACAAGGCACAAGCCAGGAGTGTGATGGAATATTCTCCACTGGGATGAGTGCAGCTCCAACATCACTCAAGAAGCTCGACACCATCCAGGACAAAGCAGCCCACTTGATTGGCACACCATCCACCATCCTAAACAGTCACTCCCTTCACCAACGGCGCAGTGTGTCTGCAGTGTGTACCATCCACAGGATGCACTGCAGCAACTCGCCAAGGCTTCTTCGACAGCACCTCCCAAACCCATGACCCCTACCACCTAGAAGACAAGGGCAACAGGCACATGGGAACGACACATTATTCACAATATTTATTAATGACTTAGATGAAGGCATAGAAAGTCTCATATCTAAGTTCTCCAAGTGGAGAATATTCCATCACACTCCTGACTTGTGCCTTGTAGATGGTGGAAAGGATGACACACAGATTGGTGGCATTGTAAGCAGTGTAGATGAAAACATAAAATTACAAAGCGATATTGATAGATTAGGTGAATGGGCAAAACCTCGGCAAATGGAATTCAATGTAGACAAATGTGAAGTTATCCACTTTGGATCAAAAAAGGATAGAACAGGGTACTTTCTAAATGGTAAAAAGTTAAAAACATTGGCTGTCCAAAGGGACTTAGGGGTTCAGGTACATAAATCATTGAAGTGTCATGAACAGGTGCAGAAAATAATCAACAAGGCTAATGGAATGCTGGCCTTTATATCTAGAGGACTGGAGTACAAGGGGGCAGAAGTTATGGTGCAGCTATACAAAACCCTGGTTAGACCGCACCTGGAGTACTGTGAGCAGTTCTGGGCACCGCACCTTCGGAAGGACATATTGGCCTTGGAGGGAGTGCAGCGTAGGTTTACTAGAATGATACCTGGACTTCAAGGGTTAAGTTAAGAGGAGAGATTACACAAATTGGGGTTGTATTCTCTAGAGTTTAGAAGGTTAAGGGGTGATCTGATTGAAGTTTATAAGATATTATGGAGAACAGATAGGGTGGATAGAGAGAAGCTATTTCCGCTGGTTGGGGATTCTAGGAGTAGGGGGCACAGTCTAAAAATTAGAGCCAGACCTTTCAGGAGTGAGATTAGAAAACATTTCTACACACAAAGGGTGGTAGAAGTTTGGAACTCTCTTCCGCAAACGGCAATTGATACTAGCTCAATTGCTAAATTTAAATCTGAGATAGATAGCTTTTTGGCAGTCAAAGGTATTAAGGGATATGGGCCAAAGGCAGGTATATGGAGTTAGATCACAGATCAGCCATGATCTTATCAAATGGCGGAGCAGGCATGAGGGGCTGAATGGCCTACTCCTGTTCCTATGTTCCTAACACCACCTGCACGTTCCCCTCCAAGTCACACGCCATCCCGACTTGGAAGTATATCACCGTTCCTTCATCGTCGCTGGGTCAAAATCCTGGAACTCCCTCCCTAACAGCACTGTGGGAGAACCTTCACCACACCTGCAGCAGTTGAAGAAGGCGGCTCACCACCATCTTCTCAAGGACAATTAGGGATGGGCAATAAATGATGGCCATGCCAGCGACGCCCACATCCCATGAATGAATAATTTTAAAAAATCATTACGAATATTAAAAGTGTAGTAGGGAGATGAAAAAAGAGATTAGTATGGGATTTTATAAGCAAATAAAAAGTAAAAGACTAGTTGAAGAGAGGGTAGGATCACTCAGGAATGAAGGAGTGAGTGTAATTGTGGAGGAAGAAGGTATGGCAGAGATATCAATTGATAGTGGAAGTGAGAACATAAATGTACTCGAGGAGGATATGGAATTATTGATAAAACTAACTAGAAAAAGAATTGGTTCTGGAAACTCAAGGTAGTTAATGCACTGGACCTAAAGCTGTTGAAAGAAATCAAAAATGATTTCTTGGGCTTGGACCACAATTTTTCAATCCTCCCTAAATATGCAAATTGTGCCATGAGATTTGAGAGAAGCCAATGCAATACCCTTGTTCAAGATGGGAGAAAAGTCTAAATAGGGTAACTGTAGACCAGTTAGTCTAACATCAGTTGTGGGCAAACCTTTAGAATCCATAATTCAAGAACAAATTATAAGCATTTAGAAATGCACGGGTTAATCAAAGGTAACAACATGAATTTGTTAAAGGCAAATCACGTTTGTCAAATGTAATACTTTTAGAAGAAGTAACAGATTGGATAGGTAAAGGGAATGCTGCAGATGTAGCTCATATGGATTTTCAGAAGATAAGGTGTCTCACGGGGTCGTTAGAAAGATTCAAGTGTATGGTATAAAAGGAAATGTAGCAGCATGGATAGAGATTGGTTGATTGTCAAGAAACAAAGTTAGGATAAATGGATATTGCTTAGATGAGAGAAAGTTGGATTGAAGTGATGTACCCCAGGAGTTAGTACTGGGTCCACTTTTGTGCTTGGTAAATACAGATGATTTGAACATGGGTATAAGGAACATAATCTCAAAATTTGCTAACTACACAAAAATAGGAGGTTTGGAAAACACTGAAAAGGATTGTAAAAGACTTCAGGAAGACAGAAAATTTAAAAATGGACAGACAAGCAAAAGGCCCAATTTTGTGTGGATAAGTGTGAAGTAATACATTTTGAGAGAAATAAAAAACAAAAAATGGGAGTATCTACTCAGTGGAATGACACCGAAGGGTGTGGATGAAGAGAGATCTAGGGATGCAAGTACATATTTCCCTGAAAGTGTGACTGCAGGTAGATAAAGCCATAAAAAGGCTAGTCGAATTTTGGGCTTTATAAATAGGGGCATAGAATACAAGAGTGAAGAAGTATTGATGAATCCAAAAAGGTGGTTAAGCCACAGTTAATGTACTGTGTGCAGTTTTGGATGCCCCATTATAGAAAGGACATTAAAGCCATGGACAGCATACAACATAGATTCACCAGGATGATGCCAAAAATGGGAAATTATAGTTATGAGGAGAGACTTGAGATATTGGCACTATTTCCACAGGAGCAAAGAAGGCTAAGAGAAGATTTAAAATATAAAGTGTCTTGATAGAGTGAAAGGGAAAGACTATGGGCGCTAAATTGGGCCGTGTAGTGCCCGTTGTTTTGGTGCTACGCGGTCTCTCCAACATCCAAGATGGAGTCTTTGCGCACGCACGTTTCCAGCGTGACGTGCGCCAGATGCCATCCTGGTATAGGAGTTAGTGCATGAGGAAATACCGAACGCTGGAAGCATGTACAGTAGGGAGAAAATGCATGCAATCAGTGTGCAATGTTGATTTAAAGTGATTGACACCATTTTGGCACTTAACACTCAACTCAATGCACAGTCTTAACCCTGACCATGTCGTAGAGTGCCTGGATGACCCCCCACTAGTGCTATTTAAAGGGACCATGCAGATGTTGCAGATTAGTTGCTGGATCATTGCTTCTGGATGCTGGTGGAATGGGAAGTGTTTTTTGAAGCTCTCTATAGTTACTGAGAGTTCCTAGAGTACATTTGAGAGTGGTTTGGCAGGTACTGCCTTACGGGTCGGAAAGTTACAACCATGGTTGAACAACGTTCCTGGCAACCATGGGTGATCTGCTAGGGCTCCCGCTGGGCATTGAGCATGACTGGGAGCATGCAGAGAGGCCACACACAGCAGGTCAAGCTGTGAGGGGAGGGAGGACGAGGAGGGGCACTAAGCAGGAAACCCTATCCAATGAGGGCCTTCAGGGACCAATTCTCTTACCTCAACATGACCGAGGAGGATTGCATCCGATGGCTGAGGTTCACCAAGGAAGTCGTGACGGAGATCTGTCAACTGGTGCGGCCACAACTGCAGCCTCCGAGCAGGGCAAGGACAGCATTGCCTGTGGCTGTGAAGGTCATCCTTAGCGGTGACTGTCTGCAGCTCACGATCATTTCAGGTCTCTGCTGGTGACATGTGCAACATCTTGCAGTTTGCAGTGCACTGCTGCATAAGGGAGGTCACAGATGCACTGTATCAGATGTGGAACATGTTCATCACCTTCCCTCTTGACAGAGACAAGCAGAACGAGCGAGCACGGGGGTTCGCTCGCATTGCTGGCTTCCCTATGTTGCAGGGTGCCATTGACTGCACCATGGGAGTTGATAAGCAGGGCCCTGCGTGCCCCGCATATCAACTCGGCCGTCTTCGTCAACCAAAAGGGCTTCCACTCTCCTGAATGTGCAGCCACATGCGTCGAATCATGGAGGTTGATGCCCGTTACCCAGGGAGCAGTCACGACACCTTTTGTCTTGTGGCAGTCCAACGTGCCAGCTATCTTTCACCCGCCTCGGCAAGTCAAAGGCTGGTTACTGGGTGACAAGTGCTATCCCCTCAGGCCATGGCTCTGGTCAGGAACCCACGCACAGCAGGCCTATAATGAGAGCCATGCTGCCACATGCAACATCGTGGAGCACACCATAGGCCTCCTCAAACAACTCTTCCGCTGCCTGGACCGGTCTGGAGGAGCCCTGCAGTACTCCGCTGAGCGGGTAGGCAGATTCATGGTGGTATGCTGCACAACCTCGCCATCTTCAGGGACCAGCCTTTGCCACCAATGATTGGAGGAGGAAGAGGAAGAGGAAGAGGAGGAGGAGTATGAGGACGAGGAACAGGAACCACACGCCATGTCTGCAAGGCTCTACGTGCCAACTATCAATAACATCAACTACATCCGCCAACTCACCAACAATCCTACACTCCCCACTAGAACCAGGGGCCACAGATTAAAAATAAGGGGTCTCCCATTTAAGACAGAGATGAGGAGAAATTTTTTCTCTGAGGGTCGTGAGACCGTGGAATTCCCGTCCCCAGAGAGCAGTGGAGGCAGGGTCATTGAATATTTTTAAGGCTGAGTTAGATTCTTGATTAACAAGGGAGTCAAAGTTTATAGTGGGTAGACTGGAAAGTAGGGTTGAGGTCACAATCAGATCAGCCATGATCTGATCAAATGGCAGAGCAGGCTTGAGGGGCCGAATGGTCGTCTACTGCTCTTAATTCGTATGTTTGTATGTATCAAATCGCCCTCCATCTGATTGGACATTGGTTTCCCCCTCAGCTCATCGCACAAATAATAACCACCACCAAATGCAAATTCAAAGTCACATTTATCAATGAATAAATGAAATAATGGAAACAGAATAGAACTATTCACCCTCGTGCATTGCCTTAGTACCTGTTGTTCGTGTGCCTTTACCTATCCTATGAGGTGGCTGGAGCGTGGGTGGTGGGAGGCTGCTGGCTTTTAATGGAGGAGTGTTCAGATGGCCTTGGAAGACAACCTTGAGCAGCTCTGGGCTGGGAGGGCCCAGCTTCAGACTGCACCATCTCAGCATGGGCTGCAGCAGTCTGGCCTGGCTGGCCAATAGACGGCAACAACAGGGGCACTGGTGGAGTGGCGGGGGCAGGAATGCTGTCGTCCTGAGAGAGGACAGCAGGTTCGACTGCCATGGTGCCACTGCCACCCTCCTGGGTGGCGTCTCAGCAATTCTGGTGATCAGCTGGAGAACAGATTGCTGGAGTGCTGTGACACCCCGGAAGCCCCAGTCCGCAGTGATCCCCAGAGCCACGATAGCAGCAGTGTGATCTTCCATTGCAGCAGTCTGAGCTTGCGTTGCAGCAGTCTGAGCAGCAACCGTAGCTTGCAGACCTTTTGATGACATCGGTTTGTGCTGCAATGGAAGCTGCGACATCGACCATCAGACGCTACATCGTGGTGGGTTCCACAGTGTGCTGATGGAGTCCATCCTTTCCAACATGGAATGGGTGGTCACCTCCAAGTTCTGCGCAAAGCTCCATGCCAAGTTGGAGCTGGACTCCTCCATGCCCCTTCTCATTGTGCGCAGGTTTTCTGGCAGGCTTTCCAGTGCCCCAAGCATTTGGTGGTGTACGCCCATCAGCCATCTTCTGTAATCTGGCCCATCGAAGTCCTCATCTGACTCCTCTGCAGCAGAACTAGTGAGCGACCTCACCCTCCGATGAGCTGGCACCTGTGGAATCCATTCCCCCCGGCCCTGGCTCCTGCGCACTTGTGCCCAGTGTCTCACCATGTGCCGATCCCTCTTCTAACCTAGCCTCTTCTAACCTAGCCTCTAAAGGACGCGCCGTTTCAGTCTCTGAGCTGGTGGAAGCAAGTGTCAGATCGAGTGACTGTGTGGCTTCAGTGTCCCCTCCCCCGCCCCCCCCCTCCTCCCCGGACGATGCCGCCACATGTTCTTGGGTATCTGCAATGACAAAGGGAAACAGGTTGAGTTGTGGAGCGGGGAGAGGAGCAAGTAAGATATGCGTGCCGACAGCATCTGCAGCACGTGAGTCAGAAAAGATTGTGGGAGGAGGGAGATGTGGGAAACGAGAAGGAGCATTAGATATGCAGAGACCCCCTGCACTGGACCTCCAGCATGGCATGTGGTCACAGCTGCAGTGACGGCCCATCCAATGATCTGAAGCACTGTCTCCTCTGGGGGGGGTGAGGACATGTAAGCGTAGTTGGTAGGATGTGCCACTTGACGCTTGCATTCACTCACCTTGATCACTCGTGTCAAATCATTGAACTTCTTTCAGCACTGCACCCATGTGCATGGTGTCACGCATCTGGCGTTCACTTCCTGCGCCACAGCCTGCCAATGCCTGCGGAACTGCAGCCTGGAGGGTCTCCTGCCATCCTGCAGGTACATATTGGCCCTCCTTTCATCCACCCCTTCCACCAGGGCCACCAGTGGATTATCGGAGCAGCGTGGGGCTCGCTCTCACGCCGGTCCTGCCATCACTGCGCCATCTTTCCCTCCTCCTAGTGAACTGTGCATGTCCCATTTAAAATGTGCACCTGCACCTTTTTAAGAGGTGCAGGTTGCCAACAGCGTGCGCTGAGCACGCCCCATTTCCGACTTCCTCATTCTCCGTGCAGCCTCTCAGCAATGTGGGTAGCGCTGGTTGCACGGAAATATCATGGTAAGTAGCAGCAGCTCAAAATTCACGTGCTGCCTGTGAAGGGGCCATCGGGCGCGGGGTACTAGCGCATCATGCTACCCGCACTCGCAAATGGCCGTTATCGAATTTTTCCCTCTATATCCTCTGTATGGGGCATCTGATGGAGGGTTATCAATTTAAAATTTACTAGGAGAGTGAGGAGAGAGGTTAGAAGAAATTTCTTCACAGAGAGGGTTGTTGGTGCATGGAATGCTTTGCCAAAGGCAATGCTTGAGGCAGAGATCATTGCATCTTTAAAGGGGAATTTGGATAAATATTTGAAACAGAAAAAAGATGCAAGGCTTTGGGATGAGGGTGGGGCAGTAGGTTGGTTTGGAATTGCTCTAGTAAAGAGCAGCACAAATGGCTTCTTTCTGTGCTGTAAACATCTATAGTTCTTCCAAATGGTGTGGTGGGGGATGCTTTTCTGAGGTCATTGTTGGGACAAAATACAGGGAGTTTTATTCTGCAGTAATCTGAGCTATACATGATCTCGGAGTGTTTGATGCTGACATTGCATAGCTGAACTGGGAGTGAATCATTTCAGAACTAACATGCCTCTCCTTGAATCATCAGCAAAAACAACATGCACCATTGCTATTATTATTCTTTCTCATTAGGTTAAATTATACAAGAGCACACACCCAAAGTGGGTTGGAGAATCAGTGTGAACTGCAACTCATCCTACGGGGAGTATCCTTTCTGAATTTATGCTATTGTACAAAGTTTCTCAGCAAGAATTATGTTGTACATTTGTTCATTGTCAAAAGCATTGATATTTTTGCTACAAATAGCAAGTATGAAATTTTCTTATTATGTTTACAATGTCACTAACAGACATTTTCCAGAGGAAATCTCCCCCCATTATGTTAGTGTTTGGTGAAGTGATTTCTATGAAGATGCAGAAAAATTGTTTGTAAGCATCTTCAATGCCTACAAACAAAAGTATTTAGTAATGAGTTATTATGGTAATGTTCTTGTTTTGGGGCACATATAAAATGATAGCCATGATTTTCCTATTGTGATTAATAGCTGGACAGTGGTAATTTTGCCAATGGTAAATACCAATGATGGCAGAATTATTACCAGTTTTAATTTTCTATCTGGCTTCAATGATCCAATGACTTGTAGCATTAAGAAACCCTCACAGAATTATGTAGGTGCAGTGTTTGGAACACTGTCCTTTCATCTCTTACTTAGGCTTGAATCCAGCACAGCCTAATTGGATGAGAATCTCATCTCTCTTGATATAAGGGAATGTTAACCCCCAAGAATGGTTGGATTGGGGGTGGGTGGGAAGTTAATTAATAGAAACTTGCGGCACGACCGTAATCCGGCTCCAATACGCCTGCTTCCGGTTTTAACGGTGGCAGGTCGGGGGCGGGCGACCAATCCGCTCTCAGGAGGCAGGTCGGTCAGTAAAATCATTTAAGGCGGCTGAGTCGCTCCATTTTACCTAAGTTTTTATTTTTTACCCATGGAGGCTGGGTTTCCCGGACCGAGGAAATCCCAGCAGGTAAGAGGAGATGAGAAGGGTCGGATCCATGAGGTAAGTTCATTTACATCCTGCTCCTCCACTTCCGCTGGCACCTCCAGCTATCCTCTTTATAGACCCAGCAATCGGACCCTGCGATCTCCAACTCTCCCCACCTCCCCGCAATCTCCGATTGTTCACTGACCCCCCCCCCCCCACCCCCACAGTGATTGCTGATTGCTCACCCCAATCTCCGGGTGCTCGAACCCCCCCCCCACCCCGGTGATCTCTGGCTGCACACCCTAACCCCCTCATGATCTCTCTCTCCCCCACCCCCAGATTTCCAACAACCCCCACCCGCCCGTGATCTCGGACCGCTCACCGCACCCCCCCAACCCGATCTCTCACTACTCACTACCCCACGATCTCTAACTTCTCACGCCCCTCCCGTACGATCTCTGGCGCCCATCCCATCCCTCTTTGTGATCTTCGACTCCCCCCACCACCCCCCCCCAATCTAAGGCTGCTCATCCGCCCCCCCCCCCCCACCCCATCCCATCCAAACCCCAATCGCTCCCCGGCTACTTTCCCGTCCGACTGGCAGCCAGCCTGTCAATCTGGCTGGCTGTCAGGAGTGGAACCTTTTGAAAAAATTTAAATGATGTCCTACCGTCAAAATCGTCACGATGTGCAGGAAACCCTTCCAGGTTTCCCGTCTGAAAATCCTCCTCCTCACTCTCTTCCCAGCTCCAAGTTAATATCCGGGCCAAGGGTTCTAGATGAAATGTGTTTGGGCAGTCAGAATCCAACTCATAATGAATGAGGAGACAGCATAAAGCACCCACAAATTGGCACCGCATTTACTATAAAGGTGGCTGTTATGGGAAGTGGACAAATTCATACTATGTAGTAGGTGTACCCTTGGGATTAAATCACATTATTTGGAATTGTAGAGGGAGCTTTACTTCTTGCTGTTCTGTACTTGGCTTGTGATGGTTGATGCCGATACTGCATGGGAAAAAAATTCCCATTCCCCTCACTGACATCTGTCCCTAACACACACACACACCAGAATGATGGAAACTTCCCTGTGACAGCTTTAAGTCACAAAGTCAATGCTAATCACTAGCAGTATTACCAGAGCATTGATATAGTCAAGTCTAGAGGTAACAAAAGCATCGATGAGGGTTTGAGCAGCAGATGAGCTGAGGCAATGGCCAGGGAGAGGGATGGAGTTTGGCTTCAGTCATCCCAATGTTTAGTTGGAGGAAATTTTTGCTCATCCAGTACTGGATGTCAGACATGCAGTGTGATATATGAGAGACAGTGGAGGAGTCAAGGGAGGTGGTGGTGAGGTAGAGCTGGGTGTCGTTAGTGTACATGTGGAACATGACGTTATGTTTTCGGATGATGTCGCCAGGGGGCAGCACGTAGATGAGAAATAGGAGGGAGCCAAGGATAGATCCTTGGGGGACTGCAAGGTGTGGGAGCGGGAAGAGAAGCCATAGCAGGTGATTCTCTGGCTACGACTGGATAGATAAGAATGGAACCAGGCGAGCGCAGTCCCATCCAGCTGGATGACAGAGGAGAGACATTGGTGGAGGATGATGTAGTCAACCGTGTCAAAAGCTGCAGACAGGTCAAGAAGGATGAGGAGGGATAGTTTACCACAGTCACAGTCACATAGGATGTCATTTGTGTCTTTGATAAGGGCCATTTCAGTACTGTGGCGGGGCAGAAACCTCATTGGGGGGATTCAAACATGGAGTTGTAGGAAAGATGGGCACGGATTTGGGAGGCGACAACACGTTCAAGGACTTCACACTACTCTGTTTACGCAATTAGTCTTAATACTCACAGTTCTGTCATTAGAACACATCAAGAGGTGAGGTATTATATCTCAGCAAAATAAACATTGGCTTCAATTAAATTTCCAATGAAAATGGGGCTTCAGCTTCATTTATTAGTTTAAGTTAATGGACCAATCGTTCCCAGAAAAGTGGCAATTGGAGGTATTCGGTTTTGTTTTAATAATATGTAGATTCATGTCAAAGGCCTTCTAAATTGAATGATTTGGAAGTACTTTTATGTTCTAAAAATAATGATCTGTGGCCAAACAGTACAAGATATCGACCTCTATCTGTTTCTACCAGGAATTTCCAATATGCTACTTACTAATATTTTTTAACATCATGTTTTTACAATTGGCTATTGTTATTCTGTGGCAATTGCAACAATCATTTTCGTACTGATTGCCTTTTGCAACTTTTTAAATATCCACGTATCCTCTCATGCATTAAAGATTAGCAAAATGATTTCCAATATATTTGTTCAGCAGAATTATGCCAATGTGCAAAATCAGAATTTGTCTTTTTTTATTTACGAGGTAATTATAATTTTGTCTTTTTTTATTAATGCAGACTCCCACAGTAGTCTTCAAAGGGTTAAAATTTCACAAATGAGGTCTACTACTAGAGATTAAAATGACCCCCACTATGTATCACAATAAAAAAGGTCACAAGCTTTGTTTCCAAGGATACCATTGTGGCCTTTTAAGAAGTATGTGATGGGGGAGTAGTGTTCTGCAATCCTGCCATGTCACCCAAGGTCTTGTAAGTGCAAATTAAACAAAAGAATTGAACACTCCGGTTAAAACAATTGATTATCTACATCACTCAATATCTCAAAAAAAAATCTCAGTAACCCTCTTCTTTTCCATTTGCTTACATCTTACATTACAATGCCATTATGAGAAAAACTACTTTTAAATAATCAAGTAGTGTTTTTTTTAAAAAAAAGGTTTAACCATAAAAATTGTTGGTTTTATGTATGTTAAGTAAAATTATGGGTCAAAACAAATGAGTTCAAGGATCATTCCTTATGCTATAATTTTAATATAAGTTGTTAGATCTCTCTCTTCTGCAATAATGCTGTGAGATTGTTTTAATTGAAATGTTCTAGATTATAATTAAATGATCTAGACAATTAATCTCTGGTTCAATTTGCAAACACGGGACCTTGAGTGATTCATATTTATGCTGATAACGCATAGCTCTACCACTCCACCCTGACCACTACGCTCCGTTCCATGTCTACATCTGTTTAGCCGATCTGAAATTAAAGTTATGGATGACCCATAATCTTCTCCGGTTGTATATTGGGGAAAATCGAAACCTTATTTAGCTCCCGCTAAAATCTCTGCACTCTTGGCTTGGACTGCCTCCCCATGCTCAACTACTCCGGTCAATCCAGATGATATACAATCTCGGTGACCTTTTCAACCTGGAACTGAACTTCAAACCCCATATCATATTTATTACTAAGACCACATACTTCCATCTCCGCAACATTTCCCACCTCCTATGTACCTCATCCACACCTCCAATGAAACTCTAATTCGCACTTTTGTTACCACACTGCTATCTCCTTTGTGACTGAGAGAGATATACTTCTGTCACCTGCCTTAAATCTGAGAGTTGGTAGGGTCGGCCCAAGAATCTGTCAATCAAAGTTATTAGCCTTTGATGTGCGAGCATGAGAGTCCTCACCATATGCCTTCGCTAAGCGCTCTGCTACGTGAATGGAACAGAACAATATCGATGCCCATAGACGTCACAAGAAATCCATCTGTTCACAATGGTGTGAAATGCTAACAACATATTCTTTGTTTACTAATAAACACTCAAAATCATGATGGTAACGAGCCTGACTTCAAGCTGCTGGCTTATCGTTGAGAAAAAATACTTTAACATTACAGAAATATTCTAAGTTTTAAAAATTCAGCTCCGGCAACACAGGCAAAATCCAAATTTGTCACCGTGCCTTTCTAAGGTTTGGGCTAAGGCATATTGTTAGGTCAAAGCTACATTTCTAGTTGAGGGGAAGGATTTCCTCTGTTATCTAACAAAATCATAAACCCAATTAAAAGAACCAGAGTACAATTTTGTTACACAGATGAAATCCTCTGTCAAGAATCATTGATGCTGGAACAAAAAGTAGAAAAGTGTTGAATTCCCCAACACTGACTTGTCTTATGTTAATGAGCACAAAAATTCACAAAGTATTTGTTCTGCATGTGTAAATAACATAGGGGGAAATAATTTTATAAAGACAGATGGACGGTTGTACAAGGTGCAGTTTTCAGATAGCATCACAAACTACTAAAACTTTTGTTTTGAATATGTCCAAAGTTAGAACTATAGCATAAATGAGATTTTATACTTTGTCATTCTACCAATGATAATTTTAAAATAACTTTTTCTCAAAAAAATCAGCCTGAAGAAATAGTAAAACAAATGAAAGATTATTCCATATACAATGAATTTGGATTGGAGCAAGTCGATTCAGAATATTGATTTTATTTCCCATTTGTTTCCATGCTACTCAATTTCTGTTGAAGTTGAGCTGTTGAACATTAATATAGTTGTATCATAACATATATAGTTGTATCATGACATACTGTATCACAATGCAAGTTCCTATATCAGAAAATAATTTTGTTGAATTGCTTGTGTGCTGAAAGAATATCTACAGTAAGCTGAATTACTATTTCAAAGCAGTTTTGCAAATATACTCTCAGTTCAGGTGGTGTGTTAGTAGATCTAAACAGGGTGTAAGATGCTCCCAATGTAGTAACTAATTTTCAGCTACGTAATAAAGTAGTTTTTATAATAATCAATCTATGAACTGACTTAGAACTGAAAATCAATTTATATTCAGGTAATTTAAGATAAATTTCAGTGGGACACACAGCCTTCAAATTCAGAGCAGTTTTGTACAAATTAGCCACTAATCATATCAGCACTTTGAGCTTTTGTTCAAAAACATTTAAAAATTATGATGTATAATATTTGCAAAAATGCATTTGTCAATATCAATTGAAAATATTACAAGTTTGGATTCACATTCTCAGTCTTGGTTATCTGAATTGGAATGACTATACTTAATGGTTCAGTTTTAATAATTTGCTATACTATATTTATAAGTTACTCTACTGAATTCAATAGATTATAGAGGAGTCTACCCTAATATTGATTTGGGGATTACTTAGAAACAGTGAAGTTGAGTTACTGTTGGCAGCACAACTTATTGCTGGAATATTGTTTCTGTTCTTAAGAACTCCAAGTGAATTCCAAAGAAAAATAATAATAAGCCTGTTTCAGTGTTTTAACTTCCAAACACAAATGGAGAGTTCCAGGATCCATAATAAAAAAAAAACTGGGTCAGGCAGTGTCTTGGGTGGTGGACCTTCGGGCACAATTTATAGGGAAAGAAAAATTATCCAGTGTTTTATTTTGACAACCAATATTGTCCCCATCCACTGAAGAAACTCCATGCTATTTAAAGTGGTGGTACCACTCAGTGCAACCCTACCCCAACAAATTTAAGAATATTAATCTCACTGCAGCCTATGCTTTTGACACATTGGGCACAATTTTAATAAGCTGGGGGGAGGAGTCCAAGAGCGGGGGTGATTTGCGGGTGCCAAACCCAGAAGGGAAGTCGGTGGGATCGCAACTCTAATGAGGCCAATTAAAGCCTCTTCTGGGTTTCGCGCCCGGCAGCCAGCCTATTGACAGGCTGGCTGCCGACAGGAGCTACACATTCGAAGTGGGAGGGGAGGGGAGAGAGAAGGAGAGACCTCGTTGGCCGTTGGGAGAGAGATTGGGCGGGGGAGAGATAAAGATCGGGTGGGGGGAGACATCGGAGGCGGGGGGGGTGGGTAGGTGACATCGTTTGTAAAGTATGTTTATTTTTTTACAATGGGAAATGTAATTTTATTTAATTTATTTAGTTTATTTTTCACCTGATCCGGCCCTTCCCGCCTGGTTTCACCAGACGTGAATCGGAAGCCGCAGGAAAGCCACCCAGGTAAGGTTAAAATCTTTTTAACTACCCACTACACAAAAAATAAACCTCAATGAGGTACATTTGCTGCTTTAAATATCGTAAAGCTGGTGGGACTTCCGGGTTCGGGAACGGCGCACGCACCCAGATGACTCTGGGTCGTGCGTGTTCTTCAGCGTGTTGGAGCCGGGATTCTTGCCTGCTCCAAAAGAAATCACGATTTTCTTTCTCCCCCCGGCCCCCCCCTCCCCAACACACCTAGACTTTCATTTTAAAATTGAGCCCTTTGACTTTTCAAGGTAGTTGAGGAGGTGCAGATGTCAAGTAAAGCCAAATGATGGAAAAGTTTCAATAGATAACAGCTATTCATTAACATTCTGATTGACTGATGACTGGAACTAATTGAACAATAACATGGCTAGAAAAAATGACCACAAAACATTTTCAAAGTTATATTTTTGTGGATGCAAAGGAGCAGAAATGAGGCTTTATGAGACAGGCAGGCAATGAGGGCAGTCAGGTTTTGTTAATGCGAAAGCTGTGAGGGCTATTGCTGGGACAAAGAGCCTAGAAATTCTGGAGGATAGTTAGAAGACAACTTGATTAAGTCAAGACAATTCACTGTTGTGAGCAACTGTGTCAAATTCTTTATTTTGTATCATTATGAGAAGATAAGTTATACTAATTGAACAAAGTGAATCTGATCATAGCTGTTGCTCTGTATGTTTACCTTACTGTGAATTAAAGCATCTTATTAATTTGTATCAGGCATTGTATCAGATGGAAGGCATGTATGAAAGACATAAATATCCAGTACAGGTCACAAGTGGGGTACTATTGTTATACCCAGGTTACACTATCGTAGAAGTATAGGACAGTGTGAGTGAACTCCCTTAAAAATACTCAGATCGCTTACGGGAACAACTGACACCACTGAACTTAAAAAGGTATCTACAGCAGACCCTAATTTCTAACAAGAAGTAAGCATTTTCCTCTGAATATTTGGGTGTTTATAAGGCAATGAAGCGTAAATCCAATTTCCTTTCGTAGAAGTGTCTGGAAGGAATTTTGTGCAGAATGGGTCTTTGGTAGTATTTGTTACATCAGGAAGCAGTGTGACAACATAATGGGAGTATGAGAGGACATTGAAATTGGATCACAGAGATCTGAATTTGATGAAATTTTGAAGCATAAATGTGGCAAAAGTTCACTTTGAACTTAAGAAAATACATTCATGTGAAGTAAACTGAACTGTCTTTTTCATGCTAACCTCATTTTCGTTATACTTACAGGTGTGTCCCTTGGTGTTCAAGTGACCATTTCAGAATATAAAAAGATAGCCATGTTGTTCCAGCCTGTTGTTCTACATTGTCAGTACTCCACCACATCTATCCAACAACCTGTGGTGCAATGGCGCTTTAAGTCATACTGCAAGGACCGTACCAGAGATGCCTTCAGCATCCACAGCACAGCTGCACACATCATCAGTCAGAAAGAACAGACTCCCACATGGGATCCATACCTAGACTGTGCGGACAACAGTCGCACCGTACGAGTTGTGGCTTCCCGTCAGGGTTCTGCAGTCACCTTAGGAGAGTACTACAAAGGACGGGAAATCACCATCATCAACAGTAAGGATTTTTATTTCTAACAAGTTTAGTTGCTAATGAGTTCTATGAATAAGATAGTACATTAACAAGATTTTGGTGTCCCTCAATCTTTTTTTGTTGCACAATTATTACTTGCATAAGATATTTAAATAACAAGTTAACTTATTATACATTAGAACATCTGGGTCCAAATATTGTTTTATTTCAAACAAAGGAGTTGGCATCAATTCCCACCATTTTTTCTAGAATTAAAAGGGTCAGTGCAGAGGTGTCCAACAGAATTAGGTAATCCAATTAGACCATCTATCGAGAATGACCCTTATGCACATCCTCACGACATCCAATTATTTTTAAATGATTCCAGAGTGCCTCCACTATTCTATCTGGAAGTCCATTCCATGTATTGATCACCCTTTCTTGCTATCAGACCTAAATTTTCCTTTTGACTAGTTGAAACCTGTATCCCTTTCTCCTACAATCACAATTTAAAGTAATGTTCTGGATTTACCTTCTCCTTTTTGCTAATTATAACCACATAGTCACCTCCTTTCAAGGCTGGAAAGCTCACGTTTCTCCAGTCTTTCCTCAATTCAAACCTCTGATACGAGGGATCAACCTTGTGGCTCTTCTCAGCACTGCTTCCAGTGCTTATGTCTTTCCTACATCTCAGTGACCAGAACTGGACATAGTACTTAAGGTGTGGTCTAACAAGAGCTCCATTGTGTTTGTATGATTCTTCTAACTTGCAGTCTACCTTTTTGCCATATAGTTCAGCATTCTATTGGGTTTGTTGATTGCTGCTATGCATTGGGTGGATATGTTGAGTGTCATGATTACTAAGAGTTCTAGATCTCTTTCAACTTTATCCTTAACTTTTCCCCATTCATGGAGTATGTGCTACACTTATTTTTCCTTTCAATGTGTAGGACTTTACATTTATCTACATTAAATCTCATCTGCCATTTTTTTGTCAACTATTTTGTAATTTCTGAGCTGCCTCCTATGAATCTGCTCCTACTAGTTTGGATTCACTTTCAAATTTGTCCAAATTGCAAAGCTAGAATCTGCGTCCAGTTGTGATGTGACAAAACTTTACAATGTGTGGCTTTAAAGCCAGAAATTCATCTTTTAAAGCAATCTCCATTATATTAAAAATAATCTATTACAAAAATTGGAAGCAGAAATTTTGGCGATGAAATTCGTCCTGGGTGGCAGCGCAAAACAGCCGATGGTGAATCAGTCGCCTGTTTCACACTCTGCTCGTTTCACACTCTGCCCGATTTGCGCCCATTGAGTTAATAATTTTCACAGCGAATATCATACCTGAGCTTTTAAACAGATGATTCTGCTTTTGAGCCTGGTGAGAATTACAATAGACTACAGCTGTCTGTCATCATTAATGACATTACTAAATTGGCTGCTCTGTCTGCAGTAATATCCTCATACATTGAATGCTAAACAGGAATTCCTCACCAACAAGCAGGAAATACAGATGGTAAAAGGAACATTAATGAGAACGTATTGCAGGTTTGTAGTCTGAAGGTTGGACTTAGATGTTGTCCAGGTCAATTACCTACCACTGTTTGGTCTCTTACAGGTGCAGATCTCCAGATTGGGAGCTTATACTGGGGAGACAGTGGGGTTTATTACTGTTCTGTTATCACTCCAGATGACATAGTGGGTAACAGCGAACAAAGGATGGAACTTCTTGTGTTGGGTGAGTATAAATAATAAGT
Organism: Heptranchias perlo; assembly: GCF_035084215.1. NCBI lineage: Eukaryota > Metazoa > Chordata > Chondrichthyes > Hexanchiformes > Hexanchidae > Heptranchias > Heptranchias perlo. Next base: position 52,865,187 of record NC_090335.1, read on the forward strand.
ATGTTTGAGCAGCTACCTACAAACATGGTCACAGCCAAAGGTAGTAGATAGCAACTGTTAACTGGATTGATCCTCAAAACCTTTGCAATAGGATTTATGCCTATGTATGCACACACATTTACCGATTGTATAGACTTGTTAAGTAGAGTAAGAGTTAAGCAGCCCAGAGAAGTGGAGTGATATGGACAGTTAAAACAGCTCTTTGAAAAAGGATTTATTTGGAAAAATGGTCCAAATACTAAATTATTACGGGTCAGTGTAAGCCCACCACCTTTATATATTAAGTGATCTTATTTTTAACATTTATACTGATAATAAATTGTATTTTATGTTAACTTTGTCATGTTGTCAGTGTTCAATTTTTGCACCAGCTGCAATTTTTAGAATTTGATATTAAAGCTAATTTCAAAGTGAGTTACAGTGTACATCTTTAGCACCATTCTCTTCCCTAAATATGTGCACAAATTACCCATTTGCCTTACTTTAGTCGGAATTAACTGACTAAAGTAAGGCAGAGGGGTAATTTGTGCTGAGTATTTACACTTCCACATGCTATTAAATACACTGTTCAAACCAATCTCAGCCCAAGCTTCAGGAACAGTATCAACCTCCTCCTGCGCCCTCTGCAGCCTTCCAGTTTGAACACTGGCTTTAGTAACTTCAGACCTTAGCTATATCCTCCATTTTCTTCATGAGGGTGGAGGGTCTGGTGATGTGAGGTTGGTCTGTTGGCATGTTGGGAGGGGGGCAAGTTGATGTTCTGCACGTAGACTCTTCATCAGAATGCAGTTGTGTTGGCCTGAATGAGCCAGAATCTGCTCTAGCAGGGCATCTAACAGCATCTGGTGTTATTTAGATTTGCCCCTGCACCATTCAACTCAAAAAATATGTTTGCCCCATAAAGTTGCTGAAAGTGCGAGCTGATAACAGCACAGCGAAGGAAACAGGGCATCTGGGACGTGAGTGAACAGGGCAAGTAACAATGAGATTTAAGGATTGGGAAATAAACACAGGAAGGACTGAGAAGGAGGGTGAATTAAAGGGGGTTAATTCAATGTCAAATCAGGTACAGAAAGAAAAATAAAGAGAGGGAAAGAAAGATTGAATTAAGAGAGGGGGGAAAGGAGACAAAGGAAAAGTAAGAAAAAAATAATTTCATTTAAAATTTGACATTTTTAAAATCTCCCTGAAAAATTCAAAACCTAAAGGAATGAGACTCCACACTTGTAATAGTTAATTTTCAGTGCCAGAGGTTGGTTGGCAGTAATTAACAATTATCGCATTATTAAAAGGGTATTCACACTACTAATTACTAGCCCTAAATATCTGCGGCAGGTTTAGTTCGTATCTACCGTGCAAAGACAGCAAATGCATGACATTCAATGCATTTCAATGGTGAGACAGACAGCGAAATGCCGATTTCATGAAGCTAACAGTGGAGCGGCGCATCTCGGATAGCAATTTTTGGATGTTTGCATTTAACCGCACCTTGCCTGAAGTTGCTACACCATTTATGCATAAATAACGCCGAGCGCTAATAGCCTCATCGTTATTTTGACAGCAAATTCTGGCCCATTATATGTTTCGAACATTTTTCTATTTTCATTTCAGACCTTTTGCATCTGCAGGTTTTTGTTTTCCACTTTCTTTTATTTCCCCCATTTTCTTGCCTTCCCTTGAGTGGGCCTCTCCCATCTCTTTTTCATTCTCTTGGGCATTTCCATGCTCTTTTGTTCTTTCAATGCCTTTCCATTGCCTGAGTGAAATGATTTTATATCAACTAACCTTCTCCACCAATAGCGCACTGTGGTTGCAGTAGGTACTTTTTACAGGATGCACTGCAGCAACTGGCCAAGCTTACTTTGACAGCACCTCAAAGTCCCAGGACCTCCACACTGAGAAGGATAGGAGCATCAAGATAATGGGAATGCCATTACTTCCAGGTTTCCCTCCTAAGTCACACACCATTCTGACTTGGGCATGTACCACCGTTCCTTCATCCTCGATGTGTTCAAGTCCCACTCCATAGATTGAGCACAAAATCTAGGCAAACACTCCAGTGCAGTACTGAGGGAGTGCTGCACTGTCAGAGGTGCAGATAAGGTTAGATGAAGTAGGGTGGGAGGAGGTTCGTGTGGAGCATGAACACTGGCACAGACCTGTTTCTGTGCTGTAAATTCTATGTAATTCTATGGGAATGCCAGTAGTACAAGAACTGCAGTAGTTGAAGGAGAAGGCCAGTCACCATTTATCAAGGCAGTTAAGGACAGGTAATAAATGTGGCCTCATCAGGGTCGTAAGCATTCAGAGAACAAATAGTTAAAAAAACAGCTTTCTATAAGCCATTCAACCCAATAATGTCTGCTCTCTGATCAGAATATCTGTTGTTCCTCTCTCTTTTTCCCCAACCCTACTAAAATGTGTATCATTTAGTTTTCAGTTCTGACAAAGGGTTACACCTGAAACATAAACTTGACTTTTTTCAGATGCGGACTGATCTGTGTATTTCCAGCATTTTCTGGGGTTTTTTTGGAAGTGCAGATCTGGATTAATTCTCATAAATTTATCCAAGTACATTATCATAAGTGTAATATTACTGTACAGAGAATGATTGTGGCAAATGTTTTAAAAAATTAATTAAATATAAAATAATTTACAAAAATTTAGGAGGCATAACCAGAAAATTCTGCTCAGACCAGTTTCTTCTATAAAATGGGGATTACTTGAACCAAAAGTACTCCCCCTAATGAACAGTTTTGAGCCTTGGCACAGTAAAAAGGATGACAGCTGAAGTTTAAATGCTTCATTTAAAATGTCATTGACGTGCCACTGTGCGCCATGTCTGTACTTGATCGTAACATAACGTTTTGGTGCTCAGACGCAATGGTGTCTTGACACTGACCGAGCCCCAGAAAGAGGATATTGGACTCACTGACATGGGCATCAATATTTGCAGGGAGGATGCAGGGGAGTGTGAAAACGGCTGGGACACGTGTTGAGGCTAGGGACACGGAGGTCCTGCCGAATTTTAGAGCAGGGCCTCATTATCATTTTTTTTTCTTCCATTTCCCGCCTGGCAGCCGGCCAAATTGACAAGCCGGCTGCTGGGCGGGAAAACTGGCGGCAGCAGGCCACAGCCAGGGACCCTTGGGGACGGTCCCCAGAATCGGGAAGGGGGGGGGGGGGTGGAAGGCCAGAGATCAGAGCTTGGGTGGTGGGGGGGCTGGGAGGGCAGACGCAATCGCTGGAGGGGGAAGACTGGAGATCAGGGCTTGGAGTGTGGGGGGGGGAGGAGAAGCCATTGCCGGGGTTGGGGGGGGGGGAAGCCGCGATCGGCAAATGGGAGGCCGAGGCTTCCTTAAGGGGCCAGTGGCACACAAGGAGTGCTGTAAAAGGCACTTATCTTCTTGATCCAGCAGCTCCTGCCTCCCTTTCACTGCTGGGTTTCCTGCGTGGCAACTGTAAAATTTAAATCAGGCTCCCAATTGCACTGTGGAAGCCTGATTTAAATATGTTAATGAAGTGTCCTGCCTCTCCACAGGGGACACTCGCCACTGCGAAACCAACCACCATAAAAATGGTGTCAGGCGCATACACGACAGATTGGGGACATGTTCCCCGATTTTTAATTTTTAACACTCCTCTCCACCCCTCCACCAACCCCCCCCCAACCCCGACCCTCTCCCGCCTGTCGTGGGGGAGGTTAATATCGAGGCCATGGCATTTAAATTTGTCTGACTGCAGTAAAATAATTGATGAGTAAAGTGTGTCATACTGACCTGATAAAATGGACATTTTGATAAATCAGTTTAGTATTTTTATTTTAATAAATGGGAGTTGAAAATCTACGGCTTATGTGTGATTAATTACTCTTATTATGAATGACTTTGTAGAAATTGAAAGAGAAAATAGTACCGTAAAAATAGGAAAGACATAACAGGTATAATTAATGGAATAAGCTTCAAATTGTGTTGTTTTAAATTTGCAATATTGTCCAGCTTATATGATTTTAGTACAGGAGTTGATTTGAGAGATGGATAAGCTAAGGGGATCAGTGTTACATGAAACTAACTCTGGTGGAGGTGGTTACTATCTGAATTTCTTAGGCAGTGGTGTAGAAATATAATAAATGCAGGTGTCACCAATAGTCTGAAAACCCCCAGAATATACAGCCATCATTCACCACAAGATGAGAACTGAATTCTCAGATTTTATTAAAAATCGAAGGAAACTGCACCCATGTGTGTCCAAACAATTCTGGACAGGGATGACAATGAATAAAGATTTACTTAGGGTGTGGGTTTTGTTTTTTTTAAAACATCCCACGCTGTTCTATAGGGATTTGATTTCACAATGAAAATCAAAATTTCCACACGTCAGAAGTCATAGGAAACAGATTCTATATGACTCATTTACATGTGACTAAAGGGGCTTTTGTGAATCTTTTTTGTTGCATGCTGACAGCATTTTGACAGCATTTCTTTACACATATCTACAAAGGATGAGACACACTTTATTTTTGTCTCACTAGCCAGCAAGTAGAATCTGCAGTTTACAAACATCTGATTCAGAGTGAATTCAGAAAGTGCTTATCTGAATAGCAAAAGCACTCATTTATTCTGGTTAAAATTACAATTCATTTGTTATTGTTTGACTCCAAAACATCAAAACACTTCAAATTTATTTGCAAGTAATACGTCCTATTTTATGTCATAAGCAAGCCCATTTATTGTAATAAATGTTTCGAGGTTAAAGCAGTTAAGTTAGTTACAGTTGAAGTTAATGAATGAGAAGATCTACTTATTAGAGATGACTGTTTTGGCGCAAGTAAAAACCAAGGAGAAAAGTTCTTGACTTTACTAATTTTAATGAATAACCATATATTTGAAGGAAGTAGAAAGTGCTAATGAATGACCGACTCAAGTTTAGTACTGCTCTGATTGTTCTTACCCCTCCAAAAATGAATTAAAAATACTAACAAAAAGTGAGGGGGAAAATAAACAATTTTTCCTTGTTAAAGTCATTAACAAGGAACTGTACAGAATTATGCACCTGTGGAAATTAGCAAAAACTGAATATTTTATTCCAGATCTGGAGTCAGTAGGGAAGATTTTCTCGATCTGCTCCCAGGTGCATTGGATCAACAACCACAGCAACTTACATTTATATAATGTCCTTAACATAGCAAAATGTCCCAAGACGCTTCACAGAGACATAGTCAGACAAAAACGGACGCCAACCCAAAGAAGAATACATTAGGAGGGTGACTAAAACTGTGCATGCTGGACGTACAATTTTAAAATATATTACTAGTTTATCTCCCTTAGCATTGATCGCAGGAAGTCAGAGGATGCTGCATTTTATAAGGAAGTGAACCTTCTGTGAGGTTGCTCAAAGAAAGTGAGTGGTTATTTCCTTTGGGAGCAGGTGCTTGGTCTGTACAAATTTAGGAGGGCGTATAGGGAGCAGGTAATGGGGCTGGAGGAGTGAACGGATTTGGGGAATTGTGAATAGTTTATGGAGGAAAATAGTGAGGATTTGTGGGTAGTGGATCCATGGGGCATGTGAGTAAGTAGTTGATTGAGAGTAGAGAGTATTGGGGCAGTGAGTATCTGGGTAGATTGGGGTAGTGAGTTCTTGGAATGGAGGCATATATTAATAGTTATAGCTTGGTGGCCAGAAATTAAGTGGTACTGAATATTCGAGGGGACTGTACTGATGTGTTTTTATTGTTGGTTGTGGACTATCCTCTGCGACCCAATATTAGCTATTGTAAAAATGTTGTTTTAAAATTAGTTCAGCATCTTTCTATAAAATCCAACTGATGAATTTGCTGTCAGAATTTACGTTTCTGCCATTTCCAGCATTCAAATGCCTGGTTATGTAAGGAATGGACTCCAACCTTTGATGAGATGAGAGGAAATTTTGAATAAGTCCTGTAAAATTTGATTGAATGTGTCTGGACAGTCATAGTGAACAACAAACACATCCTTCTCAATTGCACTTTCTCAGCTTAGATTTTACCAGTGCAACCTACTGAGTTTAATGCAATATCAAGGGTTTAAACTGAACCTATGAACTGAGGCCAGTTCATTACCTTTGATTGATTGATTGTTTATTTTCAATAAATGCTGGCCTTGCCAGCAACGCCCACATCCCATGAACGAATTTTTAAAAAAATGTAATTTTAAAATGTATTTTTGGGTATTCTCACAGTTCTTAATTGGTTCTTAACAGCTCAGCTTTCTCTGCGTTGCCTACCTGCCAGGATAATGTGGTGCTCTATATTTTATTTGTGTGTGTATATGTATGTATATATATATATATATATATATATATATATATATATATATATATATTTAAAAAGCTTATAAAAATGTAAGCAAAATACATTTGAAAATCACAATAAAATAATTATAAATAAATCTATCAGAATAAAGAGGTTGAGTTTCCACTTGTTTCCATCAGTTATACCAGTGCAATCCGGGGGGATAATATATATATGTTATAAATCACCCAAGATTCAAGCCAAATGGGACATTAATCTATGGTCATGTGGTTGGCAGCAATGTGCTTTATCGCCTATTTTAATGGGGCCCCTCAAAGTTTGATATATGGGAAATGATTTGGTTCACTGGAAAGAGCTTTGATGGGAAGGCAGCTAGGCGGGGTTGAAATCTGTCAAAATGGGGCAAGCTTATTGGGCCTAATGGTCTTTGCTTGTTCTCAATTTGGCTTTTAAAGTGCTCTGGAACAATATAAGAAAAAAATCTGGTCTGAATAAATGGCATTAGCAACCCCTTTAAAATACTTAGAAATGGTTTCTGAGCCTATATCACCAGGTTCAGAGTTTGAGAACTAACATCTTGTAAGAAAAAATACATGCACAGCCAAGGTTTCATATACAGTAAGACCACTCTTATAGCTGAGGAAACATTTATGGGAAATGGAGCTTTCCAATTCTCCTCAACATAAGTGAAACTGCACTATAAATTACAGAACCTAATAAAGGAGGGGGGAAATAAAACAGAGGCCTGAAAGACCTAACACTTTTTTTGTGGTGGTCATTTTGAAAATATCACTTGTTTAATAATTTAGATTCTGCTACCCTGTAAATTTTGTTGGATTAAGACTACCAGCTTTGTCCAGTACAAATCTGGATAGGGAGCAGACCTGCTTATGCATGTGTGGCACGTTTGTTTTTTAATACAGGGATCAAAAAACCATACTTATACTATTTGACTTTTAGTTCCAAAAATTACTAGCTGGCCTACCTCAAAACCAAACTGTCCATTTTGGAGAGATACAGGAGTATGGGAGAGAGTAGGGCACTTGGATTAATTGTCGATTGCTTCAGCAAAGAGGCATGAATGGTCGCCTTCAATGCTGTAAACCTCCATTGTTCTATAGATATTGTGATGGGAGAGTCAGAGAACTAAGGAGTTGAGCTTTGATGGACCAAATGGCCTTTTCTTGTCTCTGACTTTTCTTATGTTCTATCTGCACTGAAAATGCTAGTGATATAATATGTTTATGACATTACTACCATAGATCACAGGAGGCTTATGAAATTTTGAAAATTGTCCCTAATTCACAATCTTTGGTTAACAATGAAATAAATCTATTTAGTTGTCATCAACTGTAATAGTCTGCTACTAGTATTGAGAAGGTTATAACTTATATGTGTAATTGATATAGAATGCAGCAATTTATCTATCAAAATACATGCAAAATGAATTAGGACTGGCAGTAATGAGAGTTACCAGGACTTGAAATGCAGCATTAGTCCATCAGATTCAGTAGAGAGATTAATTAACTACAATCTGCCACTCACTGACCTGACTTTATGGGTCAGTGAGTTTCTCATTATGCTTGTTAGCTTATCCGTTTATTGTTCGTCACCATTTCTCTCATTTGCCTTTCCCTGTAGACCGCTCACAAGCACATATTCTCCTCCAGCTGGGAGGCCATAATGATCTGTGATGCAGAGTTCTGCAATACAGCAGTCAGTGCCGCTGAGTGATTGGCTGTCAGGGGATGTGATTGGACTGAGAAAAGCCAGGCTCCATTATCTTTTTCCTTCCTCCCCCCACTCACCCCCGTCGCCCCTGCCCCCCATACCCACTCATTCCTAAAATTGAAAACCTCACTTCTGTGTAATGCTTCATCTATACTTAAAAGACCTGAAAAGACTTGTCCAACTAAGATAAGCAAATCTAAAAGAAAAAGGCATGTGTCCCGGGTACAACGTGGTTAATTAAAATGCAGCTACAATATATAGAACCCTTTTAAGACAGTAAAATATTTTTTGTAAATGGAGAAAATGTATATCTGTTAGACCATCCTAAAGCAATAATTAAAACACATGTTTTATTGTTCATCTTATCAGCCACTCTTCAACAATTCTCTATATAACATTGGAATGCATTTTCTGATTTCCAGATACAGCAACCACAGATTTATTCTTAGTAAGGATACAAATAATAAGCTGTAAGCAGTAGTGGTTTTGAAGATTAAGGCCTCTGCTACCAGAGTTTCCATAGCAACCACATTTGCAAGGTTCTTGTCGCCTGTTAGGCCTTTGATCTTTTCAAAAGTACTTCTTTTGTGCGCCTGCCTCCCTCTGCTGCTTTTATTGAAGGCTTCAAAAGCTGTCGGAGAATGAAATCAGGAAAATAGAAATAAACAAATTAATTGAACTCACATCTTCTGGCAATAAATCTGTAACCATCTTTTATCACACAGTGGTTAGTTTTAAATAAACAAACACACCAGCGTCTGTGATGACCTGCTGTCCTCAAGAGTGCAAAGGAAAACCGGCTTCCAATTAGGGTGTGTTGTTTGGTTGGGTCTCTCAACTTCATCTGCTGTTGGCATGACAACAGTTGGGTTAAGTGAAGGGGAGAGTCAAGGGTCAAATATGAATTGGACTCCTCTACTCTGTTCAGTCTGATTCAGTGTAGAAAGAAAAGTAATTATGTCAAGAAAATGTTTTACGATAATATGCAGTTTTAAACTGCCAGAAAAATGTTTTTACGTAATCTGTTTCTTAAATCTTTCAAAAAGCAAATTTTCAGTATTCTACCCAAATATTTTTGTATACTAAGGGAAGTTAAAGGAAATTATATCTGAGAAGTTATACATTTTGTTTTATTCGTTCACGGGATGTGGGCGTTGCCGGCGGGGCCGGCATTTATTGCCCATCCCTAATTGCCCTTGAGAAGGTGGTGGTGAGCCGCCTTCTTGAACCGCTGCAGTCCGTGTGGTGACGGTTCTCCCACAGTGCTGTTAGGAAGGGAGTTCCAGGATTTTGACCCGACGACGATGAAGGAACAGCGATATATTTCCAAGTCCGGATGGTGTGTGACTTGGAGGGGAACGTGCAGGTGGTGTTGTTCCCATGTGCCTGCCGCTCTTGTCCTTCTAGGTGGTAGAGGTCGCGGGTTTTGGAGGTGCTGTCGAAGAAGCCTTGGCGAGTTGCTGCAGTGCATCCTGTGGATGGTACACACTGCAGCCACTGTGCGCTGGTGGTAAAGGGAGTGAATGTTTAGGGTGGTGGATGGGGTGCCAATCAAGCGGGCTGCTTTGTCCTGGATGGTGTCGAGCTTCTTGAGTGTTGTTGGAGCTGCACTCATCCAAGCAAGTGGAGAGTATTCCATCACACTCCTGACTTGTGCCTTGTAGATGGTGGAAAGGCTTTGGGGAGTCAGGAGGTGAGTCACTCGCCGCAGAATACCCAGCCTCTGACCTGCTCTTGTAGCCACAGTATTTATATGGCTGGTCCAGTTAAATTTCTGGTCAATGGTGACCCCCTTTTTTAAGATAATATAAATAACATTGATAACAGTTGTAATTCCTGACTATGATATCTGAATAAGGACAGGAGTATAATCAAAATGAAAAACCTAACAAGTGTGAATTTGTAAGCTTTCACATTACTTACAAATTCTCATTTTTGTAAAATGTGCCTGTTTCCTTAAAATTTATTGCGACCTTTGCCATCTTACATCCCTAGCATTGTGATGCCATTTCTCGATACACTACTGATATATGTTATGGTTAGTGGCATGTGCCCAGCTGCATTTTATAGCTAGAGCCACAGCAACAAATGTGTGTATTTTTTTTCCAAATGTAAAAAGGTTTAAAATTATTATTAGTTTTGTAGTGGTGGGTATCTGCTTCCTGAAATTCTAGTTGCATAGCATGCACTGTAGTCTCTGCTGGCCAAGTGCTAAGTACACCAACCTACCACCATTACCCACCCCAGTTTACCAAGAGTGCTGAAGAGCATGGTGATTTTGTTAACCATCATAGTCTGGAGTGGGTGATGCTGATAGGTAAGTATCTGGTCATTGGGATAAATGACTGATCTTTGATGGCCACTGGGTGATGTTCAGTACATTTATTACTGATTGCAGCATGTTACCACTGCAGTAATTCTACATTTATGCCAATTTCCAGGAATATGCATTATTTACATATTGTTGAACACATTTTTAACAATAATAATAGCTGGTTAAAATACCAACTGTGCCAACTATTAGTGGTTTGGTCACTTTTCAGTAAACAAAACTGCCCCTGTCCTACATTTCTCATGCTGTTGAAATCAATTTGGCAGTGAAGCTAATATCTGTTTTCAGAAAACTTACCTTTTTAGGTACAAAAATAATAAATGTGCAAGACTTCACTAACTCTCTGTAATACTAAAACTGGACCAGTGACTGTATTTTAACTTGTATATGAGGTTTTGTTTACCAGCATGGAGTCTCCAGGTCTAACTTAATGGGCTCTGAAATATATCCCTTGGCCTGTCCATTCAACTGTCCATCAATCTCTCCCTCAGACACCTTGTGGACTATCCCCTGCTGTGAGAAATTCTGCCACTCCATGTCTGTTCTCACAAAGCAAGCAGATAAATAAGGTTGTTATTATTAGTGTACCAAGTACACTTTTATTGCAGTCCGCAGGCTCTTGGGGTACACCGATTAATGAAACATACATTCCCCAAGTTATTTTTAAAAAAATCTTTCATAGCCTTGCAGATACCATAAAGAAAAATAAAATGCTGATTTTTGTCATAGACGATGGCGATCATTTTGACTGGGTGATAGTGTAAAACGGGCGATATCGATTCAGCGCCCGTTATACATTTCCACAATGGAATTAAAACTCAGGAGAGATGTATAATGGGCGGCTGAATTGACATTGCCCGTTTTACACAAAATTACCCTGGCTAGCTCTTTAAGTACTATTGGATAAGATTTTAAAAGCCTTTCGGACTGCAGATATAAGAGGCCATGGAAAATGATACAATATGCTATTTATATGACATTTGGCATCCAAAATGAAAATCCAACAAGTCAGTGAATGTGCTCTGCAGATTAGTCGTTGTTATAAAAAGTAAATTAGCACCACTCTCCCTTCGACAGCAATTATTTTTCTTGTGGGTGGCGCACCTCCAGCTTTAGCCTTCCTTTTCATACATTTTTCTATGGCCAGCTTTTAATTATGCTACCCATTAATTCATTCAGATTGTTTTCACATTCCTCGGCATCCCTGAGACACTTTGTTTATTTTCTGGGCTGATAGAGTCCAGCTGTTCTGATACACAGACTCCGTTGGTATTTTCACAGCACAATGTATTGGTGCAAGACTGCCGAAGCTTCTTGTATCCGTGGGCCGCTGAGGTGCACACCATGGAGCTCTGCAGGCCACATATAAAATTTGAATCAATGGTCCTATTAATTTAAATATGTTTCAAGCTGTGGTCACAAGCAGATCAAGGTGTTCTGATTTCGGATTTAACCATCAGTGAGTCAACAGCACTCTTGCCAAATTTCCAGGTCCAAGAATTTAAGCAAACAGGGCTAACTTATGTATAAGAAATATAAACCCAAATAAAATGGAGTTGCCTGGGCTTCGTGGGCTGAAGTGCTAGGAATAGAGGGGCAGAAATGGCCCATGGGCTGTAGTTTGGACACCCCTCCATTAGTCCACTGTGCCCCCATATCCCCTTCATCCACAATTATTAAGAAAATAGTAATATCATAAAATAATAAGTAAAATATAATTTTAAGAAAATAGTATATCTTGTTAACTAGTTTGTGCAACCAGCTTTTGATCAATTTTACTTTCATCTTTGACATTTAAAATATTTTTTACACATTTAGTACTTTTGATCCTTCTGTCCTCATCTTCCAAAATTTTATATCCATAACAAAATACCTCCAAATAAAGTCAAATTTAGAGCAATTACTAAAAATGTTTTAATGGAATAGAATATCTTGTAGTATTCTACAATGTACAACATTGATCTTCCTGAAAGAACAACTTTGTTACTAGTTATTAAAATTAGCAATTATGAAAGAAGAAAGAATGAACTTGCATTTATATAGTGCCTTTCACAATCTCAGGATGTCCCAACAGCAAATTAAGTACTTGTGTTGTCACTGTTGTAATGTAGGGAAATGTAACAGCCAATTTGCCTACAGAAAGGTCCCACAAGCAGCAATGAGATAATGACCAGGTAATGTTTTAGTGATATTTGGTTGAGGGATAAATATTGGCCAAAATACCAAGGAGAACTCCTATGCTCTTCTTAGAATAGTGCATTGGGATCTTTTATGTCCACCTGAGAGAATAGACGAGGCCTTATTTAATGTTTAATCCAAAAGACAGAACCTCCGACAGTGCTGCATTCCCTCAATAATCTACTGAAGTGTCAGCCTAGATTATGTGCTCAAGTCATTCTGTACTGGCAGAAACATTGAGACTACACTGAGTTTTACTGTGTGTTCCTTGAACCAAGGAAGTCATTTTGGAAACTTGCAAAAGCGGACATGATTAATAAACATGTTTGTTGAGTTCAGGTTTTGGAAATGGTCAGAAGCTCCTGCCTCATGGATAAGGTACCAGATTTACTTAATGGAGATGCCAGAGTGCAGGATCCTCTGCTTATGAGGCTCAATAATCATATTTTTCTAATTTTCTTAGTATTGAATTAGTTGGAGTGCTGCTGGAGGACAAGGAATAATGTTTGTGTTTACCTTTTACAATGACTGAACTCAGTAAAATGTGTCATTTATTAAAGTACAATTATTAACAAGATAAGAAATTAAGAAGTTGATTTTGTTGGGGGGAAAGGATCAGTTCCACTTTTACCATTTGCAGTGTTACAGAATAAATAAGGTTTATAACCCAACCAAGATCAAGGTGATGATTTAATCACTGTGGATATCCTGTCAGTTCATACTTGCATATTAATCATTTGCTGCTAGTTTTTATTAGTGAATTGCACATTTTTTATATCTTGTTACTTCAGAAACACTTTTGGAATATTTTTCTCTGAAACATTCCAAAGCACCTCACTTACAATGAATTACTTCAAAATGCAGCAATCGTTGTTATGCAAATATGGCAATCATTTTGAGCACTCAAACAGCAATGAAATTAATGGGTAGTTAATCATTTTTTTTGGTGGTAGTGGTTGAACGAACAATGTTGGCCACTTCTTGCTCTTTGTCAAATAATGCCACATGATCGCTAACATCCACCTGAACCAGCAGAACAGTTTAACATCTCATCCAAAGGGCAGCACTCCCTCAGACTGCACACAAGTATCAGCCCAGTTTATATGTTCGAGTCCTGGAGTGGAGCTTGAACTGACAACCATCTGGCTCGGGGCAAAAGGGCTACCAAATGAGCCAAGCACACCAGGAAAATCAGACAATACTGATCCATGAAAAAAGCTAGCAATGACATATATGTAATATCTTAACTTATTGTAGATATACTAAAGAATAAAATGATTCAATTTTTTTTAAGAGTGAATGGCTTTTTCTTAGAACTTAATGAAAAAAATCATACTGAATGTTCATTTTCTAACATGACATTTTGTAATAATGCTGATAATCATGGAAATAGCAATTTGAGCCACTAATAATAAGCAACTTTAGTCCAAAAGGTCTGAATGTACTGGTCTTTGATCATCTTCAGACAGCTATTCTTAAAGGGGCACTTTAGTGATGTTCCAGACGTTCTTGTTATGAGCATCACACAATTGTATGTGGTGGCAGACTACAAGACGCCCACATCCTTTTTGTAGTGTTATTTGTGAAGTGTTTCTAACCAGCTCAATCTTCAGCTGGAAGCTTCTTTGAGTGCCTCACTATTTAATTTAAAGTAGGGTGGGAGGAGGGTTCTGTGAAGCATAAACACTGGCATAGACCAGTTGGGCCGAATGGCCTGTTTCTGTGCTGTAAATTCTATGTAATTCTAAATAAACTCTTTAAAAATTGTGCTATAGGAATGATTGTGACTCATAGTCTGCTGTCTTACTGCATTTTTGCTGCAGTAGGTAAGTTGGTATTAAAAGATAACAATGCAGCTTTAGTCACACTAAAATAGCAGTACATTAGTTTTAAATTTTTTTTGTTCTCCGTTTTTGATGTATTTTCTTTTGTATTAAAGATATCTCTTTCCGCCTCCTATTTTTTGTTTTTTTTGTGTATTGTATCTGTGCAAGAAGGAAGGCAAGCAAGCACTTGCAAGCATTTTTCTTTTTCATCTATTATTCATGCATTCATCATCTTTTGCCTCTTCAGATGACTCTAGTATAGATTGGGAACTCACTATGAAGGGAATCTTAAAAGTGAACCATTTAAATGAATTTGCCATTTTAAGAAGAAATTAAGAATGTGGCAAAAAACATGACGTTAGCAAAAATGACACATTGTTGAAAAAAAAAACACACAAAATGTATCAAAGCAATTGGAAACAGACCAAACAAAACCTCAACTTATTAATCATTAATCCAGACCTTAATACAAGTTTTGGTGTAAACTGATTTTTTTATGTAACAGTGCCACCTAGTGTTTCTAGATGACAATAAATAACAATACTTTTTGAACATGATAGGTAATCCCACAGCGATTTCCAGCATTGCCATTCTATGTGTGTTAAAGGATTTGTGATCTGGCCCAGTTTTGGTTAAGCATGGTTTGATCTTTACCCCAGTCCCCCTATTTTAATAAACTCAAACAGAGCCATGAGCCAAAGCTGTGCACAGGACTTTGCAATTTAGATTTTTTTTTTAAATGCTCAATCCAAATTCAAGTCAAGTCACTGGAAATTGACTAGCTCAGTTCAATCTAACCCGAGACCTACCAGTTGTATAATACTAGGGAATCCAAAATGGCTCCAACTTGAACATCGCTAGAATGCTGCTTGGCTTAGGACTGGTCTTCGGCCATGTACCGAAGAGGAGAGGACACTTTCAAAAGGAATAAATAAGTAAATGGTGGTGCAGAAATAAGACTCATCACTGGTTGGATTTATATCTGCCAAAATTAGAAAAAATGAAAAACTAGATGATGGATCAGCAGTTCTACCAACCCACCCTTATTATCTCTTCTATCCTTTCACCAGCAACTCCCTATCATTAGTGTTGGAGACATTGAGACAATCATTTTATCTGGTGGTAGTCGCTGATACAGGATTGTAAAAAGTAAAACCTAAAATAAACTGGTGATAATCCCCCTCATGATGATAACATAGAGTGGGATCTAGGCCAATGCTGGAAGAGTAGGACAGTGTAAAGGGAGATTTACACTCTCTTTAACCCAAGCCATGCTAACAAGGATGCATGAGTACATGATCGTGATCTTTGGTTTAAAAAAAAGAAAATATTTCATTTTCTTGTACTATCTATCATCATCTTGATAAGCAAAAATAAATCGTGTGTACACACAAAGTAATAACAGTAGAAGCCATTTTATCTAAACTTTCGAATAAATTAAAATGAGTATTGGTCTCTTGTGCACCACAGCTAATGTGAAGTTTATTATTGTTTATCTGAAATCCTGGTTATCCGGATTTTTCAAATCTCTCTTGGGTAATTTCTTCTGTTCTTTCAATATGTTGTGTTCAATCAAATCTATGTGCACTAATATCACTCTAAACTGCTGTTTCTGCAGGAGGTAGTTTTTTCGGTGAATGGCATTGATTTCAACAAACACAATTGTTAGCAAATGTAGCTTTAACATCCAGCATGCAGTAGTTACAAGGACTGAGCATGTATCAGTCACAAGTACAGATTGAACTGTACTCTATTCATGCTTAGTAATCATATTTCTTTCTCTTTTCTCTCTCTCTCTCTGATTTCCTAGGTAGGAGTGAAGTGGTTGCAGATCTGTTGCCCAGTTTTGATGTAGAGATTATGCCAGGTACTGGTATTTCTCATGAAGTCCATTCCATCCCTCACCAACACCCACCCCCCCCCCCACACCCCTCCCAAACTTATACCCACTATGATGCTGTTTATCTGCCATCTCAAGGTCTGTCATTTCGAGCAAGTTGCTATCTTAATTTTTTGAGGGCTGCAGTGAGATTTATGTATCAAAAGGGTCTTGACAAGCTTGTCCAGTTTGCAGAGAAATGGCAGTTGCAATTTAACACAGGGAAATGTGAGATTTGGCAGGGGGAAGGTTGATGGGATTATGTGGTAAATGGGAATGTACTTAAGGTATTGACCAGGAGAGAGATCTTTGGGTTTTAGGGGACAGGTCATTAAGACCATCAGCTAAATGTTCCCAGGCTGTTAGAAAATCAAATAGAATATTGCGATTCAGGTATAACACATAAATCCAGAGAGGTCGTTTTAAAATCTATAGGCTTGGTGAGATCACATCTGGAGTACTGCGTGCAGTTTTGGTCTCCCTATTTCAAAAAGGATATTCAGTTTTTGGAGGGAGTACAGAGAAGGGCTACACGGTTGATCCCTGAACGGAAGGGAATGATGTAAGAAGTAAGATTGACTACCCTGGGTCTTTTCTCGCTTGAAAAGGGAAGACTGAGAGGATATGATAGAAATCTAAAATTATGAAAGTTTTGGACAAATTGGATCTAAGTAAGCTTTCCTGCCATGTAGAAAATTTAAACACAAGTTGTATTATTTACAAATTAAGGACAACAAAATAAATTAGGAAATGTAGAAGGAACCTTTTTTTACTAAAAGGGTGGTAAGTATGTTGAACAGATTACTGACATGAATGGTGGAACAAGAACCCTTAATGGGTTTCGAGAAGGAATTAGTCAAATTCTTGTCAACATTTAAAGTCTAAAATCTTCACATTTAATAGAAAAGCACCAAAGGAATGCTGTGGATAGGTGGGCTAGATGGACTGAAGGTCTTCTGCCTGGAATTGTTACCAATTTAAAACAACAAATACTATATAATAAGTAACTTTGCAAAACTAACCCTTAGCTTAAACTTACTCCAGGTGCATGAAACCAATCCATACTAGCTGCCAATCTAAAATACAACCCCCCCCCCACCCCGCCTTGTAAACACCCATTTTCTCACACAAATAAGGTCACATTCCCACATATAAGTCACAGCTATCTCTGCTCTCATAAGGATTTGCTTGCTAACTGTACAGAAAATGAAAATAGAAAGTGCTAATTTCTTTGGTGCTTTCTCATGCAATGATTTTTTTTTCAAGTCATGCACAAACCTCCTCCATCAATTGGAGAAAATCTTTATAGATCATCAATTGGGAAACTGCATTTTGACCCAAATTGGTAGACTGAGCACTCAACCGGTTCATGGCTGCCTGCCTTTGCAGGATCCAGCGAAAACGGCCTCATTAGTTGGGTGTTGGCGCCTCCAGCAATACGACCTTGTTTACCTCAGTGTTGTAGCCAAAGTTGGTCCTGCAGTCAACGGAAGTGATACAAAGATAAAAGCACCACTTTTAGGTTAACCTGAACGTACAGAGACTAGTTTGAACTGACCTCTCAAATCTGTCTTTGTTTTTAATTAGCTTTGTTAGTACAGTATCATCTAGTTAATTAGAAACTTACAATGACTGACTGACTAATAATCACACCAAAATCTTTTTTCTTCTCCATCTTTGCTAATGGAGCCTCCCCAATGGTTTAGTTGGTAAAGGTAGTGTAACTCAGCCATACTGCCCAGAAGATCCCAGTTCAATTTCCAGCTGGTGCTGACCAGCCTGTCTTGAGGCTTTTCACTTTTCTGAGCTACTGGTCTATCTTAAAATATGAGCCTTTATCATCCCACGGAGTTAGGTTTCACCTAGTTCCACATTCCATTGGCCTATTGTGAAATAACTCATCATGCACGTTTCATATTTCCTGTTCCAACATGAATTACTTTACATTTATCTTCATTGAATCCTTCTGCATAATTCTTCCAAGTATTTCTGAATGCTATTTATTTCTCTTATACTTGTTACCTGTCCACATAGCTTGGGAAATATTGTGAACAACAGACGATCCTGGACAGACCCCTGGAGAAATGCTGATCCTCAGCCAGAGCTTTCTCCATTTATCACCACCATCTGATTCCTATTGTCAAAACAAGTTTCCAGTCCAGGTTACCAATTTACCATTAATTCCACAGATTTTCTTTTAGCCTCATGTGGTTGATTACCTCAGAGGGGGAAGATTTCCTTTGTTTATTGTTTGTAGAGCAAAATTGTAAAAGAGATTTGTTGTAAATGTAAGTGTGATTTTGTTAAAAAAGCGCACAGAGGAAATCGTGAATGCATCAAACTGACAAATCATGGGAGGGAAAGAATTATCCATTATTAGAAAGCCCATGTGAGAGCAACTTGTTGAAAGATAAGAGAAAGATAATGCAACTAAAATAATCATTTAAAAATCCAACAAGCCTCCATGGTAAGATCAATTTTGCTCTGCCTGATCACCTTACTCTGAAGCACCTTTCACTGAAAGTAATTACTTCCATGTATCATAAATAACAGCAGTAGCAAATCAAAATAAAGTAAGAATTTGCATTTATATGGCATTTTACCACATCTCTCAGAAACATCCCAAAATACTTCACGTACAATGAATTACTTAGAAGTGCAGTCACTATTGTTAGGTAGGCAAACACGGCAGATGTTTTGTGCACAAGGTTCCAAACAGCAATGAGATGACTAACAGCTTAATCAGTTTTTGGTGGTGTTGGTTGAGGGAAGAATGTTGGTCAAATAGTGCCTAGAATCTTTAACATCCATTGGAACAGACAGATGGAATCTCAGTTAAACGTCTCATCCAAAAACAGCAATTTCAATAATGAACAACACTCCTTCAGATCTTCACTGATTATGCACTTAAATCCTTTTGAATCCAACTGAACCAAGATTACACTAAGGAGAAAATGAATATTATTTCAATGGAAATACAGAGCAGTGCATTGGAAAATAGTAGGAATCAGCAGCTAAAATATTACATAGTAAATGTTATGAAATGTCAAATTGGAATATTTCACTCATCAGTGTGGTGCTTTATAACAGGGAAAGAAGTAATGGTGTGAATTTACACGATACCTCTCGAGCTACTATATACTCAAAGTGGTGGGACTGTAGTTATGGGTACAACTACCAAATTAACCTTTCCAGTTGGCTGTCTTACTTATTGCTGCTGAGCCTAAGTGGTGCTGTTTACTGTCAGGATGGTCTGATTAAAACAGGAGAATTATGAGCTACATTTTACACTATTCCCAGGGGAGTTTTCTTGTCTTAAATATTTTGCTGTTGATTTGAAAAAATATACTTACAGTGGGGGTCATAAAGAATACATGTCAGAATGCCATGGATAATGGAAAATAAACCACTGAATGATGCAGGGCAGCGTAATTCACAAATGGTATTGGGACAAGATAATTATGTTGACTGTGTCATGAATCAATTATTTGCTATGATTCACTGCACCTTGACATGTATTCTGTTTATACCAAACTATTTATTTATATATGCAAGCTGATCTCTGTGATGTTGCTCATGACCAGTCTGAGACCTGGAGCACAGTTATAGTACTTTGCTACTAAGCTGGCCAGTCCCTTTAAAGTCTTTGCTCAGGTTCTCCTTGTGGGAAATTGTTGCAAATAGGTCCTGAAGCTATTTGGAAGTTTCTCTAGATTGGAAACTGCTTGTTTTGCTTGGTTTATCCCCTTTGTGAGAAGCCACATTTATCTAACTAGGCCAAAATATCTGAAAGTCTGGAAAAAAAATAGCATGGAATGACTGAAACTTTTTCTCTTATTGAATATTTTTTTTTAAAGATTATTCAGTTGGTGTTTTCTACGCACTCAAAACTTTTATACAAGTAAGTAAGAACGAAAGAAAGAACTTTCATTTATATAGCGCCTTTCACAATCTCAGGATGTCCCAAAACAGCTGTTGAAGTACTTTTAAAGTGTAGTCATTGTTGTAATGTAGGAAACGTGGCAGCCAATTTGCGCACAGCAAGGTCCCACAAACAGCAATGAGATAATGACCAGATAATCTGTTTTTAGTGATACTGGTTGAGGGATAAATAGTAGCCAGAACACAGGGGAGAACTCCCCTGCTCCAAAATAATGCCTGAGAGGGGAGACGGTCCTCGGTTTAATGTCTCATCTGAAAGACAGCACCTTCGACAATGTAGCACTCCCTCAGTACTGCACTGAAGTATCAGCCTAGATTTTCTACTCAAGTCTCTGGAGTTGGACTCGAACTCGAACCCACAACCTTCTGATTCAGAGGCAAGAGTGCTATCACTGAGCTACAGCTGACTTTGGATTTGAGAAAGACAAATCGGAATATTTTCTTAATGGTGAGAGACTAGGAGCTGTGGAGGAGCAAAGAGATTTGGGTGTCCATGTTCATAAATCACTAAAAGCTAGTCCAAAGGTACAAAAAATAATCAAAAAGGCTAATAGAATGTTAGCCTTTATCTCAAGGGGATTGGAATTCAAAAATTAGGAAGTGATGCATAGTTATGTAAGAAGCCATATGAAATACTGCATTCAGTTTTGGGCACCAAACTTCAGGAAAGATATATTGGCCTTGGAGGAGGTACAGCGCAGATTCACCAGAATGATACCAGGGTTTAAGGTTTAAAATATGATGTCAGGTTTCATAAACTTGGCTAGTATTTCCTTCACTTTAGAAGGTTAAAGGGTGATTTAATTAAGGTATTTAAAATGATTAAGGGATTCGATAGGGCATATACAGAGAAACTATTTCCTCCGGTGGGGGAATCCTGAACGAGGGGGCATAATCAAATTAGAGTTTCATTTACACAAATGCTGGGAAAATCTGGAACACGTTCCCCCAAAAGGCTGTGGATGTTGGTCAATTGAAATTTTCAAGACTGAAATCACTAGATTTTTGTTAGGTAAGAGTATCAAGGGATATGGAACAAAGGTGGGTAAATGGAAATGAGGAACAAATCAGCCATGATATCAATAAATGGGGGAACAGGCTTGAGGGGCTGAACGGCCTACTCCTGTTCCTATGTTCCTGTTCTCTTGTGCAATGCCACAGAAAATTGACTAGTATATTTTATAATGCCATTGTACATGATGAATGTGGGAGGTGTATCAATACATTAAGATTTCTGGGCATTCTTCCACATTGCAACGGGAGCTATGTGGATTGCAGTGTTGAAGCAATTTGTTTGTTCTCACACTCTGGGGTTCAGTTACGTTGAGAAATAAGGGGGTCCTGCCAACTTGTAGTCCACTTAGTTGGGATCATTGTCGTTTCTTGTCAATGGGGCATCACCATTTCACTCAAGTTTGTTGTGGAGAGGGCTGCAGTTCGTCACAGTGACTTATGCAGATTTTAATAAGAAGCCTGTGTACTGCAGGGGCCTTTGCTTTCCAATGAATAGACTCAACAAGTATTGAACTAAGTCCTTTGGAATTATGTAGCTGGTTATGGTGGTTTACCAGTTATCGTCCAGAATGGTTAAATGTGGAGGTATGATCATAATATGTGTGAGATGATGCTCTTCTCGCCACAACCTCTCCAATGCCGGAGAAATGAAATTTCAAGAGCTCGTTTGGAGTGTGTTATGTATGATGTTGCGTTGTCCATCATACATTTTGATGCAGGTGGTGGTGCTGCTGTGGCATTTTCCATTAACTAGCAGATTACATCTTATTAGCATACAACTTACATTTATATACTGCTATAACATAGAAAAAGTCCCAAAACATAAATTTTAAAAAAAAGATGCTGAGCCAAAGCAGATATTACAGGGGTGACCAAAAGCTTGGTCAAAAAGATGTATTTTAAGGAAGGCCTTAAAAAGGAGAGGAAGCAAGATTAATGGATAGAACTCCAATTTATGGAGCCTAGGTGGCTGAAGACGTAGCCACCAATGGTGGGGTGGTGGGAAGGGGGATGCACAAAAGGCCAGAGTTAGGGGGATGGATAGTTCAGGGTTTGAGGCTGGAGAAGGTTACAGAAATAGGATCAGGTAAGATCATGAGGCACTGGGGGACCAGGAAACAATGTAGGTCAGCAAGCACAGAGGTGACGGCTGAGCGGGACGGTGCGGGCAGCAGAGCTTTGAATGAGCTGAAGTTTATGACGGGTGGAAGATGGGAGGCTGGCCAGGAGACATTGGAGTAATCGAGCCTGAATGTGACCAAGGCATGGATGAGGGTTTCAGTATCAATTGGCTCAGGCAGGAGCAGAAGCAGGTGATGTTACAGGTGGAAGTAGGTGGTCTTTGTGGTGGAGAGGATATAGAATTGGCTTGAATGTCCTAAATACTTTGAATATTCAGCTATTTAACAACCAGGATATAGAGAAGGATGTACAATATTAGCAGGAAATTATTCATGTCACTAAATATTTACTAATTTGGATTTTGGCTGTTATTATTTTAAGTACTTTGATTCACTCTGAAATAGATAAAGCCTTAAATATGGTTTATCAGAAAAAAGTGAAGGCACTAAAACTGAATATTTAAAGGGGATGTATCATCAGCAGTTTGAATTGTAAATCAAAACCTCCTGTTTCTAAAATTATGGACAGTTCCATCATCAATGTGCTTGCAGATCTAGTGACCCCCACTTTGTTAGTATTGTTTCTGGATCATCCTTTCTGGCAAGAGTGAGGATTGTGCCCACGACATCAATTTTTAATATAATCTTTATCCATTATAGTGCAAAAGATGCATTGTTATTATATCATAATGTTTACACTGCATTTACAGTGGGGAGGAAGGTCCACTTTAAACAATCCATCCAACCACATTCCTCACACCCACCCATCCTGAAAATATTTAAATTTTGAAATTTAATGAGTTTTTTCCTTTTTTTTCCACGTTTGAGATAAATAATTAAACCCAAACTGTCAATTTAATATGAATTAAATCTGAATAATAAGCAGTTTCACTCACAGAGGCCATAAGGGTGGCTAGTTTGGGAAATGGAAGTGTTGCACTGGTATAGTAAAGGGTCCTGTTCTGAGATTTAAGTTAAGATTCAAAGAGTGTGGCAAGATCTTCACCCTGTTTTTTTAAACTTGAACTGTAGCTCAGCTAAGAGCCTTGGATGCTGATACTTGGTTTCCCTGCACTGGTATTCCTTACCTGGAGGAGCATAAATTGCTAAGAAAAAGTTAAGGCAAAAACCAGGAATGTGCCAGCCTTTATCTGGCTTTAGATAACTAGTGCACTAACTAAAAAAGGATAAACATCCCATTACTCACCATTGTAGTCCTCCCCCCCCGCCCCCCACCATATTGCAAGACTAGTAATTTCAGTTGGCAAAATAATGCTAGTATTATGCTTTTGTGTGTGGAAAAAAAATGGGGTCAAAATGTGTTCGAAAAGATTGGTAGCATAAAATGATCACAATGTCTGAATATTGAAAAGCATAAATCTCTCTCAATCAGAAACTCTTGAAGATGTAACCAAGCCCCGCTTCAAAATCACTGCAGAAAGTAAATAAATGAACATCAGTTGTCTTTAATGGTTCTTCATCACTTTGGTGTTTCACATTGTTCTCCTGTGTCCTGGCATAATCCCCCATCATTACCTATTAACACTTCAATCATCTTCAGCATTTTGTGTGTTGGGATGTTCATGTAATAATAGAATAAGGCTTGAAGGGCATTGATGCTGACATTAGTGATGCAGAGAACAAGGCCTGGATTTTTACTGCGAGCCGTGGGGAGAGCGGGGGAAGGATTTCCGTACGGGAAACCCAGAGGTATGGGTTTCCTGGACGTCCTGCCGATTTTGACGTCAGGACGTCTTTTTAATTTTTTCAGCAGGTTTCCCGATGGACAGGCTGGTCGCCTGTCAGATGGGAAAGCAGCCAGGGAGCGAATGCCAGGTAAGTTGGACATCGGGGGGCGGGGGGGGGGGGGGGGGCGGAGAGTCGGACATTGGGGAGGGGCAGACATTGGGTGGGGGGGGGGTGGGTTGGTGGTCAGACATCGGGGGCAGCCGTGGATAGATCGGTGGGGGGGGGCGGACATGGGTGGGGGTCAGACGATCGCGTATCCGATTGCAGCAGTTAAGCTTGTTGGGCCTGCTCCTCATGGCCCATAAGCAGTGCAAGAAAGACACTTACCTGATGATCCGACCCTTTTTTTAAATTATATGATTTGTATCAATTGGGATTAATTGTATTCAGGTGGTGGGTATCGATTGGGGACTCTCTTGTATCCTTTTTCTAGGCGAGCTTAGCTAGGGTGTGTGTGTGTGTGTGTGTGTGTGTGTGTGTGTGTGTAAGTAAGGGAAATCTCTGTGAATAAATGCTTGGAAGCAACTAAAGACCAGGCTCTAGTATTCTTTCCTTCACCATGTAGCTATCCAGTTTTAACACGTCTCGCCTCCTCTTACCTGGCGAGAATCACGAGCCTCGGGAATCCTGGCCCGCAGGAGTTAAAAATAAAAGCTATTAAAATGGAGGCCCACAGCCTCCTTAAAAGATTTCAGTGACCGACCCGCCTCCCAAGAGTGGGTTGGTCACCCCACCCTCGACCCGGCATTGTTAAAACTGGAAGTGGGTGGGTTGGAGTCAGGTTTTACATTTTTACAGTTTTTACCTTCCCACCTGCCCTCAACCCACCTGTCCTTGGGGGTTAAAATTACCCCCAACAGTCATGCAAGAAAAAAAAATTATAAAAATTCTGACAACTCCTTTTGAGTTCTACGTGGGTACTGATAGATTTACATCACCTTACATTTGCAGTGTAATATAGAAATAAAACAGAATCTCAAAGCTTTTAAAAATTATTATTGGTGTCTTTTTTCTCAATTTTCCCCCCTGTAGGTCTCTCACTACTGTTAACTGCTGCTACGTTTTCTCCAGCTAGGAGAGAGGGAGATCTGGACTATGGACTTCACCATTTTTGAAGCACTTCTGGTTTTTAATTTGCTATTAGCCAAAAATTACTGACCATACTACATTTGTATTAAACCACCGACATTTTGGCTCTTTTTAATACTTTACTCTGACTTTATTTAAGAAAATGTATTAAAGCTGAAGTAACCTGGGCTCCCTCCAGGCAAACACACGCGTGCGATGCTGAGCCATACAGGATCAGACTGTTCCAGGTTATATCCCTGGTGTGAGCGGAGTTAGCTGAGCTCATCCAGGACAGACACTATAATTGGCCTCAGTGGCTCCTGCTTAAAGAGAAGGAAACCAGCTAGAGGTCCCACTCCGATCACTCTCTAGTGACCCTTTTGTAAAGTGCATATCTATATAAAGTGGATGTTGGGGGAGGACAAAGTAGAGCTTGCTTATGATTTCCTCCCTGCTGACACTTGCTGTGCAGTTTCACAGACCACTTAAGCAGCTTTCTTTTGTGGGTCTAGCAGGTTGCTGCTGGAATAAGGGTACCTGATTTTGCAGTGTAACCTCTGGAGTGAGCTCATTTAATGCTCCTAGAATCCAAAGAAAAACAGTACCAATATAAAAGTGACTTTGGAACGTTCCCTGTGGAACCATATCTCGGTATAAGTGACTGACTTCAGTAGAAGGGGGAGGGGTTAACCATTGTGGTATCTTTTTGGGCTTTTTATCAGCTATAATGAAATCTATCAAGGTACAATGGTGAGTCATTCTCTAATAAAGCATCAACATTTATTGCAAACACGTCACCCATTGCAAATGGCCTAAACTTTATAGAAATGTTATTTATTTTAAATATTTTAGAAAACGCCTTTAGGGAGTTCAAAGTAGTGAAAGAAAAAAAATTGTATTTAGCAGCAAAAACAGCAATGTAAAGCAATCGTGAATAATCCAACATGTTCCATGCTGCAATAAGGGGTAGAAAGCTAATTAAAGCATGCAGTAACAAGTCAATAAGATGTGAGGACTATTATGTTATTTAGCCATTAACATAAGAACATAAGAAATAGGAGCAGGAGGAGGCCATACGGGCCCTCGAACCTGCTTCGCCATTCAATAAGATCATGGCTGATCCTCGACCTCAGCTTCACTTTCCCACCCGGTCCCCATATCCCTTGATTCCCCTAGAGTCCAAAAATCTATCTATCTCAGCCTTGAATAAACTCGATGACAGACCATCCACTGCCCTGTGGAGTGGAGAATTCCAAAGATTCACAACCCTCTGAGTGAAGAAATTTCTCCTCCTCTCAGTTTTAAATGGCCAACCCCTTATCCTGAGGCTATGCCTCCTAGTTCTAGACTCTCCAGCTGGGGTAAACAACTTCTCAGCAAGACCATAGAATTCTTTGTGTGTTATATAATGCCCTTTATTAATTTTTTTATATTACAGAATGGGCATTTGTTGGTTTAGTGCTCTCTGGATCTCTTCTACTCCTTATCCTGCTTGGTGTATGTTGGTGCCAGTGCTGCCCTCACACGTGCTGTTGCTACGTCCGCTGCCCATGTTGTCCAGAATCCTGCTGTTGCCCTCGAGCCCGTAAGTATAGCTTTCCACAGTACAGTTGTTAAAGGGATTTATTTTCTGTCATTTTATTTCTTCTTTACATTACCTTTAAGTTATTTCAGGGATGCTTATTTAGTTAAAGATGCTAGATAAATGGGGTCATGTAATTGTTCATATTCTTAAGGAAATACGCTTCCCATGGAGTACAACAATACCAATTTTTCCTCTATGCAATTACATGACTGCCCTTAGGAAAAGATTTGTTTGATGCGTTACAAGCAAAAAGGTCTAAGTAGCAATAGTGTTGACCGAATGAAACAGGCTAAATGCCTATTCGGATTTTACCTTTCAAATATCCACTTTACACAATGTTACAGGCTAAAATAACATTAGGGGCATGATTTTAACTCTGAAAAATAGGTGGGTTAGGGGCGGGGTGGGGGGGGTGGCAGTAAAAATTTTGAAAATCTAAAACCCGCCCCCACCCGCCCATTTCCGGTTTTAACGGAGGTGGGACAAGGGGAGGGCGACCAACCCGCTCTTAGGAGGCGGGTCAGTCACTAAAAGCTTTCAAGGAGGCTGCGGGCCTCTATTTTAACAGCTTTTTTATTTTTAACCCCGGGCCTTCCACTTCAGGCCGCGTGAGAGGAGGCGAGAAGGCCCGAAACAGCACGTAAGTGCCTTTATAGCATAATTGTTCAAATGCATGTGATGCTCAGTAGTTATTTGTCCTTTGTCAATCAAGAAAGAAGTCAATATACCTGTAGGCAACATGGCATTTATAAATTAAACAAGAAATGTTTAACACTATTCTTTTCTCTTTATCAGTGTATGCAGCTGGGAAAGCAGTAAAAGCTGGACATCCTCCCAGTGTTGCAGCCTATCCACCATACTACATCCCTAGTGTTTCTAGGGTACCCATCTCGCCAAGTATAATTGATACAAAGCCTCTGCCTCCACCTGCACGTGTGGACAATGATGTGGGGGGATCTGGTAAGAATACTTTCTTTCAAAACAAAGATCAACTCAGACATAAGGTACCATGTCATAGACATCAATTTCTGTGTGTGAATGGATAACCGGATCGTAAACTTCTTCCAGACAAAGCTCCAAACACAACTATATAATAATAGCGGGTAGTAATGATACAAGTCAGCAACTTGCAACAACAATTTGCCTTTTTTCTCTCCCTCCCCCACTCCTCCTTCTCCCTCATCCTGGGTTTTGCCTTCTGTATCCAATTCCCTCTCCACTTCCTCAGGAGTCAGTGAAGCCATAACTCCTCCTTCCCATAGTCCATTCCCTCAGTGATTCTGTCCAGCGATCGGGAGAGGGAGGGAGGCAGCTATCAGGAAATGGAGGGAAGCGCGACCGGAAAGGGCTGGGGTTGAAGGGTTGTGGTGGGGGGGGGGGGGGGTGTGGAGAGCGGAGGCCAGCGGCAGCCTGTGGTTTTAATATGGAGCTCCTGCTCTTCCTGGCTCCACATTCAGGTAAGTATGTTTAAAAACTTACCTCTTCGGTGACTGCCTGGAGCATTGCCTTTAAGGTCCACTGGTTAGGTCACACAGAGACCTGGTTGTCCTGAATGCAGCCGGCCCGTGCCAGTTGCGTTCAGCCCAATTTTACACAGGGGGCCTCAAACAGGCATTATTTGTAAGACTGAGATCAATATATTTTTGTGAGGTAAGGGTATCAAGGAACATGAAGCAAAAGCAGGTAAATGGAGTTGAGGTACAGATCAGCCATGATCTAACTGAATAGTGGAATGAGCTCGAGGGGCTGAATGGCCTACTCCTATTCCTATTTAATTGCTACCAGCATTTGATGGCTTAATAGATAAGTACACTGCCCAATGTGCTAGATTCCATGTTAAATTTCTGTGTATGCTGAGTTAGCTGATCTCAGCTGGTACAATTATTGGAGCACTACAGTCGGTCTCAGCACCCTTGGGCAAGGTGGCATTAGTTCCTGCTTCTTATTCCAATCCAATGACTTCTACTGAAAAAATGTGTGGCTATTGGGCGAAGTCACTGGATTGTATTGCCCTCCATGGTTGAACAATCTCACATATGAAGAAAGACCACTTGGATGAGCTGCCGCAGCAAGAGTCAGCACCTTTAGTTTGTACCTTTCTTAACATTTTGATTTGTTTCTGTTGACAGTGAAACCCCCATACAAATAGTGAATCAAAACTTATATTTGCAAAACACAGGTGTGTTTCTATAAGTTATTAGCTATAAATTAATTTAAGGCCAGGTTCCTGTAATACAGCTATTTTTTTCTTTTTCCTTCATAGTACGTAGTGGCTACAGGATTCAAGCCAACAAAGAGCAAGACTCCATGAAGGTCATTTACTATGTGGAAAAGGAGCTGGCGCAGTTTGACCCCTCTCGGAGAAAGTATGAACAATGTACGGGTTGTAGGTATTGAGAGAGATTTGAGGGATGGTTGTGGTGGATTTCTTCTATAAATAGGTTGGCTCAGCAAAAATACAGAGACTTTCAGCCACCTATGTCTTGTTTCAGTTTGCACTATAATTGAGTTCTATTAGTTCTCAGCAAGGCTGCTAATTAGATTGCCTCACGTTCATCCTGAGTCAAAGGATTACTTGCATTCCTATCCAAATCTACATGATTTTGAAGTATGCATTTTGAAATGGAATGACCCATCTACCAATTTTAATAAGTGATAATTATATTGGTATAGTTAACACTTCCACAAAGTAAATAAAGTCAATATTACACAAGGCCTCTGAAATTCCATGAGGTCTCCTGCTGTAACTCTAGTGGGAGACCAGCAGAACCCTCCCCCCAGAAATGGTATAAATGGCTGAAAACAGCCGGGAGCACCCCTTTGCAGAATGTCAAGGCCAAATTTATCAACTATCCGAAGTCGCTAGTTTGCAGTTTTTGTGGAAAATTGCATAAAATCATGTAATGTGATCTGGCAAAACATCTGCAGAAATCTGGGAATCTGTGTGACAATTTGACTCATTTGATCGCTATAAACCAGTGGCTCTGCTTGCTACCTATAAGGCAAAAGCACTTAATTTGTTCTGCCATCTCAAATCTCAAAAGGTAAGCTTAATATCACAATGGCCATATGACAATTAATGTAGGGGGACTACATCCAATGAGAAATATCTAGTACTTTACAGAGCCATTATTGCCTTCAGAGAATTTTTGGGCAGGCTCAGTTCCTGGAAAATGTAGAGCTGGCTTGCTCTAAAAAATCTGATTCCATGGCTGCCAAAATCTCACTGTTGATAAAATGTGCACTGTAAAATTCACTATCTGCTACAGCTCAAACTATTGTAATGTGATTTTTGTAAGCCTATTTTAATTTTTTTTAGACTTTGCAATGCAAACACGTACTTTTAGAAAAGTCTGATGTGATTATTAATTCACACAGGTGACAATAGCCTTTTAAGTATTCCAAAGCCTTTTTACTCCAAGATTCAGACTGTGAACAATAATCTAGCAGCAGGCTGACATTGTGCAAGAGCAGGTGCTAAGCTGATGCCATCACAGGGTTTAGCCAGAGAGCATCTCTGTGGGGAATGAGTGTTTCCAGCATTTTCTGTTTTTAATTGAGTTCAGCATCTCTTTCCCTTTTCATATGCAAATCAGCAGCTGTGATTTGCATTGTAAACCAGATGCAAATTGGAAGAATTCTGGGTTGCTTTTGTCTGGTACCAGTTAATAATATAAATCATAAGGAAAACATTAGAAAAAGAATATAAATACATTTTTAAAAACTTCTTGTATTATACAGCGAGCAACATGTCAGAGCTGAGTTCGCTGCATGATCAGGACACTGATTTCCGCCAGACCTTCTCTCAGGCTCGAAAGCAAGCGCTCCCCACAATTACTGACCAGGACGACGATTCATCACTCAGGGCTCAGCTGGTAAGAGGACCTGCACATTTCAAGTGCAGAGAAAAGAGAGACAATGAACGCTGCAGTAGCAGGTACGGTAAAAGAAATGTTCAGTTTAAAAAAAACCTTCACAGATACCATTTATATAAACACTCCTCTTTTATTTATAGTTGTATTTCACAATAATACTGTGCAGCCTTGCAGATACATTATTGCCCATCCATATTCTCAGAAGTCATAATTCCTTCCTGACCTTTTTATTCCATTCTCCTAATAAATTATCATTGCTCTTTAGGATGTAGTTGGTGGTGGAGAAACATTCTTACAAGTGAATTAAACAAAATGAACAGTTTAAAAAATCAGCTACACGTACATTTAAAACTACACCTTTTTACTGTTGTTTGCTATTAAGGCTTTAATACAGAAAGTTCATTTGAATCCCTAAGCAGTTGCAGGATAATGATAAGTGTTATATTTTTAGTGTTTGTTTGATGATCTATATATAAACTAATTTAGAAAAGTAGAACAACATAAAAGGGAATCCAAAAGTCTTCTTTAGGCATATAAATAGTAAGCGGGTAGTAAGGCGGGGGGTGGGGGGAGGCCGGTTAGGGACCAAAAAGGAGATCTACTCATGGAGGCAGAGGGCATGGCTGAGGTACTAAATGAGTACTTTGCATCTGTCTTTACCAAGGAAAAAGATGCTGCCAAAGTCACAGTAAAAGAAGAGGTAGTTGAGATATCAGATGGGCTAAAGGTTGATGAAGAGGAGGTACAAGAAAGGCTGGCTGTACTTAAAGTAGATAAGTCATCCGGTCTGGATGGGTGAGGGAAGTAAGGGTGGAAATTGCAGAGGTGCTGGCCATAATCTTCCAATCCTCCTTAGATATGGTGGTGGTGCCTGAGGACTGGAGAATTGCAAATGTTACACCCTTGTTCAAAAAAGGGTGGAAGAATAAACCCGGCAACTACAGGCCAGCCAGTTTAACCTTGATGGTGGGGAAGCTTTTAGAAACGATAATCGGGACAAAATTAATGGTCGCTTGGACAAGTGTGGATTAATAAAGGAAAGCCAGCATGGATTTGTTAAAGGCAAATCATGTTTAACTAACTTGATTGAGTTTTTTGATGAGGTAGCAGAGAGGGTTGATGTTGCGTATATTTGCAGATGACACAAAACGTGGAAGTGTAGTAAACAGTAAGGAGGATAGTAATAGACTTCAAGAGGACGTACACAGGCTGGTGGAATGGGCGTACGCATGGCAGATGAAATTTAACGCAGAGAAGTGCGAAGTGATATGTTTTGGCAGGAAGAATGAGGAGAGGCAATATAAACTAAATGGTACAATTCTAAAGGGGGTGCAGGAACAGAGAGACCTGGGGTATATGTGCACAAATCTTTGGAAGTGGTAGGACAGGTTGAAAAAGCGGTTTAAAAAGCATACAGGATCCTGGGCTTTACAAAAAGAGGCATAGAGTACAAAAGCAAGGAAGTTATGTTGAACCTTTATAAAACAGCTGGAGTATTATGTCCAATTCTGGGCACCGCACTTTAGGAAGGATGTCCAGGCCTAAGAGAGGGTGCAGAAAAGTTTTACTAGAATGGTTCCAGAGATGAGGGACTTCAGTTATGTGGATAGACTGGAGAAGCTGGGGTTGCTCTTCTTAGAGCAGAGAAAGTTAATTGGAGATTTGATAGAAGTGTACAAAATCATAAGGGTTTAGATAAAGTAAATAAATAAAAACTGTTCTCATTGGTGGAAGAGTTGAGAATCAGAGGACACAGATTTAGGGTGATTGGCAAAAGAATCAAGGGTTACATGAGGAAAAACTTTTTTACGCAGCGAGTAGCTATGATCTGGTATGTGCTGCCTGAAAGGGTGGTGGAAGCAGATTCAATTGTGGCTTTCAAAAAGGAATTGGATAAATACTTGAAGGGAAATTTTTTTTAAGGCTACAGGGAAAGAGCGGGGGAATGGGACTAACTGGATTGCTCTTACAAAGAGCCGGCACAGCCTTCCTTCTGTACTGTAACCATTCTATGATTCAAAGAAAAAGCAGCACAGATTTGCCTAAATATAGTGGCAATAAAATTAGTTTCCAGATTTAAGTTTCCAATCACAGAACCAAAATATTTAATTTTTAATAGTTGATCTCCTGTGGCATTGTTCAGAGTTAGTTTGAAGTGCGGGGTGCAATGTCCCACTTTTCTTACCAATATTTGTCTCGAAAGCTGTTTTCTGTTGGGAAGATCTTAGGACTGGGATCCCCCTAGCTGGGAAGGGGTGCCAATACTAAGGCTTCAGACCTACAAGACTGAGGTTACATTGTCAGATAGAGACTTCCAGGATTTTGACCCAGCAATGATGAAGGAATGTCGAAGTCTGGATGGTGTTTCCATGTACTTCAACCCTTGCTCTTGTAGGTTGTAAAATACACAGTAAATTCCAGACGAAGATACACCCAGCTCCAAAGTGGTGCAGATATATAAATTGTAAACAATTTTACAACACCAAGTTATAGTCCAGCAATTTTATTTTAAATTCACAAGCTTTCGGAGATATATAAATGACAGGGTAATGAGGATCAAAGCTGCTGTTTCAGAAATTCCACCATTTACAGCAAAATTGTGCCCAACTTAAGTTAAGCTTGTAGAAAAGGGAGATAAGTTACCAATGCGACTTGTGAAACCAGACAGTGGTTGAGTTCACAGGCATATAATACCCCAAACTTTGTCTGAAACATTGGGGATTCTCCTGTTCATCTGCTGTAACTTCAGTGGAAGAGCCGAACAAATCTTGTAAAAAAACCCAGCATATATAGCATTTTTATTGTCTTTCTGGGATTTCCACAGCTCTTCTGCCGAAGTTACAGCGGACGAGAAGGAGAAGCTCTGCGAAAATTTACTCCCATCAGCTTTGAATGAAATAATTAGAATAAAATCTTTTCTGAGCTCTGCTGCCAAGAAAGGATTCTGCAAACTGCCTTTTAGCAGTTTCAAGCAGGGAAATCTTTTGCTTTCCATCCTTCTGACACAGAGCACTAACCATAGGGTTTCCCCGTATATGTCCTTATAATGGAGGCAGAACAGGAGCATAGGACCCGATTTACAAGCAGTAATGAGGCTCCTGCCTGATTCAGTTGGGCGTCTGGGCTGCCCAGTGGAACTCCCGGGGAAAATGGCAGCGGCTAGGAGCTGAGTAAGGTGGGGCGGTAAGTGCAGAACAGCTATTTTAGGGCCACTACCATCTCGTTTCTGCCGGACGGGCCGAGTTAAAATATATATATGAAAGAAGCTGCATTTCTGCTGACTAAGGCAGAATATGTGTAATAGCTTTTTCAAAAGCATTACTTTTTAATGGTTTTTATCTCTAATGGAGAAGGGGATATGCAGATCTAACCAACCCTGGTTAGTCTGAAGGAGTGATCTTGTAGTGCTGATGTTGATGCAATTATCTAGTCAAAATGGTGATGGTTCTTGCACATAGTCCTGAGCACAAGTATAACTTCTCCATAACATTTCAAGTGGTTTCAGTCCCTAGAACTACAGTTATTTTAATTTGTATTATGTGATTTTCAAATTTAACTTCAGAGTACATGACTTTCACACACTCCAAAATCAAGGCTGAACTGAAGTGTGAACTAACATGAATACATACTATTTGTTTAGTAAAGCTTTATATGTCAAAATAAGTTTTTGTTATGTATATATTTCATGAAAGTGAATGAACTTCAGTAGCAATCATATAGCAAGATTTAGCTTGTGTTGAACTGCAGTAGAAAGCCATTAAGAATATTTCATTTTAATTGTTCACTAGGTCACGGTCTCGATCTTGTGAAAGACAAAGGATTGAATTCCATGACAAAGAACAAACAAGGTCACTGGATGAACTTGAAGAGTTTGCAGAATCATACCATTATAGGGGAAGGAGGGGTAATTCCCTAGAGCCAGAACGATGGGAGAGAAAAGATGCTGACAGAGGGGAGTATTACAGAGCACTCAGAGACCGGTACCATTATCAAGACAACTCTTTGGATGATTATTACAACAAAAGAAGTCAAAGCAGGAATGAACTGTACGATACTGACCAGGGACAAGTTTATAATAGTCAAAGGAAGAGAGATCGGCGGGAAGAATATCCAGTAAGGTGCACAAATGATGGTGGCAGAGCCTATGATGATGCTTTCATCAACAGTATTCTGGAGAGAAATGCCAAATGCAGATCTTACAATGAAAGCTACAGCAGTGAAACCCCTTCCAAAACCAGCCTTAAGCGAGGTAATGACCATCACTATGGGAAATCTCCAAGCTACAGGACAGAAGAGGAAGAGACACTGCCTCCATACACTGAAATGCACTTGCAGAGACTTAGGCCAGAAGAACTGGCAGCAAGGGTCTACTACCAGAAAATGGGGAGTGTTCACGAGAGGAAAGAACAAACAAGACAGAAGAAAACTGTAAGTTTGATTACCTTTTTAATTTAAAAAAAATGAAGAAATTCTGTTCTTTTTTGGAACCTGTATACTTCCTTTGAAAATAAATGTATTAATTTGATTTAAACTTAGTTTACTCTAGGATAATGTTGTCTTGTGCTAATGAATTCTGTGCTCATCAAGGTTCAGTGTGTCAGTTCCTGGGAACAGAACATTTTCTCACTTTTGGCACCCACTGCCAAGCACCCTAAAGTCTGGTATCTCACAATGGCTGATGCAGTGTAGTGTACCCTTTATCCAGGTCCCAATGATGTCCCCTATGGGGATTCAAATCTCCTAGCTGGTAGTGTGGATTCTACGATTGGTTGGCTGTGGAACAGCTCTCAAGCTGATTTGAAATCTTCTTTGCGATGGAACCATTCCAGGGTACAGTGAGATACTTCTCATAACTGACATCACCAGAGCAGGGAAGGAACCTCTTATATTTTAAGAGAAAAATCTAGAAGAAATAGCTGGTAAGAATATAATTTTCTAATATAAGAGGGAGAGTACTTTGGAGAAATTATATTTCCCTTATGCTTTTCTTCACTTTTACTCCAAGAGGAACATCATATTAAAACATGGTGGGGTCGATTTTCACTTTCACCAGCGGTGGTAAACTGTGAGTTGGAGATGAAGTCAATGGAAAGGAGAATTGGAAAGGGTGTATAACAGGTGGTCAATTCACTACTGACAGTTTTCCACCTCCACCGAAAGTGAAAATCGGCCTCTGTCAGTTTTAGAAATAGGGGGAATTAGGCAGTGATTAAAGAATATATTTTATAGGTCATTTGTTTGTAACTGTTTTTAAATACATTGGGCTGGATTTTGCTGTGAGCGGCGAACGAATGGCGCCCGCCGTTCGTTAAACTTGCACTTGCCAATAGACTTTTCATGGGCTTTTGCATGGCAAGTTGCTCTCGTTGGGCACTCAGTCCAACGCGCTGCCCTCTACAGGGCATCTGGGACCTGCGTGAACAGGGCAAGCAGCTGTGTGCCCCCTTAACCAATCAGATTGAAGCATTGTTAATGAGCTGTGCCGAGACTGAACCAGGAAGTGTAAGTTAGTGAATTCAATATCAAATCAGGTACAGAAAGCAAAATAAAGAGAGAGTAACACTGAATTAAGAGACAGAGATAAAAGAGACAAAGAAAAATTTTAAAAATAAAAATTTTAAAACATTTTTTTAAAATGTCCAACAACAATTAAAATCTGAAGGAATAAGACTCCACACTTGTAAAAGTTAATTTTCAGTGCTAGAGAGATTGTTTGGCCGTCATTAAGACTTAACATGCCATTAAAATGGTGCTTAAACTTGAAACGACTGGACGTATCTTTTTTTGGCGAGTTCATATCCATCCGCAGAAGCTTCATGCTGTTCCATTCATTTGAATGGGGAGCCAGCCAGCACGATACCGTTTTTGCAGAACTTATGGAGGAGGGTCGCATCTGTTACAGCAACTTCCAGATTTCTGCATTTGACTGAGCATGTGCGTTTGACGGTAGTTACCGTCCAATTTGCACAGAAATAACGGTGAGCGCTGTTAGCCTCACCGTTATTTTCACAGTAAAATCTGGCTCATTAACTGTGTAGTAACAAAGTTACTCATGAAACATTTACCAGACAGTATTTATTTAAAGTATTTAGCAAACAGTAAAAATGGTCTCTGAGTACAGTTAATTTATAAAAGCGGTTATGAATTCAGATTAATTGAAGAACAAAAGAAAATGAATCCAGCCCTTACTATATTTCAGTGCTGTGTCTGATGAAAGCTAGCCCTGACTGCAGCAGTGCTACATTACAAAGAAAACACTAGAGGAGCAGAGTCCACCTTTACAGACAGTTTTCCAAGACTCCTCTGGAATCAACTGTGCTGGCTGCGGCAAATATAAATGACCAGTATTGGTTGCCCTGGCCTCTAGCCATAGGCAGACTGAGCACACCCCAGAAATATTCATCCGTAGTTGTTTCTCTGTGGCCGTCAATGCTGCGCAATATGTTTACTACAGTAATGCTATGAATTCAACAGCACCAGAAGCTCTTGCATATTACTGAATGTTCTACAGTATAAATAGGGCAGCGAAGTGGGTTCAGCCTGCCACAATCATCAAGCCACATTCAAACAGATTTGGCTTTTTTTGGCTCGCCACTACATTTGATTCTACAAAAAGTTTCCACTTTGCTGCGCTGTCAGTCTTCAACATGAATGATGAGTGTATAATACATTGACTGGAAATTTTGCTTATGTTTGTATTTTGAATAACTATAGTTAGAAATGTCAAAGAAATTATATTAAAGATATTCAATATCTAATTTACCCTATCATGTGGCAAACACATTGAAGGAACATATTGTTGAATGCCTTAAGTTGCTTGATTAATATGTTTTTGTCTTACAGAATCATTTTCCAACCAGAGATGCTCTTGTGGTGTAAAACTAAAAGGATTAAGGGAAGATTCTGCCTCCAAGTTTGTACTGTTTGACAAATGTGAGATGTCAAGGACTTCAGAATGCTGGAGACATGGTTGTTTTCAACATGGTGGCTCTACAACACTCGATAAAATGGATTACAAAACACTGGGAGCAGGCTGCCACAGTTCCATATTTCCAAGTATTATGAGTCTCTGGCATTTTTGTCAGATTGGTTTACATGTACAGTATTAATATGGTGGCTTTAGAACCTGCCACAATTTATGCCATGGTTGATGCTATTATTCCAGAATTTAGGAACAATCCTTTTGTATCTGGTGACTGATTCAATATGTGGAGTGCGGACATTACCATGCCAATTTATGCCAGGTACTGTTCATCATTATAAAATATCAAACACATACCATAGAATCACAGAATTTTACAGCACAGAAAGAGGCCATGCAGCCAAATAACGCCTTTTTCTCTGAAGGAACTAACCACTTATTCCTTTTCCCATGCTCTTTTAATTTCTTTCCTTTCTCAAATATTTATCTACTTCCCTTTATCTACTTGCCTCTTCCGCATCCCCGAATTTAATCGCTCCACCATTGGTGGCCATGCCTTCAGCTGCCTAGGCCCTAAACTCTGGAATTCCCTCCCTGCCTCTCTCTCCTCCTTTAAGACACTTTGTAAAACCTACCTATTTGCCCAAGCTTTTGGTCACCTGTCCTAATACCTCCTTATGTGGCTCAGTGTTAAATTTTGTTTGATAATGCTTCTGTGAAGCACCTCGGGACGTTTTACTACGTTAAAGGTGCTATATAAATAAATGCAAGTTATTGTTGTTCCATTTTAAAAGCCATTATGGATTCCATTTCCTAATTCTGAACTCTCCTACCCCTAGCCTGCCACCTGCATTAACATTAATACCTCAGTCAACCTTCTCAATGACTGTCTCACCTCCAGCTTTGATGCCCTCATCCCCCCCACATCCCATACGGTCTCATATGCCCACAGCTGCTCCAATATACCTACCTCTTCTGCAGCCTCAAATCAGGAGACCGTAATGCATTTGATGTTCATCCTGCCTCACTCTCCATCAGTTCTGGCTGGACTACCTCCAGTTGCGTCATCGCTCCCACTCCCTTGCCGATATTACTTTCCTTGATCTTCTTGGGAGAGCTGAAACAACTTCAAACTCCTCTTCTCCACCACAAACTGCATCTTCAAACTTCACCCTTCATCCTCACTACAAACTCAAAATGTGAGGAATTCAGACTTTATTTGTCTCCAAAATAGAGACCATTCATCTACCAGCCACTGCCCCATAAATCTCACACTCCGCCAAACTCCCAGCTTCCCCATCTGCTCTCCACCTTTGTCCTCACTTTCTTGTTTGCAGTTTTTCTTCCATCCTCCCCCAATCCCACCCATCTCATCCATGAAATCCGTGGCCTGCTCTTTTGATCCCCTCCCATCCGAACTCTTGACTATCCAATTTTGCTTCTCACTCCTATACTTGCTGATATCATCAACCTGTCTCTCTCATCCAGCACTACCCTTCACTTCCTTCAAAACTTCACTGCTTCGTCAAGAAACCGATCCTATATCCCTCCACTCTCTTCAACTAATATCCAATCTTAAACTTGCTGTTCCACTCCCAAGAGAATGCTTAAAGAGTGCTTATCCACAAAGTCAAGATTGGAAGTTTGTTAAATTCAGTCACGGGAAACCTAATTGAACAATGTCCAATATTAAAAGCAATGTATGTCTTGGGCCATGGCTCGCAAATTAATTATATTGTTCAATAATAAAGAACATGAGTCAATTACTTTTCAAAACCATTTAACTTGAGAGCCATGACAAAACCAAAGAAGCTAATCCTACGTGTTGCCTCTTAGGCTTTTAATATTTCCATTAAATAGCTGTATTTTTACTGTTTTTCTATAAAAGTCTCTATATAGGAATGACTATTATCTTTGTAGTGTAACGTGACATCTATTACTGCTTTGCCATTTGTAAGTTGCACAACATCTGGTTTCTAAAGTGATCCCTCAAGGGTCTGAATTCTCAGCTTGATAAATGCTTTCCATCCATAGCTGGAAGTTTAATCAGTTCATTTCCCAAGAACTTTATTATGTTCTTAAAAAATTTGGACAATTATCTGAGAAATGTGCATTGATTTTCATTGCAGACTCTCACTTCCTAAATGTGTTAATGGCATTGGAGCTGCCATGGGTCCTCAACGTCTGTGCCAGATACAGGTTACTAGGTTACTTTCTTAGTTGTATATTAGCTATCTACACCTGTATTAGTGCCCATGTACTTAGCTCTGACTACAGCTGTTTGATTGTTATTTTCTCTGTAGGTTTAAACAATAAATCCATGATAGCCAGTAATTGGTTCAGTCAGACCCATTTGCCTCACTTCTCTTGGATTAATCCTGTGTCTGTTATGAGATTATATACTTCCCAGAGCTCGGTTACAACCTTTAGTGTATCTTTGTAACTTCCGATAGCGATCTTCCAGTTTGTTTTCTTATTAATTCCACAAGAACCTTTCTGGCTTAGAGTTCTGTATCTTTATTCTTTTTAGTGGCTGCAACTGGGACTGCCTTGTTCTTAACAAGCTGCCAGGTTCTTTGTTTATCGGATACCTACTTATTGCTCCAAGAGCCTAATTTTTTTTTAGCTTTTAACACATTCATGTTTCTTTGTGCTTTCCACCTGTTCCTTGGACCAGACCAAATTAGCTCTTGCCGTAATTCTTTTTTGGGTTCTATTTTACCAGCTCTTATTTTATTACATAAAGCAAGGTGACTGTTGACCCAATCCAGTGCTGTCAGAAACAAGCTTGGCAGAGAAATGCTTCTATTGGTCTTGCTGTGGGTGTCAGTTTAGAACTTACATAATAACATGCTATCACTTAATAGCCTCCTTTATCTATCACATCATTGATTGTTGTTAAGTTAGTTAGTTGTCCACTTGTTAAAATGCCTATTTTGAGGAATTGGGTGGAGAAGAAACTGTGCAAACCACATTTCACTTTAAGATGCTACCTACACACGGCAAATCTAGAATGCATTTTGTTACAATTTTAGCAGCCAAAGCCATCTGATGGATATTTTATTGCTATTGTGGCCAGGGAATTTTTATCCTTTTTAGGGCAGTAACTATGCTTTCTATGTACACCTGTTCTGTTTTCCTTTAAAGAACTGACAGTTGTTGTTTGTCCCAGCAACATTGCTGTCATAGCTTTCTGATTTAAAGGAGTTATTGCAAAATACCAAAGTAGGAATACTCTTTAATCCATGTGAGAGGCCGACTCCAAAACATCAACTTTTGATGCAGCTCTTTTTCTCTCATCCAAAGATGGCATTGTCTTAAATTTAGTTCAATATCCACCACCCCACTTTGGGTTCAAATGGGCTCCTTCTCCATCTAATTTCTCAGAATGGGTATTTTAACAAGTGGGCAGCTCACTAACTCAGCAATGAGCACTGCTGCCCTAAGCACCATGCTGGGGCATTTTATCTTTTTTATGTAAGCCATATCCCATTTGGTGTGGGTACAAACATCTTGTATTTCCATTCTTTTTAGTGGAAGGCACTGAGCTTCTCAATTAGCAGGGAGAATGATCTACACAGATTGTAATCCAGAACCCATACCATAAATTAGAAGATTACTATTGCACAAGTCATTTAGCCAGTGAAAAAATCTGCAATGTTTCCAACAGGATCCCAAAGACGACTGACTCACTGTGACTGAGAACCTCCTTTAAAGAGTCATAGTTACTACTGCTAATGAATTATCGTCTAGCAACTATGCTTTCACCGTTCCTTTTTCAAGTCCCTCCAACCCTGGCTACTATCTGACCAAAGTACGAAGACCCCACTGATCAAGATCTCAAATGACATTTTGTGTGTCTGTAACTATGACTCACTATCTTTCCTGATCCTTCTTAACCTCTTTGCCACCTCTGATACCACAGACTACTTTCAATGTCTCTCCTCTGAAGTCCCCCTACAGAGTACTATACTCTTCCGGTTCTTTTTGTCTTAACACAGGCAATATATTGCTGCCAACACCTTCTCCTCCTCTACTCTGTCATCTCTGGTATACGCCAGGGGTCCATCCTTGGCCCCCTCCTCTTCACCATTTATATTCTAACTTTGGTGACATTATCCAGAAGTATGGGGTTAGCTGCCCCATGTATGCTGCTGACATCCAGCTCTAACTTGCTGCCTCCTCCACTGACCTAATAGTTGTTGTCAAATTCAAAATGCCCGTATGATATCAAGACCTGGATGAACTAAAACTTACTTAAGTTGTATGTCTTCAAAATTTAGGCCATCCTCTTCAGCTCCAGTCAGTACCTCTATGTTTCTGGCCTAGACTCCATCAGCCTCTTTGGCTGCTACCTCAGGCTGAGTCAATTTGGCATCTTGCTTGACTCCAAACTCAGTTTCCCCCACATCTACTCCACTACCAAAACTGCTGTCTTCTAACTCCACAACAAGCTTCCCTCCTATCCCAGACAATCTTAAATCTTTCAAAAACTCGCATGGAATTATAAAACCACTATAATAACTGATTTTGGATAATATTCATGGAATTCATTACCCCTACATAGGTGGTTCCAAATCTTAAATCACTTTGGATTTTGAGGAATGTGTCCTCATAATTTATTTCCATCATCTCCATAATATTGGGTGTATATTCCCATTTCTATTGGTTTAAGGTTATGTTCGTTGAGACTACAATCATTTTGAATTGGACCCACTGTATGTGGTAACCCAACATTATTGAGAATTAATTTAGAATTTTCAGTGTAATGAGTTCTCTATATAGCTGGTTCAGTAAGATCAGTTGAATATCATCCAGATACAGCCAGCTAGGATGTTCTGTCTCATTAACCTTTATTTCACACATCTGTATTGGCCACTCTTCTTTACTGTTCAAGGAAGAAGCAGTCAAGGAGCAGCCTATAAGGATGAATGCCCGAGGGTAAGAACATATTATTTTAACCCACTGAGTAAAATCTTTCCAAAACCTAAATTCACCAACTTTTAAAATGAATATCACTGCTCCACCCTATCAACACCCTGCAATCTATCTGTTCCTTTGCTTTATAAAGGACATATATGATATCAAATACTTTCAATTGAATATTTACTAATTTGATTTGGATTCATCATTGATATGTCATTAGTTTGCCCAGCCTTGCCTCCTCCCCTAATACAAGTCCCTACAAGGCCTTTCTTGTCCTGCAGTCAAGAGGGCCGGATTGGTGGTTTGTTTGCCAAGAGGGATTTAAGCGTTGCCCAAAAAGACTCCCATCTGATTTTTGCACTCCTTCAGGGAGGTACTTGGCCTTCACTTAGCACTATGCCGCATAGCTGAGATTGGGAACTCACTGGAGTATTCAGTTAAATATGCTTCCCACCACTGGTGCAATGCATTGAAAACCACCTAAAGACTTGTTTTAATTTGACTAAAACACCAACAAAAGTAGCCTATTGTTCCAACCTATACACAAGTACATTTCACACCTCAATGGTATTTTCTGTCAATCATCTTTGTCAGCTGCTCTCAGATTTTATTATCAACAAGATTTTTGCAATCTCTCAGTTTCACGAAGTCTAAGATGCCCAATTTATAACACTGTTGATTTATCTTTTTCATCAAGTCAGTCTAATTTCTACCTTATATCTTGTTGGTAAATTGGGTTAAAGACTAACCTGCAATGTCTTCAAAGGGCAGAACCTGGGCCTGCATTTTATATAACAAACAAATTAACTGATGGAGTTGGTTTGGAAGCTTTTTTCTGTGCTGGTAATTAATGTTGGGTATCTTAATTAAAATGGGACAGTTGGAGGTATGGTAATCACACTCCACTACAAAACAGGGCTTAATCCAATGACAATCTTAGAGAAGCAAAAAAAAGGAGAAAATCAAATCAGCAATACGATCTATCATATGTATCTTCTACGTGTTCATACTTGCCAATCCTTTTCTCAGTAAGAAATGTACTACATTTGAACAATGACGGCCAGGAAAAGACACACTGGTCCATCCAAGCTGTCCCACACAACTGCAATGCATAGTGCATCACAATATATACACTCCCCATCCCACCTGAAAGTCATGTAATCTCCTGGGAGAGGCCACATATACACCAACATGTTCAATGACGGGTCTATTAGAGTGCCAGTCCAATATTAATTCCACCTTCTGTTATCAGCAATGTAAAAAAAATTGTTGTGATTTCTTGTGGTTGTTATCTGAGAATAGTGTTGCCATGTCTGGTGACTTTCTTTTTCCATCTGGCAATAGTAGTAAATTTATAATTCTGTCAGGTACAATTATGAGGTATTTAATATTTTGCAGTCTGTTGTATTTAATTTTCACCACTTTCTGTATGCTAGTAAAAGTGTGTTATTACTGGTCTAGAAGAGGTTGGGTTGAAAAGCATACTGAACCTCCACCCATTTTCTTCTTTGATTAATGTGGTACACTGATATAAGAAAATAAGACTATTTGTATTACCAACATGGTACATAAGTATTTCTCTCTGAATACCTCTTGTTATGATTGTACCTACTATATGATGGTGGCAGCTAAAGTTTTGCCATAATCATATTTTTCTTTTAAAATATCAGTCATTTCGGGAACAAAGTAATAGTCAGTAGAAAAGCAAAATAAGTAGTCTTTTTGCTTGAATTGGTTGAACCAGCAACTAGGAATATAAAGGACTTT
This sequence comes from Heptranchias perlo, assembly GCF_035084215.1. Lineage (NCBI taxonomy): Eukaryota > Metazoa > Chordata > Chondrichthyes > Hexanchiformes > Hexanchidae > Heptranchias > Heptranchias perlo. The sequence goes on from NC_090335.1 coordinate 52,909,391, forward strand.
CTTGTATTTCAGTACTGCATTGTGGAGGAGATCATTTCTGCCTGTGCAGTCTTTATGGAATAACCTACCAGTTGGTCAAAGGCAACACTATGGGCCTTATTTAATATTTTACTTTGTACCAGCATAATCTCCAAATTGATTTCAAGACTGTGCTTGCAGCAATATATCTATTAAAAGTGTTGAGTAGATTCCAACATTCTGCTTCAAAATGCATTGAAAAGGCACATGTTATACTATCTCAATAGGAGAACCCATCATACAAGTTTCAACATTTACCTACACCTGTTACTCCTGTGTGTGGCACTGTGACAGTTAACATTGAGAAATCCTGTCACATAACATTAGCTGCTAAAAGACTAGCTCCTACACTGCATATTGCGTGTTAACACCAAACAAATGGGTTCAGTTTCCATGAAATTTCATGATCTGGCCACTGAGTGTCGCTCTGGAGCAGCTTGTTTGTAGCCACCATTGTTTCAGTCAGCAGCCATGTTGGCATAGCCAACATTTACCTGAGGAAGGAGGAAGCCTCCGAAAGCTTGTGAAGTTAAAATAAAATTGCTGGACTATAACTTGGTGTTGTAAAATTGTTTACAATTGTCAACCCCAGTCCATCACCGGCATCTCCACATCATGTTGGCATAGGTAAGAAAAGAAGGAAAGTATTGAAGTTTAAAGGTATATTTAAAACTGTCAACATTTTTTGACCCCTTACAGCTCTCCTAGACTTCACCCCACCTCACCCGCTGTGTGCATTTTCTCAGAGGTGTGCCACCTCCAACCTCCCCAAATGGTCACTGATCAACACGCCTCTCCCATCAGTAGCCCAACCATCCACTCCAAGCCATTGCACTTGCAGCCAACACATGACAAACTGCCTGCCTGCTGCCTACCCACCTGGCCTTTCAGTCACCTGTCAGCTCTTCAGCTCAAGACGACAAACTAATTTTGCTGCCTTTGCACACACTGGCGGTTCTGTGGGCTGCATTGCAGTCACCCACCTCATGGCCTCCCCTTTCCCCATTGAGCACCACTACGCCACTTGCCCTTCGCCAACTGTCTTTCAAGGATGCCCACGCTTCCAGGCTATCATCAACTGACGTTTGTTGCCTTGTATTCCACTGGCCACAGGCCCGCATCACTGAGCAGCATGCTAGCATTATCACCCCACCCCACTGTGCAGAACTATGGACCTCTCTCCGTCCACCACTTTACAACATCCAATCCCCCCCACTAGGCAGAATTTCGACCATTCCCTCCCCACCCCACTAAGCAGCCTTTAGGCCTAGACCTCTCTACCACTGAGAACCATTGTGGGCCCCAGACTCCCCCTCCACTGAACATCATTTAAGATGCTTCCATCTCCACAATGAGTACTGTTAGCCTTCCCCAACTGAGCAGCATATCAGCCAGCTCCCCCTTCCCCATTCCTCCTCCTATCCTCTATCCTCAATCCTCCACCTCTCCCCTTACCTTCCCCCTCACCACTTTTTTTCTGTCTCCTCATCCTTCTGCCCCTCTCCCCCCTCGTCTCCTTTACCTGCTTCACCTCCCCTCCCCATCTTTTTTGTTTTCCTTTCTCTCCTAATTACCCATGCTCCTCTCTTCCAGTCTCCACTTTCTGGGCAGAGTAATCCCCGTAGCTTCTAACCCTGTTTGACCTAAATACTGCATCTGGTCTTGACTCTCCATGCACAATTCCACGGGAGATTGACTAGTCTATAACTGTTTTGCGTCAGGCATATGAGATTCTGCAAGTCAAGAAAGATCTTTTTGGTCCATCTAGTTGGTCCCAAAGTTCAAAAAACCCAAAACAGATGAATTGGATTTGTATCTCACTGTTTGTGGAACCTTGTTGCCTCATTTGCCTATATAGCAACCTTATCTACACTTCAAAAGCAATTCATTGACTGTGAAGCACTTTGGGACATCCTGAAAGTGAAAGGTGCTATATACATGCAACTTCTTCTTTCTGCCTATCTTTTAAAACCCCTCAATAGTTTCTTTTCCCTAAATTCTGCCCTGCTTCCTCCTGAAATTGCTGACACAAACTGCCTCCAGTGTCTCTTTGGCAGTCTGTTCCACATATTCGCTGCTTCCTTTGTGAAGTAATTAAATGTAAACACTTTATTCACCTTTCTTCTTCAGATGTTGAGTCCACGTGCGTGATCCCAAGCTCCTTTACCTTTACTGACTAAATTCAGAACAAAGCAAGCAGGTAAATAAGGTTGCAATGAACCTATTAGCATACTAAGAATATTATTTAATTATGCTATTGAAGGCTACACACCCAAAACATCATAATCTGTTTTTTCCCTTTACAGATGTGATTAACCTGCTGTGTATTTCCAGTATTTTCTGTTTTTATTACCATGTTATCACAGTCTGTTTTGCTGTAGGGGTAAATACACTGGCTTATTGAAATTTTAAGAAAATCTGTCTTGGCCTTGGAGATACTATAAAGAAAGAAAAATAATACACTATGGTCAGAATACTCCAGTTTTATCACAGTCTCTTCTGAGCCTTTTTTTCTCTATGGTAAACATTCCCAGCATCCTTAGACTTTCCTCGTGGCTCAGCTGCCTAATAACCAAATTTGTTTGCGCTTGCCTACATTTGACTACACCTCAAAAAAAAAGTAGTTAATTGGCTGTGAATGCCTTAAGGTCATCAAGTACTTTCTTTAGTTTAGTTACTTTCCTCTATAGCCTCTCAAGTCAGGATGCCCCACTGTACTATGGTAACCAGAATTGTACATAGCACTCAAGGTGGGCCTTCGACAGTCCCGATACAAGCTCAGTATTACTCTATTAGGACTTTTATTCTATCCCTCTGGATAAAGCCATAAGATCTTGGGCATGATTTTAAAATGAGGGGGTTGGGGGCGGGGGGGGGGCAGTAAAAATTTTAAACATCTAAAACCCACCTCCTTCCCACCCACTTCCGGTTTTCACAGAGGCGGGATGATGGGTGGGTGACTAACACGTCCTCAGGAGGCGGGTTGGTCAGTGAAAGCTTTCAAGGAGGCTGCGGGCCTCTATTTTGACAACTTTTTTGTTTTTAGCACCTGGGGGCCAGGATTCCTGGGCCTTCTGATTCACACCACGTGAGAACAGGTGAGTTGGCCCGAAACAGCAGGCCCAACAAGCCTACCTACAGCGACCCTACAAAGGCGATCAACCCCACCCCCCACCCCAGCCACGATCTCCGACCTCCCTACCCACCCCCCCCCCCACAATCTCCGAACTCCGCCCCCCCCGGCCACGATCTCGACCTCACCGCCCCCCCCCCCCACCCCACCACAATCTCCAACCCCGACCGCCACGATCTCTGATGACAGCACCCACCCCCCCCCCCACCCCGGTGATCCCCAATGACTGGCCGCCCCCCTCCCCTGGTGACTGAGCCTCCCCCCCGGTATCTGATCCCCCTTCCACTGACTGACCCCCCCACCTCTGATGACTCCCCGATGACTGACCCTCCCTGCCCCCACCACCATGATGACTGATTCCCCCATGACCTCCGATGCCTGAGCACCCCCTCGGCCCCCTCTCCCATCTAACACTTCCTCCTTCTTCTCCCGTCTGACTGAGACTTGCCTGTCAATCAGGCCGGCCTGTCGGGTGGGAAACCGTCAAAAAAAAATAAAAGATGTCCTTACAACAAAATCGTCATGATGTCTGTGAAACCCGTTCTGGGATCCCCCCCACCCCCCACCGCACCCCTGATAAAATCATACCCCTTGTTTCTTTCTTTATTTCTGACACTCTTTGTGCTGTTGGTTTCAAAGAATTATCCACAGTATATAGAATTCCCTCTTCAGTTTAGTCTCCTGCAGTGCAGTACTGTTTATTTTATATTCCTACTGTTTATTTCCCTTTCCCAGTGTCATCACCTTGCATTTGTCCACATTAAGCCATACCTGCCATTTTCACGCTCTTGGATACAAAGTAGACCAATCCTCCAATGTAACCACATCCTTCTGTATTTGGTCCACTCATTCCCCATTATTTGCAACCCCCCTGCTCCCAGTTTTGTATCATCAGTAAATGTACACAGCTTTGTTTCTTTCCTCACTTCCAAATATACAACATAAACAATAATGGCCTTAATGCTGATCCCCCAAATAACCCTGCTAATCATGTTCTTCCATTCTAACAACTATCCTTTACTCCCTCTGACTGAGCCAATTTTGGATCCACTCCAGAATCTTCCCTCCTGTTCTGTAACTTCTGACCTTGGAAATATTCTTCTTTGTGGCACTTTGTGAAATCCTTTGCTAAGATAGAAATATATAAACCTAAATAACTGAGAATATGAGGTTTTAGGGAGGGAAGAACAAAAAACACTTAAGCAAGTTTTATAAAGTAATAGGTAAATGGAATTACAAATATTCTAAATGTGAGGTCTGTATCTTTCGGTATCACTAAGGTGGGTAATATTTTTATCTCCTGTGTGTTATGTGATATATTGCATCAGTAAAATTTTTGCATTACAGCAATGGGTGATTGCTGTTGCATTTAGGCTGCAGGGGGAGAACATTAAACATCACAAATTGCGCTCCAGGTCCCGGGCTATCAGTGAGCAACTCCACAGGAGATAAAGCCATAAAAGTTTACAGGACGGAAAGAGGTCATTCAGTCCATCGTGTCTTTATTAGAGAAATCCAAAACTAATCCCACTACACCACGTTCTCCCATAGCCCTATATCTTCCACTGCTTTAAATATTTATCCAATTTTCTCTTAAAAGATGCAATCGTCTCTGCCTCAACAACTCTCTGTAGTAAAGCATTCCATGCTCCAACAACCCACTCAGTAAAGGAATTTCTCCTAACCTCTTTCTTCAGTCTCTTTTAAATTGAAACCCCTCATCACTGACTTCCCCAATCAGAGGAAATGGTCTTTCCCTTTTCACTATCTACTAGTGTTATATATTTTGTCTAGAAGCAATGGAAAGAATCAAAATGCTAATGATAAAAGTATGTTATTCTTGAGCCCTGCCACACAATGGCTCACTGAGTTTATCCAGTGAGTAGCAAGCCATGCAGACCAGAAAGTTCCAGATTCAATCGCCAGCCGGTCTGTGCTTAATTAGCTACCTTAGCCAAGGCGGGGGTAGGGATGCTACAACTCTCCTCAGCAGCCCTCAGTTACAAATGTTGGCCAGGGTTTCCTGCTCATAATTGCTATCCGGTGACTCCTGCTAAATTGCGAGGACCCAATTGACCTCAGTTGTGATGCCTCCTATGATTAAACAGCCTTCTGACATTACCAAAGCTCATATGTGAATATACTTGGGGGTGTACCTAAAGGCAACTGGTGCTTGTGGAGAAAAAAATATTGGTGGAGGGAATTGGAGGAAAAAAACAAAAAAAAAATCTACATTTCACAGTAACAGATGCCAAAGCTCATATGTTCAGAGCTAATCTGAGGGGAAAGAAAGGCGTGGAGTGGCAATAATGATCAAATAAACTATTATAGCACTGGAAATGGATGATGTAGTTGAGGGGTCAAAGACAGAATCTATTTGTTTAGAATTAAGGAACAATAGAGGAGCTATTACGCTCCTGGGTGTCTATTATAGGCCACCAAATAGTGGGAAGGAGGTAGAGGAGCAAATTTACACGCAAATTATAGAAAGATGCTGGGATAGTAAGTGTTAAGGACAAAGAGGGGGAGGAATTCCTGAAATGTATATGAGAACTTTCTTGATTAGTATGTTTCCAGCCCAATGAGGAAGGAAGAAGTGCTGGATCTAGTTCTGGGGAATGAAGTGGGGCAAGTCGAGCATTTTTCAGCGGGAGAGCATTTGGGAAACCGTGATCATAATATCATTAGGTTTAGAATTGTTATGGAAAAGGACAAACAACAATCAAGCATAAAAATACTTAACTGGAGGCGGGCTAATTTCAGCGAGTTTAAAAAGGGATCTTGTCCAGGTGGATTGGAATCAAAAATTGATAGGCAAAACAACAATTGAACAATAAGAGGCCTTCAAGGAGGAGATGGTTCGGGACAGAGTAGACATATTCCAATGAGGGGGAAAGGAAGGGCATCCAAAGCTAGAGCTCCCTGGATGACTAATGACATAGAGATTAAAATGAAACAGAAAAAGGAGGCTTATGACAAATGTAAGGTTCATAATACAGTAGAGAACCAAGCTAAATACAGAGAAGATCTAAAAAGGGAAATAAGAGGGGCAAAGAGAAAGTATGAGAATAGATTAGCGGCTAACATAAAAGGGGACCCAAAAGTCTTTCATAAACATATAAAAAGTAAAAGGGTAGTCAAAGGAAGAGTGGGGCTGATTAGGGACAAAAAAGGAGATCTTCTTGTGGAGGTAGAAGGTATGGCTAAGGTACTAAATGAATATTTTGCATCGGTCTTCACTAGAGAAGAGGATACTGCCAATGTAGCAGTAAAGAAGGAGGTAGTAGCGATATTGGATAGGATAAAAATAGATAAAGAGGAGGTACTTAGAAGGTTGGCAGTACTCACAGTAGAAAAGTCACCCGGTCCAGATGGGATGCATCCTAGGTCACTGAGGGAAGTAAGGGTAGAAATTGGCCATAATCTTCCAATCCTCCTTAGATGTGGGGATGGTGCCAGAGGACTGGAGGATTGCAAATGTTACACCCCTGTTCAAAAAAGAGGAGTGATAAACCCGGCAATTACAGGCTAGTTAGCTTAATGTTGATGGTAGGGAAACTTTGAGAGACAGTAATCTGGGACTAAATTAATTGGCAATTGGAAAAGTATGGGCCATTAAATGAAAGTCAGCACGGATTTGTTCAAGGAAAATAGTGTTTGACTAACTTGATTGAGTTCTTCGATGAAGTAACGGAGAGGGTTGATGAGGGTAGTGCGGTTAATGTATATATACCGAGTCATAATAGACTTGTTAGCAAAATTAAAGGATTAAATTGACAGTGGCAGTGTGGATACAAAATTGGCTAAGGGACAGAAAGCAGAGAGTAAGAACATAAGAATATAAGAAATAGGAGCAGGAGTAGGCCATACTGCCCCTGAGCCTGCTGCGCCATTCAATAAGATCATGGCCGATCTTTGACCTCAACTCCACTTTCCCACCCTATGCCCATATCCCTTGATTCCCCTACAGTCCAAAAATCTATCCATCTCAGCCTTGAATATATTCAATGAATCAGCATCCACAGCCCTCTGGGGTAGAGAACTCCAAAGATTCACAACCCTCTGCATAAAGAAATTCCTCTTCATCTCAGTATTGAATGGCTGACCCCTTATCCGTCAACTATGCCCCCTAGTTCTAGACTCTCTAGCCAGGGGAACCAATCTCTCAGCATCTACCCTGTCAAGCCCCCTCATAATCTTATATGTGGTGAACAGTTGTTTTTCAGACTGGAGGGAAGTATACAGTGGTTTTCCCCAGGGGTCGGTATTAGGACCATTGCTCTTTTTGATATATATTAATGACCTGGACTTGGGTATACAGGATATCATTTCAAAGGTTGCAGATGACACGAAACCTGAAAATGTAGTAAACAATGTAGAGGATAGTAACAGACTTCAGGAGGACATAGACAGACTGGTGAAATGGACAGACACATGGCAGATGAAATTTAACACAGAAATGTGAAGTGATACATTTTGGTAGGAAGAATGAGGAGAGGCAATATAAACTAAATGGTACAATTTTAAATGGGGTGCAGGAACAGAGAGACCTGTGGGTGTGTGTGTCCACAAATCTTTGAAGGTGGTAGGACAAGTTGAGAAGGCTGTTAAAAAAGCATATAGGATCCTTGGCTTTATTACTAGAGGCACAGAGTACAAAAGCAAGGAAGTTATGCTAAACCTTTATAAAACACTGGTTAGGCCTCAGTAAGAGTATTGTGTTCAATTCTGGGCACCACAATTTAGGAAGGATGTCAAGGCCTTAGAAAGGGTGCAGAAGAGATTGATTTGAATGGTACCAGAGATAAGGACTTCAGTTATGTGGAGAAGCTGGGGTTGTTCTCCTTAGAGCAGAGAAGGTTAAGAGGAGATTTGATAGAGGTGTTAAAAATCATGAAGGGTTTTGATGGAGTAGATAAGGAGAAACAGTTCCCAGTGGCAGAAGGGTCGATAACCAGAGGACACAGATTTAAGGTGGTTGATAAAAGAACCAAAGGTGACACGAGGGAGCATTTTTTTATGCAGCAAGTTATGACCTGGAATGCACTGTCTGAAAGGGTGGTGGAAGCAGATTCAATAATAACTTTCAAAAGGGAATTGGATAAATACTTGAAGGGAAAAAAAATCACAGGGCTATGGGGAAAGAGCAGGGGAGTGGGACTAATTGGATAGCTCCACCAAAGAGCCGGCACAGGCACGATGGGTCAAATTGCCGCCTTCTGTGCTGTATCCTACTATGATACTATGACTAACAACATTGTAGGTAATTTAAGCAACCATTTCCTCAATCAGCTTCCCTTCCCCCATCTCCCCAAACACAAGGATTGTACCATGTAAGCGAGCTTTCAGGAACAAAGGAACAAAAGTTATTTTCTATTATTTACAACATACTCCAAAAAAATGTATCATGATTCAATCTATTAGTTTTGGCACAGTATCAAATTATTAAATTACAGTTGGTGTACTTACTAGCATGGCAGTACCACAATTGTAGTGAGAACCCAAGTATCAGCTTATGTTGACGCAAGAAAATATTAGTTTGAGCCCAATAAACACCTTCAAATAGGGAGTAATTAATTCCTCTGCAAAACTATTGTGGTGCCTTTTAAAAGACCTTATCTTAAAGCAAGAACACTTATTATTGGTGCATATTGTACTTGTATTCAGTATTAATGCAAGTAATGTATAACAGGTTGTATGTACTGTAGCAGCAAAGATCATGCCACATGAAATTGTGTAATTTGTTTATTGATTCAAGCTACTTAAAAAAAAAAATGCACATAACTAATTCTGATCAAGAGGAAAGATAACTCCTTAGGACACTGTTGCTAGAGTCTGTCTCTAATTATTGCTTTTTAATAAGCAAAGTGATCCTCACTTCCCAGACTCACTGGGGCAGAACTATCTCAATAGTGCCAAAAAAAGGCAAGTGACTTGTCTCTCAGCAGTTCAAAAATAGAAGTCACAGTAGTGATAGTGAACTTCCTACCTGCAATTAAGACAATTCTACTTGTAACCAGAGGGAATGATTTAAGAGCATCTAAATAGAGGCTGCAACAGAAATGCAAGTTATCTGAGATTTGTGTAATAATTGTATTATTTGAATGGTGCTAAATGACTTTCACTTTTAAATTCTCTAAAACCTCACAGTTACAAAGATTGGATTGGATTTGCACCTCTGTCATATTTCTGATTATTATTGCTCTTATACCTTTGGCTGTAAAATTCAGAATTGTTTAATCATATATTTTCCGTTCCTGAACTAAGAGAGTTGTAATTTATTCCCGAAGGCAGTAAGTAGCCTGGTGCTACGGTACATACAGAAGATTTGTTAAGCTGTGTTGATAAAATTTCCTCTGATTACACCAGTAAATCTGGTTGTCATAAAGCTATGCTTGAAGTTTGCTTCTATGTACTTGATTATTTTTAAATCCATGATGTTTAACTTATCAATAAATTGTGTTATTTCATGGACAGAAAGCTGTGAAATTGTATAAAGAAAATATTAAAATGTCACTATCACAAAATATTTAACTTGGTACCCAGTGAAACTGCACAACTTATTTACAGTGGAACCTTTGGAAAAAATGTGGGATACTGACCCAGACAACATGCCTAATCTCAATCTTTAGCAACGTGGGGTTAGATTTTCTAATTGGGCCTTTGATTGGACAATAGAAAGCCAGTGAGTTATTAGCACCTACTCAACCCTTACTGTGTTGACCCGCCTTGAATGAACATCATGTGTCCCATCTCCCTGCCCACATTGTGCTTGGTGTTGGGAATTTGTCAGCAAGGGAGGGGGAGCCGAAGATTGTGCGTAAATTGCATGTTAAAGGCTTGTTAACAAAAATGATGGGTAAATTTAAAGGGATGCGGCCATTTAAGGGGATAAGTTGGTTGCCTTTATAAAGACTGCTAATATTTCAATGTGTATTTCAGCCTCTGCAAAAATTATTTGGGTAACTAAAATTCCTGGAAAAACCCAGTGGCTGGCACAATAAATGTGGAGGCAGGAAACCTGTGGCAAAGTGATGGAGCAGCAACACTCCAACCCCCTGTTTGATGGAAGTGGAGAAGAGGCAGAATTAGGTGATTGCGAGGAGGGTGGCTGTGTTTGCAACTTCAGGGCACCCTCCCCATAGGAGAGCATTGCTACGTGCCTGGAAGAAGAAGGAGGAAAGGGACTTGAGGATGTAGCTGATCATTACAGCCACTGGCGGTACCGGCCCTACAGTTAGCTGAAGGTGTCTTCCAGCATATGGAACAGCTCAGTATCTGGCTATTTGCTACCCAGAGCCTGTGTTCCCCAGTTTTGCATGGTCATTGCCAGGTTGGTCTGCTTCTGCCGATAAATGGGAGTGGAAGGGTACCAGATGGTGGACACAGTCCGCCTTTGATGCAGCCTAATCTTTCTGGCATTGTTCCACTCCTCCTCCTCTTCCTCCAAAATGCAAAAGTAAAAGGGCATTCCCATTTGGAAACCCACTGTCACAATATTGTGAGCATAAAAAAGGAGAAAATCTCCGAAAGCTTGTGAATTTAAAATAAAATTGCTGGACTATAACTTGGTGTTGTAAAATTGTTTACAATTGTCAACCCCAGTCCATCACCGGCATCTCCACATCATAAAAAAAAGTGGCAGTGGCAGTGCCAGAGCACTTGGCACAAAGCCTCCTAAGTGGAAACAGGAAACAACAAAATAAAATGGGGAAAGATTCAGAAATAGCCTCAAAATGCTGCTATTACAGGACTTATAAAATACACTTGTATAAACAGCATACCCTAGCATTATTGGACATAGATTTCATATGGACGGGTGTAAACAAAGTACGTGCTGTTTAAGTGACATGGAAGCTCAATTTTAATACAATAAAATGCAAACTAGTAGGTACTTTTGGCACCAGTTTAAACCCAACTGGAAATTGGATGGGGTACTAAATGGGTTGAAATCTGGCATAACTGATCTCTGCCAATTCTTCTGATCAGTTACACCCAACTTATGCCCTTTAACCGGGCATAACCAATCAGAAAATCTACACATTGTGATCTTTTTATCACCCATCAGAACAGGATTTTGAGACCTTAGTTTAAGATCTCATCCAAAGCTAGGTAGTCTTATCTGTCAGTATTAAATATGAGCTAAATATGATCTCAAGTTCCCAATCTACATACTTTGAATTCACATATTTTTGCTTCAAAACAAGACTTAGCCAACTGACAGCACTTATCAATGCACAACTCAGTTATCAATTTTTATTCAAAGAAATGTAAATTTTCTAACTTATCCCTGATGAATCTTAACGTAGATTTATATGTAAAACACAGTACAGCAAATACTGCCCAAAGTTTTCACTTGTTGAAATCCTAAACCCAGTGCAATTTTAAAGTCAATGGTACACCAGCTACCTCTCATATATAGTCTATTAAACATATTCTGGAGGTTTTATTATGGATTATTAATTGGTGATAAATTGTACACACTATAGCACAAAATGGTGTCTGTTTACAGTCATGTTTTGAAATGTTGTGACCATTTTTCCACAGAAAGATTTTGGAAAAGAGTTACCTTTAATTGTGTAGTATATTCACACAAGTTTTAAAAAAAAGGATCTGAGACAACATATGGTTAAAATGCTACCAAGCTAGCTTTGACGTTGTTTTACCCATAGGCTGTGAATAATAAGCAATTCATTATTTTGTCAAAGTAATCGATAAAGCACCTCATACATATTGTGTTGGCAAATCTCAGGGGGTTTCTGGTAGGCTTCCCTTTTCTGGCTGTGAACAGAGGGAGATAAGAAACAGAAGGGACACAGGCAGCCAGCCATGTTTTTAAGAGAAATCTGCAAGGGCTTTTGCTAAGACTAAGAGGTTATCACAGGCTGAAAGACAGTTAGAAATCACCTTGTAAATCAAGTAAGATGACCCACTGATCTGGGTAGCATGGTGTGTTCTTTATTTTGTATTATTATGTGAAGATAAGTTGTACTGATTGCATTAAGTGAGTCTGATCATAATTGCTGTTTTGTATGTTCAAATTACTGTGCAATAAAGCAGCTTTACAATTAATTTCTGATCTCATCTGACCAAGTGTGCCTTGGAGAAGCTTGAAGAAACACATGTTAAAGACACGAATAGCCAATTCAGATCACGGGAGGATACTATTGTCACACTCCTGGGTTACACTTTGATACAAACAAAGGGCAGTGCAAATCAATTTCTATAAAAATAAGATGTTTGGACTACTTACGGGAGCAACTAACACACCCGAGAGAATATCTAAGGCAAGACCCTAAACGGGTATTGGGTACCTTCAATCATTGACATACACTGTATCTGAAAAGAACTTTCTGTTCTGTTTTAAGCCTGCGATTGCAAGTTGGATCAGTAGCTAGTGTCAATTCACAGATGGCAGCGACTTATTTACAATGCCTGGCTGCGAACTGACTCTTCTGGTCAGGACACAGTTCTGCAAATGAATGCCTACACGCAAGCAACAGGCTCTATTCCCAGTTGGTAAGTTTTAAACAATGGAGTTGGAGGTAACCTTGTGACATGGTCTGGTAATTGGTTGGGAATTAGAAGACTCTTAGAACGGTTTATAAAGTCCAGAAGGTCCAGTGGACCCCTGAATGTTCTTTACAGCAGGCTTGACTCGGCATTGGAGCTAATATTCCACTGTACTGTTGAGCCAAATTAGTATGAAACAACTTCCTCCAGGGACTTCACACTCCTTCAATCTGGAGTTATAGGCTGGGATTTTCCACTTTAGTGAAGTTCAAGCACAACTTCAGCTGGGCGAGAATTCCCCAGCCTCAAATCCTGCCCATACTATCACACTTGTGTTGCTGCAATGTCTCCACAGGATTATGCTGGGGAACTTTTGTTCAAATATATTAATCAGAGAAATGATAAACCTTTCCAAAAGCAAACTGTGTTTCCTGAACAAATGTTATACTTGCACACAGTTTACACTTCAAGCCAAACATTCTCATTTATTTATTAAGTATAAATGTCTAATTTTTGTTTTCTCATAATTGCTAATTTTTTCATTATTTATCAAATTAAATTAGTTTAACATCCCATTATTCACCAATTCAGTTTTCACAAAACATGTCTCATTAGCAGCCGTGCAAGATGTTTGCATGGATTGTGACAATATCAATATGGTGCTTGATGCACTGCCAATGGAAATATTGATTTTGTGGCCACACACAGGCCATAGCACACACCATTGATAGCACTGCCTTGATAACAGTGGGTTTACACCACAGGTCCTAAGAGCTCTTCAAACTTCCTGGCCATTTAAGGCTATTTCTTATCTGCTGTTAAGTTGTGAATTGGTTAAAATTAAAACAAGCATATTAATGCAACATCACCAACATGCACATTCTGTTACTAAATAAAATAAGCCTTGGAATTGTATTGTGCAATATCATATGAACATTCATCTGTCTGCTATTGTAACAGAGGCATTGATCTGTTTATTTTACAGCTATAACATACAGAAGCACATTTATATCTCACTTATATTACAGGACCAAATCTTGCATATGTCTAGTTAAGACAGGCTCATATTTTGTCTGGATGGGATCTTTTCTAATGTCAAGAGAAGAGCTTTACTGACCAGCAATGCTGAAAATACATTGCTGGTCGGCACAGGTGACTAAGAGGTTCAAAATGGTGGGCCTAACCTTTGTTACATTGCGGCCACTATTTATATTTGCTGCTGCCAGGAATCACCAGGCAAATCCTCCTGTCAAGTGATTCATAATGCCTCCATCTGCACTGACCTCACTTTAAATGGTTACCTCCAACTGTGTTCTTGACATTACAGACAACCCTGTAAAGTAAATGGCTTATCAGTTTTGTTGAAAGCACTGATGCAAAATGGTGCAAATAAAATTTAATTTAAAAAGAACTAAATATAACTTTGAAATAAACTGTCACTTTGTAAATCAGTTCTGTTTTTGAAACTGGTAAGTACTGGCCCTTTTGGAAAATTTCTGGAAACACTCAGGTCAGTCAGCAACTGTGGGGGGGAAAAAACAAATAAGTTCAGATAACCCTTTGTTCTTCCTCCCACTTCCCCTTGTCCTGTTCCTTTTTAAATGCTAGGAATCTTACAACACCAGGTTATAGTCCAACTGCTTTATTTGAAAATCACAAGCTTTCGGAGGCTTTCTCCTTCGTCAGGTGAGCGAGTGTGGGATTCCATGGAAGGTTACTGCATTTATATTCAGAGAACAATACCTGGTGATTGCAGATAATCTTTCCAACTGCCCGTTGTCAAGGCAATCAAAGTGTTCAGACAGAGTGATGTTACCTACAGGACCACCGAATACACAAACGGCCAGAACACAAAACAGAGAGAGAGGGAGAGAAACATCCGAAAGGAAGAGAAAGAGAGAGAATGACCCGTTGTGTTAAAAACAGATAACTTTTTTTCGCTGGTGGGGTTACGTGTAGCATGACATGAACCCAAGATCCCGGTTGAGGCCGTCCTCATGGGTGCGGAACTTGGCTATCAATTTCTGTTCGACGATTTTGCGTTGTCTTGTGTCTCAAAGGCCGCCTTGGAGAACACTTACCCGAAGATCAGTGGCTGAATGTCCTTGACTGCTGAAGTGTTCCCCGACTGGGAGGGAACCCTCCTGTCTGGCGATTGTTGCGCGGTGTCCATTCATCCGTTGTCGCAGTGTCTGCATGGTCTCGCCAATGTACCATGCTCCGGGGCATCCTTTCCTGCAACGTATGAGGTAGACAACGTTGGCCGAGTCACAGGAGTATGAACCATGTACCTGGTGGGTGGTGTCCTCTCGTGTGATGGTGGTATCTGTGTCGATGATCTGGCATGTCTTGCAGAGGTTGCCGTGGCAGGGTTGTGTGGTGTCGTGGACACTGTTCTCCTGAAAGCTGGGTAGTTTGCTGTGAATGATGGTCTGTTTGAGGTTGGGTGGCTGTTTGAAGGCGAGTAGTGGAGGTGTGGGGATGGCCTTAGCGAGGTGTTCGTCGTCATCGATGACATGTTGAAGGCTGCGGAGAACATGGCGTAGTTTCTCCGTTCCGGGGAAGTACTGGACGACGAAGGGTACGCTGTTGGTTGCGTCCCGTGTTAGTCTTCTGAGGAGGTCTATGCGATTTTTCGCTGTGGCCCGTCGGAACTGTCAATCGATGAGTCGAGCGTCATATCCCGTTCTTACGAGGGCGTCTTTCAGTGTCTGTAGGTGTCCATCGCGTTCCTCCTCA
Source organism: Heptranchias perlo (assembly GCF_035084215.1). NCBI lineage: Eukaryota > Metazoa > Chordata > Chondrichthyes > Hexanchiformes > Hexanchidae > Heptranchias > Heptranchias perlo. The sequence goes on from NC_090335.1 coordinate 52,924,794, forward strand.
TCTGAGCAGATCCTGTGTATTCGCAGGGCCTGTCCATAGGGGATGGCCTCTTTGACGTGGTTAGGGTGGGAGCTGGAAAAGTGGAGCATCGTGAGGTTGTCCGTGGGTTTGCGGTAGAGTGAGGTGCTGAGGTGCCCGTCTTTGATGGAGATTCGTGTGTCCAAGAAAGAAACCGATTCTAAGGAGTAGTCCATGGTGAGCTTGATGGTGGGATGGAACTTGTTGATGTTATCTTGTAGTCTCTTCAGTGATTCTTCGCCATGGGTCCATAGGAAGAAAATGTCGTCGATGTATCTGGTGTATAGTGTTGGTTGGAGGTCCTGTGCAGTGAAGAAGTCCTGCTCAAACTTGTGCATGAAAATGTTGGCGTATTGGGGTGCGAATTTGGTCCCCATGGCTGTTCCGTGTGTTTGGGTAAAGAACTGGTTGTCGAAGGTGAAGACATTGTGATCCAGGACGAAGCGGATGAGTTGTAGGATGGCGTCTGGAGATTGGCTGTTGTTGGTGTTGCGTACTGAGGCTGTTGCAGCGATGCCGTCATCGTGGGGGATACTGGTGTAGAGTGCCGAGACGTCCATCGTTGTGAGAAGTGTTCCTGGTTCAACTGGTCCGTGGGTGCTGAGTTTTTGTAGGAAGTCTGTAGTGTCGCGACAGAAGCTGGGGTTTCCCTGTACGATGGGTTTCGGGATGCCCTCGACGTATTCAGAGAGGTTCTCACACAGGATTCCGTTGCCTGATACGATAGGACGTCCGGGTGTATTGGCTTTGTGTATCTTTGGGAGGCAGTAGAAGTCTCCCACGCGGGGAGTACGTGGGATAAAAGCACGTAGGATGCTTTGAAGGTCTGGATCGAAGGTCTTGATCAGTTTGTTGAGCTGGTGGGTGTGTTCCTTGGTCGGATCTGCGGGTAACCGTCTGTAGTGTTCCTGGTTGTCCAGTTGTCGGTATGCTTCTTTGCAATAGTCCGTTCTGTTCTGTATGACGATGGCTCCTCCTTTGTCCGCTGGTTTGATGTGTTATATGTGTTATTTTTAAATGCTGTTCATATGTAATTTCTTCCAGTTCTGAGGGTCAATACTTGAAATGTAAAACCCATCTATTCTCTCCACGGATGCTGATTGACCTGCTCGTTTTCCAGCATCTACAATTTTTTGGTTTTTCAAGTTTTCAGATCATTTTTACTCTTCTCTAAAAAGAAAAAATAGTTATTTTCCCAGGTCTTAAAATCTTTATAAAGTTGTTGTATAGTTTATATTTTCTGTTAGGCACAAATTTTACTTTGTAGCATATTTTTCCAATTTGAGTGCAACCAAAGGACAAGAGGCAGTGAGCAATCTATTTTTTGCTGCATTGAAATTTGATAAATCAAATTGTAAAGTGCATTGAAATGGCCCTTTGTGTTCTTAACTGAGAGGTGCCCTCATTCACATGGTAATTTCCTTTACCTTTTAGAGTTTGTACACAAATAGTAAAAGCCCTAACATTCTCTCAAACCTTTTTGTCTTCACTGTTGATCGTCAATTGAAATGGTGACAACAACATGCTCAGGTTATGGTTTGTGATGTTCGGATGATTTGTCCCTAGAGCTCTTGTATGGTTTACTACTCAGACACAAACGGCAGGTGTGACCATTAGTACAGATGAATTCAGTTTGGTGTTGCAGTTTGATTGACGCTTTTGAGGCTTTTACTCTAGTGCAGCCGACAGCAAATGTGATGTTCTCCACTGGCTGAGTTCAATAATCTGAATAGTCTGATTTCCATTGTTCAGACAACAGTATAGGCCTGCGTTATACTGGGCCAAGTGATCTAGTACCTCTGCTTCTGCATCAGTAAATACACAAGTAATTACCACACAAAAAAAAGTTCAGCAGTGAAAATAACTGCACAATGCACTCCAAGAAAGTACAGCTTTGATGTTGCCCTTATCACAAAGAAACCCAAATTTCTACTCCGTTGGCAAAGGATCTTAAGGCTTTTGCAGCTGTAAGCATCACATTATGCAATTGTGTCATGGAGTGTTGATTTGCAGTTGAGGCTTCTCTCCCATTAGAGAATGGAGACAGTCTTTAAATGTAAATTGGAAAATGTGGCACACGAAGCTTGCCTTCTTAAAAACCGTTAAAAAAGTTAACCCCAAATATAAAATCACCTGTTGAACTATCTTTCATTTTTCTTTTCCCTCTAATTTTCATGTGTGGCACATCAGGTGGGTGGAGCGCCCACTCCGCACACCTGATGAGGTCGTCAGCAGGTCCAATCGATTTTCATGACCAGGCATCATTTGAATTGACACAAGATAAAAGTGTCATGGCAGCTGCCAGGAAAGTAGGCACAGATCTGCACGATGTGCTGCTGGTGATTGCACACCAGCTGTACATTAATGAAATGAAAGCCCTTGCAATGGCAGCGGGCTCATCTGCAGCCTGCATGGTGATGTGTGTACAGTCAATGATGCCATGGACTTGAGGGACGCCTGCAATCTGCTTGAACCTCAGAGCCCTATCCTGCTGTTCCCGGTTGTCTAGCAAGAACACTGGCTGTCTAATTCAAGCCTGCACAAAAATTGTAGCGGGTGGACCTCTGACGATAAGTCAGTGATTTATTTTTGATTTTCGTGCCGCTAACAACCCCATTCACACCGATAACAGAGTGGAAGGGCCCCACTATCTCTTAAGAAGTAGAAGTCTTCAAGATCTTTGATATGGCCTCTGTCCAAATTATGCAACTGTAGGAAAAAAAAGATATGCTTATTGTTTTGTCCATTTTCTTGAACTTGATCATTGGTCCATTTTCATCTCATTTGTGGTTTGACATACACAGCATGTTTGCAATCATCCTAAACTAATGCAAAATGAATTTTCATCCAGAAGATGAAATACCTCATGCAACTATCACAGCAAATGATATATCCGATTGTAAAAAAAACCTTTCAATAGGCTTCTAGCAAGCATATGATCAATACATTTCTACTTGCCGAACACTTATGTTGCTATAATACTTCATTGTCCTTCTGGATCATTCAAAATCCATAACAAGAAATACCTGGTCACAAGACTGGGAAGGCTCTAAGATCTGAACTGACTAATTCCTGTTTCTCCACAGAAGCTGCCTGCCCTGCCCAGTATTTCCAGCTTTTTCTGGTTTTGTTTTCAGATTTCCAGCATCTGCAGTATTTTGCTTTTTGATTTAATAAGTAGTTTGGAGCATGTGTTCAAGTGTTTTTTTTTTCTTTTTTTCTTTTTTTTTTCTCTTTTTTGTTTTTTTCCTCTAAATTAGGCCCCCCTTTTATAAGAAGGGGGGGTGTGGGGTGTTCAAGTGTTGGATGGACTTTACTGAATAAGATGATCGATTATGCACCCATGATTCCACCAGGTGAAAACAGATGGGCTCTTCCGGCAATGCAATCCTATCTCTTCCATCTATCCACAATATACATCATAACTTCTTACCTCAGACATAAGCACCAGGGGCACAGCTTCCCCCTTTTCAGGATGGGATATAGTTCCCTCTTTCCCCACTCCAAATCATGGAATCTGATGCTTTACTACCTTACATAAAATATTAGTGCTCTCTTACATTGTTTTGGTAGCACTAAACATGGTAAACCTGTATTCAGTTGATGGAAGACGCAATCTCCTGTTGATTGTGGAAAGTCGATATGGAGCTGTTCATTACCTCTCAATAAAGATCGTGCGATAAACTATTTTGAACAGTTCAGATGGGTCTGATCACCTCTTAATTTTATCACATTTCGTGTCCTATAAATTGTAAACAATTTTACAACACCAAGTTATAGTCCAGCAATTTTATTTTAAATTCACAAGCTTTCGGAGGCTTCCTCCTTCCTCATTTACCTGAGGAAGGAGGAAGCCTCCGAAAGCTTGTGAATTTAAAATAAAATTGCTGGACTATAACTTGGTGTTGTAAAATTGTTTACAATTGTCAACCCCAGTCCATCACCGGCATCTCCACATCGTGTCCTATAAAGGCTAAGGTCAGTTCAGCGTTTGGTTTCCTGTTGAAACGATTCTCGTGATACTGGGTACGAGTAAAGGAAAAAAAACAATTCGTTGATATTTTGACCTCTATATTTAGAACAACAGATGCATTTTTTCTCTGACTGGTTTGGTTACAATTTTTTAAGCGGAGGTGGGTGGGATCCCAGTCAGGGCAGTGCCTCTGCGGTCACGTGCCTCACCTGTTTGGCGAGTGGGTTTGAGGACTTTTATTGTGAAACCACACAGCAAGTCAGGGCCCTGAACACAACAAACCGGTTTGGGGGGGGAAGAGAGGAGAGAGAAAAAAAACAAAAGGGCGAAGGCGGAGATAAACCGTCAGTGGAATTTGTTACCGGGGTTGTTTGGGATTTGCAGGCGGATATCGTTACTGAAACGAAAGGACACGAACTTTCGACGAGTTTGGAAAAGTAAAGTAATCTCCCGAAGAATTTAACGAGGATCGGAAGAAAGTAGTAATGAACAAACTCATCGTCTGCATCGTATTTTCCTTCACCCAAACAGGTAAGAACAGTGATGGTGGCAAACATTGATCGAGCCCCCCCCCCAAATATACTAAACGATCACCTGGAGAAGAATGATGTCTTTGTAAACCCACTGTTGTGTGAAAATTGTGGCCTCAATGTTTTAATCTTCATAAACAAATAATTAGAAGTTTTTTTTTAAACCTGAGCGCGCGTGCGCACTGGGGAATACAACAGGTGAGTTGGGAGTGGATCCCATTTTAAACCTTCTTCGAGGAATAAAATGTTCCTCCCAGTGCTCGGTGACCAGCTTTGAGAGTTTTAGTTAATGGGGGTGTGGGCTGAGTGGATGAACGGCCCAATCTCATGATTGAACTAATTGTTGGATCTAATTGAGGGGCTTTTATTGAGCACGGCAGAATCCAGCTCCAAAGCGGAAGAATGGCACAAATACTGTAAACGATCACTGTAGAAATGTATTTAATGAATCCTTTTTTATGGAAACTATTTTCAATGAGTAAAATTGTGCCGTTTTCAAAGTGTTTTCCTATTTGATGGGGATGAGGTAGGAGAGTGGTTGATCTGGCCCAATATGGAAGGTGTGCTAGGGCAGCTTGGGTGGACTCGTCTTCTTCTGTACTCCTCCCACACCAGACGCAATACAATTGTAAACAATTTTACAACACCAAGTTATAGTCCAGCAATTTTATTTTAAATTCACAAGCTTTCGGAGGCTTCCTCCTTCGTCAGGTGAACGATGTGAAAATCAACGCAATACAGTGTGTCTAACCACTCCATGCACGGCACAGTGGTCACTTGCTTCATCAATATCTGTGATGGCTTATTTCAGAGATTTTTTTAAGTGTTGGTGGAGAAGTTTAAATTGTTCAATCCTTATCAATATGCCCAAAAGCACTTTTAAGAATTGTGATTATTTCAAATCATACCATTTTGTTAAAAATACTGCATTTTATAAAGTATTCCAACAAAGAAAAGTACCCAATTTCCATTATAGACTCTTTCATTCCCCCCCCCCTATTCTTTTACCCCCAGGACTAATGTGAGAAGTGTCTCTGAACATGGATTTCAGTATTTGCTTCTATGTAAGACTAGCACTAGACTCTTGCACTTCACCTTTTTGGCTTGCTACAATGCTCTTGCTAAGTATTGCTGTCTTCTGAAGGAATTTCTCCAAGGTGGTTTGCTGGATTATTTTTGGCCTTCTGTACTCCCCTTTTCCATTTACATACCACGTTTTGTTGTTTGATGTGGTAGTTTGGAGTCCTGCTTATTGAGCAAATGACCTAACCAAATGAAATGCTTTTGCATTGCAAGTTGACTTTCTGGTACATACTTTACCCTTTCTCTGGTTTGCCACTTTGTCTGTTCATCTGACTCTGATCCTGAGTAAATAGGAACATGGAAACAGGAGTGGTCCATTCAATCCATTGAGCAGTTTTCTGCCATTCTGTTGAATTGTGGTTGAGTGTTTCATGTCAGAAATATTAGCTTTCTTTTCTGTAGCTTAGACCTGATAGTTTGACAATATAAATAAGGGCGTTGTCTGATATCCACATCAGTTTTTTGATTTGCATTATGTCTGCAGGTCAAGGACATCAGTCTGTTTGAAGTTATTGCTCTAGTGTCACTCTTCTTGTACAATTGTATTTCAAAGCTACAGTATTTTACTGTAGTTCAAATGTTGAGAACCTCAGATCAGTATTTATGCATTTTTACTTCCAAGTAATGTAAATGGTTATGGCCATACAAATAACTGATCAAACAGTCTATTGAAATGATGAATCGGATCCTTTTACACCTGGTTAATGTACATTTTATGCTTTATACAGCAAAGGGCCTTGCCATGATTTTATTGTGGATGATTGTATTGACATCGTGGTTATAAGGAAAACTTGGGTCAAGGGTGGCAATGCATTGCGCCTTACTGAAGACTCCCTCCCTGGTTATACTTCCTTCCATCTGCCCCACCCAAACTGCCGTAGTGGTGGTGTGATCTTTATCATTAAATCACACTTTGGTCTCTCCTCTGGTACTTTCTCCTCCTTCAAGCACCTCATTTTGTTCCACCCCTCTCATTTCTCCTTATAAAATTCTTGTTCTCTACAGCCCTCCACCATGAATTTCTCCCTCCTTTCCTCCCTCAACCTATGAACTGAGTGACTCCTCATCCTTGGTGATTTCAGTCTCCATCTAAACTCACCTTGCCCTCTCTTTGATTTCACTGCTCTCCAGACCTCCCTCAACCTCACACCATATGAACTCTCCTACCTGTGCCATTTTACATGGCTTCTTTACTTGCATCGTCTTGATCACAGACAAGGCCGTTTCCGACCTCTTTCTTGTATCTCTCATCACCCACGTTCCCCTACCGCCTTCCGATCCTACTTCCTTCTGTGTCCACCCTGGGAACAAACTCTTTCCGCAAGGCACTTACAGTGGTACTTTCAAGCTCCCAGCTGTCTAGCCTTTGGCCCTCCATTTGCTATGATACTTCTACAGCTGTCACTTCCTCACCTCCAATTTTGATTCCCTAGTCCCTAGTAATATCCATACTCTCTCACCCTGGTCATTCCCCCTAACATGGCCCCCATCTTCACTCCCTCAAGTTGTAAGGACACAGACTTGAACATATGTGGATGGCTAAACCAGGCATGCACCATCACCAGATCTGGCTGAACCACAACAAGCCCTCTCAGGCCTTTCTCTTCTCTGCCAGAACCGTTCACTACTCTAGGATCACACTGAAGAGTAAAGATAACCATTGGCTTTTCTCCGCTACCAACCATCTCCTTAAACCTCTTCCCCTGCCCCCTCTACCCTCGCCTCCAACAAGTGAGAGTAGCTTATGGACTTCTCCGTCAGTGAGATTGAAACCATCCATTCCGTTGCCTCTGCTGCACCTCCCCTTCCCCTTGCCCATCAACCCAATGCTCTCCCTGCCCTAGCCCTGAGCCCATGTCTTTCTCTAGTTTCTCTCCTACACCTTGCCTTCTTCAAGCTCACCTTGTCCATGAGACCCACCTCCTGCTTCCTTGACCCCGTTCCCACTGACTACTGACCACCCAACTTCCCTTCCTGGCACCTATGCTAGCTGACATTGTAAATAGTTCCCTCTCCTCAGGTACTGTCCCCTACCCTTTCAAAACAACCATCATCATCACCCCCTTCCTCAAAAAAATCTACCCTTGACCTCTCTGGCCTTGCAATCTTCCACCCCATCTTCACCCTCCCTTTCCCTCTAGAGTCCTTGAACGTGTTGTCACCTCCCAAATCCGGGCTCATCTTGCCCGCAACTCCATGTTTGAATCTCTTCAGTTCGGTTTCTACCCCTGCCATAGCACTGAAACGGCCTTAATCAAAATCTCAAATGATATTCTCTGTGACTGACCATGATACACTATCCATCCTTGTACTCCTTGACCCCTCTGCAGTCTTTGACAAAGTTGGCCAAAACATCCTCCTCCAACACCCATCCTCCATTGTCCAGTTGAGTGCAACTGTCCTTGCTTGGGACCACTCTTACCTAGCCAATCATAGCCAGAGCATCTGCAGCAATGGCTTCTCTTCCCAACCTTGCACCATTAATTCTGGAGTCCCCCGAGGTTCTATCCTTTGCCCTGCCATCCTCCTCATCTACATGTTGCCCCTTGGCGACATGATCTGAAGACATGGGGTCAAGTGTTGTCAGACTGCTTGTCTGGCATCCAGTCCTGGATGAGCTGCAATTTCCTCCAGTTAAACATTGGGAAGTCTAAAACTGTCACCTTTGCAACCCAACCCCGGCCGCAACTCCGACCCTCACCACCGGTTCCGTCCTTCTCCCTGACCGCTGTCTTAGGTTGCGAATAGGCTGGTTCAACCTAAGTGTCCTATTTGACCTTGAGCTGAGCTTCCGATAGCCTCTCCATCACAAAGACCACCTACTTCCACTTCCATCACCCCCTCTGCCCTTGCCTCAGCCCATCTGTTGCTGAAACCCTCATCTGTGCCTTTGTCACCTCCAGATATGACTATTTCAATGATCTCTTGGCCGGCCTCCCATCGTCCACCTTGCATAAGCTCATCCAAAACTCTGCTGCCCGTATCCTATCCTGCACCAAGTTCCACTCGCTCATCACCCCTGTGTTCATTGACCTACATTGGCTCCCAGGCATCCAGCATTTTAAGATTCTCATCCTTTTTGTTTAAATCCCTTCATGTCCTCACCGTCCCTATCGCTGTAACTCTCTCTATCCTTACAACCCTCCAAGATCTCTGATTCCTTCAACTCTTGCCTCTTATGCGTCCCCAACTCCCTTTGCCCCACTATCGCGACTGTGCCTTCAGCCGTCTGGACCCTAAGCACTGGAATTCCCTCTCTAAACCTCCCCTCTCTGTCTCTTCCTTTTAAGACCTTCCTTATAATCCACTTCTTGAACAAACCTGTCTGCGTGATCTGCATGATTCGAAGAAGATAGGGGGATTTCTTGGGTGTCCTGGCCAAAATTTATCCCTCCAATGAATGTCAACAGATTGTCTGTCTACTAATTATCTCATTGCTGTTTGTGGAACCTTGCTGTGTGCAAATTGGCTGCTGCTTGGAGATCTGTCTCCTGTTATTATCTGTCATAAGAGCTTGAGGCTGTGCCCATTGCAGGTTGAGCTTTACTGAAGCTTGCTGTGAGGACAGTTGGGAATAACCTTCATGGCTTTTTGGTTGTTGGTTCTTGTAATGTGCTTCCCCAACCTTCTTTCCATACCAGTTCTGAAAAATTCTGATAACATCAGTCATGTATGTGCCATTGATTAAAAGAAAAGTTTATGCCCTGTCATAACCTCCTTTTGTGCCGCTTTGATCGTGCGCAAGGTTGTTTGTTCTTGGATCTATCTTTTCCCATCTCTGAACCTTTTATGAAACCATGATGGGTGGGGATAATATAATGGCTGTGATTTCAAGCAATCTGATGCATTGCATGAGTGCCGGAAAGTCTTAAGTATTGACATACTAGTATACACTGCTGCTGCCACTCTTTACCATTCAAATCGTAGAAAAAGGCAGCATTAAAAACACCATTAACCTCCGAGACATCAACAGTGAAATGTTAAAATATCAACAAAAATTAATTAACGATTCTTTCATGAGACCCACTGTCCATTTTCCTTCTAAATTTTTCCAAAATCATTGCAAGCAACGAAGGTACAAGTGAATGTGGGGTTGATCCTCAATTTCTTGTAAGTTTTATTTAAACAGTTTTTTTTTAAAAAAAGTAACATGACTTGCTCCTTGTGTAAATATCTCACTTAAATATTGTACTTGGCTGCTGGTGGGTGGGGGACATTGGCGATCATGATACTCAGTTGAACCATGACAGTATGTGACATGCTTGATGGACAGGAAAAGACTAGCTGGTCCATCATTTTATATGTTAATCAATTTGTGGCCCTGACTGCATATCACAGTGACCATCTGTTGTGCTGTGAGGTCCACTTGTTTTAAATATGGAGTTACATGCTGGTACATGTGTTATTATCTATACTAAAGTCAGCATGGAGCCTGCGATAAAGTCTCTGCTGTTTGTACGTATATGCCCACTAAATCCCAGTTTGGTGAGACTGATAATTCTCCAAACCTTTTCTTTTGAAGTTTCAGATTAGGATTTGTCAAATAAGTTCTTAATTCATTCTGTATTTATCTTGTCTTGTCCGATTTTCGTAGATGCAATGATATGTTGGCTTATAAGCAAAAAAGAACGTTGAAAGTAATATTTGGTGTATGAGCTCATACCCGTAATTTCTCTACAATAGGGCAAGTCAATCCATGCAGTCCCCTTTCTCTGAACAGCTATTCCAGTTGCTTAGACAGAGGTGTGAACAGCTTACCAGATTGCTTTTTTGGTTGGTGCAGTGTCACGCAACAGACCTTAAAATCGTTGGGGAAGAAGATCAAAGAAAGGCTTTATATCTTTGTCCATAAGGTTTTTACCTCCTCTCTAGAGAAATTGCAAACATATTAATTGAATTATTCCATCCATTTGTTGTGCATGTGTGTGTCATACCAGTAGAACTGAAACAACCAGAAAACCATCATAAATGTTGTATTTAAGAGTGAATGGTCTATGGAAATTAATTTGATAAGTATACTTCCAGTTGAAGTTTGGGTTGAGACTCATTTAAAGCCTAATTAATGATAAAAACACCTGGAGGTACACCCCTCGGGGGGTGGGGGTGGCGGGGGGGGGGGGGGGGTGGTTGTGGGTGTTGCAGCTAGTTTTTTTAATTAGCTATTTTGCCATTGTTTTTTTATTGGATCCTGATCTTTGTTCTTTTTAAATATAAAGCAGCCTCAATTATGACACTACCACTGGTATCAATTATTCTGGTAACATCCTCTTTGCTTCATGATATGCCTGTTTGCTGCTTTTAGTGGCATCTTCTCCTATGACATCAGCAGAAGAACCCTCATTCAATGAATTGACAATTTTTGGAGGAGAAAAGTTTGAAATTCGCTGGAGAATAAAAAAGCTGCAAGTGTGTAATTTAAAAAGCAGTAAATTGCACCAGACGACTCCTGTAACAAACCTTTTAAAAGGGGAGCATTGTGATCCCATTTTTAGAGAAGGAGGGGCTCTAGTATAAAGCTGAGTACATGTGGAGAGACTGGAGAAGCTGGGGTGGTTCTCCTTAGAACAGAGAAGGTTAAGGGGAATATTCATAGAGGTGTTCAAGATTATGAACGGTTCTGATAGAGTAAATAAGGAGAAGCTGTTTCCGGTGGCAGAAGGATTTGTGCACAGAAGAAACAACAAAAAGCAATTAAATAAATTAACTTAATTTTGGTTGATGAATATGTGATTGCATCTTCCATGTCCAACTGAACAGGCAAACGGAGTCTCAGTTTAATTTCTCGATCAAAGGACGGCAGTTACAACAAAGCAGCAGCCCCTCAGTACCACATTGGAGTGTCAACCTAGAATATAGTCTTGGAGTGGGGATTGAACTTACAATGCTCTGACTCGAGGCAAGAGAGCTAGGAGTTGAGCCAAACTGGAATTTTTAAAAAACTTGCATTTGTATCACGTCCCCAGTACATCCCGTAGAGCTTCACAACCGATTGATTACTTTTGAAGTGGAGTCGTCATTCCATAGGTGGTAGTTTATATCAAACCTAATTCACTTTCTAATCCTGCACCCCCCACTCAAGAAATTGTTCTATAGGGATAGCTCCATTCTTTTGGAAGACAACCTGGATTTGTAACCAGTATCTGTCAACCTATAAACAAGACGATTGGGGATACTGCCTACAAAAATCAGAGACTATTTTTTTGGTTTTACACATCTGGCTTAAACTTCAATTGCACACCTGTTTGTTTATTTAGTCCTGAATTTTACACTCAAGATGCTCAATATCTACCTACCCCACCATTGGGACACCGTGGCTGCAGTATGTCCAATCTACAAGGTGTACTTCAGCAATTCACCAAGCTTATATCAACTGCCCTTCCCGATCCCGCAACCTCTACCACCAAGAAGGACAGGAGAAGGAACTTCATGAGAACACTGTCACTTCAAAGTCACACCATCCTACATATATTGTTGTTCCTTCACTGCTGCTTGGTCAAAATCCTGTAATTTCCTACCTTATAGCATTGTGGAAGCATCATCAGCACAAGGACTGCAGCGGTTCCAGGCCCAGCACTACCTTCAGAGCATCTAGGTACAGGCAAGAAAAATGCAGCTTTACCAGCAAGAACATTTTTTTAAATGAATGACCTTTAGTATTTTTACTATCTAAACTGATTTCAGTTGAATATTTACAACTGGCTGAAGACTTTCATTCCATCAGCCTCTCTGGGATTTAAGGTTTCAGAGGGAGGTAAATGGATAGTATTTTAATCCAGTGCAACATTTTGATTGTATATAAACCAGATAAAAATGGCAATTACAACAACTTGCATTTATATAGCGCCTTTAACATAGGAAAACATCCCGAGGTGCTTCACAGAAAGCAATTGACACTGAATACTAGGGGTGACTAAAAGCAAGCTCAAAGAGGTAGTTTTAAGGAAGGTCTTAAAGGAGTAGAGAGGAGGAGAGGTTTAGGGAGGGAATTCCAGAGCTTAAGGCCTTGACGGCTGAAGGCAGGGTTGCAAATGGTGGGGCGAAGGGATTGGGGGTTTTGTAAGAGACCAGAGTTGGAGCACGCGGAGTTCTCGGAGGGTTGTAGGGCTGGAGGAGGTTGCAGAGAGAGGCTGGCCAGAAGAGCATTTGAATAGTTGAGTCTGGTGCTGATAAAAGCATGGATGAGGGTTCCAGCAGTAGATTAATTAAAATGTTCTCTAGACAGTTAAATATGATGAGCAAAGTTTTGTAACAGGCTCACTGTCCAACTCTGTTATTCATTAAACTGGCTGCTCTGTCAGAGCAATGTCCCGATAGAACTACATGGAAATTAGTATACTATTAAGAAGCTACAACTTCCTCAATACCTGTCTGTAATTTTTTTTCTTCTGCGTGTGTTTGCAGTAATGGGTGGGAAGGTTTTATGAGCTTCTTGATGTATTGAATCATTTGATCTTAATTTGTGAAAGCTGAAACTTTCCAATTATAAAATAAAGATGGTAACGTGATGCAGCCTTTCTAATAGACTTCCAAGAATTAAGGGTGCAGTATAAGTAAGAGCTGAAGTAAGCACTCTCTGGGCAGATATTGTAGCGTCAGATACTGCAGCTATCTAAAACTACAGTGTTACAATAGAAAGTAATTATTTTAAAGGCATGGAACTCATGTTTCCAAAGCAAATCTCAGTTCACTTTTGGTTTGGCTGCAAGAGATCTTTCTGCTCCAAGGACCTTTGCAGGTGTAAACTTGAGCTAATCCAAAACTCTGCTGCCTGTATCCTAACTCGTACTAAGTCCTGTTCTCCCATCACCCCTGTGTTTGCTGACCTACTTTGGCTCCCAGTCTGGGAATGCCTTGGTTTTAAAAATTCTCACCCTTGCTTTCAAATTCCTCCACAGCCTCGCCCCTCCATGTCTCTGCAACATCTCCAGCTCTACAACCCTCCGAGATCTCTGCGCACCTCCAATTCTTGCCTCATGAGCATCCCTGATTTTAATCGTTCCACCATTGGTGGCCTTGCCTTCAGCTGCCTAGGCTCTAAGCTCTGAAATTCCCTCCCTAGACCTCCGTCTCTCTGCCTCTCTGTCCTGCTTAAGACGTTCCTTAAAACCTACCTCTTTGACCAAGCTTTTGGTCACGTGCCCTATTATCTCCTTATGCGGCTCAGTGTCAAATTTTGTTTGATAGCGCTCCTATGAAGTGCCTTGGGACGTTTTACTACGTTAAAGGTGCTATATAAATGCAAGTTGTTGTTGTGTATTACATTTTTATAATATGACATTCTTTTAAGTTTTAGCATGGATGCTACTTTGGGAGCCAAATATTAAAATAGGCAAAGCGAATTTCAATTTTTCCAAATACGAGGTCTGTGCACATACACTTTCCATCACGTGTTGCTGATAAATGATGAGGCGCACTGGATTACTTTCATTTTATTTTCCCTCTCCCTAACTCAAAACACTAAAGCCAATTCTAGCACCCCTGCTGCCACTCTGGCTAGATTCTGAGGGCTGGGTAGCATAAATGCTTCGGATCTGGGATCTGAAACCATGCGAATCATATTGGAGTCCTCGCTTAAAAAAAAATTGTTGTAGGTCATTTTATATTTAAGTAGCAGTCCTTGAACAGGTACATTCAAGCGTAGATCCGTGACCTCCATGTTCTGTTCTCTATTTACGTTTGTGCTTGCTGCCGCTCCTAATCAAGGCCCATTGTAGACTTTTTAAATATAGATCAGTGCATTTCTATGATTTTCTGATTAATCCATTGGTTACATTACAGTTAACATCCCAATAGCTAAGATAGTAGTTGAGCCATTTAATTTTTCAGCAACATTGGTTTGAAACCTGCCAAAGGTTGTTATTGAAAGTACAGCATGTCTGTGCTCAACAGCACTCAAATATAAAACCGCCTCAAGTATTTATTGCAGCTAATTGTTAACTAGTTGTTGCTGCAGTAAGAGCGTTTGTAGCAAAGGTGGCCAACTGCCATGATGTGGTGGATTGTGCAATTACAAATTGTTACATTCTAATCAGTTGAGTTTCACTTGAAACTAGTAGTTTTTGTTAACTCTTTAAGGACAATGGGCTGTTTCATTTTTTTTGTTTCTTAAAAATACAGCACTTACATCGAAACTACATCACAGAAACAAATCATTTGGCCCAACCAGTCTATGCCAGTGTTTATTCACATGAGCCTCCTCCCTACTTCATCTAATCCTAGCAGCATACCTTTCTATTCCATTTTCCCTCATGTGCTTATCTAGTTTCCCCTAAAATGCATCTATTTTCTGTTTTAGAAACCATTTGTATTAACTAAAGAAGTCATTAACTTGTAATTATGAAGTTTTGTACAAAAAACAGTCCCTTTATAACAGTAGTTCAAGATGTAGTACTTGCTGTACTGAAGTGTATAGTACAGATACAAGGAATGACATAGAATGTAATAGAACAAAAACAGGCCATTCAGCTAATCAAGTCAGCATGGTGTTTTTTGCCACATGAGCTACCTCGAGGCTGATTTTACCCCCACGCCCGACCAGAACGGAATGTGCGGAGGTTTAAAATAGAGTTGGGGTTCTCCCCTCGGGGTCAACAAGTTGCATTTATATAGCGCCTTTAACGTAGTAAAACGTCCCAAGGCGCTTCACAGGAATGTTACCAAACAAAATTTGACACCGAGCCACATAAGGAGATATTGGCCCAGAAATTACTCACCGCTGGACACCATATTGCAATGGCGTCCTCTCTCTCAGCTGGCGAAGACTGGGAGCAAGTTCACAAATGCACACTAAAACCCAGAAATTGCGAACTGGCTTCCGTTGGTTCACCGGTGGTTTGACAGGTCCGAATTAAAGGGCCACACCACACTACAATCAATAAAATCACTAAACATTCGTAAACTTACCCATCTACTCAGCTGGAACGAAGATGCTTACGCCACCGAACGGTACATTGGAAAATACCAGCTCTACACCACTTTTTAAAAGTGCTGTTAATGACTGAGAAACAACAAAAAATTAAATTTTAAAAATGTGGAATGTTATATTACTCTTAATATTTTTTGATCATTGCTCTTTACTTCTGTAAGTTTCATTAAATCATTTGCTTGGCTTTTTATAATGTTAATTTAAATAAAAATTTAACTGTAAAGGAATGATCCCCACTTGCCTGCTTGTGACCTCTTGACAGATTCTGTGGGCGTCGCTTCCATTCCCACAGAGTCTATTGGTACGAAGGAACTTGCGCTAAAAGTGAAAAAATAAATAAATTTGAAGAGGGAGCAAGTGAATGTGGAGACCTAGAGGTAAGTATTTTTGTGGTGTTTGTCCGCAGGATGTGCAAACAGCCTTGCCACGCCGGTCGGAGCAATTTCCAGCCCACTAGGACAGGTGACCAAAAGCCCTTGGTTAAAGAGGTAGGTTTTAAGAAGCGTCTTAAACGAGGAGAAAGAGACTGAGAAGTTTAGGGAGGGAATTTCAGAGCTTAGAGCCTATGCAGCTGAGGGCATAGCTGCCAATTCTGGAGCGATTAAAATCGGGGATGTGCAAGAGGCTATAATTGGAGGAGCGCAGGGATCTCGAAGGGTTGTAGGGCTGGAGGAGGTTACAGAGATGGGGAGGGGCGAGGCCATGGAGGGATTTGAAAACAAGGATGAGAATTTTAAAATCGAGGGGTTGCTGGACCGGGAACCAATGTAGGTCAGCGAGCACAGGGGTGATGGGTGAACGGGACTTGGTGCAAGTTAGGAAAAGGTGGATGAGCTTAAGTTTATGGAGGGTGGCAGATGGGAGGCCAGCCAGGAGAGCATTGCAACGCATGACTGCTGCTAACGCGGCTTGCATGTTTCGAGCAACTTGTGAGGCCTTGCCTTAGGCGGACGAGGGCATCATAAATATGCAAAAGTTGGGGTCCTATGAGGTAAAAGGACCCTGACACAACCCACAACCAGTGCAGGGCTCACCAGAGAAAGTTGGCAGCAGGCAGTGGCAGGCCCAGAAGAGGCCAAGCAGGGAAGATTTTGTTAATTTTTTACAGTTTGCTTGTGGGTCAGGAGGAGCAGAAGTGCTCCTTCAGGCCCTGTAAGGAACCCTTTGGCCTCCCCTGCCCCGAGCTTCCTCCCTCTCCCTCGACTGCGATTGCCTCCGGAACCCCTGCACTTGCCTCACTGCTGGGGGTCATCCCCGTGGGCCCCCGGCAACGGCCTGCTGTCAACCAAAATCCCACAACTGCCTGCCCGCCAGGGGGTATTGATTCTTGCCGGGATCAGGCGGGAGACTCCCATTGGAAAAGGAAATGAGGCCCAGGAGTTAGTGGCCTGGGCCACACTCCAGCGCAGCCAGGTAAGCTTGATGCTTGCCCCACGCTGAATTTATGCCTTGAGTTAAAATCAGGGTTCTAGTCTAATTGCTCTATTCTGCTTGTTCTTGATAGGTTTTAATATTCCTCTTATTCAAGTAACTAACTAATTTCCTTTCTTAAAAAAAATTGGATAATTATGGACTCTGCTTCAACAATGGTTTGTTTCAGGAAATTCCAAACTCTGTTTTCTAACATTCACTTTCTCAAATTTGAATGAATCTCCCTCTTCATCCATGGAATCCCAGCCTTTGATACATGCCCTTTTCTCATTACTGGAATATTTTTGATTTGTTCCCTTTCCAATGCCTGTTTAAAGATTTCCTATGGCTGATCTATGGTTGTAATTGCCAATTTGTCCTTCCATTCAATATGGGCACAGTCCCTATTTTCCCCCAGTCAAGTACCCTTCTTTGAACCCAAAGCAAAATACTGCGGATGCTGGAAATCCGAAATAAAAACAGAAAATGCTGGAGAAGCTCAGGCAGGATCTGTGGAGAAAGAAGACCTTTTGTCAGAACCCTTTGACTTATTTTCTTTTTCCTTTTCTGTTCTTAGGCTGGACCTAACTACATTGTAGTCACAATGTTCCCTTACTTTTAGATTGCCTACTTGCTCTGCTTCATTACCCAGGACCAGGTTAAGTGGTGCTTCTTTACTTGCTGGAGTAGCAGAGGAATTGACTAACAGAGAAACAGTCCTGAAATTATTTACAAAATTCTAAAACCTCATCCATTTCCAATTTATTTTTGTATATTTTTAATTGATCCCGTAATATGTTCTCAACCACATTTAATATATTGTAAACAATTTTACAACACCAAGTTATAGTCCAGCAATTTTATTTTAAATTCACAAGCTTTCGGAGACTTCCTCCTTCCTCAGGTAAATGTTCACATTTAATATACTTTTCCCTGCTAAAGCCCTTGAACTGAAATATTGACATTCTAGACATCTCTCATAATGCTCGCTATTTGAACATATGCTCAAAAGAAAAGCAATACCTAAACAGCAATGTTGTGATTAACCTCCATATACTGGCTTATTACATACTGGTGCACTTGGCTCTCTTTCACGTGTTGATATTTTGATTTCCCAACTAGTAATAGAGTAAATAATCTAGAATAACTGCTGTCTTGGGAGTGCCCTATAAAGATGCAACTGAATTAAGAAGTTCAGATTACCTTGTGATTGCAGGAGGTCAGTGCTTTAGTATTGATTTAATGTTGTCTGAGCTTTGAAATTTGTTTGTCTTGCAACACACTGTTCAACACTTGCGTATTTGTAATTTTTTATTAATATATTAGTTTTGGAAATAGGCAAGTTCAGCATATAGAACTGCATTCAGTATTTTACAAAGTTTATTGAATCATCTTTTAGAGGTATACTTAAGTTTGCATAATTCTTGGTTATGCCTGATACCTTGTTTTGCTGAGTATCTGTGCCTTAATTCTTGCTAGGTATTCAACTCTGATTTCAGATTCTGCAGATTTGCCCAATATTGAGTGCTGACTCTTGACCAGATACCACCATTGTTGAACATTTATTTAGTTTTGTGCATGTGTAAATGCAATTCCATGTTTAGTGATACAGCAGATCATTAATAGTGTGATGTGAGGCAGTTTATTTCAGTAGTGAATCCAGATGTGAGTTTATATTGCTCAACCTCTGAATCCATACTCTCAAAACCTGCCCTTACTGTCCCCCCACCCCAAGCTGAGTTTATTTTCTATCTAAGCTGATTTAGAATCCAGAATTCGAGTTCTTAATTGGCAATTGTAGGCTAGATTTTTAACCCCTCTCATGACTTCCACTTGATTTTCACAGCATTGCTGAAGAGATTGTCAGTTTAGTGATTGAACCGATGTTCATGAGTCTCCAACACATTCTACTAGCCCATTACTAGGCCAATTCTTCTCACTGGGCTACTTCTCCAAGAGTTAAACTCGGC
The DNA here is from genome assembly GCF_035084215.1 of Heptranchias perlo. Taxonomy (NCBI): domain Eukaryota; kingdom Metazoa; phylum Chordata; class Chondrichthyes; order Hexanchiformes; family Hexanchidae; genus Heptranchias; species Heptranchias perlo. Next base: position 52,943,703 of record NC_090335.1, read on the forward strand.
AGCTCTAGTTTTCAGTTGAACTTTTGCTCCTCTTTAACTGAGCCACATTTTTTTTCTCTTTTTGATCTTTATTCTTTTCTAATTGGAGGGCAACGAGGGCAGTTTTCTACTGTGAACTCATAATACCAAAATTAATAATTTCACGCTGAGGGAACTTTGGAGCCAGTGTCACCTGACTAAGAACAGTATTTGTAAGTCTTGAGTAAAATACGGAGCACCCTGTACCAGCTACCTTGATTGTACTTTTCATAACCTACCCAGTCTAGTTTCATATGTGTCTATGGACTTGGGTTTTCTTTTTTTAAAACTAGCAATAGAAACCTCAATTTGCATTCAGTAATTTTAAGCATTTAATGGTGAAATCTTCTATATACTATGTATTGCACAGCGGAATATGCCCTATTTATATTGCAGCAGCCCAGTATGCAGGCAAAGTGGGCGCTCATTCTTGAAGGCTGGTCAATAAATATTTGTAGTGAGGTTCTGGAAGAGGAACCTACTGACAGGCTGTAGGGGATTAACTAAACCACCTGTGGAGAGCATACTTGCCAACCTCCACTTGTCACGTTCGCTGACAGCTCTTAAAATATTGTTGAATGTGTGATCGACTGAACGTGGAGGCTAGTGGGTCCTTGTTCCTACCTTCCACCCCACCAGCCTCCACTTTCAATGGATTATCCTCTGCCATTTCCGCCACCTCCAGCGCGATGCCGTCACCAAACACAGCTTCCCCTCCCCTCCCAGCATTCTGAAGGGACTGTTCCCTCCACGACACCCTGGTCCACTCTTCAGTCACCCCCAACACTCACTCCCCTTCTCCCATGTCACAGTGTATATATACAGCAAACAAAGCCATAACTTACTTACAAATGACATTTAAGTATAAACACAAAACTTAGCTATGAGAATTTTTTTCTTCAGACCATTTTTTTTTTGTTGCCTGAAACCACAGAATTCCCTGGCGTATCTTCTCTTTTATATACTCTTAAGCAGTTTGTCATAGCTCAATATAAATTCCTACACATTTGACAGGGCTTGTAAATTCTTGTGCATTCATCACATGAGTTGCAGAGCAAACGGTCGTTATAATATAAAGCAAGTAGCCAAATGTGGCCTTTCCATTGAATACTCCACTCTTTCTCTTGTGATTTGCCTTAGCTATATGTAATCTGTCACTATTGGCAGAGGGAGTTACAGATCTTGTGCAGTGCAATGGGTGCTGCACAGGGAGAGCTGCTGCACGTGGCCACTTTCTTGCATCCAGAATGCTGGGAGATGGTCTGTTAATTTGAAAATCTCCTTTTGGGAAGCTTTATAGACCACGTCATTTAAGGTAACCCCACGTCCGGTTTCGGGGGTGGTTGCTTCGTAAATCTGACCATTGATAATTGGACAGAAAAGGCTGGGCTTTCCAATGTTCCTTTTCAGATGCAGGCTGGTACATGGAATCGTGTGCATTACATTTAAGTTTACTGATAAGAAATGCTAAACCCTCTGTGAAACTCTATCTAAATACTATATCCACACGTCGTGTCCCTGGAGAAACTGGGACTGGCTAAAAACGTTCTTCTACATTCCTGTACTGCTCCACTTGTGCGAAGTTTATCGGTGCAAATCTTGTGTATTTTATACAGTATCAGATGAATTAATATATAATCACAAAGTTGGACACGTCATTTTGTTCTCTTGCCAGTTGCTTTGACTGGATTCGGATCGGTCGGAGCTATTAACAGTTTGCATGTATGGCTGGGTCTTTGAGTCTCAAGCTTGATATGTAGGCTTTGGGGTAATAATTTTGTAGGTTCATCATAGTCACTCTCTTCTATTTCTGTAGTGAAAAATTGCAGCTGTAAATTAGTGCTTCTCAAATATTTTGGGGGCCAGCCTCTTTCATCCCACTAAATTTATTTTCTAATCAGAGGCGAGGTTGGAGATCTTGGGATATTTTTCCCTGCAAATTTTTTTTTAACAATTTGGTCCATTTTTAGCATTTTGGAGCCAACAAAGTGGTGACTCATGTATGTTGTAGTTATTTAGAGGCACTTTTACACAGTATATGAGTGCAGCTGACTGAAGAAGGTCGCGTCTCTTTTTTTTATTGGCTGCATTTCATAATATAAACAAGCCTCTGTCCCCTTCTCCTGATGGTATTGTAGACACCCAAAAATATGAATCTGGTTAACATCTTTTAAAATACAATTGAACTTTTTTGAATTGCGATAAGCCATGTGATTAAGTTACTAACTTATTAAGTTTGGGTTGTTACCGACTAGACAGTTCAGCTAATCATAAGAACCATACATGTGTATTTGTTAACCAGACTCTGTCCATGTAAACATAAGAAAGCATGGAATAAGAACAGGCCATTTGGCCTTATCCTGATGTATCCTACTTGAGGGGAAGTTTTGCAAAATTTCTTCCATTCCCAAAGTCAAGGATTTTAAATTTTCTTTTTTACAAACAGAAAACTGTCTCTTTATGATTGGCAGTCTCTAATTAGTTTTCAATAAAAAATGTGATACATTGCTGAATAGTCAAGTCAGTAATTCTTACAAAGTTGAATTCTTATTGGAAAGTCCTACTTCTGCAACATAAATTGGTTGAGGGGGTGGGGGAAACTTCATACTTTTCAAATCAATGATAAAAGATTCCTTATCGCTGGCCAGTGTCATGATTAGAAATGTTGATTCTGTAGAAGTTGGGATGGGTAAAGCTGAGGTTGTAACACTCGGCCTGTGAGACACCATCCAACTAAGCCTTCTTTCAAAGTAGTGTCCTTACCATTGAAAATCCTATTGGCACAACTGTCTCAGAATTATCCCCATCATGGGCATTTCTCAAATATTTGCCAGCTCTAGAATCCTGCATTTTGGACTATTTGTTCTGTGCCTCCACTCTCCAGAGCAGCTCAGAGCTATTGCTTTTGAAATATTGAAAGATGGGGCAGACTGTGTGCATTCAGACAGGGATCACGACTCCAGTGTCCCAGAAGTAAGAAATACTACTCGGGAGGCTAATGGACTGGACCAGCCAGAGGGAGCATCTCTTGGGGGTGAATAACCAGAGGATGGGTTGTTCTGTTAAAATCCTACTACTGCACTATATTGAATGATTTTAATGTATTTCAGTTCAAACCACATTAATTACGGGTATAATATTTAGTCTTCACAGGCCTCTTGTTAACCACCTGTAACTTTTCTTTGTTTCAGCATGCCTTGCATTGTTGGTGATAGTACAGGATACCCGACGTGTGACTACGCTTTTTTCTTCCATTTCTCTAAAATGTGATTATTCAACATCCTCTCAGTCTCAGGATGTAGTTGTCACCTGGCGCTTCAAATCATTTTGCAAAGATCCCATAATGGAGTACTATTCCTCATGTAAGTATTACTATTGGACGTGTCCTGATTTTTTTTTCCCGCTGCTGTTTGTACTGCCTTGAGTAATCTGGGGAATGATCTTTAGCATCCTTTTATTTAATGAGTTTTAAATTTTAAGAGGCTGAATAAGTGTCAAAGCTGGGTACTACATTTTCTAATCATTTTGTGACTAGTATTGAAACAAAGTCCTGCTGCTTTATAGTATGCTGACTCTAACGACCACGTGCTAAGTGGCCGGCTTCAGAAGGGCTGATGTAAAACTTTTCTCTCCTCCTCTCCTGGCATTCTTCATGTGTGAGCCTGGGCAGTGAGTATTGTAAACTACTCATTAGTGAGAGGGAAGAGGTCAGGGCCCAGGCCATTTCTTCAACTGTCTCAGCATAGGTGCATTTTCCAGCAGGTATCATTGAATAACAATTTGGAGGCCTGGCTTTTTTTCCCACCCCTCCCTAGCCCAAATGCCTGAAGCCAATTATAGTGCCCCAATTACTGCCTGACTCAGATCAGCTAAGACAGCTACAGAGTAAAACTCGTTTGCTAAATCACAAAAGTATTACAGAATATTTCTAAATTTTGGCAAGACTGTACATACTTTGGAAAAACGTGCAACCCTGAGATTCTCATCTACATCAATGAGAAGTCATTTAACTGTTGCATAATTAACCCTCTTCTTCAGGGGGTGGAAGTAATTTGGAAGAAAGATTTTATATATATGTATAGACAAAATGCTCTGAGAACAGCTGTTGTAAGCAAAAAACTGCCTAAAAATTCCCCAATTCATTCCTTTTAATTAGCTCTAATTGTGTGGAAATGGTTTCTGTTGTAGCAGCCATTCTATCTGCTGCTGTTCAACTTTTATCCAAAAGATTTTTTTAAAAACTTAGCTTCAAAAATTCTTGCCAAATCCAAATTTTAGATGTGCAATGTCATTTTGTGCACAGTTAAGCTAAATCTAATTTGAAATTGGGCAGAATTTAAGTATCTATTTATTTAGAACCTGATCCTGGTTCTTCAAAAGCTGCTGGCACAAAGTTGGGTTCTCTCAGCCATCTCAGAGGGGGCTAATCAAAGTTTTGACCATAGTGAACAAGAAGCTGTTGCAACATCACAATTGCAACAATCTTCAATTTGGTAACCAATTTTGCCTCAGAGGAAAATGGTTATTACTTTTCATTATCAGAAAAAAAATTTCTGCCCGGCACAAATTAGAATGGTAGTTCTTCAATAAGGTATGAATTCCCTGCCATATTTGAAAGCCAGCCTTTTAGTGGCATTAGTAGTGAGCTGCTGACCTGGAGATTTGACTTTGTCAGAGGATGCAGACACTGTTATATCTGCACATTCGTTCTGCAACATATATGTAGAGGTCATTCAAAAAAGTGTGTTTTTCACACACTGTTCCTCCACCCCCTCAATACTCAAAAATGGTGATCTTTCATGACATTACTTTCTACAGAGTAGGTAACTCCCCACTGAATCATTGCAGCATGTACAGTCAGAATTGTCTTTGGGCAAACACATGCTGGGTTATCTTTAGCGCTAAGAAGGCCAAGTTGATAACTGTCTAGAGAAAGATTGACTGTAATGTTCTCCATCCACTCTAGTGTCCAAACTGTTTGTCTTAAACTGCCTTTACATAGTGTGTCCAGTTCTTCAATCATGGTTTCACACAACTGATATTGAGTCCCAGCAATTTTGCCTTTGACTTGTTAAGACCTGCTAAAAATCTGGTCTTCCCATCAGGCAAACTGACTCCTGGCAGTACAACATTCGGCTTACAGCCGGCTACATGATACCTGCAGGTGAAACATCTGCATTTGATATATTTACCTGTGACCACACACTATTATAATGGCTAATAATAAAACAAAATCCATTATATTCATAATTGCAGTATAGTGTCTTGCAAAACACTTGTGTGCCAACAGTGCAGATGCATTGGTCTTAATTTTCCAAAGTGCTCTAGATATGGGAATTTTACCTTTTGGATTGGAAAATTGCAAATGTCACTCCATTATTTAAGAAAGGAGGGAGGGAGAAACCAGAAAACTACAAGCTCGTTAATTTAACATAGTTGTGGGGAAGTAAGCAGAATCTATCGTGAGAGACAAAGCACCTGGACAAGTATGAGCTGATCAAAGACAGCGTGGAATTGTGAACGGTAGGTCATGTCTGACTAATCTAGTTGAATGTTTTGAGGAGGTCACTAACATGATAGATAAGGGAGTGCTTATGGATATTGTCTATATAGACTTTCAGAAGGCAGCTCATTAGGTTCCGCAAAAGAAATTGTTAGCAAAAATAAAAATGCACGGAATTGGAGGTAGACTTATGACGTGGGCTGGTATTTAGTTGGGAGATAGGAGACAGGTAGAAGGGATAACGGTAATGTATTCTGATTGGGGGGATGTGTCAAGTGGTGTTCTTCAGGGATCTGTATTGGGGCCTCAGCTTTTCACCATATAAATCAATGACTTGGATGAAGAAATAGAGTTGTACATTCAAGTTTGCAGATGAGACCAAGTTAGGAGGCACAGTAAGTTGTATAGATGGGAGAAGGAAGTTGTAAAGGGACATAGACAGTTTATGTGAATGGGCAAAACAATGGTAGATGGAGTTCAAAGTGGAGAAGTGTGATGTCATCCATTTTGGATTCAAGAATGACAAATCAGATTCTTTTCTAAATGGCGAGAGACTAGGAATTGTGGCGGAGTAAAGGGATTTGGGTATCCATGCATATAACCACTAAAAGCTAGTGCACAGGTATAAAAAGTGATCAAAAATACTAATGGATTGTTGGCCTTCATCTCATGGAGGTCAGAATACAAAGGGGAGGAAGTTGAGTGAAATCATGCAGCACTTTTTCCCACACAAAGGGTAATGGAAATCGGGAAAACTCTCCCCAAAAGGCTGTTGATGCTGGGTCAATTGAAATTTTCAAGCCTGAGATCTAAGATTTTTGTTAGGTAAGGGTATGAGGGATATGAATCAAAGGGGGGTAAATAGAGTTGAGGTACAAATCAGCTATGATCTGATTGTATGGTAGAACAGGCTCCAGGGGCTGACTGGCCTACTCCTGTTCCTATGTTACTATTAGAAACATTGAGATACATTTAGATCTCCTTCATACTATCCTTGATAGTTCTTTAGGATCTCTTATGGAAGAATGCAGCTTTGATCCTTAGTTGTCCTGTTCAAATACATGGGAAAATTGCTGAAATATAATCTAAATTAATTATTTGGGGAATACTTCATTTCCTAGAGCTTTCCTTTCTTAATTTTTGGGTCAATATCTATGCTTATAAATGAGATTAATGCTGAGGAATAAACTTTTTTTTCTTGTTCAGCGAGTATCTACACCAAATGCTGACCTCTCTGATTAAAGCCTGCGTTGATGGGTGGAAATCCATTAATATCTTTATGGGTCTCCAAACAAAGCTACTGAAAAATCAACACCCACCTGTAGGGATTCTGTTTGCCTAATATGTAGTTTGCATACTCTTGAATAGGGTGATGAAGGAACTGGGGCCCCACCCTGTGGCTACTTTGTGTATATTGCCTTGCTTCTACTGTCTTTCAATTATGGATAATCCTCACTGGTAAAATAAAGTAATAAAGGGCCTGGTAACAACATGCATTATTAACAATATGTACTGTTCTACATTATGAAAAATCATCATTCTGCACGTGCACATTTAGCAGTCTTAACACCTTGATATTTCTCTCTCTCTCTCTCTCCCCCTTCTCCCCCAGTGAGAAAGAAAGCACATACCATGGAAGTAGGATTATCCCAGCATTCATAGCACAGTGAAAGCAACTGAAAATCTCACACAGGATTTTGCCAACCCTGTGTCAGAGCATGATCACACTCCTCCACCTAAACATAGCATTGATACACTGTATCCATTTATATGATTTTTTTTCAGGTCAGATGTCATCTGCTGTTGCTCCTACATCATTCTTCCTCATATTCTTGCAAAGTTTCTGTATCAACACTCACATGAATAAAAACAAATCATTTGGTAAAGGACAAAGCTATCTTTCTCCAGTAAACAGCACCATCTGATGTGAAAACATGGAACTACAGCACAAACATGTGTGAACAGTACCTGTTTAATAGAAGCATGTTATGTGGCCCTGTTATGCCAGTGCTTCATATTAAAAGAACATCTTGCTTTTTGTCATTACAAAGTTTACATAATTTGAAAATTTTTGTATTTTCTACTTTAAGTTTTTAAATTTCACTGGTTAGTAATAAGAATGAGATTGAATATGCAGCAATTAGATTGTATTTTTAATGATGTGGAGATGCCGGTGATTGACTGGGGTTGACAATTGTAAACTATTTTACAACACCAAGTTATAGTCCAGCAATTTTATTTTAAATTCACAAGCTTTCGGAGACTTCCTCCTTCCTCAGGTAAATGTTCAGGAGCTCCTGAACATTTACCTGAGGAAGGAGGAAGTCTCCGAAAGCTTGTGAATTTAAAATAAAATTGCTGGACTATAACTTGGTGTTGTAAAATTGTTTACAATTGTATTTTTAAGCAGTGGTTCAATACTGCAACCTGACTATATTTAGAAATTAGGCTTTTAACTTGCAGGCATTATTTCATGATTATTACTATTGCGTTTTTGCTAAAAGGTAGAGCCATTTGAAAACAGAGATGTAGTACTCTGCTCTGAACATTGGGTACTAATGATTATCTCAGATCTACAGTAATTCTAGTATTTAACAGGATGCTGTGATCAGTTTGGCTTAGTTGGTAGCATTCTCATCTGAGTCAGAAATTTTGAGTTGAAGCTTCACTCCAGGATTTTAACATGTAATCCAGACTGGCACTCCAGTGCAGTACTTGAGGGAGTTCCTCATTGTTGAGATGCCATCCATTGGATGAAACATTAAACCAAACTTGTTCCAGTGGTTCAGATGGTACTATTTTGAAGAAAAGCAGCGAATTCTCCCGGTGTCCTGTTCAACATGCCTCCCTCAACCAACACCACCAAAAGCAATCTGGTAATTGTAATTTGTGGGATTTGCTGTGTGTAAAATGGCTGCCATGTTAGATTACATAATGAATACATTAGAACCATAGAAAAGATACAGCACAGAAATCTGGGGGCCATTCGGCCCATCGTGTCTGCGCCAGCTCGAAGAACAACCAGGTGCCCATTCTAATCCCACCTTCCAGCACCCGGTCCGTAGCCCTGCAGCTTACAGTACTTTAGGTGCAGGTCCAGGTACTTTTTAAAAGAGTTGAGGGTCCCTGCCTCTACCACCAATTCGGGCAGCGAATTCCATACACTCACCACCCTCTGAGTTAGAAAGTTTTTCTTCATGTCTCCTCTGATCCTTCCGCCAATCAGCATAAATCTATGTCCTCTAGTTCTTGAACTCTCCACTAGGGGAAACAGGTACCTCCTGTCTACTCTATCTGGGCCCCTCATAATTTTGTATACCTCAATCAAGTCTCCCCTCAGCCTCCTCTGCTCCAAAGGAAAACAACCCCAGCCTATCCAATCTCTCCTCGTAGCTGCAATTTTCAAGCCCTGGCAACGTTCTTGTAAATCTTCTCTGCACTCTCTCCAGAGCAATTACGTCCTTCCTGTAATGTGGTGACCAGAACTGTGCACAATACTCCAGCTGTGGCCTTACCAGCGTTTTATACAGTTCCATCATTACATCCCTGCTTTTGTATTCTATACCTCGGCTAACAACGGAGAGCATTCCGTATGCCTTCTTCGCAACCTTATCTACCTGTACTGCCATCTCTAGGGACCTGTGCACATGCACTCCAAGGTCTCTCACTTCCTCTACACCTCTCAATATATTCCCATTTACTGTTTATTCCCTTTTACTGTTTGCCCTCCCCAAGTGCATTACCTCACACTTCTCCGGGTTGAACTCCATTTGCCACTTTTCCGCCCACTCCACCAACCCACTGATATCATCTTGGAGTCTACAGCTATCCTCTTCACTATCAACTACACAGCCAATTTTGGTGTCATCTGCAAATTTGCCAATCATGCCCTACATTCAAGTCCAAATCATTAATATATACCACAAACAGCAAGGGACCCAACACTGAGCCCTGTGGCACACCACTGGAAACAGATTTTAATTCACAAAGACATCCATCGACTTTTACCCTTTTTTTTCCTGTTATTGAGCCAATTTTGGATCCAATTCGCCACATTTCCCTGTATCCCATGGTCTTTTACCTTTCTGACCAGTCTGCCATGTGGGACCTTGTCAAATGCCTTACTAAAATCCATGTAGACAACATCCACTGCACTACCCTCATCAATCCTCCTTGCCACTTCCTCAAAGAATTGAATCAGATTTGTAAGGCATGACTTTCCCTGAACAAATTCATGCTGACTATCCCTGATTAAACCATGCCTTTCCAAGTGACAGTTTATCCTATTTCTCAGCATTGATTCTAATAGTTTGCCCACCACATAGGGAAGACTGACCGGCCTATAATTGTTCGGCCTTTCCCTCGTACCCTTTTTGAACAATGATACTACGTTTGCCGTCTTCCAGTCCTCCAGTACCTCCCCTGTATCTAGTGAGGATTGGAAAATGATCCTCAGAACATCCGCTATTTCCTCCCTGGCTTCCTTCAATAGCCTAGGAAACAATCCATCCGGCCCTGGTGACTTATCGACTTTCAAGGATTCCAATCCCTCTAGTACTTCCTCTCTCGTTATGTTTACCTTTTCCAGTATTTCACAGCTCTCCTCTTTAACTACTATGTCCGGATCATCCCTTTCCCTTGTGAATATGGAGACAAAATATTCATTTTAAAACCCTACCCACATCCTCTGCTTCTACACACACGTTATCCTTAGCATCCCTGATAGGTCCCACCTTTTCCTTAGCTATCCTCTTGTCCTTAATGTATTAATAAAACATCTTTGGGTTTTCTTTAATCTTACTAGATAATATTTTTCATGCCATCTCTTCGCTTTCCGTATTTCCTTTTTTACGTCATCCCTGTATTTTCTATACTTCTCTAGGCTTTCTGCAGTATTTAGTTTTCTGTGACAGTCATAAGCTTTCTTTTTCTGCTTTATCTTGCCCGGTATACTTCTAGACAACCAGGGGGCTCCAAATTTGGCAGTGCCACCCTATTTCTTTGAGGGGACGTGTCTGCATTGTATCTGTAGAATTTCACTTTCTAGTGCCTCCCACTGGCTTGCCATTGATTTCTCCTCAAGTAGTTGTATCTAGTCCACTTCTGCCAAATCACCTCTTAGTTCTGTAAAATTTGCCTTCCCCCAATTTAAAACGTTTACTCCTGATTTAACTCTGTCCTTTTCCATAATAATGCTAAAACTAACTGAATTGTCAAAAGTAATTTGTTTGTGAAGTGCTTTGGAATATTTTTTGAGACTTGATGGTATGCTGTGTAAATGCCAGTTTTCTTTCTGTCTATCCATCTTTTAAAAAAGAGAATGAATTTGTGAAATGGTGCTGTACTTCAAGTCTCCATTGCAGGCTCCTGAAAGTGGCAGTTGTGGTGACCATATTTCAAAAGTTCTAAAATGGCCACAGACTGCCAGAAAATATACAATTCAAATGTACTTTTTCTTTCCCAAGAACCTCAGCAGTTTTGTTCACTTCTGGAAGGTACTAGGTGGAGCCATTGTATGTAGAGAAAAGCAGGGACTGAGAAATATAACTAAAGCAAAACCAGTCATAAATAATTGCATAATTAATGAAAAGGAATGATGGAATTTTTGTTTTTGTAAACTCACTGATGCAGCAAAATATTATGCTAGCTGATAGAGCCTGAATCTCACATTTTACATAAACATGAGCAGGAGAAGTAGAAATATGTATATGTGGATGAATTTGTGTGTGCTTGTGTATAAAATAAAACACAATAGGCCATCTCCCATGGGGTTGCACACAGGGAGTCAAGACCAAGTGTAGTCTTCAAGGGAAGTGGGGATAGAGGGTGGGGGATAATTGGACCAGGGCACACAGATATAATTTAGTATCCATTTTAAAGTCATAAGAACAAAAATACTTAATCTACAGGAAAGATCTGGCTGTCTTAGAATGCTGTGCTCACAGCTGTCTGGCAGTGTCTCAGCAATCTTAGACTTATTTCCACTTGGAGACCAGGCAATTCCAAGAATGAGTGACTGCTAAAACAAGTTAAAAAATAATCCAGTATGAGTGTCTTGATGATCTATAATTGAAAACTTTACTTCTCAGATCACTTGAAGTACAAACATTCTAGTTTACATTTACAGGTGTAAAAAGTGAACAGAATATGGAGTAAGATAGTATGGAATGTTTTGCAAAGATAGACTTAAATTAGATGAAGGAGGCATTATTGATGAAAAATGACACAACAGCTGTCAAAAACAGGGCAAACATAAGGGACATGGCAGTTTGACAAACTGGTTTTTTAAAAAAGTGATAACTGGAACAGTTGTTAATTAGTTCAAGATGAGTGGACAGATATCAAACTGTTGGCTTGATAAGCATGCAAAGCTAAAGGGAACGTGTGATAATCATGGGGAATCCCAGAGGTGAACAGATGATGGACAAACAAGTGAGAACTGAAAATACAAGCAATATTATAAAGATTCCACCTTGACAAGTGAAGCAGAGTATTAGGCAAGTATATTTAGCGGTTCATCAAATTTGATCAGAAACACTTGAGTTTTAGTGATTGTATAGTTGGCCTTTAATGTATAAAATTCAAGGTCAGAAGTATTGCTGATGTGTAATATTCAACAAGAGAAAATTTTGAACTGTATGAAGTAAAATTAAATGGGAAGTGGAACTAGAAAATGAAATTATAAAAGAAAAATTAACATTTTAATGTCACTCTAAAGGACACAAAAAATAATTATGCCTCTTATGAGAAATAGCAAGATTAAGACCACACTGGTTGAATAAGGATGCCATAAATAACCCACATGATAGGAAGAAGAATTCTAAATGACTCAAGGAATCAAAAATTAATACGGACCGGGAGTCGTACAAAAATCTCTTAGCTATAGGAGTATTAAAGTTAGACAATAGAAAGGCAGGTTGTTGATGGCAAGAAGAGGATCAAAGGGATTTTTAGCTAAGTATGAAATAAGTGAAGTTCTAAGGACCAAGTAGATCCTTTTTGAAAGGATGTCAGAAATATTATAGGGATCAGAAATTAGCAGATTTAAACAATTTTGTAATTACCTTTTTTTACAACTGTAGACAAATTTCAGATTGCATGAAGCTGGCTTGGGAATCTATAAATGCATAGGGAAGTCAGTAAAGCAAAGCATTAAAGGGCCGAATGGCCGCCTTCTGTGCTGCTATGGTTCTGTGGTCTGCAGGGCACCTGGAGCAGTTGAAGTACACCTTGAAAAGATTTTACATAGTCCCAGTGGTGTGCAACAGTTCTCCAACATAAGCCATTACTTTCAGGAGAGGTGAGGAGAAAAGAAAGAAATAGGCGATTCTCTTTGGTTAGTGATGATATCTTTTTCTCTTCCAGCATACATTGCTATGTTGAGTATGGGCCAAGATCCAACCAATGACTGCCATGATGACCAGCGGGAGGTGCGAATTGTTATTCAGAAACGGGGACAGAATGAGCCAATACTGGGGCACGAATATAGACAAAGGAAGATCACCATTCAGAACAGTAAGCATCATATTGAGACATTAAGTAGTCAGCAGGAGGGCAATATCTGTAGCATTAACATTTCGCCTCCTGCCCCATTTCCCTCTTCCAGCCCTAAATTTCAGTTTCTCCTTCAGGAAACTAGTTTTAAAATGTGATCCATGAAATAAGCAGATTCCTCTTATCTCTGGTGTCCTTAATTTTTGTGCAGTTATTTATTCCAACAATTCAGCTTGAAATAGAGACCTGGTACACAATACCAACAAAATATGTTCAGTGGTACTGTTACTGTAGATTATTTGTTTACAGTGTTATAATAAGATGGCAATATAAGCTGGCAAAAGTCACACTGCGTTGTATTAGCATTAGGTATCTCCATGCTGAGCTTAGCTAAGATCTTGCCAGTTGGAGTGACACCTAAATTCCTGGCCTCTTTGATGTAAAAACACAAACCTTTTAAATTTGGATCAGGATATCCCAATTATCAGATGGTCCTCATTAAAGAAACTGCCATGGTGTCTTGAAAGATGTCATGTTAGTGCAAGAGAAGGGTGCTCAGCGCAGCCCCATGTCACTACAAATGATCATTTACCCTATATCTATACATAGACTTGTGCTAGATGCAAGACTTAGATCTATCATATTCTAGACATCACACTGTCACAGAAACAAAACATCTTTTAAAAAAGAAAGCCAGTCATTGACCTGAAACCTGAAGCCTGAAACTTACAGCTGCCCTCTAACCTCAGCAGTTTACAACCAGCTACAATTACTTGGACTTGTCTGATTAGAGTAGTGGCCTTAAGGGGCTAGGCCAGGTTTGTAGCTAAACATCAAAACTGCACTACAGACCCAAGACTAAGCTAGAAATGAAAAAAATCATGACAAAAGTTTGTTTTAAAATAGTTATGGGATTTGTTGCTGTGAGAACAAACAAATTTTTGAGAGAAGGCTTTCAAGGTTATTCCAAAACCTGATTGTCCCAGGGAGGGGGAAACTTTTCAATATGGAATCACTGCCTTTTGAAGCAAAACCCATTGAAAGTAACTGAAGTACAGTGGAACCCTGAGTTGCCTGATGTAATGCCTTGCATTGTGTTTTCCTCCCCATTTGATTCTTTGCTATACAGCCTTGTGTCCTGACATTACCTATAGCTGGTTGCCAAATGTCCCAACTCTTCCACTGACTAACATTTTACCCACGTTAGCTGCCTTCTCTCCTCCCCCCCCCCCCCCCCCCCCACCACATTTGATGTAACCTTCATGTGATCATCATAATATTCCAATCCAGGCAAAGTTGAGCTTCTGTGATTTGTTACTAGCTGTGCTGCCACTCAGAGCTTCTGAAGATTGCAACCCACATCATAATCTCTACTTGATCTCAGCAGTTTTCCCAGTCTGAGATCTGGAGAAAAGTGCTAACCATTGTCCGTTTTAATTAAGACCAGATGAGAGAGCAGTATCCTTTTGCTTTAGGATGCTGAGTGACACTTAGAGGACAAATCTAAGTTCAAACACTACCCAGGCAGCAACACCAGAGGATTATTACTGATCCAGAATGAAATGGGATATGTTTGGGAGTCTTTTTATGTACAGTGTTTAGCACAGAATTATGCTGAATTCAGTATTAATTGATGCTAATATGACAATGTCTATCAATTCTGTGTAACGTGTACATATTTGCTTCGTAGGAGCTGACCTGTGGATTAGTGAAGTGATGTGGTGGGACCATGGTGTTTATTACTGTACAGTTGAGGCACCAGGAGACACTAGTGGAGACTCAGACAAAGAAGTTCGACTCATTGTTTTACGTATGTTTTTTAAATTTTTCATTTCCATAGTTGTTAAACTCTTTCTAAATTATACGTTTATATAACTAAATCACTTAACTTAAATATGTCTGTAGCATCATAAATGATTGGCTTAATTAGTCATTATCTGTTCAGTTAACTATATTGATTTGCTCAAATATTTTATTGATTTGTCACTATAACCGATAGGAAAAGTAACACTACTAACCAGCAATCCACACCAAAGCAACCAATCATTGCTCACCTTTTTTTCAAAACTACCAATCTGGAACCAGTAATTACTACAAAACCAATCAAATATCAAAAAAAGTCTCCAAATGCTTTGAATAACCAACTTGCTTCCCTACAGAACCCACCTCTGAACATCTAAAATAACATTTTATAACACCATACATACGTAAAAATATTAAATAATCTGGGGGAAAGACATCATTACATCAGCCTTTGTGTGATGGCGGTGCCTGAGAGGAGTTTTCCTCAGCACAGGCCCGAGGATATTGCCGTTCGAATGATTCGAATAACTCCGACACCTGCTATCAGTTGAATGCCTTGGGGGTGTGCCTTATAACTATCTGTTATCTTCCAGTACTTGCACATGCTTGGATCATTGTAGTTTGGATGAATATCAGTTGAACAGTCAGACACAATTACACATTTGCTCATGTGACAGTCCGCATTCCCCTCTAACGCAATACTTTGGCATATCTTTACCAAAACGAGTGTGTGCATATCCATGTATGTGAAAAAGGAATAAAGGCAAGAGAGTCAGTGTGCCTGAATGAGTGGGAATAGATATTTCAGTCTAAAGAAGTTTAGAGTGACCTGTTTCTAATGTGTGCTTGCACATGTATATATTCAACATACTACATAGTGTGTTTTT
The DNA here is from genome assembly GCF_035084215.1 of Heptranchias perlo. Lineage (NCBI taxonomy): Eukaryota > Metazoa > Chordata > Chondrichthyes > Hexanchiformes > Hexanchidae > Heptranchias > Heptranchias perlo. The sequence continues at coordinate 52,959,408 of NC_090335.1, forward strand.
GTGTAACGATAAAGCACTTGTGTCTTTGAAAGGGGTTGCTGTTTAAAATAAATCACTTCACTCAACCTAAGTAGAAAATATATTCTTGCATTAAGCAGAGCACAGGGAGTCCTTCCTTGCAGTAGATTCTTCTACAATAGTCTATTAATTCCTATCTTTTTTTCTTTGTTCCAGATTGGCTTACGGTGATATTTATTATCATGGGTATTTTTCTATTGTTAATATTGATTAGTATCTGTTGGTGCCAGTGCTGCCCACAACGGTGCTGCTGTTATCTCCGATGCATCTGCTGCCCAAAACGCTGTTGTTGCCCAGAGGAAGGTAAAAGCTGTTTTTTCAATGTTATCTCTCTCCTTTCCATCCCTCCCCCTACAAAAGTAGTCAGTGATATGGTTGACATTGGAAGATTTTCCAATTATAAATCCAATAACTAATTGGTTATGGTAGTGTATTGGTTAAGGTGCAAGTACATCTCTAGCAACATAGAGTTCATGAGGTTTTTTTTCTTTATTCATTGAGATGTGGTTGTCACTGACCAGGCTGGCATTTATTGCCCATCCCTAGTTGCGCTTGTACCACTGCGTGACTTGCTAGCAAGCCAAGCCACTTCAGAGTACAGTCAAGAATCAACCACGTTGGCGTGGGACTGCAGGCCAGACCAGGTACGGATGACGGGTTTCCCTCCCGAAAGGACATTAGTGAACTAGTTGCGTTTATATGACTATCTGACAACTCCATGGTCACTTTTACTGATACCAACTTTTTATTTCTAGATTTTTTTTTAAAAACAGAATTCAAATTCTAAAGAGGCCATGGTGGGATTTTAACTTGTGTCTGAATTATTAGTCCAGGCCTCTGCATTACTAGTCCAGCAACATAACCACTACACCACAGTAGTCATGTTCAAGTTCCACCATGGAAAATTGTAAAATTGAATTCAATTAATCTAGAAGGATATGCTGATAGAGTTAGATGAAGTAGGTTGGGAGGATGCTCATGTGGAGCATAAACACTGGCACAGACCAGTTGTGCTGAATGGCCTGTTTCTTACCTGTGAATTCTATATAATCTGGTAATTTGTGGGCTAGTGCTAGGAAAAAATGGCAATGAATTATTGTGAAAAACCAACTGGTTCACTCCAGTACTGCAATATTTCGTTGACTCTTAATGCTTTCAGAAGTAGCCCAGCACACCACTCAGTTGTTTAGGGCAACTATGGATGGGTGATAAATGTGGCCTTGCCAATGTTTCCCATATTCCAAGAATAAATAGAGTTAACAGTGAAAAATAGTCCAAAGATAATGATTAGAATTTTCCTACATCCTGGGCATTGTCTTTGTATGTATTTCCCTATGGAGACACAAGTAAGCATGCAATGAAGCGATTGTTATTTGGATCCAATGTTTCCCACCTTCTGCCTGCAGCTACCATGCTTCCTTTCTCTGATTGTGTCTGAAGAGTTCAAACAGCTCCATTGCTTTCAAATAAACAGATTAAACAATGGGGATTGAATAATCACATACAACCAATTGGTTTTAATAAGGAACTCAAGCTGAAGGGGGAGGTAGGAGAGAAAGCATAATGCAGGATTTGTGGAAGAAGCGGTAGATGTTTCTATTTTTGGTTATGTACTGTGTGACCACAGTAATGGAGTGATTCTTGGACAATATGCTGACTGGTGATAGTCATTTTTATAAAGTTAGGATTAGATATTTTTCACAGTACTTTGGTGCTACATTTAGAACATGGGAAAATGAATAAAGTTTATGGTGGGCCAGTTTACAAACAGACAGAAAACACAGGGAATCCTGTACAATAAAGGGGATTGCAGACTTCTGCCTGTAGGAATGAGGATCTGCATTACCTTTTTTAAAAAGGGGATTTCTCTAGATTTGGTACCACTGCAGCAGAAAATGAACTTGGTATAACCCAAAATTAACTGCACACTGGTAGCAGATAGTCATAACATTTTGCAAATATGTCTGTTTTCTGTACATTTATGGCATTGATGGAACTTGGAAGTATATTAAACCCACACATGTCGCTGGAAAAATTCTTAGAAATGCACTGAAATAGAATGCACTCAACATATCAAAAAAAAATCCAACAAATCTTCCAAAGAAAGTAGCATTATAATCTGGCATAGCTTGGATGTTACTTTTGGGATCTAGTAACTCTAATTGTAATTCCAAGTAAACTGTTTGTTAGCCCCAATATACCCCTCCATAATTAATATATGGACAGTAAACTTTTAGGTTGTGGATGGTTTAGTTTTGCTAGTAATAAATTTGTAAGATCAGTAATTTAATTGGCTATTAAGTGGAATTCTAGCACCAGTTTTGTATTATAAATCATTATATACTTAGTATTTTTATAATTCAGAATCCTCTGCTCTTGAATGTTTTTTGAATAAAAGAGTTAATTGGGATACTGCCTTCTTTTATTTAGCTCTTGCAAGGCATGAACTAGTCAAACAGGCCGAGAAGGGCATAATGCCATGGATGTTTAATAGACCCATGTATGGTGAAGAAGAAAGGAATTCTCAGTTAAATTCGTTCTACATGAATGGGCTGACACAAAGAGGTATGTAGTTTGTAGTATTAATGTGCCACTGCATATATTTGAACTGGCAGAATCCATGGAGCAAATGCTAATAGGGAAAGAAACAAAAATAAGCTGAGTTGAATGGTAGCATAAGTAAATCTACTAAATTATTGATTTTCATCTTTATACATCAGTGACTTCAACAATAAGCTGAGGTGGCACCGAAGAAAACTTTAGGCTGGTGTTACTTTTTAATTTTGGTTGTATTTTGTTTTTCCTGCTCCAAGTATAATTCTGATTCACATAGAATTCAATTTGAATTCCCCTCCATTTTGCATAAAATTAGATGTGGTAGGGCTTTTTATTAAAGAACAGGCTGTACACATGTATGCCCACTCATACATGGACCTAATTTGGGGTTATAATTGCTGCGTTTATAAAGAACTATATAGTAAATGTATAGTTTTCATTCCTTTAAAATTACCTGGTGGTGTAACCCCAAAACTGGCCAGATGGCCATTCTATTACATTTATATACATCCTATTATATACTTAGTAAAGTCATGTAATATTTCTGGACAAAATAATTCTCTTTCTCGCTCCTTTCTTTGGAAAGTTAATATCTATTTAATAGAATTCACATAAATATTTGAAGGTATTTCAAAAGCTTGTACTCAAAACTTTAATCTTTTTTTGTTGTTTCCAATATGTAGATTTTTCCACAAAGAACAGTATACCATTGACTATGGTTCCTTACAGTGGCTACCCAAACTCTTCGGTTAAGATGCTGGACTACATAGAGAACGAGGTGAAAAACTTGAACACTGTACAACCTCTACTAAATGGAATCCGCACAAGTGGCAGCCCACCGCCCAGCGTGCTTTCATCTCTAAACGAAATTGGAGTTAGAGAGATAGATCGTCGTGTTATTCACCTGCCTCCAATACTAGAGACAATCCGTGAGACTAGCCTTCCTTCATCACAACGAACCAGTAACTCATCCCGGAGGAATAATCAACGAAGGGCTAGAAGTCATGAGGATATTTTGGATGCAGGGTTCTCCAGGGGTCAAAGATCTCAAGAAGGATCAAGGGCTAGTAGCTCACAAGACAGAAGACCTAACCGATCTCAAGGCAATAGGAGAGATGACTTTGAAGATGGCCGACGGCGAGGTCTGTTGCCTCCAAGACAAAATCATGGAAATTATAATGATGATTCCGATTATGAGGATGGGTCAAGACACAGCAGTTCAAACCAGAGGCATGGCAAAAGAGGTTATGAGGAGGACAGGCGGCCACATCGCAGAAATAGAGACTACTCACCTGAAAGAAGAAATAGGCGCAGAGACCAAAGCTATTCTCCTCCACCTCGTGGAAGGCGACAAGGATCGTGGAGTTCCCTGGATGATTATGATAACAGCTCTAGATACAACAGGGTGTCACAAGATGATCGAATGGCAGACTGGTTGGAAACCCTGAAGAAACCATTTAAGTATCATGAGAAGCCCCCAAGCTACCATTCAGTAGATGGGGCATCACAGGAAAGTAGTACACGAAGATCGAATAATGGACGGCAGTCAGTAAGTTTATGTTGTATTATAATGTATCTTTCTAAACTTTTATAGTAGTCATTCCTATCTCTCAGAAGTGTGGTTATAAGAAATTTCCTAACTCACTGCATGTAACCAGGTTCTAGTATATTATACATTTGAAGGTTATGATTTGATGCCACATTGGGTCCTCCAGAGTGTAGAATACAATTTTACACTTCTGATTCTTCCTTACAAGCAAAGTTCCTGATCATGACTGGGCTATGCATGGAATCTGAGCAGAATACACCCTGGAGGGAACATTCTTGAACCATCAATATTAATAGAAGAGCCTGATTGTCTTTTCATTAATGTGATCAGTTAAATTTTGTAACTAAATATCAAATTGCAGACACATAATAAAAAAATACAACAGTTGAGATCTTTTTGGCGACAGCAATGTGAAATATAGTCTCAAGAATCATCATGCAGTAATTGTTTGGAGGGTGGAAGACAATTCCTTCTTTCACCTACTCAAACGTGAAGTGCTGTTTTATACTATCTTTATGTATTTTAGTTTTACACATTAACAAAGCTGCATGAAATGAACAACATTTTTAAAAGATAGCATTACTTACAGAAATAAACTTATAGTATTGTTCAAAAAAGTTATCAAAGGGACAAACTGAAGTCTAACGTTTTTTTTCTTTGACAGGAACGGGGAAGTTCTCGCAGTGGTAGAAGTGTAGTGATATGAAGAAACCTCCACTTGTCATAATTCCATTATTGATGGCTGCAGGGTGGGTTGTAATATAGATGGTGACATCTGTCTTTCTTTTTAAGTACCTTTTTATCATGGACTTTCACAGAACAGAAGCTCCAATTTGAATATGATTTCAAGACCTGTTTGAGATGTGTGACTTTGCAACAGAAACTGACTACATGGCATAAAAACTTATTTCATTCTTATTGATTTTGAAATGAACAAAAATACAGTTGGATGGTATTGGGGAAACTGCTAGCTTTAAATTGTTCATTTTTAAGAAAACATGCACTTAATGGGGAATTGGCAGTACAAGGTTCCCTCCAGCCACTTCTTTGGACTTGGGTTTGTATCCAGGCCAGATAGGAAGGATAAAGGTTTCCTATCTGTGAGACTACCAGTTGACATTTCAACTATTCTATATTTTATGATTCTAAATCTACCAAATCTCATCAAGAACATTTGCATTTTGGAAAGCAGCAAACAAAATCATGAAAAGGATTACAAATGGTTGTGGTACTAGGATTTTTTTTTTGAAGTACAAGTCCAAGGACTTAAGATCTAGGAAGTTGATTTGTTTCCTAATTAATTTTGTAGGAGAGTCTTTGCATATTGTTTTCTCATTTAATACAAATAATCTGTACATTGGAATAAACTTGTTTTTTGTTGCACCATACTGCTTAAAAAAACACCACTTGTAATTATAGGATGGTAAAATGGATGCAAAATTAAACATTTATTAGATAACATCCAGTAAGAACACCTCACTGTATAGAGGCTTTTCATGTTCATATATGGTCACTACCACAGATGGCAGTTCTTGGTTAGGCTTTTAGATAATGCACCAGCAAGAATACAAAATATAAAAAATATTTCACTATCTTTAGGATACTCTGTTCTGTTCAGTCTTTCTGCATCAGCTGCTTATCTTTTCTTTGCCTCCCTCTCTCCTTAAAACCCACAGCTGTGCCCACCCCTCCCAAGAGCTCAACATTCATTTGTCTGTTTCCAGCTGTGAAGCACCTGGAAACATTTTTCTATGTTGAAGGCATTAAATAAATGCAAGTTTTTGAAACTTAAGATGTAGGCCTATCTAACATTTTACTTAGGGTTCATTTCCTTCTAGCTAAGCACATGAAAGCTGAAGATGTCTACCAGTTGACAGCACAAAGTTAATTTGCAAGGAGGAATTTGGGACCACTCTCAAATTTAGTCAGTCATGTGCTTGATGGAAGTACATGTTTTTACTCAAAGAAAAGTTGTGTTTAATTTCAGCACACTAGCAGTGCTTCTTATGATGGCCTTAGCAGAAATCACCATCTGAACTGTATCACCCACTTGAATAAGAGGCTACTGGAGGAAGATTAATATTTGAACTAAAAAGGACAAATCACATGCAATTGAAGATTTAAACAGGCAGAAATAAAAACTACAGTCTTGTACATATACATTTTTAATCAAAAATAGGCACTTGTGGCAAACATTTTCTCATGTAATAAAATGAACAAGAGCAACAGCATGTAGAGCATTATAGTAGTGTTCTTGGTTCAATATTTTTCTTGATAGTTACATTTATGTAAATCTGTAAAGAAAATCCCTTTGTTCTAATTAAGCAAATATCTTAAATTTGTTCTCAACTTCATAATACTGTTATGAAAAATCTAATTGTAAGCAACTTTGTTCTAGTCCGTTAGCTATAATGGGTTTTAGTGCTTTTCATTTATATAAAGTACAAAAAGGCATTATTAATTAAAACCTGAAAATTCTTTCACCTTCCCCTCCCAGTTTATAATAGAAATTAATATGCTCAAAACTGCAAAATAATTCTAACATTAGAAGTGATCTTGCATACATTCTTAATGATTGATTTATTTAATTGGTTTAAAGTGGTTCTTGTAGCACAAGCTCCTTTTCCAGTGCAGCAGGCTTAAGTTGAGGGAAATCTTGAAAAAGCTAGTGTATTTTCTGATCTGTTCCATTCATCAAGTCACTTTCTTTTCACCTACAATAAGCAACCAGAATGTTACAAAGGAATTAAAGGATGAGTACATTTATACAAATACCAAGCATTCTGGCCCCACACATTGTTAGCTACTGGTGCAGGCTCTTGGGTTATACACATTCTTTATTACATTTCCTCCTGTTCTACTTGCTGAATGCCACACATAACCAGTGCCAGCAAATGCAAACAAGAGCAGGTTCACCCTAGTTGTGACATGACCCTTTTGAGGAGAGGGCCCTGGAAATTCTTGGTATAGAGGCAATAGTAGGAAAAGAGGCCATTCTCATTCTTTGCTTTTCATTTTTTCTTGCCTTATTCACTTTTTCAGATACGCATTGCAGCCTAACAACTTGCATTTATACAGCACTTTTAATGTAGAAAAACATCCCGAGAAGGATTCAGAGGTGCAATCAGACAAAAGTGGAGGGACAACAAAAAGCTTGGTCAAAGAGGTGGGTTTTAATGAGGGTCAGGGAGGAGGTGGAGAAGCAGAGAGAATTCTGGAGCATGGGGTCTAGACAGCCGAATGCAAGGCAGCAAAGGTGGGGGGTGTACAAAGGCCAGCCTACAATTTCTTACAAGAGAGATCTAGTTCAAGGGTGTCTTACACAAGTATTCTAAAATATGTTGTTCTACTCTGAAGTGGTAGTGTTGTCGGAGCACAATATGCAGCCTCAATCATCAAGCACCTCACAGCGCCCTACAATTCCACTCCTACGGTGCTGAGAAGCACACTGTGGGAGTGGGGGGAGGGCATTTATTGAGTTACAGGAGAGAGTACTTGAAGTACAGAGCAGGTAGCATTGCAGGAAACTTAAACAGGGGTACTAGAGTTGGAGAATCAGCTCAAGAGCTCCAACAACTGCTCGGTTCAGGGATTTAAAGCTCCCACTCCCTGGGTTCTGGACCTTGAACTTATTTGGGGGTTGTGACAAAATGCAGCAGACAACTGATTTTGGTGCAAGAAACTTTGACCTTTATTCGAGAGGAAATACAACACAACAATCTTAACACTAATAAAATGGGGAACACTTCGGTACACACGAGGGAAATTACAGTAGAAAGATACCTCACCCCTCCCAAATCCCACTGTACTAGTTAGGTTGGACTCTAAAGGACCAGGGATAATGCTCACCAAACGAAACCTTGACAGTAATTCACCCAGAGGTAAGTCAGAGATAGATTGTAGACTGGAAACTTTGCGGATCTTCGGTTTTCTCCCGAGTTGGTTTTTCTTTGGTCACGGTGGCTCAATATTACCCGCTTGGTTGGTGGCAATATTCGGTTGGTTGTTTCGTAAGGCCCTTGCTGCCGCGAGGTGTCTGATGGTCACTGGGACTGTTGCTCTGGTTTCTTGTGTGTCGGCCTGCTTCTAGAGCTGCTGTCCTTCCCTGTCGAACTGCTTTCCTTGTTGTCTGCTGGAAACTCCTCTTCTTTCCAGACACAGGCAGAACCAAGACAAGCAGCCCACCAGAGCCAGCAAGCCAGAGAGAGAGAGCTTTTGCCTTGTGGATGTCTCTCTTACAATGGTCTGTTTAAAACAGTTCTTACAAAGTTCTTTGATGGCCCCAATCATATTGCAAATTGCTTCTCCCACTGTAAACAATTTTACAACACCAAGTTATAGTCCAACAATTTTATTTTAAATTCACAAGCTTTCGGAGGCTTCCTCCTTCCTCAGGTGAACGTTGTTGGAAATGAAATCCTCGAAATGAAATCGCATTTATAAATCACAGAACAATGCTTGGTGATTACAGACAGTTTTTTCAACTGCCCGTTGCCAATGTGTCATTGTTTTAATTCTGATTTAGAGCTTGTCACATAAGGCTTCCTTTTGTATCCAACGTCCTAGGTGTTGATGGTTTTGCTTCAAACAAAGGCATGGCCCCACCATGTCTGGAAAAGTTACCTCTTTCAATGGGAGTGATTGTCAACCCCCTGCTGTCCGTTTTGCATTAAAACAGAGACCTGTCCGAAGTTCCACGGTGTGTGTTTTGTTGTTTTCGTCTGGTGACCTCTCAACTATCCTTCCATTTTAGGTTTATAGTGAATTGCCAAAGTTTTCCCATACTCAGGGTTTTTTAGCCATGATGTGGAGATGCCGGTGATGGACTGGGGTTGACAATTGTAAACAATTTTACAACAAGTTATAGTCCAACGATTTTTATTTGAAATCTACAAGCTTTCGGAGGCTTTTACCCGAGGAAGGAGGAAGCCTCCGAAAGCTTGTAGATTTCAAATAAAAATAGTTGGACTATAACTTGCTGTTGTAAAATTGTTTACAATCAGGGTTTTTTAGGGTTTTTCTGAGTTTTGGGGGATCTGTGAATTTTGAGAATCTTACAAAATATAGATTCTTAACTGATTGCAGTCAGTGTGCCAAACATTTAAATACATTTCCATTTCACACATGGTGGAGGGTTGACATCTATAAAGGAGTCTACAACTTTCATTACTGCCTGACCTAGCTGCAGACCACTGTTCAAGAGTGGGTGAGCACTGCAACAGCCCCCCATTTGCCAAGGTCCCAAGCTCAGACATCATAAATGCTTTGGGTTCTCAAGACCTTGCAGCCTGTCTTGCCTAGATTCAATAAATTTAGGAAATCAGATTGGGAATACCACAACACACAGGACTTCAGCAACCTTATTGCTGCCCAGTGGTCTGCTCCCACAGATTGCTGAAACTGCAACCCAGTAGGGGAATAGTTAAACCTGTCAAGGCAATGCCACAATTGTAAAATGCAGGCACCGTGCTCAAATCAGTATACGCCCATGCACCCATCACATCAAAACTTATGGCACCTGTCATTTTAGAGCAATCTATAAGTATTGGGCCAATTCCACCTCAAGATAGCCACTGACACACAGCATCCATCACACTCACTTCCTTTTGCCACAGAGAAAACAGGATTGCTAGGAAGAGAATGATACACACAATACAGCCACAGATGGGAAGCACTGGGTGTCACGGTCCAGGATCTTTTGGAAAAAATGTTACTTTTAACAATATATTTAATGTATATTCCTGCAAGTAAAGAAGGGGTCTGAAATGCTAGATAGTTAAAATGCTATAATGTTTCCTCAGACTGGAACTAAGCAATTCATCAGCTTATCTCAGTAATGATAAAATGCCACACATTGTATTGAAAGATTTTAGATCTCTGTGCCCAAACAGCCAGGAAATAAAATATCACCAACTCAGGCTGTTTATTTTTGGAAAAACAGGGTGCCGTGCAAGCAACCAGGCAGAGAAAAAAAAAATCTACAAGGAGGATGGAAGAAACGACCTGCTGCACAGTGATGGAGTGGAACCCCTTTCTATTCATTAAAGGGTTGGGGCCCATACGTGCCTTCAATAATGCCTAGTGCTTTGCAGAATCCAACCAGACAGTAAAAGTGCAGGGATCTCATTTTGCTGCATGTTTATAAAGAGGCCTGGGCAAACAAGTCATCTGCCACTTTCACAATGTAAGTGTACACTGCAAGTTGGGTAGTTTGGCAGGTATCTCCTTCTGTTGCTTGGAAGGCCCTAGTTACTTAAAAGCTGGAGCTTTAATTGCCACAGGCACCATGCTGTATTGAAACATGCACGAAGTGTCAAATCGTTAGAAGACATAGAGTCTTCTAATACAGGGAGTAAGCATCCCACATGCGGCAGCACTAACGGCACTAAACATTATTAGTCCCATGTCTTTGTGTTTTGTAACCTTAAATTGCTTAAATAGGATTTTAACTAGATTAACTTGCACTTATGTGGTATCTTTAACATAGTGAAACGCACGTGGGTACTTTGCTGGGAGTAACGGACACTGATCAGGGGCTGAGGAAAGTTAAGGGAGGTGACGCAAGGTCTGGAAAAGAGATAAAATTTGAGGAATCTTTTGAAATGGAGAGAGGTAGTGAGCTGAGGGGTCTTAGGACAGAAATTCCATAATGCAGCAGTATGACTGCTAAAGGCTCTGCCAACAATGGTGGAATGGGGGGGTGGGGTGCGGGGAGAAGAGAACTACAGTGCGCCTCTCCCTCACACCTAAAAAAAAGGCTGAACAAAACCATCCTATGAAATTCTCATTATGAAAAATAATGGATAATTTGGAGTAACTTCAGGATTGGCATCTCAACTCGGTTCAAATCATGTTCAAGATTTCCTCCTGCTACCTTGTAACAAGATTGCTGGCATGTAATCACATCTATTATTATTCATTACATAAACGTATCAAAGTGCTCTCAATTAAAATGCTATGTTAAAAAGCAAATCATTGCTTCTTTTAAAAGTATTAGTATAACTATCATGTACTACTTGGAACAGTTCTTCATAATAACTGATTCATTCCAAATCAGCTAGTCCCACCTTCCTCCAGATCAGCTGGAGTAAAATGTAACAGTGCGGATATAGTGTTGTCACTGCCACATGGGAAATAGGCCAAGGAAATGGAGTGATACTTGTTTTTAATTGGCACATTAATTATGATAATCATCACAATTTATGATTCCAACACTAATTAACACATATTGCTCCTTTTAAGAAGAGTAAAAGAAAACTTCAGTTCACTCAAAATTCCTGCAGAGTTGTGTTATTAGGAACATAATGAACTATTGGCTTTGATTTGCTGTTTGGAAATTGTGACAATTGCACAAGGACTGAGCACTAAAGCAGGAACCAACTCTATGCTCTAAACTGCAATATAAGGTAGCAACTTCTTACCAGTCAAATTCCTTTCATATTCAGGCTTGACATTGTAGTACTCCTCCGGTGTTACTGTTTTAACTCCACCAAAGTAATCCAGGACCCAAACGTTGGTAATGTTGAGCTTGGCAAAGTACCATCCATGATCATGTGGCCAGTCAATCATTTTCGGATGTCGGCTGTAGAGAGCCTCCTTGGCAAAGTCAGCCTCTGGCTTGTTCACCTGAAAATCGAACATGTAGAAAATATTTCCCCTTCTGTTGTAATATGAAGGAAATTGGAAATGTTATACAGAAGAATATTTTTCAGTTTATCATGTTTAGAATAGTATCTCCGAACAAAGCCAGCATGAAATTTCTGCATAATTGAGTAGATGTGGGTTAATTGTACCCAATTGTCTCACCCTCTTAACAGCATAATGTGGCTACCAAGCAAGATAAGTGAGCAGAGGTGACTGAAGGTATTGCAAAATTACGAACTGTGTAGTATGCTCCTGAACGCAGAATGGACATCTTTGTTAGTGCTAATGTACAAAAATTGTGCCTTTATTACAAGACTTTTAAAACAGTCTCAGTAATGCAAAGACCTATCTACACACTTAACCGGAAAAGACTATAAATCTGTAAAAAGAATTTCATAACTATGCAGCACAGAGCACCAAAGAGTGGAGGGATGCAGGTTCAATTTACCAGCACTTAGCTGAATTTCCTATCTCAGTCACACTGCTGTGGGAGGAAAAATTGTCACTGGGGCTAATGTTGCATGCCTGCAAGTACCCAGCTGGAATGCATTAACAGAGAACCAGGGGTAGAAACAGGAGAAATTTTGCTGAACAATGGAGAGAAGGAGACGGTGAGGAGGAGAGTGCGGAATTTCTAGTACTAAACTGCAGCATACCATCATGATTGTTCCAGAGAGGATCACACGACAGCAAAGTGGACTTTGGGGGTCAAACCCTTGTTTCCTACAGTAGTCCGTCTCTGCCAAGGACATGGCCAGGGATGTTTGTGGATTAGCCTAAAATAAAATTAAAGGGACAGACAGTAATAGTAAATGATAATTTGACATTTTAATTACTCACAGTAATTCACACCCAGCAAGTAGAACCGTAGAACCTCACAGCATAGAAGGCCATTTGGCCCATTGTGCCTGTGCTGGATCTTCAAAAGAGCTATCAAATTAGTCCCACTCTCCTGCTCTTTCCCCGTAGCCCTGCAAATTTTTCCTTTTCAAGTATACATGCAATTCCCTTTTAAAAATTACTACTGAATCTGCTTTATCAACCCTTTCAAGCAGTGCATTCTGATTATGACGCCTTTCTGCGTAAAAACATTTCTCCTCATCTCCCCTCTGGTTCTTTTGCCAATTATCTTACATCTGTGTTCTCTGGTAATGATCCTCCTGCCAGTGGAAACAGTTACTCCTACACGCCTTCAAAAGCCCCTCATAATTTTGAGCACTTATTAAATCTTCCATTAACCTTCTCTCCTCTAGAACAATCCCAACTTCTCCAGTCTCTCCACGTAACTGAAGTAATCCCTGGTATAATTCTGGTAATTCTCCTCTCCACCCTCTCTAAGGCCTTGACATCCTTCCTAAAGTGAGAAGTCCAGAATTGGACACAATACTCCAGCAGAGGCTTAATCGGTGATTTATAAAGGCTTAATCAATTTATAAAGGTTTAGCATAACGTCCTTGCTTTTCTACTCTATTCTAATAAAAAAGCAAAGGGGATCTTTGGCTTTAACAGCCTTCTCAACTTGTCCTGCCACCTTCAAAGACTTGTCTCCTTGTTCCTGCACCCCCTTTAAAATTGTACCATTTAGTTTATATTGCTTCTCATTCTTCCTACCAAAATGCATCACTTCACACATCTCTGCATTAAATTACATCTGCCATGTGTCTGCCCATTTCACCAGTCAGTCTACATGCTCCTTAAGAGAGATACTATCCTTCACATTGTTTACTACATTGAGTTTTGTGTCAACTGCAAACTTTGAAATTATATGCAAATCCATATCAGTGCTATATTAAAAATAGCAGTGCTCCTAATACTGACCCCTGGGGAATACCACAGTATGCTTCCCTCCAGTCTGAAAAACAACCAATCACTACTCTCTGCTTCCTATCTCTTAGCCAATTTTGTATCCACGCTGCTACTGTCTCTTTAATCCCACGGCTTTAATTTTGTTAACAAGTCTATTATGTGGCACTTTATCAAACGCCTTTTGTGAGCCCATGGAAAACATCACCCCTCTCCATTACATCTGCAAACTTTGAAATTGTGCCCCCTGTGCACAAGTCCAGGTCATTAATATATATCAAAAAAGAGCAGTTGTCCTAATACCAACCCATGGGAGACACCACTGTATACTTCCCTCCAGATTGAAAAACAACCATTGAACACTACTCTCTGCTTTCTGTGTCTTAGCCAATTTTGTATCCATGTCACGTCTGCTCCTTTAATCCTACAGGCTTCAATTTTGCTAACAAGTCTATTATGTGGCACTTTATCAAGCGCCTTTTGAAAAGCCATGTACACAACATCAACTGCCCTATCTTCATCAACCCACTCCTTTATTTCATTGAATAACTATCAAGTTTGTCAGTCAGGATTTGCCTTTAACAAATCCGTGTTGGCAATGATTTATTAACCCATGTTTTTCCAAGTGAAAATTAATTTTATTCTGGATTATGGTGAAAGTGATTTCTAAATATTAATTATATTTTCAGTACATGTTCCAAAACAATGTGAATCTAAAATATTTTTCTTGTGCTCCAGTGTAGCACAATTCAATCTATTGATCAATCCACAGAATACTGGGATTACCAATGGTTTTCAGGATTGAACATGCAAGCAATATTGTGCCTATGATTTACATTCTGTTGATTAAATAGTATCCAATTTCTTAACTGCAATCTTCAATACTTAGTCTTGTGACAAATTCATCATAGATGCAGTTAAATCAGGTGTTAGTTAATGGCCCAGAATTTGCTGTCAAAATAACAGTGAGGCTAATTGGCACTCAACATTATTTATACGTAAATCGCACAGCAACTTCAGGCGAGGGCAAATGTGCAGTTAAAGGGGGAAATCCAAAAGTTGCTATCTGGGATGGGCAGCTCCACCGTTAGCTTCGCGAGAACAGGATCTCACTGTCTGCCTCATTGAACGCGTGAAATTTCTGTATTTGCACATCAGATACGAACTAATCTTGCCACAGAAAGCTAAATCAAGTCATTTCAAATCTAAGTACCCTTTTAATTATGTGATGAGTGATAATTACTGCCAGTCAACCTCTGGCACTGAAAATTAACTATTACAAGTGTGGAGTCTCATTCCTTCAGGTTTTAATAATTGATGGGAGATTTTTTTTTAAAAAAAACTTTGCCATTTTTTTCTCTCTCTGAAGCCAACCTTTCCTTTATTTCTTTCTGTACATGATTTGACATTGAATTCACCATTCTAACTTACACTTCCTTCTCAGTCCATGCACTGTTAATTTCACAATCCTTCAATCTGATTGGTTCAGGAGATACACAGTTGCTTACCCTGCTCGCTCAGATCCCTGTGGAGGGCGTTGCGCAGCTTCCATCTTGCACTTCCAGCAACTTGCAGCGCAAAATAGCATGGAGATTAAACTAACTAACTAGTCTAACTAACGGTGGGTGCTGTTTGTTGCCCTGCTACAGCAAATTCTGAGCCAATACATTAGTGTGTCTGACTGACTTTAGCAATGATGTGGAGATGCCGGTGATGGACTGGGGTGGACAAATGTAAGGAATCTTACAACACCAGGTTAGTTTTATTTGAAAATTACAAGCTTTCGGAGGCTTTCTCCTTCATCAGGTGAGTGTGGGATTCCATGACAGGTACCGCATATATAGTCAGAGAACAATGCCTGGTGATTACAGATAATCTTTCCAACTGCCCGTTGTCAAGGCAATCAAAGGAGTCGAATAGTGTTCAGACAGAGAGACATTACATACAGGACTACTGAATACACAAACGGTCTGAACCGAAAGACAGAGGGAGAAACATCCAAAAGGAAGATAAAGAGAGAGAATGACCAGTTGTATTAAAAACAGATAACTTTTTTCGCTGGTGGGGTTACGTGTAGCGTGACATGAACCCAAGATCCCGGTTGAGGCCGTCCTCATGGGTGCGGAACTTGGCTATCAATTTCTGCTCGACGATTTTGCGTTGTCGTGTGTCTCGAAGGCCGCCTTGGAGAATGCTTACCCGAGGATCGGTGGCTGAATGTCCTTGACTGCTGAAGTGTTCCCCGACTGGGAGGGAACCCTCCTGTCTGGCGATTGTTGCGCAGTGTCCGTTCATCCGTTGTCGCAGTGTCTGCATGGTCTCGCCAATGTACCATGCTCCGGGGCATCCTTTCCTGCAACGTATGAGGTAGACAACGTTGGCCGAGTCACAGGAGTATGAACCATGTACCTGGTGGGTGGTGTCCTCTCGTGTGATGGTGGTATCTGTGTCGATGATCTGGCACGTCTTGCAGAGGTTGCCGTGGCAGGGTTGTGTGGTGTCGTGGACGCTGTTCTCCTGAAAGCTGAGTAATTTCCTGTGAACGATGTTCTGTTTGAGGTTGGGTGGCTGTTTGAAGGCGAGTAGTGGAGGCGTGGGGATGGCCTTAGCGAGGTGTTCGTCGTCATTGATGACATGTTGAAGGCTGCGGAGAACATGGCGCAGTTTCTCCGCTCCGGGGAAGTACTGGACGACGAAGGGTACTCTGTTGGTTGCGTCCCATGTTAGTCTTCTGAGGAGGTCTATGCGATTTTTCGCTGTGGCCCATCGGAACTGTCGATCGACGAGTCGAGCGTCATATCCCATTCTTACGAGGGCGTCTTTCAGCGTCTGTAGGTGTCCATCGCGTTCCTACTTGTCTGAGCAGATCCTGTGTATTCGCAGATCCTGTCCATAGGGGATGGCCTCTTTGATGTGGTTAGTGTGGGAGCTGGAAAAGTGGAGCATCGTGAGGTTGTCCGTGGGCTTGCAGTAGAGTGAGGTGCTGAGGTGCCCGTCTTTGATGGAGATTCGTTTGTCCAAGAAAGAAATCGATTCTGAGGAGTAGTCCATGGTGAGTTTGATGGTGGGATGGAACTTGTTGATGTTATCGTGTAGTCTCTTCAGTGATTCTTCGCCGTGGGTCCATAAGGAAGAAAATGTCGTCGATGTATCTGGTGTATAGCGTTGGTTGGAGGTCCTGTGCAGTGAAGAAGTAGTGCATGAATTTCTAAGATCCAAAGATGGACCTACCATTAATGTTTAAGACATTTAATCTAGCTTGTTTTTGGATCTGTCCACATACCCAGCCCAAATTATATTGCTAGTCAATCAAGCTAAACCAATATAATTTGGGCTGGGTATGTGGACTGATCCAAAAACAAGCTAGATTAAATGTCTTAAACATTAATGGTAGGTCCATCTTTGGATCTTGGAAATTTGTCTGGTATTTTAACTAACATAGGTTGTACATTGGAATTTATTGTACAATACAGGTATTAACATATTGTGTGGGCTTTAGTATTCATCTATTCAACAACATTAAGTAATTTTTGTCATGTCATATTACTCCTTCCAGGTTAATTAAAATTGAACATTTGCCCTCTTTCAGATTCTAAAATCTCCTTTTACATTTGCCTAAAACTTTCTACCCATATCTTTCAAACCTTTTTCCATCCCATTTCTTCACTAGTGCAATATTGCCTTCCACTGCTGTTACTTTGCCTTATAGAATCATAGAAGTTACAACATGGAAACAGGCCCTTCGGCCCAACATGTCCATGTCGCCCAGTTTATACCACTAAGCTAGTCCCAATTTCCTGCACTTATCCACTCTGCAGCAAAGGGTAGTCCAACTTCAAGCATTATACCACAGCTACCCCTCACTTCACTTTATCGCCCCACAATAGATACAGCAAGGCAATAAGTTAGATGGACCAGAAGTCATTGTGTTATAAAACCACTGTTTAATGAACTGATTGTAAACAGGTATAAAACCAAAACCAGCCCAGGAGTGAAAAACATTAGTCAAATTATTGAAAAATAAGGGCACTTCAGGTTACATATCAAACCATGATATGTAACCTGAAGCACCCTTATCAGTGTCTGATTAGGAGAGGGCATGTAAAGAATTGCAGGTGAGAAGTTAGTATCAGTTCACAAACAGCAACATATAATGTATCTTCTGCCACCTTTCCAGAAACACACAAAGAAAGTAATACAAAAAGGTTAATCATTTGAAAATTTCAAAATAAGACTTAAGGAAAGCAATACCTAACAAAGAATTCAATCAACACATTTCAGTTTCATGCAAAATGTATTTACATATGTTTGTAGAGGTATTTAAGATTGGTCAGTCATCAGAGAAAAGCTACGATCAGAAAATGTGACTAACAATGACTCAGCAAAACTTCCAGAATTGCTGTTAATCTTTAAACTTGGGTCAATGTAATTATCAACACGATGCAGCCCTTCTGGTGATGATAAACTATCTTAGCTGTGTTTTTGTAAAATCGTAGAAAGGTTTATTTTGAAATGACTCATCGCAGCATCTCCCACTCCAACTCATTCTTTCCTAGGGCTTTGAAACTGTGAAATCTTCCTGTTTTCCCTTCTTCCTAAAATTTGCAGCCTTTCAAAACTTAATCTTGATATTATCTTACTACCCTTCTTAATTGTATTATTTTTTTCTCCTGCTCTTTTCAACCTTGGTTTCCTTCACTATGGTCCAATTGTTTTCATATTCTGAGTCTCAAGTTTATTTCTCATATAATCGCTCTTTTCTTCTCACTTTTGTTTCTCTATTTCTGCTAGCACTCTCAGCGCTGTCTTTTCTCTCAGATTCTTTTGGTTCCGAGATTTCTAGACTTTAGATCACAAGAGCAAAACATTGCACGTACATTACTGTCACTACCAATGGCATCAGAACAGCTACTGATACTCCCACAACTAGTACAGCACTACTTACATGGAATGTAAACTATTATAATGTTCATATAACTAAGTACCACCAAATTCAGTACCAAAATCTTATTTTGTATTTACTGTGTTAAGCTTTCGAGCTAATTCGTTACTTAACGAGGACGGCAGTCTACTGATTTATTCCATAATCATAAATGATACAGAAAAAAAAAATACAGCTGTAAAATTAAAAGGTGCTCAGAGGCTTCAATCGCCATTCAGGTCACATTTTTAAGACGTGCAATAAGTGGTGGGGCTATCCTGCGCGGCATTGCTGCTGGAACCCGCCTCTCACCTGCATGTCCTGCACCGATATCTCCAGCGGAGTCAGGTAGAGGTACGGGACGCCGCTGGCCTGCTCCAGCGGGCCATCGCTGACCGAGAAAATGTTGGAGAAAGCCCGTCCGACCACCGGCTCGTGCGTGGAGATGGTGGCCACCGACCCCCAGTCACAGCTATGAACTATATAGCGCGCCATTCGGGCCACCTCATCGTGAGGGGGGATGGAGCTCAACCCACGGAGGAAAGCGAACAAAACCAAGAGCGAAGCGAGCACAGGTGGCGACATCTTCAACCCGAGCGGCCGCCAGCGGGTGCGGGCTGCGCGTGACCCGCCGGTCACGTGACGCGGCCGGCTCGTTGAGCAGCAACCAGCACGAGCTTACGCAGCAAGACATATTATAATATACGCAGAGCTGAACAAATTCACTTATACGATTTCCACACATATAGTATACTTATTGCTGCACAGTCACATGTATTGTTTTTGCAAGGCTCCATCAGTGGCATGGGTTGCCAACTCTGGTTGGAAGGCATTCCTGGAGGTTTGACCACGTGACCATCTGACCGCGTGACGTCTCCAAATGTTGTTGCATTTACTTTGATAAAGGTTGGGTGCCCCTGTAGTTGAGCATTTTTTGCTCATGGTTTTGCGCCAGCAGCTATTGTATGAGAAGTTCCAAGAACCAGGAGACCATAATTCATATACACATACACTTGGTCAGCTTTGGCGACACGTGGCTGGCGGAGAGGAGGCCCTGGTTGCTAAGGTAATCAAAGTCAGGGATGTACTGGATGGCGGAGGAGTGGCCTGGATGTTGCCACAGGTGCTGTCAGCCCGGATGTCCTTGCGCTCCGTCCAGCCTGTGGCCAAAGTCGTCCAGGCGCTAAAAGTTGCACTTGGTTCTGACTCCACTAGGTGTGTCGAGGAGGCTCAAGCCTGTGCAGTGATCCCATTTGGACGGAATTTCTTAATCAGCGTGAGGCCCCGAACCTCCCTCGGGATCCTGCACCTCACAACTTGAGCCATCTCTCGGAAATTCCCTCCATGCCATTTCACGCTGAGTGGAGGGATTTCCTGTGCAGTCTGCTCCTGCATACTCTCCACTTCCTCGTTCTCGTCTTCTGTCCAGATGGCATTTTGCCATCCAGCGGAGGCAGGGGACCCCAATGGAGGGCTCTCTATGCAGAAGACCTCCCTTGCACCATTGAGAATCTAGGGTGGAGAACATTGCATGGAGCAGCACCATCCAATAGATTTTAAGCCACTTCACAGCCTCCCAGGCCGCCTGTAACTTTTGCGGCTTGGATGAGTCAGCGTTTCACATTTACACGGAGTGTGAGAGGTTGCAGCCCCTGTTTCACTATTCAACTTCTGCCTCTACTTCAGTCCCATGTTCCTGATCTTTGGCCACATGGTGCAGAGGGGTGCAGTGCAAGTCAGAGGACCTCCTCGTGGGTCTCTTCTGTGGCCTTGTCCGTGCCTGGGTTGCCCTGGCGAAGGAGCATCCAGTGTCCACCAGTATGCTTGAGGCCTTTCGTGACTAGTGGGCACCGCAGGGACTGGAGGGCATATTGGACTTGGGCAGCAGTATTATTAATTAATTTGATAAGTTTCCTTTTTTTATGATTTGGGTTTCTATTAGTTGTGCCCCTCTAAAAAGGGGGCACATTTGTTAGGTTTTTTGTTTGTTGGCTCTGGTGTTTGGATTTTATAAGAAAAGGCATAGAGTCCCTACCGCTGAAATTTCAAAATTGCCGGTTATAGCGTCTTAAGTGCTCCGTTTATTTCGGGCAGAAACAACTGTGCTTACTCAATAATTCGCACCTCGTTCAGGTGTGTTGAATGTTAAAATAAAATTATCAACCCCATAGTGTAGCAGTAATACTAATTAAGTTGTATCAACAAATAAAACACTCAACTATTCACCTTTGTAACAAAAGAAAAGATACAGGTTTCAGGTGTTTAAATCTGCTGGTTTTGTAAACGTGCCAATCTCCCCTGTTGTCCGGTTATATCCCAGGATACAGACACACACTGCACAGACTGGGTGGAATTTCCTAAGGTCCAGGCTACCGGCTGGTATTTACACAGAGCGAATTGGAATTGGAATTGGAACATATTGAAATTCATTGTCATTGACAGTAAAATCTGTTTAAGTATTTCCTGAAGTTTTTTCAGTGTTCCCTGTAATATCCAAGAGAGAAAAAATGTATCAGATCAGGGGTTTGATTTACTTTGTTTCTCACACTCTTGTCTGTTTTCTCGATTGTATGCAGTGCTAAATAACCTTGCAATATAGGAACATTGGATTAATCCGCAATACTGGCCATCATTTATAGCGGGCAAATAGTGTTCGCACAAATGCGCTCGCTGTAAGCAGTGGGGACTGTATTCGAAAAGGGTGGAAAGTAATAAAGAATACCGATAAATATGTGACAAAACATACGGCAGGAGCTTCGTTGGAGCTTCTCCCGCTCCGCCGCTGTAACTTCGGCGGAAGTTTGGCAGAAACTATGATGGTATGAGAGCGGAATTGATTAAAGTGGACTGGGAAAATCGATTAAAGGGTAAGACGGTACATGAGCAGTGGTGTTCATTTAAGGAGTTATTTTACAACTTTCAAAAAATATATATTCCACTGAGGAAAAAAGGGTGTAAAAGAAATGACAGCCATCCGTGGCTAAGTAAAGAAATTAAGGATGGTATCCGACTAAAAACAAGGAAAAAAAGGTAGCCAAACTTAGTGGGAGGATAGAAGATTGGGAAGTCTTCAAAAGACAGCAAAAAGTAACGAAAGGATTGATTAAGAAAGGGAAGATAGATTATGAAAATAAATTAGCAAAAAATATAAAAACAGATAGCAAGAGTTTCTATAGTTATATAAAAAGAAAAAGGGTGGCTAAGGCAAACATAGGTCCCTTAGAGGATGAGACCGGGAAATTAATGGTGGGAAACATGGAGATGGCAAAAATGCTGAACAAATATTTTGTTTCAGTCTTTACGGTAGAGGACACTAAGAATATCCCAACACTGGACAAACAGGGGGCTCTAGGGGGAGAGGAGCTAAATACGATTAAAATCACTAAGGAATTGGTACTCAGTAAATTAATGGGACTCAAGGCAGATAAATCCCCTGGACCTGATGGCTTACATCCTAGGGTCTTGAGGGAAGTGGCAGTAGGGATTGTGGATGCTTTGGTAATAATTTTCCAAAATTCTCTGGACTTGGCAAAAGTCCCGGCAGATTGGAAAACTGGTAATGTAACACCCTTATTTAAAAAGGGTAGTAGGCAGAAGGCTGGAAATTATAGATCAGTTAGCCTAACATCTGTGGTGGGTAAACTTTTGGGGTCTATTATTAAGGAGACAGTAGCGGAACATTTGGATAAACATAATTTAATAGGACAAAGTCAGCATGGCTTTACGAAGGGGAAGTCATGTCTGACAAATTTGCTTGAGTTCTTTGAGGACATAACGTGCAGGGTGGATAAAGGGGAACCAGTGGACGTAGTGTATTTAGACTTCCAGAAGGCATTCGACAAGGTGCCACATAAAAGATTATTGCTCAAGATAAAGAATCACTGGATTGGGGGTAATATTCTGGCATGGGTGGAGGATTGGTTATCTAACAGGAAGCAGAGAGTTGGGATAAATGGTTCATTCTCGGTCTGGCAACCAGTAGCCAGTGGTGTTCCGCAGGGGTCGGTGCTGGGTCCCCAACTCTTTACAATCTATATTAACGATTTGGAGGAGGGGACCGAGTGTAACATATCAAAGTTTGCAGATGATACAAAGATGGGAGGGAAAGTGGAGAGTGAGGAGGACATAAAAAACCGACAAGGGGATATAGACAGGCTGGGTGAGTGGGCGGAGATTTGGCAGATGCAATACAATATTGGAAAATGTGAGGTTATGCACTTTGGCAGGAAAAATCAGAGAGCAAGTTATCATCTTAATGGCGACAAACTGGAAAGTGCTGCAGTACAAAGGGATCTGGGGGTCCTAGTGCAAGAAAATCAAAATGTTAGTATGCAGGTGCAGCAGGTGATCAAGAAGGCCAACGGAATGTTGGCTTTTATTGCTCGGGGGATAGAATATAAAAACAGGGAGGTATTGCTGCAGTTATATAAGGTATTGGTGAGACCGCACCTGGAATACTGCATACAGTTTTGGTGTCCATACTTAAGAAAAGACATACTTGCTCTCGAGGCAGTACAAAGAAGGTTCACTCGGTTAATCCCGGGGATGAGGGGGTAGACATATGAGGAGAGGTTGAGTAGATTGGGACTCTACTCATTGGAGTTCAGAAGAATGAGAGGCGATCTTATTGAAACATATAAGATTGTGAAGGGGCTTGATCGGGTGGATGCGGTAAGGATGTTCCCAAGGATGGGTGAAACTAGAACTAGGGGGCATATTCTTAGAATAAGGGGCTGCTCTTTCAAAACTGAGATGAGGAGAAACTTCTTCACTCAGAGGGTAGTAGGTCTGTGGAATTTGCTGCCCCAGGAAGCTGTGGAAGCTACATCATTAAATAAATTTAAAACAGAAATCGACAGTTTCCTAGAAGTAAAGGGAATTAGAGGTTACGGGGAGCGGGCAGGAAATTGGACATGAATTTAAATTTGAGGTTAGGATCAGATCAGCCATGATCTTATTGAATGGCGGGGCAGGCTCGAGGGGCCGATTGGCCTACTCCTGCTCCTATTTCTTATGTTCTTATAAACTCTGCGGCAATTCCCGGTTATGTTACATATGGTATTATTGAGGCATATAATAATCAATTTGACCACCAGGCGGTCGTGATGGTTTATTAACTCAAGATTACGAAAGTATCAGGCAATGAGTGCTGCTTTTAATTTGCTACTTTTTCTTACTGTGCAGATTCTTATTTCAGTATTACCCTGAGGATATACTGTAGTCCAGATTCAGAAAAGCTGGAAGCAGTTGCAGACATAAGGTAGCGAAGGAGATGGCATACAGGTGGACTTTCGAGGAGAGGTTATGGATGATGAAGTGCTTGGCTGCATTGAAGGCCACAGAAAAATTGAGAGCAAAGAGTCTTGTATTTTCCTGTGCTCCTATCCTGGCGACTGACTGAGGATATGCTGCAGACCAGCTACAGCAGCAATTTTTCAAAAGTAAATCAAAAATGCAGTTAAGGGACATGCTTCTTTCAATTTTTTCCTTCAAAACCTGTTATTTTCTGTACTTCCAAACTTGTTAAAAGAACATGCACTCAGAGCACAAAAGTTAAAGGGCGTGTGCATGGTTTCTGCCTGTGCTTGGGGTTTACATGTGGGCAAGCTGTGTGGTGTCCCTACCATCATTTTACCAGTAGTTGCACCTATGCTGGCAATAAAGGACAAATGATCAAAATCTGTTTTGTCAGTGGTGCACTTGTATTTATCTTCAATTTCCCCTAAAGTCTCTTTTAAAAACACACACAAAATACTAAAAACAAGCTAAAACTTTGAGTGAAATAATCGCACCATTTTTATTACGTGACAGCTGTGTTTTTATGTTTTTTAAATCACCAAAATTTACAAGAAATTGAAATCCACGAGAAATAAAATGCACTTTTCCTATAATGTTACAGAAAAAGTTCATCTTCCAGTCACAAGATGTCACTGTAGAACAAAAAATTAGTTCCGCTTTCCAGCTGTTCCTTCTGCACAATCAGTGTGGTTCTCCAAAATGGTGCTGTTACGCTCTCAGTCCCACTGACTCTTCCTCTCATACAGTTAATTAAAAAAATGGTATCACTTTAGTACTTATGCAAGCCTACAAATCACTGCCTTCATTGACTTGCTCTGCAGCAGTTTTGCTTCTTTTTCCGGCATCCTCATCTCCACTAGATCTTTCAGTTTCCTACCCCACATGTTTGCTCAGTGCAAGACCCACTTTCACGACCTCAAACAATATCTCCCCCCTTTCTGTGTGACCAAATTCCTACTAATCCATGATCACGTGGAGCCTAAATGCCGACACGAACTGGTTGGGTCGAATGGCCTGTTTTCGTGTTGTAACTTACTTGTGTTAAGTTATCCTGTCCAACCCCTGCTAGAAACTTTACATTTTTGCCCCGATTCCATCTTATTTCCTAGGTGTTTGCTCAGGCTGAACCTAACCTTGGTTTTCTGTTTAACCCTGAGTTGAGTTTCAAACCCTACATCCAGTCAATCACCAAGACCAATTGTTTCAAGCCATGTAATATAGACCCCTTCAGGTCCAACCTCAGTCTCACTACTGGCAAAACCCTCTTCTACTTTGTTACCTCCACACTATCTCTACAACTTCTTCCAACTGTGCCCCTCAGTTTGTGCCCTCTACTCTTCCATCTCAAGTCGACCGTGAGTTCCCCCTTCCCTCCACTCCACTATTGTTGAAATCCACGAGAAATAAAATGCACTTTTCCTATAATGTTACAGAAAAAGTTCATCATCCAGTCACAAGATGTCACTGTAGGACAAAAAATTAGTTCCGCTTTCCAGCTGTTCCTTCTGCACAATCAGTGTGGTTCTCCAAAATGGTGTTGTTACGTTCTCAGTCCCACTGACTCTTCCTCTCATACAGTTAATTAAAAAAATTGTATCACTTCAGTCTCACTCCTGCACTCTGCAATTCCCTTCCTAAACTCTTTTTCTTTGTCAAAGCTTTTTCCATTTTCAAAAGCATCCTTAAAATCTACCTCTATGACTCTTTGGTCACCTCCCCAAACCTCCTCCCAAACTCTTTCTAGGTGCCAGATTCTACCCACCTTTGAAAAGGACCTTGGGACATGTGACTACATTGAAGGCACTATATAAGTGCTAGTAATTGTTCTGAATCAACAAAACAGTTTTTTAATTAATCGACAAAATAAAATGTGAATGTGCGATCATCATTTGATGTAATGCGCTTGCTGGTTCAATCAGAGCAGCTGTGGTGCCAGATGCATGTTTGCTCCCTTGAAAAATTTACAGATTGAATTTTATAGTCAGTGATGACAGGAAACCTAAAATCCAGGACAGTCTCCCAATGTAATCAGGCAAGCAGGACAACTAGTCGCTCTAGACAATCTCAGAGGCTTGAGAAGCTGAAATATTCATTTTGGTAAAGCGCAAACCTTCCAGTCTCAGAAACATTTCATGAGGGTAAAGGCAAAATCAGTGACTCAAAGCATGAAGAGGCTGGGGGTTGCCCATGCTGCTGCAGGACCCCAGAAACATTGAGGTTCTAAATCATTTCAATTAGGATCTGAGATATATCTGGTACTCTGAAATAACTTCCTCCCTTTGGTCTCTGTGCATGAAAATTTTGTGCAGTAATCTCCAATCAAGGCCCAACCTTCCCGCCATTTTCACAAAATCCTCTACAACTTTTCTCATGCCATAATTGGTGATTCAAAACTACTGGGTTGATTTTCCTAGGTACCCCTGTTGCCCTGGGTCACAAAATCATGCAAAAGGTTTATGACATTCTAGGGCATCTGATTTTCTAAAGCATGATTTGAGGACAAAGATGAGGCTACAGACAAATGCAGGCCTCATATAAATATTGAAATTACCTTGAAGAGGTCTGAAGCTCAATCTCAGGACTGTGGCTGGTTCCTCCCATAGTATGCTGCTCAGCTATAAAAGCAAGGCACATGGTCAGTCCTAGGACCTGGCCTGCTTAAATAAGCTACCTAAAGGCCTATGGTGGTTTTTGCTGCAGGTAAAAAAAAAAGTTTGCGTTTGCAATTATATTTTGCTGCAGTTTGCTCCATACATTGGTTGAGTTTACTTGGCAGTCCTCCATTTCTTCATTTTTTTCCCTGTCAATACTTTATTTATAAAATAATGAAGGGACTAGAATGTGCTTATGTGGACCAATTCTTTCAACTGAATAGGTTAGGGAGGACCACTTACAAGTTTTGTAAGGGCAGAACTAGGTTGGATTATAGACGGCTCTTTTTGCTCCCCAGAGAATAGTGGACCAATGGAACAGGTTGCTGGCTCGTGTGGTTAACACTGATTAGCTGTCTTTTTTCCAAGAGAGAGCTGGACCTGTTTCTAGCTGGGGTGGAGATCATCTCGTACAAAAGCTAGGTACTCTGTATTATATATATTAGGGTCAATGTGATCTTCTGGGCTAAAGGGCCCTGAGAGGAATTTTCCAGATTTTTCCCCCTAATTGGCCTGTGTTTTTATCTGGTTTTCCATCTCTCCCAGGAGATTACATGGTTCCAGGTGGGTAGGGAGTGCCTGTATCATGATGCATAGCACATCACAACTATATGGGATAGGCTAGATGGACCAGTGGGTCTTATCCTGTCCATCAATTTTGTATGTTTGTAATACTTTATTTTATTATTCTCAGTTGCTGCTGCCACTTAAATTGCACCATACAAAGCCCATACCATATCAATCACTACTCTTGGGAGCTATATTTATAGACCCCTCCACAATGTACCTGGACATGTTAGAGAACACCCATCCTTGCTACCTTAACTTCACAAAATAGGTAACCACAGAGCTGTACTATCTGCTTGATAATGACCTGCAGACCAAATCTGGGTACATGAGAGCATGAAGTTTCAGTGTTATCCGATCGTTCCAAGCCACTACAGGAGATATGTGTCACATTAGGCAGACTTAAGTAAATACATGTGTCAAGCAAATGGCAACTGCTATATTTGCAAGGGGCAAGCATGAACTCATTGACACTAGAGTTGCACTGTGCCACCAGGGGTAAGAATTCCTCTGATTGCTATGTGTAGTATTGTAAAGAATGTGCTTATGATTTTACTAGAAAAACTAAACAGAGGAATTCATTTGTGATGTTGCTATATACATCAACCAGAGAATTCTTACTCCTTGTTGCCCTTTCTAGCTTGAAGAGTAAAACCTTATGGGATACATACTAAATCATCAGTACTGAACATTTCTTTGAACTCATGGTGATGGGTAAGATGCCAAGAGGGTAGCCTAATGACAATATGAATGAAGACACGAAACCACTTCAAGGGATTAGTTTGATGGGTACAATGCAGGGCAAGGAACAGTGTTTATAATAAAAGCAGCATGCCAAGACTGTACTATTAATTGATACAGCAAGCTTTACAAAAATAAATTTGGGCAGCATTGGTGACTTTTATAGATGAAACAAAGCAGCTGTATTCTTCACGAAGTGTAGGAGCATCAAAGTTTACATTTCATTCACAAAGGGACTCTTGTTATCACGTACTGTATAAGCGATTCCCAAGATATGTTATAATGAGGACCCACTGTATTTAGAGATATAAACAATATATGTATTCTTTCCTTATGTGTTAAAGGAAGTAAATAATTATTTTTTTTAAAAGGAGCAAGTTGTGCAAATGTATGCCCGTAATTACACATAGTTTTGCAATCAATGCCTTGCTGATGTTTGTAAAAGCTCATTCTGTACCTTCAAAAATGTGTGCATCATCAATTTTCTTTGAAGGTTTCCTCATTTAATTATGGACACATTTCATAGTATCATAGCACAGAAGGAGGCCATTTGGCCCATCGTGCCTGTGCCGGCTGTTTGACAGAGCTATCCAATTAGTCCCACTCCCCTGCTCTTTCCCTATAGTCTTGTCAATTTTTTCCCTTCAGGTATTTATCCAATTCCCTTTTGAAAGCTTTATTGAATCTGCTTCCACCACCCTTTCAGGCAGTGCATTCCAGATCAAAACACCTCACTACGTAAAAAATGTTTCCTCATGTCGCTTCTGGTTCTTTTGCCAATCACCTTAAATCTTTGTCTTCTGGGTACCGACCCTTCTGCCATTGGAAACAGTTTCTCCTTATTTACTTTATCAAAACTGTTCATGAATTTGAACACCTCTATCAAATATCCTTTTAACCTTCTCTGCTCCAAGGAGAGCAACCCCAGCTTCATCCCTGGTACCATTCGAGTAAATCTCTTTTGCACCCTTTCCTAAAGTGTGGTATCCAGAATTGAACACAATACTCCAGCTGAGGTCTAACCAGTGATTTATAAAGGTTTAGCATAACTTCCTTGCTTTTGTACTCTATGCCTCTATTAATAAAGCCCAGGATCCCATATGCTTTTTAAAAAAAAAAACTGCCTTCTCAACTTGTCCTGCCACCTTCAAAGATTTGTGTACATACACCCCCAGGTCTCTCTGCTCCTGTATCCCCTGTAAAGTTGTACTATTTCGTTTATATTGCCTCTCCTCATTCTTCTTACCAAAATGTATCACTTCACACTTATAGAATCATAGAATCATAGAAGTTACAACATGGAAACAGGCCCTTCGGCCCAACATGTCCATGTCGCCCAGTTTATACCACTAAGCTAGTCCCAATTTCCTGCACTTGGCCCATATCCCTCTATACCCATCTTACCCATGTAACTGTCCAAATGCTTTTTAAAAGACAAAATTGTACCCGCCTCTACTACTGCCTCTGGCAGCTCGTTCCAGACACTCACCACTCTTTGAGTGAAAAAATTGCCCCTCTGGACCCTTTTGTATCTCTCCCCTCTCACCTTAAATCTATGTCCCCTCGTTATAGACTCCCCTACCTTTGGGAAAAGATTTTGACGATCTACCTTATCTATGCCCCTCATTATTTTATAGACTTCTATAAGATCACCCCTTAACCTCCTACTCTCCAGGGAAAAAAGTCCCAGTCTGTTTAACCTCTCCCTATAAGTCAAACCATCAAGTCCCAGTAGCATCCTAGTAAATCTTTTCTGCACTCTTTCTAGTTTAATAATATCCTTTCTATAATAGGGTGACCAGAACTGTACACAGTACTCCAAGTGTGGCCTCACCAATGTCCTGTACAACTTCAACAAGACATCCCAACTCCTGCATTCAATGATCTGACCAATGAAACCAAGCATGCCGAATGCCTTCTTCACCACCCTATCCACCTGTGACTCCACTTTCAAGGAGCTATGAACCTGTACTCCTAGATCTCTTTGTTCTATAACTCTCCCCAACGCCCTACCATTAACGGAGTAGGTCCTGGCCCGATTCGATCTACCAAAATGCATCACCTCACATTTATCTAAATTAAGCTCCATCTGCCATTCATCGGCCCACTGGCCCAATTTATCAAGATCCCGTTGCAATCCTAGATAACCTTCTTCACTGTCCACAATGCCACCAATCTTGGTGTCATCTGCAAACTTACTAACCATGCCTCCTAAATTCTCATCCAAATCATTAATATAAATAACAAATAACAGCGGACCCAGCACCGATCCCTGAGGCACACCGCTGGACACAGGCATCCAGTTTGAAAAACAACCCTCTACAACCACCCTCTGTCTTCTGTCGTCAAGCCAATTTTGCATTCAATTGGCTACCTCACCTTGGATCCCATGAGATTTAACCTTATGTAACAACCTACACCTTGTCAAAGGCATTGCTGAAGTCCATGTAGACCACGTCTACTGCACAGCCCTCATCTATCTTCTTGGTTACCCCTTCAAAAAACTCAATCAAATTCGTGAGACATGATTTTCCTCTCACAAAACCATGCTGACTGTTCTTAATTAGTCCCTGCCTCTCCAAATGCCTGTAGATCCTGTTCCTCAGAATATCCTCTAACAACTTACCCACTACAGATGTCAGGCTCACCGGTCTGTAGTTCCCAGGCTTTTCCCTGCCGCCCTTCTTAAACAAAGGCACAACATTTGCTACCCTCCAATCTTCAGGCACCTCACCTGTAGCGGTGGATGATTCAAATATCTCTGCTAGGGGACCCGCAATTTCCTCCCTAACCTCCCATAACGTCCTGGGATACATTTCATCAGGTCCTGGAGATTTATCTACCTTGATGCGCGTTAAGACTTCCAGCACCTCCCTCTCTGTAATATGTACACTCCTCAAGACATCACTATTTATTTCCCCAAGTTCCCTAACATCCATGCCTTTCTCAACCGTAAATACCGATGTGAAATATTCATTCAGGATCTCACCCATCTCTTGTGGTTCCGCACATAGATGACCTTGTTGATCCTTAAGAGGCCCTACTCTCTCCCTAGTTACTCTTTTGCCCTTTATGTATTTGTAGAAGCTCTTTGGATTCTCCTTTGCCTTATCTGCCAAAGCAATCTCATGTCCCCTTTTTGCCCTCCTGATTTCTCTCTTAACTCTACTCCGGCAATCTCTATACTCTTCAAGGGATCCACTTGATCCCAGCTGCCTATGCATGTCATATGCCTCCTTCTTCTTTCTGACTAGGGCCTCAATCTCCAGAGTCATCCAAGGTTCCCTACTTCTACCAGCCTTGCCCTTTACTTTATAAGGAATGTGCTTACCCTGAACCCTGGTTAACACATTTTTGAAGGACTCCCACTTACCAGATGTCCCTTTGCCTGCCAACAGACTCTCCCAATCAACTTCTGAAAGTTCCTGTCTAATACCATCAAAATTGGCCTTTCCCCAATTTAGAATTTTAACTTTTGGGCCAGACCTAACCTTCTCCATAGCTATCTTAAAACTAATGGAATTATGATCACTGGTCCCAAAGTGATCCCTCACTAACACTTCTGTCACCTGCCCTTCCTTATTTCCCAAGAGGAGGTCAAGTTTTGCCCCCTCTCTAGTCGGGCCATCCACATACTGAATGAGAAATTCCTCCTGAATACACTCAACAAATTTCTCTCCATCCAAGCCCCTAATGCTATGGCTGTCCCAGTCAATGTTGGGAAAGTTAAAGTCCCCTACTATTACCACCCTATTTTTCTTGCAGCTGTCTGTAATCTCCTTACATATTTGCTCCTCAATTTCCCGTTGACTATTTGGGGGTCTGTAGTACAATCCTACCAAAGTGATCTCTCCCTTCTTATTTTTCAGTTCTACCCATATAGACTCAGTGGGCGAACCCTCGGATATATCCCCTCTCACTACTGCCGTGATGTTCTCCCTAATCAAGAACGCAACTCCCCCTCCTCTCTTACCTCCTGCTCTATCTTTCCTATAGCATCTGTACCCTGGAACATTGAGCTGCCAGTCCTGCCCCTCCCTTAGCCATGTTTCAGTAATAGCTATAACATCCCAGTCTCATGTACCCATCCATGCCCTGAGTTCATCTGCCTTGCCCATCAGACTTCTTGCATTGAAATAAATGCAGTTTAATCTAGACTTCCCTTGGTCTTTGCCCTGCTTTCTCAGACCATCTGTCCGGTCATGTTCTGTACACTCTCCCTTACTGCCTTTTGTTTCTGTCACCACTTTATTTCCCACTGACTTCCTGCATCGGTTCCCATCCCCCTGCCACATTAGTTTAAACCCTTCCCAACAGCACTAGCAAACACTCCCCCTAGGACATTTGTTCCAGTCCTGCCCAGATGCAGACCGTCCAATTTGTACTGGTCCCACCTCCCCCAGAACCGGTTCCAATGGCCCAGGAATTTGAATCCCTCCCTCTTGCACCATCTCTCAAGCCACGTATTCATCCTAGCTATCCTGTCATTCCTACTCTGACTAGCCCGTGGCACTGGTAGCAATCCTGAGATTACTACCTTTGAGGTCCTACTCTTTAGTCTAACTCCTAACTCCTAACTCCTAACTCCCTAAATTCAGCTTGTAGGACCTCATCCTGTTTTTTACCTATATCGTTGGTGCCTATATGCATCACGACAACTGGCCGTTCACCCTCCCCCTCCAGAATGTCCTGCAGCCGCTCCGAGACATCCTTGACCCTTGCACCAGGGAGGCAACATACCATCCTGGAGTCTCGGTTGCGTCCGCAGAAACGCCTGTCTATTCCCCTTACAATCGAGTCCCCTATCACTATAGCTCTGCCACTCTTTTTCCTGCCCTCCTGTGCAGCAGAGCCAGCCACGGTGCCATGAACCTGGCCACTGCCACCTTCCCCTGGTGAGCCATCTCCCCCAACAGTATCCAAAACGGTATACCTGTTTTGGAGGGAGATGACCGCCGGGGACCCCTGCACTGCCTTCCTACTCTTCCTCTGCATTAAATTTCATTTGCCATGTGTCTGCCCATTTCACAAGTCTATCTATGTCCTCCTGAAGTCTGTTACTGTCCTTCACATTGTTTACTACATTCCCGAGTTTTGAGTCATCTACAAACTTTGAAATTATACCCTCTATACCCAAGTCCAGGTCATCAATAAAAGCAATGGTTAATACTGACCCCTGGGGAACACCACTGTATACTTCCTTCCGGTCTGAAAAACAACCGTTCACCACTAATCTTTGCTTTCTGTCCCTTTAATCCTTTGGGCTTTAATTTTGCTTACAAATCTATTATGTAGTACTTTATCAAATGCCTTTTGAAAGTCCATATACACAACATCAGCTGCACTACCCTCATCAACCCTCTCTGTTACTTCATCAAAGAACTCTGTCAAGTTAGTCAAACATAATTTTCCTTTAACACATCCATGCTGACTTTCATTTTTTAGCCCATACTTTTCCAAGTGCCGATTAATTTTGTCCCGGACCATTGTCTCTAAAAGTTTCCCTACCACTGATGGTAGGCTGACTGGCCTGTAATTGTCGAGTTTATCCCTCTCCCCTTTTTTGAACAGAGGAGTAACATTTGCAATCCTCCAGTCCTCTGGCACCACCCTCATACCTAAGGAGGATTGGAAGTTTGTGACCAGAGCCTCGGGCAATTTCTACCCTTACTTCCCTCAGTAACCTAAGTAGCATCCCATCTGGACCGGGTGTCTTTTCTACTTTGAGTACTGCCAACCTTTTAAGTACCTCCTCTTTATCTATTTTTATCCTATCCAATATCGCTACTACCTCCTCCTTTACTGCTACAATGGCAGCATCCTCTTCTCTAGTGAAGGCCAATGTGAAAGATTCATTTAATACCCTCAGCCATACCCTTTGCCTCCACAAGAAGATCTCCTTTTTGGTCCCTGATCAGTCCCACCTTTCCTTTGACTCCCTTTTACGATTTATATGTTTATGAAACACTTTTGGATTCCCATTTATGTTAGCCATTACTTTATTCTTATACTCTATGCCCCTCTTATTCCCTTTTTTTGGATCTTTTCTGGTCTTTCTGTATTAAGCTTGGTTCTCTACTGTATTATGAACCTTACATTTGTCATAAGCCTCCTTTTTTCATCAAAGAGATTTGTTTTTGTACTTGCTTTCCTTTTTCTTTCTTTATTGTTTGAGTAGGCATTGTGCCAAGTGGTCTGGTGTTACAAACTGGATAGCCAGGCCGTGAAGGATAGAATACTTCAGCCTGATCTTCAGTTGCTTCCAAGCCTTTATTCACAGAGATCCACATTACCCACAATAAGCTCTCATATAAATGGATACAAGAGATCCCCAATTGATACGTACCACCTGAATACAATTAACACTAATTGATATAAATCATATGGATACAATTAACATCTGGCACTTCCGTTTTTTTGGTATGCCAATGATATTGGGATAATGGGTTTCCCGATGGGAGTTCCCCATAATGTTTTGAGGAAGGAGGAGAGGAACAATGGAAGAACAAGCAGGATAGGCTACACCAGAGCCTGGTATCCCCCTGACCACATTTACAAGCAGCAGCACACATAGTTGATAATAACCATGTGGAACTGGATGGATAGGTTCCAGGTCAGCAAACAGCCAGATAGCAGAAGTGCTCCATCTGTTGCAAGGAAATCTGAAGCTACCATGCACCACACAGTTGGCAATGCCCGTGGTGATTTTATTCCCAAGTTTAAGTTTGGTGTTTATCCCATTAAATCCATGTCACTGTGCACAAGCAGCTTCAAAAAATAAAAAACTGTGTTCAGGTCCCTGTACCTAGCTTATTTTGGTACAATTTTACAAGATTAGCAGTTACAAATTGGAGAGAGGAATAATTCAAACTGGAACAATGTTATGCAATTGGTTCAGTTTATATATGACTAACAGTTCTTTTTTATATTTGAGTGGTCAGATATTCAAAATTCAGGAGGTCCTAGTTAACTTAAATAAAAAGGGGTGTTTTTGTTTAAAATTAAAAGTCAACCTGGAGCTTCACTGAAAGAAGGAACCAGCCAGTTTGAAACTCCTGAAAGAGAGAAAAAATGGTTTGAAATTTGCAAAAAGCAATTTAGATTATTATAGGCTCCCACTGTAATGAGATTGAACAAAAAGGTAGAAAAACTATGTATTTGAAAGCTATTTGTGAATGATTAGTTTAGTTAGAATCATAGGATCATATAGTATAGAAAGAGGCCATTCGGCCCTTGGTGCCTGAGCCGGCTCTCTGAAAGAGCTACCAATTAGTCCCACTCCCCCTGCTCTTTCCCATTTTTCTTTTTTAAGTAGAGATCCAATTACCTTTTAAAAGTTACTATTTAATCTGTATCCTCCACAATTTCAGGCAGTGCATTCGAGATCTTAACAACTCACTGAGTAAGAAGTTAAATTACTAGAAGTATAACTATGTCCATGGGTAGTGAAGGGCTCCAGGATGACTTTCTTTCTTATGGGTACGGTGTCTCATTCTTACAGTTGTGGTCTTTTTACATTATCCATTCGAAGGGGTTGGTTTTGAGTTTTGGGCGACCGACTGGTGGAGCTCGCTGGCCAGCCTCCAGCGCTTGAAGTGAAGCGGCAGTGATTCTGAGCCATGACCTCATTAACATCAGGCTGGTGAGCTGCAGGTTGCCAAACAGGCGTGCCTTTGCAGCTCACCGGATTGAAGCCTTCCAAGATTGGGCCGCCAGAAAGATATGTGGGGTGGTCACGATCGCAAAGGAAGGTAACGGAGCAGAAGTGGCCCAGATTATTTTATTATGGGGCCATTACCACCCCGTTAACACCAGGCAATACAAATTAAAATCCACCCCGAAGAGTTAGATAATAGACTTTCTACTGTGAATATATAACTATTATATGGCTGTTAATCATTTGCTTTTTGGTCTATTCTTAAATAAATTCACTTAATAGTTTTAAACTTAAAACAAGTTATGAAGGTATGATAGTCTATTTGCTTATTGAAGACATGAGAGATGCTATGAAGGCGTAGGATAAGTCTGGTAACTAATAATTAACAGGCAGAGTTTAGTATTTTATTAATGTCGGATGTTTTACTGAAAGCTTATCTAGGTTTCAAGGCTAAGATAAGCAGTCTCCAAGATATGGGGAGTTGAGACTTGCCAGAGCTGAAATAAGATTACAGAAGACCCAAAATCACAACAGGCAGCAACAGCCAGCTGTGTCCTCAAGTTCACTTCCAACATGATGTAATATAGTCTCATGAGCAGGATGCACTGGAGTCATCCATCTCATCACTACTTCATTCTGCACCATCTTCACTTCAACAACCATCAAACAAGAGATTGTAGCGTTGCTCCGCTCGATCACTCGCCCACGTGCTCGATTTTCTGCTTTCATATTTGTACTGCCAAGTTTTGGCAGGTATTTTTGTTACCCAAATAATGTTGGCAAAGTGTTAAGTAAACATTAAAAATATTACCATCTTTGTTAAGGCTATCAATAGTTTTATCCCCTTAAGTGATCACACCTCTCTAAATGTACCCAACACCCCGTGTAAGAAAGCCATTTACAGGCTGCTTACAGTCTATTTCCCACTCCTATTTGACCAGTTCCCAATGCCAGGCCTATTAAGTGTTAGGAGCTTGCCCACATTATACAAGTGAAGCTGATCTTACAAAACCAGGTGAGGTCAGCACACTAACTGTTGGGCGGGTACTAATAACACATTGCCTGACTGATGAGAGGCCTGATTGGAAGTCTACCCCACAGAGACCACAACTGCAGGAGCAACCCCTTTTTGTCTAAAAATATTTAATTATTATCTCTCTAGTTTCTTATGCGTTCAAAGTTCAAATTTAAAAATTCACCATTTGACAAAGAATATAGGACATTGTACAGTTCAATTGGTTATATGAATACAATTAATAAGTACACTATACAAAGAGCAGTATTGCACAATTGCCGAAAGTCATTCTTCAACAGTTGGAAGTTTTAAATTTTGGCATTGATACAATTCTACTCACATACAAATAAGTGAGGGAGCACGGAATAGCAGCTATCAACGGAGTCTGGCTTCAACAGAGTCTATAATTGGGAATTTGGTGGGTGAGGGGATTTTTAAGGGTTGATCTTTATCTAAAATTTGACTAAGTTTGGCATCAAGTATTTAACTTAAATTTAATCTTAACTTGCAGTTTTCAGTTAGTGGTAAACAAGCAGCCTGAAGTGGCAGTTGGTCACCTAGTTAATTAGCTGACTGGTTAGAACTGGTAATCTACTGTTAGCTGAGGTTGACTCAGGTGATTGGCATTCCAGCGAGCATAAATTCAGAAGGGTTTTGCTAACGCACGGAGTAGCAGCTATCGATGGAGGCTGGTTTCGGCAGAGTCTATAATTGGGAATTTGGTGAGTAAGGCGATTTGGTGCAGTAAGAGGTGAGATGCATTTGATTAGTCAGCGGAGAGGAGCGTACCGAGAGCAGGTCACAGCAACAACAAAACAAAACTGCAGTGCGACGTCACAGGTAAGGCAGGTAGGTGGTTGGTGGTGAGTATCTCTTCCGTTTTCTTCTTTCTTCGGACTGTGGGCTGAGTAACTTATAGCATAAAACTAAATTTTTAAAAATCTAAACTTAATTTAGTTATAGCAAGTAGCATTTTTTTTAGTGAATCAAAGTCCCTAGTGTAGTTAACAGTCTCTAAATTAAGAGTAATTTAAAGGAGTAAAACTCCTTAAAGTGAGTAACTAACAAGCTTAATCTAAGGCAAGTCATGATAGCAGAGCTCGCACCCATGATATGCTCCTCTTGCGCTATGTGGGAAGTCATGGACACTATCGGTGTCCCTGGCAACCATGTGTGCAGGAAGTGTGTCCAGCTGCAGCTACTGGCTAACCGCATTTTGGAGCTGCGGATGGATTCACTGTGGAGCATCCGCGATGCTGAGATTATCGTGGATAGCACGTTCAGTGAGGCAGTCACACCGCAGGTAAAGATTATGCAGGCAGAAAGGAAATGGGTGACCGCCAGGCAGAGTAAAAGGACTAGGCAGGTAGAGCAGGAGTCCCCTGGGGCCATCTCCCTCTCAAACAGATATTCCGCTTTGGATATTGTTGGGGGAGATGGCTTATCAGGGGAATGCAGCAAGAGCCAAGACCGTGGCACCACGAGTGACTCAGCTGCACAGGAGGGGAGGAAAAAGAATGGGAGAGCAATAGTGATAGGGGAAAAGATAGGTGTTTCTGCAGCTGCAGACATGACTCCAGGATGGTGTGTTGCCTTCCTGATGCTAGGGTCAAGGATGTCATGGAGCGGCTGCAGGACAGTCTGAAGGGGGGAGGGTGAACAGTTAGAGGTCGTGGTCCATATCTGTACCAACGACATTGGTTAAAAAAAAGGGATGAGGTCCTGCAAGCAGAATATAGGGAGTTAGGAAATAAATTAAAAAACAGGACCTCTAAGGTAGTAATCTCAGGATTACTCCCAGTGCCACGTGCTAGCGAGAGCAGAAATAGGAGAATAGACCAGATGAATGCGTGGCTTGAGAGATGGTGTAGGAGGGAGGGGTTTAAATTCCTGAGGCATTGGGACCGATTCTGGGAAAGGCGGGCCCTGTACAAGCTGGATGGGTTGCATCCAAGCAGAACGGGGACCAATATCCTCGCGGGGGCATTTGCTAGTTCTGTTGGGGAGGATTTAAACTAGTATGGCAGGAGGATGGGAGCCAAAGGGGCAGGTACAGATAGGACAAATTCAGACCAGGAAACGGGAAGTAGAAAAGCAGTTAGTGACATAGTTAGCGACTCAGAAAGGCAAAAGAAGCAAAGGTTAAATAGTGTTCAGCACAGGAATTTGACGGGGTTAAAGGGTATATACTTCAATGCAAGGAGTATTACAAACAAAGAAGATGAGCTAAGGGCACAGATAGACACATGGCAGCATGATATCATTGTTATAACGGAAACCTGGCTTAAAAAGGGGGATAATTGGCAGCTCAATATCCCTGGATATAGAGATTTCAGGCAGGATAGGGTGGGTGATAAAAAAGGAGGGGGGTTGCATTATTGGTTAAAGAATCAATTACAGTTGTGAGAAGGGATGATATGCTAAATGGATCATCAATCGAGGCCATATGGGTTGTGCTAAGAAATAAAAAAGGGGCAGTCACACTACTAGGAGTGTACTATAGACCCCTGAATAGCGAAAGGAAGATAGAAGGACAAATATGTAGGCAAATTTCTGAGTGCAAAAATAAGAGGGCAATAATAGTAGGGGACTTCAACTACCCTAACATCAACTGGGATTCAAACAGTGTGAGGGGCACAGAGGGCACAAAATTCTTGATCGGTGTCCAGGAGAACTTTTTTAGCCAATATATGACAAGCCCAACAAGAGGGGATGCAATTCTAGATTTAGTCCTGGGAAATGAAGATGGGCAGGTGGGTGAAGTGACAGTGGGTGACCATATTGGGGATAGTGACCACAATTCAGTTAGTTTTAGCATTATTATGGAAAAGGACAGAGTTTTAAAAAAATTCGTTCATGGGATGTGGGTGTCGCTGGCAAGGCCGGCATTTCGTGTCCATCCCTATTTGCCCTTGAGAAGGTGGTGGTGAGTTAAATCAGGAGTAAACATTTTAAATTGGGGGAAGGCAAATTTTACAGAACTAGGAGGTGATTTGGCAGAGGTGGACTGGACACAACTACTTGAGGAGAAATCAGTGGCAAGCCTGTGGGAGACACTAAAAAGTGAAATTCCACAGGTACATTGCAGACACATCCCCTCAAAGCAAAAGGGTGGCACTGCCAAATTTAAAGCCCCCTGGTTGTCTAGAAGTATACGGGGCAAGATAAAGCAGAAAAAGAAAGCGTATGACTGTCACAGAAAACTAAATACTGCAGAAAGCCTAGAGGAGTATAGAAAGTACAGGGATGACGTAAAAAAGGAAATAAGGAAAGCAAAGAGAGGGAATGAAAAAATATTAGCTAGTAAGATTAAAGAA
Source organism: Heptranchias perlo (assembly GCF_035084215.1). Lineage (NCBI taxonomy): Eukaryota > Metazoa > Chordata > Chondrichthyes > Hexanchiformes > Hexanchidae > Heptranchias > Heptranchias perlo. The sequence goes on from NC_090335.1 coordinate 52,999,145, forward strand.
AACCCAAAGATGTTCTATCAGTACATTAATAACAAGAGGATAGCTAAGGAAAAGGTGGGACCTATCAGGGATGCTAAGGATAACGTGTGTGTAGAAGCAGAGGATGTGGGTAGGGTTTTAAAATGAATATTTTGTCTCCGTATTCACAAAAGGAAAGGGATGATCCGGACATAGTAGTTAAAGAGGAGAGGTATGAAATATTGGATAAGGTAAACATAACGAGAGAGGAAGTACTAGAGGGACTGGAATCCTTGAAAGTCGATAAGTCACCAGGGCCGGATGGATTGTTTCCTAGGCTATTGAAGGAAGCCAGGGAGGAAATAGTGGATGCTCTGAGGATCATTTTCTAACCCTCACTAGACACAGGGGAGGTACCGGAGGACTGGAAGACTGCAAACGTAGTACCATTGTTTAAAAAGGGTACGAGGGAAATGCCGAACAATTATAGGCCGGTCAGTCTTCCCTCGGTGGTGGGCAAACTATTAGAATCAATACTGAGAAATAGGATAAACTGTCACTTGGAAAGGCATGGTTTAATCAGGGATAGTCAGCATGAATTTGTTCAGGGAAGGTCATGCCTTACAAATCTGATTCAATTCTTTGAGGAAGTGACAAGGAGGATTGATGAGGGTAGAGCAGTGGATGTTGTCTACATGGATTTTAGTAAGGCAGACTGGTCAGAAAGGTAAAAGCCCATGGGATACAGGGAAATGTGGCGAATTGGATCCAAAATTAGCTCAGTAACAGGAAACAAAGGGTAAAAGTCGATGGATGTCTTTGCGAATAGAAATCCGTTTCCAGTGGTGTGCTACAGGGCTCAGTGTTGGGTCCCTTGCTGTTTGTGGTATATATTAATGATTTGGACTTGAATGTAGGGGGCATGATTGGCAAATTTGCAGATGACACAAAAATTGGCTATGTAGTTGATAGTGAAGAGGATAGCTGTAGATTCCAAGAAGATATCAATGGGTTGGTGGAATGGACGGAAAAGTGGCAAATGGAGTTCAACTCGGAGAAGTGTGGGGTAATGCACTTAGGGAGGGCAGACAGTAAAAGGGAATACGCAGTAAATGAGAATATATTGAGAGGTGCAGAGGAAGTGAGAGACATTGGAGTGCATGTGCACAGGTCCCTGAAGGTGGCAGTACAGGTAGATAAGGTTGTGAAGAAGGCATACGGAATGCTCTCCGTTATTAGCCGAGGTATAGAATACAAAAGCGGGGATGTAACGATGGAACTGTATAAAATGCTGGTAAGGCTACAGCTGGGGTATTGTGCGCAGTTCCGGTCACCACATTACAGGAAGGAGGTAATTGCTCTGGAGAGAGTGCCAGAGAAGATTTACAAGAATGTTGCCAGGGCTTGAAAATTGCAGCTACGATAAGAGATTGGATAAATGGGTTTTTTTTCCTTGGAGCAGAGGAGGCTGAAGGGAGACTTGATTGAGGTGTACAAAATTATGAGGGGCCCAGATAGAGTAGACAGGAAGTACCTATTTCCCCTAGCGGAGAGTTCAAGAACTAGAGGACATAGATTTAAGCTGATTGGCGGAAGGATTAGAGGGGACATGAGGAAAAACTTTTTTACCCAGAGGGTGGTGGTTGTATGGAATTCGCTGCCCGAATTTGTGGTAGAGGCAGGGACCCTCAACTCTTTTTAAAAGTACCTGGACCTGCACCTAAAGTACTGTAAGCTGCAGGGCTACGGACCAGGTGCTGGAAGGTGGGATTAGAATGGGCATCTGGTTGTTCTTCGAGCCGGCACGGGCCGAATGGGTCCTTTCTGTGCTGTATCTTTTCTATGGTTCTAAGTCAAATTGCCATGTAAATACAGCAAGTTCCACCATAATCTATATTAATTAAGTTATTCTGGCACTAATTAACCCACTTTTATCAACGTTCATACATTCCAACAGAAGTGTTAACATCTGTTCCCTGCACCCACCACCAGTTGGGGTATGCATCATGACAAAAAAGCCAAGCTGCGGCTAGTTTACTCACAAAGTGCAGGAGAGAACACTGACATTCTTATTATATATAGGGAAGCTATTGAGGATTTTCAACATTTTCATGCAGCTATTATCACACTAGTGTTGCTTATGTGCAGCTGGCTTCATAAGTTTTTCATCTGTTATGCTGATTAACAGGCAACTTAATTGATCGAAAACTATGAAACTGGCATTAATTCAGATGCAGTGTAGCAGCTATTGGTTTCATTTGTTTCCTGAATTCAATGGAAGTAAACCACCGCCAGGAACACTAGATTGGTAGCCATTAAAATTTAGAAAAAATACTCAAAGAAAAGTTATCCCCAAAAAGAGCAAAATTTACCCTTTTTTATTTTACCACTATTATCTGCCGTAATGAAGGGGACTCTCCTTATTTCTCCCCGCTTCTGTAGATAATAGAAATTGTTGCATAACCAAGTTTTGGTCTTACATGTAAAGTGCAGCAATGCCCCAGGCATAGGTAGTAAGACAAGTAACAAAAGAGACATTATGTAGTTTTGCTGTCTCATGCATAATCAGAATTGGGACAACTATATCACCATATTTCTTTTTTGTGCTCAAAAAGGTGAGATGCTTGTGCTGGGAAATGGAAAACTTCCAATTTTAAAGTACCCATTTTCAGTATTGAGCACTCCCAGGTTAGATATGGGTAAAGGGCGATGAAATTGGTGTTTGGCGGTAGGGCAAAATGGGTGATAGTGAATGGACAGCCCATTTTACACCCTGCTCGATTTTCTTTTCCATTGATTTCAAATGTAAAATGGGCTGTCAGTTCTTTATTTGGGTTACCGCTGAAGACCATTTTCATCCTTCCTTTACTCTGCCTCAACGTGTCTCAGCTCCAACCTGCAGCATAACTTCTGCCCCCTTGTACTCCAGTTCTCTAGATATAAAGGCCAGCATTCCATTAACCTTATTGATTATTTTCTGCACCTGTTCATGACACTTCAATGATCGATGTACCTGTACCCCTAGGTCCCTTTGGATATCTACTGTTTTTAACTTTTTACCATTTAGAAAGTACCCTGTTCTATCCTTTTTTGATCCAAAGTGGATGACCTCACATTTGTCTACATTGAATTCCATTTGCCACAGTTTTGCCCATTCACCTAATCTATCAATATTGCTTTGTAATTTTACTGCACCAGTGTGACAAATTTTCCACTACCAACATAGGAACAGGAGTAGGCCATTCAGCCCCTCGTGCCTGCTCCACCATTTGATAAGATCATGGCTGATCTGTGATCTAACTCCATATACCCGCCTTTGGCCCATATCCCTTAATACCTTTGGTTGCCAAAAAGCTATCTATCTCACATTTAAATTTAGCAATTGAGCTAGTATCAATTGCCGTTTGTGGAAGAGAGTTCCAAACTTCTACCACCCTTTGTGTGTAGAAATGTTTTCTAATCTCGCTCCTGAAAGGTCTGGCTCTAATTTTTAGACTGTGCCTCCTACTCCTAGAATCCCACAACCAGCAGAAATAGTTTCTCTCTATCCACCCTATCTGTTCCCCTTAATATCTTATAAACTTCGATCAGATCACCCCTTAACCTTCTAAACTCTAAAGAATACAACCCCAATTTGTGTAATCTCTCCCCGTAACTTAACCCTTGAAGTCCGGATATCATTCTAGTAAACCTACGCTGCACTCCCTCCAAGGCCAATATGTCCTTCCGAAGGTGCGGTGCCCAGAACTGCTCACAGTACTCCAGGTGCGGTCTAACCAGGATTTTGCATAGCTGCAGCATAACTTCTGCCCCCTTGTACTCCAGTCCTCTAGATATAAAGGCCAGCATTCCATTAACCTTATTGATTATTTTCTGCACCTGTTCATGACACTTCAATGATCTATGTACCTGTACCCCTAGGTCCCTTTGGACATCTACTGTTTTTAACTTTTTACCATTTAGAAAGTACCCTGTTCTATCCTTTTTTGATCCAAAGTGGATGACCTCACATTTGTCTACATTGAATTCCATTTGCCACAGTTTTGCCCATTCACCTAATCTATCAATATTGCTTTGTAATTTTACATCTTTGAATGAAATTTCCAATTAGTGTTAAATTAGAGACAGCTTGGTGCTGTAGGTCCATATTTGAAACTCATTTTATGCTCAAACTCATTTTATGCTCAAACTCATTTTATAAAGGAACCTTGCAGGCAACAGACAGGAGACATGTCCAATCAGCCTGGACTAAATTTGAACGCAGGTCTCAGAGGTAAAAGGTCAATATCTAACCAATCGCACTATCTAGTTCCTTCATATCACCACATTTCAACAGATCGAAATCAGTGTTCGAACGGAGCAGTCATTTCCTGTGAGTTCTTCCTCCTTTGCAAATTTGCCTGAGCATTGCATCTCTGTTCTTAACTGATATCCTGTTTTGATGTAGCTCTCTCAAAAGTATCACTCTGACTCTCCAACCCTCACAAGCCAACAGGATGTGTGCATTTACAACACTTAACAGTTAGCTTGCCTTTCTCAATAACTGAATTACATGTGACTTCTATTTTCTTCCCCTGGGAAAGCTAAGGCAGGAAATTGTACAAATTAAGCCAGTGAGTCATTGCATCTACAGATCCACTTTTACTCTTACACAATGTTTTGCAAAATATTAACAATACTACACAAACAAAACTTAGCAATTTTTATTGCACCGTAAAGAAACCATGTAACAGATGAAAAATGCTTATAAATTTAATATAAATTTGATTTCAAAGAGAAGTTGACTTTAAAATAAACATGGAAGAGCATAAGAATTTTTAGCAATAGGAAAAAAGCCATATCACTCCTTTTTGATAGATAAATCCCACCTCTTTGCTTTCTTAGCATTTCTACTGCCTGTTTCAGTGGCTTTCCTTGGTAACTTGTTCCACAAGCCTATGACCCTTTGTGTAAAAAAAAGGTTCCACCAAACTTGACTTCTAACTTTCTAATTTTTAATTTGAGTTTCTTGGCATTTAAACCTTTCGCCATAGTGAACAATTTGCTAGAATCAACTTTACGTAACCCCGTCATGATCTTGAAAATTCTAAAAAGGTCACATTAAAGTCTTTTTTTTTCCCCCCAAAGAAAACAAGTCCAACTTCCTTCATCTTTGCTCATAACTTAAATTTCTGACACCCTAATGCAACTAATATAAAGTAGAATATTTGAAAATTGAACATTTTGTACATCTTTGCAGCACTGTAATCTGTATTTATACTCCTTATCTGATACAACAGTGAGGTCTAAATTCAACATCATTGCACCCCTTTTACAGGTGTGAAACGTGCGTAACGATGATTAATTTTGTGGTGCGACAGCCCATGCCCGATTTGCGTCTGTGCCTGGGCCACTATTAAATTTGTTCTGAGATTTTTTTTTAGGTGGCCCTGGTGGCCACCTGTAAGAAGCACAGCGTTTGTTTTATGAAAGAAAAAGTAGATGAAATGAGACAGTAGATGAAATAGCTTCCTTGGAAGCACCCCCAATTACAATATATCCTGCTTTCAGTGGCACTGCATGAAAGAAGGCGTGTCAAGAGTCGGTGTTGCCCAATTGGCTGCATATTCCAAAATGCCACCAACCATTTCTGCAGGGCTTAGCACATCTACCTGCCAATGACCACAGGGAACTGTCTTGCCAGGGTCTGGGTCACAAATTGGCAGATGCAGCGCTGTTCCATCCTTTACAAGGATACCTGCAGCTACTAGGCAGCACAGCTGGGTTAATGATAATAATGGTCAGCTGTGGCCTGGAGCATGGTTCCACCTCCTTGCAGGAATACTTCAATGCTGACTGATGGATATGGTGCCATGGAGTGGCATAGAGGATAAACCTTCTTGAACGCAACTCAAATAGAACCACCTCCACGTTAGCAGGCATCAAACCGGGGGCCAGGTGCAGGACTGTCAGTTACTTGCCTGCAGACTGATGCCTGCAACTTTCCCCTCATTATTGCCTGGATCTTCTTAGATTTCTCCATCAAAGACTGATAATGGGTTGCGATGTCTTCCGACGCTTTTGAAAGGCTTCCAGAATTTTTGTTCCCTTGTTGTGATGCTCCACTTTTATTTGTTCCCATTGCTTCAAATTTTACATACAGGGGGGTTATATAGGATAACCCTCGAAACCGGGCGCAGGGGTCATAGTGCGCGATTAACCCGCGCCTGGTTGTTGAGATGCAGGCAGCATGTAACATTCATGCTGCCTGTGATTTACCTGACAGCTGTGAGCAGCCAAGCCTAGCTGTGCTGTTGAATGGCTGCTCACCAGCAGGGGGGGCCCCAATACCGCGAGTAGCATCATTTGAAGGCAGCCTGCACCTCTTAGTTGCAAAATATAACCTATGGGTCTGCACGGAAATCAGACATCGCACACGTAAAACACAGATGCAGGTCCATCCCTATGTTTCCAAACTATTGAGTTATGTTAAAACATCGAATAAAGGCTGCACACTACTAAATCCCACATCTTCCGAACTGCATGCCAGACCTCTCCAATCTGCTGATCTGAGTTTGTACCATGCCTGTGAGAGAGCATGCACCAAGGTTCTCTGATGATGCACTAGAGGTCTTGGTGCAAGAGGTGGATGGAAGGAGGGGCATCCTATATCTGAAGGAGGGCAAGAGGCCCTCCAGACATATACTTCCAAGGCAGTGGGAGGCAGGAGGGGATGAAGTCAATGCCAGGTGCATAGCACCACTAACATGGATGCAGTGCAGGAAGAAGTTCAATACTTTGACACGAGTGGTCAAGGTGAGTGAGGTCAACTGTCAAGTGGCATCTCCTACCAACTGCACCACTAGCCACATCCACTGCTCCACGCACTACACCCCCCCATCACCCACATATTTCTTATGTTCTTATGTTCTTAACTAACCTGCATGATCCCTTTAAATAACATTGGTGGGGGCTCCTCCATGCTGTTTGACTTGTTCAGCTGTGCAAGGTTTAAGACAGTGCGTTGGCTGGAGCGTTGAGTTCCAAAATTGCATTTGTCCCTTTAAATCAGCGTTGCACACTGATCTACCGCATATTCTCCCTACTTTACATGCTGCCAGCGTTCGTTATCTGCATGTGCGCAAACGCCTTTACCAAGATGGCGTCCAGCACACATCATGCTAGAAGTGTGCGTGCACATTCCGGACGCCATTTTGGGTCCTTAGAAGGCCATGTAATGCCTAAAAAACCGGGCGACATGCAGTTTCCTTCTCCCAACACTAGTCTTTGGCTCCAGCCGTATCGATACCTGAAGTTATGCAAATGAGCTGACCATGGAAAATTGCATGAAAACAGTCCACTTCCATTTGTATCTGTTTAGAACCGACCAATAGCCATTCTGGCAGTAACTACAACAAAAGAAAAATATAGGGTAGTGATTCTGTGTAAAAATTAGATATTCCCATCAGAGAACCTAGGTTGTCATGTGGACAGGTATGAGTTGATATGTTCTGTGCAATCTGACTGTGTAGTATATTCGTTTGATCATGTAGTGTACTCATATTGTTACTGCATGATATATGGAATTAAGTATATTATATATTTCACTTTATAGGTAAGCATGTGTGTGATATATGCATTTTATTATATAGTTTATGTAATTTCACTATATTATGCTTACGGCTGTGTTCTTTGAATTATAAAAATTCCTAATGGAATGGGACATAACTTCCTCAATTAATAGCCCACATATGCTTATTACATAAGTTTTGCAATGGTTTAATTCATTTACACAAATTTATGATTTGCACGGTGGGGACATTCCGAAAATAGCACATGGCAAAGTAGATCCCAAATATTTCCATCAAAACACAACTGGGTTTTTTACCTTCCAAAAATTCTGCATCTTTCCTCCCGCTGAGGACCAAGTTATAATTCCTGCTTGAGGAAAAGCTGTAAGTCACAAATACCCTTTTGAAATTCAGTGCCCTGGTTTGGTGCCACAGGATGTGTGCTTTGGATGTATGTAAAGTTAAGATTTTTTCCATTTTGGCAACAACCTCCAGCAATATTTAGAGCTGTATTTTTACTGTTTAAATACACACGATCCATGGTTCAGCTTGTAGCTTATTTGCTGATGTAATCATGCTATTAACAAATGACAACTTACAATAGTCTGTTTCCTATTTATTTCAACAGGAAACTCGGTGATCCAAATGGATGGAGGTTAAAATCAAAATAGCTCTAATACAACTATTAAGTTTGATACAGTGGGTACAAGATATTTATAAAGGGAAAGAAATGTCACCACTCAATTTCACAGGAAATGTTAGATTGAACATTCCAAAGAAAATGACGGAAATTGACATGAACTGTTTAATATTTATGAAAACAGAACTTTCTTTGATGTAGGCATACTGGAGCTTTATTTTTACAATACATAAATAGAGAAAATAGGAGGTAACATATTCAGGATTTATTAATTTAATTTGGCCTTTCAACACAGATTAAAATTCAAGCCCAATGCATATTGAATGTGTTTAACTCAACTGAAGATTGGTTTCCATTCTTAGCTAAACACATTTCTTGTATTGAGTCCAATTTTTTTACAATTAACAACAAAAGCTTCCAGACTACCTCAGCATCAGTAAAGTTGGCATTTTCAAATAAGTTGAACTAAGTCTGTAACAATTCTCTTAAGTAATGCTTGGTGGCAGTGGGTAAAGCAAATCAGATGTTGGGATTATTAAATGGTCAATATTGAGCCAAAATAGTAAGGTAATCTTGCCACTTTATAAATCATTGGTGCGACTGCACTTAGAATACAGTGTACAGTTCTGGTTGCCACAGTACAAAAATGATATTGCAGCTATTGAAAGGATACGGAAGAGAGTAACCAGAATTATTGAGGGGATCGAGGGATTGGATTATGAGGAGCGATTATGTAAATTGGGCATGATCTCACTTGAAAAGAAATGGTAGAGAGTTGATATGATTGCTGTTTTTAGGATTCTAAAGGGACTGGATAAAGAAACCATGACAAGTTATTTCACTTTGTCCAGAACAGTAGAATCAGAGGACGCTTGCAGAGAGGTAAATTCAAAACTAATCTGTGGAAATAATATTTCAGTGAGTGAGCGGTCCATCTATGGAACAGAATCACTAGACAGTTTGTATTGATTCTTTCACATTCAAATTAGGTAGATCTCTTTCAGAAAATAACATTTTGGGATACAGTGTATGAGTAATTTGAAACATGATATGTGGTAAGTGTAGCATGCCTGAGAGTTCCCAAAGCTCTCCACCACTGGGGTATTACTTGTGTCATTTCTGGGTCTATTGTAGACTAATTGATAGAGATTGATTGCTATGATTAGTCAACAACTCCATTATCATTGTATCATGCAACTGCCAGGATGGTAGAAGGCAAACTAGATGGACTTTTCTCATCTATCAATTCCTGTGTAAGACCATAGGCCTGAGGAGTCTGGGAAGAATTTGAATGAACAAACATGTGTTGCTAGGGAAATTTCTTATTCTTTTTAATTAATTCTCTGGATAAGGCATCACTGGCAAGGCCAGCATTTATTGCCTATCCCTCATTGCCCTGAGAACGTGGTGGTGGGCCGCCTTCTTGAACCACCTGTAGTGGTTTGATACAACTGAGTAGTCACTTGAGAAGGTATTTAAGAATCAACTACGTTGGTGTGGGACTGGAGTCACATATAAGCCAGACCGGGTAAGGACGGCAGGTTTCCTTCGCTAAAGGGCATTAGTGAACCAGTTGGGTTTTTATGAGAATCCGACAGCTCCATGGTCACTCTTACTGATACCACCTTTTTAGTTGCAGTCTTATTGAACTGAATTCAAAATTCTCAAACAGCCACAGTGGGATTTGAATTCATGTTCTTCAGATTATTTGTCCAGGTTTTTTGATTACTAGTCCAGTAACATAACCAATACACTACCGTACCATTATGAAGCAACTTTAATGTAAAATCCAGTTTTCGAAAAAAATATTCAACTAGGGTATACTATTGCGATATTAATTCTTGTATTCTCAGGCATTTGCTCTCTTTGCATCATCCAGGTCTCTGTTTCAAATCACTTCTTGGTTAACTAGTGTCCCATTCCAGGATTATTGCACCTAATCTTGGCAGCCACTTCAGTACAATAACAATTTACATTGATATGGAACCTTAAAAATAAGAAAAATCCCAACGAGCGTCACAGATAGGCATAAGGAAAATGGATGCTAATCCAGGTAGAGCGAGAGACCAGGAGGAGTAAGTGAATGTTTGGTCCACAAGATGGGTTTTAAAGAGGTTGTTAAAAAGAGTTGAGAGAGGCAGAGAAATCTAGGGAGGGAATTCCACACAGTGGGGCTTAGATGACTGAAAGATCTGCGAGCAATGGATGGGCGAAGGGAGGAGGAGATGTACAGAAAGTCAGAGTCAAGACCAAGATTTTTGATAGATAAGGGTATCAAGGGATATGGATTAAAGGCAGGTAAATGGAATTGAGGATTTGGGGTTTAAAGCTCAGCTCAGGATTGAGCAAGATTCTGAGATTACAGATGGTCTGGTTCAGCCTGAGAGAATGGCTGGGGAGGCGAATGGAATCAGTGGCAAGAGAGCGGAGTTTGTGGCAGGGAACAAAGGTTACTCACTGCATAAGAAGGTTGATTACTATTAGTTTAGCATAGAGTTACAAACTATTTATCATTTTCTATTACATATAAGGTGTTAGCAAAGTTTAACAACTGCTGTGAAAATATATGTTATGCTGCTATTTATTCATTTGTTTAGTACTGTTGAAATTTGTTTACCAGTTAAAGCCTAAAACAAGCTCTGGTATAGCATCGTTCTGCTACTTTCTGAATAAATGTAAGGAATCTTACAACACCAGGTTATAGTCCAACTGTTTTATTTGAAAATCACAAGCTTTCGGAGGCTTTCTTCTTCGTCAGGTGAGTGTGGGATTCCATGGAAGGTTACCGCATTTATGAATACACTTTCTGAATACAAAGAGGAACATGTGGAGGAACCAGTAGTTAAAGCAATCTAAAGAAGGTTTTTTTTTAATGTTACGCTGGGCATGCCACATAACAAGCCAAGTATAAACATTCACAAGAATACAGAGTGCATACCTACAAGAGTAGTCTGATAGAAGTAAAAAAACATCTAGAGTAAAAAGGGTAAATGAATCAAAGACTATAACACCTTGATGTTACTAATGGAAATGATTCTTCAACATTCCTACATGGCCGTTCATGACAGCAGACTATAGCCCACTGTTTTTTAAATCTTCATTCCTGCTCCTATGTTGGTGCTGAGTCCTTTATTCTATCTTTTGCTTCATGTTATTTTTCCTTTGATTACAGCTTCCATTATGTATAAGTACCAATGATATGTTAGCAATTTTTAGATATTTTCCACTTTCAGGCATTCTTGCAACCAGCAATGTTTCCATCTCTCCCTTTCCCTCTGAATGTTTTTCGATGGTTTGCTGCCAATCTGACTCCAAGGTGGCTGGATAAGGTCAGTCTTGCATTACTACTACTTCTTATGTTCAAAAATTTGCAAAAATCCAAAAAGATTTGGACTGAATCTCCATGATACTGACTCAGTGAACACTAGATACAGCTGCTTGTCAGATTTTCATGACAATGACTCCTTTAAGATACTGGTGTTGGTACATCAGCATGTTAGTTTCACATTTTGCACTAGTATTAATACCTGAACAGCTTGAAGGTGAGGGGTTTTATAGTTAACTCTTTGCCACAGATGGAGAGCTCCAGTAATTGCAAGCTGATGCATCCAATGCCATATTTCTCTAATGCAGTATAATGTGCAACAGCTTGTATGGTCTAAGTGCTGCTCAACAGACCAGCAATACATCAGGATATTACCTAAGTACACTGTGGTACATGGATCCCAAAGTTGGAAAATGTGACTCAAAGCCTTTAACATTGCTGAGCATCAATCAGCTGAAAAGCAACACAAGGAACTCATTAATCTACGTGTCCAGAACACTTTATGTTGTACGTTTTTGTCTTTGATCCAAATCAGATGATACCTTACCTAAAAGCAGAGTTTCTTTTGCAATACTAAATCATTCCTTCTTGCTCCCAAATTATTTGACCACAGTGTCTTGCTGATCATTAATTTTGATTCATGTTTTACCAGGATAAGATCCAGTCAATTTTTGGTGCCTCCTCTTTTTAACCAAAAAGACTATCAGGATAAGGGTAAGTAAATCTGCTTCATTGTGGTGAGGGTTGCTGTTACTGCGGGTGCTCATTTGGACAGATCTTTACGTCAGAGATTAATCTGGTAAAAACTTTAATTCATTGTCTTTTCCAGGGCTGTTCCCATCATAGATCTCATCATGGGTACGGTAGCATAGTGGTTATGTTACTGGACTAGTAATCCAGAGGCCTGGACGAAAATCCACAGTCATGAGTTCAAATCCTGCCACGAATTTAAATTCAATTAATTAATTAAATTCAATTAATTAAATAAAATCTGGAATTAAAATACTAGTATCAGTAATGATGGCCATGAAACTACCGGATTGTCGTAAAAACCCATCTGGTTCACTAATGTCCTTTAGGGAAGGAAACCTGCCGTCCTGACCCGGTCTGGCCTATATGTGACTCCAGACCCACAGCAATGTGGTTGATTCTTAATTGCCCTCTGAAATGGCCCAGCAAGCCACTCAGTTGTAAAATCTCGCTAAAAAAAGTCATAATAAGAATAAAACCGGACGGACCACCCGGCATCGGACCACTAGGCACCGGACACGACAACGGCAAACCAAGCCCAGTCGACCCTGCAAGGTCCTCCTTACTAACATCTGGGGACTTGTGCCAAAATTGGGAGAGCTGTCCCACAGACTAGTCAAGCAACAGCCTGACATAGCCATACTCACAGAATCAAACCTTTCAGCCAACGTCCCAGACTCTTCCATCACCATCCCTGGGTATGTCCCACTAGCAAGACAGACCCACCAGAGGTGGCGGTACAGTGATATACAGTCAGGAGGGAGTGGCCCTGGGAGTCCTCAACATTGACTCTGGACCCCATGAAATCTCATGGCATCAGGTTAAACATGGGCAAGGAAACCTCCTGCTGATTACCACCTACCGTCCTCCCTCAGCTGATGAATCAGTCCTCCTCCATGTTGAGCACCACTTGGAGGAAGCACTGAGGGTAGCAAGGGCACAAAATGTACTCTGGGTGGGGGACTTCAATGTCCATCACCAAGAGTGGCTCGGTAGCACCATGACTGACTGAGCTGGCTGAGTCCTGAAGGAAATAGCTGCCAGACTGGGCCTGCGGCAGGTGGTGAGCGAACCAACACAAGGGAAAAACTTACTTGACCTCGTCCTCACCAATCTACCTGTCGCAAATGCATCTGTCCATGACAGTATTGGTAGGAGTAACCACTGCACAGTCCTCGTGGAGATGAAGTCCCATCTTCGCACTGAGGACGCCATCCAACGTGTTGTGTGGCACTACCACCGTGCTAAATGGGATAGATTCAGAACAGATCTAGCAGAACAAAACTGGTCATCCATGAGGCGCTGTGGGCCACCAGCAGCAGCAGAATTGTATTCCAGCACAATCTGTAACCTCATGGCCCGGCATATTCCTCACTCTACCATTACCAACAAGCCAGGGGATCAACCCTGGTTCAATGAGGAGTGTAGAAGAGCATGCCAGGAGCAGCACCAGGCGTACCTAAAAATGAGGTGCCAACCTGGTGAAGCTACAACTCAGGACGACATGCATGCTAAACAGCGGAAGCAACATGCTATAGACAGAGCTAAGCGATTCCACAACCAACGGATCAGATCAAAGCTCTGCAGTCCTGCCACATCCAGTCATGAATGGTGGTGGACAATTAAACAACTAACGGGAGGAGGAGGCTCTGCAAACATCCCCATCCTCAATGATGGCGGAGTCCAGCACGTGAGTGCAAAAGACAAGGCTGAAGCGTTTGCAACCATCTTCAGTCAGAAGTGCCGAGTGGATGATCCATCTCGGCCTCCTCCCGATATCCCCACCATCACAGAAGCCAGTCTTCAGCCAATTCGATTCACTCCACGTGATATCAAGAAACGGCTGAGTGCACTGGATACAGCAAAGGCTATGGGCCCCGACAACATCCCAGCTGTAGTGCTGAAGACTTGTGCTCCAGAACTAGCTGCGCCTCTAGCCAAGCTGTTCCAGTACAGCTACAACACTGGCATCTACCCGACAATGTGGAAAATTGCCCAGGTATGTCCTGTCCACAAAAAGCAGGACAAATCCAATCCGGCCAATTACCGCCCCATCAGTCTACTCTCCATCATCAGCAAAGTGATGGAAGGTGTCGTCGACAGTGCTATCAAGCAGCACTTACTCACCAATAACCTGCTCACCGATGCTCAGTTTGGGTTCCGCCAGGACCACTTGGCACCAGACCTCATTACAGCCTTGGTCCAAGCATGGACAAAAGAGCTGAATTCCAGAGGTGAGGTGAGAGTGACTGCCCTTGACATCAAGGCAGCATTTGACTGAGTGTGGCACCAAGGAGCACTAGTAAAATTGAAGTTAATGGGAATCAGGGGGAAAACTCTCCAGTGGCTGGAGTCATACCTAGCACAAAGGAAGATGGTAGTGGTTGTTGGAGGCCAATCATCTCAGCCCCAGGACATTGCTGCAGGAGTTCCTCAGGGCAGTGTCCTCGGCCCAACCATCTTCAGCTGCTTCATCAATGACCTTCCCTCCATCATAAGGTTAGAAATGGCGATATTCGCTGCTGATTGCACAGTGTTCAGTTCCATTCACAACCCCTCAGATAACGAAGCTGTCCGTGCCTGCATGCAGCAAGACCTGGACAACATCCAGGCTTGGGCTGATAAGTGGCAAGTAACATTCACGCCAGACAAATGCCAGGCAATGACCATCTCCAACAAGATGTCTAACCACTTCCCCTTGACATTCAACGGCATTACCATCGCCGAATCCCCCACCATCAACATCCTGGGGGTCACCATTGACCAGAAACTTAACTGGACCGGCCATATAAATACTATGGCTACAAGAGCAGGTCAGAGGCTGGGTATTCTGCGGCGAGTGACTCACCTCCTGACTCCCCAAAGCCTTTCCACCATCTACAAGGCACAAGTCAGGAGTGTGATGGAAAACTCTCCACTTGCTTGGATGAGTGCAGCTCCAACAACACTCAAGAAGCTCGACACCATCCAAGATAAAGCAGCCCGCTTGATTGGCACCCCATCCACCACCCTAAACATTCACTCCCTTCACCACCGGCGCACTGTGGCTGCAGTGTGTACCATCCACAGGATGCACTGCAGCAACTCGCCAAGGCTTCTTCGACAGCACCTCCCAAACCCGCGACCTCTACCATCTAGAAGGACAAGAGCAGCAGGCACATGGGAACAACACCATCTGCACGTTCCCCTCCAAGTCACATACCATCCCGACTTGGAAATATATCTCCGTTCCTTCATTGTCGCTGGGTCAAAATCCTAGAACTCCCTTCCTAACAGCCCTGTGGGAGAACCATCACCACACGGACTGCAGCGGTTCAAGAAGGCAGCTCACCACCACCTTCTCAAGGGCAATTAGGGATGGGCAATAAATGCTGGCCTTGCCAGCGACGCCCACATCCCGTGAACGAATGAAAAAAAAATAGATCAACTTCGAACCAATAGTCTTAAAATTTAGTTATTTTTTCCTTCTTCTTGTGTAGGTCCTAAATCATATAGTGGTACCATTTCATTTGCCTCTGCATCTCAATCACCCAAGTGGATATTTTTCATGTATGAGTCTGGACAATAAGCGTCAGTAGGCCTGTTTGATTGTGAGCATCACAGCGGAACATGATCTCGTCCTCATCCAACATCCATACATTGACATTCTAACAGGCATCGCTAAACAGCAGACAGGTGGGGGAATCCAGGCTGATTTTTCCTTTCCCTAGCCCAGGGACACTGAAGCTAAATGTAACACCCCCACTGCTGTACTGGCTGAAATTAAGTAATTCAGCACAGACCATTGATTGAATCTGGGACCTTTTTGGCCAGTATGTTGCAGTACAACCCAATGTGGTCAATTTACCCACTGAGCCATTGGATGTTAAAGTTTTCCTTGAATTTGTCATGTTCATTATGATTTCTAAAAATGATTTTGATTAGGATTACGTATGAAAATGAAAATATCAAGGTCGAGCTGCTCCCATGAATTTTGACGTCTTTCTCAGCATCTAACCTTTTTCAATGCATTGAAGTCTGCTTCTCTACTACACTTCAAGATTTGCCTTATCTAATCCATTTAATTTTTATGCACTTCAACAAAGTCCCTCGTAACTGTTTCCTCCAGACTATTCTTTAACCTTTTTTCTATAACTCATCACCCTTGCAATTGGAATCATTTCTGTTGCTCTTTTCTGCACCTTCTTCAATGCCTGCAGATGCCTCTTGCAGCATGACAAGAACAGTAGCCCAAGGGTCACCTGATCAGTGCATTGTACAGCCTCAGCACACCTCAGTAGACTTGTATTCCACTGTTCTGTAACTACATGCTTTATTTCTAGATCAGGCAAAATAATGGAAAGTATTCTCAGGGGCAGGCTACAGGAGTGCCTATATGGAAATAACCTAATAAGAAATAGCCAACAAGGATTTAGACAAGGAAAATTATTTCTGACAAATTTGGATTCATTGAGGATGTTACAGATAAAGTAGGCAGTGGCATTTCCTATGATTTGGTTAAATGAACCTTCAGAAAGCTACATCTGCAGTATTTTGCTTTGTTTCCCCTCTATATAAATGCAAGTTGTTATTGTCTGACAGTTATTTAAATCCACAAGCTCTAGCAATAACCTTTTGGGGTATTTATTCGCCTGGATTGTTCAAATCGAAGATCTAGTCTCGAACTTTTGACAAGACTGGATTAGGCCAGGTAGCTCCGATAATTAACAAGGTAAAGAAATGTTTTCCGTCTAACTTGCACTATCAAAATGACCCAGATATTAGGACAAATATATACACTCCGGGCAAGACAAAGGAAGCAAGTCTCACCAAGGTGTGCAGCTCAGATACAGAGGCCAAAAATACATCTAGAGTAACAAGGGCAAAAAGACCCCCAAAAAGTTACAGTCCCATGATCAATAGTTTTCTCTGTTTGACTGGGACTTAGTTCTGTTTTTACATTAATATATTCTCGCCTCATTTTCCAACAACATTTATAAAAAGCTGTATTACTGTGCTAGGTTGTATCACTTATTCGGCAGTGACTGTAATCTGACAGCTCCTGCGTATGGGTAATTTCAATTTGCTGATGTTATCTTCATTGCAGCGCGTTTCCTTCACTTGGCCTGAAAGCTGACTGGCTTCCGTTCAATGGCTTCCTTCCAGCAAAACACAACCGACCTTCTCATGTCAAGTATGAAAAGAGGAAATGCTCAGTAACGTACAGTGAAATACCATTTAAAGGACTGAAACTTTAAGAATTTTTTTTGACATCAGACATTCCACAGTACTGTTTATTTATCTATTTAATCAGTTAAACTGTAAATTACTAATGCAGAAGAGACCAACTATGAGTGATTCCAAAATATAAATATTTCATTTTATAAAAAATTAAGTATCAAAATGTTATGCATTCTTGTCTATTGGCTTATAAATGTAGCTAACATCATTATCAGCTGAGGTGAAGACAAATTGAAAACATTTTAAAACTTTTTTCTCGAAAAGTAATATAAAGCGACACAAACTTTTTCATTTTCCAGGGTTATTTTATTTATTTAATAATTGCATTAATCACAGAGTGTGTTGCAGCTGTTGGGAGAAACTTTGACCAAAAGCACAAATCGGGGCCACTTTTTCTCACTCTGCTGCCAAAAGGAACGCCTCTCGCAAAGAATCTGACATGTACACGCTGTTTAGAGGAGACCAGCAACTCTGTATCTATCCGAGGAAGGGTTCTCTGTCTGCATGGTTACTGGTTAATTCATTAAGCGGATGATCGACTAAAATTAAAGCTCTGTGATTATACTATAAGAACAACGTGAATATTGCAGAGTTGGGAAATCTGAACAGAGCCAAGCTGTTTGGGGTTTGACTCTGATATTAGATGCTCAGGACCCCCCTTGTGTCTGATGGTAGACTTGTCTGCTGGGACCGATCAGACTCTGACCACAGGGTTGTGTCATCGGGATGTATGAAGCTGTGAGAGAGAGTAGGTGGTATGTGTGCCAGAGCATGACTTTGTGATCTGAGAAGGGGGAACACAACGACTGTCTCGCTAGGATAAGTTAAACAAATTGTTTGAAAAGACTCCCGGGGAAAATGGAGGTAAGGTGAAATTGGCTATAATGTTGCAGATGGCCCGTATCGAGATATGTGTCACTTTAATTGCACGGGGCTCGGTCTTACATGCTGCCTTTTCAGTTTCTTATCAACTCCATTTCGCTTATTCCTGTCAACATAGGTGCTCGTGTTAAAAAGGCATGGCGTTTGTCGCGACTTTACTCACACTGTAAATCGTTATTTTATTTTTAAAGCTGCCCTGTGTACAAGTTACAAGCTAGATCATATTTTACAATACAGGGTTAAATGGAACGAAGCAATCAACTGGTAAATGTACACCGTTATTGCATTTTAGGTGAACCTTTTCCTCGTCATAATTAGAATTGGGTGCGAAGTTAATCATATAAATCAGCTGTCTTCAACATGATACTTTGCAATTTTATTCGTCGCTCTTTGAATTGAACCCAACAATTAAAATAACTAATAAAACTTATGAACTTCTGATCCAGGCCATGGAGTATAGTCAGTGCACAATGTGCCAAATAATGCCTGAGACCTGCCAGGTAGAAGTCATATCACAGAAATCAAAAATATATTTGGAATATGTGAAAATAGATTGAAATGCAAATACATTTATAATAAGAAGCATTTAATCACAAAACAATTAGAAAATAAATACACAAACCTATATGAAGGACAATCATTCTGACAATATTTGCTTTTTGTTGCTATAGAAATGAGGATTAGCTTTTTTTGCTGTCAGAAGTGATATCATCTCATGAGTATCATTCCTTAGTGCCCAACTTATTTCTCATTCAGTATGTTTCAACACATCAAAGATGAGTGTCTCATCCTGTGTATACATCCCCATATTAAAGATGAGATCTCATTCTGCACATATCCTTAATGCTGGATATCCCTGTGTATACTTCCCCCTTTAGTGCTAAGGGCGAGATATGTGGAAGATAAATGCATTCAATGGAGAAAAAAAAATAAGTGGTAGTGATACCATCCATTGGATAAGTCAGCCCATGATATCAACATTAATGTGCTGCTGGGGAAGGGGTGCGAATCTTGTGGTATGCTACTGTAGAATAATGCTGGAAATGCAAACTGCAAAAATTATAAATATTCCTATTTTCAGGGGCTTTAATTGCTCAGCTGGTAAATGTAACAAGTGGTGTGGTACTGAGCTATACAAATTAGGATGGTCCGAGATTCATTCTTTGGCCTGTGCTGAGTTTGCTAATCTCGGCAGGGTCAGCAGAGGGTTGTTCTGGGTAGGGAGATTAATACCAGCCAGGGTTTCCCATTCCTGATTATTAGAGTGACCCCTGCTGGAAAATGCAGAAAGCGGACACTGGGCGAGGATAAGATTGGACATGTCAGTAATGCTGCACATGGATGAATAGTTTGCTGGCATTGGTTAGATGTGCACATGAAGAATGGCCACTTGGAAGAGCGACTGGTGCTTGTGGAACTGGATTCCAGCCTGTTACTGTCTTCATAAAAGACAAATATTGTGGTTTTGATGCAGTTTTTCTCCTTCTTGCTCAAATTCATTTATGGTTTTCAAAAGTCTATAAGAATAAAAGCTTATTGAAGGTGGGTTGATCAGGATACATAACATTTCAGGAAAATGTTGCTTCTATTAAATTTACTACAGCAGAGTACTAAACATTTGGGCTGGCAATGAAGGAAGCTTTTGTAAATAAACACACACACTTCATTGAAACAAAAAAAAGCTTGTAAAAAAAAAATCAGGAGATGCTATACAAAAGATTATTAAAATGATTTAATTTTATTATACAAGCCTTGAACCATGGTGGATACAAGATTATACACAGCACACTGGGAGTTTAACACTTATGTGGCACAGTAATTGCATGGGTATAGAATAATGATTTTGGTTATTTTCTCACAACTTCAGTACTATTCTGTACACAATTGATAAGAAGCAAAGCTGTAAATATAGCTAATAATAATTCTAGCCACAGCCACAAGGGGAGGGTAAGGTGGCAATAAGAACAGTAATCTCCTACCCTTGTTTTGGGTGGGAACATCTGGAGTACATTTGTGATTTCTTAGATTGCTGCAGCTGCTGCTTTTAATGAGATGTACGAGAAAGATCTAACTTATGCAGACAAGCTTCTCTGTTGGTAACTAATCTCTTTTCACATTATCGCGGAATCACACAGAGTTAGTATTTGTAGGGTGGAGACCAGATGCTACATTTGTTTTTATATATAAGTATAGACAGGGAAGTGAATTCCTCAGTCCTGTTGTCAAAATTCAACAAAGACAATTTCCTGAGTTGCCTCAATGACTATTAACGCTTTGTTTACAGAAGACACATTTTGTCCTTTAAGCACAGAAGTACATACTAACATATGATTGAAAATACTGCAAATTCAAGAAAGTTCCATTATCTCCAGTATTTCTTGACTTCTATCTTATAATATTGAGCATTACAGAGCCATTTTGTGATCTCCCTGCAGGATAACAATGCCCCTCATAATCCTTTTAATTATGATGTGCTAATTTTTCTCTTGAAATGAGGCTCTCAAAATACCTATTACATTTACTGTAATTTTTAAAAAGTTTCACATTGATGTACCATGGAAACCAAGGGGTAGATTTGGGTCTGGGTCTGGGCCTGTGCCTAGACTCAGTGCTGCAGGATCAACAATCACCTGAACCATGAGGCCTGAGGATCGATGGAAATTGGTCCTCAGGCCTCATCAACATACTCAACGTGAGCTGCCAGTGCTTGCCCAAGACATCTGGCAAATCCTGGGAGGAGTTATTGGAGCGGGCTCTAGGGGAGGGAGGCAATCATGACTCCTGTGGAATTGGAAAAGCGCTCTTGCTTCTCCTGGCTCCACAGCATGTGTTCTTTTAACCAAAAACATTTCTTAACTTACATGGAGTTGGTGGACACAGGAGCAGCTGAAGAATCCTGAGTGCAGCAGGCCCAACGCCTGCCCTGCTCACTACCAACAAATTTCTCATTACTTGCTTCAATGGGAATTAGGTCCCTTAAATATGTAAACCAGGGGTCTAGCGCCTGTTTCAGGCATTTGTCCAGGGACACCTTAAAAAGCCCCCCCACAGATTGGTGCAGGCCATTCCACTGCTAAATTGAATGATTTGCTGCCATTTTACACCTGAAAAACAGGTGCAATGCATGCCAATTTCTATCCCCAATTGTAAACTAACTATAGGTGGTCATATGATCCTCTGCGCATTAATTTATGCATAAAAAGGGAGTAAAGCTCCTTTGATATTGTGCTTAATGCCGTGGTAATGTTGAGCTGTTTGTTAAGAGCAATCCAGTTAGTCCCATTCTCCTGCTCTTTCCTCGTAGCCCTGCATTTTTTTCCCTTCAAGTATTTATCCCATTCCTTTTTGAAAGCCACGATTGAATCTGCTTCCACCACCCTTTCAGGCAGCGCATTCCAGATCATAACCACTCGTAGCGTAAAAAGGTTTTCCCTCACGTCTACTTTGGTTCTTTTGCCATTCACCTTAAATCTGTGTCCTCTGGTTCTCGACCCTTCTGCCAATGAGAACAGTTTCTCTATTTACTTTATCTAAACCCTTCATGATTTTGAACACTTCTATCAAATCTCCTCAACCTTCTCTGCTCTAAAGGGGAACAATCCCAGTTTCTCCAGTCTATCCATGTAACTGAAGTCCCTCATCCCTGGAACCATTTTAGTAAACCTTTTCTGCACCCTCTCTAAAGGCCTTCACATCCTTCCTAAAGCGCGGTGCCCAGAATTACACAATACTCCAGTTGTGGCCGAACTAGCGTTTTATAAAGGTTCAACATAACTTCCATGCTTTGTACTCTATGCCTCCATTTATAAAGCCCAGGATCCCATATGCTTTTTTAACCAGTTTCTCAACCAGTCCTGCCACCTTCAAAGATTTGTGCAAATATACCCCCAGGTCTCTCTGTTCTTACACCCACTTTGGCATTGTACCATTTACAAATTATATTGCCTCGCTCCATTCTTCCTTCACACTTACCTGTCTTAAATTTCATCTGCCATGTGTCCACCCATTCCACCAGCCTATGCCCTCTTGAAGTCTGTCATTATCTTCCTCACTGTATACTACACTTCCAAGTTTTGTGTCATCTGCAAATTTTCAAATTGTGCCCTGTACACCCAAGTCATTTATACATATCAAAAAAAGCAGTGGTCCTAGTACTGACCCGAGCAACTCCACTGTATACCTTCCTCCAGTCCGAAAAACAATTGTTCACCGCTACTCTCTGTTTCCTGTTATTTAGCCAATTTCGTATCCATGCTGCCATTGCCCCTTTTATTCTATGGGCTTCAATTTTTGCTGATAAGCCCATTATGTGGCACTTTAATCGAACGCCTTTTAAAAGTCCATATACAAAACTTCAACCGCATTAGCTTCATCAACCCTCTCTGTTACCTCATCAAAAAACTCAAGTTAGTTAAACACGATTTGCCTTTAGCAAATCCATGCTGGTTTTCTTGTTAATCCACACTTGTCCAAATGACTATTAATTTTGTTCCGGATTATCATTTCTAAAAGCTTCCCCACCACCGAGGTTAAACTGAAGATTTAGGAGCAGTAGAAAGTAGTAATGGATTTTTCGTCTGTTTGTACTGCTACTTTGGCTCTTGCTTCTATTCTAAAATGTCTTAACAGAAAATAGCAAAAAAAGGTTTGTAGAGGACTGTAAATCATGCAAAATTGCACAGTGTGAGGAGGAGAGCATAAAAATTAAAAGTGAGCCTTGAACTCAAACTCTGAATTAGTATCACTTAGCACTGGCAGAAGTGAATGCTATAAAGGAATTTTCAGTCTTAAAAGTATGGATGCAGTGCCTCTTCGTGCAGTAGAAGTAGGGTGGTGAGGGCAGCTTGGGAGTACAGAGCTTAGGAGCTGTATGGCTCACAGAGCAGTACATTTACTGCAACAGAGTCAAATGTCAATGATTGACAAACGAATAGTACGTGATGAAGCTCAGGCTCAAGAGGATGTTATGTGTTTCATGATACACAAAAATCTACACTGCACTACCAATGGTAGTGAAGGTCACCACCTGCCTCAACTTTCAGGCATCCACAGGGGACGTCACTGGACTCAACTAATTTGCTGTCCACAGCTGTGTTAGGGAGGCAACTGAAGCCTTGTTTCAACATTCACCCTTCTACATACACTTCACTAGTGGGCGCAACAGCAGAACCAGCTATGATCTTACCACATTGATGGCTTCCACAGGAGAGTATCATTGGCTATCATAGTTGGTACAGCACAGGAGGCGGCCATTTGGCCCATCATGCTCATGCCAGGTCTTTGAAAGAACTATCTAATTAGTCCCATTCCCCTCTAGCCCTGTAATTTTTTTCCTTTCGAGTATTTATCCAATTCCCTTTTGAAAGTTACTATTGAACCTGCTTCCACCTCCCTTTCAGGCAGTGCATTCCAGATTGTTACAACTCGCTGCGTAAAAAAGTTTCCTCATGTTGCCTTGGGCTCTTTTGCCGATCACCTTAAATCTGTGCTCTCTGGTTACCAACCCTTCTGCCGCTGGAAACAGTTTCTTCTTATTTACTTTATAAAAACTGTCCATGATTTTGAACACCTCTATCAAATCTTCCCTTAACCTACTCTGTTCTAAGGAGAACAACCCCATCTTCTCCAATCTCTCCAGATAACTGAAGTCCCTCCCTGGTACCATTCTCGGAAATCTCTTCTGCACCCTCTCTAAGGCCTTGACATCCTTCCTAAAGTGTGGCGCTCAGAATTGAACACAATACACCAGTGTTTTATAAAGGTTTAGCGTAACTTCCTTGCTTTTATACTCTATGCCTCTATTAATAAAGCCCAGGATCTCGCATGCCTTTTTTTTAAAAAAAACATCCTTCTCATCTTGTCCTGCCACCTTTAATGATTTGTGTATGTGCACCCACATGTCTCTCTGATCCTGCACCCCCTTTAAAATTGTACCATTTAGTTTATTTTGCCTCTGCTCATTCTTCCTACCAGAATGCATCACTTCACACTTTTCTGTGTTAAATTTCATCTGCTGTGTGTCTGCCCATTTCACTAGTCTCCCTATGTCCTCCTGAAGTCTGTTTCTATCCTCCACATTGTTTACTACATTTCCTGAGTTTCGTGTCACCTGCAAACTTTGAAATTATACCCTCTATACCCAAGTCTAGGTCATTAATATATACGAAAAAGAGCAGTAGTCCTAATACTGACCCCTGGGGAACACCACATTATGCTTCCCTCCAGTCTGAAAAACAACCATTCACCACTACTCTGCTTTCTGTCCCTTAACTAGTTTTTTAATCCATTCTGCCACTGCCCCTTTAATCCCATGGCCTTTAATTTTGTTAGCAAGTCTATTATATGGCACTTTATCAAATGACTTTTGAAAGTCCATATACACACCAGCCACACCACCCTCTCTGTTACTTCATCAATTAAGTTAGTCAAACACAACTTTCCTTTAACTAATCCGTGCTGACTTTCATTTATTAGCCCATACTTTTCCAAGTGCCAATTAATTTTGTCCTGGATTATTGTCTCAAAGTTTTGCCACCACCAACGTTAGGCTGACTGGCCTGTAATTGCTGGGTTTATCCCTCTCCCCTTTTTTGAACAAGGGTGTGATATTTGGAATCCTCCAGTCCTCCAGCACCATCCCCATATCTAAAGGAGGATTGGAAAATTGTGGCCAGAACCTCTGCAATTTCCACCCTCACTTCCCTCAGTAAACTAGGATCCATCCCGTCTGGACCGGGTGACTTTTTTACTTTGAGTACTGCCTATCTTTTAAGTACCTGCTCTTTATCTATTTTAATCCTATCCAATATCGCTACCACCTCTTCCTTTACTGCTACAATGGCAGCATCCTCTTTAGTGAAGACGGATGTGAAGGATTCATTTAGTGCCTCAGCTATGCCCTCTGCCTTCACAAGATGATCTTTTTTGTCCCTAATCGGCCCCACCCTTCCTTTGACTACGTATATATGTTTATAAAAGACTTTTGGGTTCCCTTTTACATTAGCTGTTAACCTATACTTTCTCTTTGCTTCACATTCCCTTTTTTAGATCTCCTCTGTATTCAACCTGGTTCTCTACTGTATTATGAACCTTACATTAGTCATAAGCCTCCTTTTTCTGTTTCATTTTAATTTCTATATTTTTAGTCGTCCAGGGAGCACTAGCTTTGGACGTTCTTCCTCCCCCTCTCCCGTAGGAATGTGTCTATTCTGTACCCGAACCAACGCCTTCTTGAAGGCTTCTCATGGCTCAATTACAGTCTAGCCTGCCATTTTTGATTCCAATCCACCTGGGCAAGATCCTTATCTAAACCTAATGATATTATGATCACTGTTCCCCAAATGCTCTCCCACTGAAACATGCTCCACTTGCCCCATTTCATTCCCTAGAACTAATTCCAGTACTGTTTCCTTTGTGGTTGGGCTGGAAACACACTGTTCCAGAAAGTTCTCTTGTACACATTTCAGGAATTCCTCCCCCTCTTTGCTCTTTACACTGTTATTGTCCCAGTCTATATTGGGATAATTGAAGTCCTCCATTATCACTACTCTTCTAGTTCTTGCATCTTTCTATAATTTGCCTGCAAATTTTCTCCATCTCTGGCCTATAGTATACACCCAGTAGCATAATAGCTCCTCTATTGTTCCTTAATTCTAACCAAATAGATTCTGTCTTTGACCCCTCAACTATATCATCCCTTTCCAGTGCTATGATAGTTTCTTTGATCAATATTTGATCAATACTGTCACCACCACCCCCTCCCCTTTCTTTCCTTTCCCATCTTTCCTGAATACCTTGTAGCCAGAAATACTAATTATCCAATATTCCCCTTCTTTGAGCCAGGTCTCGGTTATTGCCACTATATCATAGTCCCAATTGGCTACTTGAACCTGCAGCTCACCAACCTTATTTACCGCGAGACATGCATTTACGTATATGCACTCCAAACTCAGTCTGCCTTGCATTTCCCACTATCTAATCCCTCCTGTTCCTAAACTCTTTACTCTAGTGCTATTTGGCCCTCCCAGTTCTCTGTGCACCTTGTTTCTCCTCTAATGTTTCATCCTGGTGCCCACCCCCCTGCCAAATTAGTTTAAACCCTCCCCCACAGCACTAGTTAACCCCCCCAACAAGGGCATTGGTCCCAGCTCTGTTGAGATGCTACCCGTCCATCTTGAAAAGATCCCTCCTGCCCCAGAACTGGTCCCAATGCCCCAGGAATCTGAAACCCTCCATTCTGCACCATTTTGCCAGCCACACATTTACCTATCTTATCCTACTATTCCTATACTCACTAGCATCTGGCACTGGGAATAATCCAGAGATTACTAAATTTGAGGTCCTGCTTTTTAAACTTCCTCCTTAGCTCTTGAAACTCTGACTGTAGGACCTCGACCCTTTTCCTTCCTATGTCATTGGTTCCCACACGGACCACAACTTTTGACTGTTCCCCTTTCCCCTCTCAAAATGTTCTGCATCCTCTCTGATATCCTTTACTCTGTAGCCAGGGAGGCAATGTACCAGGGCTCTCGTCAGTGGTTACAGAAACACCTGTCTATCCACCTGACAATCAAATCTCCTATAACAATTGCATTTTGTGTGCCATTCGTTCACCTACCAACAATCCTATGGAGTATTTAAATTGGAAGGGCTTTTATTCTATCCACTTACGAATAGAGTGCAACTCCAACAGAAAATAATCCACATGAATTCAAGCTTCCCAAGGAGTACAAGTGATACTTTCATTCTGAGGCAATGACATGTCACACAGCTTTTTGAAGAAAAAGGAAGAATGGACTGCTGAGTCCTTTGAGATATGGGGCATGCTGTGAAACCATGGTCGACAACAGCTCAGCACAACCCCCATATTCCAGGAAAAAACAAATACAAAGTCCGTGGGCAAATCAGGGTCTTATTGAGCAGGCAATGGGTTGCTACAGCAATGCTTCAGATATGTGCACTAGTCAGGGGTGAAGCATTACAATATCTTAGTGAAGTTCAGAAAAATGATAACTGTGTGCTTCATAATATTTCCATGGACCATGAGCTTTTAAGAGGGGCTGGTGCAAGCCAAGGAAGATCAGGGAAAAGATGGTGTGCAGCCACAGAGTAGCAAGCTCGCTTGATGCTCCTTGCTATGTGACCAGAACAGATGGAAAATTATGAATATCTAAGCACACATAAATTTAGATATTGTATAATTAGGCATTTGGGCACAATCAGCATATATGAACTAATTAATGTAAGCTATGGTGTAAATCATTGAATATTTGATTAATTTGGTGCATACTAGTTGGTCTGCACATCTGTCCAATATCTCCAGATCCCACACTTGAGAGGCTGCCTCATACAATTCTCATTTCACAAGATAAATTCAGATGAAAAAGTCTCTTCTCTCCAGAATACAAACCTGACCATTTTCCCATTACATGATCTTTATGTTTTTTTAAATCAGCCCAATGTCCTGGCCTTGACCACTTTTCCTAGACACTCATTGCTTCTGTGCAAAGACATACTCCTTGATGTCTGTCTAAAACTTGACTATGACAACACTGAACCTGTTGTGCCTTCCTATCCCGTTTTGGTGTGTCTGAAAATATTGTTCTAGGTTTACTTTCTCTATCCCATTAATATTCTTGTGTTTCTCTACAAGATCCCCTCTGAAAAAAAGTCTCTTTTTGAGTCTAAAGAGCTCCAGCTTATCATCAAGTCCTATTTCATAGGTCACAGACTAGGGATTTTCTGGATAGATTGAAATGGCCTTCCTCATACATAATTTATCTTGTGAATTTGGGATGTCACCTCCTCAAAAAAAAGTCTATTTCCCATGATGTTAATAGTTTATTTTGGGTGGGTCCACCACCTGTTCAACTATTTACCTTCCTATTATAGAATCATACAGCTAAACCACCACCCTTCTCCAAACATGCAGCAGAGAAGCAATAAAATAATTAATTCCTAAAGCACTACACATCTTATAGAATCCCACAGCACAGAAGGAGGCCATTTGGCCCATCCTGCCTGCTCTGGCTCTATGAAAAAGCTATCCAATTAGTCCCACTCTCTTGCTTTTTCCCCATAACCCTGCAAAATTTTTCCCCCTTCAAGCATATATCCAATTCCCTTTCAAAAGTTACTGTGGAATTTTCTTCCACCACCCTTTCAGGCAGTGCATTCCAAATCATAACAACTCACTGCATATAAAAATGAATTTCTTCTTATCTCCCCACCTAGTACTTCTACCAATTATCTTAAAATTGTGTTCTCTGGCTACTGACCAGAGAATTATATGCAAATTTTGTCTTTAGATTTAACAGTAGTATGAATTGAGAGGGCATTTTAACACATAGTGAGTGAAGCCTTTTCTGCATTGATGTATAACAAATAACTTCAGCTCCATATCTGTCCTTTGCTATTACTTTAACTTGGAATTTCAAGCTCCTCACAGTATTCAACCCAAGTCCATATGCTCTGTGTCATCTTGGCATGGTTTTTGTCTCTGGAGAATACTTGTGAGCTGCCTTACCCTCCCAAAATATTATCCTGTTTCTCCACGATGTAATCTGCTAGAACGCTCCAGTTGTGAAACAGGCTTTTTGCATTTGCTGATGACTTTTGTGTACTCCACAGTTGAATGAATTCAAATTTTCACCACTTGTGCTGGTTAAGGACTTTATTAGCTGATTGAGAAGTGTGAAAGTGCTTCATGATTGGCTGGTTTGCTATCATTCTGCAAATGGAATCATATTGCATGAAATTGCTCCAATCTGCCATTTTGGCTGGTAGTCATTAAAATCTACAAAAAAAGGTATTTTTTAAAAAAGAGAAAAATATGCTACAGAAAATTTGAATCAACATTACTGTGAGGTAAGTGTGTTTCCTGTCAGCTGATCAAACAGTTACTGATGGCAATCAGTGATTCGTCCACAACTGAAACATTCTGCTCTTCAAGCACAAGCATGTTGTATCTACTGAATCATGAGCCCCTGTAGAAAAGCACCAAGTGTGTGAGGTAAACAAATATTGACAAAAGTAAGTCCAACAGATAAAAATTAACTTGTGTTATTTTAGATGCAGTAAGTGGGGAAGCTGTTAATGTTTGAAGTCATAATACCATGAGACTTTTATACTTTTTGTTCAATTGGTAACTCATTTCTAGTGTTGTTTTTGTCCCTAAAAGTATGTTACACCACCCTGTTGAATGAAGTCAAGAGAATGTTGAGTAGTTTCCTTTATAATGTTTGTTTCTTTAGCTGCATTGTCATTTTTATTTGCTAGGGATTTTCTACATATAAATTACAGGAAATTAAGTAATAAAAGAACTCCATTTTAAAGAGGTAGTCTTCCAGTTTGGGAAATAATTTTCTATTTATTTAAAAATATGAAATTCCTTTAAAACTCATTGTATTGCTTATGCATGTGTCATTTGCACCATTCTTTGGACTTTTCTCCCTCTTAAAATAGATAAAGGTTTTCCAAAGGCTTTTCATGAATTCAGTGCACCTTTAAATTTCTGCAAATAGCCAACCCAATACTTTTTCAGAATACTATGAATTAAGAAATAGTCTATGACTCTGTACACTTCTCAGTTCCACGTAACAATATTCAGCTTTGTAAATGTGCAGAAAATATTTGTGTGCGTGCTATGTTTGGAAGCTGAAGGGGTCAGTGCAACAATTAAACAGATGTGGGACAGACAGCATAATGATCACAAAGATATCTTTGGAGTGTATGCAGAACATGATGCAATATTTCTAGTTAAAATGTTAAAACGTAGGAAGTATGAAGTGTGGATTAATAAAGGAAAGCCAGAATGGATTTGTTAAAGGCAAATCATGTTTAACTAACTTGATTGAATTTTTTGATGAGGTAAAAGAAAGGTTTGATGAGGGCAATGCAATTGATGTTGTGTATGTGGACTTTCAAAAGGCATTTGATAAAGTGCCACATAATAGGCTGGTCAGCAAAATTGAAGCCCATGGAATAAAAGGGGCAATGGCAGCATGGATACAAAATTGGCTAAGTGACAGTAAACAGAGAGTAGTGGTTAACGATTGTTTCTCGGACTGGAGGAAGGTATACAGTGGTGCGCCCCAGGGATCAGTACTAGGGCCACTGCTTTTTTTGATATATATTAATGACTTGGACTTGGACTTGGGTGTACAGGGCACAATTTCAAAATTTGCAGATGAGACAAAACTTGGAAGTGTAGTAAACAGTGAGGAGGATAGTAATAGACTTCAAGAGGACATAGACAAGCTGGTGGAATGGATGGACGCATAACAGATGAAATTTAACACAGAGAAGTGTGGCATTTTGGCAGGAAGATCGGGGAGAGGCAATTAAACTAAATGGTGCAATTCTAAAGGGGGTGCAGGAATAGAGAGACATGGGGTTATATGTGCATAAATCTTTGAAGGTGGTAGGACTGGTTGAGAAAGTGGTGAAAAAAGCATATGGGATCCTGGGCTTTATAAATAGAGGCATAGAGTACAAAAGCAAGGAAGTTATGTTGAACCTTTTTATAAAACACTGGTTTGGCCACAACTGGAGTATTGAGTCCAATTCTGGGCACCACACTTTAGGAAGGATGTGAAGGCCTTAGGTGAAGAAAAAAATTACTAGAATGGTTCCAGGGATGAAGGACTTCAGTTATGTGGAAAGACTGGAGAAGCTGGGGTTGTTCTCCTTAGAGCAGAGAAGGTTAAGAGGAGATTTGATAGAGGTGTTCAAAATCATGAAGGGTTTAGATAAAGTAAATAAAGAGAAACTGTTCCCATTGGTGGAAGGGTCGAGAACCAGAGGGCACAGATTTAAGGTGATTGGCAAAACTTTTTTACACAGCTAGTAGTTATGATCTGGAATGCGCTGCCTGAAAGGGCGGTGAAGCAGATTCAATCATGGCTTTCAAAAAGAAATTGGATAAATACTTGAAGGGAAAAAATTTGCAGGGGTACAGGGAAAGAGCGGAGGAATGGGACTAACTGGATTGCTGTTACAAAGAGCTGGCATAGGCTCGATGGGCTGAATGGCCTCCTCCTGTGCTGTAACCAATCTATGATTCTATGAAATGTTAACGTTCTTTCAGAATGTAAATATTTTAGGAGTACTTTTGAAATGCTGCATTTAAAATGTTAGATTTTTGGAAAGTACCAAAATTTTTAATTCTGGCTTTAAAAACAGCAATGAAAACGTATACTGCGAAATCAATGGCCTAGATATTGGTTTATGCCACGCCCATTTTACAGGCATAAAATGGGCGCCAAAGCATCAAATATGGTGGGCCGCATGCGTGCCAGAATTGGTGAAAACAGAAAGAGGCATCCAAGGCCTGCACCTGAAACCGGCATTAAACCCTTTGCATTTGCAAATGAAGGTCCTAATACCCGTTTGAAGCCTCCTTTGCAAAATTTGTCTGCCCTGAACACAGCCGGCGCCGGGTCAGCTGCGTTCAGGAATACGAGGTCTACATGTGACCTAACCAGCAGACCTTAAAGGGACTGCTGGAGGCCACCACTGAAAAGGTAAGTTTGCTTAAAAAAAAATACCTGAATGCCGAAGACCCTCGCGGTCGCTTCTCCGTACCCTCCCTCCTGACCGTCCCCCTCCCAATCACCTCCCCCTACCCTAGGATTTTAAATGAAGCCTGAGATCCAATGTCGGCTGTGCCTTGGGCCTACCCATCCTGGCACAGGGAATGTTTGCTGTGCCAATTTCTAGGCAAATGTGTCATATAGTAGCTGTTAGCAAATTGTATGTTTATTCACTCTGTGCAATTTGTTAACTGTGGGGGATTTCCTGTGTAAACTGGGAATGTAGTTAGCTGTAAATTTTTGTAAAGGCTTTTGGGCACTAATAAAGTAAAATTTTGCTCAGCAGATACATTCTACTCAAGCAGTCTTTGAAAATGCACTTTCTCCACAGTTGACTCTTGTCTCTACACCCTTTGTCCACAAAGGAAATGATGTGGAGATGCCGGTGATGGACTGGGGTTGACAATTGTAAACAATTTTACAACACCAAGTTATAGTCCAGCAATTTTATTTTAAATTCACAAGCTTTCGGAGGCTTCCTCCTTCCTCAGGTAAATGTTCAGGAGCTCCTCGAAGCCTACGCATTTATACATATAGAACAATACATGGTGTTTACAGAATGCCCCTGCAACTGCCCGTTGCCAAGGCAATCACCGTGTTCAGACAGAGAGGTGTCACCTGCAGAACCCCCGAATACACATTCAACAAAAAAACAAACAGGAAAAAAAACAGAGAGAGGCAGAAACATCCGGAAGGCAGAGAAAGCCAGCAAATGACCCATTATATTAAAAACAGATAACATTTGTTCGCTGGTGGGGTAACGTGTAGCGTGACATGAACCCAAGATCCCGGTTGAGGCCGTCCTCATGGGTGCGGAACTTAGCTATCAATTTCTGCTCGACGATTTTGCGTTGTCGTGTGTCTCGAAGGCCGCCTTGGAGTACGCTTACCCGAAGGTCGGTGGATGAATGTCCATGACTGCTGAAGTGTTCCCCGACTGGGAGGGAACCCTCCTGTTTGGCGATTGTTGCGCGGTGTCCGTTCATCCGTTGTCGCAGCGTCTGCATGGTCTCGCCAATGTACCATGCTCTGGGGCATCCTTTCCTGCAACGTATGAGGTAGACAACGTTGGCCGAGTCACAGGAGTATGAACCATGCACCTGGTGGGTGGTGTCCTCAAAGGAAATGGATGAGCTAGCTGTTAATTTGCTTCTAATTTTCACACTAATGCTTACAGGTGGGCTTGTTCAAGAGTTGAGTTGCTAAACTTTTCCTCTGTGCCTCATACTGCCACTTCTAAGATGTCCCAACCTACATCCAATTTAAAAAAAAAACAAGCCCATCATTACATAACCCCTCACATGCTACACATTCATGAGATACTCTATTATTCTTGAGACTTTCAATTTGCCCACTGGTATATAATAACACTGAATGTTCCACTTAATGTTCCACTTAATCTCTACCAGCCAATTTTTTTCACTCTTTTGTTTTCTTAAAATGGTTTTAGATGATAGAGATTTAGTAGTTTCTTCATGGTGTCGCATGTTATGCAAAACAAATGCAAAAACTCAAGAGGAATGCTGATGGTATAGGTTTCATACTGCAGAATGTATTATTCTCACTATATAGGTAATTCCTGTGTGTAAAAATCTGATATGCAAATAAAACAATGAAGAGGAGATCAAAAATGGTATTCGCACCTAGTCAGGTGGATCTTTAGTTTCGGACAGAGGTCAAGCAATCCAAATCTCCCCAGAACACATTAGAAGCAGTGTGCCTGCTTTCAATAGGATGCAAGCAATAATTGTTCTGTATCGCACTTAATCCTCCCCTGCTCTCACATATGGTACTCACTGTTACTCATACTGTCAAACTTAAGGCTGACCGCCTCTCTGTCAGACCCCATCTGGTCCAATTGAGCTACAGCTCAATTTGAAGGATACTAGATTCTGTGTGGTATTTTCCTTTTAAGCTCGAAGTCCACTTCAACATAGTAAATCACATATGGCAGACACCTGCAGGGAATACACATGCTGTAAACAACAACAAATTTATATACACCTGTTCAGGAAAATAAATTGTCACTGCCTGTTTCCACAGTATATTGTGCAAAGAGATTTTAAACAAGCCTTTGCCTTCAATCCAAAGAACTGCATTAATCCGTGAAATGTACCAAATATGGTTTTCCTGACCCCTCCCCCCATCCCCGTAAACAGTGTGTGATTTGAATGTGTAAGGGGAAATAAATGAATTTGAATTTTCAGTGTGTGACTATTGAAAGTTCCAATCACTTCTTCATTTCGGCTGTGTTGCTATATTTGCCTCATGGGTGCAGTCCTTATTGTATGGAAGCATATTTACCAGGCCAAGCTGAGGATTTTGTGGATACCATATGCTGTGGATGCATTGCCAGATAAAGGAAATTGCAGCAAGGGAGCTTTGAAGGCGTAGGGGACTCGGGTGCCAATCAGCTATCCCAAGACGAGGCACTTCTGTACAAGGCGTAGTTACTTGGAGCTATCCGAGGACAGGATGAGGCTTAGGTTGAGTAAAGGAGCTGTTACTGAGTGGCAAAGCTTAGTATAAAATAATCTGTAGGTGAAGTCAGTAAGAAGTAGTGATGGCAGCGGAAGTGAGCATTACAACAGTTCTCAACTTTGCCACCAGCATTTTCCAAGCACACCGGTTCAGTCGACTCACTTTGCCACAGTACAAGGCATTATTGGGTTGACTCTTACTACTTTTTAAAAGAATCATGTATTGCTTTAAAAAAAGGAATACTTGTTGCGAACAAATTCCCACATTTGCTTATTTCAAATTTGCCACGCCCTTCAACTTTTGAAGTCTTATATGGTTAATATTTAAATATAAAGCTCTTGTAAAGTATGCTATCATGAAATAATTACAATTAGTGCTGTAGGTTTTTCAACACATCACAAAAATAGCACCTACTGTTTTATAAATCTGATATGCTGTGATGTTAATATAGTAGTGACAGCATGTAACTAATTAATCTTCCTGTTCCAAAATAGTTTTTCAGATATGTAAAAACAAAAAGAAAGGAAAGTTGAACCATTTGTTTTTCTTGTTTATAATTGTTCCCTTTTAGGTCACCCGCTGTTTCTTCCTTTTAGCTGGAAGAATGGGACAATGTCGGCTGCAGACTTCCACACCCACCAAGCCACTTTATAACTTACTGGCAGGAGGTATACTTTTGCAGGGCAGACTTGATCCTGATTGGTTTTCTTGCATGTTTTGAGATGGAGTGCTGAGCAATGCTCCATCTCTTAATCACTCGAGAATTAACACACAGAATCTAATAAAACTCACCCACTGAGAGTAAGAGAAGCCTATCAACTAAGGCTGCAATTTGAACTTATAACCTTCTGGTGGGAGTTCATTGTTGTATTGCTGGAACTACACAACTTCAGTAAACTCCTTGAAGTACCTGATCTTGTTGTGAGTACGTTTTTATTTGTATGAAGTTATTTGGATACATTTTTTTCAGTTAGTGACTAGTTTTTATGTTTCAGCAACTAGTTTACAGAATAATGCAGTATGATCGAGGGGAGGGGTTATTTGTTAATTCAGGCCAGAGAACTAATCAACATCTGTTGATTAATTAAGAAAACTAGACAGGAAATTAATCTCTTAATTTTATCATCAATTTGGGCCGAGTGGATAATGACACCTCATTGAGTATCACGAAGACTTGTAGGCCGGTTGGTCTCGAAGAAAGAATCAACTTGCATTTATGTAATGCCTTATCATGACCTAAAACACTTTGCAATCAATGGATTACTTTTGAAATGCAGTCACTATAATGCAGGCAAATGCTGCTACAAATTTTGTACAGAGCAAAGTCCCACAAACAGTGAATGACTGGATAATCTGTTTTTGGTGGTGTTGGGCAGGAGGAGAACTCACTGTTCTTCGAATAGTGCCATAGTATCTTTTTCTGAGCAGGCAGTGAGGGCCTCGGTTTAACATCTCAACCAAGAGATGGCACCTCTGATAATGCATTGTGCTGAAGTATCATCCTAAGATATGTGTTCAATGTGTTTTGAGATTTGAACACAGCACTCTTCTTTCAGCTGAGTCAAGCTGATTGTGCCTACTTCAATTTCCAGTTTTTACTGGGCTAACTGAGCTCAGCCAAGCAACAGTCAGTACAATAGGTCACAGCATCCTTGGACTATGAGAATGAAAATCAACTTGATCTCTGTGGAAATGTGTCTTTAAACTAATCATCAGATCTTGATTTATGACTGACAATCATTTGGCGTTCTGGCTTCCTATTAGAGAATGTGTTGCATGAAGCTACAGAATTTGTTGTATTTTAGAGACTTATTAGCAAATGAATTGTGTGCTACAAAACCAATCAAAATATTAATTAAATAATTATTTTCTATTTATCAACCAGGTCTGGTCAACAAAGAAGCATTATCCTGTTTATGCAAATAGGGTCACTGGAAATGTGAACTTTTTTCACCTGATTTTATAAGTATATACATTTCAAAAACATAAATAAGTATGCATATCATGCCTTCAAAAGTAGTGTATATAATAGTGATTAAGCTATTTGGTATGTCAGTGTAACAAATAACCTTACAATATTCTTTTATCGTGCACATGTTTGGTGAAGTTACACTTTGTCACAGTGGCCCAGATTTTGCAGTAGCAGGGCATCTAACGGCATTTGCCGTTAGTTCGATGTCCCCTGGCACGTTTAGGTTTTTAAATTTTTTGCGTGACAAGTTGCTGAAAATGCGAGCTGATAATGGTGCGGCGAGGGAAACGGGGCATTTGGGACCTGAGTGAACGGGGCAAGCAACTGTGTATCTCCTTAACCAGTCAGATTGAAGGATTGAGAAATAGAGGAATGACTGAGAAGGTAGTGTAAATTCAAGTGGGTGAATTCAATGTCAAATCAGGTACAGAGAGGGAAAGAAAGATTGGATTAAGAAACAGAAAGGAAAAGTAAAAAAATATTTTTAAAACTTAAAATTTGACATTTTAATATCTCAACAACAATTAATACCTGAAGGAATGATAATCCGCACCTTTAATTTTCAGTGCCAGAGAGGTTGATTGGCAATAATTAACAATTATTACATCGTTAAAAGGGTACTTGCACTTGTAATGACAAGTCTTAACTTTCTGTGGCGAATTTAGTTTGTATCCACCATGCAAATACAGCAATTTCATGCCAATCAATGCATTTCAATGGTGAGGCAGACAGTAAAATGCCATTTTTGCGACGTTAACGGTGGAGTGGGGCAACTGGGACAGCAACTTTTGGGTATTGCCATTTAACCGCATCTGCCTCTCGCCTGAAATTGCTGTACCATTTAGGTTTAAATAACGGCGAGCGCCATTGGTCTCACCATTATTTTGATACCAAAATCTGGGCCCTTTTTTTATCCACAGCTGTTTGTACCACAATACTAATCTCGAGTGTTGGAGATCTCAGGCTTGTGAAGTGGGATTTGTCAATCATAAAATAAAAAAATCTAGATACAGAAGTTATTATCGTAGAAGAGCTGCACCCTGATAACACAAGCATTATACATTTAGTATATTAATGGATGAGATTCTAACAATCAGCAAAGAACGGTTAATAAGAGTTAAAAGAGCCTGATGGATCCTTTGTTGACTGCCAGTAATCTATTCCAGGACTTAGTTTTCACTTTTTATTTCTTGCTCCAAGTCTTTCACCTCCTGTAGCTTTGTTCAGCTGGGAGCGTGGGAGAGCTTTCTGCAAAACATGTGGTGTCAGCTTTAACATTTTTCTACTGTATATCCGATCTCCCTTTAACAAATTGCCAGTTCCCTCATTACTAGCTTAAAAATAGGAGTAGTTTTGTATGTTTTGTGCTTTCCCATGTAACAACTCCTTGATGAAAGTACCTATGTTACATGCTATCATTTTTTTCTTGATGTGGTTTCTATCACTTGAGTGACTACTTAACATCAAAAGTTTAAAGCTGCATGACAAGCATATTAATCATTTGTAATAAACTAAATATACTTATTCTGGATAAGCTCTAAAACTTAGTTTAAATCCTATAAAGTTAGATTTTATTTTTGCTGTTAAAACCAATGGTAGCACTATTAGATTTAAATTCCAAGGGTACAACAATAAAATCTGCATTTCATTCAGTTTCTTGGAACTATAAATTAATGTACAAATATGCAGATGCTAATTTAAACAAACATTCTTTGCTCTGGGAAAACTCAAACCTAATATAATTGCTATAGCTTTTTGTGAGACTATCCACTCCTGTACATTAGAGGCCACATTGTACAGTGATGCCGTCATTGAGCACATGCCATTGTGTACATGTGTGAGATCGATTCAGAATTGTCTTTTATTGAAAATATGAGTGTTCAGAATGGTAGTCTGAACATAGCTTGCCTTTTACCAAGATGGTATTAAGTACTTGTGGTAGGTACGAATGATTTATATGGCTCAGACTGTGGCATATGCAAATTTCAATGAATAGAATTTTAAAAAATAATCAACCTTTCACTGATTTTTGTGTTAAGTCTGTATAACATTTCTGACAAACTTCTATGTATAAAATTATATCTATGCTTAACTTTTTCATTAACCACCCCCCACCCCAAAATTTTGATGTTATTTTTCCACTATTCTATTCAAGCCACTGACTCCGTATGGCTAAACCACTCAATAAATTTCTGGAGCCCCTACGGAAGCTGACAGTAGTTTTTTGATCATTCATTAATTGATCATTCATGCAAATCCCATGTGATGCAAGTAAATTGGCTTCTACTTGCACCTGATTAACACACCTGTGAGGAATGTTACTAACATCTTTGATGCTGCCATGGGAGAGACATGGAATGTTGCACCTCAGTTCCTAAACAGGAAAGGAAATCTATAATAGTTCAGTTTATGACGTTTCAGATGGAGCTGATAATGTTAATACTGTTATTATGGATGGAGCTGATAATGTTAATACTGTTATTATAGTAATATAAACTTGTAACGCTACTGAATAGGTAATCATAAACGGTTATGGTACTTTTATTTTTAGGGTTGGGATTCTGGGGGAACGGTCCTCAAATTGAGAGCCATGACCTCTGCACTGCTATTGACTACTTTATCTTTACTTCCTGCCACTGCTCCAAATTAAGGCCTGTTTGGGGTCCATAGACTTATAAATAATTTGTAAAAGAGAATCAATTCCATTGGCTTAGATTTAATTGGTAACCTAATAACAGCTGGCAAGACCTGTGAAAATCTAGATCTCCTCTGCCTTTGGGTTGCTGGAATTCCCCTGTCTTTTATTTGCGTACCATCAACAGGGGAAGAGCCACAAGTCTGTTTTACAACATCTTCTTTAGATCACCTTAGTTGAGATCTACCTCGATAGGTAATCTGTTGCTACAGTCCCACTGGCAGCACAGCACACCAGAAACTAATATGTATTGACCTCATAGCATTGTGACATGTTTTGACATCAGTTTGCCTACTTGAGGCCAAACCCCGCCACTCCAAGGCCAGTAGACTCACAGGTGCAAGTAGATTTCAGATTAGTGTTATTTTTATGGTATGGGGATATTTCTACTTGGAGTGGCTCCACAGTATGATGAGGCTACAGTGCACTGGAAATTGCTCCATTTACATCATTGGCATTCAATGTAATGGCAGTAGCAGACAAACAATTGCATGTTTGTAATCTTGAAAAGTCACAATTTGTGACTGTGAGATTAAGTTTCAGCCATGGATGCCAGAAGAATGGCTGTAGGGTCAGATTGAACCTTCAGCTTGCCTGATGCCAGATGAAAATGTGTGCTGTCATAATGGCTGTTCATGTTTATCACCAGTGACTCAATTGAAACCACCTCTAAGTGAGTTTCTGTTGAAAGATACTTTTATTAATGCTCTAATGCTATGTTCTTACTGGGTCTTCCCATCAATTTTCCCTTGTCAAGTCTATCTTTGATATTACTGCTGGTTGTGTGAAATCACTGCAATGAACCTGCCAGCACCAGCACAACACTAGAGTAACACTAACTAGACAACACTAAGAATTGCTTGTGCCATTATACATTATACAACGTCACCTACCTGTAGTTGCCGCAGTAAGAGTAGCACTGTTCATATTTTAGGATTCAAATTTAGGCTTTTGAGCCTGGTCTGGGTCTGAATCCGAATCCAAAGGAGCTGGCTGGACTGCCAGGAATAATGGATCCAGATATATTTGACATATTAAATGCTGGCCTTGCCAGCGACACCCACATCCCATGAACGAATAAAAAAATATATATATATTTGTCAGGACGATAGTATGAACATTTACCATGCTTTTTTTTTTCTGCACCATGGACCTTGACTGTGGTTTCTCAATTTTTTAAAGCTGCAGAGTGGATAGGCCACACTAGAAAATGCTAAAATTAAACACGTACACAAAATTTTTGTCACTTCCAGAAAAAACAGCTCATAGGAAGACATGCCAACACATTGATTCTGGATGCCCTTGCGCTGCACATGAGCAAAATGGAACAACTTTTGGGGAAGATTTCCTCTGTGATATTGCAAAATCATAAATGTAAATCCTTTGTACAATTCTGTTGCACCTAGTGCACAGTGAAAATGTTCCAAATCGTATATATACCAAGCAAACAGAAATATTAAAGTGGCCCTCGAACATTTTTTCTCTATTTTGGGCATGTCTATTCCATTTGACATTTTTAAAAAATCTATGAATTCTTTAAGGTGGTCTCAAATCTGCATGGTCATGAATGGGAATGAATCATTCCAACTCAGACCAATTTGGATTTTAAGTTTAATTCAGAATTCCACCCTGCTGCTGAATAATAATATTTGAAATTTGCCTCCAAGTAACAATGTTTCTGCTTGTGGGGGAGTCCAAAAATAGTCATAAATATAAAACAGTTGCTAATAAATCAAGTAGGGAATTCAGGAGAAACATCTTTACCCAAAGAGTGATAAGAATATAGAACGCACTACCACAAGGAGTAGTTGAGGTAAATAGCTAGAGAAGGGGAAGCTAGATAAGCACATGAGGGAGATAGGATTAGAATGGTATCCTGATAGGGTTAGATGAAATAGGGAGGGAGGAGGTTTGTGTGCAGCATAACCACTGGCATAGACCAGTTGGGCCGAAAGGCCTATTTAGTTACGTGGATAGACTGGAGAAGCTGGGGTTGTTCTCCTTGGAACAGAGAAGATTGAGAGCAGATTTGATAGAGGGATTTAAGATCATGAGCGGTCTAGACAGAGTAGATAGAGACAAACTATTCCCATTGGTGGAAGGGTCAAGAACCAGAGGACATAGATTTAAGGTGATTGGCAAAAGAACCAAAGATGACATGAGGAAAAACTTTTTTACACGGCGAGTGGTTAGGATCTGGAATGCACTGCCTGAAGGAGTGGTGGAGGCAGATTCAATTGTGGTTTTCAAAAGGGAACTGGATAAGTACTTGACAGGAGAAGAATTGCAGGGCTACGCGGATACAGCAGGGGAATGGGACTAGCTGGATTGCTCCTGCATAGAGCCGGCGTGTACCCGATGGGCCGAATGGCCTCCTTCTGTGCTATAACTTTTCTATGATTGCTGTGCCGTGGACTTAATGTAAGAAATACTTGTAATGAGGAGGTGCTTGTCTGTCTCATTGTAACTTTATTGGTTTTTTTTAATTGCTCTATAGTCTGAGTCTCAACAGATTCTGATTAAATTTAGTTTGCATATTTAGTAGAAGGCATAACATTTTTGAGCATCGCAGACTTGTTTTTCTTCTTGTCTCTTTATATGTGTACAGATTATTACAGAGATAGCGAACTACTATCTCTGAGCTGAGATGAGTACAATTACCTCAACCCCAAGTCACAGAGCCTTGCATAAGTACATTCTGTTTCTCGCCTCTTGCATCACTTCCACTAATTTATGTAAGACACTAGATTTGGATACAGCTGCTTAACAGGATGGCCACAGCTGTTTGTGTAAAACAATGGCAACAGAACTTTCTGTACTCTTGAATGTTCTTGCAGCATAGAACAGAAGTCTGGTTTCAACAACTAACTTGGCCATTTTTTGCTAAAATACCATAAAAAGATTTATAGAAGAACCATTTGATCCAAGTTTATCTCTGCCATGAAACTAACCTCCCCCACACAACCCCAAACTCAGGATATTCCACTGGGAGAGTGGTTTGACCTGCAGATTTCTACTTCCGACAGTTTTTTTTTCCCTCTATCCCTTCAGAATCAAACTTTTTCCTCCACTCGCTCATTTATCTGGCAGCCTGGTCAGGAACTGAAGAAACTATTTGAATGAGAGCTACCATGTTTCAATGTCTGGTAGGGTTGGGATTCTGACTTGAATTGCTCTGACTGGCAGTCCCAGCCACCATCACTAGAACTTCTGGGCCGCCAGAACAATATAAAAATGTTGAAGTTCTTGAAAATGTGAAACGCTGCCTGACTTTTAATGATTAAGTTTACAACTAAACCAAAATGTGAATATAAATACTTTCATGATGTGTATTTTGATATATTTTCCTCTTGTGTAAAGTTGAAAAAAAATTGTTTTAATTAAACTGTCACAGTTCAATACAGTTTTTTTACACGAGAAGGAAAATATGCTCCCAGCTACTAAAATTTATGATGTGTAAATGATGAATGAATCAACTATGAAAGTGACTATTTATCAAGTTTAGAAAATAGATTGAGTGTTACAGTACTATTTATATTTAGTCCATCAAGTCTGTGCTGCTGTTTTTCTTTAAAAATGTACTTTAAAAATTGCTATTGGTGCAGTTTTGCTCTTTTTTTTTGAGTCTGTGGGTTGACATTTGGCCCATAACTCCCACACAGCAGACCAGCTAAAGGCAAGGGAGAAACACTAATCAGCTGTGAACTCAATAAGAATATATTTAAGCAGCTCAACTAATAGTGGGAAGACAAAGACATTTTTACTTAAAAGTAGTAATGTCATTTTTTTCCCCCCACTGTTGTTTCATACTTAGACTAACTTTCAAAAACACATTGGAAACTATATCAAATTGAATCAAGAGAAACGTGGGTCAGATAAATATAAAGATTGTGTTCATTATTCAGTCACACCTGTTGTATTGGGTTTGCAAAGGAAGGACAAGATGTCCAAATTTAAACGGAGCACTGATGGAAGCATTGGCAGATTAGGGGGAATGCGGGGATTTGGCTCGTTTCTGCTCAAATAAAGCTGTCAGTCTCAACCCAGCCCAATTCCTCGTGACAGCTCACACACTGAAATGATTACCTTAGAGCTGACCAGTCCATCACGTGTCAGTTATAAATTCATTCTTTTGTGTGTGTGGGTGTGAGAATTTTATTGATTGCATTCATATCATAAAAATACTGGCATTTATGACTCAATTGAGAGGGTTGTCTCATGAGGAGAAATTGAGTAGAATGAGCCTATACTCTCTGGAGTTTAGAAGAATGAGTGGTGATCCCATTGAAAAGTATAAAATTCTTAGGTTTGACAGGGTGGATGCTGAGAGGCTGTTTCCCCTGGCTGGAGAGTCTAGGACTTGGGGTCACAGTCTCAAGATAAGGAGGCGGCCATTTAGGACCAAGAGGAGGAAAAATTTCTTCACTTGGAGGGTTGTGATTCTTTGGAATTCTCTACCCTAGAGGTCTGTCGATGCTCAGTCATTGAGTATGTTCAAGACTGAGATCAGTGGATATTTGGACACTAAGGGAATCAAGGGATATGGGGATATGACGAGAAAGTGGAGTTTTGAGGCAGAAGATCAGCCATGATCTTATTGAATGCGGAGCAGGCTCGAAGGGCCATATGGCATACTCCTGCTAGTATTTCTTACGTTGTTATGTTCTTAATTCCCTAGCTATGTCAATCCTCTCCATAATAAGTTACCTACTTTTCACCTATAAGTTCATTTGAGTGCAAGAACTGCTAGGGGGAGTGAGGTTGGGATATGGCTGGCAGTGGGTGTTGGGGTAGAATGAGCTGCCGCCAGGTGTCTCATCTGGATTACCACCTGGCCAGAAATTCACAGGATATTTGTTAGGCCCTTTTGACTAAGCTTTGTGCACTCTACAATTGGATTACAAAAATTTTCAATAATTGTCCCAGTTACGTGTCAATTTAGGTGCTTGAGAAGTGTGAAGTCGTATTATTAGGTCCAGATTCACTGGTTTGTATTTGTTAATACTAATAGGTTCAGATTGCACACACTTCAGGAACAATATTCATCATCCCTGCCACCTTGGTTTTCATTCCTCAACATCTACAAAATAATGGTAACTAACCTCATGAAAAGAACAAAACGTATCCCTTAATAAAACAGCATCATCTCATACAAATCTACTTTGCTTCACTCAGCTCTTGGTCTAGGTTCCATTGCACTTACAGAACAGCACAGCTACTCTGGTTACTTCTGAGCTGCTCGGGTCCATTCTAATGCTCTGGTTGCTTGGATACCTGTAGCAGACATCAAGGGTAGGAGTCAGCTCTGAGTTTAAATATATCTTTAACTTCAGCATCTAAACGATCGCCTATCGGATTCCCCTGGCTCAAGCTGTGGCTCTGATCAGCCAGTCACAAACTGGCATTCTCTGGTCGATAGCAGAGAAGTCATGGTCTGAACTATTTCGCACTCCCAGTTATCAGGGGGGAGATTGGTGTCTGTGGACGAAGAAACAAGTAGAAAAGGCTAGAAATACTCAGCAAATCAGGCAGCATCGGTGGGGAGAGAAACAGAGTTACGTTTCAGGTCGATGACCTTTTGTCAGAACAGGAAGAAGTAAAGATTTAACAGAGCCCGGGAAAGGGGGTGGGGGGGGGGGGGGGGAGGAAAGAACAAAAAGGAAGGTCTGTGATAGGGTGGAGGGCATGAA
The DNA here is from genome assembly GCF_035084215.1 of Heptranchias perlo. NCBI lineage: Eukaryota > Metazoa > Chordata > Chondrichthyes > Hexanchiformes > Hexanchidae > Heptranchias > Heptranchias perlo. Next base: position 53,043,900 of record NC_090335.1, read on the forward strand.
TGATTAAATGACAAAAGGGATGATGGTGGAAGGCATGGAGGGTGGTAATGGGACAGGATAAGAAAAAAAGATGGGCTGAGAGGAGCTGTAGATGGCAGCTTCAGAACCATTATCAACACCTGCTGTCCGAAAAAATGGGAGCAGTGGTTATGATCTGAAGTTATTGAAATCAGTGTTGAGTCCGGAAGGTTGTAAAGTGCCTAATTGAAAGATGAGGTGCTGTTCCTCGAGCTTACGTTGAACTTCATTGGAACAGTGTAAGAGGCCAAGGACAGAGAGGTGGGAGTGGGTCGGAGAATTAAAATGGCAAGCGACCGGAAGCTCGGGGTCACTCCTGCAGACAGAGCGGAGGTGTTCAGCAAAGCGATCACCCAATCTGCGTTTGGTCTCCGCGATGTAGAGGAGACCGCATTGTAAGCAGCGAATACAGTATACTAAATAGGGTCCCCCTTGTCCTCACCTTCCACCCCATCAGCCTCCACATTCAACGTATCATCCTCCGCCATTTCCAGCCACCTCCAGCATTTTGAAGGGACCGTTCCCTCCGTGACACCCTGATCCACTCTTCGTCACCCCCAACACCCACTCCCCTTCCCACGGCACCTTCCCGTGCAAGCGCAGGAGATGCCACACCTGCCCTTTCACCTCCTCCCTTACCACCGTCCAGGGCCCCAAACACTCCTTCCAGGTGAAGCAACGATTTACTTGTACTTCTTTCAATTTAGTATTCTAGACCTTCCTCTTTGTACTTTCCTACCCTCCCTTTCCTTAAAAAAAACTGTTAAATCTTTATTTCCACCAGTTCTGATGAAAGGTCATCGACCTGAAAAGTTAACACTGTTTCTCTCTCCATGGATGCTGCCTGACCCGCTGAGTGTTTCCAGCATTTTCTGTTTTTATTTCACATTTCCAGTATCCACACTTTTATTTTTATTGTAGAATTCAGTTTTACCCAAAACACGTTTTTGTGAAAATATGAAGATTTTTAAAAGTAGGTTGCCTCTCTTTTGGAAACACAGTTTTCATTTAGTAGGAGGCTTATTAATACTTTGACTACCAAGTGTTCACCCCTCACCCCAAGAAACAGATATGTATATTATGTTGCTGTCATAGGGATTTCCCACAGAAGTTAGCTAAATATCATAACACTAATAGTAAATTAACTTAGTACTATTTACTATTAGTGTTATGATATTATATTCAAATGAAAACAACAACAAAGATGCAAATAATTTTGAAGTGTTGGGATATTAATGAAATAATCTGCATTTATATAATGCCTTTCATGTCTTCAGGATATCTCAAAACTGAACAACAATGATAGTGCATCAGTCACTGTTGTTTTGTAGACTCTAACCATAGATTTGTGAGTCTGAATCCCAGCTTTGATTTCTATTCGGATTTATCTGCCATCGTTGGGCCCCAGTTATAAATTTTGTGCTATTACTAAATGTACTTTTGTGCAGTTACTGGCGCAAAGTGGGACAGTTTTTAAAAATGAACTGTTTGATCTGCATATGCTGGCATGAACTAACCTGGCTGCCCACCTGTTCATCAATGACACCGGGCTGTCAGAGGTTGTTGAAAAGTGCATGGGCCAAAAAACGCTACCTTTCTGACTGTTGGAGGAAGTATGGCAACAGGATGTTAATTTTAAAAAGTGGGGGAAATATAATACAAAATTAGTTTTGTTTTTAGACACCCTTTTAAACATGGGTGTTTGAAAAATAATAGACTCCCAACAGTAGCAACAGTATGTTTTTACTGGTTCAATCTGTCATTGCAGTCTCTTGATGTCATAAAGGGAACAATCTAAAACTTCCCTTTTATGTATATGGCGTTAAGCAATGTTGAACAGTACAGTGGGGAAACAAATTTCACTTAAGTTTCTTACCAATTTTTTTTTTAAATCAGTTTTGAAAGTAAAATACAAAAACAGGAATAGAAACTGCATTTCTGTTAGGAGCCCTACTGCTGAGTTACTGGGACAGGAAGCTGACAACAGTAGCTTCTCCTTTTGCATTATGTATCTCACTGTTACCTTCTGATTATTGTCACTTCTTTCAATGGATCTCACTCTTAGATCCACATTTGTTTTAGTCTCATGATGTAACTTTTTATCACTGTTACATTTTTTCTGCAATGTTTTATGCACATAAATGAACACTTTGCTGTAACAAAGATATATAATAATCAGATGCAAGTATTCACAGCTTCCTCAGAGTCAGTGATACAATTAAAATGTCCACAGAAACATGGCAGTGTAAAAAGTGACTGCCTTTATAATGACCTTGCTCCCAAACGATTCATCTTGTTTTTTTTCTGTGAAGACAACAATATCATATTGGAGTAAAATTCTATTGAATCTGCATGGCATCACTAGGCATTGATATAAACATTACTGATTTTTCAACTGGACTTTCTCCATTGCCACCTTTTCCTAATTTCTGCGCATTATAGTTTTTGTGAAATATTTGGATATTGGAAACAACTTGGGGATTATTGTTTACATTAGGGATGACATTTTTCTCACCGCTATGCTAGTTGTAAAATTTCCTTGAGTATAGCGAGGTTGCATTCAATGCAAGTTAAAACATGATTCCTTTTCATATTTGCCAATCAGTTTTCAAAATACGCTCCCTGCAAAAATCAAACACACTTTGAGCAAATCAGTAATTATGAATAATGAAAAGTGCTGAATGTTAATTCCCAGCAAAAATGTTTCAAAATGTAAACTCATAACAAATATTTTGTTATTCTGCTGCCTCCACATGCTGGGAGGGGACTCTCTTCTGTGGTGTACCACAAAAGAAGGCGGTCAATATTGATTTAACATTTCACCCAGGCACGGCCCAAGATATTTTACTTATTTTAAGTCACTCTGCCTGATGAACTATACGATATTCATTTCCTCTGTGGCATGCTGGCAGCTCATTCATTTTAATGAAAATAGTATAAAATCTTTCAATTGTAAATATTTCTATTACTTCTGATGTCCAAATTGTCTTTTAAAAATGGGACAGAGATTTCTTTAGGTGAAATTGGTTACAATTTTTGAATTGTTGCAAAAGATCATTACTTCACTGACTCACCTCTGGAATTCTAGTCCAGTAATATAAAAGTGCAACAGAAATCCATTGGAATGAAATAAGGAGTATTTACTTAGTAGTACTGCCTACGCTGCCACAGTACAGTAGCATAGTGTATTTAGTACTGGACTAGTAATCTAGAGGTCCGGACTAATAATCCGGAGACACGAGTTCAAATCCTGCCACGGCAGCTGGGGAGTTTAAATTCAGTTAGTTAAATAAAATCTGGTCTAATAAAGCTAGTGTCAGTAATGGTGACCATGAAACTACCGGATTGTTGTAAAAACCCATCTGGTTCACTAATGGAAGGAAACTGGCTGTCCTTATCTGGTCTGGCCTATATGTGACTTCAGACCCACAGCAATATGGTTGATTCTTAACTGCCCTCTGAAATGGCCTAGCAAGCCACTCGGTTCAAGAAGGCAGCTCATCACCATCTTTTCAAGGGAATTTAAGGATGGGCAATAAATGGTGGCCTTGCCAGTGATGCCCACATCCTATGAAAATAAAAAAGAATAGCTGAAAGTGTGTTAAGGTCCTGTGAAAAAGTGTTGATGCCAGCACATCTTATCAGAATAAACTGGCCCCACCCTGGGAGGAGAGCAGGGGGCAGGGCAGGGTTGGTGAGATGCAGGGAAATGAAATCAATTCTCCAAAATTGGGTGGTACTGTGACAGAGAATGTAAGAACATTTGCCTCTCTTCGCCTCACCACCCAATCGAGATTTCCCTCTTCCCACTCCTATCAAAATTGCCACAGGCTACTCCTTCCCTGCCCACTGTATGCAAATAGTTGTGAGGGTGGAGTCCAGGTCCCCGTCAGATTTTCCTTTTTTCTGCAGTAAAGGCCAAGGGTTCCTCATTATAGTGGCTTTCTCTCCCTCCAATCGGCCCCAAAGACTTATTGCTGAAAGCCTCTGTTTTGGCTGAGGCCTTTAGTGGGAGCATTCTGCCCAATCTTCACAGATGTTTCTGCTCCTTTTAAGGCCCCTTGCCACCTCTTCTGGTTTTACAGCAGCGTTCCCAGTTCAGGGCAGCCAGGGTTTTCTCACTCTCACTGACTGTCTTGCTTTATGGCATGTATGTGCAATGAGCTGCAACCCAGGAAAATGGGTAGGAGCTGGGATGGATGTGGAGGGTATAGAAGTCCTGCGCCCACTCAACTCCACCTCAAAGAGGAGAATTTTCCCCCCCCCCACTCCCCTCACCATCCTCCCACTGTGTCATGTCAATCTGATAGTTATATGTGGGGCGGGGTCATTCTCCTTTTTTGGTGCCAGATTTCCACAGTGATTAGACTTCTGTCCCGCCCTCCGTGTCTGTCCCAGCCCTGGGTTGGGCTCATTGCACAATCCCAGTTGGAATGGTGATCTGGTGGTAGACCTCACTATCTGACCTTTTTTTGACATTCTCTGCTATTACATAGAATGTACAGCACAGAAACAGGCCATTTGGCCCAACTGGTCCATGCTGGTGTTTATACTCCACATGAGCCTCCTTCCTTTCTACTTCATCGAATCCTATCAGCATATCCTTCTACTCCTTTCTTCCGCGTATTTATCTAGCTTCCCCTTAAATGCATCTATGCTAGTTGCTCAACTATTCCTGGTAGTAGTGAGTTCCACTTTCTGGGTAAAGAAGTTTCTCCTGAATTCTTCTTTGATTATTAGTGACTATCTCATATTTATGGCCCTTAATTCTGGTCTCCCCCACAATTGGAAACATCTTCTCTATATCTACCCTATCAAACCCAATTTTGTGTGGGATCATGGAGCAGAATTCCCCTCATAGTCTCACTGATATGGGATAGAGGTCATAGAAGTTTCAGAAATGTTTGTATCTGATTGAGCTAATAAGGACTGGACTTAGAGACAACAGGTGGATAGCTTTTATGGGCTCATATCCCAGTTGTTCTGGCACTATATTTAACCACAAGGATAGATGGAATCTAATTATACAGTTACTCCCAGACCAGAAACACTGATACTCTTAAAATGTCAAACCTAGCTTGTAGTTGGTAGCATTCAGTGTGAGAATCCTCCTGTCTCTCAAAGGAAGAGGCTCAAAAAAAATCTACTAAATATTATACATCTTTAATCCTTTTAGGAAGTGGAGAATTTAAAATACTGTTCTGCTGCTGTGACAGAATCAGAACAGAAATAGGTAAATAAATAGAAGTAAAGTTTATATTTTTTAACATTAACTGATTCTTTCTCCACAGATGCTGCCTGACTTGCTGAGCTGCTCCAGCATTTTCTGTTTTTATTTCAGATTTTCAGCATCCGCAGTATTTTGCTTTTGATGCTCTTTATTGTGTTTTGCATACAACACTAATTTTGTAAGTGGAGGGTCTTAAGTGTGTTCAGAATCCATATTTAACATCATGACCCAAATATTCCCTTGGACGCAAAGATATAAATACCATTTACACTGGAACAAATAACGTTTGTGCCCACACAAGTACAAAAATACAAGGATAACTAGATGTGCTGTTTTGTGCAGATAAACAGAAGGCATGTAGCATTTAAAGTTGCAGTAGACTTGGGTGCACCTGCACGATATTCTCCAAAGAAAATGGGATGTAAGCTGTGGGATAGTGGCAATTGTAAAAGTAGGTATATTCTACATCATGTGCAAGATTTATTTTCATGTGGAGTCGGGGGGTATTTCCTCCCCTCCCGAACTTTTGTGACAATTTATTTGATGCATTTTCTAACATTTCGGGTAGACTTGTTATATGTTTAAAAATATTTTCCAATATTTTTATAATATACCCTACTGAGTGGGACAGAAACTCTAATAGTGAATCTATGCTACAGTAATCTTGAAATAAAGTATTATACTTGGTTCTTGCTATATTACTACATTATTTTAAGTTTAGAAGTTAATGTTGATGTTAGTATGACATTCCTCTGTTCACTATTTTAATAAAGGGTGTTAATTCATTTATTTTAAATAGGATAACACCTTTTTTAAAAACAGCAGATAAAGGAATTCCATATTAATGGATTAAGTGTTCAATATTACCAATAATAATGTCTTCGGTTTGGTCTCAGTGAATGTGTGATAATATAATACTATGGTATAAGAAAAGCTCTTAACTACATAACTGCCATAGAGTCTAATGATCGTCATCAGCAATTGACTGCCTGCCTCACCTTGACTTTCTGTGATATGCTGTTTGGTATATTTGCAGCCAGGATCTGAAACACTACTTTTGAATATACATAGTGTATGTAGTAATAATAATGGGGATCAGGCATGATGAGGATTAAACATGGAGCGTATATCTATGTGAAAGGTATGTTGATAAGACCAATGCTGCAGCCCTTTCAACGCACTCTTGCTGCAACGTTGGCGGGAATGCATCGGAAGGGCCACAAATTAGGCCAGGACCTGGATACATTGGCCCAGAAATTGGTTTGTGCTGGTGCCTAGCATTGTTCTATCCCGAAGGCGGGACTTCTGCCAGCTAATCATCTCCAGTGCCGACCCTGCAGTTAATTGTGGGGTCAACTCATTTGCATACCCTTTGGCATTTTGGTAGCACAACTGCCATGTAACACAGGAACACTGCAGTGAAGAGGCTTGGAAATTTGGGGTGCAGCCTTTTAAAAAGCACAGAATGGCTGAAGATTAAAGCAGTAGGCTGGGGGAGCAGCAGGTAAGTAGGAAAGTGTTTGTTTGGCACAGTGAGCTGACTGTCAGGTAACTGTAAGGACTGCAGATCAATGACCTGATGAGGGCAGGCAAGGTAGCTCGCTGACTGCTTCTTTTCTGCCTTCGGCACCAACATACCCTTCACACTTCACAGTAGTTAAAGCAGTCAGTAACTCTCATTAATATGTCGCCAACTCTCGCAACAGCAATTACTTGCACAAAGAACCCCTTCCTCTAAATTTAACAGGTTGAAACCAGAAGATCTATTACACTAGCTATCTGACACCGCCTGGGAAACATCCCTCAAATGCCTCACTCCTTGTACAACACACCTGATATTCAATCCTACTGAAATCAATGGAACTAAATATCGAGAGGGAGGTATAACTGGCAACAGATGAGAGACTGCTTGTTTTACGACCCTGCCCATGTCCACTTTCACCTTGTATTTTAATTTTATTGTACTTTACCTATCTGCACCCAACAGACAAACCATTTGTAATCTTAACAGTTGAACCCTTAAGAGGACTGAAGACATTTTACAGTTTGAAAACCTATTTTTATTTTAGATTTTTCCAAAATGACATTCTGTTGAATAAATTCTAATGCTGAATTCCACACAGTAATAAGCATAAACTATTGTTATGTAGAATTTTCTATTCATAGTGCATTCAGGAAATACAGCACAGCAATCCAACTGTAGGTTCTGAACGGGTTAAGCAGGCTTGCCTTAGTGCTGATGATGGCATTTCGGGCAATCTCTCACCATAGAGGCTGGGCTTCCTGTCATTGTTTTCCATTTGAACTTCAAAGATTATTGTGAGAGGCAATGCAGATGGCTATGTTTAAAACTGAGTTTAAAAGGGGTCATTTAAAAATATCACTATGATGACACTGCCCATGAATTGCAAAGATAATCCAGTCATGCAAGGAGGTTGCACTTACTGCTCGAGCACCTTTATCAGCACGTCGTGTGAACCTAAAGCTCCCAGCAGTGCACTGACAGCTGGATGTATATTTAAACCAGAATGAATATGAATACATAATATATTCCGAGAGATAGATATAAATAAAATATATTTGATTATACAGTTTAACTTTGAGCGATCCCTTGTGCTTTAAAACTATGACGAGATGTCAATTGAACAGTGTGACACTGCTGAGGATTCTGGGTGGTGATGACCATATTAAAAAATAATACTGTGAACCTTTCAGAATTTTTTTGATCAATGTTTTGACATGAGTAAGGTGAAGGATACCACTAGAGGGAAATAATACACTTTTCCACTGTGGGGACCTAGCCTCAGCACCAGGCACTCCTTGGACCACATGTCGAGCAGTACTTCCAGTGCCGTGCCTTCATCCTAGGCGCAGAAGAACTTCTGATACACTAATGTGCATTTCTCCATTTTTGCAAACCAGCTGTCCTTATGCCATCCCTGTATGTAATTTAAAGTCTAAAAATTCTGGGATGCTTTGAAACTGGACCCACACTCACTAGGAACTAGGTTGACAATACTGCTACAACCAGCATAGACAGGAGGCACACCCTATGTCCCAAAGGTTAAGGAACATAGTGCTAACTCGCTGCATCAGTGTGGGTCCCAGTCCTCATTAAAATTAGGATTTTAAATATTTGAAATATTTTACTAATGTCTTTGTTACAGTTGGCGTAGTTTCCACGTGGGGATCCTGCATGGGTGACATCTCAAAAGAAATATGCAGTAAAACCCAGTAGTAGTGCTGATGACCTGTGCACCAGTTCTAGGACCCTCCCAGCCAAGCTTGCTCCAGTGTAGCTGTGATACTGGCTCTAATCCACATGGAAATTGCCCAGGCATTTCCTAGCCACAAAAAACAAAACAAATCGAACCAATTACTTCCCTATCAACTTTCCACCTCCCCAGCCATCAGGAAAGTGAAGGAATGAGCCAGTAATAGTGCTATCAAGCAGCAGCTACTTAAAAAACATTGAAAATAGGAGCAGAAGTAGGCCATTCGGCCCTTTGAGCCTGCTCCGCCATTCAGTATGATCATGGCTGATCCTCTACCTCAATACCATATTCCCGTTCTCTCCCCATACCCCTTGATGCCTTTTGTGTCTAGAAATCTATTTAGCTCCTTCTTAAATATATTCAGTGACTTGGCCTCCACAGCCTTCTGTGGTAGAGAATTCCACAGGTTCACCACCCTCTGAGTGAAGGAATTTCTCCTCATCTCAGTCGTAAATGTCCTACCCTGTATCCTGAGTCTGTGACCCCTCATTCTGGACCCCCCAGTCAGGGGAATCATCCTCCCTGCATCCAGTCTGTCTGGCCCTGTCAGAATTTTATGTTTCAATGATACTCACCAATAACTTGCTCACTGATGCTCAGCTTGGGTTCTACAAGACCCCCTTAGCTGCAGACTTCATCATTGCCTTGATCCAGACACGGTATAAGAGCTGAATGCCAGATGAGAGGTGACCGTAAATGCCCTTGCCATTATTGCCATCAAGATAGCAATCAACCGAGAATGGCAGCAAAGAACCCTAACAAAATACTGGCTGGAAGCTTTCCCTAACATTCACAAAGATTGTTGTGATTGTCAGAGATGAGTGATCACAGCCCCAGGACATCTATGCAGGAGTTCCTCGGGGAGGTGTCCTTGATCCACTCATCTTCAGCTGTTTCATCAATGACCTTCTCTCCATCATAAGGTCGAGTAGGGCTGATTACCGATGATTCCATGATGTTACGCTCTATTCACAATTCTTCCAATAAAGAAATAGCCCATGCCAGCCAACAGCAGAACTTGGACAATATTTCGGCTTGGATTGACATTCATTCATGCTACATAAGTGTCAGGCAATGCCCATCTTCAACAAGAAGCCCAACCACGTTCCTCTGATTTTTAAAAGGTACCACCACCAACCAAGTCCTCAAACATCAGCGTCTTGAGGGTCACCATTGATCAGAGACTTAATTATACCAGTTATATCAACACGTGGATACAAGTGCGGGAAGATGGTTGGTACTCTGTGATGAGTTGGTCACCACCTAACCCCTCAAAGCCTCTCCATTATCTACAATGCTAAAGTCAGTAACGTGATGGAATATTCATCACTCACCTGGATGGGTGCATCTGTAACAACGCACAATGAGCTTGACGCCATCCAAAACAAAGGGATCTACCATTGGACTTTGCAACCACAGTACGGTGGCGGTGGATACTGTTTGTATTGTTTATAGGATGCACTGTAGCAGCAACACAAAGTTTAGTTCAACAGCACCACTTAGCTTTACCACGGAGAAGGGCAAGAGCAGCAATGTTATGGGGACACCATCACTTCCAAGTCACACACCATCCTGACTTGGATGTATGCTGCCGTTCCTTCATTTTTGCTGAGTCAAAATCCTGGGATTCCCTGCCAAACACCATAATGGGAATGTCACCACCACAAAGATTGCAGTGATTCAAATGGAATGCCCACTGCTGTCTTTTCAGGGCAACTAGGGATAGGCAATAAATGGAGCTCTGCCAGCATTGCCCACATACTGAGAACATATTAAAAAAAAACACATATACTTCCAGATGAATAGTTAAATCTGCAAATTATAAATTCATTGGAGAAAACAACTGTGGGATTTTCTGCTGGAGAGAACAGAGAAGGTAACATTTCAAGTATAACTTTTCATCAAAATACTATCTGCTGGAAATCTGAAATAAAAACAAAATGTTGGAAACACTCAGGTAGGTCTATGGAGAGAGGAAGGTAGGATTAATGTTTCAGATCGAAAAACTTTCATCCTTTCAATGCTATGGTTCTAAGATTGGGCACAGATTCTTTTAAAATATTCTGGGGCAACTAAACCTGGTTTCTGGGCTGACCTTTTCGACCTTGCTGCAAGGCAGGTTTCCCAGACGTTCCCATCAATGGTAGGGAAATAAAGGACTTCCCCTGATCCCATGAACTTTACTGGAAGGGTCTGTGGTGTGATGAATGCTGTCGTTCACCAGATCAGCACAGATGTAAAAGACCATTCAGTTCATCTTTGCTCATCCACCCAAAAAAAGAAAACCGTTCCGTCCCCCAAACACTATCCAATAGTTTCTTGAATGAATGTAAGACAGGGGTGACCGACCAGCACCTTATGATCTGCAGGTGGATCTTCTGTGGCTGGAGTTTTTTTTGAATGCTTTGTTTAGCTGCCCTCAGGCATGCATTCAGTCCCAATGTACGGAGTGCAGAATAACAAAGGGCATTATTAACTACAACAAAACAGGTAGCCTTCCTTCCATTCTGACCTCCTAATCCATATATTTTGAATTAATTATATGCTCCTCACTATTTTCCATCCATTAAAATTAGAGAGCTTCCACAGGTAGCGTAATTTCATAAAATTTCCCCTTACCTTTTAAGTTTGTGGCTCTTTGGTAGTACAGTATGTAATTTCCTTTTCTGACTTTTGTGCCTTTGAAAAGAAGGGCACCTTTTTTTTTAATGCTCAGTCACTCCTGTAGCTTCACTTTTCTACTACTAGATGAACTTTTATAAGCTCCAGAAGCTGCAGATCTCTATAAGTACACCTGAGGCACCACAACTACACTCTAAGGGAAATTCGCTATGTCCTCACTTTACATGGACAAAACCATGGAGAAAACTGTACAATATACAATTCACAAGACACTGTGCTCAGGGCCAATTGCTTAGCTGTTCCGGCAGACAGCTGCCACAATTCCGGCAGGAATCCAGTGAATTGGCCGCAAATTTTGCTGGGGCCCAAAATGCTTGGTCCTGAGCTTGTGTTGAAGTTTCCAATGGCTTAAACATAGAAACGTAGAAAATAGGGCAGGACTAGGCCATTCGGCCCTTCGAGCCTGCTCCACCATTCAATATGATCATGGCTGATCTTCTATCTCGGTACCATATTCCCGCTCTCTCCCCATACCCCTTGATGTCTTGGCTTTGTTTGGGAATGACGGAGGCTCGGACACAAACAGGGTCACTAATAAAGCAGGGCTTGAGGGTTGGTACACTGAGACCCTACTTCACTACACTACTCACTGCACTAAGCGTCCCCTCTTCCTCTGCCTCAAAGAGACATAAGATTGAGGGCCAGTAAGCTCAGTGAAATAAGGCGTACCAGCCTCCTGACGGGTGCAAGTGGATCTCACCAGTAGGGAAAGAGAGAGAGGAATGTCCAAGCCAGGGAAGTAGCCTGGAGCCCCAAAGAAAAGGAAAGTCTTTTTTTCAATGACTGACATTATCGTCCCCTGATGGGGGTCCAAAAGGGTGAATAAAATCATCATTCGTTGGGGGATAACTGGGCAACCGTCCCCCTCGGGAACAGAGTATCATGCATGTGTGGGCTGTTGGGCACCTGAGGTGTGCCTGCCGATCTCATGCCAGCTAAGTGCCATTACCTTGATGTGTACTCTGGCAGGGTTAGCACTGGAGGCATGATGCCAGTGTGACTACTGTGATCATATCCCCAAGCAATTTCGGGGCCCTATTCTTAGTCTCGTAAAGTTTGGCATTTATGGCTGGTGTCATAGAAATCAAGATTAAAATTTAATTTTCCTCCCCCCGATAGCCCCAGCATAATCAGTGCACTTTTTTGCTAGCACCCAACTTGAGCTCAGCTCCAACTGGATTTCCTGGTTCAACTCAGTTATATGGCTTATGTGAACACTGGGTGGGACTACCACTGGAAATTGGCACAAATTCCTGGAAGTATTTTGGCCTGCTGCCTGCTGTGATCCCTCCTGGGCTGCACCCTCAAAGGGGAAAAAAGCCCTGGGATCCCAGGAGGTTGCTAGCTGCATCTTTTATAGATCGTCAGTAATCCCTCCCACCCAGTTTCCTTGCATGTTCTTTGGGCAGGTGGATTCCCCGTACAATGATGTGGGAGGCGTTATGGCTTAACTCCTGCATCGTTTTCGCAGAATTTAAATGCTTTTGCCTATGCTGGGAAGTCCAAGGACATTCACATCATGCACAAAGGGGACAGAGAACCAGTGTTATGGTACATTAAACATTTGTCTGCTGTTAATGTCAACAATAATTTCCAACGTTGTGTCTTTTAAAGAGTAGTTCAAACTGTGACCATAGAGTTAACACAATCAAATATTTCTAATCGTGATGAATATGTAGGATTTCAAGAGTGCAATCTTTGTATTATAAGATTATCATAGAAGTAGAATCATAGAAGTTACAACATGGAAACAGGCCCTTCGGCCCAACATGTCCATGTCGCCCAGTTTATACCACTAAGCTAGTCCCAATTGCCTGCACTTGGCCCATATCCCTCGATACCCATCTTCCCCATGTAACTGTCCAAATGCTTTTTAAAAGACAAAATTGTACCCGCCTCTACTACTGCCTCTGGCAGCTCGTTCCAGACACTCACCACCCTTTGAGTGAAAAAATTGCCCCTCTGGATCCTTTTGTATCTCTCCCCTCTCACCTTAAATCTGTGCCCCCTCGTTATAGACTCCCCTACCTTTGGGAAAAGATTTTGACTATCTACCTTATCTATGCCCCTCATTATTTTATAGACTTCTATAAGATCACCCCTTAACCTCCTACTCTCCAGGGAATAATGTAGCTGCATGTGGATTATGAACATGCTATATTATAGAGTGGTAGGGATATGGGTTTGTTCCCATCATTCTTTGTTGAGGTCAAGTTGAATGAGTAGGAAGAAGAGAAAATCAGTGTGAGAGTCTTCCTAGGCATGCACTTCTGAGTAGCCAGTGACATAATATCATTGGCAGATGTTATTAGTGGCAGCTCATCTACCACTTACAACCAGGGAATTGAGTGTTAAAGAAAGTGGAAAAAAATATAACCAGTGCAAAATTGAGAGCAATATATAAATGCGTTTCAATGCATGGACTTAACTGTTGCCAACATTTTTGAAGCTTCAAATTGACTGGGTAGAGGTAAGAAATTCTTGCCACTATTTGCCCTATACTTGTAATTTCCTGTTTGTATTTCTTACTGTTTTGGTGAAACTATTATTTGTAACATTTTTTTAAAGTTGGCACAGTAATAAAAGTGCCTAGCAAGACATTCGGTTGTATCAAACTACTTGGACTGCAATGGTTCAAGAAGAAGGCCCCCCCCCCACCCACCCCACCACTCAATCTTCTGGTGATCAAAACCATTACCCTGAACCTGAGTTTAAATGTAGACCAGATAATTGGTATGAAAATTTTATACCTCTGACTATTGTAAGGGATCCTACATAATGCTTATTTGGGATTCTAAGTGACATTTATTTGGCAGTCTTGACAGTCCGAAGACAAAAGAATGGATTGAATTCAATTGTTGGATTAATGTAGGATAACTGCCGTTAAGCTACATCGTAGGGGAACTATACCTTGCACTTGGCCAGTATTTCACATTGTATAAAGAATGCAGAGTGACCGAGGTGCTGCAAGCTTTTTGATGCATGTGATTATATTGCCTCCTAATCTGACCAGAAGCTGTTAGAAATGAGGAAACTCACTTATTGCTATTTCTGTCCTTTTCCATTTTAGGAGAGCTCAGGAGACACAGTCCAAACCATGGAAGAAAAGCCTATGTCAGTTGCTGCATTAGCTTCAAAATTCAGTCACAAAACAAGCAACACCTTGGAAAAGGATGAGGTAAGTATTCCAATCCTTTTATAAGAACCAGGTTTGCTATGGCTTTACTTAATTGGAATTATGTACAACAGCGATATTAATAATGGTTATATCATTAAAACAGGCCTTGAAATTACTCTGTACAAAACTTAGCATACAAATGTTTAATCATATGAAATTCCTTGTTCTTCCATTTTCAAATAAACAAAGGCAAGAGAGAAGCAAGGAGGTCCACAGTTTTGAAGTCCTGGAAAAGAAGGAATAGGAGTAGGATATGGTGCAATTAGTCTTGATTTCATCCAGTGGGGATGTTGGGTGGAAGAAGAGCATGTTGGATGGCGCAAGAGAGTAATATTTAAGGGAGTACTGAGTTTTGCTAGAAAAGCATTCACAGATGTGAGAGTAGTGTTCAAATCTTGGATTGGCTTTGAAATTCTGACTGCTTTATTAGTCTGGCTCAGTTGTAGCGTTCTCTCTTGAGTCAGCAAGCTGTGGATTAAAGCCCCACTCCAGGACCTGAGCACTTACCTAGGCTGACTAAGGGAGTGTTGAATTGTTGGACGTGCTGTCCTTTGGATGAGATGTTGAACTATAGCTCTGTCTCCTTGTTCAGATGGATGCTAAAGATCCCACAGCACTATTTGACCAGCAGGGAGTTCCCCGCATTGTCTTAGTTAGCAATCTCCCCTCAACCAACATCACTAAAAATAGATTAGCTGATTATTCATCTCATTGCTCGTTGTGGGATCTTGCTGTGAACAAAATGGTTGTTGTATATGTTTACATAACTGTGACTGTACAAAGTTTTTAAAAATTTGCTTTTGGTAAGTCGACAACACTGGCAAGGCAGTATGTGTTACCCATCTCTGGTTGCCCAGATAGCATTAAGAGTCAATCATAGAATGGTTACAGCATAGAAGGAGGCCATTCAGCCCATCGAGCCCATGTTGGCTCTTTGTAAGAGCAATCCAGTTATTCCCATTCCCCCACTCTTTCCCCGTAGTCTTGCAAATTTTTTCCCTTCAAATATTTATCCAATTTGTTTTTAAAAGCCACGATTGATTCTGCTTCCACCGCCCTTTCAGGCAGCACATTCCAGATCATAACTACTCGCTGCGTTTAAAAAAAAAAGTTTTTCCTCATGTCGCCTTTGGTTCTTTTGCCAATCACCTTAAATCTGTGTCCACTGGCTCTCAACCCTTCCACCAATGGGAACGGTTTCTCTCTATTTACTTTATCTAAACCCTTCATGGTTTTGAACATTTCTATCAAATCTCCTCTCAACCTTCTCTGCTCTAAGGAGAACAACCCCAGCTTCTCCAGTCTATCCCTGTAACTGAAGTCCCTCATCCCTGGAACCATTCTAGTAAATCTTTTCTGCACCCTCTCAATCAGTCATGTAATGTGGCTACAGTCGCATGTAGGCTAGACCCTTTACATTAGTGAACCTGTCTGGTTTTAATGAAAATCTGGCAGCTTTTTAAATGGTTATTTCCTGGTGGTAGCCCACAAATTAAAAAATGATTCTATTCAGTTCATGACTTGCAATAGCAGCATTTGACCTCTCAAAGGCCGGGTTGCTAGTCCAGTACCATAATTGCTAAGCTACTGTACCCCGAGTTCACTATGAAGCACTTTGGGATATTCTGAAAGATATGAAAGTTGTTACTTAAATGCAAGTTTGTTCTTTCTTTCCTTAGAAACTACCCAGGGGACCAATTCGTAAAAAGCCTCCTTGCTCTCTTCCTTTGTGTGGTAATAGCAGAAATACAAAAACCGAAACAGACCATAACGGAGATGAGGTAAAATATTCATGTTTTGGTAAATATCTAATAGTCTTAAGTAGATACTCTATCATATAAAGTTTATCCCATTGGTGACTTTAACCCTCAAACTTGAACCCATTTCATATGTAAAGACTGCAATTCTGATTATCTGAGATCAGCCATGTGTATGAAATAAATGTTGTAGTGTGATGGGTTCATTGGTCTTTTCTCATTACATGCTTCTTGACATACTTAACTTTTTTTAATATACACAGAAGCCATCAGTTAATGACTCCTCTCATCATTCAAAGTTGAAATTGAAAACTTCCTCTCCGCTCATTGAAAAACTCCAGGTGTGTTTCTATGAATATTTACCACTTTTTGCGATTATGGCTTGTTATGCTCAGAGTAATGGGCATGTGGCACAAAGCGTTACGTAGTAAGACAATAAAGCAGCATAAAAACCAGAAAATGCTGAAATTAACAACATCTGTAAAGAGAAACGGCATGTTAGCATTTCAGGTGTATACTCTTTCAATGGAGGAATATCATGGGAGTAGCCGTCCACAACAGGTGATTATTTCTGCTGGGAGCACATATTCAGAAAATCGGCTCTTCTGTTCCTGAAGATGATAAAGCAGTTTAAATAACATTAAAAATCACAAAAATGGAGCTTGTATATTTTACATATTATCCATAGCCTTAGAGTATGTTGTTTTTTACTTTTGTCTCAGCCATTTGGCAAATGTTTGATAATGTAATGAACACCTTCATTTGTAGAAGTTGTACTTTACAAGTATTCAGAACTGCCTAATGATGTATGTTACGGTCTCTCCGATCTCCGACTGGTATGATGTCTAACCAGCAGGCCTGAATTATGCTGCCAGCTGCACATCTTGTTAAAATTTTAATTTTAGGAGAAAGCTGACGGCAGCATGAAGTTTCCTAACATTTAAAATTTAGTTTTTAAAAAAAAAAGTTCCGACCCCATCCAATGAGAATGTTTTAAACTTGGCTTTTACTTATTTTCTAAATGGTAAGAAGCTAGGAACTGTGAAGCAGCAGAGAAATTTAAAGGTCCATTTACAGAAACCACTAAAAGCTAGTGGACAGACACAAAAAAAAATTAAAAAGGCTAACGGAATGTAATCTTTTGTTCTCCTCTTATTTATAGGCGAGCTTGCTTCTCTCCCCGACTGCTCTCTTTCCTGGGGTTGGTCCAAAGAGTCCATTAAAATCTTCCATCTCGCCTTTTGCCAGTCCTGCTTCTACTCCTGATAGTCCAGGAGTACACTCCCAATCCAGCGAATCCGATGGAGGTCCAGTGACATTTGACCAACCCACAGAAGCAGAGCCTTTGCACAGTTTGCACAAGGTAAAGTAGAGTAAGACACCGAATCAATTTTTGAGTAGTGTTATTGGAGTATGCAGATCTCTTTCGATTTAGAAAGTTTTTAAAAATCATTCATGGGAACTGATATTAGTAAATAATTGTTAAGTGGTGGCCAGAATCCACATTATTACCCACAGTGCATTCTGCAACCTGTGAAACTACATAAGCTCGGGCGTGAGGCCTAGTACAAGCTGTTGTTTTCAAAGATCTCAAACCTGGAGCTGTGACATACTGTGAACATACAGGCAACTAGGTTGTGAAATAAAAATAGAAAGTGCCAGAAATACAAGGCAAGATTGTCAGCATCTGAAAAAGAAGAGACCTAATGGAGGTCGTAGGGTAGATTTTCCTCACTATTGCACGTGGGGAATCAGTGTTCTCAGGCACAGTGAAGAGGAAAAAGGGACAGAGACCTGTTATGTCAAGTCTCTTGTCACCTCCTGTGCTGCCCTGGGTTAGATTGGGGCCTTCTTGGTCGACCTAACTGGGCATGTGCCTGAGACTAGGAGCTGTGGAGGAGCAAGAAGATTTGGGCGTCCATGTGCACAGATCACTAAAAGCGAGTGGCCAGGTACAAAAAGTAATCGGAAAGACAAATAGGATGTTGGCTTTTATCTTGAGGGGGTTGGAATACAAATGTGAGGAAGTGATGCTTTTGTTGTACAGAGCCTTGGGTCAGACCCCATCAAGAGTACTGTGTTGAGTTTTGGGCACTGAAACTAAAGAAAAATATATTGGCCTTGAAGAGGAACAGTGCAGATTTTACAGATTTAGCAGCTTAATGGGTTAAATTGAGGACAAGTTGCATAAAATTGGTTTGTATTCCTTTGAGATTAGAAGGTTGAGGGGTGATCTCATCGAGTTGTTATAAAATGATAAAGGGATTCGATAGGATAGATGCAGAGAAGCTATTCTGGTAGGAGAATCCAGAACAAGAGGGCATAATTTTTAAATTAGAGTTAGGCCATTTAGGAGTAAAGTCAGGAAGCACTTTTTCACACAAAGGGTAGTGGAAATCTGGAACACTCTCTCTCCCAAAATACTATGGCTGCTGGGTCAATTGAAATTTTTAGGATTAAGATCGATAGATTTTTGTTAGGTATGAGTATCAAGGGAATATGGAGCAAAGGCGGGTAAGTGGAGTTAAGGTGCAGATCAGCCATTATCTAAGTGAATGGCGGAACAAGCTCGAGGGGCTGAATGACCTCCTCCTGTTCTTATATCCCATCCTAGGGAAGGTCATCAATTGAAGGCTGGAGGCAGTGTGTTAGGCTATGCCACAGCAGAGTCCAGAGGTTAAAATCTGATCTCATTCCTCTTGTGCTTAGATCCAAATCATTTATATAAATGACATTAGAAGAAAAGATCCCAAAAAAGTTATGAAGACATTTAAGATAGAAAGGGGGGAGATAATTGCTAGACTAATCAAACTTGAGAGGATAAAACCCCTGGTCCGGGTGGATTGCATCTGCGCATATTAAAATAAGTTAGAGGAGAGTTGGCAGAGGCACTATTACATATATATAAAAATTCATTTAAAAAAGGGAATAGTGCCAGAGGACTGGTGGACATCTAATGTGATTCCTATACTTAAAAGGAGAGATAGAACCAGTCCAGAGAACTATAGACCATTTAGCTTAACATCGGTGGTGGGAAAGATAATAGAATCCTTACTCAAAGATATAACAGAAAAAAAATCTAGAAACTGAAAATATAATAAAGAACAGTCAGTACCGTCTTCAGAGGGGAAGGTCATGCTTGATCAACCTTATTGAATTCTTTGAAGAGGTAACAAGGTAGACAAGCATAATGTAGTAGATGTAATATATTTGGATTTTCAAAAGGCCTTCAATAAGGTACCACGTAGTAGACTCATGACTAAGGTCAGAGCGTGTGGAGTCAGGGGACAAGTAGCAGAATGGATAGCAAGCTGGCTACAAAACAGAAAACAGAGAGTAGGGGTTAAAGATAGTTATCCAGACTGGCAAAAGGAGGGAAGTCGTGTTCCACAAGGATCGGTGCTGGGACCGCTGTTGTTCACCATTTTACATAAACAATTTGGACTCGTGAATCGGAAGTACAATTTCAAAATTTGCAGACGACACCAAATTGGGATTATAGTTAATACTGAGGAGGACTGCGACAAAATACAGGAAGACATTAATAAACTTGCAGAATAGGTGCAGAATAGGCGAATAAATTTTAATATAGATAAGTGTGAGGTGGTACCTTCGGGTAGGAAGAATAAGGAGGCCACATACTCCTTGGAAAATACGAGTCTAAATGGGGTAGAGGAGCAGAGGAATCTGGGGGTACAGATACACAAATCAATGAAAGTAGTGGCTGAGGTTAATAAGGCCATTTTTAAAAACAAAAGCAAACCAAGCTTTGGGGTTCATTTCTAGAGGGATAGAATTGAAAAGCAGGGAAGTTTATGTTAAACTTGTATAGAACCTTGGTTCGACTGCACTTGGAATACTGTGAACAGTTCTGGTCTCCATATTATAGAAAGGATTTGTAGGCGCTGGAGAAGGTGCAAAAAAGATTTACTAGGATGATACCAGAACTGAGAGGTGAAACCTATTAGGAAAGATTGAACAGGCTGGGGCTCTTTTCTCTAGGAAAAAAAGATTGAGGGGTGACCTGATGGAGGTCTTTAAGATTATGAAAAGGTTTGATAGGATAAACGTAGAGAAAAAGTTTCCACTTGCGGGGCAGACCAGAACAAGGGGCCATAAATATAAGATAGTCACTAATAAATCCAACGGGGAATTCAGGAGAAACTTCTTTACCCAGAGAGTGGTTAAAATGTGGAACTCGCTACCACAAGTAGTAGTTGAGGCGACTAGCATAGATGCATTTAAGGGGAAGCTCGATAAACACATGAGGTGGAAAGGAATAGAAGGATATGTTGATGGGGTTAGATGAAGAAGGATGGGAGAAGGCTCATGTGGAGCATAAACACCAGCATGGACCTGTTGGGCCGAATGGCCTGTTTCGGTGTTGTACGTTCTGTATAATTCTATGTAAATGAAAAACAAAAGATGTCCCAGCAAAGATCCCTGGAGCAGTCCACTAACTGTATCACGGCAAACTGAAAAACGTCCACTTAGCCCTACACTTTGCTTTCGTCCTCGAGCCTGTTGAGGTAGACATGAAAGATCCCATGGTTCTATTCAAAGAGCAGGGGTTTCTTCTGTTGTCCTGGCCGGGATTCTTCCCATAACTAACACCACCAAAACAGATTAGCTAGTCATTTATCCTATTTACTGTTTGTGGGACCTTGCTGTGTGCAAATTAACTAACACTTGCCTACAAAACAGTGACCACACTTCAAAAGTAATTTTATTGGCTGTGAAGTGCTTTGGAACTTCTTTCTTTTATCTTAAATATATTTTCCCCCAAGCTCAAGTGACTATCAAGAATTACTGACACCTGTTTAACATTAGACACTTGCTTAATGCAGACCATCCCAGTTTGGGTCACTCTGAGGTATAGGGTTGATTTGGTGCACACCACAAAATAATACATGCACCTGCACTAACATCGGCTGTTTACTCCGACCATGAAAGATAAATACATCTTGGATCCCAAATTTGTTTAGATGTGTTTCAGTTGTTTCTGTTTGATTTGACCTTTTAGAGTCGAGCACGTGTATCAATGAAGCGTCGACCACCTAGCAGGCGATTTAGAAGATCTGTGACTGAAGATACAGATAACTCTGGCTCTCCGGAAACTTTGAAACCTGCTAGCTCAGCCAAGGAAGTAGAACCACAACAGAATGGAGCCGCAGAGGAAGAAAGTGATTACGTTTTTATTGATCAAGCAGTTCAAACCGACAGTGCAGACTCCAAGAACTCCTCACCCGAAGAAGGATCCCACTCCTCACCCGAAGAAGGATCCCACTCCTCACCCGAAGAAGGATCCCACTCCTCACCCGAAGAAGGATCCCACTCCTCACCCAAAGAAGGATCCCACTCCTCACCCGAAGAACCATCCCACGAGGAGCTCAATGACCTCTCGTTTTCTCAAAGCCAAGAGTCTGAAAAGTGTTCTAATCTAAACCAATGTGAACATATCAAAGACAATAATATCACTGCAGAAAAAACTGAGGAGTCTTCAAACAAGGACAGTGAGGCCTCTGACAATATTGATCACAACGCAGCAGAAAGTGAGACTGAAGTTTCTGAGACCTCCAATCATGAACCAAAAATTGAAGAAGCAAAAGCAATAGATATTGAGCAGCAGATTTCCAATGCAAAGGTAGGTGAAAGAATTTTGTTTGAACAAGTTAACTCACATGGACTCCAACAGTAGCACCAATTGACTACTTGCCTCTTTAGGAATCTTTTGGTCACTCAACATTCCCTGCAGCAGTACGAGGCTTTCAGTTCCAGCAATCTTAGTACCATTCTATTAGGGGGATTCCTAAAGGGAAGTAGCAAACTCGAGACTTCTGCAAGAGTCTGAACATCTGTCTTGCTGCTGTGTAACTGACTCATTTTTAAGGTTTTTAATTTTAGTTTTTAGGTTTTTATCAAGAAAAAAAATCCCATTTTTACTCAGGGCATTAAATTTTTCAGCAAATTTCTTACCCTTGTTTGGTGTTTCATTTAGTGGGGGCAATTTTTGATTTTTGAATAAATTGGGTGGATGGAAGCATCCTCCACGCCTGCCCATTTCTGTGGTTGGGCCTCATTTTAATGCGCATGATGAGCTACCTGTGTTGATAGGAGCTCACCAATTGTGGGGTGGGGTGGGGTGGGGGTTGGAATTCCAATTCCAATGGCTCCTTCATGGAATTGAGCTGCAAGTGTGCCATTAAAGGGGAGGGGAGGCCATGGAGGCACCGGAAAATTCATCTCAAAACAGTGGAGGCCCAAAGAGACTTAGGGGTCCGTGTACATAGATCATTAAAATGTCATGGGCAGATACAGAAAATAATCAAAAGGGTTAATGGAATGCTGGCCTTTATATCTAGAGGGTTAGAATACACGGGGGTGGAAGTTATGCTACAGCTATACAAAGCCCTGGTTAGATCACACCTGGAGTACTGTGTTCAGTTCCAGGCACCGTACCTTAGGAAGGATATATTGGCCTTGGAGGGAGTGCAATGTAGATTTACTAGAATGATACCTAGACTCCAAGGGTTAAATTACGAGGAGAGATTACACAAACTAGGTTTGTATTCCCTGGAATTTAGAAGATTAAGGAGTGATTTGATCGAAGTTTTCAAGATATTAAGGGGAACTGATAGGGTAGATAGAGAGAAACTATTTCTGCTGGTTGGGGAATCTAGGACTAGAGGACATAGCCTAAAAATTAGAGCCAGGAGTTTTAGGAGTGAAGTTAGGAAACACTTCTACACACAAAGGGTGGTAGAAGTTTGGAACTCTCTTCCGCAAAGGATAGCTGATGCGAGCTCAATTGTTAATTTTAAATATGAGATTGATAGATTTTTGTTAGCCCTATATCCCTTAATACTTTTGGTTCAGGCGGGTATATGGAGAGAGGTCACAGATCAGCCATGACCTCATTGAGTGGTGGAATAGGCTCGAGGGGCTAAATGGCCTACTTATGTTCCTATGTTCATGCTCCTCCAAGCCCCACAAAAATCATTGTTAAAGCTGTTATTTCCCTTTTATGGAGTGACTGTTAGTTTGGCTGCTCGATGCTCTGTTCTATTAGGTGGAGCAAAATTGAATCAGGGACTTAATTGCATCTTAGGAGCTCAACAAATATTTTAATGAGGCTTCCATCTGTTTTGGGTGGCAGGTGTCCTGCAGGAAATCGGCACAAAGTTTAAAATTTTAAAAAATCAACCCTATTCACACCAGAAAACAAGGTGGTAGGCAATTAAAATCACCCATGTGTTTTCATGATCTGTATCGTGTTATATTTCATTTCCATTAAGTACCAAAGACAAGAAGCCCATAATATCTTGGTTCCTGCTCCTCCTCTGCCTCTGCCAGCTGCTGCAGAACATGCATGACCTGCAATGCACCACCTCAAACTGACTGCCTACATTCCCCTAGGCTGGATGTATCTGTGCTGGTGCCTATTACAGATGGAGTAAGTGACGCCAGGTGCTGTGAGGTACTGGGTTCGTGGCTGCTTATTCAGGAATTCCCTTAGTAAGAAAGAATTTGCATTTATATAGTACCTAATAATGTCCTCAGGACATCTCAAAGTGCTTTATAACAATGGATTACTTTTGAAGTGCAGTTGCTGTTGTTATGTGGGCAAGTGCAGCAGCCAAATTGGCACACAGCAAGGTCCCAGGAACAGCAAATGAACGAACATCCAGAACACCTATTGCTGGTGGTGTTGATTGGCCGAGAAATATTGGCCTGTACATCAAACAGTGCCGTGGGATCTTTTACATTCACCTGAGCAGGCAGGCAGATCCTCAGTTTAACATCTCATCTGAAAGACGACACCTTCGACAATGCAGCACCCCCTCAATAATGCACTGAAGTGCCAGTCTAGATCATGTGCTCAAGTTCATTGTGGGTCTTGAACCCAAAACCTTCTGACACAAAGATAAAAGTGAATCAAGTAGTTGAAACCGAAAAAAGTTAGAATGGTGGCTGAAATGTAACCCTGAGCTTACATAGCTGAAGTGTGTCAAGGTGCAATGTATGCATGTGAATGAAAAGAACAGTACTAGCCCTGAGCTTTGAGGTCACCTTCAGGTTTATCATGGCCTCTCGCTCCACGTCGCACGCCACCTTATCTAGCATATGTCCTAGTCATGTTGTCTTGAGGGGTCTAGAATGAGGGGCACCTCCTCTGGTTCCGACCTCCTTTTTGTTATGCGTCATTTGTCCTGCACGCGGAGAAAAAGCATTGCCTGCTGGAGATTTGAAGAACGCATAAATGAGTGATAGCCAGGTGCCCATCCTGCATCTCGACTTATCATGGTAGTTGTGTGTAGTAAGCTTGCTTAGTGGGGGTCACCTTTCAAAATGGTCATGCAACAGCAATTCCAATTTGAAGTGCGAGTAATAAAGTTTGCCCAGGTGCAGTATGGGCATGCATGTAAGGCTTGGCCTACAGCCTCAGTCAGGATGTAAAGGGGTGAGTGGAAACTGTTAATTCTTTCATACTTTGCCCATCTACTTGGCATAGTGCAATGATGACTAGACTCACTGGCAGACCTTTTCCTCGTTTGTTTTGATAAACATTCAAATGACCTGGGCATCTCTTCTATGAACAGTATGCTGTGGGATGCTGCACGTTTTCCATCAGCACCTCCAAAGCTTCATCTAAAAAAGGTGCTCTGACTCTTTGCCCAGCCACGATTCCTTCTCTGCACAGCAACAATCGAACAGTCCCTTTGAAAAGCAGCTGCGAACTTTAGGAGCTGCACCCTGACAGCGAGTGCCTGTAAACGGGCCCAGTTCACGATGAGCAGCTAGAAGCCAAGCTCAGAAAATTTGGTGAGGTTGACACAGACTGGTATGGCAAGCATTAAATCCATCACTCCATGGTTTCACTGCTTTAGCGCCTATATTGGAAGATTCACCCTTATATAACATCACAAATCCAAGAAGATGAGACATGCTTGATGTCCAACATGAAAAAGCGCAGCAGAGTTCAAGTGTGTATTGTGATGTTGGAAAGTATAGAAGGTATAGAGGGATTCAGTGCACTATGTATATTTAATGCAGCCTGTGTTTATCCTTTTCTAGGAGAAGTCTCCTGAAGGCACTGAAGACTAAAGATGGTGTGTGACCAATCTGACTAAGCCAACATTCATTGGAGGCTTTCAAAGCAATTCAGTTTATTTTGTGCCTATCTAGGTGACATGAAAAAAACAGATTGTTCTTATTTCTACAGAACTTTCAGTTCTTTTATTTGCTAGGATGTGTGAGAGTTTCTATAATAATTAGCCTGCCCATTCATGCTTATTCTACTGATTGAGGACTGGACTTATTCATACACAATGGCAGTGAAGTATGATCTGCATATTTCTTTTTTGAATAAATGTTTAATTCAAACTATATATAGTGCAAGGAGTTACTGCGACTAGTGCCAATCAACAAAATAAAATTGAACTGCCAGTTTGTGAAAAAGTCTGGGTGCTCGACCTTAAGACTAGATGTGCATGTGCAGATAAATGGATATGAAACTTGTGCACATGTATGCGCAATTAAAAGGAACACTAACAATTCCAAAGATGTTGATGTCGAAAAGACAAATGAAAAGAACCCAAACCAACATCGTTGGGACTAATTATTGCAAAATACCAAAAAGCCATAAGAAATCAGGTCCTGGATACTGCTGGGTCATTTGAATGAGAAGATGACTTTCTCCAATACAACAATGAATGGAATTTTGCAGACATGTATATGTTATGATTGTCCTGTCTATTAACCATACACATGGGCCTCGACTTTAACTGGGCGAGATTGGTGCTTTTTGGGAGCCGGGGCGAGCAACAAGCTTACGTGCTGAGGCCCGTTGAGATTTTGGCTCCTGGGCTCCATTTCCATATTAAAGATCAGATTCCCACCCGAACCTGGCAGGAATCACTGCCTGGCTGGCAGGCAGGAGCAGGATTTTTGGGCAGCGGGAACAGTGCCCGGCAGTCAGCTAGGTCTCTGGGTGTGGGGAAATCCCGATCGGGGGAGGAGCAAGAAAACCCCGGGCAAGGGCGACCCAGGGTTTCCTCGTGGGACCCGGAGGAGCACTATTGCTGCTCCTGGCTCACAAGGAAACAGAAAAAAAAGAATAAAAATTCACCTTGCTGGGCTTCTTCTGGCTCTCAACATGGATCCTGGAGGGGGAGTAACGATTGTCCCCCACTGAGACCTCAGGTTAAAATGGCAGATCGGGCCCTGATGACGACATCACTGTCGGCCAAATCGGGGAGGGGAAGGAGTGGGTAAATCCCTTGGTCCATTTTAACTGCCCCCCTCCCCCCACCCACCTGGTTTCCGCCAGGCAGGGGGTGTTAAAATTGAGGCGATAGTTTAACTTAATTGAGACGTCTAATACTTACAAAAATGAATTTCAGTTTTCCTTACTATTGAAAGCAAAGATATCATGCTTCCAAAAGCTACTTAGCCTGTAGTTCAAAACTATCAATATAAGCCACAAAGTATATTTTTTGCATAGAAACTTTAGCTTTTGCAAAGCTTCCATTCAAGTTAGTTTGTTTAAAAATGTAATTTTAAAGACACTTTTTTTTGAGGGGTACTTTTCTTTGATTTCATTCTTCCCTTCCTCATGGTCTTTGTTCCAAATAACTTGCTTCAAGCAGATAAGTAGACTTCTGTGTGACTTTGATGTTGGTATTGCTCCAAACTCAGCAGCACACTTTGAGAGGCCTGGGCAATGTTTCTAATCCTCAAACATCCAGTCTCTCACCCAAGCATTGCCTGGAGTGGTTAAAGCTTGCCAGAAATACATTTTATTTGTGGGTCTTTAACCATGGCAGCCCAGTGAGGTGCTGCACTTACATAGAAACCCTTGGAGAAAGGGGGCATTGGAAGGGTTACTTATGGTAAAATTGACTGGAAGGTTTAATTCTCTGCTTTTTGTAATTAATGCTATGGGATCTTTAGGTCTCTCTAGCCAATGGACGGCAGAATGTTGATCTCCCCTACAATGGATAGGGTCTTCCAAAAATGCATTATCTCCTCATTTCAGCACATCTGCAGGTGACGGAGATGGTGGCGTAGTTAAACATATCCGCTGAATCCGTTCTATTGCTTAGGCATGTTAAAGATACAAAATAATTACAGATTTCAAGTCTAGGTCTGAAATAGGAATTGTCAGCCTGGTAAAGTATTTTACAAAACAAATGCATGTGGAAACTGTGGAATTGATAAATTTACATCATTGCATCAATGTTAGTGTTTCTCACTAACATTTTATATTTGCTGCCCACCTTTTCACATAACATTTAAAGTGAGCTCTGGGACTCGAGCCTGCCTGAAAACTCACTAATTCCGCATTTTCATTTTGTAATGTTCACCATAACTGTACTGATCCTGAGTCATTGTCCACTGCATATATATGGATGTTTACTTTTAGTTGCTTTTCTGAATATCTCTAGACTCACTAGCTTTCTTTATATGGATCATGATTGGGGCTTGATCTACTAGTTAAAAGCAAAATCTGGATATAATTAGCATGTTAATATTTCAAATTTGATTTCTGGTGATAGTTACCTTGGACTGATACCTGTGCACTCCATTTGCAGACTTGCACTGCTCATGCTTATCCATTTCCTTATTATTCTAAGTTCTGTCACTATGAATGCAAATACAAGATATTAACTCTTCACATTTACTGATTTTCAAATTGTCTTTTCCATTTCCGAGAACACATAGGAAGCTCAGTGCAGTCCCATCTCACTGTCAATACTTTTCAAATCAAGCAAGTGGGAAGATGAAACTGTTGTGTAACAAGTTATAAAAACTAGAGAACACAAATTGACATTATTGCAATCCATCGGTGGTATCTTTAGACAATTGTGCAATGGCTGTTTGTATCTTTTTAAGGTTTAAGGGGTTAATTGGCATTAACCCCTCATTCCTGTAAATCTGAGTTAGGAAATAATTGGTTTGTAGAAATGTAACTGTTTAAATGATTATTCACTGGGCTCCATATATGAAGGCTTTAAAGTTGCCCTGATCGTGGTTTCATTGACAAGAATTTGTTCTTTAGGTGAAAATAAATTTATCACCAAATGTTACCTCAAGTGTATCCATGAAAGATGAGAATAGTAGGAATTGATTCGGTGGCAGCAAGATGTTATCCCTATTTGAAGCGTGCGATGACCTCTTATTTCTATCGCTACTTGTAACAGATACAGCAGCATGATATTATTATGACTAACCCTATTGGCAATTTTTACCACCATGTCCACTTGTTTCAACTAACGATACAATTTTACTTGTTATTGAATAACCTCCTCTATACCATCATGTTGCAAAATGCTGGTTTTAAATTACCCAAACAAATCAAATTAATCAAAGGTTGACACCTTGGTGTAAACCTGGATCATTTCTCTTCCCATATAAGGTTCTCTTGAGTTTGTTATAAATAAAAATAACAAGATTATGAGAAGAGAATAATAAGAAATCAATCAGAAGGAAAGCTTGATCAAAATAGCCCCAAAATATTCAAGACAGCGACGAGCATTGGATAACAGAAAAGTGAAAGAAATATATAATAGTTCAGGCAGCAGAAAAAGCCAACTGTTATAAAATTATTAACCAAAGACCACAGAACTCAAGGGACAATATTCATACTGATTTTAATAAAATTAATTTCGTGTCTTTGTATCACAATAAACCACAAACTGGAATTTTAAACCCTGTCTTTTGCTTGGGTGATCTAAGCTGAATGTCCTTTTACAACTTTCACAATCTGCATATGTTCTATGAAAATAACCTCTTGATGATTTCCTGCATATTTTCAAAGTTGAATATTGTAAAGTAGAATTAGAGAAATATAAGGAACGATGCACAACTTCTTATTTACAATCACCGAATAGAATTCAGACATGTTCATTTGATGTCACTTAAATGGGGCATTGTTAATCAGATATTCCTTTGTAAAGGACATTTTCTCAGGCACCAGTTGAATATCAATGTACTTCAATGGGGGCTGTTGATGGTCCGATTAATGGAGATGACCTGAAAAATGGGTCAATTCCACCTCAATGTGTCCTAATTAAGAGGTTTCAAGTGTATTTTCTATCTGTGTAAAACTGCTACTATAGTCCTTTAGAAGATTAATCCCTTGATCTTGCCAGAAAATGCACTTCAATTGAAGTGAAAGTACTTTTAGTGAGATGGTGATTCTCAGCAAGAGCATTGGATTTGCTATTGCACAAATTATTGTATTTCCTTGCAATTAATACTGTATTGTATAGCATACAGTTGAGTCATGGATTTATATATAATATATAACATGTTTGAACTACTGTATGTGGGAGTATATGCAAGAAGTGTGTGCTTTCCACTCTTTTGATAAAATCTGATGCCAAAAATGCTGCTTTTGTAAGCTTTTAACTTAAAATAAAAATGCATTATGAAAATGATATGAATTCTGATTTCAGCCTTTTTTTCAGGCAAGCATTCCTTAATTGAGTCCTCGTGTCACCACTGGAATTTCTGTTATTTAGAGGAAAATATACTTTGATATCCATAAAGACAGGAAAAGAAGGGAAAGCTGCAATATGACAGGGAATGTATGCCCTTGTCTCTCAGTAACAAGTTGTAGTAGTTTTGAAACTGGGACATTTAAAGTGTGTGTGAGAAACACAACAATTTATTGGGAATATATATACTGTCTTAGGGAGCCCCTGCTCCGTTACTCACTTCCGAAAGATTTGAGTCGACCCCAATTGGTTACGGTAGCACGTACTTTATCACAAAGAACAGTTTAATACACTCTGTATTTAAGCAGTGGTTTACAGATGGAAACTGGAGATATATTACCCGCTTCCACTCTGGGTAGAGCTTGCGCCTTGGCCTCTCACTTCTCGCGGTCCTCATAGCCCCACCCTCTTGGATCCTGCCTTCTGCAGACTTCTTTCCTGCTTCCAACACTGGCATGGCTCCGGCCAGCACGTCCGCCTTAACAAACCTAGTCTGCTGTCTCGGGAGGGATCCACTACCCTGAACCTTGTTTGAGCTGGATCTTTATACGCTGTTTAGCAGGAAATCCTGTGGTGAGCTGATTAAACATCCTCAGCATGGATAGTGAGGCCAGACATAGTCCATCAGCTTGACAAAAGGGACCCTGATGGTCCGGCACCTGACCTGGCATCACTGACTTGCTGATACAATGGCAAGACATTTCCCCTCATCAAGAGGAGATGGTTAGTGATGCTAACAACATGGGACAATGGCAAGGTACCTAAACTCAACAATATTGATGGGTCAGTGCCGCTACCATGCTGAGGACTTAATCTGTCTGGGAGCTGAGACAATGGCAAGGTCCTCAATCTCATCAATACAGATGGGCTCTTATCTCTGGGAGAAGGCGGCCTGCCCATTCCCAGTCATCTCAAACCAATGTAAGGAATCTTACAACACCAGCTTATAGTCCAACAGTTTATATAACAGCCTATAACCTGGTGTTGTAAGATTCCTCACATTTGTCCACCCCAGTCCATCACCGGCATCTCCACATCATCTCAAACCAAGAATGAGCTGTGTCTCTAGAATATACATCTGCCCTGCTGATCACCTTAATGTACTGAGTGTCTGTGGCTATCCTGCAGTAAAAGTCCCTGATACAGACTTATAGTTTGTGCAAGATGTGTGGTTACATACTAAATGTATTTCATGATACATACATTGTGTTAAAAAACAATCCTTTGGTATTTGAAACACTTCTAGCACACACCTGCATAATCTAACACAATCCAAGCGGGACTGGCCAGGCATCAGTAGAAGATGCAAATATTGGGTTGAACTGATTTCAACCAATTTAGCAGTTGCACTTCTTCATTATTTAATATTCAACATTAAATCTATTTTAGAGCCTGTTTTTGAATTGGTCGTGTCCGTACTGCCTGCTTTTCAGATGCTGCTACCCAACCTCCAGCGGGTTTTGCAATTTCCGTTGACATCTGTTTCTGTGGCTATTTCGTCATGTAAATCTTAACTGTCTCTTTGCAAAGAGAGTGTTTTCTTCATGAGGTGGGGCTCCAACTATGGCAAATGACAGCGGTGTAGCAAAGAGAGGGGGCTATGCCTTAAAAATAAGCAAAAAAGAAAGCACTCAGCCTGTATTAATGCCTGAGTCAGATGCTCCCCATTTCCTTCCTGCCAGTAGTATTCTACATTTTATGGCCCACTGGTGTACAATTTCCTTGTTTTAATTTGTGCCTTACCAACACAATTGGAACCCTGTTGCACCAGAAAAATAACTTCCATTCACTGAGAATTTACCACCTTGTTTCCATATTTTGCTTGATGCATGTCCAATCTTATCCAGGAGAGAAAATGATGGAAAATCATCATATAAATGCAGAAAAATAAATACCAAGCCTTCAGAAAGAGTCTGTCATTCATCTGGCAGCACTGTCTTATTCTGCTTGTTGAAGCTTTGCCTGAGGCTCAGTGTTTCAGATCAGTGATGGGGGTGGGTGGAAGCAGCAGGAAGCAGACAAACTACCCAAGAACATCCCATCCTCTCGGTAATCGTAGCAACTCCTCTGTCAATGTCAGAGCGCCTGTTACTTCACTTTGTCAGTTAGATGCTCTCTAATTATCCTCCGTTTGCGTTGGAAACTCTAACTTCAATCTATCAGTATTTGAGACGTTCTGTAACTTCACTGATATTGAGAGATTTTTTCTGGTTGGGGGAGACACGGGTGAGAAGTCATCAGTTTAAAATTGACACTGAGTGTGTGAAGAGGGTAGCTAGGAGAAATGACTTTATCCATAGATTTGTTGGAGCATTAATGCTTTGTCTCAGGGGTAGTTGAGGCAGAGACCGCTGCATCTTTGAAAAGAAGAATAGATAGATATTTGAAACAGAGGGTCTGTGAGACAAAATGGGGCAGTAGGATTAGTTTTGGATTTCTCCAGGATAGAGCTGACAGTCACAATGGACTGAATGGGCTCCTGTACTATAAACTTATGTTTCTATGGATATAAATGCTGAGAATTGCTAGCACAGTGTATACACTTGAGATTGCGTTCTTGAGGAGGGAGACGGGGGAATACCAATCTCAATGTGAGTGTGCTGCCATGTATGTGAGTTGGTAGGTCTAACGTACTCAAATTTGGGCTTTACTAGGGCCACAAAAACTATGGGATCTCTTACCTCCCCATGTCTTTCCTTCCTCCTACAATTTTCAGGCTTTGGAATCACAATGTTGCTGTCACTTAATCTGATTTACCTCACCATTCCTGACTCATTTCAACCTTTGCTGGTGCCTTGAATTATGAGCTTTGGCTCTTCACCTAGATTTCTCAATTGAAAACGACTATAAGGTATTGTATCACAGTGCCACTGCTTGGCAATATGGGAAACTGCAATGTCCTAGATTATTTGGTTTGCTTTCTGTGGCAGCCATTTTGGGCCCACACGACCATCAATAGAACTATTTCTAGTTTTGGACCTGACAATCTAGCTTTTCAGCAAGCTATCTGGGAAAACGTCTAAAATGCAAACTGGACATCAAATTCCAGTTTTAAAATAGAAGTCAAAATTTGCCCTCCGCTTCTCTACGATAGAATGCTGAAATCTGCTGCCCTGATGACATTTTGATGTCACGTTGTCAACAAAGAGATAAAGTTCCTACCCCCCAGACATCTTACGATGGTGCAATTGGCTGCTTTATTGCACTTGACATTATCCCTGCAGTCTCTTTGAAGTACGTCATTAAACAAGAGATGGCGCTGGGGAATTGGCCAAATTCTGGTTTTGGGCTCTGTAAAAGTCGTCACATGAAAAGGTGGTGCGACATTGATTAAAATAAATAAAAGAAGATCTTTTTTTGCTATTTGTTAATCTCAAGGGTTCCTATCAGCACATCGCTGTTCTGTGTATCAAAACAAGATGAGTTATTTTCTGTGGATGCACTGGTTTTTAATCCTGTGTCTACCGTGACGGACATAAAAATAACATAACTCCCCATTGACAAAACTGCTTCAATCCTCCGATTCCGAGCTGTGCGTCCCCACTCCTTTTGCTCCATCACTGATGGCACAGCGATCAGTGTCTCAGCCCTACTCTGGAACACTTCTTCCCTAAATCTCTTTGCCTCTTTTCACCTTCACAAGCCTTCATAAAAACCATTTTTTGACCAATATTTTGGTCAACTTTCCAAAGTCCCCGTCCCTTGCCTTCAATTCATTTTTATTTTTCCTTCTATGATTCACCTAAGGACATTTTTCTACATTAAAGGTGCTATTTAAATGCAAATTGTTGTTGTTATAGGGAATGGTGCCTGGTGCAAGAAATACTACCTCGTGTTGAAAGTGCTGTCTGGTACAGGGTGTGCTGTCTGGTACAGGGTGTGCTGTCTGGTACAGGGTGTGCTGTCTGGTACAGGGTGTGCTGTCTGGTACAGGGTGTGCTGTCTGATACAGGGGGTGTAGTCTGGTACAGTGGGTGTAGTCTGGCACAGGGAGTGGAGTCTGGACAAGGGATGCTGTCTGATAGAGGGGTGTTGTCTGGTACAGGGGTGTTGTCTGGTACAAGGGGTGTTGTCTGGTACAAGGGGTGCTGTCTGATAGATGGGTGTTGTCTGGTACAAGGGGTGCTGTCTGATAGATGGGTGTTGTCTGGTACAAGGGGTGCTGTCTGATAGAGGAGTGTTGTCTGGTACAGGGGGTATTGTCTAATACGGGGGTATTGTCTGGTACAGGGGGTATTGTCTAATACGGGGGTATTGTCTGCTACAGGGGTGCTGTCTGATACGGGGGTATTGTCTGATACAGGGGGTATTGTCTGATACGGGGGTATTGTCTGATACAGGGGTGCTGTCTGATACAGGGGGTGCTGTCTGATACGGGGGTATTGTCTGATACGGGGGTGCTGTCTGATACAGGGGGTATTGTCTGATACAGGGGGTATTGTCTGATACGGGGGTATTGTCTGATACGGGGGTATTGTCTGATACAGGGGTGCTGTCTGGTACGGGGTTGCTGTCTGATACGGGGGTGCTGTCTGATACGGGAGTATTGTCTGATACAGGGGGTATTGTCTGATACAGGGGGTATTGTCTGATACAGGGGGTATTGTCTGATACAGGGGGTATTGTCTGATACAGGGGGTGCTGCCTCATTTATGTTATGATGTGAATATATGACCTAGTTAAAGCAGCAATTGTTTAATAAAGAATTGTTTTAAAAGGAATCTTTATTGAAATCATACTTTGCTCTGTGAAACTCTAGGGATTGTGTGAAGCTTAAAATTTATAATTTGGAACTTTTCCTGAAATTTCAAACCAGCACCAGCTCTTGTGCTGACCCTGCTAAAACAATAGCTGAATGTCCCCATTCAACTAGATTGCTCTTTCCAAAGATATCAAGCTTGATCTCCACTTTCTTCATTATTAACTTGCTCTGCTAGTGGTTTCTCATTTCCTCTTACTAAACCCAGGCTACCGCTGTCTCTTTTCCACTCTCCTCTAGGTCTGACTTGTGAATTGCTTTCCTTTCTCTCGGCCACAGAATGTGACCTGGCTAAACCACCAGCCTTCTTCAAA
The DNA here is from genome assembly GCF_035084215.1 of Heptranchias perlo. Classification (NCBI taxonomy): domain Eukaryota; kingdom Metazoa; phylum Chordata; class Chondrichthyes; order Hexanchiformes; family Hexanchidae; genus Heptranchias; species Heptranchias perlo. The sequence goes on from NC_090335.1 coordinate 53,078,615, forward strand.
CTGGCAGCAGGGAAGCAATAAAAATAATTAATTCCCTGAAGCACTGCACAGCTTATAGAATCATAGAATGATACAGCACAGAAAGAGGCCACTCGGCCCATCGAGCTACCCAATCAGTCCCACTCCCCCTGCTCTTTCCCTATAGCCCTACAAATGTTTCCTTTTCAAGTATTCATCCCTTTTTTCCTTTTGAAAGTTATTATTGAATCTGATTCCACCACCCTTTCAGGCAGTGCATTCCAGATCACAACAACTCGCTGCATAAAAAAAAATTCTCCTCACATCCCCATTGGTTCCTTTGCCAATTATCTCAAATCTGTGTCCTCAGGTCACCGACTCTCCTGTCATTGGAAACAGTTTCTCCTTATTTACTCTATCAAAACCCTTCATGATTTTAAACACCTTTATTAAATCTCCCCTTAACCTTCTCTGCTCTAAGGAAAACAATCCCAACTTCAGTGTCTCCACATAACTGAAGTCCCTCATACCTGGTACCATTCTAGTAAATCTCTTCTGCACCCTCTCTAAGGCCTTGACATCCTTCCTAAAGTATGGTGCCCAGAATTGAACACAATACTCCAGCTGAGGTTCAATCAGTGATTTAGAAAGGTTTAGCATGACTTCCTTGTTTGAATACATAAAAACTGAACCACAAGACTCCTAAAAAGCCCAACAACTTTTGCCAATCAGGAAGCAGAACTCATGTCACACTCTGCTTTCGCTATGACATTCCCTCTGCTTTTGGATGGTTATTTCTGCACTTTATTGATATTCTTTGTCACTTTTCCACCTTAAATGTATTTGGATACTTGCACTTCTCAGAATGTCAAGTTGTATTTCTATTTTTTCCCCTCTCCTTCTCAACAGCTACTTAAGTAACAAGGTCCCCATTCAGTGCTATCAAGTAGTGAAAACCATATTATAACTTCAACAACACACCTACTGGAGGATACAAATGTAATGCCACATTGCCACATAGTGGCAAGAACAGGAATTACAATTGCAGTATAACAACGCCACCATGTGATGACAGAGAAAATATTACAAAATTAACAATATGTTTAAGAATAATTTTGTGTTGCCATTAGGTGGTGTTGAAATAAAAAGGATGGTCAGAGGTGCAAAGACTTCTGGAATATAAAGCATAGCTGCAGTAAAAGAAAAATCAGAACAATGAGATGGAAGTTAGAGACGAGGTGAGGACCTTAACAAAATGCAAGCAGGGCTGAGATAAGCATTAGATAAATGATTACTGCCTCCAAGTATTTACTAAGACATGAGCAAGATGCGGTCTCAAAATGGCGTCAACCTGAGTAGATTGAACAACTTCAATATAAATGGAGAGTCCTAAACAGATTTAAAGGGAAAGATGGAGCACAGAGACAAAGGTGAAGATTTATGGGGCACTGACAATCATCAATGCAGACATGGCAAATGCCTCCCTCGCCTCAGGTATTGCTTCCCTCCCTTTCAAAATCACCATCATCACCCCCTCCTAAAAAAAAACCACCCTTGACCTCTCTGTCCTTGCAGACTACCCCCTTATCTCCAATCCCCCTTTACTTTCTAAAGTCCTTGAACGTGTTGTTGCTTCCCAAATCCGTGTCCTGCGATTCCATGTTTGAATCTCTCCGATCAGGTTTCTGTCCCTGCCATAGCACTGATATGACCCTAACCAAAGTCGGAAAAAGACATCTTCTGTGACTGTGGCCATGATGTACTATTCCTCCAAGTCCTTCTCAACCTCTCTGCAGCCTTTGACATGGTCGGCCGCACCATCTTTCTCCAAAACCATTGTTCAGCTCAGTGTGACTGCCCTTATATGGTTCCACTCTTACCTATCCAATCATAGTCAGGGCATCTTCAGCAATGGCTTCTTTTCCTGTCCCTGCATTGTTACCTCCAGAGTCCCCCAAGGATCTATCCTTGGCCCCTCCTCTTCCTCAGCTTCATCCTTGGTGACATCATCCGAAGACATTGGGTCAGGTTCCACATGTCTGTTAGCAACCCCTCTTCTTTAAAATTCTCATCCTCGTGTCCAAATTCCTCCTTGGCCTTGCCACTTTCCATCCCTGTAACCTCCTCCAGCCATACAAATCTTGGAGGGCTCTGTGTTCCTGCGATTCTGATATCTTGTGCATCCACTGCCTTTCATCCCACCATTGGCAGCTGTGCCTTCAACCATCTCGGCCTTACGCTCTGACATTTCTTGCTTAAACCTCTCTACCTCCCATCTTCTCCTTAAAGACCCTCCTTAAAACCCATCTCTTTGACCAAGCTTTTAGTCACCGCACCTAATATCTCGTTCTTTGGCTCGATGTCCATTTTTGTCTGATTGCATGACTTGCCTTGGGGTGTTTTTCTACGATAAAGATGCTATATCAATGTAAGTTGTTGTCGAGTCACTGGACACAGGGAAGGTGCTGCTGGTACATTGGAAACAGGCCAACGTGGTCTCCATTTTCAAAAATAGTGATTAAAATAGATGGAAACAACTGCAGATACCTTGATGCTGTGCAAAATAGTGATATCGATTATCAGGAGTAAACTTGAGGTTGACGATTGCATGCCTGATAAGAATCTAGTAACCAGCAGTTAAATGAATTCATGTGTTACTACTAATTGGCGCTATGGTGCTAAGGTTGTGATACTATCCGGCGGTGCTATAGTAAGTAATACGCTGACACGACTCTGCAAGGCCAGTCACTGGCATTGCGCTGATTGTATTACTCGGCACTGCCACTGGATGGCGGTGGTGCGATGCGTTTGTAATACTCCGCGTTATCACGTGGTGGCGCTACACGGTATTACACATTAGTATCACTAGAGGGCGCTGTGGCGGCTCGGTGGGTTTCTCCTGCGCCACTGGTTACCCCGGGATCAGGGTTTTCTGTGACCGACTCCCGGGGAGAAGCTGATTCATAACATTCGGGGCCCGAGATGGATCTTCCGTCAGTCCCGATGCTTGAAACTAAATCAAAAACGGAAGATCAAGGCGGAGCCGCGCGGAAGCGTAGATGGAGAAAGCGGCTGCCAGTGACTAAAATGGCAGCTGGCTCGTTGGTCTAGGGGTATGATTCTCGCTTCGGGTGCGAGAGGTCCCGGGTTCAAATCCCGGACGAGCCCAATTTTACTTTTAAAGTTGTTTATTTTTTAATTATTTACTTTTTAATCCCCTTTTAGGCTGCATCCTCCTTCTGGTTTACTGCGCTTGTTGATCCGTTTTCTTTTTTTTTTAAAAGAAAGCATAAAAAAGTAAAAAAGAAAAAAGTTTTCAGAGCCAGAAATTAATTTTAAAAATGGGGCTCGTCCGGGATTTGAACCCGGGACCTCTCGCACCCTAAGCGAGAATCATACCCCTAGACCAACGAGCCAAGTGACAAGTCTCTTCGCAACCGGCCCTGACTGCTCTGGAACAGAAGGAGCGGCTGTGGAAATTGTTCTTTATTCCAGCAGTCACTGGGAACCAAAGCACCAATATGTGCACCAGTTAAATACCACTGCCAGTTGCAGCTGCAAAATGCCATCATCAGTATTGCAAATGTTAATATATTAATTACCATTTCCTTTTTATTGATCACAATGTGCTGGTAATGCCATATCTTATTTAATTTTAATCTTACTAAATTTTATAGTGTCAATATTCTTACTAATGTTTATTTGTTATTATACTGTAGGATTATTCCTGCAGTACTGTATTCGCTTCTAAATAATTTACACAGCCTGCAGGTTACATCATAGCAGCAAGAAATCTTTTTTTGGTCAGCTGGGTATCTGACAAGTGTAGAAACCCATCACTATGTTTAAGAGTCTCCAAAACAAGCTGCTAAGAAATCTGCACCTGTGCAGTTTCTGTTTGCTTGATACGGTGTGCCCGCACACTCCCCACACTTACCTAAGTAGAGAATTTAGATGGAAGTTGGCAGAACTGAAGTATATGAATCCCCAAGTGAGGGAGGGGACCTGAGTAGGATTGGAACAAGGAAATGTTCCACATATCCCACGAAAAGGCAAGCATAGCTGGGACCCATACAGGTTCCCATAGCGACACCTTTTTTTTTGAACAACGTTGAACAAGTTCTCCTTTGACTCCACTCACTTCCTCCAAATAAAAGGTGTCCCAGCTGTGCCTGCCTTTTCGTGGGATATGTGGAACATTCCCTTGTTCCAGTCCTACTCAGGTCCCCTCCCTCACCTCTTCTTCCGGTACATTGATGACTGTATCGGTGCCGTTTCCTGCTCTCACCCCGAACTGGAAAATTTCGTCAACTTTGCTTCCAATTTCCACCCTTCCCTCGCCTTCAAATGGTCCATCTCCGACTCGTCCCTTCCCTTCCTCGACTTCTCTATCTCTATTTCTGGAGATAGGCTGTCAACCAATATCTATTATAAGCCCACCGACTCCCACAGCTCCCTTGATTACACTTCCTCTCACCCCGCTTCTGCCAGTTTCTCCGTCTCCGTCACATGTGTTCTGACGATACCACCTTCCGCACCAGTGCTTCCGATATGTCTTTTTTGTTTATTCCCCTCCACAGTAGTTGACTGGGCTCTCGACCGTGTCCGTCCTATTTCCCGCACTTTTGCCCTCTCCCCTTCCCTTCCCTCCCAGAACCATGATAAAGTCCCTCTCACCCTCACTTTCTACCCCACCAGCCTCTACATTCAACGTATCATCCTCCATCATTTACGCCACTTCCAGTACGATCCCACCACCAAAAACATCTTCCCCTCCCCTTTCAGCATTCTGAAGAGACCACTCCCTCCACGACATCCTGGTCCGTTCTTCCATTACCCCCAACACTCTCTCTCCTCCCCACGGCACCTTCCTGTGCGAGTGCAGGAGATGCAACACCTGCCCTTTCACCTCCTCCTTTCCCACTGTCCAAGGCCCCACACACTCGTTCCAGGTGAAACAGCAGTTTACTTGTACTTCTTTCAATTTAGTGTACTGTATTCACTGCTCACAATCCTCTACATTGGGGAGACCAAACGCAGACTGGGTGATCGCTGTGCTGAACACCTCCGCTCTGTCCGCAAGCATGACCCTGACTTGTCAGTCGCTTGCCATTTTAATTCCCTGTCCCACTCCCACTCTGACCTCTTTGTCCTTGGCCTCTTACACTGTTCCAATGAAGCTCAACGTAAGCTCGAGGAAAAGCACCTCATCTTTTGTTTAGGCACTTTACAACCTTCCGGACTCAACATTAATTTCAATAACTTCCAATCATAGCCTCTGCTCCCATTTTTTCGGTCAGCTAGTGCTTTTAATGGTTCTGCTGCTGCCATTTACAGCTACTCCTCATCAATCTTTTGTTTCTTAACCTGTCCCATTACCACCCTCCTTGCCTTGCACCATCATCCCTTTTGTCATTTAATCACTCTTGCCCTCTACCCTATCACACACCTTCCCTTTTGTTCTTTCCTCCCCCTCCCCCTCCCTGGCTCTGTACTTGCTCAAAAACTTTAACTCTTGTAACATCTTCCAGTTCTGGCAAAAGATCTTCGACCTGAAACGTTAACTCTGTTTCTTTCTCCACAGATGCTGCCTGACTTGCTGAGCTTCTCCAGCATTTTCTGGTTTTATTGCAAGTGATTATGTTCTCATGGCATTGCTGCTCTTGTCCTCTGTAGTAGAGGTTGCAGAGCTGGGCGGTGCTGTTGAAACAAACTTAGCAAGTTTGCTAAAGTGCATCCTGTAGATAGTACAAACTGCAGCCACAGTGCACTGATGATGGAAAGGGTGAATATTTGTTTACCTATGTATATAATTTTTATCCCTTACCCTTTTTAAAGCTGAGGATGTGCAATACGATGGTATGCAAGATGTCCCAAGGTGGTCCTGTGGTTTGACAGAACTGAGGTGGGGATCCTGGAGCTTGACAGCACTATTTACCTGAGATGAGGGTCCTAAAGAGGGTTCCCAACCTCCCGGATTGTCCTTGAGTCTCCCGGAATTGAGGACAGATCTCCTGAGCACCAATGAGAAGAGGTGGAGCTTTGACAGGCGGGCGTGGTGCCCAATAGGCACGGGGCGGGGGCGGGTTTCATTTAGCAAGTTAGGCTGTGCTGAAGGCAGTAAAGTTCCCAAATATTAGCTGGTTGTATTTTGGAAGGTTAATATATAAAAAAATAATTATCTCACTTAGCTTCCAGGATTTTCCACTTAACAGCAAAGATCTGGGAGGACCCTAAATGCTGCCTATTAGAGGCATGCAGAAGTTAAGTAGAGTACCTTCTTTTGTAGCTACAGGAGGAAAAGGATCGGGGCTTTGGGACGACCTGGCTGCTATATCTGGACAACAGCCAGCAAGCCCTGCAGCCAGTAACCATTAACACATCAGCGACTGATTTTCTTACCCCGCCTCCAAGTACTAGGGACTGCCCGTGGAGGGGGATGGGATGCCTGTGCCAGGGAAGTAGCATCTGGCTTATGTAAATTACTTGAAACTGGATATACAAGTGAATTCAGCATTTTGTCAGCTGCAATGCACTTCAAATTTGCTTCACCTAATTAGCATCCAGACAGGTGGGAGGGGAGGAATATCAGGTGGAATAGCTGTTATTTATTTAAAAGGTTAGTTTGAAAACCGAGTCTAGTGGGGGAGCGTTTAAACTAATTTGGTAGGGGGATGGGCACCAGGATGAAACATTAGAAAGGAGAAACAAGGTGCACAGATGACTGGGAGGGACAAGTAGAGGGAATAGTTCAGAAATTTGGGGGGGGGCAAATTCCAGGCAATCTAAACTGAGATTGGAGTGCATGTGTGTAAATGCATGTAGCATGGTAAATAAGGTTGGTGAGCTGCAGGCTCAAGTGGGACTCTGATATAGTGACAATAACAGAGACGTGGATCAAAGAAGGGGAGGATTGGGTACTTAATATTCTTGGCTAGAAGGTATTCAGGAAAGACAGGGAAGGAAAGAAAGGGGGGAGGGGGTGGCAGTATTGAGTAAAGAAACTATTGTAGTATTGGAAAGGGATGATGTAGTTGAGGGGTCAAAGACAGAATCTATTTGGTAAGAATTAAGGAACAATAGAGGACCTTTAATGTTACTGGGTGTATACTATAGGTCACCAAATAGTGGGAAGGAGATAGAGAAGCAAATTTGCAGGCAAATTACAGAAAGCTGCAAGAACTATAATGGGAGACTTCAATTATCCCAATATAGTCTGGGACAGTAACAGTGTAAAGGGCAAAGAGGGGGAGGAATTCCTGAAATGTGTTCAAGAGAACTTTCTGCAACATTGTGTTTCCAGCCCAACCAGGAAGGAAACAGTACTGGATCTAGTTCTGGGGAATGAAGTGGGGCAGGTGGAGCATGTTTTATGTTTTGGGGAACAGTGATCATAATGTCATGAGGTTTAGAATAGTTATGGAAAAGGACAAGGAACAATCAAATGTGAAAATGCTTAACTGGAGGAGGGAAAATTTCAGTGAGTTAAAAAGGGATCTTACCCAGGTGGATTGGAATCAAAAATTGTAAGGCAAAACAGTAATTGAAGAATTGGAGGCCTGCAAGGAAGAGGTTTCTTTTTCAGGTTTTTTTTTTCTTTTTTGTGTGTGTTTTAGGCCCCCCTTTTATAAGAAGGGGGGTTAGGGTGTATTTTTTGTGCAATAAATCAAAAATAAGTGTCAAATTATAATTTTATTATATCGGTCCAGGATGCACTCCAGTCCCTGCGGTGCCCACCAGTCGTGGAAAGCCTCAAGTGTACCGGCAGACACCGCGTGCTCCCTCTCCAGGGCCACCCGGGCACGGAGAATGCCGCGGAAGAGAGGCAGACAGTTGGAGCGACCGTCCCCACAGGCCGTGTCTAACCTGGATAGTTCAAGGAAGAGGTTTTTTTCCGAGCTCAGTTCTGCTCTGAAGTGTTGACTGGAAGTGCAGTCAGTTTAACTCTTTTCTCTTTCTCCCTTTTTTTTGTGTTTTAGGCCCCCCTTTTATAAGAAGGGGGGGATTAGGGTGTGTTCATGTGCAGTAAATCAAAACAAGCCCAAAAATAAGTGACAAACTATAATTTTATTATCTCGGTCCAGGATGTACTCCAGTCCCTGCGGTGCCCACCGGTCGCGGAAAGCCTCAAGTGTACCGGCAGACACCGCGTGCTCCCTCTCCAGGGCCACCTGGGCGCAGAGAATTCCGCGGAAGAGAGGCAGACAGTCGGAGCGACCGCCCCCACGGGCCGTGTCTAACCTGGACCTGTGGATAGTTCAAGGAAGAGTTGATTCGAGTACAGAGTAGTCACATGCCTAAGAAGGGGTATGCTTGGTCATTATCCACATCATAAGAAGGGGTAAGGAAGGGCATCCAAAGCTGGAGCTCCCTGGATGACTAAAGACATAGAGATTAAAATGAAACAGAAAAAGGAGGCTTATGACAAATGTAAGGTTCATAATATAGTTGAGAATCAGACTGAAAACAGAAAGCACAGAGGAGATCTAGAAAAAGGGACTAAAAGGGGCAAAGAAAGAGTATGAGAATAGATTAGCAGCTAACATAAAAGGGATCCCAAAAGTCTTTTATAAACATATAAATAGTAAAAGGGTAGTCAAAGGAAGTGTGGGAATAAAAGGAAATCTTCTTGTGGAGGCAGTGGGCATGGCTGAGGCACGAAATAAATACTTTGCATCGGTCTTCACTAGAGAAGAGGATGCTGCCAATGTAGCAGTAAAGGAGGAGGTAGTAGCGATATTGGATAGGATAAAAATAGATAAAGAGGAGATACTTAGAAGATTGGCAGTTCTCAAAATAGAAAAGTCACCCAGTCCAGATGGAATTGATCCTTAGTTGCTGAGGGAAGTAAGGTGGAAATTGCAGAGGCTCTGGCCACAATCTTCCAATTCTCCTTAGATATGGGGATGGTGCCGAAGGACTGGAGGATTGCAAATGTTACACCCCTGTTCAAAAGAGGGGAGAGGGATAAACCCGACAATTACAGGCCAGTCAGCCCAACGTCGGTGGTGGGGAAACTTTTAGAGACAATAATCTGGGACAAAATTAATTGGGATTTGGAAAAGTATGGGCTAATAAATGAAAGTCAGCATGAATTTGTTAAAGAAAAATTATGTTTGACTAACTTGATTGAATTCTTTGATGTGTAACGGAGAGGGTTGATGAGGGGTGGTGTGGTTGGCGTGTATATGGACTTTCAAAAGGCATTTGATAAAGTACCATATAATAGACTTGTTAGCAAAATTAAAGCCCATGGGAATAAAGGGACAGTGGCAGCATGGATACAAAATTGACTAGGGGAGAGAAAGCAGAGAGTAGTGGTGAACGGTTGTTTTTCAGACTGGAGGGAAGCATACAGTGGTGTTCCCCAGGGGTCAGTATTAGGACCACTGCTCTTTTTGATATATATTAATGACATGGACTTGAGTATAGAGGTTATAATTTCAAAGTTTGCAGATGACACGAAACTTGGAAATGTAGTAAACAATGTGGAGGATAGAAAGAAACAGACTTCAGGAGGACATAGACAGACTGGTGAAATGGGCAGACACATGGCAGATGAAATTTAACACAGAGAAGTGTGAAGTGATGCATTTTGGTAGGAAGAATGGGGAGAGGCAATATAAACTAAATGGTACAATTTTAAAGGGGGTGCAGGAACTTGGAGACCTGTGGGTGTATGTTTACAAATCTTTGAAGGTGGCAGGACAAGTTGAGAAAGCTGTTAAAAAAGCATATGGGATCCTGAGCTTTATTAATGGAGCCATAGAGTACAAAAGCAAGGAAGTTATGTTAAATCTTTATAAAACACTGATTAGGCCTCAGCTGGAGAATTGAGTTCAATTCTGGGCACCACACTTGAGGAAGATTGTCAAGAACTTAGAGAGAGTGCAGAAGAGATTTACTAGAATGGTGCTAGAGATGACGGTCTTCAGCTATGTGGAGAGACTGGAGAAGCTGGAGTTGTTCTCCTTTGAACAGAGAAGGTTAAGGGGGAATTTGATAGAGGTGTTCAAAATCATGAATGGTTTTGACAGAGTAAATAAGGAGAAACTGTTTCCAGTGGCAGAAGGGTCAGTAACCAGAGGTGATCGGCAAAAGAGCCAGAGGTGACATGAGAAAAAATCCTTTTACGCAGCAAGTTGTAATGATCTGGAATACACTGCCTGAAAGAATGGCAGGAATCTTACAACACCAGGTTATAGTCCAACTGTTTTATTTGAAAATCAAAAGCTTTCGGAGGCTTTCTCCTTCGTCAGGTGAGCACACTCGCTCACCTGACGAAGGAGAAAGCCTCCGAAAGCTTGTGATTTTCAAATAAAACAGTTGGACTATAACCTGGTGTTGTAAGATTCCTTACATTTGTCAACCCCAGTCCATCACCGGCATCTCCACATCATGAAAGAATGGAGGAAGCAGATTCAATAGTAACTTTCAAAAGGGAATCGGATAAATACTTGAAGGGAGAAAATTTCCAGGGCTATGGGGAAAGACTAGGGGAATGGGACTAATTAGATAGCTCTGTAAAAGCTTCTGTAGGTATGTAAAAAGGAAAAGACTGGCAAAGGCAAATGTGGGTCCCTTAGACAGAGATGGGAGAATTTATAATGGGGAATAAGGAAATGGCAGAGAAATTAAACAAATACTTTCGGGGAAAAATTCGATAAGGATCCGTTTTGGGCGGTGGTAACATGATGTGCTACCACCCTGCGCCCAACGGACCCTGCGCAGGCAGGATGCAAGTTTGGACCCAAGGGAGCACTTACTTGCAATTGGTGTTCCTTTCCAAGCGTTGCACGTGGAATCAATGCAATTCGCACTTTCCACTACCAGAGGGAGCTGCATCTCATAAAGGGAGGATGTTTCTTAGAGATCTCTTAAAGGTAGCTGATACCTATTATTTGCTGAAAATAACAGTCTACTGTCTGTATGATCAGGGATCAGACATCGCACACGTAAAACACAGATGCAGATCCCATCCCTATGTTTACGCACTGATGAGTTATGTTAAAACATTGAATAAAGGTTCCGCACTACAAAATCCCACATCCTCCAATCTGCACACCAGACCTCACCAATCTGCTAATCTGAGTTGGTACCAGGCCTGCGAGAGTGCATGCACAAGGTTCTCTGCTGATGCACTAGAGATCTTGGGTGCAAGAGGTGGACAGAAGGAGGGACATCCTATATCTGTGGGGGTGGCGGGGGGGTGGTGGTGGCAAAAGGGCTTCCAGACATATACTCAAAAGGTAGTGGGAGACAGCGGGGGATGAAGTCAATGCCAGGTGCACTGCATCATGAGCATGGATGCAGTGCAGGAAGAAGTTCAAAGCTTTGACATGAATGGTCAAGGTGAGTGAGGTCAACTGTCAAGTGGCGTCTCCTACCAACTGCACCACGCACTACATCCCCCATCCCCCACATACCAATAAAACCTTTCCATCAGTACTCAACTTTTCCAATCAGATGCTTCCTCTCACCCTTACACATTACAAACCCACAACTCACAAGCTACACACACTGGCAGCTATTCAATCATGACAGGCACATCACCCAGACACACGTCCCACTTTCTTGCAGGAGAAGGTGGCGCATATCAAGAAGCAGCAAGTGGCTGTGGCATTTAGCCCCTCAAGCCTTTTCTACCATTCAATGAGATCATGGTGGACCTGTGACCTAACTCCATATGTCCATCTTAACCCCATATCCCTTAATACCCTTGGTTCACAGAAATCTATCAATCTCAGATTTAACATTCACAAATGAGCTAGCATCAACTGCCGTCTGCAGAAGAGCGTTCCAAACGTCTCCCACCCTTTGCGTGTAGAAGCATTTCCTAACTTCACTCCTGCACATCCTGGCTCTAAATGTTAGGCTATGTCCCCGCGTTCTAGTAGTGAAGTCTAGGACACCTCCAAAAACAGTTATAAATAACTTGGCAGCCAGAGGCAATAATCCAGCCACTAACCTGTAAATCCTGCATGGTCCCTTTAAATAGCGCTGGTGGGGGGATCCTCCAGGCACTCTAACACACGTCCAGATGGTCAGGGTTAAGACTGTGTGTTGAGTTGAGCTTTAAGTCCCAAAATGGTGTCTATCACTTTAAATCAGCGTTGCACACTGATTGAAGCCATTTTCTCCCTACTTTACATGATTCCAGCGTTCGTTATCTGCGCCTGCGCAAACTCCTTTGTCAAGATGGCGTCTGGTGCACATCACGCAGGAAACATGTGTGCGCATCCAAGACGCCATCTCGGATGTCGGAGAGGCCGTGTAGTGCTGAAACAACGGGCGCTACACAGCCCAATTGAGCGCCCTTTGTGTCTGTCTTCACAGAAGAAGACACAAAAAACTCCCAGAAATATTAGAGAACCAAGGGTCTGGCGAGAATGAGGAACTGAAGGAAATTAGTATTCGTAAAAAAATAGTACTAGGGAAATTAATGGGACTGAAAGTCGATAAATCCCAAGGACCTGATGATCTACATCCCAGGGTTTTGAAAGAGGTAGCTATAGAGATAATGGATGCATTGGTTGTCATCTTCCAAAATTCTATAGATTCTGGAACGGTTCCTGCAGATTGGAGGGCAGCAAATGTAACCCCACTATTTAAGAAAGGAGGAAGAGAGAAAACAGGGAACTACAGACCTGTTAGCCTGACATCAGTAGTAGGGAAAATGCTAGAATATATTCCTTCATTGTCGCTGGGTCAAAATCCTGGAACTCCCTACCTAACAGCACTGTGGGAGAACCTTCACCACACGGACAGCAGCGGTTCTAGAAGGCGGCTCACCATCACCTTCTCAAGGGCAATTAGGGATGGGCAATAAATGCTGGCCTTGCCAGCGACGCCCACATCCCATGAACGAATAAAAAAAAATAAAGGATGTGATAACAGGACACTTAGAAAATAATAATAGGATTTGGCAGAGTCAATGCAGATTTATGAAAGGGAAATCATGCTTGATAAACCTATTGGAGTTCTTTGAAAATGTAACTAGTAGAATAGATAAGGGGGAACCAGTGGATGTGGTGTATTTGGAATTTCAGAAAGCTTTCGATAAGGTCCCACACAGAGGATTGGTGAACAAAGTTAGAGCACATGGAATTGGGGGTAATATACTGCCATGGGTTGAGATTTGGTTAACAGACAGAAAACAGAGAGTAGGAATAAACGGGTCTTTTTCAGGTTGGCAGACTGTGACTAGTGGGGTACCGCAGGGATCGGTGCTTGGGCCCCAGCTATTCACAATCTATATCAATGATTTGGATGAGGGGAGCAAATGTAATATTTCCAAGTTTGCTGATCTTGTCCACGAGACCCACCTCCTGCTCCCTCGACCCTATTCCCACCAAACTGCTGACCACCCAATTTCCCTTCCTCACCCCCATGTTAGCTGATATTGTTAATGGTTGCCTCTCCTTAGGTACTGTCCCCCTCCCCTTCAAATCCGCCGTCATCAGCCCCCTCTTCAAAAAACCCACCCTTGACCCCTCTGTCCTTGCAAACTACCGCCCCATCTCCAACCTCCCTTTCCTCTCCAATGTCCTTGAACATGTTGTCGTCTCCCAAATCCGTGCCCATCATTCCCGCAACTCCATGTTTGAATCTTTCCAATTAGGTTTCCGCCCCTGCCACAGCGTTGAAATGGTCTTAATCAAATTCACAAATGACATCCTACGTGACTGTGACCACGGTACACTATTCCTCCTCATCCTCTCGACTTGTCTGCAGCCATTAACACAGTTGACCACGTAATTCCTCCTCCTGCGCTTCTCCTCCATTGTCCAGCTGAGTGGAACTGCCCTCGCCTGGTTCAATTCTTATCCATCCGGTCGTTGCCAGACAATCACCTGCAAAGGCTTCTCTTCCTGCCCCTGCACCATTATCTCTGGAGTATTTCTTATTTACATGCTACCCCTCGACAAAATAATCCCAAAACACATAAGGTTCCACATGTATGCTGATGACACCTAGATCTACCTCACCACTACCTCTCTCAACCCTTCCACAGTCTCTGTGTTGTCAGACTGCTTGTTTGACACCTGGATGAGCAGAAATTTGCTGCAATTCAACATTGGGAAGAAAGCTGACAGTGTCTTTGGCCCTTGCCACAAACTGCCTTCATTAGTCACCGATTCCTGGCCACTGTCTCAGGCTGAACCTATTCGCAACCTCAGCATCCTATTTTATCCTGAGTTGAGCTTCCTACCCCATATCCTCTCCATCACAAAGACCGCCTACTTTTACCTCAGTAATATCTCCATCTCCGCCCGTGCCTCAACCCATCCGCTGCTGAAACCCTTGTCTATGCCTTTGTTAACTCCAGACTTGACTATTGCAATGCTTTCACCGCCAGCATCCCGTCTTCCACCCTCCATAAACTTGAGCTCATCTAAAACTCCGCATCCTAACTCATACCAATTCCTGTTCACCCATTACCCCTGTACTCGCTGTCTGACATTGGCTCCCTGCCCACCAACACCTCGATTTAAAAATTCTTATCCTCGTGTTCAAATCCCTCCATGGTCTTTTCCCTCCCTATCTCTGTAACCTCCTCCAGCCCTATAACCCTTTTCGAGAACTTTGTGTTCGTTCAACTCTGACCTCTTGTGCATCCCCCACTTCCTTCGTCCCACCATTGGCGGCCATGTCTTCAGCCATCTAGGCCCTAAGCTCTGGAATTCCCTCCCTAAACTTCTCCTCCTCTCTCCTTTAAGTCATTCCTTAAAACCTACCACTTTGATGAAGCTTTTGGTCACCTGTCCTAATGTCTCCTTCTTTGGCTCGGTCTCAATTCTTGTCTGATTACATTGTTGTGAAGTGCCTTGGAATGTTTTACTACGTTAAAGGTGCTATATAAATACAAGTGTTGTTGTATTCAAATTATTTTTAGAAAACCCACTGAAGTACAAAGAAACAATTTGATATTCCATTGATAAAAATAGATTGTTTGGAATATGAAGATAAACAAAAACCGGTACTGGTGTGTGTTTAGTACTGTCTGTCATGTTTGAAATGGATCGATGCATCTTTCTGTTTTTCTACATTTCTCTATTTCTCTCACAAATACATATACCCTCTCTGTTTAAAGTTTGTGAAATTTGTTCTCTAGCTTCAAATTACCTTGAAAAATAACTATAAACTAAATAGAAATTAGATTTAAATTGTTTCTATGTAAATGCCAGAAGAATTAGAAACAAATTGTTAGAACTCCAATCGTATGTTGTCTTGGAAAAATTTGATATTTTGTGCATTTCTGAGACGTGGCCAGATGAGAGTGATGGCACAGAAATTCACCTAAAAGGCTGCATAGGATTCAGAAAGGATAGAGTAGATCAAAGAGGAGGTGAGGTTACTATTTTTATCAGTGAGAATCCAACAGCTCAAGAGAGATGTGATTTTGCTTCATTAGGTTCAGCTGAAGCTACCTGGGTTCACGTGGGCGGGGACTAATTATTGGTAATTGTTATAGATTCCCCTCCCTGCACCTTTTCCAGGTCAGACACCTGAACATGATGAGTTACGATGGAAACAGATTTCTAAAGCCTCATAAATATGTGACCTGGCATTCCCTACCATGATGATTTACTCTCTGTTGTGGTGGGGAGTGTTGCTGGAAAAATAAAATAATACAGGACTGTTTCCTGATTTAGCAAGTCAAAGAAGAAACCTGGGATAATCATATATTGGATCCAGTGTTTAGTAGTGAGCCTAACCTGGTATCAGGCCTCTGTATGGGAGGACATCTGGGCAACTGTGACCACAACTTTATATGCTTTCAATTGGCTGGTAGAATTGAAGGTATTGAAAACCTACAATTAATTAATTTTAGAAGGGCAAACTTTACTAAAATGGCTGAAGATTTGGTGCAGGTTAATTGGTTAACTCTGCTGGGTGGTGATGAAACTAATGTAGAATATAAATGTAAAGTTTTTAAGACCAAAATAAAAAATGTGGAAGACATGAATATGTGCACAAAATCAAAAGAAGGGTGTGTAGTAAGATAAAACCACAGTGGCTGACTGGTCAAGTACAAAGACAAATAAGATGTAAACAAAAATGTTTCTACAAACTAAAATCATGTAATACTCAACAAAACTAGGAACCACTAAAGAAAACTAAGGCCATATAAGGGGTTGGCCATTTAGGACTGAGATGAGGAAAAATTTCTTTGCTCAGGGTTGAGAATCTATGGAGTTCTGTACCCCAGGGGGCTTTTGATGCTCAGTTATTGAGTATATTCAAGACTGCGATTGATGGATATTTGGACACTAAGGGAATCAAAGGATATGGGGATATGGGGATAGGGTGGGAAAGTGGAGTTGAGATAGAAGATCAGCAATAATATTGAATGGCGGAGCAGGCTTGAGGGGCCTTATGGCCTTCTCTTGCTCCTATTTCTTATGTAAGGCTGCCATTAAATTAGATAAAAGGATAGTGGAAAAGTGGACCATAGACAATTCTGGAAGTGATGGTAAAAGCTTTTTCAGTTATGTAAAGAGTCAGAACTGTCAAAGACTGTATTGTGCCATTGCAGGATGCTCAAGGACAGGTTACTAAGGACTCATGGAGTGTGGTGGAAATACTAAATGAGTATTTTGCCTTGGTCTTCACTTAGGAGGATGATACTTGACTCTGAATTTGATAAAACTGTTAATGTTACCTAGATTAACATTGTTTTAGATAGAATTAGGAACCTTAAATTAGATCGAGCAGCCAGTCTGGATGATATCCATATGAGAGTCTTCAGGGAGATCGGACAGGTGTTTTGTGAGCCCCTTGCCTATGCCTTTAATACCTTACTAGTCTCTGGGACAGTTCCCTTTAGATTGGAAGGATGCTAATATATAGTCCTAATCTTTAGAAAAAAGATAAGGATGATCTGGGTAACTATAGGCTCATTAGTTTGAAGTCAGTATAGGGAAGATGCTTGAAGGACTCATTAGGGATGTAGTATGACTACTTAGGCAGAGAAGAACATATTATGGACACCTAACTTCAAAAAAAGAGGTCCTATCTCAAATTTGATATTTTTTGAACATTGC